>NC_072740.1:121854230-123185837 GCF_026930045.1 Uloborus diversus
AGCTGATATATTTGTTAAAGGTAAACAGTCTATTTTTAAAAATATACCACATATTTATTACAGCTGATTTTTTTTTTTTTTTTTTGCCCTTAGTAGTACGTTTACGAAAGACTATGTGTGACTAACGTAACGTTTTTAACGTAATCATCAAATGCATACAAATAGAAAATTTTTTGAAATTAATTTCTTGCACTTTCATTAGTTTTACACTTTAAAAAAATGTTAAACTATGTTTTTTTTTCTTTACTTTTTGCCGACATTAGTGTAAGAAATTTAATGGAAAAGGATTCAGTTTAATTAACTCAATTTGAATGAGTCATTTTGAATGAAAAAAAAAGATGAAAAAAATGCTTTTATGCTGAATAACATCATTTTTGGGCTAATTACATCCTAAATATATATCTTTTAAAATGTTAGCCTTATACAATTTGATAGTTTCACCAAATTCTAGAATTCTGCCAATATACTAGTTATCTTCATGAGAATCTCCGTAGTACTTTTCAACGACCTATTATTCTTCAAGGTTTAAATTTCTAAATCATCATTCATGTATTTTCTCTAATATGCTACAGCAGCGTTTATTGTTACTGTGTCATGTAACATCTTCAAATGTTTTCCAACGAGCTGCCATTACTTCATCTTAATAACTACTGGAGATATTTTCTAAAAAAATATAAAAGCTCTCCTTTGTTAAGATTGTCTTTCTATTTTCTTAATTATTTAGATTCGATTCTTGTGTCGAATGCATGTTCAGCAGAGTAATCACTTTGATTTACCCAGCCTTCTTTTTAAAAAATAATTCTTCCCTGAATTGGAAGTATTTCTCTTAAAAAAGCCTTTTTTTAAATGAGAGAAGGTCCACATTGTAACATTACAAGGGGTATTTTTCTCCCTAAATATTTTTATCAACGTAGAATGTCTACTTATTCAAAATGTACATTAAATTGAATAAGTTTTTAATAATAGCAGTCATTTTTGAAATGTTACGTTATTCACATCCAACTGTTACGTTAGTCACAGCTCAAGTGTTACATCAGTTACACTAACTATTTTATATCTACTGTAGGGTAGGGCGGGGCTAGTTGAGCATAGGGGTAAGTTGGGCAATCGAAATATCTCCGAAACTATACACCGTACGCTAACACGTCAAATGAAGGAAAGGCGAGGGCGCGGGAGGGGGAACACATTACGCGACCGCTAGTGGCGAATTTACGATCGAGTAAGGCACGCGTGCGCTTTGTTTATTTTGCGAACGAAAAGTAAAAAATCTTGGCTGTCTATATTTCTTCTGTACAGGTTAAATGTTATTCATTTTCAATCAAGTAAGTGTTAAAGTTTCATTAATTTTATGTATTTTCTATATCTATTATGGATTTTGTTTAAACTAATACAGTTTTTTCATAACCTCATTTTAAATTCAAATACTCGGGTCGGGGTATGTTGAGCAACTGTTGCTCAACTTACACCGTGATTTAAAATGATAGTGACTTTTATTTTTCTCTCGAGAAAAGCTGCAATTCTCACAGATACACCCGAGAAGAACGCGTTGCAAGAAGAACAGAGTAAATCTAGTAAAAAAGTTAAGAAGCAAAAGAAGAAAATTGAAAACAAAAAAAAGAAGAGTGTTAGTAAAAAAATGCTTCAGTCTAGTGATGAAAGTGACAAAGATGAATGTATCTGCCTGGTTTGTAGCGAATTCTGGTCTGACAGCAAACCAGGAGAGAAGTGGATCCAATGCAAAGATTGTAAAGAGTGGGCACATAAAAAATGTGTCCAAGTTACTGGCCTTCATTTCATTTGCATCAACTGCAATTCCGATGACGATGATGATTAGTTTTAGTCATTATGGATATTTTTTCTTAATTTAATCTTTATTGAAATTGAAGAAATCTGATTTTAAGTGGAAAGGCTGAATTTATTCCAAAAAAATAATCTTTAAATATGTTGCGTTTTTGTTGATTCTATTTTTATGTTTAATATCTAGAAGAATATTATGTTTTGTTTTATTTTTTAACTTAGAATTAATAAAGTAACGGTTGATTATCAAATACAATTTTTATTTCATGTCTAGAAACCTTAGTTAGACTAGAATCTCTAACTGCTCAATTTGCCCATACCCTTGCTCAACTTACCTCACCTATGGGGTAAGTTGAGCCTACTTGACTTTCTTCGTTTATACAGCTGTAACTTTTGAACTTGATCAGTCAGAAATAAATTACTATGGGCTTTTGTGTAGAAGAATAAATAAGGAATCCATCGGTATGCCACACAAGCTGTTGAGACTTATTGTGGAGGAGCTATAATCACTTGAAGAAAAAATTGCTCAACTAGCCCCGCCCTACCCTATCTGGAATAAATATTTTGCACATTTTAAGAAGATATGATACAGATGTAAGCAAATAAAAAGTGTTGACTGGTACACTTATCTGGTTTAGTTTTTAAACTGAAAATAGCTCATTTTCGTCATTAACATAATGCAAATATTTTCTGTGAAATAACCAAATTAATTAAAATACTTATCTTATTATATATGCAAAAAGAACAGTCAATTTTATTCGGCTAACATCTAATATTTTACAATAAACTTTAAAAATTTTCAAGAGAGCTCCCCCTACCTCTATTTTTTTTTCACTTGTAGAGTTTCATGGCTGTTATTAGTATTTTTTCCAACATTTTCCCTTTATTTTTTGTGCAAAATCAAAGCAACGACCTCATTCATATAATCCTCCTGTATAACATGCCTTATGCAGAAAAATCTGAAAGCGTTGCACGTTGCATACGAGTCGCGTGGCAGATCTTCAGTAAAGAAACTTTCCGCATTAATGATATTTATTTAAGTTACATTCAAATATGGTTAAGATTGAAAATGAAATTAAGCATGCTTAGAATATAGCATCGATGCATGTTTAGATTTCTAGCAATTCACCGGCCTCCGTGTTTACGTTTTTTTCATGCTGATGGATGAGTTTGTTTCAGAAGGTCAAGGGTAGTTATACTGAATAACAAATGTTTTCCAATTTTCTGTTCCTCGATGTACTTTAGGTGTTTCTTATAGATTTCAATTTTTTGAAAAAGAATATGTTTGCAAAAATTTTCTATCATGCTCCAATTTTATGGAATTTCATTTATAAGTTTTGAAATATATAGGTTGTCTTATAGTAGTGTATCTTATAGTAGAAAAATGTAGTTAGAAGTTTACTATGTTTTTCTTTTAGATGCATATAATACATAGACACGTGTTATTTACTCTTAGAACGTGGAACAAGAAAGTAGAAACACAATTCACTTTGAAAAGATTTATTTTTGCGATTCTGAGCAGATGGCGCTAGACGTTCCGTGTCATTTGCGTTCTGTTGCAGAAGAAGAATTCTGTTGCAATAGATAAAAATAGGGTTGATTTCAATATTTGCAAGATCAGTTCCCATCTTTCACTTATGCAAAAATTAATTATTATTTTCATTGCTCCAAAAATAAGAAAGCTTATGAAAGAAAAAGTTTTGTAAGTGATTTCGGTAAAACAACATGGTTTGATTTTAAAAATGTTGTGACACAATTCTTAGGCAATAATACAAGTCTATTTATAAAAAAAGTTAATTAAATACATGTTAAAAAGTTACAAAAGAAAAAAAAAAGGATGTTCAATGTCATTGAAAATTCATTTTTTGGCATCTCACTGAAATTTTTTCTCTGAAAATATGGGAGCTGTGAGCGACGAGAATGGGAAGCAGTTTCACCAGGATATTTCTGCAATTGAACAGCAATATCAAGGACGGTTTACTAATATGCTCTGAAATACTGTTAGAACCTTATTAGAGAAGTTTGTGATAGTGCCAATAAGAAGCTCCGCAAAAAAGACATTTACAGCTACATAAAAAATGTATTTAGGACAGTTTTTACGAGTATCATTATTATTATTATTTTTTTTAAATCAAAAACCTCTTCCGTTCTTCTAAAACTTTTTAAACAATATATATATGTTTTGTGTTTATATTGGTTTCCAGTTTTTTAATTGCGTGTATACAATTGTAACTGACACAAATATTGTACATGTGTTGAATCAATGTCGTTAAATTGAGATATTATTATTTTGGATTTTTCAAACATCTGTGGGTGATGGAATATTTTTAGTGCCATATTCTTTTTCAACACCTCCTCAAATATAAAAATCACACCTTACTTACTGAGGAACAGAAACCTTGTTTACCAGTGTTATTTAGTTTTGATCTTAATATTTTTCTAAAATGTCTAAAATATTTGAGAAAAATATTTTGTCTTTTTTTCTCTTATAAGTATGATATAAAACTAAATTGCTGGCCAACTATTTAGTATCAAAAATTTTAAAAAATAAAAAGTAATAAAATAAATAAATAATTCATTAAATTTAATAAAAATTAACAATTAATATACAAACTGATAGTAACAAAATAATAATTATATATCTTTACAGCTTTTTTAAACAATTATAATAGCCATACAGAAATATTTATATTACAGAGAGGACATGGAAAATATTCATATCTGCCCCTACATGTTGCGCTCACAAGTGCCCTGTGATCTTCCATTGGAACTAATTTAAAAAAATAAAGAATTCTTAATTTAATATAAAAATTTAAACATTGTCATAAATTTACTTGAATGTTAACATAATGGTTTTCAATAATTAAGTTTAGCTGTTTAGTTTAAAATATGTTTTCGCGAGAAAAAGACATGACTAAAATTACATACGACAGCTGCTAAAATAAAGAAGGTATATCACCATAGAAACATAAACTGGATAATTGCTCTACAAGTTTGACCAAGAAGTAGGACCGGTACTGCTATTACTTGAGAATTCTTCAAGATTTTTTGCTTGACGTTAATACCATGCTCACACGTGCCCCCCCCCCTTTCCCTTTCTAATAAATATGGAAATGCTGTACATTTATGTTCATCACAGTAATTTGATAACAGTTGAAGAGCTGACGTTACTAATATGCATGTTTCTCAACATTTTGCGAAAATTCATCTTAGAACGCACATCAGTTTATTAAAATGCTAACAAATAATTTAACAAAAAATTTAATACAGTTTTCATCAAAAGTGGAAAAATACTCAATAAATATTATATTCCGTTTTTATCAAAAGTGGAAAAATACTCAATAAATATTATATTCCGTTTTATATCGTTGCTGACAAAGATCCTTTGGAAGCAACATGAAGTCTTAAACGTTCGCGCATTCACAAATCAAAATATTTACAAGTTCATTCTTGATCTCCAGTTTATTTTATCACTAATATTAACCGTTGATTTATGATACACATAAGTTAGGTCGAATTGAAGATCTAAACCATTTCATGGTTAAACTCCTCGTTATTTACTGCAAATTTTAGAACAGACCCTTGCAGTCTAATATCTGAAAGGAAGCATCGTTTCCAGACTTTGGTCTGGCTCACAGAAAACAAACCTGTGTAATGCTATCTAGAACATTTGTTGTTTCAGCGTGCTGGAACGCTTATCCTTTCAAGATAATGGTGGTAGTAGTTTGCTGTGTCCTGGGAAGAAAATGAATAATTTATTATTTCAAGATGAGAGAACTTGGAAGTGCAAACTGCTTTTTCAAACAGCGCTAGCGGTTCGTAATACACGATGGATTTATTTTCCTACAAATATTTATTCAATATTCTCCTGGTGTGAAGTTCATTGAATCTTCGAGGGTTTTTTCACCTTCCTATTATAATTTTCGATGATTTCCTTTTGCTGTGAAATAGTTGTATTATTCTGATGTTCTTAATGTTGATTTTTCTTCTTCATATTAAACAACCGGATAAAGTATAAAAATAAGTAAATGATTTATTTGAAATATCAGAAAGTAATTTCGTTTGTTTCAAATAAAGAAATATTATGAAGTTTTTATTTTTAACCAATGGAGTAAATACCGTCGTTATTACTGACTTTTTACCGTCTAATGTTCAAATTTTCAATTCCGGATCCATAAAAATAAATAAGTTTTGATGCAAAGTTTCGAGAAATGGAATTTTCAATATCAGTCGGGTTTTCAAGTTCTTCTTTAATCACATAGCAGTCAGAGTACAAAGAAATCAGACGGAGCGATATCGGGTGATTATGGTGGGTAGTACAACAAGCCGCAGTTAATTTTTTCCCAGAGCTCGTTTTGAGTAGTGTGGTTTGCTTATTCAAGTTTTAAATCCACGCTTTCTCTGCTGGCAAATCGTTGTGATAAACTCGCCCGACATTTCACCATCTGATTTCTCTTTATTCCGGTAGCTATATGACAAAAATAAAAATAAAATTTGGCTGACATCTAAAATGCCTCCTCCTGATATTTTATTCAAAACTGTTGTGTTTCTTACCTATCCTGGACAGAATGTGCTCAAGATGGCAAAAGGTTGTTAACAACGAATGTCATTACATTATTGATTAAAAATAAAATGTTAAAAATTTGCTGTTTGAAAGAAATGACATTATATTCTAATCCCTTCTAATATCTTATAACTCTTTTTTTTTCTTTCTGTTCCCCTTTTTTCTCTTTTTTTTTAAATTCCAACACAAATATCCTTCATACACGCAAATTACAAAAGCAAAAACTTTTTAACTTGGCTGAAAAATATTTGTAATGGTTTCTGCTTCTAATATCATCAAAAATGTGGAAGAAACTTAAGAAACAAATGTTTCTGATCTTCTTCTTCCAATTGGTTTAAAAAAATCATTCCTCTTAAGTTCGTCGTACTACTTTATGGTATTCGTACTACATTAGGTGTCGTGTTACATAAACACATAGTTTTCTTACACTGAGTAGATTTTCTATTTTTCCTGCCGTATAGTATTTTTAAACTTATCCATTTTTTTAAATCAAAAGTTGACTTCTTTATTAAAAGCTGAAACCTATTATTTTTATCAAGCTAAAATTGAAAATTTTAAAAATGTAAATATCTTACAAAAAGAAAACCCTTGAGGCATTATATGGAATAGGAATGAAATATTTCTAATCAGGATACACATTCTAAATTTTTTGTGTGCTATTCTTTTAAACATTCAAATTCTGGGTTGCAATGGGGTGCAGACTGTATCATTGAACTATTCAGGGGTTGTTTTCGGAGGTGTTAGTCTTTTGGGGGAGAGGGATGACATTTTTGCAATATGAGACATGTACGGTAGTATCGCACAAGTGTCGAATTATGAGAGAAAGAAAAATTAGAAGGTTCTGTTGAGGTTGAAGTGCTTCGATTGTTCTTAGCCATACTTTTAAGAGATTCAGACTTTATTTCATACTTTTGAAGATTTTTTGCAGAAAAAAAATAAATAAAAGTCAAATAAAACAAAACTTTCTTTTTTTTTTTTTAATTCGAAAAAAAGGAAGAAAAGAAACCCTTGCAATTCCTGAGAATGGTAACTACGTCCATTAATCCTCCTGTAAAAGCGCCACTAGTGAATAATCCTGTAAAATGCATGACAGATTTTCTGTGCAGTTCTGTTGGAACATCAGAGTGGGAAATATGTATTTATTTTGAGGAGTAGTACTGCTCCTTAAATTTTGATATTGTGGAGCAGTTCTGTGAAATTCAAAAGGAGTTTTGCGACATTTTTTAAATTGCATTTTGAACAAGGAAACAAACAAGTTTTGAGAAATGTAATATTTATTGTGTGCATCAAAAAGTTTTTAACAATAACAATTAAAATACAAAAGTTTCAAAAAATTGCTTTAATACCATTAAGAAAATTAAAACCATTTGTTACCCTGTTCATTAGTAAAACTAGTCATCTAAAACCATAGCAAAATGCAGTTATTTTTTTGCATCGCAAAATTTTCGATGCAATTTAACAACAAGGGTTAGTAACGTTTCTAAAAGTTAAGAGTCATTCATTTAAACGTATGGCTTACTACTATCCTTAAGAGCCAAACATTAGTACATGCATTGCTAGAAAAGGTGGAATAATAAAATGGTTATCTGCTCTGACACATGTTCTTAATGTGAAACTAAATCATTTCTAATTCATCTTTACAAGACAATAATTCAATATCTGAAAAAAATGTGTTTTAAAAACTATTTAACATTAAACTAATTTCTGCTAGAAAAAATAAGTTATATATAAAATATAATAAAAACGCAAGATCTATTTAACAACTTTCAACTCTTTCGTCATTCAGGGTACTTCTTAATTTGATTTCAATAAAGATACGCCCTTTTACGAATTAATGGAATCCAGCCAATTTTTTTACAAAATCACTTTTATTAACGTCATTGAATTATAAAATCAAAATCACCACTTAGTATGCCCTCCCCCCTTTTTTTGTAAGGCATCATTTTCACTCGACGGGGTATAGAGTGTAGAGTCAATAGAGTTTTGCAATCTTCTTTGAACTCTTGATCTCTAAACCATGTTTTTAGCAAAACACAAATCATTTTTTCTTTTGTTGTGCAAGCACATTTTCACTCAATCCCACAACGGCCTGCCTTCTCCGTGGATAAATATCCATGGGGGGGGGGGGCTCTCCATCGGAAAATGTTTAAGATTATGGTTTGAAAAACAATTTTAGACGATCTGTGGTGTAGTTAAGGCTAAGAGAGATTCGGGGGTTATCCCTCAATTGAATTGGAATTGGGGGAAATTGAACCCTGAAAATCTCAAATGATCTTTATTTGTTACAAGTTAGTGCACTGACAGTTTCTTAAAATTAAAGCTCTGAATATGTAATTTAAGCCAGCCTTCGATCACAGTACGAGGAATTTTCAAGGGGCTCGCGCAAGGGAATTTTTCGTAATTGAAGCGGTAAAAACGAGGTTTAAGACGTTTTTTTTGACAATGTTGGCATAAAATGAGAGAGAGGAGGCGGTATTCACCAGAAAAATTTTCGATGTAGTACAAAATGCAGTTTTATGAGATTTTCGAAATTGCAGTCCTAAATACTCATATGCCTTGCAAAAATTAACAGAAATGCAAGTGTATTAGAATTAGTCACATGCACTCTCCTTTTTCAACGGTCCTGACATTGGTCAAACCTTGGAGCTATAGGTAAAGAAAAAATCATAGCAGAAAAACAAGCACACACTGGATTGATGCATATACTGGTCATTGTTACGACAGCCAGAGACTGCGACTTCACCCTTGTTTTTACCTTCACTTTACAAGTAGAGCCACACCTTGCTTGCAGACTCTTCGCTGTGCTAAATTAATTTCCGCTTCCAGTGTGAAGGTAACATCAACTTCAATGACAGGACATTTGCCTCCACCTTGGATATCGCTAATACAGACCGATGAGCCTAAAACAACGGTGAAACTGCAATTTCTGGGTGTTGTAATGAGGCTGTCTTTGTGTGCTTGAAGCTAAGCCTCAGCCCCGGCTTGTAGCAGCGACTTGCAGCTCGTAATAGAAATTTTTGTTAGAATCCCGACACATAAATTAATATTAAAACGACCTCACAAAGAAAATGAATAAATAAACATTAATGTTTTTAACATTTAATATCCTATTTTGAAGTTATCTGGAAAATATGATATATTAAAACGCAGCACAAGGCTTTTTCCAGTAGCATAACTGCTGAAAGTTACAGAAGAACAAGAAAAATGAGCATGTTGAGAAAAAATCACAAGCACTCTCATTTTTCCACCATTCTATCAGTCGTCAAACATTGTAGTTGAAAACAATAAATCATGGAAATGTTTATAGGCAAATCGACAAATAAGATGACAAAACCCCATAGTAAAAAAAAAAGAATACCTTTTGAATACTCAACTTTCTATTGTGAAGTTACTCAGAAATATGCTTCTTATTGCACAACAATGCTATTCTTTCACAGTAGTGTCACTGAAGTAATCTTTAGAGTAGATGGAAAAATGAGTCTGTTGGAATAAGTCACAAGATCTCTCATTTTTCTACCACTCTGTCAATCATTAACTATTGTACACATATCTTTATACGACACATATAAAGAAAAACCAATTGTCCGAGTCTTATCAGATAATTACTGAATTCTAAAATTAAAGCAAAAAAATGGCTCGGGTACGAACATTTTCTGTAACTTTTGAGTAACTCTTTCATGCACATATTCGTATCTTGCATTCGGATACATTCATTCACATTTTCCGGCGAACGGAGCCCGTGCTGTATTTTTCTGTTCTCATTTGCCCACAGGTCTCCACCACTCCCCTTGACCTTACTTCGCAAGGGGTGCGTTTATGCTTCTCCCTCTTGTTTTTTCCATTTCTCGGCCTTGTTGCTTGTGTTTACAATGAAATTATCGTTATTTTTCTGATTTCAAGCAAGCATTGCTTTTTCTTTTCTCTTTTTTCTTTTCTTCTTCTTCTTTTTTTTTTTTTTTTGGACTCTCGCACCGATTTATAACATTTTCTCTTATAAGTTACAATTAACCATCTGATCACTCTCGTTGTTTTATCTATGTAGCTTATTATCATTTAAGATAGGCTTTGAGTCCAGATACTTTTATATAGAGGATAAGTAAGTGTTTTAATATTGTTGAATGCTTTTTTATGAAATTCCTGAAAATAATCTAATTTAGCTAGCATGACAATTACTAGTTTTTAGTGGGGCCACATCTAAGACAGTAGGACCATAACTGGTCAAACCAGTTATTCCTATTTATTTAAAAAGATATACATCCATCATAATTTTAAATTAATGAAAATATCACAGTTATAAAAGTACAATTTCTAATTATAAAAACCCGTTATATTTCATTTTCGATCAACTGGAACTGCAATATTTGTATCCAAATTACACACACACACACACACACACACACACACACATATATATATATATATATATATATATATATATATATATATATATATATATATATATATATATATATATATATATATATATATATATATATATATATATATATATATAAACTTTAGCGTGCCTGTAAGTAGTCATTTGCCCAATATGCTCTCAGAAGGTCATGGTTCAGACTGCACTATTGAAATGTTTTACAAGTGTTTTCAAGGGTGAGGGGTGTTTTTCTATTACGTTTGAGAAGGTGCACCACTGCTCTTGGGTGATGACATTTTTGTTGTTATGAATATTTTTATTTTCTGAAAATAGCAAACAATTCATAAATTATTAGAACAGTCTCACTTTAGATTTCTAAAATATGGAGAAGTCGGTCATCTGTACAATATATTATCATTATTATTAGTGTCATTAATTTAATCGGTTACACTTAAAAGATGTAGTTATTTATGTGTTAAATCAACTGACATAATTTTGAAGTGCTGTCTGAAGTTTCTATTTATTGAACTAAATAGTTTGTGTTGCTTCGTATCAGTTTACAAACTATTGTTTTCTTCACTTTATCTGAGTTAATATTATTTTGGGAACATATAACTGCTGGCCCACCCACTAAATGAAGAAGGTACGAGCCGCCTTTGTATCCAGTTATTTTGGAACCTTTCTTTTCCCAAGCAGTAAAACGCGTATATCACGCCACTTTTAGCTATATTCTGAACCACGCGCTTGATTTCTTGCGTGCACGATAGATGGAACTACTTATGTACCTTTTTTACTACCAGTGCTAGAAATGACCAGATATTATATTTATCAAAAAAGGTTCGAGTCTCAATGACTCGCGGGAATCAAAAGAATTGATACCATTAAAAACAACGTCCTTTCAATGCGAGAGGACGTGGATAAAAAAACTAAGAACACCAAACCAGTTTCGGTATGAAGCTCTTTTATATACCGACCGACAAAAACGCTTCCCCGCCTTTCGTCCGAGATGATACTTTTGTCATTGGGGGAAAAAACCTCGTACAATGTTTAATTATGAGCAGTTTGTTTTTGCTTTTTGTAATGAATATAGTTTTTTTAACGACGATAAAAACTATTTTAGAGATACACATGTAGAAAGAAGGCTTTAAACCTCATTTTTAGTTTTTCCTTTGAACGCGGCTAGTAATCATTAGAGGGAGCTTATCCTCCTTAAGCCCCCTTTAATTCCGCCCATGACCTGGATGTCTCTAATATCCCTATCGAAAATGTTATAGTATGGACATCTGTTGAACATGAAAAAAAAAAAAAAAAACAATATCCATGAGTTAGTTTTGGATGTTGGTCATCTGCCCAAGAAATCTAAAAGATGTCACGTATTGGACCTATTTGAGTGTGTTATAGATATTTATAGTTGCTCGGGTTATTTCTGTTTTCGGCTCTTATATATGCCTACAGACGATTTTGGTTCTGTGCAGATTTTTTCCTTCCATTTGAAAAGTTAGTTACCAGCAACGGATTTACGCTTTTTTTTTTCTTTTTTGCCCTTTTTTTTAGTGGTCGATTTCACAAATCTATGTGGTCAAAACTTCTGCGTTTAGTCAAATCGAGGTGCAAGTGATAAAATGGTTGTTGTATCGATTTCAAACGAAAAGCAACTTGAAGTGAAAGAGTCAGCAGCTAAGATTTTCATTAGAGTTATTGTCTGAAGATCTGCATTCTCCATTTCAATTGGACGCAGTTGTTGAAATTAAAATTTTTGAGTAATGGTTCAGAAACATTAATTCCAACAAAGCTAAAGGATCTTCTAAAATGAGGTAGCACTATCTGTTGACAGTCTGAGAAAGAATGGAATAGTAAGAAAACATTACGCTTTTATGCTTCGGTTTGCGGTTAGATATATTGGGAACAACTCTCAAAAGCAGATGCGAAGACGTCAAAGGAAAAATCGAAGAGTTAGAGAAAGGAACACATGGATAATTTATTGAGAGCATCATAAAACTACACATTTCCAAAAGTAAATGACAGAAATTATGACACGTAAGCATTACCCCGAAACATTAATTTTGATAGTTGAACCATAGAATTTCTTAATGGTGGTTCAAATGTAAATTAGCATATCTGTTAAAAGGTAAGGAAGAATGCAACAAGAAGAAAAAAACAGCTCGTGTAAAATCTACTAAGAAAAGAAAAAAAAAAAGTTTTTAAAGCAATTGAGCTCCAATGAAGTTCGGAAAATGTGTCTTGCACCAATCTTGAGTGTCTTTAGTTCTGTGGGCAGATGACGCCATTCAGCTATGCAAGAAAAAGTTTTGGAGACGAGGATGTGTCCTAACCCTCATAAAACTTTGGAAATTACAATTAAAAACCAGGAATTCCATATGCAAGGAATAGGATAAAATATCAGTAATGTCAGAAAAGTCGTATCTGCACTTTTTATGAAAATTGAGTTACGGTCACCAAATGATCCTTTGTGATATATTTTACCGAAATACAAGGTTTTATGGTCATTTGTGAATGGGAAATATTTAAAAAAAAAAATTCTTAAAAAGCTACATTTGTATCAAATACATGGAGGCACACGACTTTCTGCGGCAATTTTTCATTTTGAACTCAGATGCAGATACGACTTTCGCGCTTAGCACGGCAGTATAGTCGAAATTTTTGGGGCCCGTTTAAAGCTTCGTTTTAAGGCTAAAGGTAGCCACGTTGAAAATTTGTAAATGTATTAGACGAAATACTGTATTTATATTAATCTTGAAGTTTGGTCTTAATATTTTCATTAGTATTAAAATTATAGTGTATATTATATGTATCCAAGTTGCTTCTTGTCACGCTGTAATATGAAGACGACACCACAACAACTGAGTAATTTCATTAAGTAGAGTGCATTATTTCTGAAAAAATTGCACCTTACACGTGTCTCTAGTATCAATAGTCCTCGAAATACACTGTTAAAAAAAAAACTGAAAATTCAGGTAGTTTTCTGACTGATTTTAACAGAATATTTCCGTAATGCTTCAAAATGTATTTTTTCCTTACAAAAACGTAAACAACCCGACGAAAACGGAATTTTTCCATTTCTAGAGTTGCCGCTGTGCTGTACTTTGCTCCGCTTAGTCAGCACAGTCATGATAAACATCACTTATTGATAGTGCTTATTAATCGCACTGTTACATTTTGCTAATTAAAAGCATATTTAGAATAACAACTCAGATGCTGTAGACAAAATAGATAGCTTGCTATTTCATGTCTGGATACAGGGCCCGATCAAGCCAAACTGGTGCCCAGGTCCTGAGTAGAATTTGGTGCCTCCCCCCCCCACGAGAAAATCTGCACAATTTTAAAGTCAGTGTTTCATACTAGAAACTACATTTTAAAGGAACATTACTACATTTAAAAAAGGAAACCTGGGATTTGAATACCAAACACTTGACAGTCACCAAACTAATCACAGTTGAAATTGCCTCTTAAGGCGAAAAAGAATTAAAAAACAATTTAAAACTGCAAAAAAAAAAAAAAATCGTACTAATTCTGACAGCAAGCTTTAAAAAGGCTTCTTTCTAGCTTTAACAGAGGCAAATGTGTCGATCAAATAATCGAAATCTATGTTTGATGTCACAGAATTTTCAGTGGTCAATAAGGAAAACACCTGTAAATTATCCTGAGAAATGCAGCTTCTCAAATGATTTTTGATTATTTTCAAAATGAAAAAGGAACGCTCACTGGAACAGCTGCTGATAGGCAAGGTAAGAAGAAGCTGCAGGGGTGAATCCACATTCGGAAATGTATGTATAATGTTTAGTGATCTTATCCTTTTAAAACATTCTCCAGGAGAAGGGTTACGTTTGCAAAAATTTGAAAATGTGTTAATTCTTCTGGAAAATGTTTATCTATATCATCCGAGTAATTTTTTTTTTTGAAATTCCAGAGCTAAGGAACAACGACTTCTTCACGCGAAATATTTTAACTTTATGAGTTTTTGAGCTGATTTTTAAAAAATTTTGTGCCCCTTCTTCCTTAAAATTGAGAAAAAGTAAAATAAGCTTTTTTTTTAAAGGAAGTAAGTAAATGAATTTAGGCTAGGCCATTTTGGTGCCCCTAAATTTGTGGTGCCCAGGTCCGTGGACCCGCCGGACCGTGCGTTAATCAGGCCCTGTCTGGAGAGTAATATACTCGTATGTCGAAATTGTTTATACGCCTTTGAGCTTTGTAGGTTTGGAAAAATGTTCGCGCCATTTTTAGACTGGCAGATGTGTTTTGATCGCCCTGGTGATTTGATGTGGGTTTTACTGAGTCAGTATTAGAATATTTTTGTGGTTTTAATATTTTGCTCAATACTTTGAACAATTCTAGTCGTTAGTCATATTGTGTGCTCTAGCAGTGAGAATAGTTTAAGGATCTCGTGTTATCAATTTAAAATAAAGCCTATTGGATTAGCTGTATCCAGATGCATTTAGCACCGCTGGTCATATGTAAGTGTTGTTGAATGTCTTTGTACATGTTAATATACAAATGTATTTTCCTTGTTAATATACATTTGATAGAATTCCGATAATAGTTTATTTAGAATTTATACAACTATTATAGAGTTATTTTTTTATTGCTCTTACGCATTCTTGAAAGTTAATACACTAAATGCCATTTCGTATCTATACCGGAGATTATCGTGGTGTGCGAGCAAGATAGGAAAAATCACTCAGTTTTTTTTTTGGGGGGGGGGATTCGCTTCACAGTTTGGAATACTGAAAGTAACTATTTTAAATCTCTAAATAAAGGTGTATTGTTGATCTTTGATATATACAATGAAAGTTTTGGCAACAATAAGTACTTAATTTAATTTATTAAGATCTTATCCAACAACTTATTTGAGATTATTGCAAGTTTCTTGGAAAAGCATTTCCTTTTAAAACGAACTGATTGATATTGATATATGCTTAAGTAATGATGATTATGTACTTTGGATATCATTGCGGGGGGGGGGGGGGGATGTAGCATCTGAACCAAAAATTCTTCACGTTCATGTCAATGATTCTGTTTTTAAACACAATAGATATGCGGTACTCTCTATCAGGTATATTATTATATGATAACGTCAACCTGTTTTTAATAGCATTTTATTTGACATATTCTGCAAATAAAAATATTATATTTTTCATGTATGTTTTTCCATGCCACCCCAGACAATGTACGACGAAGGGAATATCGAACAGTATCAGCAGGGATAATTGGTGTCCTATTCAAATCCATCAATTTTTCTGCTAGTACTATTTGATTAATTTGACTCATCTGAAGTTGATATAAAAAGTTTTGGTCCAGCAAATGGATGTTAGGTAAGTTCTCTCTCCAGATGTTAATTTAAAAAATCTTTGAGTAACAAATGCAAATAAAAAAAGTAATAATTTTAGAACAGTTAACTATATCTGTATTATATATCATTTTAAAGAACTAAATTTTTAATGAAACGAAAAGTCAATACTTGACATAACTTTTTAAATATTTTTCGAAAATAAAATCTTTTTACTTAAATACGGGAAAGTGAGAAATGGAAAAAATATCGCAATGAAAAAATAAGGGACGGAAATTCTGTTAAAACACTGAAAGATCGTAAATGAACGGAAAAATAAGAAATGGAATTTTCGTTCAGTCACGAGAAATTTATAAACGGAAAACTACAACTACGGAGAAATAAGAAATGGAACATCTGTTAAATCACGGAAAGTCATTGAACGGAAACGTAATATTTACGGCAACTTTGCTGCCGGTACTTTCTCCGTTATTTTCAGGAAATTTTTTTAACAGTGTACACGCAAGTGTTTCTTTTTTTTTTCTATGTCAGTAAGCTCATAGCTGTTTTCCGTGGTAGAAAGGTTTTATGTCATTTGATTAACTTATAGTGTTATGCGTATAAGGAATTCTTTCCAAGATCTTCAGATATTCTTGTCAGATTTAAACATTTACTATATACGACTACCAGATGCCGCTATCACGTCAACAACTTTATTTTTCGAGAAAAATGAAAAAAAAAAAAAGAACCTAAATGCATCTGCACAGAACCAAAATCGTCTGTAGGCAAATAAAAGAGCCGAAAACAGAAATAACCCGGGCAACCATAAATATATAACACACTCAAATAGGTCCAATACGTTAAATCTTTTAGATTTCTTGGGCAGATGACCAACATCCAAAACTAACTCATTGTTTTTCTTTCTTTTTTTTTTTTTTCATGTTCAACAGATGTCCATACTCTAACATTTTCGATAGGGATATTAGAGACATCCAGGTCATGGGCGAAATTAAAGGGGGCTTAAGGAGGATAAGCTCCCTCTAATGATTATTAGCCGCGTTCAAAGGAAAAACTAAAAATGAGGTTTAAAGCCTTCTTTCTACATCAAAGTTGCCGTCAAATATTCACCCATTTATGACGGCACTTCTATCTCCTTACATCCGTGATTTCACGACCAATGTAAGTTGAAATTTTATCTTTTCGTCAGTCAGTCCAAAAGTAGTGTGTAACGTAATTTAAGGTTTCTGAAGTTCAAAAACGATGTTTTGCTCGTATATTGAACTGATGAGAGTAATTCCTTTATAAGGATATGTAGTATTTGATATAAATGAATTCAATTAAAACCCTTTAAACGCCGCTCTATGTTCCAAGTGTAAAATATTGAACTGCTTCATAAAAAATATTGAACTCTTAGGCATCCCTTTACACAATGCAAGAATAAATTTTCGAAAAAAAATTTTTTTTCTTGCATTTTGGGCATGTTCCCGTTTGAGAACATTGGCGTGTTACGTTAAGTTTTTACTAAGGCTTTTAATCGATTACGCTTTACGCTTGCTATAGCTTAAGTTTTGTATTCATGCAGAAACGCTTGATATACATGATACTATGTGTCGCATATATTTTAGTTTCAAATGTTAAATAGTTCAAAATATATAAAAATAGAAAAAAAAACAATACGTGTTTATAAGCAAATTTAGTCAAAATTTGATACCAGTTACATAAAATCAAAGAATCGGAGTCAGTCATTTTTTTTCTCTGTGTCTAAATTTTTTCCAAAGCTGCCGAGTCGGAGTTGGGGAGTCGGAATTCCACTAATTTTTGGGTACACGACTCGGAGTCGACTGCTCTAAAATTCTAGGAGTCGGAGTCTGGAGTTGGTCAACAAAGAGCTATTTCCAACAAAATTTGTTTGATGTAAATTTGCCTTTTAGTTCGGAATCAAGATTGACTCCTATTTTCCCCGTAGGTGCTTATATTAAGGGATTTGAACTGTTCAAAATTGGGAAGATTGTTTAAATCAAAAAGATGTTTTCTATACATGTTCTTCTACGAAAACGTTTTCTACAAACTTGTTGGTAGCAAATCCACCTGTAAATACGACATTTGTATTTGCCTTGAATTTCTCCATAAACGTTAATGCTAAGATTTTTTTTTTTTTTGAACTATTCAAAATTGAATGAAAAATTTTTCAAATCAAAAATTGAAATGTGGGAATGAGGTATCCTTGCTGAGATCTTTCAAACAAAAAAAAAATAGTTTGAATTGGACTATTCACTCTCCACTCAAAAGGTATTTGAGGGAAACAGACAGATAGACCAACAGTCACATTTTCCCCATCTTAATATTCTAGTTCCCAATTTTAATTTTCAAAATTTATTTAATTTTTGAATTTATTTTTGATTTTGCTTTTGTCTATAGCGATATTTTCAAGATGCATTCATTAGCCATCTTTCATGTTTTTTCCTTCTTTATCTGACTTATACTGGGAAAGTAGGCCAAAAAGTAAAATAATTGATTGGGAGCCGAATCTCTGGAAAGTCTCATGTGGCCAGGGATGGGAATTTATTGCTAACAGTTTGAAGCCTAAGCGGGGTACTAGGGCTCGACCGATGGCATTTTTTGGCCGATGGGCCGATGCCGATTGTTGGCCGATTGTTCAAAGGTGGCCGATGGCCGATGGCCGATTTTTTCCTCCAAATGGCCGATTGCCGATGGCCGATGCTGTTGAGCGATGGCAAAAAAAAAAATCTAACAGAAAAAAAAATTGATAAGATTGTCAGGGGTTTAAAGGGTCATTGATTCATTTCACTTTACTTTCTTTCAATAAATAAGGAATTGTAATCCCCCCCCCAAAAAAGAAATCGGATTTCGACCTAAATTTTTATTTTACGATCATCCAATTTAAAGTTCACAAGTTTTTTCGGCGCACATGTACATGCATATGTACCTAAGAACACATAGATGACCGAAATATCCATTTTGAACGTCTCCTTAGTAAATTATCGCAAATTCTCTTGTGATGTCTTCATGCGCGTCAACTTACGTCACTCAAAAACGTTATGAAATAGTAAGTTGAAAACTCATACGTACGTAGTATGATCTAAAAGTTTGAGGACAAGTTGTATAAAAATTTACCGTGAATAGTTCACATTACCGAAGTACATCTATATACAAAATAGTCACCTTGAACGACTATGCACTTCTGCCAACGTTCGTATAACTTTTAGAAGGACTCCTGGAAGACATTTATCGCAACCTCCTGTAAGGCCTCTTGCGCTGCTGCTTTAACTTCATCGTGGGGAAGAAGGCGACTTTAAGGTTGAGGATGCACGGTTCGATTGGTCAATACTCTGATAAGACAAACAAATAACATAACGTTTCGTCGGACTTAGCTCCGAGTGACTTTTACATGTTCCCAGCAAAAAAAAAACCATTTGCATGGACGCCGCTTTCTTCCGTTAGGAGAAGATAAAACTGCATCACAGAAGTTAGGGAAAAATGGCTTCCAGGAGTGTTTCCAAAAGTTATACGAACACTGGCAGAAGAACATAATCCCTCAAGATGACCTTTTGAAGGTGGATGTGCTTCGGTAATGTGAACTATTCTGGGTGAGGTTTTATACAGCTTGTCCCCCGAACTTTTGGATCGTACTACGTACAATATGTATAGGGTGTAGTTATCCTTCTCCTTTTTTGACTGCTGTATGATGGAAGACAAAGAACAACAGCCAAAAAAAAGGGAAGAAAAACAAAGAGACTGTTTAATAAACAATTGATTTTTTTTAAATTGAACATATAACTAAGATTTCAGTAATATTGTAATAATGTATGGATTTAGGTAAACTAAATATAGTTAAAAAATATTAAATTATGTTGTTTAATCATTCAAGAAAAAAATAAAAATAAGAATATAACTATGAAACCGTCAACAAATTACGCAATTAAAGTGGAAAGATTGCACGTAGACATTTTTTAGTCATTAAATTAAACAAAAAATGTAACAGATAAAGTACAATATTAAATCATAATAGGAATATTTTTATACTTATTTAAAATTTATGAGTAGAAATGTTTGCATTTTTCATAAAATGTATAACAATACATTTTACTGTTATACATTTATATATATACATACATAAATTTTGCGGGTATATATATAACGCAACATAATATACATAATTTTTGCGGAAAAAAGAAATAGCCATGAAAACAGCGAGATTCTTAAAGCGCAGCTACAATAAACAAACTCAATATTTACACCACCAAGTTAATAACTGAATACATATACTTCTTGATCTGATGTTTGCACCCGTAATATTGAACAATTTGATTGTTTAATCTTTTATGAAGCACTACAAACAAGTTCAAATTAAGTTTTTCAATTTAACAATAATTTTCTGAAATTTAAAAAATTGCATAATAGAAAATCCTTGAAACTTTTCTATAACATATTATTAAACATATGATGAAAACGAAAATAACTTATTCACTGATATTAAATAAATACACAAAAATAGTTTTTTTACAACAGAAAAAAAAATCAATCGCTATTAATGATGCAAAAAAGATGACGCATTACAAAATATAGGTGAAACAAGTATAAGAAATACGCAAAATGACATTTCTTGACCAAACTAAAGAATCGCTAAATATTTAAGAAATGCTTGAAACGACGAGGGTGGGTTAGGGGGGTCACCCTCTGATTTTGGAGTAACTCACAACGTTAAACTTCGGCCCCAACTTCGGCTTAACTTTTTTAGTACAGAACCGCTACCACCAACGCCTCGGAAGAGTTTCTGAATCTACGAAAAAAATTCAAAACTCCCTTTGTTTTCCGAATTATGTCACCAATCAAAACGTCTTTATCAATTTCTTACATTAATAGTCTAAATTCTTCCTAAACAATAGACAAAGCTTGAAAAAAAAATCTCTAATTTTATGAATGGTGTTAGTTTTAAACAACTCAGAAGTACAACTAGAGTTTAATTTCAGAAATTGAGGGAGTGGGAGGAGGGGCACGCAAGTGTTCTCGGAAATACAAAAAATAGTCGTAAAAAATAGAGTTCAAAATAATCATAAACATTCAGCAGAAAAACCCTTTTAAAACTTGCACCCGAGTTTGTTTTGACGTGCAGTGGCGGATTTAAAATGTAGCAAATGTTGCAATTGCGCGAGAGGCCCCATAACCATAGGGGCAACGTAGGAGTTGCAAAAATGCTTATAATAAATGTTTTACACTTCTGTGATAGAGAAATAGGGCCCCAAAATGTATTTCTACTGGCCTCAATTTTTTAACTCCGCCGAATCGATACAGAAAAGACTTCATTACTGTGATTCATATTTCAAATATTGAAAAATTAAAAATTACCGTCGGTTCAACGGGAATCTAACAAAATGACCCAAAAACCGGTTTCGCCATCTCATATTTGTTTCTATGGTCGGCAATATTTCACTAAAGGATCGTCAGTCAGACGCTATATTAGTTTTGCATTGAAGTAAGTAATTAATAGCCACAAAGAATGAGTAGGCTTTTCAGAACACCTAATCGAAAACAAAAAGGGAAGTGCACAACTAGAACGTACGCACACCCCACATGCGAAAATTTAACCTTCAACAGCTTACCATTTTTGAGTTATGACTTATGAGAGATATATACGTACATCCAGCTGCAAGAAACAACACAATAATTAACTTGTTTGGTATTTGAATTAAAAACTCTTTTAGGAGTGACTAAAATAGAAATTCATTCTGAAATTTGAGTAAATTTTATATGAGAGCAATATTTCCTTTTACTTTGTATTAAAAAGTAAAACAGAAAGGTCCTTTTTTTTTCAAAAACATCGGCCAATTCCATCGGCTTTTCAATGTATTTTAAGGCCGTTGGGCCGATGTTTTTAGCAAGTTAGCATCGGCCGCCGATGCCGATGCCGATGACTAAATTGATGAACCATCGGCGCCGATGCATCGGCCAGGCCGATGCATCGGTCGAGTCCTACGGGGTACTAGAGAAGAGCTGTAAACATCTGCATTTCTACATACAAAACGATTTTTCGATATTGCTCCCACCCTAAAACTGGAGACGAAAGGGGAGGGGAGGGGGCGGAAAGGGGAGCAGTGAAAGGTCGTAATGTCACCCACCTGCATTTAGATGCATCAATAGAGGTTGTTTTCAATTTTCACTTCTCTCGAGTCTTTCACTTCTCACATAACAGAACTTACGAAACGGCGTAAATTGCCCAGTTTTGTATAGCAGATCACGCCAATGTTCCCAATCGGGAACAACGAAGTTTGTTCGCTTATAGGACCTACATTTTTGTATGAAATTATAATCGATCATGTTTGGTCGTCAAAAGGGTCCCTATTTATATTAACTCTAGAATATCAAAACAGTTAAGCTTTAAAAAAAAAAATGTACAGTTTTTAATCAGTGTCCGTGAAAATCGGTAAAAAAGCACATTTTTGCGAATTTTTGTAGAAAACAGTAATTGCAAATAAGAACTAGTTTTCTTTTAAAAAATCCGGTCTATTTTTCTCAATAAATAGAGAAAAAAAAATTAAGTCCGCAAATGCGAAACGCTATTTTTTTAAGAAAAGTAAACATTTCTTCCTGGAATTAACTTAAGTTAAAAATGCGTTTATTATTTCAAAAGAAATGTTAACATTTTAAACCTGAATGAGTAATAATAAACTAGTATTTCCCATTTAAAGAATCTTCAGTTTTTGTTATAAAGCAACCATTGTTCACTAAAAGTATAACATGTAATACACAAAATAAAAAAAAAAAAACTTTAAAATATTAAAAGTTTTCCTTTCTAGCTTAAAAAGCAAAATTAAACATTTACCCGAAATTTAATCTTTAAGGAATAATGTTTCAATATCACTTCTTAGGTAGGATATGATATTTTAATACTTTATTGAACAAAGTTCTATAAAAACAAGGAAAGTAAGAGCAGATGACATTTATATAACAATTAAAATATTTCAATTTAATTCATTTTTAATACAGCAAAAAGGCTTGGATAGTTACATAAAATAAGAAAAACATTTCGAATATTTCGAAAATAAATTAGACTCATCTTTGATATTTGATTGTATTCTCTGGACCAACCATTTAAAATCGCGTTGCTTGCTTAGGGTAAACCTCGATTTCCGGTTTCCTAAAAATAATTCTTAGAGCTATCTTAATGCTCGTAGAAGTTTCAAGCAAACTTCTTTTTATGCAAAAAAATTCCAAGCTTGCGAATGACCCCAAACTTAAAAAAAAGCTGCATGAAATACTTCTCTTCCATTTTATCAATTTGAAGTAAAAAATGAACCTAAAATTGGAATGGAAAAATAATAAAATCGAATTTTTGAACAAATGATTTGAGGTGTACACCTACGGGCTACGAACTAATTTTGTTCCGATTTTTATGAAAATTGACCGAAAGGTCACAGACGGGAGTTTAATTCTACTATATTGAAAAGGTACTGTCTCGCTTAAGAGTTTCCTTTAAAAAAATAACCACAAGAGGGAAAAGCTTCTTAATAATCTGAACTTTAAAAAGCACAAGATGTCTTTGTTTTATTAGCATTATAAGCAATTTTTTCCTTAGAGTAAATACCTCGTTAATACGAATAGTCCACTAATATAATGATCTTCTCTTGGGATTATCGTGTAATGTTAAGATCTTGAGACATCTAAAATTATATTACACTTTTAGTGCAGTGCAGATATGTCAAAACACGTAGAACACAACTGATAATTTCGTATTGAAGCAGATGTATTCAAGGGCATCCCGAATCTCGATGTGGGTGGTCAGTGGCGCACACAGGAATTTTGTAAGGGGAGGGTCCAATATCAAAAGTCTTATTCTCCTATCATACCCCAATATGCCGTCAAATATATTGGCTTGATTTTATCGATTCTCGGGAATGAAAAACAGTAAAAAATGAACTATTGAAATTGAATTAGCATTGTTTAATGAAATATACTTAAAAAATAACCAGAGAGCAAAATAATTTATGCTTTTACTTTTCTTATTGTTAAAAAATTGATTCAATTTCATAGACTCTCATTTTATTCTGTAATTACAAAACTAAAAACATGGTTATTGCGGTGCATTCATTTATAATCACCATTCTGCATCTTACAAGCAATTCGTTATAGAAAAAGAGCACAACATATTAAAAAATCTTTTGACATGAGGATTTTATTATTTCACTTATAACAACTGAAAGTATTGTTACCTTTGTTTGAAATTATTCTACGTACAAAATACATAGAATCATAATCAATCGGTAAAAAAGCAAGACCTATGGGAGGGGTCCGGACCCCCTGGACCCCTCCCTTGTGTGCGCCACTGTGGGTGGTCATTTGGACCTTCCAAAATCTTTCTTACTCGGCAAATTTGACTGACAGTGCAGCGAACTAGGGACAACTTTGCAACTTTTATATAGATATTTTTTAATTCTAAAAACGGTTTTTATCTTTCGGTAAAAGTGAAATTTCGTTCAGTAAATTAAAAATCCTCCCCCCCCCCCAAGAATTTTAGCTCGAGGTGCCCCTAGATGTATTGCTGAAAAGTATAAATTTTACGTTTTTGAATATCTATACAGACCCGTCATTTGGACGATCGAGAGTGGGGGTCAATTGACCCCGGATTTCAAAAATATAACGGAAGTGTGCATTTTGCTTGTAATTGGGAGCTTTTTTCCTTTTAAATACATTGATTATATACCCCTTGGATTTGTCCCCCCCCCCTCCCCAGGCATGTAGCTAGAACTTTGTTAAGGGGGGGGGGGGTCCAAGATTTCACGAACTTCAAAAGAGGAGGCATGCTAAAGCAAAATTAGTAGCTCATATTTACGTTAAAAAATAAATCCAATTAAAACTAATTATTAAAATATGATAATTAACTTAAATTAATTAAATAATTGAAATTGATAGAGCATTTATTAAAAAATTATTTAACAAAAATTTTACATTAAGTGGCAAAAAAATTACTCAGTTTATAAAATTAACATTAAACTAAAAGTTTTCCCATACTAAGTTTTCATACATGGATAGAAAAATTCCATCACATAAGCTTCCTCTGTTCTGATGCTTTGAAAATGAGTGATATAATTCAAAAGTTCACAATAAAAGAAAATCGGAAAACGAAAACTGTTCTATGGATTACTTGGAAAACGCAGGTAATAGTTTAATAAAATATTAAAGCTTTGTAATATATTTCAACAAAATATGTACAAGTCATTTTATTTGAAAAAAATAAAGAAATCTATATCTATCGAGTCTAATGTATAACTATGAATGCAATATAACGTAATTCCGCCACCCTGTCCGATTTGAACAAGATTTCTGGCAAAATTCAACCACCCTCTCGACGAAAATATTAGCAAGGTTTCATTTAAAAAGCTTGAACTAGTTCTTTATTTCAAATAATCAGTAATCCAAGTTTCAGCACAAAGGTATTTATTTGTCATTTAGTTCTTTATTTATCTACTTTATAACATTCTTTTGATTATACGAAATTGAATGAAGTTTCTAATTTTTCCGTTTTCTAATTATCATTTCTAACCATCATTTAAAAACTTGAACAAACTATTAACTCTTTGATTGATGGAGACTTCCTTTGTTGCAATCATTAAAAAAAAAAAAAATGCGTATTGCCGTTTTTTTTTTAAATCGTTATTATTATTGTTTTGCAAAACGAATTGGTAAAATAAGCTATCTTAGGATCCGTTATGGTATTTTTTTTTCTTTCTAATGGGGCTTCGTTAGAGGCTTTAGCCTTTTCGGACCTAGTGCGAACCACCGATATGGCATCTAGTCTTTCAAATGCTACCATTAAGGCGCGGATGTGACTGCACAGGAAATTTCGATGCCGAGTTTCCACCAGATGGAGACACTTGAGCTCTCTTCGGTGCGAAACTGCACTAGGGGTTTAATTTTGTCAAGCCAAATGAATACCTGAGAGATCTTTTACCTGTCGAGTAGTGGAATGTATGGTGAATGAAATTAAGCATCTATGTATTTTTATTTTAACAACATTTTGAAAAAAATGCATATGATTGCTTTTTATAAATGTTTTTTATAAGGTCATGAATGATTTAAACATTATTGGCGATTTTCCTCTGATGTTTTCAATTTGATGTTTCATTTAAAAGATCAAGAGGAGGCATCGCACCCATCTATCTCGCCACCAAACACGAGTTCAGTTTATTCTGCCAATACAAAAAAAAACTTCTGTACAAATCAGTCTTTTTCAAATTAAAAATATAATTGTAAACAACTACAGGGAAAATGGCAATATACTCTATTACGAATTATCGTGTCAATATTTGATTATAACTTGGTTACTTTACTGTCTTTATTAGCAGTAAGCAAGTGTTCGACTCGAAAATTCCATGATTTGGAGTCAAACGTCAAATTTTGATCATTAAGGTAATCTTCGTCCCGTTTGCGATTGCGATAATATAGTAGCATTAAATTAGATACATTTTCAACAATATGTAATATGCATAAAGCTAGCCAATTTTTGAAATCAAAACTTATAGGTTTCTTATAGCCTCAGTTTGTAAATTTTTTGCTCAACAGTCATCTGATGTTCAAAAGCCTAAAGACAATCTTTTGCAAAAAAATCTTAGAATGATTGTGGTTAAAAATCCAGTAATGATTTAAATCTACCTTCCAAAATTCATCTAACAATAATAACACTTCTGATTCTTTCATTTTCAAATTGGTATAACTTCCATTCTAGGAGCGATTTTGTAATCATCATGTATTCTCGAAAGCATATCATATTTTATAACGTAGGTATTGACTTTTTTTTTCTTTCTTTTATGTGATGTTAGTAAAAGATATTCTATTGCAAGAAATAGCAAATAATTTTAACTTGAAGAAATTAAGAGTTAAAAAAAATCTAATATAGACGTGAAAAACACAAGAAAATGTACCTCGCATTGACCTTTTTTTAATTATATGCGTAGTAAATAGCAGAAACTTTCACCTAGTAATTTTATAGTTAAATGCACATGTCCGTTTTTTGTTACGTTTAATGCTACCTTCGCAATTTACTAATGATGGATGCATAGACGCTTATTAAATAATTCCTCAGTAAAAAGGCGGTAAATACTAATCAGAAAATTTATTCCAATGAAACAAATACAAATATGCTTTTCTTGAAAAACGGAACAACATCGAAGAAAGATTTTTTTCTTCAGTTAAAAATGACTAGCTGCTCTTCTCTTGGTACCATAGACTCACATTTCAGTAAGACTTAAAAGTACGAATTTCTAATAATTACTTTTAAATTACATGTGTTAATATGGCCGAACTTGCAATTTCATAAACTGATTACAGTAAAATATTTAAGTAATTTTCAATTTCATTCATCGCTTCATAAAACTTTGATACAGCGAAAAGTAATTTCGTTGCATCAACTTCAAATCTATTTGTTCACTTATGTTCAAAAAAAAAAAAAAAAACGAACTTTTCAGGATTACAGTCTAAAAGTTGTAAGCTTCCGGGGAGATAAGTAATCTATTATTGTTAAAAATAAACTAAAAGTTTAAATAAGATTATTAATCAAAATATAAAATGAATCTGAAATAAATCATACCAAAAATATAAAGTTCAAAAATAAATTAATAATTAATATTTATTTTTTCTCATCCTCAATCACACGAAATGTGTAGAATTTTTTTTTTTTTTTCGTTGCTGTCGGAACTTAGTTTTTAAATGGGAAAACATATTAACACATAAATTGCTCGTATTGTTAAGAAAACTTTAAAAGGAAACACTACAACTTACCTAGTTTATGTACACTTAATTTTCTTCTGATTACAATTTTGTTCAAAATATGTTTCCTATAAGCGCGTGGTAGAAAAAAACGGTGTGTTAAAACAGAAAATAATAGGAATTTCAATTACTAATTCACCAGGGATGCACCTCACTCTGGCTGTCCTTCGTGCAGCATGTGTCTAGGAAATCAAGTCCAAACGGGAAAAGAGTCAAAACGAAAAGAAGAAAGAAAGAAAACCACCTCAATGAGACTTGGGAATGTTTGTTTTCAATTACTTTGCCGATGGCAATTTGGTGGGCTGAGGGAGAGGGGCCGAATTTCAAGGTCACAACCCAGTTGGGTTGAATTGTAAATTCGTCGTTTTCGGACGGATTCTTCGCGACACAGGAAGAGACCGGCGGCAACTCGGAACCCGCAGTTATTTCACGAGGTTCTCGTGTTTGAATTGACTCGGACGCGGGAAAATTGTCGATAAATGGGAATATTTAAGGGGAAAATACCGGGTTTCATAAAATTTCTCCCTTTGGAAAATTTTTGTTGTCGTGAGGTGCAACAAACCGAGAAAAAGCAGACAGTGGTCTTTCGGGAAGGGGGGGGGGGGGTCCGGACCCCATGGACCCCCCCCCCCCTTGGCTACGTCCTTGCCCTCCCTTTAAACTTTGAGCTCACGGGCCTGTATCTATCTAGACAAAAAGGAACTCCGCTTTCGTTTAGGGGTACTAGCAAAGTCGTAAACAAAGGGAGGGTTTTAGGTTTTGCAGCGTACCGCATACTAAGCGAAAGAAGCCGCAAAATGAATATACATAGTTCTCACCTAGCACAGTCAAAATTTAAAAGGAGGGTTCATCATAAGTCCTTTATTATATGCATATAAAATAACGTACTAGGATTATTAATATCATTTTAAAACCAAAGGTTCTGGAGCAGGTTTGTATCTTCAGTGCCCACCCCCTCGCTGCGTCACTGATTACGGTTATTATTCAGATCCATTCTCAGATTTTCACAAAGGGAGGGGTTTTTAATGCTTCTACTGCCTTACCTGAGGGGAGCGGGAAGGGAAACCCCTCACAAACTTTAAATTTACGTCAAATTGTCAATCCCAGTATGGCATTTTCTATCCGGAAGAACTGTTGTACACCCCTTCCCTCCCGAAGGATGATTCTGGCTGCTCAAGTGACCGTAGTAATTTTTTCATTCCACATATTCTTTTTAATCAAACCTTGTTCGTTAATTTTTAATCAAATCTGGATACTATGCGGTATATTGCAATAAGTACTAAAATCTGTCTAAAAATTCTTTAAAATATAGCATTTATATCAGTTTTAACACTCTGATGTAATGCGTAATAAGCTAAACAAGAGCCTGTTGCAGATTCAAATAACAGTACACTACACAATCACTTATGCTTCTTCATAGCCGCAACATATGCAAAATTCATCATAACCTCATTACGATAAGCAATAATGCTTTATATTGAAAGATCATTCAGCGGTTAAGAGTCTTAAATTACAGAAAAACTTCAGAAAGACTTCTTTTTTAAAGCGCTGCACACAAACTTTCATATTAAAGTTAATTTCAGTCAAATATACATTTTCTTCATTTGGCCCTTTATTCTTTTCCCCAATGGGAGGGGTTTAACACCTAAACCCCTCCCGTTAGACACGGCCCTCAAGGAATTATTAAACACACCTGTGTGTTTTCTGAAAATGAGATGCAGAAAAATTATCATAACCCCTCCTTTTCGAAATCATAGATACGGGCTTGAATATTAACGCCATCTGTTACTTGTCAAATGAGTTAAAAGCTCTCCATACTGGGTTTCTTCCTGTGTGATTCTTGATAAAATACGTCAACGTTTTCAAGTTTTTCGAACTTTAGGTATACACTATGAATTTACACAACAATAACTAAATAGTTATGAGCCAGTTTTTATCAGAACCGGGAAGAAATGAGGTGTTCGGCTATACACCATTTCTGAATTTGGCTAAAAATTTTATGGTGGATCTTTTAAAGATTTTAGAAGACACATATTTTTTCTTTTCGTCCAAAGAAGTTACTGGGGACCTGTGAAAATTCGTTAAGTGTAGCCCAACGTAGAGGTTTTTACAAATCAATGTTTTTTAAAATTCGATTATTTCTGTGTATTGAGCAGCAGCCAAAAAAATTCTTGTGTTGACAAAATAACTTGAAATATATCGTAAATTTTGTGGCTGACCTTCAGTACAGCCTCTCAGGGGTCGCTAAACCTTCTCGAAAAAAATGAAAAAGTGCCATGTCTAGTTCCCTGCCTTGAGGCTCAACCACTGTTTTTGTACGTAATTTGTGTAATAATATACATAAATTGTTCAATACCCTCATTAGTTGCATGGCTCACCCTCTGCGCTCTCAAAAAGGGCAGCTTTTGTATTGAATAATGCTAAAAAGTGCAGTTTTCATAAGCCTTTATCTTTTGAGGTTCAGTGTAGAACTGGATACCTGCAATTCCAAATAAAGAAGATATTTTCACAAACAAGTGACAGAACTATGGGCAAATTCTTTTCAAGAACACAATACGATTTCAAAACAGTAAAATTAACTATTCAGTTTTCAATTCAATCGAGATATTCGGGTTTGAACTTTCCCCCAGGGTTGGCACTATGGTGATTATTGAGATTTAATTTGACATGGGTATAATAGAATACACAAAGTTCATGCAAATTTGTATTGTTTACATTATATTTTACTTCAGAAGTAGTTGTACAAGTTGTTGATTATAGACTTATTTTATACAATTTGTCAGTTATTTGTAACACTTTTTTGTAGGTGTTTTAAGTATAATTTTAAATATTTTAATTAAGATAGCTTTTTTCGTTTGATAATGACTTATTTTCTTCCATTTTAGATTTTAGGCTGAAACATGGGCGTCGTGGCCCGGGAGGGGGGGGGGTCCGAGGGGTGCGGACCTCCTCAATAATTGAGAGTCGAACCTTAATTATGTTGGCTTAATTATGAGAAAACTGAAATATTTTTAGTTTTTAAAACACGGTTGAAAGTTAACTATAATAATTTTGAAAATTTTATTTACATCACGTGAATTGCCCTACTCCATAGATTACAACTATATATAACTTTTATGTTTTGATTAAATCTTAATATAAGAATCATGTGTGCGGACGTTTGTCACCAAATGGCTTTTAAACGGCTGGACCGATTTTGATCAAATTTTTTGTACGTAATTAAGTTGTGGCAAGCATGGTTTCGAAGCGCGTTGGACAGAATCGGAAACGTTTTTGGTAATTAATTAGTTAATTTAAACATTAGATGGTTATATCTCCCAGATGATTAATATTTATTTTAACCTAGTGATGAGTGAGGACTGAAATAAATATTTAACCCGTCCCGTTGCCAAAGGACAATAAGAAAGCCAGCTCTGCTTTTTGTAATGAAATTTCCTTTTGTGATATGTCAATTGAGAATAGATAAAACGTAGAGAGAGAGAGAGTGAAGCCTTCATTTCTCTTAAAAGCAACGATTTTAGGTCCCGTGATATATTTTAAAGTAAAGTACTGGAAGGTTCACCGAAACGTGTGTTCTGTCGTCGTAGTTGAACAATGTGACCCTATCGGTGCTTTAGGTTTTCCTTACCAAATGATCAGAAAGTACCGAACCTAGCAACATTTGTTTTTCGGCTGAAATCCATCTGAGTTTTGGCACCAATGTCAACAATACTTTATAAGGATTATCAAACTAATCATTACAATATTAAAGGAAAATATGAGGGAATTTAAAGACGAAACAAATTTTATTTTTGTCCAGATATATTACAACAGGGTAGTTCTGTACACAAAAGATCAGTGCAGTGGAAGATCTTTATCTTTGGTGGGAAGAGCAGATTAGGCAATATATGAAGTTTCATAAGTTTTCGATCAAAAGATCGGACCGCTAATCGGTCGGAGTCTGCTTCTCTCACTGATCGGCTGGACTACAGTAACGTGGTGACTTGACGACTGTGGCTATAAACAATGAAATTGCGTGATCATTTGTTTACATTTTTAAGCTACTGTTAATGTAATTTATTGTATTTTTTGTTTAGTTGGCGTAATATTTCAAATTGCAAGGAATTGTATTTCGTTTTTAAAAGTGTTTTTAGTCATTTTAGTTGAAGAATGTGTTTATTTTTCATCGGGAGGTGGGAGGGATGAGTGATTATCGCTTATTCAGAGAAGTGTTTTTACCTTTATCCTTTTTAAAAACTATATCCTTTCGATTGTTTTATTCCTTTTTCATATGGGGGATGTTGCAGCCTGTTTGTTCCAGATGGGTAGTTAGATTTTAACACTTAATGTCTGAGGGCGCTTTTTATCCTTTGAGTATGGCTTAAGGAACAAACCATCAAGAACGGGAGAAAAAATAGTTAATAAAACAACTGCTCAGTGGACATTAGATAAATCAAGTTGTAATAAATATAAGCATTCTGACACCAAGCAGGTTAAAACATTTTCTTTTTACTTACTTTTTTCAACAAAACGGTTCAAACACTTGATAGTTTATTGAAATATTTTAAATTTTCAATTTACATAGTTTGAACAGAACAACGTCTGTCGGGTCCTCTAGTAGTTAATAAAATACAATCCTTCAAAAATGAAACATTTAGCATTGATGAGAATGCTGTTCAATCAGGATTTTCACCCAGAGAATTTTTCTACATTGATGTCAAACATCACTAATTTTCAGCGAAGGAAGGTTTCGGGTTTTCCCTTTTAATTATTTTTAAAAACTGAAGTTAATATGAGGTAATCTTTAGTGACGCTTGGCAGTCGTTCTTCAATCAAATTTTCCAAATTACTTTTAAAAAACAGTTTTAATCTATCTCATACAATTGGCTCTCTATTTAACGACTTTCAAGGGACCACGAAAAATCGTCCTTAAGTAGAATTCGTCCTTAAATAAAATGCTTTTAAAACTAAAGTGGACCATCTGGGGCTGTGAAAAGCCGTCTTCAAACAGAGAAAATCGTTAAATAGAGCGTCGTTAAACAGAGAGCCAACTGTATGTCGTTAAGGAAATTCGGTTAGTTTGGAGGTTTTTCGAGAATTTTTTCGGGTTCGAACTCTATCTTTGATGACGTTGGGCAGAGAACGGAAGAGAATTTGATGATTTTCTTTGGAAAATATTTAGAATAAGTCTCTAAAACGTAATTTTGCGCTATCGTTGGTAGAAAGGGGCGCTGTAAGAGGAGGGCGCACCGGGATTTGCCCCGGCGTCCCGGTGGGCCAGCGCGGGCCTAGGGCGGGTTCCCTGTCGCCCTCCTAAAATCCGCTACTGTATGTCCCTATTGAAGATTCTAATGAGTTTCCTCATACAAAAAAAAAGGGAAAAAAATCGTATCAGCCAGTAAATATTTTGTGTAGATGTTCGTAAGTGTTCCGAGACCGGTTCTTAGCTTTACTTTGAACAAACCTCAACATGAATGTACTCATGGTTTCCTCCGGAGATAAGGCTCTGGAGGATAGATTGGACACAAGAAACCACTCAATGGAGTTATGGGAGGATTTATTGGGCCATAGGGGAGACGCGTCGTGACTTGAATCATGACATAACACCGATCCGCACTACGCGATTCCAGTCAAAGTATAATTGTTTTAAACAACAATAAACGACAACAATCCTGTAGCAACGTTATTAGTCGCGAATATGCTTAACAGCTGAAATGCAACCCTCAGACGGGTTCTCTCATGCCGGTTGTGTCTCAGTCGTCTCTGTAGTTGCTTGGCGATCAATGGCATGAAACATCCACATTTGTAAAGCCGTTTTACGGACGAACTGGCGAGATTTATGATCATGATTTTTTGGACTCTGATCCATAGCGGATTGTTGCGTGTGGGGGACGTAAAAGGATAAATTAATTTAACTATTTCATTTATTATATATCACTTCTCTATAACATATCTATTTATTTTTTAGTTATATAAAAAGAAGCCAAAACACACACCACATGTTTTGAATAAAAGCAATGTATTTGCGAAGAAATACATTTAACCCACTCCTGAAAAGTAAATTCTTATTTCTATTTTTGTTTCTAATTTTTAATTTAGTTATTTTGTTCAATTTATTCGTTCTTTATGGCACTCGGGAAAGATAGCATATTTTTGCGACTTTCCGTCGTGCTAAATAGAAAAGGCCTTGAGAATTAAGGGGCTGATCTTCCCTCGGATGACGCATCAGTCCCTCCATGGGCGTCGTGGTCGGGGAGGAGGGGGGTCCGAGAGGTCCGGACTCCCTCAATATTTGAGAGTCGGACCTCCATAAAAATTTGAATTTGTTAAAATAAAATCCATCATTTGGGGAGAACTTATTACCGTTTTAGTTCCAAAAAAGGATGATAATGCACCGTTATATAACACATAATTTAGTTTGTGAAATACAGTTGTGAAATGTTAAATTATTACATAATTGAGTCAAAATGATCTTTGCTTGCACAAAAGGAAAGCAACTGGCTGCAATGAAAGCTTAGAAACAAAGAATAAGCTTTGCTAATTATAAGGAGCCTATACTACCTCGCAGCAGGTCCGTCATTTCGATTTTTCACGGAGGGGCGGGGGGGGGGAAGCAAAAGGTAGATACAAAATGTACATTTTTTCAAAAAACAAACTGTATGTCGAGTCTAGAAGACAGGTTTAAAATAGAACAAGTAGATGATAAACGAGCAAATACATTAAAAGTAAAAAAAATATTTCTTTTTTTTCCTAAATGCAATCTTAAAATATAATTTAGGAGCATCGAGATTCTGTCTTATTAAATTACCTCACCTGGATGACCGAAGCATTCTTTGAATAAGAAAAAAAAAGCTGAAATATTGCGAGAAAGATTTAAAATATTGTAATGAAATAATCACACCAAAAGTTCTAAGTACTTGAATATTCGAAAAGAAAAAGTAAAACAAAATTTTATTACGATATTCAGGAGGCATGATATTTATAATAAAGTGCAAAAATAGACCTAATGTATAAGTGTTAACAATTGCGTACCTAGCATGGGTACCTAATCCTGAACATGAACCTAATCCTGAGTATAGTATTTACTCCATGATGATGAGTAGGAAAAGGAGGGGGGGGCGCGGTCAGGGAGTCTTCCCCCCAGAAAATTTTTTAATTTGTAGTTTTAAGAATGCACTTTAGCTTCATATTTTTCAAAAACTTGAAATTTTACATTTCACTTTTGGTTTCACCCTACATACGGATGACACCCGAACGGTACCGCCTCGTCCCGTCCTCAATAGCGACGTCACTGGTGTTAAGTACATTACACTAGTTCAAAATATTAAAAGTGCTTTTACTGAAGTCGCAGACGTATTTCAAATAAATATCCGGTTGGAAATTGAAAAATTCTGTGTAGAAAACCATAGCAGTCATAAGAGGTTGCCTAAAATTGTATTTTTGAAACTTTTATTTTGAAAGCAAGGGAGAGTATCTAAATACCATTTCTTCCCCTAACGTCAGCAACGATAGCCTACAATTACATATTTACAATTTCAATGTCAAAAAACTAGCAGGAGAGGGCCTTCACCGTAATATTAGAAAAACGCCCACTGCCTACTATCTCAGATCGTCTTGACTTTCGTCTTCAGAGCTTCAACTGTGAAAATATTTCTGAGATCCCTGAACCTTTCTTCCTAACCAAAGAGCGTCTAAAACTTCGCGTTTATACCTAAACTTTCGAAAAAAGTTTGGGAAAGAAGCCTTGAAATTCCTTTTCCCTGCACCATCGAAAATCATCGATATAAATTCAACTTTTTCGGATCTTCAACCTCAAAAAACTGTTTGTTCCCAAACATGGCCTACAATTGTGTTTTTAAAACTTTGAGTACGAAAAAATTCCGGAGACGGGCCCCGAATCTCTCTTCTCTCAAATATCACCAAAAATCGTCTAAAACTGAGTTTATAAAACAATAATATCGAATATTTCCCCGGACCCCCATTTCTGAATCAAAATTGTGCTTCAGTAGGTTAACTAAGCTCAAAATGCACAAAAAGTGATTAAATCCTGTTCTATTGTGTTACACTTCATTAGAAAAAAATCGCAGAGAGGAAAATAAACACAGTATTTTTTATCACACATACTGACTAGGAAAAGTTTCTTTATTTTGTGTGTTTATGCTGATAAAGATGTTTCCATTTTTAATAATATGTATTAAATGACAACGCTAATCCATTTTTACTATGTATACATTTTTTTATACTTTTTTTTTGAAGCAGCATGAAATTAGCAGTGTTAAAGTTGGTCCTCCCCCCCCCCCCCCCCCAATAAATGTTATCCGACGACGCCAATGGGCTGAACATTATACTAAATTACTTTACTACTCTAAAATACAAAAATTACTTTCTCTGCACTAAACTACCATGATAGCAAACAATTACTAAGTCATATTTTCTTACTTATAATAAAAGCAATATTACGACATTATAAAACAAGGGATGGTTGCCTAACTGACTAGTGGGAGAGTAAAAAAATGCAAGACAAAGCATACAACTTGATTACAACTAACTGGATGCGTCGTACACTCGTATGCAATTTCCTCATCTTGAAGTGCACTTTATGAGCCTGCAAAATCATTGCCCATAGTTCTGTCACTTGTTTGTGAAAAGACATACACTTAAAGTTTGAAATGCATGCATCAAGTTCTGTACTGACCGTCAGTGCATTGAGATACAGGCCCTTAAAAAGAACACTCTTCTATCATAATTTGTTGACAAAACTGCTATTTTTTTCGCAGCAGTGAGCATTAGCCATGCAGTTAATGAGCCTATTTAACAATTTATATATATTATTACATATATTGCTCGCAAAAACTATGGTTGAAAATCAGTGCAGGGAAGCAGGAGGCCTTAAACATAACACATTTTCACTTTCTTCGGCACCGTATAGCCACCCCTGCCAATGTCCATTGAAGGTCAGCCATAAAATTTACGATATATTTCATTTGAGGCAATAAAAATACACACTTTAACCAAAAAAAATCGACGCACCAAGAAAGCGTTGTCCAATTGAGACGAAAATTAGTGGATAGGAAGACAATGTATAGAATAGTAAATGATTAAATTCTCAGAACAATTGAATGATTTATGTCAGAGTTACTATAACAAGTTCAATAAGGTGTTGACCCGCCTCTATCCCGGACACAAGCTGCAGCACGGCGTGGCGTAGACCAATAAAGCTCCCGAATGGTGTCCTATGGTATTTCCTGCCGAATTCGCTCCAGTTGTCGAACGAGATCATCAACATTTGTGCCAGATGCAAGCCCCTTAACATCATATCCTAGACATGCTCGATTTGAGAGAGATCTGACAATCTGGCAGACCAAGAAAGTGTTTGACAAGCTTGCAGACAGTTCATAGCAAGACGTGCTGTATGTGGTCTGGCATTGTCTTGCTGAAAAACCAGACGAGGGTACTGCAAAAGGAACTGCAGCAAAACAGGTCGTAGAATGACGTATGTGCACCGCTGTTCAGTAAGTGTACCTCTGATTACGACTAAAAGGGTCCAGCTATCAAAGGAAATGGCACCCCTACTGAAAATTTAGAATATTCAAGATAGTACTTGTTAAGGCATCTACTTAATGATGCGCAAGTTCACTTAGCTATTTAGTAACATTTGAGAGCTTTTAGAGTTCAGAGCACTTATGAAAAAGAAATCGATGAACTGACTGCCTCTTCATTGTGTACAAAAAAAAGTAGGTTCTAACGAGTGCTAAAAATACTTGAAACCACCCCTGTATTCTTTTATTCTGTATTCTGTGCATCTGTATACTAGGTAATGAACACCATGGCATACAAGTAGAGGAATGTGGGACCAAGTGAAATAGTTTAGAAAACTTATCTTTTTCAAAAGTGAACATATTGGACATTGGTTTTGAAAACTACTGTACATGAAGAAATAACAAGGTATTTTGTGACCAAACTTTAACTGAAATATTTTTTAAATTTTCGGTAGCAAATTTGTGCCTTCAAAAAAAAAAAAAAAGTTTCTTTTTTTTCTTTCCTACCTACCTATGGGGCAGGTGAAATATAAAATAGTTTTCTAATGAAATATTTTCTATTTGACTATTAATATTTTTGATCAAATGAAGGAATAAATAAAACAATGAATGAATTAATGAAATGAAGCAAAAACAAAAAAAAAAATGAGAAAAAATGAGTGATTAAAATACTCAATGACTAACAACATTGTAAATAAATGAATAAATAAGTAATCTAGTAAATGAAAGAATATAAATGATTTAACTAATACATTTATCCGAAACTTATTTCATTTATAATTCAATACGTAAATGAATGAACTATTTCACATTGCTCTGTCCACTTTGCCCCGCATGCAGTTGACTAATTCCTTCTAAACATTAAGAATGAAAATAAGCTTAATAATAAGTAATTAAATACTGCACTGGATATAAGTAGGCCTTAATTTATATCTAAATTGTTAAGAACAGGAACTTCATCATTTTATATTAACAAAGTATTTTTTTAATTATAACAACATTATACAGGGTGACAAGAAATAACTTAGACACACATAATACACCATAACATTAATGCTAATGAAAATATTAGACCAAACTTCAAAACAAATATGAATACATTTTTTTGTCTAGTATGTTTACATATTTACAAATTTTCAAAGGGGGGCTACCTTTAGAATTAATACAGGGCTTTAAACGTGTCACAAAATTTTCGGCTCTGAGCCGCAAACTCACTTACCGATATTTTATCTCATCCCTTGCATAACGATTTCCTTAGGGATGCCAAAGTTTTAGGAAGTTTAGCACACAACCTTGTTTCCAGGACTTTCTTGCACTGTTAGACTGCGTCAACGACCTTAATCTAATGGTTTGGAGTAGTATATGTGCTAGTGGGAAAATCACTTGTTTTTGTTGATCAGGGGATAAAATTAGTCAAGAAACATATCGCATCATTTTGGAAAGATTTGTTTTAACTTGGTCGCAAAATTTTTTTGAAAACAAAAGATGGACCTTCCTACAGTTTTCCACACCTACACTTAGAGCGAAAGGCGCTCAAGATTGATGCAAGACACATTTTCCGGACTTCATTGGAGCTCAAAAATGGCCACCGTATTCCCCAAATTTGAACTGTATGGATTATTCTGTTTGATCCATCGTGGAGGCGAGAGTGTGTGCTAAACGTCATAAAATTTTGGCACCCCAAAAGAAATTCCCTTTCCCAAAAGAAAGAGAAAAGTAAAAAGTGTGAGAAAAGATAAGTGAGGGAATAAATAAGTGAATTTATGAATAAATTAGTAACTTATTGAATGAAGGAATGAAAATGAGTTAATGAATAAATGAATACGTAAATATTTCAATGAATGATTGAACGTGTAAACGGAATGAACTGTTTCACTCGGTCCCATTCATTTTGTCCCGCATGCACTTGACTAATCGCACAAAGCAGTTGAAATAAAAATAAGCTTAATGTTGAATAAATAACTACTGCACCGAATATTAGTTGGTCTTAGTGTTAATATGTTAACAACAAGAACTTTGAAACTTAATAAAATCAAAAATAAATTTTGGCTTGCAGAAAAATATTACAATATGTGTTTGAATTTTTGAAAATGACTTGTATTAGCATATGCATTGATCTTCAGAGATAACTTTGCCTGGCTGGAATAGATTGCATATGTTACTACATAGTTAAAATATCAGCAGACAGATGGTGCTAAAAACAGAGTAAATACTTCACCAGTTCACTTTGCCTCACATTCCTCTACATATATATGTGTGCTCATTCACAAATCATTATTTGTCATCATCAAAACAAGGTAGTTGTCCAAAATTGCCAAATGCATGGAGTGCGTTGGACCATTTTCTGATATCTTTTATCCGATTAATGTTCATTTTTTTTACATTTTAAAGTGTTTTAAAATTCTGGTTTATGCTTTTGAGACTGCCAATATCATAAAACTAGAGCTTTAAAGCAAAAAATCATTCAACTAAATTCAAAAAAAAAAAAAAAAAGATTTTTCTATTTTTTCCCTTTTGAGCGTATTTGAATTTAGGCATTCAAATTGACTTCGCTATGATAAACGGTTGAGTTATAATTTCTCCTTAATTTTTCAAACAATTCAAAAACGAAGCGTTTCCGAGTTATGAGCACTTTGTGTGAATAATTTAAAATTGATGCAAACGCGGTCCACACATTCGAAGCACTTAAGTAAAGAAATGTAGCGAAGGAAAAAAAACCAACATGTTGGAATCCAATTAACAAAATCCTAGTCGAAGCGAGAAAAGTAATTTAAAAGTACACTGAAATAAAAGAGAATTAAGAGCTAAATATCATTTACATAAAAATTACAATAATTCCAGCTCTCCGAGTTTTTATCCAACTCAGTGTGAAGTTCATTTAAGAAGGCACATCTTTGAACAGGCTTCCCACGGTGGCCTGCCGAGTCCAACATAATAATTAGGAGGAGTCTGGGTTTCTTCCTCTAGCAGAATTTTAGAGGTTCGGTTTGAACGGTGTTTTTGAATACAAGTAGGGCTGCCATTTGAATATCGGGGATTTCCTGCCGCCACGGTTGCTTTCTCTTACCAGAACTATTATTAGTATTTACCGAGAACTCAGCTTTAAAGCTGCTTGTGGTTGTGCTTCAACTTTCAAGAGCTCGGGATTCCACCTTCGACCGACGTTTGGTGCTTGCTCCTTGCCCAGTCATTATCCCCCGACCTTAGGCAAAGAGTTTACTAATGCTACCGCCGCTTGCATGGCACATATCATTACAGTCAGATGCCGTGATCTATGGCTCGCGAACAGTAGCATTTAGCTGCCAGCTGACACGAGGACTCTTTCGAGGAGAAGGAAAACAGCTATTTGGGGAAAATTTCAGCCATTCCGATTATCTAAGCCCTAAGCGCCAGAAACAGGCTTTCTCGGTATAATTTCAACTATTTTTGTTGGGAGAAGTGTGTGGAGATCCAAAGGGAATACTTTGAGGGGTATTTGGCATGTAACGCTCCAGATTTTGATCGTGAGATTTCAGACGAGACATTATGGCTGTGTAACGTTAGTCAAGCTAAACTCCTTTCTGAAACAGGCCTTCTCAGCATAATTTCAACTATTGCAACTTTGTTGGGAGAAGTGTGTGGAGTCACAAAGGGTAAGACACCGCAAATTTTGTTCGTTGTTACGTTAAATTCATTGAAATGAATTTTACGCCAAGAAGTGGCAACTAAAATTAAACAAAACAAATATTTCGTTAAACAGTCACTTAGTTGTATTCATATTGGCTGTAATGCAGGGTTTCCTGAAAAAGACTGACTGTTTTTCAAAATTAATAACAGGAAAACGGTAAATGTTAAAATAATAGTTCTTGCAGAAAATTCATGTGGTGGGTTGTAAATTTGTTCCCCCTGAGTTTCAAATTTTAGTTGAAAAATTTTTCAATAGAGGGCGCTGCAGATAGTAATCCCGTAAATAGAAAAATATATAGAAAATTACAACCAATTTTTTCGAAAGTAATGAATAAAAGAACAAAACAATATTTTCAAACAATCGTTCGCTGTTCACAATTGGAGGAAAAATCGGTGAATTTCAATTCTTCTTTTTTGACGTACCGGCTTACTAAGTGCAGCGCTATCTATTGAAATATTTTTGAACTAAAATTTGGAACTCTGAGGGAAATAATTTAGGGCCCACCACATTAATTTTCTGCAAGAATTTGTTTTTATCATTAACCGTTCTCCTGTTATAAATTTTTGAAAACAATCCGTCTTTTTCAGGACACTTTGTAAGATCTCACTTCAAGTTTTAGTATTTTTAATGATATTTTTGAATTTTTGAATCTCTTTACATTTTTTCTAATGCCTGGACTTAAACTAAAAATTTCCGCTCAAAATCAGAATCATTGGGAGTGATTAAGTGGCGCAAACGTAACTGTGTTCGGAAGTAAATACACTGTCACAAAAAAAAAAAAAAAAACATTAACCCAGAAGGATTTGAGCTATCTTCAGGAAACTTAAAATGGATGTCCCTTATGACAAGATAAGAAGATAATTACAAATTCAGAACAAAAGATTGTTTTATTTAGAAATTATCACACAATAAAGGTTACAAAACCGTAACTTGTAGAGCCTCCTCTTGCAGCTATACAAAACAAAAAATGGCGTGGTATGGAGTGAAATAGGTTACCTATGACCACTGGGACTAAATCGGGATTAATCATTGAAGATAACATGCCTCCTGTCTGTCACAACCCACCTGATCAAGTGCAGCGAAAATCCAATCCATCGCAATGGAACGTCGGTTCCAGTTACAAGCGTCTTTCAATCAGCTCTGTTTTTCTTGATACCATCAGTTTCTTTTAAGGTGTGGAACAGGGGCGGACTGGCCCTAGAATTTCTATGTGGAAAAATATTCTTTCCGGCCCTACCCCAAACATTTTGGCTGTCTTTTTCCCAACCCCCAAAGTTTTTAGTGATTTTCTTTATATAAAAAAAGAAAAAGAAAAGAACAAGTTTTTTTCAAAGACTACACATGTCTTTAAAAGAAAAAAAAAATCCCAGTTTTGTAATTTGGAAAACTTTTCTGTTGATGACGAAAGAAGCCATCTTTTTAGTTTAATTTTTTTTTTTCAATGTTTTGGCTGATGTCCGTTTTTGAATTCAGCTTAAAACGGAGAATGATATCAAGATAGTGATGAATGTTTCTCCCTGTAAGTGGGGTATGGAATATCCCCAATTTAGGGGGAACGGGGGTTTCTCCCCCGGAGAAAATTTTGAAAAATAGGTATAAAAATCTGCATTTTGAAGCCTCATAAGGAGTGATTGGAACAAAGAAATATCAGGAAAAAAATAGGCGAACAAAACTTTTTTTTGAGTTTCATTTTTCAAATTAAGATAATAAACTTTTTTGTGTCGATAAATCAATGACAGCAGTTGACAGACAGAAAGAGTGAGGAAGGAGAAAATATAATGCATTGTTGTTTTGTCACATCGGCTTTCGGTACGATTAATTTTTGATCACCACAACAAATACAACACTGAATTAAATATAAAATGATCAATAGTAAAAAATGCTTTAAAAGAAATGATGCACAGATTTCGAGAATGGGGAACGGGAGAGTAACATATTACCTATTTTTACTATTTATAATGGAACTTACTTACGGTTTGGCCATCATCTCTCCGTCTGCGGCAGGGGCGACAAAAAGGGGGGTCGAGAGGGGGCGGTCGCACCCCCAAATTTTTTTTGAGAGGAAGGACTAAAAATGAACACATTCAATTTACGGAAATCCCAAATTAATGTTCAAGAAAAACAATATTGCTGGTTCTCCGTAATGGTTGATGAAAACTCGACACATTTCCAGATATAAGCAATTGTTTTCCGTTTTTCAAATTATTAGAAGAGTATCAAGCCTTTACTGACCTTTTCAGAACAGAAAAAAACTGATGAAGAATCATGGTTAATTTTAACTAAAGACGTAATTTCCTCATATAGGCTAAAATCTCGTTCTTGTGTGCTCTGTATAACTATAGTTATGAGAGGCCCGTGCAGTGGTGTGGTTGAATGATTTTCACAGGAAAATGCCTTGGTATTTTGCATTCATTGTTACGCTCATATTTTAAGTGTGTATTTAATGAGTGTTCATCACTTTCTTCTTCTAGAAACACATTTCAGCTGCTCATTGTATCGTATGCTTTCATAGCTACTCTTTAAAAATACATACTATTTTTGAAAAAAAATATCTCACATCAACAAATATCTTTTCTGGGGCTCTTTAACTATACAATCTCCCCATATCATGCTTACTTGCTGTTAGCCAATATGTGTTTTGTTCTATACTGAGATAATTCATATTTAAGTAACTCGACCCCTCAAATTAAATGCTGAAATGCCGCCCCTGGTCTGCGGATATTTTGACCAACTGCACAGTGTTAGTAATGCTAAAAAAACTCGTTTTATTTAAGGATTACTGAACTTCATATGCATCATGAACATGCTTAGGGCTTATACAGACTCTTAACTGCATGAAAAACTCCGAGAAAAGGGAAAAGTAAAACGAGAATTCGAGTTTTCACCATGTTTCTGATGAGGAACCAAAGAGGCTTAAACCCATGAAATTACGATAATAAAGAGTATTTCATATTAAATGAATTGTTCATCATTCTGTTACATAGTTTCTTTGTAAAAAACTTAAAAATACCTCTCATTTTTAAATAGAAAGAAGAGTTTATAAGCCGCATAAATGCAAGTGTTATTATACGCTGTAGTGACGGATTTTCGTTTGCTACAGTTCCCACAATGCACTGCAGTGCCGGTTTTGACCCGCAGTGACGTCAGATGAATACTGTCCATTAATACGATTGAAAAGAAATAAAATGAAGCACACTTTGCTTAGGAGTTTCAAAGACTAATCTAGTTATTTTCAAAGACTCTGGATTTGAAATTTAATAAACGAAAACAAATTAATTTAAAGTAATCGTTATTTTAAATTCATATTATTTTGTTTAAAGTGTTGAAAACAACAAAATTTTAGCAAACACATGACTAAAAATATTAAACTTACCGCGAAAAAGTTCTTGTCATTGTTAGTTCAATACAGATGTTATTCCACACTGTATAACAAATGATTCGTTATTTTTCTGAGACGAAATTGCGAAGAGAGGGATTACCTAATTGGTTGAAAAAGACATGGCTCCGTCTATTATACAGAAAGTGGCGGGAAACTTAACAGTAAACACGAAGGGAAGAGAAAGAGAGAGAGAGAGAGAGAGAAAAAAAAGCTTTCTTAGCAGGCGTTTTGCATGTTACCAGAACTGGTATACATCCTATTCTTTGGATGGAGTCTTTTTCATATGAAGGAAAGGGATTAATGTAATCTTTCCCAGGCAGCTTTAGATGATCATAAAAAAATATCCTCACCCCCAATATACCGCTCCTCATCACAGAAGTCCAGGAAACATCAATTTCCAACATAGATAGCAAGAGACACCACCTGATGCTCTTAACCAGGGCCCACCCTTAAGGCTTCACACTTTGGGCGAAGGTTCAACCCACGAAACCATTGCGTTCTCATTTCGTAACAAGATACAATACGGCAATAGTTCGACAAGAAAAGAATGACCACTAGAAGTGGAAAACCATCTAATCATCATCCTCTCCAAACCTCTAACCCCAATTGCAGTTATCTCAATGTCTAAGTTTAAGACAACTGACTGTGACTCTAAATACACAAGAACTGCCGGCCTAGCTAAAATCTTTTTTTTTTTTTTTTTTTTTTTTTTTTTTTGCAAAATAAAATTAACATTGAAAAAAAGAAAACGGCCCGAGTTAGGTGCGGCCCATGTGGAATTTTCCACATCTTCCACATGGCCAGTCCGCCCCTGGTGTGGAACTTATAATAACGGCTTTGTTGATACGGTTGTGTCCGTTGTTAGGATGTACGATCTTCGTGCTCAATTCTGTTTCTAAAATGTCTTTACCTACCGCAATAGAATAATTCATTTTATTTTAACTTACACTAAGCTACTACCATATCTCTCCGACCGTTATGGCGGCCGATACGAGCATAGAACCAACCTGCTTCTCTGAGATCTGCTGTAGATCCCTTTAAAAAGTCCAACAATTGTTCTTATATCTCTAAAAAGTCGTCCTAGTCACAATCAGTGGCGGATACACCCGGCGGGCAACCGGGCATTTGCCCGGTGGGCCGGTCATGTATGGGGCCGATCAGTTGCCCTGTCTACAAATAGTAAAATGTAAATACCACTACGTAAATTCTCCACCTGCAATCCCTCTTTACGCATGGGCTCAAGCCCGCGGGTGGAAGATGCAAGGCCGTCGCTAAGTGGGCCGGGGGGGGGGGGAGTGCTACCAGTTTTTCAGAAATGGGTCGCCAATTTCATTTTAGTAATGCAATAAAAAACAGAAAAACAAGGGCAGTATTTAAAAGTTTAAATTATTTTGCCCATTTTTAAATTTTATCTATGAATTGCAATTCACATTTACTTTACTTGTGAATGGCAATTCACAATTGTTATGAATTGTAGTTTATAACAATTGCAAGAAAAGTGAGAAAAAGTATTTTTTCAATAAAGCTTTAACAGAAATCCTAAAACACAATTTGGAGCATCCAAAATTGTGTGTTATAAAGATTATTTAAGTAAAGACCTCCTAAACTTTAATAACATCTTCTTTTGCGAAAAATAAAATATTCAGTTTCTCTCACTCAATATCTCTCGAAGGGTTCAAACCCACGGTTGAAGACCCTTCAATTTAAAAATGATTTTATAAAAAAATATGATTCTCAGGGAACGCCGACACGCCGACCTTTTCTACCATTTCCTTTCCTATTTTTTTTAAATGAAAAATATCAACCTGAAAATCAGAGTTATGTAAATAGAAAAATACACAGGCGCCCGAAATATGGTTTAACTAGGAGAAAAATTAAAATATAGCGAGGGAGATTGAAAATATTGAAATTAATAGCCACACCAGTAGTTCCAAGTGTTTGAATGTAAAAATCGTGTATGAATTGAAAATTGAAACAAAACTTTATCAAGAGGTGAAAAACGAATGATATTTAAAATAAAATATAGTGAAAAAAAAAGACCAAAGATCATTAAGGTTATTTAAGGTTACCACAGCACCAGATCAGTTCAAGAAAAGTTTTTTTACCTGGTCCCGCTGATAGCTTGCATTTCAAGCAAATAAAAATACTAGGCTGGAAATTTAAAATTTTATTATGGAAAATTTAAATGTAAATTTTTTTGAAGGAGAATACTGCTGGAGAGTGTTTCATACTTTTTTATCAGTAAAATAAATAAAAGAAGATTGGAACGTCTTCAAAAGGGGGAAGAGAGGGATCTAAAAGCTTATATCTTCCTTTTTAGTCACCAAAGCTTGCCTAAAGTGCGTTTTTGAAACTTAGCTTTTTAAGGTTTTCCTGGGAAAAACTCCCGAACTCCATTCCTTAGTTTAACGTCATTAAAGATAGCCTGCAACAGCATATTTGGGATTTCAGCTTCGAAAAACTTCGAAGAGAGTATTTCCGTCGCAATCGACCTAGAAACGTCCCCACCCCATCATTAAAGAGCGTCAGAAATCAGATCATCGAAGTTCGTCTAAAATTACCTTTTTTGGGCTTCAATCTAAAAAAAAAGGAGGAACCCCCCCCCCCCCCCCAATCCCCATTTTTCCCATAACATCATCATGACAAGATTTTTTGACTTATTCCCAAAAATTAAATTAAAACCTCAAATTTACCAAACACCAAGCAATTTTTGCAACTGGCCATAGTCATTTCCCTTTCGATCTACTTCGTTTCTCACTTTCAGATTCTGTATCATGTAAAAGTCCATGCCATGGTGTCATGGACTCACAGGTACACCAGACCTTTATATCTTCCATTGTCCACTAACCTCATCTTTCCGCTTTAAATATTACCCCTCTAATTCTCGTTCCAAAGTTTCAATTGTTTACCGGGTGAAAGCCCTCGATCCTCTCTTCTTAGTAACGTTATGAAAGATCGTTTATAACTCCGTTTTCGAATCTACAGCATTGAAAAATTTCAAAGAAAGTGCCCCCCTCCCTCCCCCTTCGTCATCATCAGTAAAGCACATCAGAAATCTCGTTTTTAATGCTTCAATTTCGAAAAAATTCCAAAGAGATCCTCGCCATAACTCCTCCTCCTAAAATCATCGAAGGTCGGTAAAAGTTTTGTTTTTGGAACTTAACTTTTAAATAACTGTCGATGCCCTAATTTTTATCAAAAAAAAGAAAAAAAAATGTTTACAATCACCTTTTTAAGATTTCAATTCCAAAAAAATTCTTGTTGGATGTTGCTCTAATCTCTCATTTCTCTAGCATCACCCAAAATCTTTTAAACTGCGTTTTCAGAGCTAACATTTTGAAATTTTCCCGGACTCCATCTTCCTAACATAATTGAAGATAATAATGCAAGTTCGGAGTTTCATTTCCAAAAAATTGCCGGAGGAGGACCCTCAAACCTCCGCTCTCCCTAAAATCACTAGAGATCATCTAAAATTGCGTTTTTAGGACTACAATTTGAAAAAAATTCCGGGGGAGAGATCCCAGAACCCCATATTCCTGACTCAATGTTAAACTTACAATTAGTTTTCTAATGCTAATATTTAATAACTCCCACATGCAAGAAAATAAATCTTCTCCCTATCTCTCTCTGTATTGATACATGTGTTTGACAAAATTAAGGGGTCGCACACACCCTTCACCTCCCTAATAACCTCCCTAATCTAACTGAAGTAATGTTAGAATATATCATTACGGAAATAATCAATACAGCACCTGGCAACTTAAAAAAACTTCAATAAATTATTACAATACCCCCCCCCCCCCCTTTTTTTACAAAGGTTTAGCTTAGAATCCCATCTGTTAAATTTTTTTTAAAGAAAGCATTTAATTTTTTTGAATAATTTCCTCATATTTAAATGATATCGTTTCCCAATCATTTTTGTAAAAATTAGTATCCATAGAAGCTATGGGGCCGCGACATCCCTTTATGCCAGGGCCGATTTCTTTAACCAATCCGCCACTGGTCACAATAGCGTCCTTACAACTCGATAGTTTCGTTTGAAGTGCCCTTTGACACAAAGTTTCACTTTCAATCGTAACGTTCTGCGCGTCTTGTACGGGCATAGCGAGCTGACCTTTCCTCACTGATGACGAAATTTAAATAATCTCTTACCAAACTACATTCCTGTCGAGTTTGTTGGTTGCAGTTCAATTCATTCTTGAAGCATACATTTTTTTGTGACAAACTGCATTTCAACCTTTGAAGACAGTTCAGTTTTCGCTACTTAATCACTCTCAGCATTTCAGGTTTTGTGCTCAAAATTTAAGTCCAAGCACTGGAAAACATGTAATGAGACTACAAAATAGCGGTAAAAAATAGTTGTTTGTTACTTCAAAGTCGAAAACGCCCTCTATATCTGCATTTTTGAAACTACATATTCAAAATTTATCTTCCAAAAAAAAGTAATAAAAATAATTTTAGGGAAAACCGCAAGCGAATCGATCATTTTTTTCGTTTTTTTTTAATCATCATTTGAAATTTTGGAGCCTAAACTTGAATGGTACTTATCTCCGTCGGAAGACGTTTGATACCCTTATTTTTGCCAGTATATTGTCTGTCTAGATGTCTACTATACCCCCTTAAAGTTTTGTTATATATATATATATATATATATATATTTATTTATTTATTTATTAGGGCGGTCCTTATATAAGGTTAAAAAATAAAATTTTGAATTTGCAACGGGCCATCTCCTAGTGTTGATCTAGTATGTAAAAAAGAATTACTGTAATTTTTTGAGATTTTTGAGATAAATTTTAAGGGTCGCTACCGCAGCTGAAACGTTTGAGTTTTTAGGAAAAATTTCGAATTTTCACATTTTCAGTTAAAAAAACAGTGTTTATTAAACATTTCTTACAATTTATAACTAAGCACATCTATTAAAATTTAAAAAAAACCTCTTTCAATTAAATAAATAAAAAACCAAGTCAGAGTATATTGCCTTTTAAGGTGCTTTTCAAGTCCGAATATTTGCTTCTGAACTGTTCAACAGCAACAAGTACTGCTTTCTTTCTTCGTCTTTTATAAGAAGTTTATTCTATTCTTCCATTAATGAAACTCCACGTTCCGATAAATTATTTACAACTTTTAATAAACTATTTCTTTACTTTGCTTGTAGGATTCGTCTTTCTATTCTGTCACATCTTTTTGTGAAAATTCTGAAGATAAACTCAGTAAAATTACTAAACTAAACTCTTAAAACTAAGTTTTAAAAAACCGCATTGTGCTGCTCGATGCAAAATCATTCAAACCCTTTTTAAGGACTGCATCTGAATCTATTTAGGCGCTCTTTAAGGGTTTATCATCTCCTTTTCTTTTTAAAGCGTCCACCATTTTCCCTTTCATTTCTTGAGGAATGCAATCGTCAAAAAACGCAACAGTGACAAGCTCCTCTGATAGATATCACAAATGGCGAACAAACTTGTTCATTGCACACTTTGAAACCTCATAATTAACTCTTTCATACTTTTTTAGGCTTTTTAGGAGTTGCAAGTCATATTTTGGGGCAAAACAAGCTGTTGCTGCTTGAAACCAGCTCTTTATATAGCTATTTACTACAAACGAGCATATGTAGCGAATGCCAGCTTTTTCTTGTTCGGAAAGTTCAAACTGATCTCTAAATAAATATTTTTAGCAGCGTAAATTGCCTTTGCCATCCATCGAGCACGATGTAACTCCTCTGGAGCTCTGAAGCGTATCCCCCTTTCGGAAGTTTCCTCCAAGAAATATGATGGTCAAATCTAAAAGTTCTTTGTAGTCGTCTCGAGATTGGAACTGGTTAAGTTGGTTCCTGGCAATTTTGACCGTATCTGGTGCATTTTGGATTACTTTTTCGTGGATAAAAACATCAGATATGGCAGTTTGAAGACTGCTGTGATTGATGGAGCTCCAAAAATGTTTAAATCGTTTGAATATCAGTATTTCAGGCCCTGTTGATTATCCAATAGATTTAACCACAACATCCTCAAGCATTATTTCAAGAACATGACGGTGACAAGTCATCCAGAGTAATTCTCTGCGAAATTTTTTCCTCAGTGAGGACAAATACTCCTTTTTGTGGTCCTGTGTTTGTCGAAGTTGTATCAAAACACAGGCATTTGACTTGGTCACTGATTTCCCAGGATTCTAGGGTCTCGCAAACAACCGAAACTATCGTTTCTTCTGTTCTCGATTGGAGTTCCGTTACCGAAAGTATTTCCTCAACAGCTTTTCTTGAAACAGTGACTGGTATTCGATCAACAGTTTCACTGCCTGCAATGTCTTTTAAAAGTTTTCCAGCAATGTGAACGGTTAAAGGAATATCGAGTGAGAATTTACTTTTCAATTTCATATTGGACAGTAATCTTTCTGCTTATCATTCTAAAACGCCGAAGAGAAGATTTGTTTAAGTTGTAATCCGATGCTCTCTTAAAAAATTCTAGCGATTTCAACTCAGACTGAGTAAATTTTCACTCCTTTCCAGTTTTGGAAACGCACTTTCCTTATAGGAGTGAATTTCATTCCTTTTGCGGAGCGGTTATTTTCACTCCTTTTGGATAAGTTAATTTCACTCCCTTTTGATAAGCTATTTTCACTCTTTTTTAAGACTAAATTAATATTGTAAAAGAGTGGCTGCTTTTCGGTTTGGAAAGCCGATATTTCACTCTTTTTTAGAATAAAATAGGTAAAATCATTTCACTCTAATTTGGTGAAATTGATTTTTAAATGTGTTTTCATGTGCTTATGCTGTGTATTTGAATTTAAAACTGTTTTTAAAATTGTTATTTCATTTGAAAAAAAAATTAGTTTTTAGGTTAAAAAAATGTGAAAAAAAAAAAAAAAAAAACCACCTGTTTTTAGTGTTTCCGAAGAGGATGCACAAAAACTGCATGGTAAGTAGTGCGAATAATTTTCTTTTTTATTAAAACTTTAACTGATAATATTTCTTGAACTACTCGTATATCGTTACAAATCACCCACTTGCAATATTACGTACATTTCCGATTCTAAAGATTGAAATAAAATTAAAAAACCCACACAGTTCCAAATAAATAGATTTAAAATTTTGAAACTTTATATTGTATTCTCAATGTGCCTTTTAACATTAATAATGTTTTAAAAGTTAGATCAGTCCAAATTAATTTAAAAAGTCACTCATAAATTATGACAAGATACGTTTGAATTCAATTTTGTTTCTTCGGGGCCATTCTTAAATTACGTAAGGACAATTTTGGCAATTTTTGACCTTCCCTTCCCCCTATGTAAGGATCTGTAAGATTCCCCCCCCCTCCCATCTACGTAAGATTCTTTTTTTTTTCTTCACAATAATAAAATAACAAATATTATATCACTGGGATCGTTCTTAAATTAACTATCATTATTATTTTTTAAAACCTTTTTGAGTAAAGAAATGTTTACTGTAAGGAATCTAGACCGAATGTTTTTTCGACAAATAATTTTTGTATATGATGCGATAATAATTAAAAATAAGACATGCAAAACACAGAGCGATTCTTTTATTATATTTTACACGTTTCATTCTTTGAAACACTAGTAAAAAACAGCTCATCCTATAATACCTTTTACCTTCCTGAAGCAAATGAAATATAATATTTGCCAAACCACTTCACCGCGGATTTCTAATGTAAAATATCGGCTTGGAAAATATTACGTAAGAATGGATCTAACCCCCCCCCCTCCTTCTATGTAGTAGGTACGTAGGGTATGTAGAGAATTTTCCACCCCCTCCCCCTCAGGACCCTTACTTAATTAATTACACATATGAATGAGTGTATTATACAAAGTTTATGAAATTCTTTAAAGTTTATTATACACACAAACAATATTTGATTAATTTAAAATATACGCAGTGGTTGGAGCTCCGACCATCGGGAGCGAATTCGGTATCCGACTTAAAGATTTGCGCATGGTCGGGTCTGTAATACCTGCCTAAAATATATATACAGTACACACACACACCAAAGATGGTAACGACTGTTTCAAATGTCATATTTTTGATTCGATGAACGAAACAAAATTGTTGATGAAAGTTTCATTAATTTGGAAGAAAAAGTTACAAAAAGTTCGCCGTAACATTGCACGTGGGTGATTTGTAACGATATACGAGCAGTTCAAGAAATATTAACAGTTACAAGTTTTAATGAAAAAGAAAATTCTTCGTACTTACCATGCAGTTTTTTGCATTGCCTTCAGAAACCTCATTCGGCAACAAATATTGTTTTAAATCATTAAATGAAGACATTTAGATAGCGACATGCACTTGGTACTCGCGACCAATGTTAGTTAAGCCGAACACACATGGAGGCATAGAAGATTCTCCCTAAACAAAATCACGTGACAGAATTGAACCAATGAAAATGTTTTTGAGTCCTTCTTTTAAAGAATGTTTTTATTTTTCGCTTATCCAAAGGAGTGTTTCCGAATTTCACGCGAATAAGGAAAAGTTTTAGTCTTGGTTTTTTCGTAAAGCGTCTTTTTTCGATAAAGCTAGCATTCAGAAAGAATGAACGCACTCGCAATAGATTTCACTCCTTTTAAGAGTTATTTTTTCGCTCTTTTGAATTAAGAGTGTGGATCATAACCTACGCTTTTAAACGTTGTTTGTAAGCGTCAAGACGACAGCTGCTTTTGTATCACTTGCCTTTGTTGCATCAAGACCCACAGCAACACCATTATTTATAACGTTTTTCCTACCTCTTTTTCTTTTGCAAGTGGGTAAGTTTCACGATAAACTTGCATTTAAAGAACAGCTGTAACTTTTAAACAAGTCACATTTACCTTCATTTTCCTCTAAAGGAGTTAGTACTCGTTCAAACAGCAGTCTTGTATTTTCTTCCTCACATTTCTTCATTGTTTCGAAACTAATCATTTTTTTAATGAGCATTGCTTCTTTCTCCAACTATTTTGCATCTATTTTATCCAATTTACCAAAAAAAAAGACGCCATTATTAGTATTATTCCCCAATGAAAGAAATAAAATTTCACCAGCCTTGCTCTCTGAACATATGGTCGTAAAATATTATATCAAAACATTAAACTTGAATTTGACTCCCTTCTACCTTTTACAAGGGGAAAGGTAGACTTCTTGTGCAAACAGCAGGTGATATTGATTTTTATTTATGCATTTTTCAGTTTACAGTAAAGTTCATTTGAATTTTGGGGGGAAATGCAGAATTTTCACAACTTTGAAGCTCGGTAGCGACCCCTAAAATACATTTCTTTTGCCTGAAATTTTTGCGGAAGTCTTATTTCAGGCCGCAAACGAAAATGGGAGGAAGGCCCGTTCAAATTTCAAAAGTTCATTTTTAAGGACCACCCTAATATATACACACACACACACACAGTATACCCTCGTTTTACACGGGGGTTACGTTCCACGGAAATGCCGCGTAAATTGAGACCTAATAGTAGTGTTAAAATAAGGGTTAGGTTCCGTAGATAAAAGAACTATTTTATTCTAGCGATGACTAATTGTACGGTAAGTTTAATGTGCACTTGTATCAATTTTTATGCACAACATGCATAAAGAAAACATAAATTAATTTATTGTTCTTGGGGGGGGGAGGGTTATTAATAGGAGCTGGCAGTGATAGTCTTTTGAATTAAGAATTTTCTCTGTAATTTTTTGCAGAGGATTAACGCATCCATGACCACTTGCGTCATTTCCATGATAGAATCTTCCTTCACTAACAAATCGGAAAGATCATTTCTATGAAAGAATCTTCCTTCACTAACAAACCAGAAAGATCATTTCTATTGTGCGGGTATGGCTCAAATTTTTCAATGTGAACGTTTTTGGTTGTGTCACCGATGTCGGTATCCTCGTTGGTTTTGACGCACAAGTAAAGGATTAATGCAAAACATTTTCACACGAATTGCAGATGACCCAAACAGGAAATGCATTTGCCTTGCAAGATGCAGGCGATGAAATAACGAGGTGATTTAAATTTCTTGCCGAGTCTTTAAAGTTTGCGACTTTTCTTCAGATTTCGACAGACTTTAAGACCCCATATCTCAAAAACGGGGAGGCGAGGGCACACAGTTCATGAGTCAAAAAGAAATGTCTAAATTTGCTCTTTCGAATGCGACCATTTTGAACTTTTTTCATGATAACTGAAGTCGTGTGGTTCCCTAGTTAGAGTTGCGGAAATGTAATGCACTTTTGTGAATGTCTGCTATTAGTTTTTTTTTTTTTTTTTTTTTCATTTATATTTTGAAAATATATTTTCTGACTATTCTGAGTACATATCCTAGGGTTTGTTTAGCCTTTGCCGACCCCTTGAAAAGTCTGAAATGTCGCTCTTGCTTTATGCGCCCAAAATCACTGTTGGTTGCGTGCTTGGGCAGAAGCTGATGATTTTGTCACCGTCGGACAGGAAGCAAAGAAAAAGGTTGATTTCGCAAAGCAATTTAAATTTTTGATATGTGATTTGTGCCTCTATTTTTCAAGGATACCGTGCTTGTGTCTAATTTGCTCTTGTAATAAGTAGGCCTAAAACTCGGAAACATACATTTAATAACTAAAACGTTATTTCCACTTGAAGTATTACTACATCGATAACGAAGACTTCATGTCTCTCGTCTGGTTGTGCCAACACTGTCACACTCACACAAAGACTACAATATTTAAAGAAACCTAATTTCCACATGAAGTATTACATTGCTAACGAAATTTTCGTGCCACCCTCCCTGACTGTGCCACTTCTGTTACGGTTCTACCCAGGGTTCGCTCGGGCTAATCTCCCCTAACCTGTCACCATGAATAGGAAGGGTAGGGGATTAAGAGTGGACAATAGCTGCTGGAAGAGCAAACTGAACACCTGCTGTTTGGAGGGAATTTAGGGAAAATTGGTAGGGGAAACATTTTGGAATAGGGATTTTTCGCAGGACTTGGTTTATGTAGCGTACAGGATATTCTGTTTTAACTTGAATTACTGAAGTTTGTTCCCAAGGGGCGATGGATAAGTTGTTTTATGCCGATGCAGATTGCATTCATGTAGGAGAATAACTGAAATAAATTACAAAAAGAAGTAAAATTTAAATTTTGATAATCTCGAAAATGCAATTAGTTTGTTCCAGAAGTCTTTGATTTTATGACTTTTCTAAAAAGTATTTTGGAGTTTTTTTCTTCTCCATTCATCCTACAGTTATTATTATTTATGCTACTACATTATAATTCAGCAATTTTTCGGAATTGAGTGGTTTTTTTGTATAGGATTTTTTTCCAATATTTTTACATTTTGTAATGAAGTTGAATACTTCAAACTTTAAATTTTACTTAAGTACAGATTCTAAATATTTTTCTGATAGAAATTATTAAATATTTTTTTTAATTTAAGTATAAACACTTTATTTTAAATTTTTTAAGACGTTTTTTGCTTTGGGAAACTTAAAAACTTTTTAAGGCGTGAAAATTCAATTTTTTGAAACACATACGAAAATAGCCTATACACTAACTTATTTTTAGAAGAAGCGATTAATAAGAGCAATTCATTCAATTACGTGTTCTATTCTTTTGTTAGAACTAAGTTTGCACTGATAAGCTAATTGGTCGATTACCGATTAATTGGCAGCCGGTGACTTGATCTGATTAATTCTAACACAAAAGCGAATTAATTGCAAATAGATATTTTTAAAAGATAATGTTTTTTTTTTTCAAAGTGACACTAATTTCCATATAGAGTAGCGCTACAATTAAATGAAAAAATATTGTAAAATAATAATATTGCTTCAATAATCAATTTATACAGGACAAAAAGTATCAGTTTTTAAAACAAATTGCAAAACGTATGTCGTAGTGTATTTAAAAGATGAATATGAAGACTGAATTTTTTTTTCTCCGAATAGTATTCCCTCAAAAGTTAGAGAAGCGTGGAAAACTGTGACAGAAATGCATATAACCATTTCATAACCACCAACTTTGCTTTTGAACAATAAAAAAATTGTATTTGTGTATTGGGGTATTGTTAAGAAAGTCATCCTGCATATGTCCTCGTTCTAAGCATTTTTAGATAATTATAATTAAAAAAATAAATCCATTCGCTAATTAATTAGCTAAAATTGGATATCAATTAAATATTTGGCAGTGTGATCGATAACCCTTATGGCCGATTAATTGGTTCATCCCTAGTTAAGATTAAGGACTACTTATTTACTGTTAAGAAATATCGTCGAAGAGAAGCGTCGAATACTGAAGCTTTTAAAAGATATTTTTAAAAGATGCTCCTTATTTTAGTAAAAATAGTACATTAAATTATGTACTGCGAAATATTATAGGAAATCTAAAATAAATACTTTACTTACAGTAACTAGTTAACATAATAATTCTAAGAAATTATTAAAGCCATCTTAAAGCCATATCTAATCATGATAAAACTGCAAAGTTTTTATGGAAATAATTTTAACTGAATTTTCAAGCAGTGTAATTGTTACTGCGAGAATAACAAGTTAAGGAAAACATAGAAAAAATGTAGTTTTACCTACCTAAATAATAGACATACATAAAACAAATTTAAACCTTTTTTTAAAATCAAAACTTAAGATCTCATCAAAAGTAAATTTGCAAGGAATGGGCATGCTACTCATATTTTGCTTGATAAAAATGAATAAATATTCAGCTTCAATGTCATTTTTTTTAATTCTCAGAATGATTTAGGACTTAATCATCTGGATCAACCTCTACAAAATGACTTACATTTTGTCAACATAATAAATTTAACAAAAACTGAAATTTTAAATTTATAATTGAGTTAAATAAAATATGACTTCAAAAGAAATTCTTGGCCTGGTAGATGGTAAACACTGGCTTTTTAAGTTTCAACACTAGAAATGTTAAAAGGAAACTACTGGCTGCAATCTTCATATTAAAGCTACAAAAGTTGTTAATATAATTATTCCCTAAACATAACTTAATGTAACTCATTTTATAAGAACTTTTAAGTTAAATAGAATACACTGTTAATTATTAAATAGTTTCTGGTTTCATGGGTTCTATATACACAATCATTTTAATTAAACATAATTTATTCTGTGCTAATTGTGTATAACTTAAAGGAAGACATTTTATGTGATTTTTATTGTAAAATATATGATCACAACATTATTATAGGTCTAGCTTCATTCCATTTCTAGTTTGAATAAATAGTTCTAATTGAACGTTATTAGTAATATGTCTATCTATTCACTTATCCATTTTGAATTTTAATTTTTTTATTAAAAATAAAACATACATATTATTGGACTTACATGTATATTTTGTTTATTGGCAAAGTTGACTCCGCTACGCTACTGTTCTTTAGCTTGGAGTAAAACATCTTTCTTGTTTTTTTTTTTTTTTTTTTGCCGTGTCTGGCTTGTGGTTATGGACATCGCGATAATTTTCAATGCCATTTTCATTTCGAGCAATTCGCGATTTGCACTGTGGGTCTGTACACATCCAATATGATTTTGCATTACTTCTGTAATGTATCCTGAACACATAATCTTCGAAAATCAACAATTTCTCTCCGCGTTTGGAGGAAATAAATGAGAAATCCATTTTGCAATTGAAGGAGCTAAAAAAACGGTCAACCAAGAGAGAGATTCCCACACGTGTTGTTCAGAGGGAAAAGAAAAATCCTTATTCTAGCCTTTTCTTGCTCTACCTCACTTTGATTGACACTAATCCCCTCTGTGGGCGATGCCCACTCGTCAAGTTTCCGCTTGACTGGAGGGGCGAGCGAACCGTGGGTGACACCGCTGTTACACACAAACACACACACAAAGACTTAAAAAATACGCAATTTTTACATAGAATATTACGACATCGATGACAAAAATTTCGAGGGTGGGGGGCGAATGCCAACCCTGGATACGCCAGTGCCCCCTCAAAGGGTGTGGATCAAACCCTAGAACAAAACCCTTCATAAATGAGATGAAAGCCTCTGTCGAATTACCATCCGCCCCCCATTTTCCCCCGGAGCAGGTTCATTGCATTCTTAATTTACTTTCAACAGATGGCACTAGGATTTTCAAGCCACCTTTGAGAAATTTCGTGGTTTAATTATTAAAACTAATATTTCAGATTGAGGCATATATGTGAGATACTTCCTGTCTTTAACTTTCAAAAAAGTGTTTTAAGCTCTCAATGAACTTTCGAAGTTTTATTTTCTCTTACTATCAGGGCGTTTTAACGTGCTATTTTTGGCAAACCTCACACACCCTTACTCAAGCCAAATTCATTTTTCTTACATCCTACCGCTCATTGGGAGGACGTTGTTTTTAATTTACCATCCAAAATCGTCTAATATCAGAGAAATAAAAATTTTTTATATATAATGGTTCTAGTCATTTTCAGCACTGGTAGTAATTTTGTTATGCGTCGACAGGAGTTAATAACGTTTCTAGAGTTTAAGAGCCATTCATTTACACATATGGCTAACTACTGTTATTAAGAGTCAAATATTAGTGTATGCATTGCTGGAAAAGAGGTAATAAAATGGATATTTGCTCTTATACATGTTCTTACGTGAAACCAACTCATTTCTTTTTCATCTTTGCAGAACAATCCCTCAATCTCCAAAAGATATATGCTTTAAAAAAACAGTTAAAATTAACCTAGTTTCTGACAGATAAATAAATTATGCATAAAACATAATTTTAAAAAAAAGTGCAATATCAATTTGACTACTTTAACACTATCGTTATTCAGGCGACATGTTCTATGAAACTATAGCGCCATGAAAAGCTAATAACCATGCTCTTTTAATTGATAATTGTAAATAAATATGCATATTGTAAATATTATTGAAATTGGCCTTAGGTGAATCGTTTTAGAACCTGCCCAAGAGCAGTACTTGAGCCACGAACCCCCCCCCCCCCAACCCCCAACGAAGAAAATTAAATAATATAAGCAGAGGCACATCGAACTACTCTTTTTGGTTGAGGTAAAATTCTAATTTTATCGAATGATAAAACCCGAACTTACAAGCATATCATAACATTTGTACATAACATCTAATGAGAGGGACAAATTGGCATCATTGCCAAAGTTTTTTTTTTTTTTTTTAAATTTTAAACAGGGAAAAGAATTTCTATGTTGCATTATTTTCCTAATCGTCAGAAAAATTTGCCGAATAAGGAATTTTTGGGGAGATCGCTTCCATCGAGACGCCCCTGAATGTTAATGTCATCATTTCTTCATAAGCTTGCCAGTTTAAATTTAGAGAACCGTTTTTTTTTTGGTGTTTTTAAGCAAGGATTTTTTTTTTCTTTTAGGGGGGAAGGGGGCGGAAGATTTCAAATCTGCCCAGGAGCGGCATGGAACTAATTCGACTCTGCTTACAATTCCATTCTTTTGTGACGTTACACACTACACACATGGCACTATATGTTCCATATCAAACCCCTTATAGAGATTTTTGGTTTTAATAAATGAATGAATATTTTTGTCTCACGTCTTCTCATCTGCTTTTGACATTTGTTCCCAATGTTATGTAATCGATGCATGAACATTATGTTCCTTTGCCGTTTCTTTCTTTCATTAACTCTCGAGAGATGGCGCTGCCTTACAAATAGAACTCTCTTCAAGACTTTCTTTGGCTCAATTGCTGAAATTAATATTTCAGCGTCATTACTCGGAAATATTAATCTCAATAACTGATATGTTATTGAAAAGCAATCAGAATATAGAATTTAGTTTTTCTGACAGTAACATTGAATGACTTGCATTCTCAGTTCAAACAAGAATTGCTACATAAAGATGAGACCCCCACCCCTACTTTTTCAAATTAGTGTAAAAGGGAGAGCGGATCTAGCTTCTAGTTTCAGGAGAGAGTTGTCACTAAAATTTGAGAACTCAAGTTACGAGAATTTTGCGTTTACAAATTTGGACAAAAAGCATACATAATACGAAAAGCAGTAAAAAGCGCAATATTATTGCAGAATGTGGGGGGGGGGGGTCCGGGGGCTATCCCCCGTGAAAATTTCGAAATTATAGCTCCAAAAACTCATTGTTAGACTATTTTATGATTATCTTCTACAATGTTTGCGGAAGTGGGGATTTGAAGAATTCCCCATAAAAATTTTCGAAATTAGAGCCTTAAATGCGCATATGTAAGCTAACATTGGAAACACTAGGTGAAGGGGTGATAATGCTAGAGAGAGAAAAGGTTCGGGGACTCTCCCGGAGAAGTTTTGCGAAGTTGTAGGTCTAAAACCGCAGCTTTAAACGGTTTTTGGTGATGGTAAGGAACAGGGCCAGATTAAGACATAGGCGCATGGGAAAGGGGTCCAGGGCACCAACAGTTGGGGGGCACCAAATCTTTAAGTAAAATTTCGATTTTGGACTCATTCCATATCGTACTATGTTGAGATGTAAATCTTAAATCTAGAAAAAAAAATCCCTGTAAAAATTTAATCTTTTACGGAAATCCCAAAACCACTCCAAGTTCGTTCTATATTTACAACACTTTTTAAAGTTGTACCATTGATAATTTTAATATTAATGGCTTTTTCCAGCGGGCAAAGTTTGACGATATCTTGAAAGGCGAATATCATTGAAAGGCGAACTTTATTTTAATCGCCTTTTAATGAAGTGAAAGGAAACAGTTTTCGGGAGATCTCCACCGATTTTTTTTTTTTTTTTTTGAAATCGAAGCCCATAAAACAAAATTTAAGATGACCTTTAATGATGCTGGCGAGCGCGTTGGGGACGGACGTTCCAACGAAAAATTTTCAGATTTAGTTTTTAAAATGCAGTTTTCAAGCGATCTTTGGTATTGTTAAATAGTTCTTTGATTTTTCCATAGTAAAATTTTCATTTTCGAGCCTAATGTTTGTACTTGTTTGAAGTTGAACCGTTTTGGGATTCAGTAAAATAATCTTTTTACAATTTGGACTGGTGGTACTTTTCAGTGACACCGTAGATCTTCATTTCCCACCTTTATTTAACTTTAAATGTCATTCCTCCAGAATCTCTGGATAAAGTTTTGGTTTACTTTGGTTTCTTATATTCAAACACTTAGAACTACTGGTGTAACTACATTAGTACAGCCCGGTGATCACGTCCAGAGACTGTAGTTTCGTTCTTGTTAGAACTCTTGTCTAGAACAGTCTGGTATGGTGTGTAATCGTGCAAGAGGCAGATGTCATTTCCTGAAAGCAGAGAGCGCCAACAAACTGGTAGATAAATTTATTCCTCCAGCGAGAGTCTGCAGCATGGTAAGGTACGACTTGCAAATTGAAAGCAAAGCTTGTAAATAAAGGTTAGCTCGGTTATTCACTATTCCAGACTGATGCGTTCTAACGAGAACAAACTGCAGTCTATGGATGGTGTTAACCAGGCTATCTAATGTATTGCATGTTGTTCTGCCTTAGACCTGGTTTAGGGTCGGTAATTTACTGCTAAAATCATTACAATATTTTTAATCTCCCTTACTGCATTTAAACTTTATTTCTATTAAAAACATTCTTCGGCGGCACCTACGAAACTGTCAGGATTATTTATCTGTTCATTTCTTATTGTATTCAACTGAAGCTTTTCATGTGTTTTTACTAGTACTGAATACTTTTTTCGTTGAAAAAAATGCTCGAAATATACATTTCAGCGGCCTTCACTTAGGTAAATTATAATGAAGAATTGTAGATGTTCCTAACTAATATCCAAAGGTTTAATTGCTTAATATTCAAACGTTGCATTTTCTTCTAAAATAAAAAATACTTTTTGCCTCCGAAACTCCACGAGTCATTTTTTAATACTTCAATTTTTTACTACCGAGAACGTTTTTTGTTCATTACTAAATTAAAATTGGGCCGCCTTGGTTCGGCAGCCTCCTCAGCCAACGACCCTACCTTGACGTGTTCATTGTCCCCAACGAACGAGAGGCATCAGTTAGAAGGTCCTGGACAGTTATACAACAAAATTATCTTATGGGTCGATGAATTTACCGACACACAGAAAAATACATTATTACTCACAATATGAGTCTGTACAGTTTTTTTTTTTCATCTTGTGGCCATTACTTTTCCTACAGCGATTTTCTTGTAAGTGAATGAGAAATGTACCGGAATATTATGATATTGTCATAGATATTTAATTTTTTTTTTTTTTTAAAGAAGAAAAAAAAAAGAAAACAGGAAGGGGTTTTTTTTTTTTTTTTTTTTTTTTGTGTGTGTTCAGTTGTAAAATTCAATGCGGCCCAAATAGAGGCGGCCCACCGGGCAAATGCCCGGCTGCCCGCCGGCCCCATCCGCCCCTGTTTTCATAGCTGCTTGGCTTTTTCCATAACGTATAGTATCTCTACCTGACGAGGGTTCATAGAATTTTCATTTCTGTCTACGCTGGATATACTATATCCAGCTCTGTGCATGGATTGACCTTGTTAGTAGGATTTTAATTTCAATTCAATAAAGTCGGGGTGCCCACCCCCCTAAAGGCAACACCAGGTGTCTACCAGTTTTTTAATTTTGCGGAAACGTATAAATATAAAGTTAATCATTTCTCAATTGTCAAACTTGTCACCGTTTTGCAAATTTAAAACATCTCCCAACACCCTTTAAAGGGTTGATGGGCGATAGTATACTAAAAGGTAGTCCAAACTGACCGAATCATAACTAGCCTTTGTTGCGAACAAATCAAAAAAATGAATTCTGAATAAATTTCTGCTGATATGGGAAACCACCTCTCGTCAGATGCACTTCGAACGTTGTTAGCGGATGCAGCCATGCGGCTCTCGCTCCCAATCCTTTGCAAAGATACAAAAGTATCTTATTCTCATTTTGCTATGCTTAAACCTAATTGTAAATAAATTACATTCTTTATTTGTTTTACCCACGACTCACATCAATTGAGTCAGCAAATCTCACCCTACGTCCACTGCCGGAAAATTAGTTTTCCCCCCGAAGCCAGGTGGCTAAAACGTTATAGACACTTTTAGCTGTAGTGACAGGTTTTGTTCGGACGACAGGGATTTTTATAACGAACGTCGACTATATTAATAGTTTTTAAGGGGAAAAAAAATATCTATTTACATTTATTCATGATGCGCTTTCTTATAACGATAATTTTAACGTTAATAGTACATTTCAAAAATATCGTAAAATTATTTACAACTTACTAACCGTTGTTTTTAACTAAGAATTTAATTTGTCTTTCCATTTTAAATTCAAAATTTAATTTTTTCCTCACAGTGAATTGACAATAAAAATTCATGTACTGATAATAACTTTAAAAAAAAAAGAACTGATACTATAACCCATGACTATTTTATTTCAACATCAAAGGCTATCCATTTTATTACCTACTACTGGTACCCGTACGGCTTTGCCCGCAGTAGAAAATTAAAAGGTCATTTGGTTCACCGTATATACAAATAATGGATGATGAATTTCTCGCCAATTTGCTATGGCTGTTTGCTCGCCCATGTTACGGTTCCACGTTATGATAATTTGGTGTTTTACTCGTTCACGTTGTGGTAATTTGCTCGGTAAAATGTTCTTAAAATTAGAATATAAAAAGAGCAAAGCTCAATTTTCAAAACATCGGCAGGTGGCATACGGTGGGCAATGATACCTTTTGCACCCAGCCAATATTTGATTTTCGCATAGGGAAGTTGTGCCGTGGGCCCTATTCTCTCTACTCAGGGGCTGCTCACTGAATAGGCAAATTCGGTTGTGACCTAGAGTCCCAGCTATTTGGGGACCCCAAATGGCTAAATCTGTTTTAATAAGTAACAAAAATTGTAATGTTTGGCTACATGAGGGGCCCCAAAAGGTGTTTGGCCTGGGGCCCCCAATTAATCAATTGAGGGCTCTAGGTCAATCAGTTCTTGGGTTTTAGGATGCCCCAAAGCTAATACATAAGATTTTAAAATTAATTTGAATTTCGGAGAAATTTAATCAAATTGAATGAAAAAGTTCCAAAAATTTTGGTTTCCTTCCTATTCCACCCCCCCCCCCCCCGCGTTGCAGGGTCATGCGGTACGTAGTTACGCCACTGTGGTTTTGGACTCCTTTGTCACTCCTAAAAGCTCTATTCTAGTGAGTTCTGAACTGTGAGTTTAATAACTTACTTCTGGAAATAACTTTGGAACCAATCGCATGTCTCGAGTGGCCCAAGCTCGACTATTTGCGCGGCAAAATGCAGTTTATTACGTGTAATCTGCAATCTTTAGGAAATTGGATTTTGAAAGAGGGGAAAATTCTATCTGTTTGCTTTGCCGCATCCGCGTAAAACCAAAACTCATCCGTGTAAAATAAAAGAAAGGTGTCAAATCTTAAACCGCGTATAATCGAAAACGCGTAAAATAAACCTGCGTAAAAAGAAGGCTACTGTATGTATGTATATATATATATATATATATATATATACATACAGTAAAACCTGTCTACAACGATATTGTTGGGACCTAAAAAAAAATGTCGTTATAGACATTATGTCACTTGGCACAATTTTTATTCTCAAGGTAGATCGGGCAAAGCCGGACAACGCAGCTCTTAATATGTAAAGATTTGAAAGCCAATTTTAATGTGATGTTATACTTTTTTGTTTATTGGGCGAAACATTTATTATTGCCAAAGAAAACACATCCACTTCACTCACAAAAGGGCTGGGTTCCTGTAGCGTGGTTGCTTGGCACGTAAGGCGTTGATTTGCTCAGCCTAGGATTATTGTTTTAAAGCAACTGTAAATGTAATTCATTGTTTTGGCGATTTGTTTTGAAAGAAAATAAACTTTTGCTTTGTTTTCATCCGATTGAAATGTACGAAATTTTCTTCTCTTTTTCTGACGATGATTTTTTGAACGTTCCACGGGATGTTTTTTTTTTTTTTCGTTAGATGGATTTATTATGATAGCGTGGTTGCTGGACGAGTTTGGAGATTAACAATAGAGTTGCGGAATCATTTTTACATTTGAAAGATATTATTTGATGTCTTTTTTTTTTTTGTTTATTTGGCCAAATATTTTAAATTGCAGTTAAAACCGCTTCACTCAATAAATAGAGTTTTAAAGCAACTGTTTATTAAATTTGATGATTTGACGGAAAGTTTTAAATTCCAGAGAAGTTTTAAGGGGACGATAGATCTTGAATTCGGCGAAAATTGGCAAAAAAAAAAATTCAAAATTTTGATTTTTGTGTTTTGTTGTTCTTCAAACATTTCTCTTCCTAACTCAAAAAGCCGCATAACGATTGAGCATTTTTTACCAAAGTTACGATTGATTAAAGTTTGCACACAAAACTATTTTTCATGGGATATTCCTGTCAAACTCGGTTGTTCAGATGTAAACAAAACAAGAAAATATTATGAAAGGATTCCGGGCTGTTGTGCCGTGGTCTGAGTGTATATTCTCCGGAGAATATACACTCAGACCACGGCACAACAGCCCGGAATCCTTTCATAATATTGACACCGGCCGTGAAAGCCTTCACTCTTACAAAACAAGAAAAGTTAAATTTTAATAATCTCTCCTGTTATTTAAATTAAAATATTCTTATAAATCTTGTTCTTGTAATAAAACATGCTTTAATGACAAATAGAAAACTGAAAAAGAGGTTTCGCAAAGTAAATTTTTAAGGTAAGTGCAAAATTATAATTTAATTGCATTTTACTCGAAACGAAATTTTCTCGATTTTCATACCAACAAAATGCTTCATGCGACACAGTTTTCGCTCAAATTACACGAAATTCAAAATTTAACCTCATGTTATACCAAATAATAAAAGTAGGTATGCATTGTAGAATTTAACTTCAGGAATGTTTAAAAAAATCGACTAAAAATTACTAAGCAAGAGAGAATTTGGGGAATTTTTATCGAAGTATTTTTAAAAAATTCTCAAAAATTTATTTTTTGAGGAATTTATAAATACCAGTTTTTTTTGTAATGATTTATTACGTATAACAAAATGAGAAAATTAAGCAAAAATGTAGAAATTTAAGTTGCATGAAGCATTTTAAAATTTAAAAAAATATTTATTTTTTTTAATTTTAAAATAAGTAAGAGTTGTTTTTCTTTTTTCTGTGATACTCTATATGTTTATGCTAAAATACATGCGCCTACAAACCCATAGTCTCTAGTGTGAAAACTAAAAAAAAGGTAACTTAAAGTCCACTGTCCCCTTAATAGGTTTTCTTTTTTTTTTTTTTTTTTTTTTTTTGAAAAGGTGTTTGCGCATTTTATACAAAGAAAAATGATCATTTCACATCAGAGGGGGAGGGGGGTCATTTTTCTTCTCGTTAAGATAAAATGAAATGCAAGAAATAGAAAATGCCAAATTACAAATTACAAAAAACCCATCTCGGAAGGAGACAAAATGAAATACGTAATCGAGGGATTGATGCGTCATCCGACCTTTCTATATAGCACGACGGAAAGTCGCAAAAATATGCTATCTTCCCCGAGTGCTATAAAGAACGAATAAATTGAACAAAATGGATCAAAATAGCTAAATTAAAAATTAGATTCAAAAATAGAAATAAAAATTTACTTTTCATTAGTGGGTTAAATGTATTTCTTCGCAAATACAATGCTTTTATTCAAAATATGCGGTGTGTGTTTTGCGTTCTTTTTATATAACTAAAAAAATATATAGATATGTTATAGAGAAGTGAAATATAATAAATGAAATAGTTAAATTAATTTATCCCTTTACGCCCCCCCCCCCACACACTACAATCCGCTATTCATCAGAGTCCAAAAAATCATGATCATAAATCTCGCTAGTTCGTCCGTAAAACGGCTTTACAAATGTGGATGTTTCATGCCATTGATCGCCAAGCAACTACATAGCACGACTGAAATACAACCGGCAGGAGAGAACCCGTCTTAGGGTTGCATTTCAGCTTTTCTAAGCACATTCGCGACTAATAACGTTGCTACAGGATTGTTGTCGTTTATTGTTATTTAAAACAATTATACTTTGACTAGAATCGCGTAGTGCGGATCAGTGTTATGTTATGATTCAAGTCACGATGCGTCTCCCCTATGGCCCCATAAATCCTCCCATACCTTCATAGAGTGGTTTCTTGTGTACAATCTATCCTCCAGAGTCATATCTCCGGAGGAAACCATGAGTACAATCCTGTTTAAAGTTTGTTCAAAGTAAAGCTGAGAACTGGTCTCGGAACAGTTACGAACATCTACACAGAATATTTACTGGTTGATACGAAAATTATTTTTTTTGTACGAGGAAACTCATTGGTATCTTCAATAGGGACGTACAGTAGCGGATTTTAGGAGGGGGACAGGGAGCCCGCCTCCCAAAAAGGATGAATTAATTTAACTATATCATTGTTTTTAAATTGACTTCTCAAAGGCACAAAAAACACACACACACACAGTATATTTTGAACTAAAGCGTTTCTGTTTGCTAAAGAAGTAATACTGAAGTCAGAGGCCAGAGTGGCAGAACACATTATTTAACTCACTAAATTCAAATTCAAGGGAACGTAATATCGCGATTCGTCATTAATTGTTCTTTAAATCAACCAATAATTAACTTTTATTTTTAAATGAGTAGGCGTGCCTAAAAGAGCCATTTCAATCCAAGAAGCTATTTTCGAAATAAAAGATTTGTTTTCAGCTTATGAAAAATGCAAAATGAAAGCAATCATATGGTAGTTTCTTGGAAAAACCATGATACTAAATTAATTTGCATGTAAGGTGAGTTGGGAGAAGTGCAGCCCTTAAATTGTACTGATTAAAAAAATTTAATTTTTATTTCGTATGTTACCTGTTTTAGTGTGTTTACCAAGACATGAGCCTGTTAATATCATTGCAGGTAAAAAAGTTGAAAAAAATAGTTTTAAACTATTGTGCTCAAGGGCCGCACTTTCTCAATAAAAGTGGGGCAAGAGCATCACCTATCTGAATTTTTTTAAAAAAAACCGTTTGAGAAAATAAGGGGCAAATGCAATAAATAGAGTATTTTTTCCTGATTAAAAACGATTTTTATATTTTTATTTTCACCTATTCATTGGGAAGTTATTACATTTTTCCTAACGAAACCTGTCAATGTAAAATGAAGACCTTTCAAGGAATAATGGATTATTAAACAAAATTATGAAGTTTTTATTTTAAATTAAATAAAGAACATGAAAGATAACTTTTATTATGCTAAGAAGTTTAAAAAGACAAAAAAACTTGCATATCAAGGAATAATCTTAAAACTTTAATATCAACTAACTTATAAAATATTAACTTAATAATACAAAAGGTAACTATACAACTGACAAAAGGTAACATGTCTTTGACGAACTTGCACATATTTTTTTGTATAAGGACACTTAGTATAGTAATTAACAATTTAATTTATATTATGGAGCAGTATATATAAGCAGTTATATTGGAGCAATATATACTAGTGACACTTATTGTTAGTTAGACAAAGGTGCAGGGATTAAAAATTAATTACATTGCTTCATTAAATCGCTGCAAGCAAATTATATCTGTCATAAAAGAACATTGCCAGATTAATGGGAAAGTACAGCCCCAAGAAATGCGAGGCTGCACTTGCCCCTTTTTTTTCGGGCCGCACTTTCCCAGTCGTATAATTTTCTGGGGCAAGTGCAGCCCTAAAATTAATTGATTTTAAAGTAAAAAAATAGTAAATCTCAGCTTTAAAAATACGAAAAGTAGACATGAAATAGTTGTAATTACGTTTTGGAAGCACGAAAAAGTGAGAACAACAACTGAAGAAACGATGATTTCTCGAACCATAACAACATGGCACTGTAGTGGGGATGAGAAAATTTATTAAACGAGGGAGGGAGTAGAGTTACCATTCAAGTAGCGAGATCTAACGCACGCAGTGCAAAGTAATAACGTTTACGAAGCTACCCAGATGGCAAGCAGCATTGCAGATATTCCCGGTTTCTGATTATTAACCTAAGCCGCACTTGCCCCAGGACCGCACTTACCCCAACTGACCTAAGTATCAAAATGTTACATCAACCAGGCGCGGATCCAAAGGGGGGGCAATGGGGGCAATTGCCCCTCCCTGGGAAAATCAAGGGCGAAAGTAGGAAGGGGGCGCCGAAGGCGTCCCCGGACGAATATTTAAATACCAAAAAGAAAGAACGAAAGATAGTTGGAAATTTTATTTGTCTCATTCACCAGTTCTCAACCTGTGTAAAGTGGGGCGCTTCCCTGCCTCTCTGGGGGGCGGGGGACAATATCCGCCAGTTATGAGCTTTCTTTCTGAATTTGGTAGGAAAATTTTGGAATTGGGTACAAAAGAAAGACATTTGGAAAATTTATTTGGTTTATACACCAGTTCTCAATGTGTGTAGAATAGGGCACGTCCCCTGGGGCACAATATCTGCAACTAATGAATTTTCCTTCTAAATATAGGGGGGAGGGGAGTTTTGGAGTTAGGACAAAAGAAAGAAATATAATTAGAAAATGTATTTGTCTCATTTACCGATTCTAAACCAATATCAAGAAGGGCGCTTCCACGCTCATCTTAGGAGCGCAATATTCACAACTTAAAAAGTTTCCCTCCAAATTTAGGGGGAAAGTTTTGAAATTGGGTTTAGGGAAGAAAGACATTCAGAAAAGTTATTTGGTTTATTCACCAGTTCTCAATCTGTGGAGAGCGGGGCGCGTTCCCCTAGGGGGCGCAATATCCGTAACTAATGAGTTTTCCTTTGAAATTTATTGAGGAAGTTTTGGAATCAAGTAAAAAGAAAGAAAGATACTTGGAAAATTTATGTGTCTTATTCATCGGTTCTCAACCTGCGGGAAGCGAGTCGCTTCCGCGCCCCTCTAGGGGGCGCACTATTCGCAACTTATAAATTTTGGCTCTACATTTAGGGGGAAAGTTCTAGGAATTTGGTACAAAAGAAAGAAAGACATTTGGAAAATTTATTTGGTTCTTTCACCGGTTCTCGCCCCCTGGATGGCACAATATGTGCAACTTATGAGTTTCCCTCATCTACTGGGAAAGTTTCGGAATCGGGTAATACGAAAGAGAGACATTTGGAAAATTTATTTGGTTCATTTACCGATTCTCAATCTGTGGAGCGCCCGCGCCTCCTTGGGGCGCAATATCTGCATTTTATGAGTGTCCCTCTAAATTTAGGGAAGTTTTGGAACTGGGTGCAAAAGAAAGACATTTTAATTTTTCTTAACTTCATTAACCGTTCCTCAACCAGTGCGGAGAGGGGCGCGTCTGCTTAGGGGCGCAATATCATGAGAAATACCCGTTCTCAACAGCGGATACAGAAATTTTTCAAGTGAGGAGCGATTGATTTTAATCATTCAGCCTTTACTACGTATCCTGGTTACACATGTTAATAACACAGGTTTCGGTCTTCAATTCTGAAACATTTCCGCTTGAGAACTCTGACCCCCCTGATTTAAAAACTTTTGGATTTTGAAACATTGACTGGAAGTGATAAATCGACTCAAAAAATCGGTATTCTAGTAGTTCAATAATTCTTGGCATTCTAGGACTTTTTCACCGTTTGATAATAGCCTATTTGCATCGGTAACATTTCTTAAACCACAGTTCTTTCTTTAACATTCACAAGTGCAGTCTATAATCACGTTTTTAAGCCATAAATTTCAAAAAAATTCTGGGGAGGATCCCGAACATTTGCTTCCTTTAACATTACCAAAGAAAAGATCATCTCCTAGTTTTGACTTCCCAACGGTCCTGTTGGTTTTGGTATGTGTGTTATGTATTACATATATACTATCTGTCTTGGGGGAATTTTTTAAGTGCTCCCCCCCCCCTCCCATTTAAACGGAAAAAAAAAACTTTTCAAGTTGTGCACTTGCTCTTCTTGGAACTTCAGATCTAATGCAATCGCGTTTTTAAGACTACAATTTTGAATTACTTTTGAAGAATCCCCATCCACCTTCCGCTAACTTCCTCGAAGATCGACTGAAATTGCGTTTATGGCAGGTGGACAATCCCTCAAATTATCACCCCTATCGCCTCTCCCTTGCATCCGTGCTTGCATTTTTGCGTTTTGTTATTAAGGCTATACTAAACCAATTGTTTCCACTGAAAACGTTATGCGTATCAATTACTTTTATTGCAATAACAAATCACAATACCTTGTTCTAAGTTTTTTTTTTCTGCTGGGGAGAGTGAGGAGGGGGGGGGGGGGCACCACAAATTAACATCCTAGGTGTCACCCGTTCTGGGAACTCCACTATAAAAATCCCATTATGTCCTACATTAGTTTATTTAAATTATATCCCAACACCATCCAAGAGCGTCAAAAATTCCATTATTGACTTCAATTTCTAAAAATTTCCAGGGGAGAGTTCAGAATTTCAAGCTTCCAGTAGCAATGCATTTTTACGAAATATTTTTTTCCTTAGCGGGAGAATAATTGAACGTTCAAAAGTAAAGACGATGTGGGTAACAAACAAAAATGTGATTTTCCCTCTTTATGAATTCATTTGGTGAGGGAGAGGGGTGCCAGGTGTGTAGGGACGCCGAAATTGGAAAAAAAGTGCCCCCTCCAGAGCCGAATCCTGGATCCGCGCCTGACATCAACTTTAACTTGACTTTACAAACAAATCGACAACTGCTTTGAAATTCACACAAAAATCGTTTCTGAATTCTTCAATAAACCTTATAGGTTACGAAGCTATAATTTTATAAATCATATAATATTTTAAAGTTAAGCTATAAATTAATTTAAAAGAACTCAAATGGGGTATGGGTTTATTTAATAACCTTGCCCTCGTATTATAATAATTATGACAATGTTCCTAATTAAAACCACTCATTATTCAGCGTCTCGGTGATATTACAGGGTACTCACGGGCCACAAAATTAATATAACGGTAATATCAAATATTGTTCGTAGGTTGCTCGTCTAAAAGCCATATTTAGGAGTCAAAAGCCCTAAAAGTTAACAAAAGGTTCTATTTTTTAGGATTTGAAGAAACCTCTGACTTTTAATAAACGGGGAAAGACATTTGCTATAATGCTACAACCTAATAAACTCATAATTTGGAACATTTTAGATTTGACATTTATACGCATGCTTATTAATTAACAAATGTACATAAATTGGTTATAAGGTTTTTACGAGTTTTACAATAACTATACCGATTATTTTATACCTTTATCAGCCATTGTTTTCGGTATATTTAATTTTGAAATCATGGAGTCCTTTCCTGGACACCATATATATGTATATATATATAGAGAGAGAGAGAGAGATATTGTACATTTTGTATATAAACACTTTAACACAGGCCCGTGTCCAGGATTTCATAAAGGGAGGGGTTTTTGCAGGCCTGTCTCTTCAAAATATTTTGTTTTGAAGGGGAGGGGCAAAACGTTTGATCGATACATTTTATCTGAAAAAACAACAAAATATGTACAAAAATGCTTAAATTCATCATGTTTGCAGGGATGTGCCAGTTGCGACAAACTGCTCCAAAAGACTGCTAAATGAACTTTCCTGCTCCAAAATCGGACAAACTTGCGCCAGAAGTGCGATTTTGCATTTAATGTTGCAGTTCCTTCAGCATATTTGGCAGTTTTTTCACATTATCATCAAGTTTAGGCATTTGGAGCTTGTTTTTACGATTTTTTTTATATAGCCCTGATTTTTTGCGTATTTCAAAATCCGATTGCATCCGCTTTTGAAAAATTCAATCGTTTTAATTTATTATGTGATCGTTTCCTTTGAGTTGAAAAATTTTGCATTGACCATTATTTTCAACCATTCTTATCTTTTGTTTTCAGAAGAAGAGGACATGTAAGTTCGTCTTCTTGCCACGCCCACTCAAAAACGTCAAATCTAGTTGCATCCGAATTGATCTAAGCAAATGCCATGTGTAAAAACTAATATTGTTCACCAGTTTTTAATCTTGGGTTTCTTAAGATTTTAGGACAGAAAATTGATCCCTAATTTTGGTTGGAGACACATAAGATAGCAAAAATCGGGGAATTCTAATGCTCTGGCGATGAAAATGCAGACATTTAAAGTTTCTGAGACTCAAGCATTACTTTCCATATTCTGAGCCTGCCTCAAAATTTTTATTTTTATTTTTTCACATGTATTATAAAATTCCTTTTCTTATAACATCATTTCTCAAAAGCATTTTTTTTTCATTGTAATTTCATTATTAATTTTGTGATTAAATATCAAATAGTTAAAAATTAAAGGTTTTAATGGTTTCCTTTGCTTGATCTTCAGATTTGTTAATCAAGTAGCTCAGTATGTAACATATATGACTATGTGTATAAGGTCGAATGTTAGTAAATAACTTACAGGTACCAAAAAAAAAAATAAAATAAATAGCTCTTTAAAACTCATTTGTAATTTGTTGAGGTAGAGTTTTTAAATTTAACTATTCTTTCTTGCTTTTTTTTTTTAGCCTTTTTGAATATGTTTTTGAGTTTTATGCATATATATCTTGTGTCTTTCTTGTGTGTTTACATATATGTATGAACTACATAAAAGCAAACAAAATTTAAAAATAGATATCAAACACCAAAACTTAAATATGAACAAAAGCTGTGACGTATTAAGCAAAGTAAATATGTGAACTAAATTTAAATCAGCTTAAGAAAAAAGTAGAGCAGGACATGGCTTGTTTTTTGTGAAAAATATTAGGCAAAAAAGAAAATAAATAAATAAACAAATATAAAATAAAATAAAAATAAACAAATAAATAAATGTAATTAAGAGAGCTTCAATTTGTAGTCGGATTGTTGGAGTTACGGTTTTTTGCATCCTTAATCTCCATTTTTATCATTTTATCATGTCACACATGTTTCTGTGCGTGAAATATACATAGTTGCTACAAATTGATGCAAAATTTAACTTTTCGCTGCTGCAAGCTGCTCCAATTTTGCAATTTTACTGCTCAAGGCTACTCCAAATTCACCGTTTTACTGCTCCAAACTCACCATTTTCCTGCTCCCAAGATTGCTCTAAAAGCGAGTTTAGGACGGCACATCCCTGTGTTTGTAAAATCCAGGGAGAGGGGTAGCAATTGACCCCCCTAATCTCCCAAATGACGGGCCTGCTTTTGGCTTCAATTATTTTCATTCTTAGTTGCATTGTCAGGAAAACACACTTCAGTGTGCAAATAATTCTTCACTGTTTAAGGTCATAATGAGGGGCTTAGCAGTTTGGAGGGAGGGGGAATGATTCAAATTCACAGAAGATTAGGTTTTAAGCAATATACTGCCTATTCTATTAATGTATTTTACACACAGCAGAACCTCGTTTAGCCAGCGCCTGTTTATCTGGATCAAATTTGTGGAAAATTATATTTACGTAAATAATCATTTAAAATTATGATTTCAAGAACAGAAGTTTAAATGCGCCAAATACTCGGTTTCATTTCAATTAAGCATACTACTCCTGCAAAGGACGTACAATAAAGTATAGTACTAATTTAGCAAACAATATGATATACTTTGGATGTCAGCCCAATACTATTGCAGCTGAATTATAACTGATGAAGTAATTGAGAAAAAATGGTATGATGTAGTTTTGTTAGAAAGCATTGTTTTTTGGTGCAATAAACGATAAGTCTGCATATTTAAGAATATTATTGATTATTATTAAGATTTTCGCTTATTAGGATTGTCTTTGGTCCTATCTAGTCCGGATAAATGAGGTTGTATTGTACATGTAAGGATCGTTATGAACCCCACCTCCCAGAAGGAAATTTCTGGTTGGGCAAGAAAACCTCAGTATTTATCCATTTTACTGCTTGTTTAGATTCAAACCTATTATCTGTTTACAGTGCAATATATTGCAACAAGTACTGAGAAAATTTCACAAACTCTTTTATAACATATGTTTTCAGGTTTTAATATTGTAAGATAATGCCTAGCAAACTAAATAGGAAGAGTTTTGATGCAGTTGTAAATTACATTAACAAACGCAATTACTTTGCATCTACAGAGCGGCAACAGTTATCGCTTTTTGTGAAACGGCCCAGATCAAAACCCCTTATGAGAAGCAATATTAAACAAAGTATTGACAGCCCATTCAACTGTTCCTCCAGCTCTGTTTTTCCAAAATATGATTTTAGTTGAATAAGAGAAGACAGTGTCGTAAGTTACCACGCAACTTCAAAGAGAATGCTTTTAAAAAAAAGTTCTGTACACAAATTTGAACATGAAAGCTAATTTTAAGTCAAATAAGCACAATTCTTCATTTATTTTTTTATTTTTTCTCCAATGGGAGGGGTTTAACCCCTTAAACCCTCCCCTTGGACACGGCTCTGCTTTAACAAAATTTCAAGTTTAGTTCAAATAGTGTTTAACTTAGGATTTAATGGATAGTCAGTTCAGGCGCGGATCCACGGGAAGGGAACTGGGGGAACGTTCCCCCCCTCCCCCTAAAATTCCAAATGTACCTAAAATGTTTCAGAATGGAATACAGGAAAATTCTTCCATTTTTTTAAACTTGAACTTGAGAAAAGGCACCAGGAAAGCGAAGAGAGAAAAAGCGGATCCAAAGAGGGGATAACTGCGGGAAGTTCTCCCCCTCCCCTCAAAAAATCCCAAGAGTACCTAAAACTGTTTAGAAAACAGAGTACAGGAAAGTGTTTCCATTTATTAGAAGGTGAACTAAGGCACCAGGAAAAGCAATTAGACAACAGCAGAAGCGGATCCACGGAAGAGAACAGGGTGAAGTCCCCCCCCCCCCTCCTAATCTCAGAGATGCCTAAAAAATTTCACAACAGAGTGCAGGAGAATTCTTCTGTTTTATAGAACTTGAACTAGAAGAAAAGCTAAAGTAAAAGCGATTAGAAAATAGCAGAAGCGAGTCCACGAAGGGGAACTGGAGGAATGCCCCCCCCCCCATCTCATGTGTGCCTAAAAACTTTCACAACAGAGTACAGCAAAATTCTTCTGTTTTTTAGAACTTGAACTTGAAGGAAGGTACAAGGAAAAGTGAAGAGAGAATTGCAAAAGTGGTTCCCAGGAGGGGAACTCGGGAATGTTCCCTTCTTCCCTCAAAAAAATCCCAAATCCTAAAACTGTTCAGAAAACAGAGTACAACTTTTTTTTCTGTTTATTAGAACTTGACGAAAGGATTCAGGAAGAGCAATCAGACAACAGCGAAAGCGGATCCACGAAGGGGAACTGGGGAAATATCCACCCCCCCCCCCTATGCCGCGCCGTCCCTATGTGCGAGGTCGTGCGTTGCACGACGGCGCCAGAGTCTGAAAGGCGCCAAGCTCCACCAACCAAAGACAAAATTGAGTTTTTCATTATACCTAAAGTTGCCGTGAAATTATAATGCACATTAAAACAAGCAATCCTCCTTGCTGCCTATTTAAAAAGAAAAATTATTGCCTTTGTAGCGTCTAAACATGTCATTCAAAAGCGCAATCGTTTACAGTGAAGACACATGATGCTAATTAATGCATACTTTTGCATTTTTCTTCATATTTGGAGCTCTGAATGCTATTTCGGTATGTCTATAATTTCACACGGTTGAGCATAATACGAAGTGCAAGAAATTTGCCATTCCCCATTTTGGTTCTTACAGTGAATGTGGTCTGTTATAATTTGTGCAATATGTCTTTTCGTGATTTTTAACTACTGTTCGTGGTGATTCCACTGCACCGTATATTTTTTATGTTACCATACACAAAAAATACGGTAAGCACATTTGCATATAATTTACTTGTGCATAATACACATATAATGCAGACAATAAATAAGGTTACTACTTTAGTTCCGAAAAGTAACGACTTAACCATAATTACTCGATTGTCCCACCCCCTTTTTCTGCAACTATTTGTTCATTAAGTTAAAAAAAAAGCTTTGAACAATGTGTTTGTTTCAGATAATTAGATTCAATGCCCTTTTAACGATTCCGTAATTTAGAATTTTTCGTTTTACCGGCAAGCTTCAGTTTCAGATTTTAAGGTGAAATATTCTCTACAATATTACACTTCAATTTAGAAATATAAACAGTACCCTCCTGCTCCGTGGCGCAATCAGAGGGGGGGGGGGTCAACAGGACATCCCTCTGGTTGCTCCACCCCATGCCCCTCCCCTCCAGAATGCTGAGTTGAATGTTTTTCAAAAATATCCGTTATTATGGAAGTGAATAAAAAAACGCGTCTTCGGAAAGCAAAGTGATTTTAATAAGAAAAAAATAATTATGTTGGGGTAAAACTTCAAAATTTGAAAGTCTTAAAATAATACTCCTCCGAACCTCTCCCCCCCCCCCCCCCCCAGAGGAATAACGGAGCATCTCAAATTTCGTCTCCAGATCTTCAATTTCACAAATTTCCAAGGAAAGCCCCCGAATACCAAACAACATCACTTGAAACTGCATTCGAAAATAGCCTAAAATTGCGTTTTTGGAGCTTCATTTGGAGCGAAAGATTGCCAGCCCTAATGTTACCAAATACGGTCTTACACAATCGCGTTTTTAAAATTTCAATTTCAGAAAATATTCGGGCTAGGGCCTCTGAACCGTTTTCCTTTAATATCATAAAAAAATAGGTTTTTCAAACATAACTTGCGAAAAATTTAAGTGAAGCCTCTGAACCTTTTCCCCCAACCTCATAGAATATTGCTTAAGTTTTTAGGACTTTAATTTTGAAAAAATTTCCAGGGGGGGGGGGGGGGTGCGGAGTTCTAGAATCCCCTTCTTGTAAAAGTCTTAAAGTTGCCAACAATTGCGTTTTGGGAAGTTCAATTTCAAAAGATTGGAGGGGAGGGAAGGGGAATTATTTCCTATTTTTCAAAAAGAAAAAAAAGAAAAAGAAAAAAAAAACTTCGAGTGGAATCCCAGAGTTCCATCCCTTGTTCTAACGTCAGGAAATATGGCCTTTAATCGCGTTTTAAGGCTTCAACTTCTACAAATTTCAATGGAACCCCTTGTATCCTTTTTCCCTGTAACACCACCAAAGATCGATTAAAATTGCGTTTTTAAAACTACAAATTTCAAAATTTTTCCGGGGAGAAGCCCTGGACCCCTCTTTTTAACGGGTTTTTCTTTCAATGTGCCCCCCTAAATCTAGTTTTATTAATTATGCATCAGTTAGAGATCAGATAAATATTCAAAGTGGTGTTAACTTCGATGTTTAAAATATTTTTCTTTTCCAAAACGCATTATTAGCATATCAGAGGAGCTTCTGAACTCGAAATAACTTCGAGATATTAAGTAAATACGTGCACCATATTCCAAAGTTAATATTCACACATTATTGTTTATATGAATTAAATGCCAAACGTATTTCTTTTCCATTTTGTATTTGTCCACAAAACCTCCCTCCAGGTGTTAACTATATTTTCCCTGAACGCTAGAGCATAGAAGCGCTCACGAGACGCGCCTGAACGACGGCGTCGATCAGGCTTGGCGCGTCCCTGCCACCCCTCCCCCCCCCCCCCCAAATCCCACGTGTACCTAAAATTTTTGGAACAGAGTGCAGGAAAATTCTTCTTTTGAGTGCAGAAAAAATCTTCTATTTTATAGAACTTTTAACTTGAAGAAATGCACAGGGAAAAGCGAGGAGAGACTTGCAAAAGAGGATTGAAAGAGAGGAATTGGAGTACAGGAAAATGTCATTTTCTAAAACATAAAATCAAGTAAACCTAATACTGTTCAGAAAACAGAGAAAAGTAAAACAACCAGTTAGTTGACACTTTAAAGATTTATTTTTTTCTATTTGTCAACATTGCTTGGAGGGAATTGATCCTAGGAGAAACATTTGATACGTAATAACTGTACCAACTAGTCTCCTATTGTAATGAACCAAAATAATTCGGTTAATAAAATGAATGAACATTTTTTTAATAAAAAAAAATACATTGGGTTACAGTAACAATAAACTAAAAAGAGAATATCTAATAGTTGATACACTTTATTTTCAGTAGTTGATGCATGTTTTGAAATAGAAAAACAGGAATTGCTTAAAAAGTGAATTCGTGCCTACTAAGTATGAATACAGGAATCGCACTGCTGAATCTTAGGCGGTATCCTTGGCTTACCTTTTGTACATAGCCGATACCCCCCCTCCCCAGTTACCCAGGTAGCAACTTTTAGAAAGATGCAAATTTACCCTATTTCTCTTATTTTTTCGTTGAACCTTTGTATAAATTTCATGGAAGATGGGTAAGGGTGGCAGGATTTAGGCTTTGCTCCAGATCTGAAAAATCGAAGATCCGGCACTGCAGGAATGTAAAGATAGTTATAAAAAAATACAAAATTAAATTCTTCCGTCATAGGTTATAGGTTATGCTTAATAAAAAAGACTATAAGTTTACATAAAAATTGGATTTCGGTGACTGAGTAAATATTTTTCATCGTACTTATTTTTAAAGGCTCATCACAATATATAGCTTCCCAGTCGTAGCTTAACTTATCCACTTTAGGGCCATTTCCAGTTTCACAAATTTTTGTACTTTCTTTTTTCACCTGTTTTCCGGTACTAAACTTTTAAACTAAGTCTTTTTGAACACAAACCTGTTTAAACTATCTTTTTTATTTATTTGGTGTAGAGTAGATCATTATATTTAAGGCTTCCACAATTTATTGGCACAACCAGATGGAAAGGGGAGGGGGAACCACCCAGAAGGCAGATTAGAATGTTTTTAAATACATTTCTTATATTTAAAGAGAAGAATAGAAGGTACCTAGGGAAAACGAAGTTATTTTAATAAGGGGGGGGGGGGATGTCGAAAAAATAATCTAAATTTCTATTGAAAAGAACCTTAAAAATTTTCCATCGTGGTGGATTATTTATCAGTTAATTACATCCCGCACCTCCTATTTCTTTTATTCTCCTTCCTTTTCTTTTCCTATTCGGTTTAAAAATAAGAAAGACTTCATATTACTACGAGTTGCAACTATCCTTTCCCCCTCTAAAACCTGTCAAGAGCGTCTGAAATCTTATTTTCAGGCCGTCAATTTCGAAAAAATTCCAGGGGAGAACTACCAAACACCTTGCATTCTATAAACATCGAGAATCGTTTAATATTGCTTTTTTGGAGCTTTAAATTTGAAAAAAGCCGAACCCCTAACGTTCCCGAATATGGTCTACAGTCACGTTTTTAAGACGTCAATTACGAAAAATTTCCGGACAAGGGCCGAAATACTCTCGTAGGAAATCTAAAAGTGGAAAAAAAAATTACAATTTTGAAAAATCTAAGGGGGAGAGCGTTTAAATCCTTCGTCACTAATATTGCTTAAGAACTTGGTTTCCTAAGACTTCAATTCACTGCTTGTAACATCAAAGTTTGCCTGTAACTGCGTTTTTGGAACTTCAATTTCAAAATATCGGGCAGAATGGCGATTGATTTAGATCTATTCTACAAAAAAAAAAAAAAAAAATCGGTCGGGGTAAGCCCCAAAAAGTCCCATTTCTTACCTTACGTCAACAACTATCGCTTTTTAAAGCTTCAATTTCTAAAAATTTCCCCCAAATTTCTAAAAGATCCCCCGAACCTTTCCTCCCCGTATAACCTCCTCAGAGACCGTCTAGAACTGTTCATAGGACTACAATTTCAAAAATTTTCCGGGGGAGAACCCCAGACCCCCTACCAGTTGGCGAACATTTTAAGATTAATATATGAATACAACAATACAAATAAAACAATGAGCAAAACGGTTTTTTAAATTATTTGTTTAGAACTGTACTTGCAGAATTTCTAATGCATATTTTTTTTACAGAAGCTTTAAGACGCGAGGATAAGTTCCATAACTCAATTTTAATAGTTATTTTTTAAAAAGTAATGCCATGTACCCCCTCCCCTCCATAAACACAACTGCTGAAAAAGTTCCCCTCCCAAATCCATAGTCTGGATCCGCCACTGAGTCAGTTAAGCTGTTAATAGGATGTAGCGACATCAAAAGGGAAATAAAAATCAAGAAAAATTGTATATAACTAGTTAGGTATTAAAATATTTTACCGTATAGTAATTAAAATTAGTAGTAGAAAGAGAAACTGGGGTAAAACCAGGACCCTAGGATCCACGTTTTACCAGAAATCGCAGTTTTTAGCATAAAGGAACAAAATTTTGCAAAAGTATGCAGTAGTTATCTTTTGATGCAACCACAGTTTCAAAACCATAATTGTTTTTTTTTTTTTTAATTTTTATTATTTTTTTGTGAAAACGTCATTTTACCCAGTTTTACCCCATTAGTGGGGTAAAACCGGGTAGACATGTTATTGCTATGGGAAATTAAAAAAAATTAAAATTTCCACAAAATTCTAGTTTTATTCAGTGACATTTGTTAATTATTATCAAAGCAGAATAAGTACAAAAGGACACATACTGATGAGTTGACAGTAAATTTAATTATCTTTGCCTTTAATTTTTTGCTGTAATGTAAGGCCTATTGACACCAGTCGCAAGTAAAATAGTTATCTTCCTCTTCGGCCCCAGAAAAGCTTTCATGGGTCCAACGATGACATTGGATCCCATCCCTCACCACCCTTCCGGTCCGAATAAAACTTATGGCAGTAAATGCAGGCAGTATTGTCATCCGCTTCACTGGCTCATCCCTCATTTGCTCTTTCGATTTTTCTTTTTTTGGACGCTTTATTTTCTCTCTGTTCCTTTTTAGCATCCGTATAATGTGGCCTTTTCTTTGATTTGTTTATCTTTCTTTCCGGTTTTTTTTTCTGCTGTCCAACTTTGGTTTTCTTTCTATCATTTTTCTTTTTTTTTTCTTCTAATGTAGCCTGAAGATGAATCTTCAATGGGGAACCCGTCAAAATGACAGTTTTTCCATTTCTCTTGTCCTCTTTCGGTTGCATCCTTCTCTCAGTGTTTGAGGGTAGTACCCGGTTTTGCCCCTCGGTTAGTGCCCGGTTTTGCCCCGCACGTACAGCTTTCATAAAAAATGCCGTCATATGACTATACAGAACGTTATAGACAATTGCTTAGAATGATAACGAAGGTAATTAAATGTTGCACAAAGAGAGCTACATACCTTTACTGTCGTAGAAACAGGAACGTAGTATAATCGGTCTAGTTTTGTTCAAACATTTTAAGCAAAAACCACTCAAACAGAATTTTCTTCACAGAAACGAAAGAAGCGAGTCTATTGCTTTCTACTTTAATGGCCACTGCTTTGTCATCAAGGTGTAAGGTAGTTCCTCCTTTGTCTACGCGATTGCAGCGCTTACAGGGGCTAGAAGGAGGCACCCGGTTCGTTCCCAACTTCCCGGTTTTACCCCACTTTCCCCTATTTAGATAAATAAGTGTTTAATTCATTATTCGGGAGTTGTAAGTTACGTTAGATATTAATTTTAGGAGGCCCCGACTTCAAAAGGTTATTGAAAATGAAGAGATCGTAGATAATTAGTTGGGTATTTAAAATAATTCATCGTGTAATAATTGAAATCAGTGTTTATTTTATAATTGGGTATTTAGTTTAGCTGATTTTTGCACTCAAATCGTGAATGAATTTCATGTATAGGTTTTAGGAAAATTATATATATATATTTTATATATATATATATATAATATTATTCGGACAGAGGTTCTTTGAGGCTCCAGAAATCACACGTGGGCCTTTTATGGGAGGACACACCCACATAGCAAGTGGTGGTTCTTCAGAAAATCCGTGAAATCAAATGTTTACGTCTAATAATAACAATGACAAAATTTTTGGAAATTAAAAAAATCCAAAGAGGTGTAAATTTAAATTTTAAGCATAAAATTGCTCTTTTCTACGCATTAACGGAAAACTTAAGTGCTTTTTCTTCTGCTAATTTTAATTGAAGAAAAAAAAATATTTTTTTCGATCTTGCTCCATTTTTGAAGCATATATCTATTCGTGCATATGCTGTATTCAAAATCAGTCGTATTATATACACAGCATCTTATCCGTTCTTACATAATATTCAAATCCTAGTATGCTATTTTTTGTAATACGTTTATGCATAAAATATCATGCTAGGACTGGTAATATGATTTTAAATTAAAGTTATTAGGGATATCTTAACCACCCTATTTTGTCCCATTGTGTGACATTAAACATGAATGAATAATTTGAAACACTGGTATATGTTTTCATGACAATGCGCTAAGTATGTAAAAACCTTAAAATCCCTCTACTCCCTTTACGAAATCATGCACACAGCCTATCCACTATTGTAATTCATTTAAATTTTAACTTAACAGAATCTTTTCTTGAATAAAATGGAACAGAAACACAATTGAACAGTTGTAAACATTTAATGTGCAAGAATGCGACCAGTTATCCCATTTTTTTTTTTTTTTTTTTTTTTTCAATGTCTGAAATGTTTGCTCTCAACAAAAAGCTCAAACCACTATCAGACGGGTGAGCAGATGGTAGCAATTTTGGTTGCGTGTGCTGCCATCTACTGACGTTCTTGGTAATATATGTATCCATTCCGTCCTACACTGCATGACAATTGCTAAGGAACAATTACGTTATTTGGAATAATTAAGAATCGATAATGATTAAAGAAACAGAACGAAATATGTAGTTAGTAGGGAGGATGTGCCTTTATTATAAGTACAAAATAGTACAGATATTACTGCATCAATGAAGTAAAAACTTAAAAATAAAAAAAGAATCCTACTTAGATGATTTTCATAAACCAAAAAAAAAAAAAAATGATCTGGGTCAGAATGATTTAGAGATGAGTACCTTAATATGATGTATGATTACCAGGGACACTGATGCACAATTTACATCTGTTTCCCATACTCCCCACTAATTATTGAGGAGTGCTTGGGGGATGTTTTCCCACTCCTCTCTCAATACGGATTTGAGTTCTTGTACTGTTTTGAGAGAGACGGTTCTTCACGCAACACGTTTGCCAAGAGCCTCCCAGGCAAGTTCAATTGGATTTAAATCGGGAAAGTAAGCAGGCTACTGCATACGGAGAATGTTTTCACTTTGCAGTGTGTCTGACACTTCAATGCTCTAGTGTGGCCGTGTATCGTCGTCCGTAAAGAGAAAGTCTGGACCTACAGCCCCCTAAAAAAACGAACATCGTCCAGCATAACATCTCTGCAATACATTTGCGACGTGTCGCTTTCATATTCAAAAATGTGAAGCGGTGTTCTGCCATTGTGCATGATGCCTGCCCACACCATGACGCGTTGGGCCTTACCGATCACGTTCGCAAACAAATTTTTGTGCATAATGTGTTCCATGCTCTCTCCACAGTAGTTGGTGACCAGAATCACTTGTCACACTGAAACGAGATTCGTCAGAGAACATCACTCTAGACCAATTTTGATAATCCCACCAACATATTCCTTAAACCAGCGTAATTTCTCTCGACGATGGCGTGGTTGAACTTGGATGTAACGTACGGACTTCCGTGCATACAAACCGACATTATTTACTCGCCGTGAGATGGTTCTTGCAGAAACATGCGTACCGGTAGCGGTTGTTAGATTTGCAGCTATCTGTCCAAGAGTGAAATTTCTGTTCCTCTACATAGCGATCCTCTGAAGGTATGGTGCTCCTTCGACGATCCCCCGGCATGCTTTTGCAAAACATTTCCACCTTCAGCGGCTGTCTTTAATCGGGAGATGACGCTTTTTGATACACCCATTGCAGCAGCCACAGTGGTGACACTTTTTTGACCTGCGTCCAGTCGTCCAACCGCTCTTCCAGGATCGTAGATACTCAAAAGATGTCTTGCTGACATTTTACTCTTAAGTATTTCAAGAACCAAACAGAATTTCAGAGAAAAACCTTTTTTAACATCCAGCACTATTTTTGTTAAAAACCAAACGGCGTGAGTTTTCGTACGAATCTTGAGCGCGTATGCACTGTCTTTTATACAGATAACGAGTCTTGGTCTACCACGCCATCTGAACTTGAATTTATTTCCATTGGCCAGGTGGTTGAGGTACAAATTTGCATAAATCACTTGTTCCTTAGCAATTGTCAAGCAGTGTATTTTTCACCTACCTTCGAAAAAAAATATACATATTTTTTCTAATTTACAAAATATATATTGCATGAGAAAGCTTAAATAGGGGGAGGGGGCTTTGAGAGGCCTTAAAGATGTTAAAATGTTCTTTTTCACGATGTCTAAATGTGCTGGAGGAGTGAAAACCGAAGGGATGCTTTTAGCTTAGACACCCGCAGAACTTTTGACGTGGTAGCAGCGGATACAGAAAGTTTTTGAATTGGGAACTGAAAGGATTAGAAGCTCTCATCCTCTCAAACTAGTTTAGTTAACAGCAAAGGCGGCGATTGGGACTGAAAAGTGGGGGTGGGATGCAAAAAAAGGAGAAGAAGAAAAACGCGTCAACTAAAAGCAATATAGGAATTTTATCGGCAGGAAAAAAAAAAGAGGAGCAAAAAGTACAAAATTTTGTTAAGACTGGTTTTTAGAGCATATGAGTGGTAATTGATGCAAATTTAACAGCTGAACCCACGTTTTGCGTAAGATTTTTATGAATTATGTACACAATAACTTCGTCCAAAGAAACACATATAGCCATGAATTAGACTTTCATTATTTACCCCAAAGTACCTTGAGGTGTCACAAACACTTGGTAAAGTCAGTTGGGGTAAATGCGGTCTTGGGGCAAGTACGGCTTAGGTTAATAATCAGAAACCGGGAATATCTGCTAGGCTGCTTGCCATCTGGGTAGCTTGGTAAACGTTGCACTGCGTGCGTTAGATCTCGCTACTTGAATGGTAACTTTACTCCCTCACTCGTTTCCTAAATTTTCTCATTTCCACTACAGCGCCATGTTGTTATGGTTCGAGAAATCATCGTTTCTTCTGTTGTTGTTCTCACTTCTTCGTGCTTCCAAAACGTAATTACAACTATTTTCATGTCTACTTTTCGTATTTTTAAAGCTGAGATTTATTATTTTTTACTTTAAACACAATTAATTTTAGGGCTGCACTTGCCCCAAAAAATTATACGACTGGGAAAGTGCGGCCCGAAAAAAAGGGGCAAGTGCAGCCTCACATTTCTTGGGGCTGCACTTTCCCATTAATCTGGCAATGTTCTTTTATGATAGATATAATTTGCTTTCAACGATTTAATGAAGCAATGTAATTAATTTTTAATCCCTGCACCTTTGTCTAACTAAAAATAAGTGTCACTAGTCTATATTGCTCCAATATAACTGCTTATATATACTGCTCCATAATATAAATTAAATTGCTAATTACTGTACTAAGTGTACTTATACAAAAAAATATGTGCAAGTTCGTCAAAGACATGTTACCTTTTGTCAGTTGTATAGTTACCTTTTGTATTATTAAGTTAATATTTTATAAGTTAGTTGATATTAAAGTTTAAAGATTATTCCTTGATATGCAAGTTTTTTTTAAAAGCTTATTAGCATAATAAAAGTTATCTTTCATGTTCTTTATTTAATTTAAAATAGAAACTTCATAATTTTGTTTAATAATCCATTGTTCCTTGAACGTTCTTCATTTTACATTGACAGGTTTCGTTAGGAAAAATGTAATAACTTCCCAATGAATAGGTGAAAATAAAAATAAAAAAATCGTTTTTAATCAGGAAAAAATACTCTATTGATTGCATTTGCCCCTTATTTTCTCAAACGGTTTTTTAAAAAAAATTCAGATAGGTGATGCTCTTGCCCCACTTTTTATTGAGAAAGTGCGGCCCTAGAGCACAATAGTTTAAAACAATTTTTTTCTACTTTTTTACCTGCAATGATTTTAACAGGCTCATGTCTTGGGAAACACACTAAAACAGGTAACATACGAAATAAAAATTAAAATTTTTTTATCAAGTCTTGTTATGTCTAGGCCTTAATAAAGTCGAACTGTACAATTTAAGGGCTTCACTTCCCCCAACTCACCTTAATAATTTTTTATTAAGCAAGTATGGCATGTTTAAGTTATACAATTGATTTACTAATACCTAAACAATGAATGCATAAACTTCAAGTTACTGCTTGTGCTAAATAATGTTTCGTGAACAAATATACAAAGTAAAACAAATAATTATGATCTGAAAACTTTGACATTTCTGCTTTTTTTTTTTTTTTTTTTAAATAATATCTAGCTTTGGTTTCTGAATTGGAAATCCCCCCTTGCAACCCTCCCCCCTCTTCCCAAATCGCCGCCACTGGTTAGGAGGCTTCCCACTAATGATTTCACGCATTGAGAGGGAGGGGTTTCATGAAGTTGTGACAAAAGAAGGTAACAAAAAGTGCCACATCAGACAATTTTTACAGTAAGTTTATGAAAAGTAACGGGACGTATGACATTAACTGCATATATATATATATATATATATATATATATATATATATATATATATATATATATATATATATATATATATATATATATAGTTTTTGTTCACATTATTTAATTTTTAGGTATTCATAATTTTCTGCTGTTACCGTTGTTCATATTTAACATAACAAATTCATACTAATACTTGTTTTCAATACAAAAATCATCAAAAGACTTTACCCGTCCAAAAACCCGCTCTGCACGAGGCTCAAAGCGGGCAGTCATATTGTCTAAATCAAATAAAACTAACGCTATCCAAGTAATGGAAGAGATACTCAATTGTAGGAAGCTCAGTTTTTATGCAGTTGCTTCAGTTTGAGCTACCATCAGCCTAAAGGTTTTAGTTCTTTGCATTTGTGTCAGTTAGAATTGACGAAATGTAATCAGAATCTCGCAACGACAGAGGCGGTTTTTTTTTTTTTTTTTTGTATTTAAGGATCATTTACAAAAGCTTAACTGATAAGTCTTTAGCCAGTTTGCACAAATAAAGGCTAACCCGATTTGTAGATGGACATGAATTCGTTTCATCCTACTATAACATCAAATCTAAGTCTCGAAATGCAAGACACTTCTGAAATTTTGTTGATAAATGTTTCAAAGTTAGTACTTGAAATTAATAAGGACATATTACAAACCATTTTAAAGTAAAGACGATTTTAAAAATTCGAACACTTTCAATGAAAACAGAAAAACATTTTTGCTTTGCGTCTTTCCTTAAAAACGGGTACGCTAGAGAACTGCCAGACAACCAACCATTTCCAAAAGTCATTTATGAGCAGTCCACAAGATATAGAACTGGATATGAGCTGAATCCACAACATGTCTGTGAGATCTCCGAATGTCCTAGGATTATCCCCCAGGGGTAAGAAGGTTGCAACTTTTTTACTTCCAGCTATGTCGTCCGAATATCCCAAGGAGGATAGAAGAAAGCTATTCTTTTATCCTCCTTGCTAGGAAGAGTAGTGTGCCAACCGCCGCTGTTTTCCCTGCGATTCATGAAGACGAACTTTCGGCAATACGCTGGTGGGCAGTGCGGTTAGGGAGCACGATACTTTCGACGGGGTTTACATAAGTTGATGCGGGATTTAGTTATATTTCGGTTATGCGTTAATGTTGTTTTTTCCGCATTTCGTAAAAAATTTATGAAATAATTTTAAAATATTTTAATGGATACATCAAAGCCGATTGTTAAGAGAAAAAAAAAAGCTACATCTTGTTTTATACCAGCTTGCAAAAGTGGTTAAGGATCAGGCAAAGAAAACGTTTCGCTTTTCAAAGTTCCCGAAGATGAGGAGAAACTTAAGAAATGGAACCCTTTGATTTCTTTTAAAAATTTCAATGGTGTAGTCTACGCCATAACCGCCCCTCCCCCTTCTCGGCACCTCTGCATAGCTAAGGGTAAATTACTCGAATCGCTGGTTTATCATTATGACCGATAGCTTTTCCTATTGCAGATCTAAATATGCAGATTTAGCTTTGTTGTGCTTCCCCCCCCCCCCAAGAACAACAGAGCACTCCTCCCTCCCTCCAAATTTTACGAGTCCCCACTGCACCCCAAAAAAAATTCCCCAATGACACTTAAATAGTTTTTAAACACCCCTAAAAGTTTCGATGGCTCAATCTTTACCCCTCCCCCCTCTCTTCACCTTGGCATCTCTGTTTTAGTTTTAGCAGCAGTTATTAAAATTCATTACTATACTGGAACATTTACTTTTCGAGATGGCCTATAGATTTTGAAAATTGCAGATGGTTTCGCTATGGCTACCCCCTTCCCCGAGCGAACCCGCAACCCATCCACATCCCCAAATTTTACGAAGCACCCCACCCCTCAGAAGTGTTATCCCCCAAAAATAAGACTTTAATCTTTTTAAAGCACTCTTTGTGAAAATTTGAATGGCATAAACAGAGCCATACCCTCCCTCCCCCCCGCTTTAGTAAAATACTTAAAATTTAATTGCTGAAATGTTTACTTACTAAGATGGCCAATTGATTTTCTACATAACGGGAACAAATATGCTGATAGTTACTCTATGGATGCTTCCTAAGAGTGATGGGGCAAAGTACCCCCCCCTCCCGTTTTACTAGGCGACCCCCCAGCAGTGCTTTTTCCCGATAATGAGACTAAAATCATTTTGAAACACCTTCTATAAAAATTTCAATAGCGTAGTCTCCACCATGAACCGTCCCCGCAACGGGGTCGGCATCCTTGGTTTAGCTAAAACTATTAGGAAAAAAACTAAAACATTTAATTAACAATATGACCACTGGCTGTTCTATATAAAAACTTTCGCTAGGAAAGCTTGCCCCAAGGGTGATAGCATCCCCTCTCACAATTTTACTGAGCCCCTCCCCGACCCCCCGAAACTAGTTTCACTGAAATTGAGACTTAATTTTTTTTAAATGCCTTCTTTTGATGTTTTCGCTAGTGTAGTATCCATCATGAGCCCTCCCTCCCACTTCCTCTTCCCCCGACGGCACCCTTGCTTTAGCTATTATTATTTGAATAAATTACCGCAATATTTATTCACCGAGTAGAATGCAGAAACTTTAGCAAGCGGTACCCACCCTCAAAAGCCATGCTGCTCCCCTACCTGCAATTTTAGCAAACACCTTCCCAAAACGTGACCTTTATAAGACAAAATTCTTTAAAAACAACTTCTACACTATTGTTTTCTTTCTTTTTTTTTTTCAATCGTAAAATAAACTCAAAATTTACTAACTTCGCTATTTTATATCAAATTTTCAAATTCAGACTGAATATTTTAGCAAATGTATTTTAATTCGCTGAAATAATTCAGAAGCAGTTTTAATAAGGAAATAAGAGTCACGCAGTTCTTCAAAAATCTTCCTTTGGCAAATTTTACTATCCAGTTTCCTTTTTCCTTTCCAGGGAAAGATGAAAGGTCACGCTAATTGCTGTAAGGAAATATCTGACGAAGTAAAGTAAAATACGAAACCATTATTACTAACAAATTGGTGCTAAAGTTTGAATAAATTATTTTTTAAAAAATTGCGTTTAAAGCTTATATTCATTAAATAGGAGTCATGTAATATTTGTGCGGCTTCGAAAAATAAATAAACACCCCTGGCACATATAAACTTGGGAAAGTTAAATTATGGAAAGACTTGTAAAACATTCTGAATCGTGAAAAGAAAAAGTTATATGTTTTTTGTCAATTTAATGAGGTTTTTCTGACGTATTTTGTCATTTTAAAATTTTACATTTTTTTTTCTTTATTCTATTAGGAGAACAAACAGAGGAGCATCGTGAACAAAAGCAAAAAGCGAAAATTAAGGGGGCTAAAGATCATCATAATCATCTTGGGGATTTGGAAGAGGGTTATTTTTGGTGCTCAGAGAATCATAGTCAAGGAGCCTGCAGTGGGCAGGATACCTATGCTTTGAAGATCTAATTTCATTGAATATGGCTTGCTCTCTGATAAGCGGATTTGAAGACTACGGTAGAACTTTCTAGCTTCACGGATAATTTGATGCGAAATGGATTTTATGTTAGCGTCTCTATGAATATCCCTTCCCTTAATGAACCAGGGAGAATTGCTAATATTTCTCAGAATATGGTTTTGAGTAGTCTGTAATTTTTTAACAATTTTTTTTGCAGTGAAGCCCCAGATGAAAATAGCATACATTAGAACAGGTCGTAAGACGGTGATGTAGAGGAGTCGTTTGCTAGTAAAAGGGAGGTGGCTGAATTTATTAAGAATGGCCCTCATTTGGTGTTTTCTGAAATTGGTCTTGTCTATTTTTTTTTTTTTTTTTTTTTTTTTTTTGTGTGTTTGGAAAAAGTGAGTTTTCTATCCAGGGTTATGCCAAAAGGTACTTAACATGTGAAGAGTAGGAGATACTTTCGTCGTTGGTTTTAATTTGCTTTGGGTGGTGGGCGTCGCCTTTGGAGAAAAAGATAGTTTGGGTCTTATTATTATTGATAGTGAGCTTCCAGTTGTCATACCAGATAGCTATCGAATTTACTTGGTCTTGGAGACGTTTGCGAGCAAAGTTTCTCAACACACAGCGAGCTCTGCTCAGTGACTTTTTCTACTGTTCATCGAAGCGGTCTCCCCTCCGGTGCGGAGATGGGAGAATTACTGGTTGGAAAGGCCGGCCAATATTTTCTCTCGAACATTTCAGTATTTTACACTGTAAATCTAAATACTGAACATACACTTATATTACTGAAGTCAATTTTTATTATACTCTCAAACTGTATCACCTTATACTATGTAAATACCGTGTGGCCTTGAAAAGATTCCTTTTTTTTATATTTTTCCTCTCCCCCCTCACATCTAATGTCAGCTCGATCATGTCTGTAATCCAGGGACGGACTGGGAAGGAAATTCGGCCCTGGAAACTTTCAAATCGACCGGCCCGGGGGGGGGGGTCTACAGGGAGTGTGAAAAACAAGCACTCTTATGCAAGTAAACGTCGTAAATGAGGTCTGCAGTGCTAATTTTGTGGTTTTAACGATTAAAATTTATAAAATTTTATTAATTATATCATATTATAAGCCTGGTCAGAAAAAAAAATTAATTCCTTTCATGTTATGTCCCTTTAGAATGATTAAACATGAACCGGAAAACATTTTTCGAAAAATACCAGGGTCCCCCCACCCCCGTTTTTTTAACCATTTTAAAGTATACAACTAAATTCAAATCAAATAATTAAAAAAGCGTTTTGAATAACACGATTAAATAATAATCACACAGGTATCAAAGAGAATAACATTATTTGTTTTTTGTTTCACATTTACTAGATCAAGTTTGCCTCTGTTAAACCCTATATGTACTTTGCAAGAATTAATATCAGTGTAAATAAAAATGTTTCTCCTCTAAGGCTTATAAATTCTCCTTTGGGATTTCGACTTTCGAGTTCATGCGTTCTACTGCAAAGGTCGCAAACAAGGGGAGAGTTTTAGGTTTGCAGTGTACAGCATATTGATCGAAAGAAGCTGAAAAATACATAACTCTCACCTAGAAAAGTCAGAATTTAAAGGGAGGGTTCATCAAAAGTCCTTTATTACATGCATGTAAAATACAACACCAGGATTGGAAATTCAACTTTAAAAACCAAAGGTTCTGAAGGAAGTTTGGTTCTTCCATACTCAGCCCCTTCGTTGCGTCACTGATTATGGTCATAAATCAGAAATTAATTACGGCACACTTGTGTGTTTTCTGAAAATGAGATATAGGAATGAAAAATTATCAAACCAATCCCTTTTCGAAATTTTAGGCACGGACATGTATACTAGCGCCATCTGTTACTCTTCGGTTGAGTTAAAAGTCGTGTCCATACGTCGATTGTTCCTGAATGATTCTTGTTGAAATAAGTTAAAGATTTAAAAATTTTCAAGCTTTTGTTATACATTTTGAATTTACGCAACAATAACAAACTAGGGTAGACCGACCAGTGAATGAACAGTTAAGCGCAATTTCATTTTTCAAAAATCCTAGTAATTTTAAATTCCATAATACTATACAGATCGTGATAGTTAAAACATTTTAATTGATTTATGTAAATATCTCTAAAAAATCGCGGAAACTTAAATGGTACTGCTTCCGACTTTTTTAGGTGTTTAAAGAAAAAATGGCACAACGATCCAGTGAATGAACACCTCGAACCAGTAAATGAACACAAATTGGTTCAGTGAATGAACATGATAAATTTTGATTCAAAAAGAAACTAAGTTTCTTTGAGATCTATTTATCTAGCTATATAACTATCTATATCCATTTATCTATCTATCTATTTATATAACTATGTATATATATATATCTATCTATCTATCTATATCTCTATCCCAATATACCTTTCGATCTATCTATCTATATATGTATTTATCTCGGTCTAGGAAAATTGGGGACCGAGTATTTTGGGCGCCGATCATTTTGGGCGCCGGGAACTTTGGGCGCCGAGTATTTTGGGCGCCGGGAACTTTGGGCGCCGAGCATTTTGGGCGCCGGGAACTTTGGGCGCCGAGTATTTTGGGCGCCGGGAACTTTGGGCGCCGAGCATATTGTGCCAAATATTCCCGGGACCAAAATGCTCGGCGCCCAATGTTCCCGGAAGCGAATTTTGAAATGTTCTCAATGCTTGCGTTCGACGAGCTCAACTGGTAGGTACAGGTTAACCGACAACGTGACATCTAATGATCACTTGCTTCAATCAACTAATCAACAGATTAATACGGTAACCGGTAGATGATAGAACGCAGCGGTTAGCAACTGGTTTCTCAGTGATCGACCGGTTAGGATCGTCGAACAAAGCCAATTACAGTTCATTGGCGAAGAAGAAATAAAAACGAGCGCGTTCTATTAAACAGTATGGTAACCTGGATACATTAAAGCAATTGCAATGCGAAATTATGAATCTTAATTTACGTCTGTATTGTTGTTATGTTTGAAAAATTCTACTCGCTGTAAACATTCGCAATAAACTCACATTGAAAGAGACGCAGAACAGATTTTAACATTATAGATAATACATGCTGTTTCAAAATGCGTTTCTTTAACTGTTGATTTTTTTTATATTCTTGAGAATAGTAACTGAAATATGATCTGAGTGTGCTACTCTTATGTTGTTGATGTTTTAATTTATTGGTTTTCTCAATGAACAATGGTTGAACAATGTTGAAGATTTTGGTTAGTTCATCAAGTTTTTTAACGATAAACATAAAAATGTCGTGAGAAAATCTGTAAAAAATACTACCATTTAATGACCTAAGAAATACATTTTATCTCAGGAAAGAATATAATCCTTTTCATTTAATTTGTAATTTCACCTTCATCTGTCTCAGTTTTTAGTTTTATTTAAAAAAAGGGGGGGAGGGATGGGTGGGAAGATATTGAGTCACTGCTCCTGTGCTCTGTGGGGCTCGTGAGAATTTGAGCGACCAGTGTCAGGCAGGTACCACGGTACTTGGGAATTTCTCACAGCCACACCACCATGCTCAGTTTTTAGAATGAAGCTAAACTAATCATTAACTGCCCATTAAGCACATGTCACGATAATAAAAAGAGCAGCTCTAAAGCATTTGACCTTATTTGTCATTTAAATTTTTAACAACGAGCGTACATTTCAATCACAGGGATGTTTTTAATATCGTCAGCCTCTGTTAGCCCGGGTCCCTATGCATTTGCCTCCTCTGCCCCCCTTGTCTTCGGCCCTGCCAATGAATGATGAAGTAAAAATATTTACGAAAAATGCCATGTTATTTAACAAGAAAAATAGTGTTTAAAAACAAATAATTTTATTAAAATGAAATGTAAACTAAGTAAGCAAGCATTTAAGCAGTAAGTGAGACCCTTAAACCAGTGCAAAAGAATTTACCATAGCTATTCAATAAATAAAAATTAAACTTACTTTTCTAAAAGGAAAAAAATGTATTTAAAAAAATTATGAACAAATCGCAGGAGCAATGATTGCTTCTGAATTGATTACTTTATTGACAAATAATTAAATGGATTAATAATAACCTACCATAAATAACAAGCACATGGAGATGATTTCTGTATGTTGCCTGTAGTTCTACCTTAGCCCTGGCTAAAAGGTGGTAAACTGCTTTATACCCATGCTCTGCTTGCAATTGACGAGTTGAAAACTGTACCATTGCTGGGGACTCTCGCTGGTGTGTTAAATTTAATTTAGCTACCAGTCTGTTGGCACTCTAAGTATCAATGAGATGATATCTGCTTCCAGCTTAGTTATTGACTGTTCCAGACTGATGAGTTCATAACAATGACGGAACTGCAGTCTCTGGATGTCATAACCAGGCTGTCGGTATATTGCATGTCTACCTTGGCCTTGGATAACTTACTGCTAAATATGATTGTTGCATACATGTTTTTCTACAACAATGTAATTGCCTTTAAAAGTTGTGCTGTAATTAAAGTCACTGAAATAAAGTACTTTTTGAATACATCTGTACACTAAAAACTTTTCAAAAACTAATTAAGAAGTATGACAAAAATCAAATCATCTTAGGATTCTTATTTTGATTCATTAGTTTTTTAAAATGAAAATGTGGAAGATTTAACTACTTTAATTTGGTTTTAAAAAAGTGGTTCATTATCTACATAGTTTAAAATTAATATGAAGTGCTGATGTTCAATATTTTTCACGGATCATTCTCTTTGGAACACCCTGCATTATGATCAATTAATTTTGTTTATTTAAGGGTGTATTCAGGGGGCTTGTCATTGCTCCCCTCCAGCTTTTGGAAACAACGTATTTTGAATTTTTTCTCTATAAAATGCAATGGTATGTGCCATCCCTCCTGGAGGAACCTTTCCTTTCTAAATTCTCACTGAGGGTTCAGTTAAGGATCATTTCTAAGGGGTGGATTTTTAGTGTTTAAACCCACTCAGAAATTTTTCTAATACTATTCCAAAACTTGCTTTATTACATTTTTTCTTTTTTTTTTTCTTTGCGGAAAAATTAAACTACAGTAAACTCTCTATTATCCGAGAGTCATTTAACAAACAGGAACATGTGTTTTTTGCAGTAAGAAGCAGAAACAACAATGACTGATGTTTTTTGTCTAAAAATTGTAAATAAACTCATTTATTTTTGTTTCATTTGTCCGACCATCACGAGAAACGCCACTGAAGGCGAGCAGACGAGAGGCGAAACGGCCCCAGAAAGCCTTCCTGCTAACCCTTACAGAAAATGAACTAAGTCCGTTTATACGGCAGTAGATGAGCTCAGACTTGACAGCGGGAGCTTTACTCGTGAAAGACAGACAGTACTTTCTTTTAGTACATACACTTGTTCTTTATTTATGTAAGTTCCGTTGTGTAAAAATACAAAACTTTTTAGTACGTTACTGTATAAATTTTCAGTTTGAAGAAAGTATTAACGCATCAATGCAACTATATTTTTGTGGGAGGAGAATTTTTACCTTATTGTCCTTCATTTTAGCCTTCTTGGGGTTTATCCGCGATTTTTATTATCCGCGGCATTTGTGACACCCAACTCGCTGATAATCGGAAGTTTACTGTGTTATATGTAAGCGCTGTATTATTTTTTAAGAATCGTACCACCTCGGTGCTTTAACTGCAGTATTTATTTTTATTGTAGTTATTGCGAACATCATTTGTTTCAAAACAATACAGAGTAACAGAGTTCCCTACAAATGTTAAATACCTATCACATACAAAACATCCTTTTTTTAAATTTGAAAGTACCAAACTTTTGTAAAACATTTTAAAAGTGTCAAAAAATATTAATTTAATAGGTGCGTATATTTGAATGTGCATGCATGAGTTACACGCATCAATTCTTGATTTTGCTGGGGTATAGTACCAATTGGATTTTTTTTAAAAATTTAATTGTCTTTTTTTACATTTGCTCATGAGGAGGAGCGCTAAAAGCGCATCTTTCTCAATTAAATTAACTATCATTAGAATATATGAATGACATAGAATTTTATTCATTATTTAGATTTCACTAGATATACATTTGATAAAACTTTTCCCAAAACAAAGGCCACATTAGAACACACAGGACCGGATTTAGAAGTGTGGAGGCCTCGGGGCAACGAAGGAGTGGTTCAAAAAGATCATATTTTCGAAAATATCCGATACTTTGATATATATATCTGAATATTTTGATATATATGTATATATCCGATATTTTCGATTTAAAAAATGTCCATTCAAGTCATTTCGTCAAATAATTTTTAAATTTTTGAGCTCAAAAAACGAAAAGTTGTAAGGATGATTTGCAAAGTTAACCATTTTCGTGTTTTTTTACTTACTTTATTTCTCTTTAACTCATAGGTACAAATTACAAATTAAATGAATACAAGAAATATATTGCCACTAAAATGCTCGATCAAATACAAAATTGATAGTAAATTGATACTTGTAATCAGGGCTTTCTTACATTTCGATAATAATATTTTTGTGCAAACAGTTTTTGTAGAAATACAAAAAAAAAAAAAAAAACATGTCTGGGAGAAAAAACGTAAAATTTGCTGACCCATGAAAGTTTGTATAAATTTTATTGTGGGGGCCCCTTTGTTGTGGAGGCCCCGGGGCAATAGCTCTGCCTGCCCTCCCTTAAATCCGGCTTTGAGAACACACTTTTGCAAAAGAAATGGCTTTTTTATAGAGAGTTTGCAAAAGGGAAGTGTTCTTGATGCTGTATTTCCCTGTGTTACATCCATGGGGGTTTCAACTTAACAAAAGACCATTAACTTTCCCTTTTCAATGAGCTCCCGAAGGAGAAGTACCTGAAAATTTTAAATGTTTTTGCATTTTTGTCGCCTGTTATAGGTTAGCTTTAATTTACAAGCTTGCTTATTTGTTTCATGCTGAAAAAAAGTGCAAAAAAACGTCTTATTCCAACATTTCCCTATTGTTAGTATTGAATATAAAACAAGTTGCTTCAAATATCTCGAAAACTACTTTCTGCAGATACTGCCATTTACCTGCCCACTGCAGTATAAATGTTTGAAGGTGCACTGAATTTTACTAGTGCCAAACTCGTCAGTAAAAACTTGAAATTGAAACAACCATCAATCAATTAATTTTTAGAAATATCTTTTTTTTAATGTTTATTTTTGAAAGGGGACACATCTGATCTTTCTCAATACCATATGGATGTGTCCAAGTCTTTATGCACGATATTTAGTATTATGTAGCAAAATTCTGAAAAGAGGACTAAATTTTATGCATATAAGGATAACATTAGAAACACTATCACTTCACTACTATCCTTGATTATAAAAGCTTAAGTTTGTCGAAAACCAGTCCAATTTTATTTATTAAATTTATATAGATCTTGCATGTTTATATTCTGATGGCATTGGAACTTCATTGACATGACAGGCCTTTGTGAGCAAAAAAATCTTTTTTGTACAAAAATATTCTTATTTTCCTATGTTGTATAAGAAAAGTGTATATTTTAAATCTTTTTTCATTGTCTGCTGAGTATTTTCTTAGAATTCAATTCAACTTTATAAACCTCTTATAAGCTTAAATAAAAAATAGTGCACATTGTTTTTTACCCTTTTTTATGAAGTAATGAACTGAAGTTGAAAATTTTGACAACTCATTATGCCCTTTTTCGAAATTAATAAACTTGATTCAATTATAATTAGGTTGCCAATGATATAAAATTTTTAAAATTACGAAATAAGAAACATTTCAATTTGAATGGCATTAATTTTTACTATTTAAATTCAAGGACCTTTGGGAGTCACTGTACAACCCTTGTCAGCTAGGGGTTGTCAGCCCTCCATAAGCATATCACTTAGAGTCCAAGCTTGGCCCACTATAGTTGGGGCAAACCTAACGTGGGAATATTGTGAAGGCTACGCAAATCCTAATCACAGCATTACAGAGCTGCCAGGTTAGTTTTACCCCAGGCAGATATGGCCTCTTGTTGACCCTGTCGAAATTTAAACTTCCTATAAGCAGTACTGTAATTTAGGAGGGTCAATTACCTCAGCCCTAGCTTTGAGAAATTAATGTTACATATAAGGTGTTGTAGCTTTTGCAATAAAATTTGCATTGAGTAAACACCCTCCCCCACCCCTCAAACCCTGGAAAAATTCGAAATGACAAGCCTGCTTATACGAATTGTTAGCAGTTCAGGAATTTAAAGAAATTAACAATTTCTGTACTTATTCATGTCTTGAACAAACCAATGTGATTTTAGCCAGTTGTAATAATTACCGTGAATAAGAAACAATTACCTTTTCACATTATAGGTAGTTCAAGTATTTGCTAAATATTCACTTCAAATTACTTTAGAGTTACCAGAAGATTAGTTTCCAGTGGCTGATTTATGGGCTTAAGGGGCCAGTTGAAATATATTTTTGGGGACCCCTTTGTCGATAATTATCATCATAATTGGCTGAATAGCCCATTGCGAGCCTTGGCCTTCTTCAAGAGATCCCGCCAGGCTGTTCTCCTCTTTGTCGTTGACCTCCAGTTTTTGATTTTAATGAAATCAAAATCAGTGTCCACACAGTTGACCAATCTCGTTTTTGGTCTACCCGTAGGTCGCTGCCAAAAGGGACTGCATTGAAGACCGTCAACGAAGCTCTATCATTTTCCATTCTCAAGAGATGACCAGCCCATCTCATTGTTTAGTTTGTTAAATTTCAAAATATTGATACATATCTCTAAAAAGTTTATTAAGTCTTTGTCTATCATAGAACTAAGTTAAAAAATAAAATTTAAAAAAAGGCTGCAATTTTGAATCATCTTTATAGCCTTATGGTCCTGGGAGCCCCTTACAATTTTGCAACATGGAAGATCTGCCACTGCATCTTTAGAATTTTTTTTTTTTTTCTTGATGCTGTCCTAAATATTATGGTCTAAATTCGGATTTTTTTAATGCAAAATCGAAATACATCGTAGCTTTAGAACAATAGTAAGATATCTAATCCCAGATATAACACTAAGATATCTTACTGCTACTTTGAGGGGACAATATAGGTTTTTTTTTTTTTTTTTTTTTTAAAGAAACACAACCGAGATTTTATTACTATTCAAAATAAATTGATAGGATATTCCGTTATCATTCTTTATTTTCAACTTGAACTTTTTAATCACCAGTAGGATTGCTGGAAAGGAGGAAAAATTCTTAACATTTTTTTACTGTTCCACAACCCAACTAGTTTTTAACTCATAAGTAAAATGCATTTTCATATTTTTCGGAAAATATAAAAGGAATATCTTTCTGCAATTTGAATTATGCATAACTTCAACACACAGAAGAATCAAACTGAAGTATATTTAAGAATTAAAATACATTAAATCAATACTGAATTAAAAGAAATGTCAAACGTATCCCAAAAAATTCATATATTTTTTACATTATATTAGTCAACAATATAACAACTTTTTAGTACGGCTAACAAAATTTGTGGTTGTTTCACAAAATAAGATTGTATGTGACAAAACATAAGTTTCAAGGATTTTTCACAAATTAATTGTGCAAAATACTAAATATAATACGAGTTAAAATATGAAAGCCATAACGTATGAAGATGAAGCCAAGCTTTCACGACTGCACAGGGAGCATTTGTAAACAAAATTTATAAAAGTCTCAATACAAAATTTAACTAATTCCACGACTTGCAACTTTAAAAATTTGATTCATCTTGTGTTCAAATAATTGTTTAATTAGACCAAGAATATCGTTCAGAGATTAAAAAATACAGAACTTTATGACAATGACAATCGCGACTATTATAATGAACTTTGTTTTCAAACACAGGTTGCAAGCAGCGGCCTTGCGCAGAGCATAAGCAGCATTGCGCAGAGCATAAGCAGCATTGCGCTCCGCAAAGAGCAGCACTGCGAAATTCTCGCCAACCATTTTGGAAGCTTTCGAATTTCGCCAGTGCACTGTAACTGAGAGTTTCAAAATTCGCTTCCCGGCGCCCAAAACGCTCGGCGCCCAATCTGCGGTGCCCAATCTTCCCATTTCGTATTTATCTATATATCTATTTATATGTATTATATATCTACTTATGTATCTATCTATCTCCATGTCTATTTATATATCTTATCTACTTATCTGTCCACTTATCTATCTATGTATGTATCTATATATCTATCTATATATCTACTTATCTATTTATCTATCTATCTATCTATCTACCTACTTATCAATATATCTCCCTATGTATATATCCACCTATCTATCTCTATATCAGTCTCTCTACCTAGCTATCTATTTCTATATCTTCCTCTATCTATTTATCTCTATATACAAACATACATACATATCAACCTATCTATTCTCTCGCTTTGTATATATATTTCTATTTCTCTATCTCTCTATCTACCTGTCTATCTATCAAGAGAGATAAAGATATAGAAAGATAGATGTAGGTAGGTAGGTTAATATACAGATAGAGATATAGATAGATAAAAGATAAAACTCAGTAAAAAGTGCATTGTTTGCAAAGACAAAAATAAAGAAATTATAAAATATATAATGAAACACATAAATAAATAAGCATATAAAATTATCTGCATTACAAAAAAGTACGAAAATGAAAATATCTCAAAGAAACTTCAAATTTCTTTTTAAATCAAAAGAAATTTTGCCATTGTTCATTCACTGGGTTTTCGCAATTTTTCGTAGTCAGTGACTGAACACCCCTCTACCTGAAAATCTACGCATTCTGCATTGACTGACACAATTTAAATCCATAGCCTAAATATGTATACTTAATTTTTCTTTCGTACAGTTAAAAAATAAAATTTATCGATAAAAATAATATGTATCAAAATAATTGCTAGCACAAAACCAGCCTTATTATTTTGAAAGAAAGAAAGAACGATTCACGGCAGTAAAAATTTCAAATTTTTTCCAGGAAAAAAATACGTATCCAAAGTGACCAATCGAGTGTGAGAGAGCTTAGAATATCAATAAAGAACGCTTTTGTAGTGAATTTATTCAGAAAAAAATTTTTGGAAGCTTATTATTATTATTATTATTTTTAAATGACACTCTGTTCATTCACTGGGTGGTGTTCACTCACTGGTCGGTCTACCCTAGTAAACATTACATCATAGGTTTTTTGCTCGTATTTTCATATTTGAGACAAAATCGCTTAGAACTACTACAATTATTCTTGGTCTCTTTTCGGGGGGGGGGGGGGAGATAGGTTACCTTGTTTTAACCGCGTCTACTTATGTCTACACTCTCCTTTGACCCCTTTCTGAATTTTTAATTTAATGTTAGACTTTGTTACATTTAAATCAGAAAATTGCATTGGGTAAATTTAAATCTGCATTTTTTTCCTTTATAGCTTTTTCCCCCCGTTTTTTACTTCCTTTTACAAAAAAGGAAGTATTGTATTCGCGAAAAAATTTTCACTCAAAAATCGCCCTTAATTTCCATTTTGCTCACCCCCAAATGAATGTTGAGTTTTTTTTTCGATTCGACCACATGCGGAAAAGTGCCTAAGAATGTATAGACACGCGAAATATCCATTTTGACCATCACCGAGGTAATTACAACGACTTTTCTCGTGACGTCTGTATGTATGTGCGTATGTGTGTATGTGCGTATGTGCGTATGTATCTCGCATAACTCAAAAATGGTATGTCCTAGAAAGTTGAAATTTGGTACATAGACTCGTAGTGGGGTCTAGTTGTGCACCTCCCCTTTTGGTTGCTTTCGGATGTTCCTAAGGGGGTCTTTTGCACCTTTTTGGGGGGAAATCATTGTTAATATCAATGCAAACTTAAGTGGTGTTATAATTTGGTAAACACTTGGTGACGTATCGCCAAGCTTTTGGTCGCCAAGTTTTTTCGCCAACTTGGCGACGATTTTTTTTTCTTCTAAGAGCGAACATCCGGATCTGATTAGCTATTTGGCCTATAAAACCCTCCTTAGGGCCCTGTAGTTTCTGGGGCCCTCGAAAATATTAGACTATGTAGAGAATTATACCAAAATATGACTTCGTTTTTTTTTACTTCCTTTTACAAAAAAGGAAGTATTGTATTCGCGACAAAATTTTTACTCAAAAATCGACCTTAATTTCCATTTTACTCACTCTTGAATGAATATTGAGATTTTAGTTAAAACGAGTTTTCTCGTGACGTCTGTATGTACGTTAGTATGTATGTGCGTATTTATGTCGCATAACTCAAGAACGGTATGTCCTAGAAAGTTGAAATTTGGTACGGAGACTCCTAGTGGAGTCTAGTTGTGCACCTCCCTTTTTGGTAGCATTCGGGTGTTTCTAAAGGGATCTTTTGACCCTTTTGGGGGGGGGGGAATCATTGCTAATTTCGGTGTAAACTCATGCGGTGTTATAATTTGGTGGACATTTGGCGATATATCGCCTGTCTTCTTCGCCAAAAAACTTGGCGATTTTTTTTTTAATTTTTCTATTTGGCCACTGTTGGTGAAAGAGAGGGTAAACTATTGAATCACATTAAAATTGCCAGTAATGGGGAAATGACATTAAATTGGAGTAAAAGGAAGTCATGTGATTCACACATCAGCTCGTTTTAAATTAAGATTAAATTAAGTTTTTGATGCAATACAAAAAATATATTTTGATTCAAAAATCTTTAGAACACCTAACTTAATGTGACAAAAACAAAATATTTATTATGATGTGCTTTATTTGTTGCTTTTATTTCTTTTCATTTACTTACTTACCTTTTCTATTTCTTCATTTATTTTCATAATCTTAAGATACAATCAAAAATTCTAGCATCATTTGGAAAATTAATCGTATTGGAGAGAATTAGGTTCAGGAAAAAATCTGCTTTTAATTCTGCTAACCAGAGCCATTGTGTCCTTTAAATCAGTATCGGCTCTGTGCTAAGAAGCTTCGTCTTAACCGGTCCCGCCGGTGCCCTGGGTGTTACTTTTCCTTCTCTTGTGTTGTAAATCTTAACTGTGTGTGTCCGGAGGCAAAGTGCTAGGCACGCAGTCCTCTATGTAAATGAAGCTGTATATGCGTGAAGCTGTTTAGCTTCTCAATAAATAAATAAAACCCGTTTCAGCAACTCTTCCCGCTCCCGCTTGTGACTACTTTTTTGAAGGAAACTACAGCGAATAAAAGAGCTAATCTCGCAATTTGCGGCATCCCTGTCTGCAACCTACAGCCGATTGTCTTGCATATTGACCGTTCCCAAGCGGTAATTCTGTAATCCACGCTACGGCTTGGTTTCTTACGTGCTCGATAGATGGCGCCACAACTTTTCAGCATATTTTTCTTGCGCTCTTTTTAAAAATGTCTTGTGTCTTTTGAAGTTTTAACCATGGATAGCTTACCATCCGGCTTTACTTATTCAAATATTAATATTACAAACGATCAAAACGAAAATTTTAACTTTCAGAGTAAAAGAAATCACTAATGAAAATGCTGCAAATGTAAGTTTTAAAATTTTTTTTCTTAATTTAATTGCGGATAATCCCGAAAAAAAAATGTTATTAAAGGGACAGAACAGCCGATTTAAATTATTGGAATTAAAAAAAAATGTGACAATTCATGTGCCTAATGGTTTAACGTTGTAATTAATAATTTAATCAACGGTCTAATTGATATAACTATATCAATTAGATAACATTATGAGCAGTATTCGGGGGGGGGGAGCACATATATATAGTGTGAAATGTAAGTAAGAACAGCTCTTTTACAAAAGTACTCCAATAGGCTTTCCAGTTTTTTTATTTATTTATTTTATTTTTTTTTTTTTTTTTTTGCAAAACACACACACACACACACACACACACACACATATATATATATATATATATATATATATATATATATATATATATATATATATATGTGCCTTTTTTTTTTTTTTTTTTTTTGGTGGTTGGAGTGTGATCGCTTCCTTTTGGGGGGAGGGGGGAACACATTCACCCTTAGTTTTATTTACCCATGTTTGCAGCATTTTTTAAAATTAATTTTCTGTTTAGTGTGTTCTTTAAGTTTTGTTGTTTTTTCCACCAGTACTTACATGTTCATTACTTAATTGCTATGTTGGGCCTTTTTTGGTTAAAGATTTTTTAGATTGTATTTGTGTTTTAATAAAAATTGAATTAATTTCTCATTTGAATGGCTTATACAGCTTTTACTCAAATATGCTTGTTAATTTTATACACAGAACTGGTTACAGCAATCAGGGCCGATCCTAGGGTGTCGGCCGCCCGTGTGCAAAGACCTACTGTGCCGCCCTTCAAGAGTAATTTGCATATTTTGACTAATCTTTGACGTCCATATAAATATTTCTTCAAATTTCAAAATCAAGTTCTAATTAAAAAAGAAAAAGAAAAATAAATTAAAAAAAAAACAGAAGGTTGAACTTATAAAAATGAAGAAAAATTTTCTAGTAAGAAACTTCTTAGGTACAATTTATATCTTTGAAGAAAATAATAGATGCCAAAATTTACTAGTCGTAAAAACGCATTTTATAGTCTTTCTTCGGTGACATCAGTGAAAGGATGGAGGAGGGAGATCAGGGGAGGGGGGATTGCTCCCAGAAAATTATTGAAATTGGCGTATGAAAAATAGTTTTAGTAATCTTTGGTTGTGTTTGGTTGCAAGGAGAAAAGAGTCGGGTATATTCAAGGTGCATGCAGAAATTTTCGAAATTGACGTTAAATATCGCTATTTTAGGAACTTTTTCGAGACTTCAGGGGAAAAGTAATGTTGGAGTTCTCTCCTAAAATTCTTTCAAAATTGAAATCAATTCGAAGCTATTTTTTGTGACCGTAGCTTAGGAAAAATCGCCGCTCTTCCCGAAAATTTTCCGAAACTGAAGCTTTAAATTAGCAGTTTTGGGTTATCTTTGTTGACGTTGCTAGAGGGAGGGAGATTCAATCATCTCCCATTGAAAGTTTTCGAAATTGAAGTTTAAAACGCAAATTTAGGCTGTCTCTGGTGACGGTAAGGGATCTGGCGGCTTTTTTCCGGTAATTTCTTGGCACTATTGTTTCAAAAACCCATTTCTGGCTATATTTGAAAACGATAGGGAAAACGTGAAAAAATTCCGAACCGAAATATTTTTCGGAACTAAAATCCATTTTAGGCTATTTTTGGGAAGGAAAGGCTTTGGGGCTCCCAAGCGGATATTTCTAAAAGCGCAATTTTATGCCACTGTAAAAAAAATCCGGAAACGTTTCTGAGTATTTCGGAATCCTCTTTCTGTAATGTCCAGAAACGTGTCTGAGTATTTCGGAATCCTCTTTCTGTAATGTCCAGAAACGTGTCTGAGTATTTCGGAATCCTCTTTCTGTAATTTTCAGAAACGTTTCTGAGTATTTCGGAATCCTCTTTCTGTAATGTCCAGAAACATGTCTGAGTATTTTGGAATCCTCTTTCTGTAATGTCCAGAAACGTGTCTGAATATTTCGGAATCCTCTTTCCGTAATTTCCAGAAATGTTTCTGAGTATTCTGTGCAGCTGTGGTTCATGAAAGTTTCGAAAACATTTCCGAGTATTTCGGAATTCTCCAAACAATTTTCAAAAACGTTTCCGGGAATTTCGGAATCCTTTTTCCGTGATTTTTTCTAAAATATAATTCTTTATTATAGTATTGCATACCATATCAGTTTCAATTCTTTCATATCTAAGAGCAATAATGCAAGCAATTTTAGAATCATTCGTGAATTTTTTTTTTTTTGAATTTCTAATGACAAATAGCATGGTTAACAGCATAACATATGCACAGTTATAAATTTTTGAAAAATTATGAAATAATCTAGTAGTTTCATTCCTAATCACAAAATCGTAGGGGAATTGGAGGGGGGGGGGGGGTACCTTCTGAAAAGTGGGGATTGTTTGTTAAACAATCTTAAACTTCAGTTTTTCTCTCAATATTTTCAAGACAAAACTTTCAACATATTGTATTTTTAATGCAGAACTTAAAAACATATCTTGTATCAAACTTGATAGCTTTTATCTTCGGATAAAATTTGACAGGACTTACCTACCCTTCGCGTTCCGGAATTCGTTCACCTCATAAGTCAATTTCTCTGACGAACAAAGTGTACCGAAAAGTACCAACAGAGAAATTGATGAATTTAAATATGACACCAAGTCCCCCTGCTGGAACCATTCGGGTTGATTCTTCTGTTCTTGCTCTTTTCCAGCTCATCACAAATATAAATACTTATTCAAAATAGGTTACTGATTTTATTTTTAGTGTGCGCAAAATGCAATATATATTTTATTTATTAAAACATTGAACTCAATTACATGATTATTCCATTTCATATATACGAGAATCCCCCCCCCCCACCATAAGAGTGATGGTGCACCCATAAAATGCTATGAAGCGCCCACCCCTCCTTGAAAAAGCAACCCCCTGAAAATGTCAATGGCACAGTCTGCGTGGTGAACGCCCCTCGTCTTCTCCCCATATGTACATTGTATATTAATAACATAGTTTTTTAAAAATGATCACTTTTAAAACAATGACATGAAATAATATTACTTTTTATTTTGGCATGTAAATGCAGCTGTTCCATTTTTGCCACTGACTCATTCCTCCTGACTGTCCTACATTAAACTAGTATGCATGCAGTAGGTACTGTCCTGAGGAAGACAAATTATAGGGACTTGTTTCTTAATTTAGTCGAGGTAAAAAACCCCTACTTTTAATTTTAGGTTTAAGCTCTTGTTTATTGCATATAGTTTAGCATATGGTGCATTTGGCCCAATGTAATGCATATATTAGAGCTTAAACACTCTCTATTTAGTAAATAGTTTAATATCTTTTGGTCTTTTGACCATATTTATCGAATCTTCCACGGCTGATGAGCTCCGAATTCAACCTTTCAACTTTATTCTAATAATTGCTACTTTTAATTTTCTTTTTCTCATTGCTATTCATTGCTTGTGTATTTCATATATATACAAAAATATATTATTGAGAAATAATTCTTGTTTGTTATATTTGCAGCTTCTTTCCCTTAAGGGCAGGTACATTGCAACTAAAATAAATCGTACTAATGAAGCTCTGCTGAGATAAATAATATTTCATGTATAATGTAAATTATAAATCAAAGTATCATATACATTATAAATCAAAGTATCATATAAATTATAGGTCAAATACTTTAATATGGTGTAAAAATACAAAATTATTTTATTAAGTCTTTTTTCTTTTTTTTTTTTTTTTGCTTTTGGTAAAATTGAGGCTCGTAAAACGAAAAAAATGAAGACACTTTTAAATACATATATGTATCTATTTGTTAAAGAAATTAATACACATTTAACTAATTTAGAGCGTTTCGCTAATGCAAATATTTAAAGAGATATCGTCATTTAGATAATACTGAAGCACTATGTTCCTAATTATAAGAGATAGTTTTTTTTTTACTTCATACAATCTAGCTACACTGTTTACAAGAGAATGAAAACATGCAACCTTAAAGACGAACTATCAAACCTGACAATTTGCATATTATAACATTTAATTCATAATGCTTGATACATAAATGTTCAGCCAAATATTAACCGAGATTGACACATAAAAACAAAGTACACAATAACACTTATTTAAAGTTTTTTATAATCTTCAATTCATAAATTTTACAGAATAAAACTAGACACACTTGCACTTTAAATATGTGTTCTGCCAACAAAAATTACCCATTTGGTAGAAAGGAGAAAAGTATCCAAGAAAAAAGTAAATTACCTACACAAGTTATGCGACGCAACGAATTTACATGGCGTCCTCTCGGCAGCTATTTGGTTTTTAATTTCAGTTTGTATTCCTTCCGCGAGCATGCGTCGAGAAGTTGCACTTCGTACTTAAAAATAAGTGACATAGCTTCAAATTCAATCTCATGACGATACATAAGCAAGAAAATATAAGACTATAAAATTATCTTCAGTGAATTCATGCGAGGAACAAAACTTCTACTAATCCCCTTGATGAGTGTTACTTCGCATACATGAGTCAGCACTTGTTTTCATTGCGTGCTTTCGAAAGTTTCAGTTTGGATTTGGTGCTGGACTATAAAATTGGCGTGTGAGCTGCGCATGCGTCGACTCTTACTTTCTTGCTAAACGGGAAAGGTTTTTAATAAGAGCTGAAAACTGCTGAGGGCGTACGAATCTGTGTATTACGGAAAGCTTTTTTGTATATTCAGAGAGTTTTCCGAGATTTTTTACAGTGTGACGCTTACAAAACTGGGAAGCTTCGGCGGATCTTTCGGATATTTTTCGATATTAATATCTCAAAAACACAACTATAGACTTTTGTCCACCTCACTTCGACGATAAATGGGTATATGCCCTAGCGCCGTAAAAAGTTACATAAGCCAGGCAGTTCTCCTCTAGAGTTTTTTAGGAATTGAATTTCCAAAATCGTATTTTAGGCATTGTTTGATTACGATGGGACAAAGAGCGGGCGGGGGTTCAGTGTATCCTCACGAATTGTTTTTTGAAACCGAAGTCAATTTCAAACTGAGGGGGTGGGATTAGGGGCCTCTCTAAAGACGCTAATTGAGACTCTTTAATAGTAATGTTTGGGAATGGATTTCGAGGCCCTCCATCACAAAAATTTCGAAAAAGAAATAGGAAAAATGTCATTAAGCAATTTTTTGATGACATTAAGAAGGGCTGTCCTCTGAAAACACATTTTGGATTTTAAAGCCAGCATTTTCAGGCTATGTTTGATTAAGTTAAGTTGGAAGGGGTGAATCAGAGATTTAATTGGGTCCTTAAGATCGGTGGTTCAATCAGCAAAATTTTCCGAAATTAAAGTCCTAAAAACGCCATTTTAAGTCTTCTTTGGTCTCGTCAAGAAGGTCATGGCATCCTTTTGGATCTTCGTTTTGAAGCCACGTTTAAATTTACTACCCGGGGCAAGAGCCCTGATCTGAAACCGGGCAGTTCATGAGTGATTTTAATTCGAAAAAAATGCTGTAAAGGGGAAAAGATACAAAATTTTAGTTCATTCATATATATTTGACTCTCAGGGGAATCGCAATTTTCCAACCTCTCCACGCAGCCGCGATTGTTGAAAACAGAATTTGCTGTTTGAAATGCTTGTGAGAGTATTTAATCAGTATAGCTTTTTTTAAATATAATATATAAAATATGTCTTCATTGTTTAGGTCTATAAAAGCTTGGAGGGTAAACATTAGTGACCCTGAGTGCTCCTTTTAGAAGGCACCCTTTCATGCTTCAGGAGGGGGCATTTACCTCATCTCCCCTCCCCTGTATCCATGCCTGATTACTAGTTCTGTCATAAATTTTGCAACCAAATGAAGCATGTGTGTAAAAAGTAGATATTAATGGACAATGAACCAGCACAATGTTCCCTAACAATCTATTTTTCTTAAACTATGCTATGCTGTTGGGAAATCGGCACTTACTTTGATAATTGAACATTTAAAATTTAGCACATTTATTTGACTGATTATAAGTTATCTTTTGAGAAATTCTTGAGGAATTTTGCTTGATTAAAATAACTTTTTGATGCGGCCTGCGGCCGCCCCTTGCTTTGGCCGCCCTTGTGCGGTGCACACTCTGCACACCTGCTAGGATTGGCCCTAACAGCAATACAGTGAAGACAAGGCCGTATCCAGAGGGGGGGCCTGACGGGCCCGGGCCCCCCCCCCCCCCCCCCCCCCCCCCCCCCCGAAACCCGAAATGTTTTGTACCGTAAAATAGAAGGTTTTTTTTTTTTAATTCCTAATGTCAGAAAATTTTTATTCTTAATTTTGCTACTATTCAAAATTTATAATATTTTGAAGAAATACAGAAAAAGCAGTTCTAGTTCTCATTAGCTGCAAGGTACACTTGAAATTTAGATCTTTAATTAGGACTTCCTGCTTTCTTTCCCAATTCAATTCAGGGCAGTCCAGGGTCAAGGCAGGCCCTTCAAGTCAGTTCAGTAGACTTTTCAAGTAAACCGAACTGACTTCTGCACTTTCTCCTCCAGGGGCGTACACAGAAATTTTGGGGCTGTCAAAAATGCTTTTTTGGGCCCCCTCTATATTGCTTATCCATATTTTCCACCCTAGGTTTAAAAATATTGGGCTCCATTTAAGCTCGGGCCCGGGCCAACAGGTGTCCCTTCTCCCCTCTGTGCACGACCCTGCCCTCCTCCCCCTAAAACTCTTATAAAACTTACACTATACTGATTTCGAGCCGGGGACTCACCAAAGGCTGGGCCCCTAGTTTCCGATTAGGCGAGTATCTTGTTACCAAGATGTGCCAAATTCAGCTCCTTGATACATCCTGAGTAAAAAATGCAAAAATCACGATTCTCGCGTTTTTGTAGCATAATTTTCAAGATCATTTTTGTGCCTGATATGTTTCTTGTCTTGCATTTATTTAATGCCGAATTCAGCATCATGGAAGTTCTTTTGTTATTGCTTGTTTTTTTTTTCTTACTTCTACTGCAAACTGTTAATACCTTAAGTATGAGGAAAAAAATAACACTTACTCTACTCTCTTTCATTTTCTGCACTACTTGTGATTGAAAAAAAAAAATTGTTTCGAGAAATATTTCGTTGCATTTATTTTTAACTTAAAACGGGTGTGTCTTACAAAGTTATAATCATTTTGTAAGACTGTGCAATCAACTGCTGAAAAGTGTAAATAAAAAGCTTCAAATAATTTCAACTGTTCGAGAGTCTTTGAAAATTATTTAAGTTTTTAAAATTCCTTGAAAAGTTCTTCAATTTTATACCTTATCAAGAAAATAAAGTATGAATCGTCCAAATGGCTAGAATATTACTCTTTCGTTCTTATTTTCTGAATGTCTACACCATTCCTTTTAAACTGTTTTGTTCAATTTTCATACTGCAGGGCATTTAATGAAAATAAATGGAAGTCGGGGGAGTGATCAAAAACAAACTTCACTAAAAGCCGATATGAGCAGATGGCGAGGTGCTTCTCTTTTCTCCGCTCTCGTTTTTCCTCTCTGTCCATTAAGTTTCATGATTTGTCGAGCAAGCAATTTTTATTTTGTTTGATCTTGATTTGCAAAAGAATGTATAACTTTTAAAAGACTTTGTATGCCTATTTTTTTTTTCATATTTTTGTAGTCTTAATTACCTAATATAAGGCCTCAAAATACAGATTCTTTTTCCCAAAAATTTCTCGGGGGAAAACCCCCGGACCCCCTGAAATTATGGATGTTCTGCATCCGACTTAAAGGGACACTCTCCTGTTATCCTTACCACTACAAGGTGAATAAGAAAAATAATAAGAAATTAAAATAACAACAGTTCAAACAGTGGAATCATTAAAAATCGAGACAAAATGTCTTCTATGTTAACATTTTTATGCGTTTGGTGTGTCTATATATACTATATGTGTGTGTGTGTGATAGGGCAATGTGCTAATCCGGGCCCCTCCCGAAAAAAATTTCTGGATACGGCCTTGAGTGAAGATACAAAAAGTACTTGACGTGTTTCAACAACATATCCGAAATCAGGGAGATTTAATAAATACAAAATCAGCTATCCCTGTGTGCATAAGACAGACAGAAGATTTTCTGGGGATGGTCCTTCAAAGCATACAGGATGCACTGCTAAATTGACAATTACAATACAAAGGCAAGTTACTTTCAATTAAATGTATATATAACAGGGTTGGAAATAAGGTTCAATTTCTAGGGGGGAATGTCCCCCTTTACTTCAGATTTCAAGTGGGATTTTTTGAATTTGGGGGAGAATTTTTAGAAGTTCTGAAAATTTGTTTAGAATTTTTTTTATAATTAATTTTTATTTCATTTTTCTATTTATTCATTTTTAAATTATAATTTTTTTAGTGTAATATCAGTCCCCCCCCCACACACACATTTTCAAATAATTATTCAGTAATTTTGCAATTTTACTTTATTATTTCATTTTTAATAAAATATTTTACAACTAAGTAACATCACATACACTCAATTATTTTTTTTAAATAGAACATTTTCTGGTTCTAATTATTCGAATGGGGTTCGGTCCCGATTGTTTAGAATAATATTTCTACTGAACAAAGACTTTTTTCTGGCGATAAAAAAGTTAAAGTAATAAATTGCCTATACCTTTCGAAAACGGACTGTCGTTTCCAGCCGTTTTCGGATCGCATTTCGACCAGCGGATCGGAATTAGTTGATATCGGCGAATCGGAATCGGTTGACGTAACCAGTTCAGTGTATAAAATTAACAAGCATATTTAAGTTAAATCTGTATAAGCCATTCAAAAGAGAAATTAATTCAATTTCTATTAAAACACAAATACAATCTAAAAAAATATCTAACCTAAAAAGGTCGAACATAGCAATTAAGTAAAGAACATGTAAGTACTGGTGGAAAAAACAACAAAACTTAAGGAACAAATAAACAGAAAATTAATTTTAAAAAATGCTACAAAACATGGGTAAATAAAACTAAGGGTGAATGTGTCCGTCCCCCCCAAAATGAAGCGATCACACCCCCACCACCAAAAAAAAAAAAGGAAAAAATCATTGGCATATATATGTGTGTGTGTGTGTGTTTTGCAAAAAAAATAAATAAATATAAAAACTAGAAAGCCTATTGGAGTACTTTTGTAAAAGAGCTGTTCTGACTTACCATTTCACACTATATGTACTCTCCCCTCCCCCGAATACTGCATATAATGTTATCTAATTGATATAGTTGTATCAATTAGACCGTTGATTAAATTATTAATTACAACGTTAAACCATTAGGCACATGAATTGTCACATTTGTTTTTAAATTCCAATAATTTAAATCGGCTGTTACATTTAACATTTGCAGCATTTTCATTAGTGATTTCTTTTACTCTGAAAGTTAAATTTTCGTTTTGATTGTTTGTAATATTAATATTTGAATAAGTAAAGCCGAATGGTAAGCTATCCATGGTTAAAACTTCAAAAGATACAAGACATTTTTAAAAAGCACGCAAAAAAATATGATGAAAACGTAGCGGCGCCATCTATCGAGCACGGACGAAACGAAGCCGTAACGTTGATTACAGAATTACCGCTTGGGAGCGGTCAATATGCGATTGTCATGTCCAAACGCGGCATCTGAATCTAACAATTGCGCGGCGCGGCCGGTTATTTAGTGCAGTCTGTTATATCCCAATCGGGTTGGGATCACTGGGATTGGACTTCAGCTTCACGTGGTGGTTTTTAAGAAACTAGTCTACTTCGAAACCTGTTGAAAATTAGAAAAGAGAGAGTTGCTAAACTTATATTTAAAAAAAGCTTGTTATTTGACCTTTCATGAGCGGCTACAATAGTGAGGTGGGTGAAAAATACGTCATTGAAGCAAGCACTTGAATTTTGTGTGTGAATTTTCGTTGGTTTGTTTTGGTCGTCTTTCGGTTCCGCTAATTTTAAGGTAAATAAGATAAGACTGAGAGAGATTTTAATTTGTATGCTACAATATGTCTAGTTATAAAGTCATAATAACTGGAGCATCTGGGCTTCTTGGTCGTGCATTAATGAAAGAGTTTTTGACGCACACTTGGGTGGTCCTAGGTTTTGCACTTTCAAGAGCCAAGGATATACACCTACAGGTTGATTTAACTGATGAAGTAGAGGTCGAGAAGATAATCCAACAATTCAAAGTAAGTGCATTTAGAAATCTCTGATAATTATTTTGTGCAGTTAGTTTCATGAGGCTAAGTGTGTACACTCTTCGAAATTGGTGAGCCTTTTGCTTTTGCCACTTGCAACTCGGACGATTAAGAAAAGTGAAAAATAATATTGCGCTTGAAAAGAAACTTAGGATTCTGGGATTAAGATCATCTCAGTTTAAGAGTTTTAACCAAAAGTTACCAAATTTTATTTTATGTTTTAAAGATAAATGGTTTGTTCACACCAAGTGTCTCTCTCCTATTATGTCACAAAAGTAACACTAAAAAATAAATTTGCTAACATAATATAGTACACTGTTTGGATGTTTCACAAACCAATTATGTGCACAATGCTAACTATACTCGTTTTTTGATTACCAAACTGCTACAGTGCCAAGAATGAGATTAAAACATGACAATTAAAAAACATTTTTTTTTTAAATTTAAGTTTTCTAAGAACGTTTACGAAAAGTACGGAAAAACATGAAGTTTGTTCAGAACTTATACAGTTTGCTTGTTCATGTACTAACATCAATTTTGCTGTATTAATAACACTAATGCACTAGATTGCTTCGAATCTTCATGACAAATAGTTAAAGAACTGTTTTTAAACAATATTATTTTTATTGTTGAGAAAAAACGCTTAACTATTATGAAAATGTCATCGAATCCACTCTTCTGTCATTAATAATAATACTCAAGTCTCTAAAGTAAGCCAGCAAAATACTTATTACGCCACCCCCGACCCAAATTCGCTTTTGGTTTCGGGAATTTTTCCTGAGTTCTACGCACATTTAAATTATAGTCACAAATAATGTTACAAATATTTTCAAAAGTTGTCCAGTAGAATTTGGATTTAAGTTTATTCTTTCTTCTCCTCACTGGCATCAGATATGTATGCATTGCAATTCTATAGATTTTTGTTGAACCAAAATTATCACAGTCTCATTACTTAACACGTCAATGCACTTTTATGACATTTAATTAAATTACACTTAAGTATATTTAATTAAATGTCATAAAAGTGCATTGTAAAAGTGTAGAGCTTAATTTTGGAAAACAGTGTGCATTTTCCTTTATTCTATTATTATTATTTAATTAATTATTTATTTTTTTGAAACAACCCCCTTTTCCCCTGCTTCAAGCATACATTTGAAACCAGAAACTGAAAATTCAATTTTTCAATGATTTTTGGGTCCCCAGAAAATTTTGTGGGGAAGCTCTATCTTACCGACCCTTTTTTATAATCAAAAACTGCGAACATGTTGGCAAAAAGGCTATACAGTCGACGCTCATTATAACGACCACACATTATAAAGACCGTCCCATTATAACGACCAGTGGTAAAAGTCCCAACTTTGTTCCTATAAACTCTATGTTAATTTGCTTTCGTTATAACGACCGTTCTGTATCGACTAATCCAATACAGCGACCGAATCAGCGGACGCTATTTCTTGTGTTCTTTCCAATAAAACAAATTTGTAGCATAAAATGACATTGATTATTGTTTACGAACATCTGCCTGAAGTTTTCAATGTAAAATCCAACTTTAAGAGGGGGTGACTACCGTTCACCACAGCTAGCACAGAAAAAATAATGGGAAGAAAAATCGAGAAATTTCCAGATTCCTAAGAAAAGGGAGTTGACAGATGTATTGGTAGTTTGGTGTTTGAATCTAGTATATTTAAAGGGACTTTTAAATGTTTCTTTGGAAAGCAAGAGAAACACAATTTATCACTTATATCTGAAACAGAAAATAATGTTTTGCAAAAATGACGTCTGCTAAAAAGGCAGACCTCTGTTTCGGGTTTTATCTTCAGAAATTGTTGTGGTAGTAGTAGTAGTAGCAGATTTGAAAGTGTGTAACATTTTCCTCCCTATATTTTGTACTTTAAAACTTGTTTAATATTCTGTCATAATATTTTGCACACGACTTTTCCAAAAATTCCTATGGTAAAAAAAATTTGGGCATTTACTTGGGCGTGCATGATGACAGTGTACATTTTTTAAATTTATACCTCTTATAACGACCACTCGTTATAAAGACCTTTTTCTCTAGGATGGAGATGGTCGTTATATCGAGCGTCGACTGTATTATTTCTTTTCATCGCATTTTTTTTTCCATTTATTTAATTCCAACATCATTTTATTTTTGGTTATTTGTTTGTGGTATTTTTCACGAATGTAACGCTTATTGTCGGGTTTTCAATTTAAATCTTAATTAAAATTTAAATATATTTCTGAACTAATTCCTTATGCTTCTATTTTTTTTCCTCAATTTGCAGGTTTTCTGAGTTATCAAAATCAGAATTAAAAAATATGGCATTGATTTTTTCCTGCATTAATGTCTTTTTCCTCCGATATGCCATTTAAAAAGAATCAAAAATTTAAATAATGAAGTAGAAAAATGAGACTTTACTTCCAAGAGAAAACAGCCAGCAATGAAAATTTCATGTTGAAAGTGAAACTGCGATGTTGCTTCACATTCCTTCTCATTGTCCGTCATGTCAACTGTCGCTTCTTCATTCCCACGCACACACCCCGAGTTCACGCTTGTTAGCTCTCAAGGGGGTGGGAAATATTCTGGGCAGCATTGGGCTATTATGGGAGCCAAAGCATTTGGGCGTGTTCGGCTATTACGGGGCAGAAAGAGTTAACTTAACTTTGTTAACTTTACATTAAAGAAATTAATATCCACATATTCTGACGTATTATCTGACCCTTAATTGAAGGCTTTAACTGCAGCAGCAAAAGCTCTTTTGTAAGTGTGAGAAATGCCGAATTCAGGACTTGTATGGTAATTAAAATCCTTATGAGTCGATATTTTTCTTTTTCACTGTTAAGCAGGGCTGCGGAGTCGGAAGGAAAGTTGCCCGACTCCGACTCCTGGATTTTGAAATGTCCGACTCTGACTCTAGCTTTTCCATTTATTTATTTATTTTTTTCAAATCCCCCCTCTCCCTCATGGAGAGTCAGGAAAACTCCTAAACAGAGATTATAGAGAAAATATTAATTCCTTTTTATGAAATTTTCACATTGATTTTATTGTATACCTAAGACGCATACAGCATTAAAAATTCAATTTTAAAATCAAATTATCTAATAGTTGCGATTTGTTTAGTAAGATTACTTTAAAATCTCATTTTTTAAAAAAATGAAAAGGATTAATTTGCTCCCCTTTACTGTTTAACAAATAGATGATGCTCAAATCCTGTGCTTTCAATTTTTGAAGGTTGTCTTTTGAGAGAAAAAACAAACTTTGGAACTAATGTCATACACTCCACCCTTGGCGACTTTTTCCTGTTGACGCCAAGAAAGTGTCACCAAGAAAACGATGTATGATGACAAATGTCATACATCGTTCTTATCGATGCTTTTTTAGTGCCAACAGGAAAAATTCAGATAAAAACTAGTATGTTGTGGCCATCACGAAACTTTCTTCTATATCTTTCTTGTGAATTCTGATCAATCCCTATGCTTGAAGAGAATGCAATATTCCCAGCAACAAAAAAAAACAAAAAAAAAAAAAAACCTGACGACCGTTCGAATTCCTGAATTCCCACAAAAGCAAAGCAAAGAACGACTTGAAAGTTATTTTAAAAGCCTTGCTTGAATTAATTAGATGTTTTATTTGTTAACAAACATAAAATGGCAACAGTTATTAATTTTAAATCATTGCAATAACATTTCCGATTATTTCCCAAAAATTAAAATGACGTGAAATAAGCAGACGACAGTATTACAATTTATCTTTCTTATTGTTGCATTTTTAAAGCTATTTTTATTTACTCAAAAAAAAACAGCCCCCCCATGGAGCGATTGGCGCCAAAATTGAAACGCCTATTTACAATTATAGATTCACATTTATTCCAAATTTCATCCAGAACGTAGCATTACTTCTTGAGATATGGCACTCACAATGAAAAAAAAGAACATTCGATTGCACCACCTCCTTTTCAGCTTTTGACACCAAAATAAAATCAGCTCTTATATCCACTAAGGGCTACTTGCCGATAAATTTTTCTTTCATTCCATTCATTATTTCTTGAGATACAGCAGTCACAATTGACGACAAAAAACGTTCTATAGCTCAACCCCCGTTTGAGTTATTGACACCAAAATTGAATCAGCACCTGTTCCTGTTAATGGCAACATATGGATCAAATTTCGTTTGATTCCGCAAGTTGCTTCCTGAGGAATAGCAAGCACACGTAACTCAAAAAACGTCCCATTGCTCCACCCCCCTTGGAGGAATTCGCGCCAAAAACCAATGGGCACAAGTTCAGATAGGGGCACATATGTGTACCAAATTTCGTTCGATTTCATGCGGTAGTTTTTGCTGTAGAGTGGCCACAAAAAAACTGGTCACGCACTGACGTGACACACATATACACACACATACACACACAGACAGACATTTTCCAAAAATAGTCAAAATGGACTCGGCTTACCTCAAAACGTTCGAATCCGTCAAAATTTGAAATTCGAAAATTTGCACGAATCCAATACTTTCTTCTATATATTAGATATAGAAGAAAGTAAAAAGGACATGATCAAAGCACTTCAGAAGGCGATATATATAAAAAACCATAAAACTACAGCAAAAAACCTCGCAAATATTTGCTTCAAAAGTACCAGAAACTAGAAAGTATTTGTACACAAAGAAAAATTACTAGAAGGTATTTAAAATGCTTAAATCAACAAATTACTATCACAGCTCACCAAAGAAATATGTACCAATAGAAATAAAAGCTATTTTCCAACATGCGTTTCATAGAACAAAAACAATTCTCATACTCTACTAAAAAAGAGCAAAGCGATTCAATATGCGATGTTTAAAGCAGAAAACATCCCCAAAATAAAACTATTTCAGCCCAAAAAAAATGCTTAGTTATTCAAATTTCAATGCATAAAAAGTAAAAATGTCTCGACAGAACATCCCAAACATAAAAAATACAAAAATACCATATATTTATTTACTATCCAAAAATGCTTTCAAAATACCTACTAAAAATATCTACTATAATTTACATAAAATAACACCTTCATATTTTTATAAAATCGTAGAATCAACTTATTTTCAGAAATTCAGTAAAGGAGACACGTTTACAGAATGTGCCTTGGCATCGATAAGAATCAACTTTTCGTATAAAATACCTGTACTTTTTTTGTAAAATAAAATTACATGCTGTAAATATAAAGTTAAAAACTATAAGAAATCCTCAAGATTTTGTAAAAACATGAACAATTTCGGAAGTGAGAGGTTTTTTTTTTAAAATCCTGAAATAAAAACTTATGTTTTTATTGTATAAATCCTCACTCAGTCTGAAACACAACATATGAAACAATGCGTCATACCGAGCCACACCCCATGTTAGGTTTTACTCTTAATTAACGGTCAAGTTTAAAGAAACTGGCATTTTCTAATATTCATTCATCAAAACACATCTACTGAATCTAAACCAACACAAAATAAGCATTCCTATAAGGTACATTGCACAAAAAAACGAGAATTATCTAACGAGGACTGCTGACGAGTGAACAAGTTTGAACAAATCCAAGATTGCCTTCGGGTTGCCAAACACAAGTTAGTTTAGCCAGGGATGCCATGCTTAAAATATTATCGCCTTATTGGCAAGAAAAAGATTTCAATTTTGTGTAAACCCAAACTTTTTGCTAAGTCAAAAAAAAAAGGTGCTTGCAAAGGGCTTTCTTGCCCCCCCCCCCCCCCCGGATGACACCTTATTTTAATTTTAGAGTCTATAAAAATTGAAATGCAGAATTCTGGAAAGTGACCAAAAACGAATGTTTCATTGCACTACTTTATTCTGTGAGGTTTTTTTTTTTTTATTTTTGTTTTTAAGTTGCAATCAGTGACCTTAAAATGCCTGTTCATAATTGCTCCCATATGTTCATGTTTACCCCAATGTGTATGAGATAATAGTGAACGTTGATTTCAGTGATCATCCACAGAATGATTTTCGTAAACTTCCTTTACTCTACCATAAAAATGGTAAACCACAAAGAGATCTCTTGCTTTATTCCTTGCTTTTTCAGGAGTTCTAGTTTTTCCAGTGAAATGCTGGAGTGCCGCTTCATAAAGTCCATATATCAATCCTCTCCTGGCGTACTATCTGAAATGATCATGCAATCCATTAGCTAGGTACAACATACTGCTGGACGAGGGTTTTCAATTCTTCTTTGTCACAGGAAAACTCTATTTGAGCCCTGGCAGTTAGGCATTTCACCGGAGTTTGCTCCACATCTATACAAATGTCTGTTGAGCAACCTGCTCCAATTTTATTAGCCTCAGTTTTGCCTGTGACTCTGTTGTGCAACACTCCTAAATTAATACCATAAATAGCCACTGTATCTCTGTAGGTTTTGTTGCCATTCAAAATATCGTGCACTGCATTCATCAACTTTTCTCTAGAGTAGCTTGGGGCGTTTTTAACGTGGGTGCGAGGCATTTTGTCATTTGAACCTTTAAAGGAACTCATTAGGTAATGTTTGTTGGCTCATGTTCATGATTAAAAAAAATAACTAAAATTTTGACCGTACAAAATTCATCAGAAATGCCAGAAAATGCTCTGAAACAAATGCTCATAATTACCCCATATCAAGAAAAATATGGAGTTAATATGAACACTCTTCTGTAAATCAGTGAGAACGAGATGTAGCAAAAAGTAATCGAAATCCTGATTGGGCATTAATTACTGAATCGGAAATGTTTGAGAACAACATCTTACCTTGATTTCCTGTGATGAGGTGGTCACGAAATTGAACACACAACAAAATGATTTCCACTTTTCGAAGATATGAACTCTTATAATAACTGAAATTGCCGTAATCTGTGTTGTCAAACTGGCAGGAAACATCTGATAGTTATCGAGTAATGATTCATCACATTTTAATTCTTTTTGATTCCTACACTGCTCATAGGAGTGCTAACGGAGTTTGTTCGAAATTAGCCCATGTTCATATTTACCCCAGCTGACCCTACATGTATGTCTGGAGCAAATTTTACACAAAATGTGGCGGTATACAGCTTTGTATGAAATAGCTTTTACTCTATCTACATTTCTTGGCTCAATTTTTAATTTTATTGACAGCTCTAGAATTAACCGTAATATGAAAATTTTATGATTAACTTCAATTATTGAGTGTTGTAGCCAATAAATCATGTACTGAATTTGTTTTGTACTTTCCTGTCTTAGAAAAAGTCTATAGGTTTAAAAAAAAAAATTATATTTTATCGGATCTTTTCGATTTGCGTTTTCGTGCCAACGCTTATTTCACCAATCTCCCTCAGAAGTTTCCAGACTTGCTCAAGTGATGCATGCATTCCTTTTACGAATTTATAACTGACATCGAGGTAAAAAATATATTATTATTTTTATTTGAAAGTGATTACTTAGAAAGTGTTAGGCAACAAAACTGTTTGCTGACCAGGGGCGGACTGGCCATGTGGAAGATGTGGAAAATTCCACATGGGCCGTATCTAACTCGGGCCGTTTTCTTTTTTCAAAGTCAGTTTTATTTTGCAAAAAAAAAAGAAAAAAAATTTAGCTAGGCTGGCCGTTCTTGTGTTTTTAGAGTCACAGTCTGTTGTCTTAGACCATTGAAATTGGATCTGCAATTGGGGGAAGATGGTCGGAGAGGATGATGATTAGATGGTTTTCCTCTTCCAGTGGTCACTCTTTTCTTGTCGAACTATTGCCGTATCTTGTTACAAAGTGAGGACACAATGGCGATGTTCTTTTTATGGCCATCTAAAGGCTGTCTGGGAAAGATTACATTGATCCCTTTCCTTCATAAGAAAAAGATTCCATCCGAAGAATAGGATGTATACCGTTTCTGGGAACATGCAAACACCTGCTAAGAAAGCTTTCTTTTTTTTTTCTCCCTCTCTCTCTTTTCCCTTTGTGTTTACTGTTAATTTTCCCGCCACTTTCTATACAGTAGACGGAGCCATGATTTTTTCAACCAATTAGATAATCTCACTCTTCGCAATTTTGTCTCGGAGAAAAATAAGTCATTTGTTATACAGCGTGAAATTACATCTGTTTTGAACCAACAATGACAAGAACTGTTTATATATTTACAGAACCGTTTAATATTTTTAATCATCATGTGTTTGCTAAAATTTTGTTGTTTTCAACACTTTAAATAAAAGAATATGAATTTAAAATAACGATTACTTTAAATTAAATTGTTTTCGTTTATTAAAGTTCAAATCTAGAGTTCTTGAAAATCACGAGATTAGTCTTTGAAACTCCTAAGCAAAGTGTGCTTCATTTTAAAGAAAATCCGTTGAATTAAAGAAAAACAAATTGCATCAACATTACAGTTGCAGTAGCTTTCAAATGTAAAAAACTCCATAATTCATCGCCAAATTCACCAAGCGACTTTCTAATTTAAAAAAAATCAATTAACATACGCACAATGAATTGAAAATGAAGTAATAACAGTAAAATATTCATAAGCAACAAAGGCAACTTCCTACAAAATGTTTAAAAAGAAAATAATTGAAAAAATGTCTGGAAAATAGACCTACTGTTATAGTTTAAAATTGTCCGGAAAGTGGACCTAGTGTTATAGCAATTTTTCGAAAGAGAAGCCTTGAAAATTGGCTCAATTAGAATCGCTTATACCTCCTGTTCTAATTAATTGATAAAAATAGAACAAACATCATCTTGTTTGAGAAGGAAAACCCTTTCCAACGATACATAATGTTTGGGGGTGGGGAGATTTTTTACCCCCTAACTAGCCGAAATTTAGCTTAATTAGTTAATTAGAAAAAACTAATTTGAAATTTCGGCTTCAAGGTGCAGATTCTCGGGGTACGTTCGAATTTTGTGCCAAATTTCAGAGCTGTAGGTGCTATTGGGGCTTCTGGCCATCGGGTCGAAACAAAGGAACACTGTCACCTTTATATATATTCGCAACTCCAGAGCTTGTATACGCTACCTTGCGGTGATTTACAAAATTAAAGAAAAAAGTAAAACATTGCATTCCACATGTTTTCTTTGGGGTAAACTACAGGCTTCAGAGAGTATGATGTAATGAAAATTCAGAAGAATAGAAAAGAAAGCTTCTCATAAACATGGTTTAAAATTAGTCTCATTCACTAAGCGTCAAAGCAAGTTATAAATTGCGGTATGCGTTTGTTTTACCTTTTTCATCCACCATTAGACAGTGGCTGCAGCGCCCCCTATAGTTTATTGGAGTAGCGAATAGATCAAACAGTAAAAATAGGTAATACGTTACTCTTACGTTTCCCATATTCGCATAGTTTTCAAATATTGTATCCTCTATTTTAAGACACTTACCGTTTAAGAGATATTTGTGAAAAATTGATTTTCTGAGCTTCAACCTTGAATAAAACGTTTAGCTCCACTGGGATTTGTTGGAACGTTTGAAATTTCGTTTATAATGATGTATCTAATTATTTCTATGGTAATTTTATAGTCAAAAAATTGGGATTTTAGGGTGAATTTTTAGAAATTTGAGTCCCTGAACTGCAGTTTTAGACTTTATTTATCGCTTTAGGGAGAAGGGTGTATGACCCCTTGACCCATCCACTGAATCCCCTCCCGTTTGTGCATAATTATCTATTAATTATCTATTAATTTTCAATCTTTGTATCCCCTATTTTTACAGTAACACGTACCGTTTAAGAGATAGTTGCGAAAAATCGGTTTTTGACCTTTGACCTTGAATAAAAATTTTAGCTCCATCGGGATCGATGGGGATTTCTGACACTTCACTTTAGTGTTGTCCTTAACTATATTTGTGTTAATTTCATAGTCAAAGTACCAAATAGGGGTACAAATAAGGGGTCTAAGGGAATTTTTTTTTAAATATGTCTCCAATGCCATTTTAACCTATATTTAGTAGCTTTAGGGTGGAAGGTATGACCCCCATGACCCATCCTCGGAATCCCCACTTGTTTGTACACAATTGCATACCTTTCAAACTTTGTAGCCTCCATTTTTTCGCTAACAATTATCGTTTAAGAGATATATATATGAAAAATTGATTTTTTGACCTTTGACCTTGCATAAAATTTTTAACTCCACTCGGATCGATGAGGACTTTTGACATTTCATGTATAATGATGTTCTTAAGGTCTGTACCAATTTTCAGCTTTATGGAAATTTTTCCTAACTTTCGCTTTTTTTTGGTCTATTTTGACCGAGCTAAAGAACAACATAGAAACAAAGCAAACACCTGGTATGCAAATTAGAAGGCGCAAAGCAGCACAAAATTAATTACATACAAGATAATAATAATAATAAAAGTGAAAAATAGTGAAAAGACCACACCAAGAGCCCATAGATGCGCAACGCAGCAAAACTAAAAAGCCAAGTAAATATAAAATTAAGCAAACAGAATTTCAAATATTAAACAAATTATAAATAATAAATGATGATAAAAAGGAAAAATGCAAACAGCTATTAAGTAGGAATAGATAAAGAGTGAATCTAGAGCTCATCAGCCGTGGAGGATTCATTAATTATGGTCAAAAGACCAAAATTTTAACTATGAACTAGAAGAGAATGTTTAAGCTCCAGTACATGTAATATAGAGTAACAATGGGCAAAAGCACCACTTGCTAAGCTAAAAACAATAAACTAGAGCTCAAACCTAAAACTAAAAGCATTGGGTTTCGCCTCGACTAATTAGGAAAACAAGTTCCGATAATTAGCCTTCCACAGGACAGTACCTGCCTATAACAAAATTGTCTTACCTTGAAATCCACGTAAACATAACCAAATCCATTGTTCAACCTGATAAAAAACATTCCATTTGTCAACAAAACATTAAAAACATAAAAACATATCCAGAAATCAGTCCATAGACATACCGAGTCGCCTGTTTCGCACGTGTAAAAAATTCATCCACCCCGGTGATTCATAAAAAATGGTTTGTCACGGTCTCACGGTTGTATCATACATTTACACAGTCAAACAGTTTCAAAAGAAGCGAAATGCTCATCGAAGGCTAAAGTCACTAGAAACTTTTAAAGTTGGGAAAAATACAGCAAAAATTTTTGGGGTAGGGCCGGCAAGAATATTTTTCCACATAAAATTTCTAGGGCCAGTCCGCCCCTGTTGCTGACAGTTGCTATCAGTTAAAGAAAGTTAAAAAATAAGCTAACTATCAGACGGCTTAGGTAGCTCTTACAGAAAGTTCGATAAACAATCAAGCCAGCTGGTTGCCACAATGACTGATTTTCATATTAGTAGGCCTTTATACATGTGTTCAAAATAATTGGTTGTATTTTTTTTTTATTTTTAATGTAAGGAGAGTCTGTGAAAATTAAAGAAAAAAAAAGAAACCCGGAGTCGTCCTGTTTTCCAAGGACTCCAATTCCACAGCCCAGGTCTTAAGGCCTAAAATGAAGTCTAGTTTTTTCATTAATATCTGTATTATAAGTTTATAGTTAGACGTTTCAAAAAAGTTTTTTTTTTTTTTTTTGGTGGGAGAGCGAGGATGAAAAATGAAAAAAAAGGAACATTTCCTTAATTTCTATATTCAACTTTCCCCTGCAGTATATTGTGATGCAATAATATAATCGAAATTTTTAAAAAACAATCTCTCCGCAGCTATTAAGGGGAGCGGCTGACGAAATCAAGAAATTTAAATACTATTGAATTCTTTCTAACACTATTGAGTATTCAAAAAACTGCATAAATACTTTTATTTATTCAAGCCACTTATAGTTTTCAAATAACTAACGTGTAGTTTAATCAGATTCAGGATTTGTGAGTAGCAGCGAGCAGGGCGCAGTGCCTCCTAGTTGTTGCAAATTGTTATGAAGCAATCTAAACACGTATTGTTTGTGACAATTCTTTAACACCACGCAGTTTTATTTATTCGTTTATTTTTATTTACAAAAAACCTCACCGGTACAAAAATTTTTTACCTGTTTCTAATTGTATGCAAGTTGCTTTTTTTCCTCCTAAGAAACGAAAAAATGCAAAAAAATCTTTACAGGTTCAATTTTTTTTTCTTAAATGTTTAATGGTGAACAAGTAGAATGAAGAAGGGGGGAAAAAAGAAACTCGCCGATTGGCAAACATGTTTCAAAGCTTTTTGCCGCTTGGCGGATCACAAAAGGTTTAGAAACTCTGTTTTAGAGAACAGTGTGCGGTAATCTTATTTTAAATATCAGTTCTGCTAATTTTCTCATGCCATGTCAAATTTTATTTATTTTTTTTATGGAATAAAATTTATTTAAGTTTGTACCAAGCAGGAATCAATGTACGACTTTTGGAACAGAAAAACAGATACCTTACCACTCGTCTACTGAAAAATATCTTAGAAAATGAACTATAATTGCTTTATACATCTAATCCTAAATAAAATATTTTTTAGATGAAATTTTTACCGGCATATTTTCTTACTGTAATAAAAGCTTCACAATTTTAGATGGTTTTCGGAGATATAAGAGGAAGAGCTGGGGGGGGGGGGAGAATTTTCAGCAGTAATTTTACAAAATTGAACTTCTAAAATATTTTTAGATGAACTTTAATGATGTTGGGAGGGGTAGTTTGGAAATGCTCTCCAAGGAATCATTTTGAAATGGAAGGCCTATAATCGCGATTGTAGACCATGGTTTGGTAGCATTATTAGGTGAAAAGATAGATTCGAAGGCTCTCCCATGTCAGTTTTTAGAAATTGAAGTTCCAAAAATGCAATTTTAGACTTATGTACAGAGGCTTATAGGCATTCCTCGGGATATTTTTCGAAATTATAGGCTTGAAAATGCGATTGCGGCCAGTCGTTTGTAACTTCGGAGATTTTTAAAAATCAAAGTTCTAAAAATGCAATTAAGGGCCACGTTTGGTGCCACTAAGGAAAGAAATGATTTCAAGTACAGCTTCTCACTGCTCTCCTATGCTTTTCTTTTCCAAAAACATTTAAAAGTTATACTTTTTGATAGAAATATTTCTGATTTCTCTCTTTATATTTTTAATTATTGAAATACAATAAATCTCTAGATAAAGTTTTGTTTTACTTCCAATTTTACCTTTGAATATTAAACTATTAGTCCGCTAGTGTGACTTTTCATTTTCTTTAAATCCCTATATCTTTCTCTTTTATATATTCCTACAGCCCATGTATTTGTCTCTACTTTCCTGTGATTTTCGATACAATATTTTCATTAAAACGAACTGATGTGTGCATCACATGACTTCCTTTTACTCCAATTTAATGTAATTTCCCCATTATTGGCAACTTTAATGTGATTCAATTGTTTACTCTCGAAATATCACCAACAATGGCCAAATTAAAACCAGATTTAAAACAGGATGGTGACTGATCAGGGAAATCAGAGAGATCAGGGAAAAGTCAGGGAACTTTATTAATCAGGGAAATATCAGGGAATTTTGAAAAAATAACAAAAAATCAGAGAAAATTGATTTTTTGAAGAAAAAGTTTTTTTTTTGCTTTACAAAATTAAGTACTCTAATTCCCTACGCATTTTCCACCAATTATCTGTTTAAAAAAAAAGTAAAATTAATGAGGTGCGATTATATACTGCCGCATATTTGTGCATCTTTTTTCCTCAAAATCAAAGTATTGAATCTTACTTATTAACCACAGGATGAACTTCCTAAGATTGCTTCTGTGTCTGTTAGGTTGTTTATTTTACCCAGCTTGAAATTTAATTTTTCGCTTTCAATGCTACGTAAAATAAACAACTATACAGACAAAGAGGAAGCCTTCATTAATGTCTTAGCTCCTTTGCTTTTATCCATTGTCTCTAAGTAATTAGGTACTGTAATCACGATTTCAAGAAGAAATCTTTGGTTTTTGAATTAATACTATAAAAGCTTTAAAGTTATTACTTCTTTGGGTTTTTAATTTAATTGCTAAAATTGAACTTTGAATAAAAAGAACTTTGTTTTTTGCCGTTATACTATTTGTTGTCACCGCAGATTATAAAGGTTTTCTTTTCTTCAGACTTAAGTAATTCTTCAATTTTATAACCAAGTTGTATTCTTCTTTTATATATTTTAAAATTCACTAATTGCTTTTTTTTTTTCTTATTTTTTCTTGTATTTCAAAGTTGTTTGTTACAAAAGCAATCTAAGATTTTTTTTCGTTACATACTGAAATCATTTGAAATAGAGTTAACTTGTGTACTTAAGTAAATATCTTTATTTTTTTATTATTAAAATGCTGTATTCGTTCATTAAAACCTATGTTCTTGATTAGAGAAAAACTTCCTATGAATGGATGTCAAATGGTTTCATCTGTTTTGCATAAATATGTCAATTAGTTATATAAGAATAACTACATTACTTCTATTCTTTCACTATTATTTGTTATTCATGCAACAGTTATTATACTGTTTGAAAACTTAGTTCAAAATAATTTCAACTACTTTTTAGTTCTATCAGAAATACACAAATGCTTTTAAGAGTAATTTTAATAGTTTCTTAAAATTCTTATGCTAAGTGGTTTCTGGAAGTAAAGTATTTTTTTTTTTTTTCATTTTCTATAATCTTTCCATGTATAAAAATTTAATATACTGTTTTGTAGGTCCCCCCCCCCAAAAAAAATTGTCTTGTTTTTTTTACCATTTTATTTAAAAAAGTAGCATCTTTTCCAAATATATCTTTAGTTCAACAACTTTACGCAACTTAAAACGTTTAAAATACTGCATTTTATACAACCATACAATGGACTTCAAGTAGAGTAAAGAAAGAAAACCGTTATCGTTGGTAACGTGAATCAGGGAAATTTGGTGAACTTTTTTTCACAGTTCCTGTCGCCACCCTGTAAAATAAAAATTCGCCAAGTTGGTGACAAAACTTGGCGACCAAAAGATTGGCGATATATCGCCAAGTGTCTGCCAAATTATAACACCACTTGAGTTTACATTGAAATTAACAATGATTTCCCTTCAAAAAGGGCACCCCCCCCCCCTTTAGAAACACCCGAATGCAACCAAAAGGGGAGGTGCACAACTAGACCCCACTAGGAGTCTACGTACCAAATTTCAACTTTCTAGGACATACCGTTCTTGAGTTATGCGACATACATATGCACATACATACGTACATACAGACGTCACGAGAAAAGTCGTTTTAATTAACTCGGGGAATGTCAAAATGGATATTTCAGGTGTTTATATGTTCTTAGGCACTTATCTGCATGTAGTCGGGTTGAAAAAAAACTCAACATTAATTTGGATGTGAGCAAAATGGAAATTAAGGTCGAATTTTGAGGGAAATTTTTTTTGCGAATACAATACTTCCTTTTTTGGCAAAGGAAGTAAAATAGAGAGAGAGAAATCTGCTAGAAGCTCCTATTCAGCCATCATAATCATTTATCCATTCATTAAAAAAAAAAAAAGACATCAATTTCTACATTTCTAATAAAGAACTATCACTTTTTTATTAACACAAATACAGTCGAACCTCCATATATTGAAATTTTCTATATATCCAATTCCCAGCAAACTTCCATGCTACAAAACTCATAAGGAATCTTGGGTTGAGGGGTGTGTAGATAAGTCAATGTTCTGTTCTGGAGTTTTTAAATTCGCTCAAGTTTATTTAAAATCTTAATTGAACCAGTAATACAGTAAAATCAATTTGAAGTTATCCCTTTTGTCTCTTGATTATCATTCCTAGTCTTTTTAGCTTCAGTGAAAATCATTCAAGCTAAGTAGATTGATTTTTTACTTTTCTCTCGATTACTATAGTCAAAACGAAAATCCCCTAATGTTGTGGATGAAGTTGAATTGCCGAAGAATGAAGATGTCTGAGGGCGCAAAAATGTCATTTCTGTTAAATTTTGTATTTCCGCAAGCAGAGTGCCTGCTGTTATGAGAAATCAGAAAGCCATAATTAAAGTACTGAAACTTACAGAAAACTTTCACTCAAAACATTACCGTTGGTTTTTTAGAAACAATGCAGTGCTCAGTAAATGTTTCACATTTTTTTTTTAGTTATTAACTTTCATTTAATCTGATGATCGTATTAGAAATTGGGTTTCATACACGAAAATTAGCTTTAGCTTAATGTTTTTAGGAGATTTTTATGATTAACTCTAAGATTGTTTCTATATATCGAAATTTTTATGTGTCCAGTTTTTTCCAGCAATTTGCTACTTCGATTATATGAAGGTCCGACTGTATATGACTTGCATAATTTCACTTAAACATTGATCTAAATAAAAAAATATTTTAATAGATTTTTAAAATTTATTTTAAGTCCTATTAAGGTTACTTATTTTTCAAAGTTCTCACAAATTTGATAGTAACTTTTTTAGGCCATTTCTGACATTTTTATAATTATTAATTGTTCATGTGTGTGTGTTTTTTTTTGTATTAATTTTAGGAATAGAAAAAAATGCTAACATTGTTTTAAAGAATTATATTACCTTAAAATGACTGAAGCTTAAAGTTATATTTTTATTCAATTTTAGTTTTCCTTTAAAATTATTAGTAGTAGTATTACAATAGACCCTCGTTTTATGCGGGGTTTATGTTACACGGAAATACCAATAAATTGAAACTGCGTAAATTGAGACCTAATACTAGTGTTAAAATAGGGGTTTGGTTCCGCAGATAACAAAATATTTTATTCTAGTGATAACTAATTGCATTATAAGTTTAATATGTACTTATATTGACTTTTATGCGCAACATGCATAAAGAAAACATAAATTACTTTTATGTCCTGTTTATAAATAGGAGCTGGCTATGATAGTCTTTGGGCAGTCACTAAGAATTTTTCTCTGTAATTTTTTGCAAAGCATTAACGCATCCATGATCACTTGCGTCATTTCCATGATAGAATCTTCCTTTACTAACAAATCAAAGATCATTTTTGTTGGCTAGGACTGGCTCAAAATTTTCAATGTGAATGTTTTTGGTTGTGTTTCATCGATGTCAGTATCCTCATTGATTTTGTCCTCCTTTGTCACTCCTCAAAGCTCTTCTTCCAGTACGTTCTGAACTGTGTATGAGTTTAATAACTTTATTTACTTCTGGAAAGAGCCCTGGAACAAATCGCATAAAATGTCTCCAGTGGCCCAAGCTTGATTATTAGCACGCCAAAATGCAGTTGATTACGCGGAATCTGCAATCTTTAGGAGTTTGGATTTTGAAATAGGGGAAAATTTTATCTATTTGCATTGCCGTATCTGCGTAAAACTGAAACTCATCCACGTAAAATAAAATAAAGGTGTCAAATCTTAAACCATGTATAATCGAAACCGTGTGAAATAAGCCCGCATAAAACAAGGATTTATTTTAAACTTGATGTGAGGAAGTGAAAAGCAAAGGGATGTAAGTGGACATTTACATTAATGTATTGGAAAGGGTTCAAAGGCGAGCTACAAGGCTAATAAATGGACTTTCTCACTTAGACTATGATTCCAGGCTTAGAAGGTTAAAAATGTACAGTCTTGAGCAAAGAAGAGACCGAGGGGACATGATTCAGTTGTTTAATTTTATTAAAATGAAAGATGTTACGGGATTGAAGTTTAGCACTGAAAACAGGACAAGGGGTCATTGTTTTAAGCTATTTAAATCTCAGGCTAACTTGGATATTAGGAAAAATTATTATTATAGCAGGGTAGTGGAACCTTGGAACAGTTTACCGGAAGAGGTGGTAATGAGCAAGGGAGTAGATAGTTTTAAGAGGGCCATTGATCTTCACTGGGGATTGTAAATTAACTAGGACCAGTCTAGCTGGGCCCAAAGCCTGTTGCTGGTCGTCACTTTTGTATTTGTATTTTCGAGTTTCTAGTAAAACAACTATAAAGATAACATTTTAGGTAGGCTTTCATTGATTTTTTTCCCCCTAAATCATGTTGTACAGCAAGCACCTACCAGGGCTACCAGTACCATCTCTTGCCTCAAGACAGGGGAGGGGGGTTCACCTACCATTTGTGTTGGTTATCTCCAAATTTTTAATTTTGCCGCTTACATCTCTTTGTTCCTCACTGTCTCATATGGCCAACAAAGGCTCTTAGGATAAATTAGAATAGAAAAAAAAAAAAAGAAAACCCTGTTTAAATTGTCTGTAAGCTTGAAAATACTGACTGTAAGAACATCAAAATAATTTGCTGTTCATCATAATGCATATTTTTCCAAAATATTTATTTTTGTTCTTACATCTTTGTCCACAATCTGTAGCTTTTTTTTGAAGAAGTTGAATATTGAAAAAATAAATTGAACTAGAATTGATTGAATATATTTAAGTTTTACATCAAATAACATCTCGGATATTCTATTTCTATAAATTTGTTTCACATGTTTTTGGCATTAAAGTTACGTGTTTCATTCTTCTTAATTTGCTTACAATTTTTTTCTGAGTTAGCAGCAATATTGAGAGGGATTTTTTTTTTTTTTTTTTTTTTTAGAGTAATGCTATAAATTTTCAAATTTAATTTTTAAAACATTGTATTTAAAAGGAAAAATTTAAAGCATGGTTGTGCCAGTCTATCCATGGATGGCAGTCAAACCACAAACTTATAAGTCAAGAGCCTATTCCCTTGTATTTCCTCGTGAAGATTAATTTTCCCGACTTATTAAGTACTAACTTGAAAAATAAACCAAAAAATCACACTTCAGAGCTTGCACTTACATCACTGATTTCAACAACAACAAAAAAAATAATAACAACAATGCTGGTTTGTAATGGTATTTTCTGCATATTATTGCATGACAGCTTTCTAGAAGCCTTGTTCCATTGCACAATAATCTTTGTAAATCGAAAATGTATTCAAAATATTAAATCTACGTAACAAATAAGGAAATATAGAGGAGAATCAGCGTTCAATGACTAAAAAACGTATTGCGAGGGAGAGGAGCGTGGTGTACTTTGGCACAACTAACTTCAGGCCCATCAGAGGTCGTTTCTTCTTGCGGCGCTTCTGGGGCAATTACAATGTTGAATAAGTAATTGATGAATTTTTTGTGTGAAGAAGAATTAGATTTTCAGATTTAGGAGATCATTTGTGATTAGTTAGCATAAAAATTTGGATAATTACAAAATGCTGTTGTTGTCCATTCTGAAATTTCGTCTTTACATTTTTTTTCTTTGAAAATTTATTTTATTTTTCACAAAAAACTTTGAAATGTATGATAAATATTCATTATATTATATAAGATTTCGTCAAATTTGGCCTTGCTGTTAATAAGACTTAAATATAAAAGGTATTTATGTCATTGCTTTTAAATATAATAATAAGGTTAAAAAAATGATGCCTGGAGTGGCTTTGGGATTTGTGAAAGAGATTAAAATTTTAATGGATTTTTTAAAGAAAGATTTAATATATTGGTTTTTTAATTTTAGCTACAGATTTTTCGCTTTCTGATTTTTGGAGTCCTGGTTGTCCATGACTTAATTTGACCCTGGTTGCAAGAATGTTTCTGAAACATGCAAAGAAATAACCTGAGATTGCAGTGTTTCAAATGCCCTGTGCGATTCACTGCATTTAACATGGGTCGACTTAAGCCGATTGCGCTCAATCGGTCCCTGCCCCGAATTTTTTTTTTTTACTTCAATTTAGATAAATAAGAAAAAAACTTTCCTAACCTTTTTTTGTTACTGCAATATGAGAAATTAATACTGTGTTTCAAATAGCAATGTGTGCCACCCAATTATTTCAAGCATAATTAATATGGAGAAAATTTTGTATTATCTTTAAAACACAAATTAGCCTTTTCTGATGAAATTTGAAATTTTACAGAATTTTATGGGCTTTCCTCCTTTTTGCTCTCTGACCACCCTCATCCCTGTTATGTCAAAAAAATTATTGGAAAAATATAAACATGTGCTGAGTTAAACATCGTAAGTCAAGAGCCACCGACTACATAATATACCCTGTAGTCAAAAGAAATGAAATAATTGGATTCCAATATAAAAATTGTTTGATTTATCCTCAATTTTTATGGTGACTAATAACACAAGGCTTCGTCAAAGGGTTTCATTATTGCGTGGGTAAAATTGAAATTATCCCAGGGTCCCTAATATAAGAAGCCCATAAACTGTCTTCTGTTTCATTTTATTTATTTATTTTGTTATTATTTTTGGAGTGAGGGGTGAAGAAATGTTAAAATTCCTCAATGAGATGAAAATTAGATGAAATATCTCTGAGTTATAATTAACAATAATGTAAAATATGATCCTGAACATTGTGCACACCCTTGTCAGGAGTAGAAACATGTCTAAAACTGCAACTGTTGACCTACAGCGACTGTTGAAAATCAAACAAATAGCATGATACATAATCAAACTATAATATAGTCGCATAATGTTAAATCCTTGATTAAAGCCAGCATCCTAATGGAAAAAACCTAGGTTCTTATAGAAAATGTTAAACATGTGCTATTCGGAATTATATAGTCTTCACGCTATTATTTTCATTTATTAAGTCATATCTAACTACTGGTTATCCCATTTTCTGATTTTGAAGGCATTTCACTGAATAAAAAGTATTCCTACTAAGAGTTGAGTGTAAATAATGTTCGAGATCAAGGATATTATAATGGTGCCAATATGAAAGGTACAAAATCATGTGTGCATCATGCACTTGTTAAAGGAAAATTCAAGGGCGTGTTGGTTCAAGGGCAAACACACTCACAACTTTGTTCTATGTGTGAAGTGTTAGATATTAACTGTCTTTCCAAAATGTTTGCTTGTGACATAATCAAATTTATTTATTTTTTAGCCAGATGTCATAGTACATAGCGCTGCTCAAAGATCTCCCGATAGGGTAGAAAAAGAATATGATGATGCTAGAAAACTGAATGTGGATTGCTCAAAAAAATTGGCAGAATTTGCAAGTAAATCTTATTTCATATTGAAATTTTTATGTCTCTATTTAAATGACGTAAGATATTTTTTTCATTTTATTTGTTTATCAGCTACCTAGACCAGATGTTGACAAGTAATTATAAGTGGGATCTGGATAAGTTTGAAAATTTTTCATTGAGGCCCAGAAGAAAATATATGCTTTAAAATTCTTTTATCTTAATTTTTACTCCCAACTTAATGCAGTCAAATCTCGATAACTGGAAGCTTATGACTTGAATATTCCTTTATCTTGAAGTTTTCATCCGGTCCCAAACTCTTGAGACTGTTGTGGAAACGCCCATAACTCGAACATTTTAGCCAGTCCCTTGGAAGTTCAAGTTATCGAGAGTAGACTGTATTGACAATCAATAGGCATATTTGTTTTCAAACATCAACGGGAGAAATTAAATATATGGTCTTGTTTTGCAAGTGAGATTCACGCAAGGAGCAGTTTGTTCGTGGGTTTAAGGTGGGTGCCCTAAATTTTGAGCAAATATCATACTATATCAATATTTGTTCTTCAAAAGTTTCCCAAAAGTATCCGAACCTTACATGAGAGCCAAGTAAATGGCTCAAATTGGTCAATTAATAATTTAAGAAAATATGATGAAATAGGAAATTAAAATTTGAAGAAACTAGTTGGGGCAAACCTAAGCTGGCAACAACATAATGTTAGGATTAGGGTCTGCATAGCCTTCAAAATGCTGCCAGGTTAGGTTTTGTCCCAACTATCAGAGCCTGGTTACTGAATAGGCCAACTAGACCATGGCCTAGAGTCCCTGACACCTGGAGGTTCCCAAGTGGCAAAAATTGTTTGAGCCAATGGCTAAAATTGTAAAAAAAGTATTTGGCCTAGGCCTCTCAGTATCTTAACCAGACCCTGCCAACCAAAGTATATTAAAAATAATGGTGAGGTGACCTGAAAATATTGTTATCTACAGAAGAATATTCTTAAGTAATTTTTTTTTTGTTAGATAAACGTAAATAGTTTTGGCTGTCCAATATTTGACGGATCCCGGTCTGCCAGTTGCCATCCACTGACCTAGACCATCACCCTCTGAAAGAGAGCCTCGTCACTATTTCTGTGACAGCATAAGAAAAGGCTGAGGGAGAGAGTTTCGCATTGAAAATCGCTTCAATTTATGGCGTCTTTTCTTCCTCCACCCTAAAGAAGCACACTTTTCGACAACTGTGGTACCAACAAATAATGTAAACAGATTTCAAGAAAGAAAGATTTCTGCTACTTTTCTGAGGAACACAACAATAATTTTCATTTCTTAAATAGAAATTATGTATTATTTTTTTCTTAGTGTATTTAGTCCCATCAACATGATAATATTATCTTAAGAATAACATGCTGAGAGAATTTTTACGACTTTTTTTTTGGTTAGTATACAGTAAAACCCCTTTATTGCGGACACTAACAGGACAAATTTTTTTGTCCACAATAGAGGGGTGTCCGCAGGACAGTGGTTTAATAATGTTATTTGCATTGGAATCGGGGGAATTAAAAATTGTCCTCATAAGAGGGGTGTCTGTTAGGAGAGGCTTTACTATTTAAAATAAGCATTGAGCAAATATGTAAGAAAAAATGTAAGGAATAACAAGATTACTGTAACCAAAATTTTTAATACATTGTATCATATCCACATGGTTTTAAAAGCATCTTATTAGATTCAAAAAATAATATCTTGATTATCAATATTAAAATGAAGTAAACATAAAGGGGGGGATTTTAATTTTCATAGACTCATATTTAAACTGGAACAAACTACGTTAAATTTTCCCTTGCACTATCTTAGAAGCATTCACGTACTTAGAAACTCAATAGCTATCACAATAAAGTATTCTAAAAAAAATTATATTTGAATATGAAATGTGTTCTGCATAAAAATGAAAATATACATGGGAATTATGTAAATCATGCGTCATTATCTACTACACAAAATAGCAATGCAATGGCTATCACAATGAAGTATTCAAAAAAAAAAAAAAAATTATATATGAATATAAAATGTGTGTATAAAAATGAAAATATAGATAGGAGTTAAGAATACCCAAAGTAATCAAATGAATTATTAAAAAAAAAAGGAAGCAATATTGCAGGCATAGAAGTGTTTCAATATTCCTATATTTTCCTATAAATCTGATAAACATTCCTATTTTCCTATAATTCCTATATTTTTTTAGATTTTTTAGTCCCTTCTTCCTATTTTTGCAACCTTGCAGCTCCTATTTTTTCAAACTTCAGCAAACACCGTGATTTCTGCTGAAAATATATTTTTTGGAAACATGCCAGCGTCAAACACGTGATTCACCGAAAATTACATGCCTTTTTTTTTTTTTTTTTGAGATTTCAATCTTTAAGCATTCTGTGGAGGTTTCAATTATTTTTGAAGTTTGTTAGTGTAGTAACATTGCTACTTTAATTTGGTCTATTTTTTTCTTTACTTTTACGTACATGGATTTCAATAGTTTATTTATTTCTTAAGTTGATTTTAGTTGTTGGGCCTAATCAGTCAAGAAATAGGATTTAACACTCATAGTCTCGAATTTTGATGAAACATAGCCTGTTTGTTCCTCTTATGTATTTAAGAAGAATGCAGAAGATTTTTGATGAACCTCAAATGGTTTAGGTGTTTCAACCCTGGGGTGTGCACAGAAATTTTGGGACCCATCACAAATGACTTTTACAAGGTCCCTCCATATTGTTTACCCCTACGTCCCTACATATACAAGGCATGTCTTTAAAAGTAAGTACGGTTTTGAAATGAAAAAAGAACTGGTACAGGCCAAGTGCGCCCATATAGGGGGCAAGTGGGGGCTCAAGCCCCCCTTAGAAATTGGAACTTCTTTGCTTTTAATACTTTTTCTTTGCAAAAATGTAAAAAAAAAAAAAAATCTTGTCCTGCCATTAATGAATAATTCATTTAAAATGTCAATCTTTAATAACTCTAATCTGTAATGAAATCGGTTTCTATGGGGAAAATATCCAGCTAAACCGTGGGGAAAATATCTGAGCCCCCCCCCCCCTTAAAATTTTGCATATGGGCGTCCATGGTACAGGGTACAAATAGAGCAAAGAAATTTATTATTCAAAAATTTACCTCCCTTACGATATTTTTTGACATTGCTTCTGTGATTTCCCAAGCATTTGTCATAGCGTGGTACAGGTTTTTATGTCCCTATTTGTAGAAAGTTGCCGCCTGTGTACTCAACCATGTGGTATGTTCTCCGAGCTTATCAAGTCCGGCAAAGCCCTGTAAGAGGCCTCATGGTTGTCTACACGGGGGGCAACTTTCTACAAATAGGTATACAAAAACCTGTACCATGTATGATAAATGCTTGAAAAATCCGAGAGCAATGTCAAAAAACAGTGCAAGGGTGGTAGATTTTTGTCCAATAAATTTCTTTGCTCTATCTGTACTTGTTCTTTTTAAATTTCTAAACGGTGCTTACTTTAAGCACGTGCCTCATATTCTTGCCTCATATTCAACATCTTGGGCCCACTTCAGGCTCAGGCCCGGGCCAACAGGTGTCCCTTCTCCCCCCTGTGCACGCCCTTGTTTCAACCTGTTGATGTTTTTGAAATGTCGATATTTTTCATGATCAGATGAGAGAACTACAGTTTGTTCTATTATGGGAAACTAATTGTTTGATTGCAAACCAGCATATAGATTTTATAAGCATAATTTGATGTTTTGTTTGAATTTGTTCTTTTGAAATTTATTTCTTTTATCAACTTTTCTTATTTTACTCATTAATATTACGAGGGCTGTTTTTTTTATCAAGCTTCTGATGTGGTGTGAAAATAAAACTAATGAGAGTAATTAAATAAATTTATTGTCAAAAGTTAGGTACATTATTATTTACTTTTCAACATAATCACCATTAAAATTGAGGCTTTTTTCATACCTGGGTACAAGCTTCTTAATACGTTCTTCATAGAAGTTTGCCGCCAGTGATTTGAGATGGGTTTTCACGGTGTTTTTTGTAGCCTAACTTGTCAGTTAAGATAGTGTATAGGGTTGACCTTGAAATCTCGGGAAACTGATCGGATAGGTCCGTACTCGTAAAACCTCCAATTGCTTCTTACAGTTTGGTCAACTCGATCAACGAGGTCTTCGTTTGTGACCGACTTTCCTCCTTGGCCCTCTTCATCATTAATGTCACCTCGTCCATCTTTAAATTTCCTACACCAATCACGCACTGCACTGTCACTCATAAAGCTTTCACAGTATGTTCGTTTCATTCCTTTAGCTTGCAAAAAGCGAATGACACTTCGCAACTCACACTTGGGGGGAGATTCTATCATGGTAGCCATGTTTATGTGTCGCTAGACAAACTGGTAATGGCATCTGACGCCCAAAAACGAGTGAGGCTGTAATGGGAGAGGTGCATAGTCGACTGCCGCGTATTGCTGGCCGATGCCGCTCGCCCTGCCGTCTAGGGGCAGGATCGGAAGTTGAAAAAAAAACAGCCCTCGTATATTATTATTATTACTAGTAGTTTACCTATTTTTCATGAGAATTACATAATTTAAAAGGGGTAAATACTTGTTTTATTCATCATCTGTTTTTAAATTAAAATAAATAATGTAATCTGGAAAAAAGAATTAAGAAATAAAAAACATATTTAAGCATGGGATTATTGATAAATAAATGCTCTTCAGATAATTGCTCATTGTATTTGAGATAGATGCAAATTCTTTTGCATCTTGCAGTTTTTTCTTATCTTATTAATTGATATTGTTAGCACCTACGTTTTCTCATGGGAACTATAAAAGTATGAAAGGATAATATAATTGAGAAGTAAATTGCTGTTCATCTGTCTTAAAATTACAATAACAAGCAGACATAAACAAGCTTAAACAGAATTTTTGTTTGATCAACTACAATTATCAGACTTTATACAAATTTAAAATTTTACCTTCATTCAACAAGACTAACCACTTTCACGACATAAATACAAAACACTTGCATTCAATTAGTTAAAATAATTCGCACTTGACAAAAGTTAAAATGGCATTTTCTATCAATTAAAAAAAAATAACATATATGCAGTGGCATAGCAAAGGGGGAAGGGGGATCCAGAGGGTCCGAACCCCCTCCGAAATAGCAAGTATAAATGTATGATTGAGGAAAAAAAATGCATTGTGTTGAAAACAAGCATTTTACTCAAGTAAAAAAATTAAACAAGAAAAAATATGCATAAAAATTTAACTTGTACAATATCAGGGTTCTTACACCCTTGAAAAACCTTGAAAAGTGCTTGAAAAAAAAAATCATTTTCAAGTGCTTGAAAACCTTGAAAAAGTTTCTTGGTGCTTAAATTCTTTCGAAAATCATCGGATTGTGCTTAAAACTTTTAATAAAGTATTTTACTAATGCTATTTTCTGAACATGTGTTCGATTTGCAACATTGCGAAAAATCGCTTCCCTGTTTGGGATTTCAATTCTTTTCCATCTTGAAAATATTTTGAAGTTTTTTACAATCGGAAGCCTTTTTGACGTATAGTACCTCAGATTAGTTTATTTTTTGCTTAATTTCCATGTCCAAGAAAGGAATTATATTGTAAACCATAACAACATTGAACTTTCCCGAATTTCGCGAAAAATTTCTCTGTTTTTTGATATTTCAATCTTTTTACATCCTGCAAATATTTAAATATTTTGGCTAATCGATTGTTATTTTCGAATATACTACCTCAAATTAGCATATTTTACGTTTAATTTTAGTAAAATATTAATAAATTTATTTTATGGAAAACATGCCAACGTTGAACTTACTCAAACTTCGCGGAAAATTGCTTCTTGTGTTTGAAATTTGAATCTTTTTGCATCTTCCAAATATTTAAATATTTTGGCTAATCAGATGTTATTTTTATACATGCTATCTTAGATTATGTTTAATTTTATGATGTATTTCATGTTTACTTTTAGTAAAAAATTAATGAATTTATTTTATGGGAAACATGCCAGCATTGAACTTAATTCGTGACAATTTGCTTCTCTTGTTTGAGGTTTCAACCCTTTTGCATCTTGTAAATATTTTTATATTTTTTGGCAATTACAAAATTATTTTGACACATGCTACATAAGATTAGCTTGTTTATATTATTTTTAATAACTAAAAAGTTAATTATTTTTGTTTTGTTTAATTACATATATACTTGCTTAATTTTGCAATTTTGATTTTAATTTTATCATTAGCTAATTCTTGGTTATTACAGATTTTTTGAAAAAAAAATTAATTTAAGCGATTGAGCACTTAACATTTTGACTTAAAGTTTGTATTTTAATAATAAAGTTGAGTTATACAATTTTGTAAAGTTGAATTTATAAGTACATCATTTTTTTATGTCTACTAAAATAATTAAGGTATATAACACGGGTGATTGTGTTTTGGTTATTCACTGGAAATCCAGTAGAGTTTGTTATGCTTTCACCTCCCTACTTCCAATTTTCTCCCTTTACCTCAAATATTCAAAATTACTACTTTGTTGGATTGTGGGGCATGGAACAGTTTACCAGAAGAGGCTGTAATCAGCAAAGGGGTAGATAGCTTAAGGAAGGTCATTGATATTCATTGGGGTCAAATAAATTGACTAGGACCAACCTAGTTAGGCCCTTTGCTTGTTGCTGGTTATCAACAGGCACTTATCTGTGCAATATTTTAACTTCATAAATTATTTTAACATAAGAAATGAATTTTATATGTATCAAAAGTAGTTGCTGTACACATGTATATTTAAGTAATAGGGGTCTTAGTTTTAAAAATGATCCCCCCCCCCCCCCGATTAACTCGGTGAAACTTACAGGTGATTTTGTATGAAATCGATTGATGGATTTATACTTTGATACCCATAAATAATTATCAAAAGTCTAATACTATTAAACTTAGTGCAACCATAAATTACCTTCTGGGTTGTGTTTTTGATCCTAACTGCCCTTATATGTGTATGAACCACTATCAATCAAAACCTCCTCTAGCAATTCCATTGAATTTAGGCATTGTGGTTTCTTCTGATAAAAATTAAAATCACTCAGGAAAGGTTCTTTTTTTTTATAAATATTAACTTGCATATTCTATTAAATATACTTCTTTGAATGTGAAGATTTCAAAATTAAACCTTGTAGGACCTGCTCCTCTTTATGACCAAGTTTTTCAGACATTTGCAGAAAAACTTTCAACACAGTGGATCTTTTTTTATCAGAGTCTGTTGTTGTAGAAAAGGCAATTTTGTTTTTCTTGACTTTTTTATATTATTACCTATTATTTATATGTTTGCATTGAATGAAATCTTCATACAATATTTTTAGTACAAATTTATGATATTGCCTTGAAAAGTACTTGAATTTTTTTCTCCCTTAAATGTATGAACCCTGAAACATACAAAAAAAAAAATAAATAAATAAAATAAAGGGAAAATTGATAAAGTAAAATGGGTGGGGGAAGACGGAGGGATGAAATGAGTGAGCGCTATAATGCGTAGAACTTTGTTGCAATAATTCTTAATTTTTCCCGAGTGTACGAAAATATTTCTCTCTACAGTTTACAAAACATTGGTTTCCCTTGTATCATTGAAGTAGATGCAAATTCTGAGAATGTACTTGTTCAGAATCTAACAAAAGGCACTTCTCCTTTGTCTAGTTACCTCCAAATTTATTGAAATTTTGTACCTGCGTGGGCTTCCTGGGGAAGTGAGAAATCGGTAGGAACCTGCTTGTTTTAAAGTCATATGCATTCAAAATTATTACTTGTCATCAATAACAGTTAAATAAAATTTTCATTTCTAAAATTTATTTTTCTTATTTATAAGAAGATCTCCATATCAATTCGTCAAATTTCCTTAGCCCTCCCCCCCCCCCAAAAAAAAATAACTTCCTGGCTTCACCACAGATTGGACCCCCTCCGAAATGAAATCCTGGCTACGCCACTGCATATTTGGCATCAATAAAAATTCTGTTGGTATGTATCTGTTCTTCAACATGTAGTCTGTATTGTGGCCGAGAAAAACTCCTAGCAACTATGCTTGTAAACCTTCTTTGATGCCCTTGAACAACACCCTTGTTCATTCACTACATTTACAAACTACACACATGTCAAACTTAACTGGAAAACAGGACCAATTTTCTACAAAATTTGGTATTGATCGCTCAATAAGAATATTTCAATTCTCAATTAAAAATATTCAGTTATACTGTAAACTATACAATTTCAGGAGCCCATGATGCTGCTTTCATATATATTAGTACAGATTATGTGTTTGATGGCAAAGATCCACCTTACTCGGAGAATGCTGATCCTAACCCACTGAATTTATATGGAAAAACTAAACTAGAAGGAGAAAGAGAAGTTATGAAAATTAACCCAGGTAAAATATACATAAATATATAGTTACTTATGTTAGTTTATAATTGGCTCTGAATCTGATATATACTAAAAGGCTTGGATTACATTTCATAATTTAGAGATGATATAGTTTGTTAGTTTTATTTCTTTATTTATTGTTATTTTTATGTATAGTTTGTCTTAACTGAAGATTTTCATTGATTGTATACTTTCTGTGATATTAACCTGTGGTCAGTGATAAGTCTATGTAATAGTGGCATCTTCGACTTAAAGCTGTGATAGCATTGATTTTAAATTTTACACTCATTGTTGTGTTAAAACAAGTATCATTTATATTATTGGGTGGTTTTTTTTTTTCTGTTTTTTTTCTGAGTGCCATAACTTCTGTAACATTTAATCAAATTTCCTAAGTAAGGCATGCATTTTAAAGTTTTTTTTTCCACTGCTCTCGGTGGAAAATAAACAGGCTATTCACATTTTGCCTGTTTTGTCGAAAAAAATGATCTATTTTTATTTTTAGTATTCATTGCCTTAATGAATGGCATCCCTAAATCAAGCCCAATGGATGAGCCTGTTAAAGTGTTGTACTAATAATACAAAGTTCACAAGTTCAAATCTCCTTGGGCCAAAATTGCCCCTTTAATGACTTATTTTCTTCAGCAGAATTCTGATTAAAGAAAACATGAATCTGTAATCTAAATTCATTGTAGAATTCTACTAGTTCTGCTGTAGTTCTTTTGTCGTTTAAATCCTGACACAGATCTTTAATTTGAACTTTAAAGCCCTCTGTATAAATTTATAAATAGTGTATATAGCATCCCGAGATGGAGACCCATTAAAAATTACACATTAAAAAAATGTGGAAAAAAAGATTTTTGAATTCCTGCTGTCGAAGCACATGCTTCACGTTGGTTAGCTACTAATTTTTATATTCATTTATTTTTAATGACAAGAATTTGGATTAAAAATAGAAGTTTTTTACCTTTTGATTTGATTGTGTGGCAAAATAACTAATCATTTAATATTTGTTGTGTTTTCAATAAATCTAAGTAGTGAAGCGGGGAACCAGTATGGAAGATTTTTATAGTTTTTTCAATATAAATATTTTTGTCAGTAAAGATGAATATTGTTAACTTCATCAAATGGTTATATATATATATATATATATATATATATATATATATATATATATATATATATATATATATATATATATATGTAAAATAGAATGTAATTTATGATTTGTTTTCAAAAAGTTTCTTTAAGCACAACAAAATTGCTTTGCAGTTATTAAAATCTTTGACGACATTAGTATGATGCATATAGCAACTTGCTACAAACTGTGAATAAAGTTAACTGCATGTATAACAAGCAATAAATCTCGATTGAGATAAATGATTTATTTTATTGTATATTTTTAAGCTGTGGAATTAGTAACATGCAGATTTGGCTGATTAATAGGCACATGTACCCAACATGTATATGTGAGTCATTCTCAGTTTTTCTTTTTAGTTTTTGAATCTTTTTTTTTGGGGGGGGGGTCTCATCTTTATGGTACAAGGGTCAGTCAAAAATTTAGTTGCAGTGCTTAAGAAAACAAAACAGGATAGAAATTTTACAGTAACTTTATTGGTATTTTAAAGTTCCATTCAAAATCTACTTTTCAGCGTAACGACTTCTGTTTAAGCATTTGTCGAGGCATTGTACCCCTAGTAGCACAAAAAACCGAACGACGTAGAAAAACTTTCAAAAACAATATAGAACTATATTTTCCCCGACGTCGAACTACTTAAAAACTTGCCACTTCCGTTACGTTCACGAATATCGGCCATGAACATTCAGGAATAACGGTCCTGAATATTCAGAAATAACGGTTCTAAAACCGATCGACGTAGAAAATTTTTCAAAAACTACATAGAACTATATTTTAACCGACGTCGAACTACGTAAAAACTTGCCACTTCCGTTACGTTCACGAATATCGGCCCTGAACATACAGGAATAACGGTCCTGAATATTCAGAAATAACAGTTCTAAAAACCGATCGACGTAGAAAAAGTTTCAAAAACAACATAGAACTATATTTTCACCGACGTCGAACTACGTAAAAACTTTCCACTTCCGTTACGTTCACGAATATCGGCCCTGAACATTCAGTAGTAATGGTTCTATATCGTCGCCCTAATTGATGACGATATGAGGATTGCTATGAGGCGACAATATGTCATTTTTTCCTTTTTTTTTTAGATACAATAATTTATAAATAAAGAGTTTTTACACTTCTTTCAAAACATAGTCATCATAATTGCGGTTGATGTTATTAAGTAAGAAGGTTTTGCACTATTGCTCGGCACAAGCATGCAATTTCATACATCAGATGCATTTGTGTTCAAGATACATGAAGCTTAAGCATTTTCCCCGATTTCATTCATGTGAAACAGTGCTTTCTATTTACGTACTTAAAGTACAATGAAATATTAAGAAAAAGCCCTTTAAAAAAAGGAGAAAATAAACTTTTTAACCCAATATTGAAAGAAAATTGGCCTTTTTCTAAAATTCTTAAATGAAAAAAAAATTAAGTAAATAATTAAAATTTAATAAATAATAATAAATAAAATAGGATTAAATAAGACGGTTAAAATCTTTCACGTTTTGTAAATATGATGGCTTTTTGCATTTTGCAGCACAAATTTCAGAAATAATTTCTGCCCAACATATTTTTTTGTCAGAAAATAAAAAAATAGTAAAAATAAAGCTTTCTTACAGTAAAAAAAGTCAACCTCAAATTCCAATAAATACAAAATAATCATTAAATATATTTTACTAATTATACATAAATCACCATAATATACCTATAAATGACATCTTCAATAAAACAATAACCACATCAGTAAAAACAGTAGAAATAACAGAAAAATAAGAGTATACTTAAGTCTTTCTAAGCATGAGCCTACAACCTTAAAACTGAAATTACTTTTTCAGCAATGCCTTTTAGTAGTAATTTTTAAAAGCATTAACAGAGGAATGCAGGTTAAGGCTCTTAGATTTTCTTTCATGCAAGGCATGAAATTACTTAGTAGTTTCTTAGCTTTTGGGGATCAAGTTGTTATTCAAGAGTCAAAGACTACTCGTAGCAAAATACAATATCTTGCCTAAATAAAGAGTAGAAGCAAAACTATTTCTTGAAATATTTATTAAAAACAAATTAAACAGAACTGGTTTACATAGTATATACAGGAAACACTGCATCAGCTGTAAATATATGAAGTCAATTAAACACACTCGGGTAAAGACCAGAGCAACAAAATCTAATCATCCATTCACCATAGAGCATTGGGATTGTTCGTAGCACTCAATCCTTTCCACACATGAACACTTCAGAATACTTAACCAAATCTTGTTTTCACGTATTGAAATAGCATAGGGAGCACAAGCTGAAAAACATATAAGAATTAAAAACATTAAACATTTTTTACTGTACAAAATAATAAACCATCAATTTTTGACTGTATACCGAGTAAGAACAATCTGTTTTTAGATAGTTACAGGGGAGAATTGAATTAGTCATGTTGATTGTACCAGTAATGTAATGTTAAAATTGCAAAAAATGCACTTTACTTTGAAATAGTATGAATGGCTCAGCCAAGGGGTTTTGGAGTCAAACCTCCCGAATAGAACTCGCAATTTCAACACATATTGCAGGGTTCAGTTTTTACCACGACATGGGGAAAACTAGGTTTTTTGCAGGTAGAAACTGTGGTGAAAAACCTAGAAAATATTGTCAGCCTGCTTAATCAGGCAATGGTTGAATGAATACCCTGTTTATATGAATAAAACCTCTAAACCTCTTGGTACCGAATATTTCTCCACAGAAGCAATGTTGAAGATCCCCACTTAATCGAATAATTTCCCCCAATAATCAAATAATATTGATCAGCTTTTGTTAATATTTTTGTTGAGAAAAATTTTGAATCGACTAGATATAAGCTAAGAACAGCTATTGATGTAAAAATGTAAAACAATATTTTTCGCTATCAACAGGAGAGGAAGCATTCATTTTCCATCAAAACAACTCTTCTGATCCATCTAATTTCTTTTGTCGTTGCTATTACAAAAAAAAAAAAAAAAAAGCGCAGCTGAAAAATTTGATAACAAAAAGAAATATACACATTTCAGACAGTAATAAATTGATAAATACAGTACGCTCTTAATGTCACGAAATCGATGGAACAGTAAATATATATATAGGTAGTTTTCGACATAACAAGGTCATAACCATAATAAAATAATACTATTCTAAAAATCAGTCACGATCACTAAAAATAAGTGGAAATATGTATTGAAAAAAGTCTTAAAAGAATAACAATTGAAATTTTTTAAATGAGTCAAAATTAGAGAAAAAAGAATGCTCTAGTGAAGTAGCAAAACGTAATAATTATCACGACTAAACTTGGCAAAGATTTCGATTACCAAATTGCAGAATGGTTTCAAATGAGATTCGAGCGCCCCAATACAAAAGAAGTTGCACAAAAGATTGCACCATTCCTTGTGTCTCTAAAGGGGGTTCCCGTTCATCTCCCCTTTTTATGGAGGTGAAAATCGAGTCAAAAGGTTCAACCGAATGGTGTGAAAAGTTTTAAGTACGTTTTTTAGGCTTCTCAGCACGCTTGGCAAGGTTTTGGACAACAGTAAAAACCCTGGTTTTTACCATCCTGTCCAAAACTATATTTATAGAAAAATTGTAGTTTGTGACAAAACATCAAAAACAAAATAAAATGTATCAAAGTAATGTTTTATATTGAACATTAATTCAATGTGAACATTCAACTTATTTATGCAGCTGATTTTAATCTAGTTACATAGAAATTGAATTCTTGATCAAAATTTTAATTTGTATGCATTCGTTGATTTTTTTTGATAAAGTAATCAAATTTCCCTAGTTGATACATGTGCAAAAGAAAGTGGGGTTGGCAAGGTTTATAATGCCCTGTTCAAAACCCTAGTGTCCAAAATTATTTTCTGAGAAACTATATTTTGTGAGAAAATATGACAGAATAAAATGTGTAAAAATTGTTTTTTTTTCGACTATTTAATATATTTATTCAACGTGAACATTTAAGTATAAATATATATGTATTTATACAGCTGATTTTAATCTAATTACGTAGAAATTCAATTCTTCATTAAAAATTTCAATTTGTATGCATGTTTTTTTCCTAGCCATAAACCAAATTTTTTGACAAGAATATTGACAAGTTTTGAAATGTAAATGTTTAATCATTAATTTATTAATCTTTAATCCATGATTTAAAAAAAAAAAAAAAAAAAAAAAAAAAACAGAAAAAATTAAGCTTTTTTGGCACCTAATATGTCACATTTAATAACATTCCTTTGAGTTACAAATGGAACTAAATTTAGTTGTCTTCGTAGCATTGTTGATTTTCTTTTATAATTCTACCAACTGTTACATAAGGAAATTTTTATGTAATAGAGTTATTGGCAATTTTTTAAAGTATTTTTAAAAACAAACATTTGAGAAAAATATTATCAAATACTCATTAATTAACCTCATTAATATCTATATTTATGCATAACAAATATTGCAGTAAATACAAATTGATTAAATTAGACCCAACTTTGGCTTTTGCATACTTTTGGACAGCATAAAACAATTTCTGACAGTTCTGGACGGTATAAAGCACCGGTTCTGTCCTAAACCAGTTTTGGGCAGTCCAAAACTCAACTCTGTTTCTCAGGACTTACATTTTCTGATGCTGCTGTGCTCTAGAATGAAAACAACAGTAGATAGGCTTCACGGAATCATTCCTCCTCCCCCCCCCCAAAAAAAATGAAGGGTGTGATAAATTTTTGGAAACATTTCTCTAGTTGCTTCGAGACAAAAAACTGTGGTTTCCTGGAAAAATTATAAATGGGTTTGAAAAATATTCAACATTACAAGGTCTTGATTAAAAAGTCTTCGACATAATAAAAAATAACCTCAGGTAAATACGCAAAATCGAGGGGGAAAATAATTTTGTCACATCAAGGTCTTTGAGATATCGAAGATCAAGACATCGAGAGTATACTGTATTGAGTGGAAAACAAAGCGGACAAGGAGGTAAAAAAGGGAGTTCAGAAAAGTGATCCCAAAGACCTCAAGCAAGGAATCCAATATCACAGAATTTTTCAAAATATGGTGTACTGAAAAAAGATGCCAAAACATAAATTTCATATTTCTCAAGTTGTTACCTTTTAATAATTTTAATACGTACTTATAATATATTTTTCTAATTACGAAACTATTTTGTTGCTTACTTAGCTTATTTCAAAAGCTTTTTACCAAATGACATTATTTCCTATACATAGTTATTGATTAATTATTATTACATTGTCAATTTAGAAAGGTAAGGAAATTTTCCCTACTTAATGGAAAATATTTCTTCGAACCGACAATATTTGATTAAGCAAGAGCCGACAGTACTATTAACCCCATTTCATTTTCTTGAAGGCAGTGACATATTATTCTTACTAAGCAGGGTTGGCTTTCTGCTGCCAGAAACGGGTTATAACCGGTAAAAACAAAAAATGTCTGTTTAATAGTTCAAGTAATTACTTAATCATCATATTTGTTTAAGTAAACTAAAAAATGCAACCCTTAATTAAGTCAACTAAAACTTGCCAGCCCTGCCCCTTATATTTATATTTCTACATTACGAAGATTGAAGTAAATATGAACTGATTAGATTACACTCTGTTTGCGTAAACATACTTTAGGACAGTTTAAGACACTTTTGGATGGTAAAAACCACCTGTCCTGTCCTAAACCAGTTTTGGACAGTCCAAAACCCAAACCTAGTTTGGTCCCTTGCAATTGCTACATGTTAAATCCTCTACTTGGTATCATTCAGCTGCTTCAAAGTTCCCTTCATTTAAAGAAAATAAATTTGCATTTATAAGTTGCGAGGGAGGGGGTCACACTAATAGCCACACCTTTTTCCTCAAAAAATCATGCACTGAAGTTTCCACTAAATTTATTTTGTTGAATTACTAGTTACAGTATATGTAAAAACGACATAACGTGCATAAAGTATTAAAAAAGAGTTTAAATTCTTTCTTTTTTACTCTACTTTTTAATTACTCTTTAACACTTTATTTGTATTTTATACACATTCTGTCGTTTTCACTCATTAAGTTTTTCGACAGCTCTTTTACAACTAGTTACAGTAATCTTTGCCTTATGGGTCAGTATGGGACGTAATGATTTTGATTAAAAAAAACGATTGATAACAATAACATAAATCAACTCTGGTTTTTCTTTTAACTCCAAATTTTGTGGGGAAAAAAAGAAATTTTAGTTAATTTTTTTCCATTTTTGAAAAAAAAGGTCTTATTTTATACATTGTTTCGCTGTTCCAAATCCAATCTGAAATCCCTTTAGCCTAAAGGACCTCGCTAAAAATGACTAGGAAGCAAGAGGTGTTTTAACTTTTTTTTTGCTTTCAGTTGAATTGATTGAGCATAAAAGTGATGAAAGCGCTGCTTCTATCACGGCAATAAAAATCTTTAAAATTTTACATGCCTTGCCGGGCATGTTTGTCTAAAAAATACATGCCCGGTTTTCCTTATTGTATATCAATAAAAGCATTTGAATTTGTCGTACAGCATTGATCAGACGAATTATTTTTATATAAATTAATTTAAAAAAATGGTTTCAATAAATAGTACATAATAAGCCGTTGTTAAATTTAACAAAATTTAAATTATATAAAGGGAAGGATCACTTCCACGCAAACCAGAAACAGCAGACTTAAAATTAATTTTGAGCTCCAAGTAAGGGTACGGTAATTTTTCAATCAAATACGAAATAATAAAGTTAAGGAAAAAATATGTGATCAAAAATTACATGCCAGGCCAGGCATGTAAGAAGAGTAAAAGATTTATGCCCCATAGGAATTTTTACATGCCTTGTGCATGTCGGGCAATATAATTTGAGCCCTGGTTCCTACATAAGAAATATTATGAAATGTCTAACTTTAGGGTATACATTTTGTTTAAACCTGTTTTTGCGAGACAAAATTTTTTGAAGGGCCGCAAAGCAGACCAAATTTGTGTTTTGAATCAACCACTGAAAAAGCGAATCAGGAAATTATAAATTTATCAATTTATGCCAGATATTATTTTGAAATGAAATTAATTTAAAAGAAACCTAACAAATGTTTCGAAAAGGTACTATCATATCAAATGACTTAAGACAACCTCAAGTGCGCATATCTCTACAAATTGCTGGAATTGTGTCATTGTCTACTCTTTGGTACATTCCTCCTTTCCTTAGACTAAATAGGGAGTAGAGAGGTACCGAGTACTCTGTAACTACTCGGCACTCAGCCAAATTTTTCTGAGATACTCAGCTAATACTGAGTAGTTGTAAAAAAATCGAATATTGGTTCAAGATAGAGTTGACAATTAATAAAAAAAAGTGCAAACAGATAATATAGTGCAATCATTTACAATTCAAATTTACAACTCAAATTTAAATTTTGAGAATAATGAGGTTTGTTATGCTTCAATGAAGTAAATCTTTATTTTAATGTCACCAAAGTTAATAAAACTTATTTATTAAAAATGAGACACAAAAAAGGCAAGTATAGAAAATATGAAAATACTTTTGGTTTAAAAATAAAAGCAAATAAATCATTTTTTTAAGCAAATAAAACATTAAAAGCAGAAATGTGCAGGAACACTGTAGACGTGTGTTTTGGCATTACAAGGAATGCCTTTTTAATCCACAAAATGCGAGTTTATGTGTTAAAAATATCCGACAAAAGTCGGATATTTTTGTAGGATGTCTTTACATTCATTAGCTCACACTTTATGCACTGAAAAAGACGTTCCTTGCAACACAGAAGCACGGGTCCGCAGGATTTCTGCACATTTGTACTTTTAACACTTTATTTGCTTTAAAAAATTATTTACGTTTGGCAACTAGAACTATTATAGGTTGATATATAATTTGTTTTAATTCCAACTTGATTAATCATACCTTTTATTTATTTGCTTTCTTCTAATTTTAAAAATAACATTTTTGTAAAATTTTTGACACAAGCAAAAGTTTTTAAATGATGCATAATTAAATTTCAGATGTAGTTTTGTTTGAAAAACTGTTATATGGACATGGAGGTCTATACTACAGTTCCAATGAGTTCAAAATTCATCATGTGTTTGTCTGTGGTTCTTCTTAAAGTATATTTGATACTCAGCCAAGTAGTGACAGGTTGAGTACTCGGCACAAGTGCTACTCGGTACGTCTCTAATAGGGAGAATTCTCCGAAATACAAACACTGGCGCACTTAAATACAAGACGATTCTTTTAAGTAGTTCATTGATAGTTAAGAATCGAATTTGAAAACTGATAACATTAAAAAATGTCATGATAACAAAAAGAGATTTTAACATGCAAATGAATAGAGAAAATTGGGACTGAGGGATTTTAATACTAGCAATTAAGGATTGATAACATTGAACCCAATCATATAAGGCAGAGACTACTGTACATTTTCCATAATATGAGTTCTTACCATTTTTGTCCGGGTCTGCAGCAACATTATTGCTTGTTGAGTATATCCCAAAACTAACTTTCCTGCAGATTTTCCAAGCACTAACTAAGTAACAAATCTGTAATAGATAAAGAAAAATGTATGCAAACAACAGAACTATCCATAAACTAAACACACACACAAAGGGGGGTAGGTACTTTACATAAATGAGACAAACATCAAAGTTAGAAATCAGCAAAAAATCCTACTGGTCCTTCGGTCTAGTCAACAGCAACATTATTGGTCCGCTTTAAATTTAACCAATAAATATGTCTGTACGTAAAATTATTTATGCTTTATGATTGCATTTATTAAGTAATCTTTACTAATAATGAAGCTGAAAGTCTGTATCTGAATCTCTGTCTATTACGCGCATAGCGCCTAGACCATTTGGCTAATTTCCATGAAATTCGGCGAACACCTCAAAGTGATTTTTTCAAAATTCGATTTTGTTCTTTTTCTATTCCAATTTTAAGAACATTTTACCAAGCAAATTATAATAACGTGGACAAACAAATGCCAACAATGTGTGCCAAGTGTCAAGCAATTAACGAGGAATTAATCATCCATCATTTGAAATATACAGGCGAACCAAATGACCTTTTAATTTTCTACGACTGGCATAGCCATCAGGGTCAGTGGCGTACCCAGGGGGTGGGCTGATAGGGCTACAGCCTCCCCCCCCCCCGAAATTTTCAAAATTAATTATAAAAATTATAATAAAGAACAAGTTTTTTTTTATGATGTATTTTTGAAATCTTACATTCGTATTGATATCAGAAAAGCGATACATGAACTTTTCTTAGCTACAGTTCATGAGTATCCCTCCCCAGCTCAAAGACTTTCGAGCTCAGCCCCCCCCTTCCCCCCGGACTGATTTGTCTGCGTACGCCGCTGATCTGGGTACCACTAGTTTTAAATATAACTTTCTTTATTTTTAGCTAATTGATTTAACACTAAATAAAGCACTATATTCAAAATTTGTTTGGCAATAAACATTTAATTTTTAAACAGTCAAGTTTAAACAGTCGGAAAACCAATTTCATTAATCAACCCTTAAAATGGGCTACCAAAAATTTGATAATTTAATTTTGCTATTTTTACTTAGTTTCAAATGCTGAATAAAATGTGGATGATTCATATAAATTATGTACAGCGGTTTGAAAAAAAAAGTCAATGAATGGTTTAGCTAATAATTAGTTCAGGCATCAACCAGGCTTATGCTTTTGAATTTTTTTAGCAAAGTGTGAGCATAAATTGCCAAGGGACCACCGATTTTTATTTTGTCCCTTTTTGTAGTCTGAGGCAGGTTTCACTGGTCCGGGACCAGTGAACCAGCCGTAATTTTGAACGCTGAACAATATGCACTATTATCAAAAAAATGAACTAATTTTACACAAAATAAGTGAAACTAGAAAATTATGAAAACATTTTTTAATGCTCATAACCTAAAAGACCTTGCACTGAAATACAAAAGCAAAATTTTGAGCAGCAAAGGTAAACACACTTTCAATCTTTTATTTATTTATTTATTTATTTTTTTCAATAATAGTGAAATCCTTTTCTTCATTTAGTAAAAAAATTATTTCATCCACCCCATATCAATATAAAATGCATTGGATTAAGATGAAACTGAGAAACTAATTCCTAATCCTAAGTAGAAAGGAGAGTCTGCAAAACCTTTTTGCATCTTAAAACGCTAATCAAGAAAATGCATTTGAACAAAGTACTTCAAAAATACTTACAGGACCAAAATAGTTTGAACATAAAACCATCTTAGATGCATAGGAAATAATATTATTTGTACATTATTTGCTAACAAATCTTATGCAAACATTACCAAATAAATATAATTATCTCAACCGTAAACAATAAAACAAAAAACAAATCTCAAAGCAAGTGTACTAAATTAAAATTTGAAGGGGTAAGAAAAGAACTGAAATTATTGGGGGGGGGGGGGGAATGCTACCTCAATTTTTAAAAGCTGGAAAATAAAAATAACATGGAATAAGATCAACTAAAGAAAAACACACAATTCCAAATACTCAACTCACAATAGGAAGAAATAGCGTTGTAAATAATACAAAATCAGCCAAAAACTACAGAATCATAACATTTTATATTTTGTAACTTTGCTTGTAATGTTACTTACTTAAATTGTAGTTCATTATGATGTTTCAATATGCTGAATCCAATTTATCAATGGCGATGTTTCTTTCCCAAAGTTGCGATGCCGTAGCCGTTTGCCGCCATACAAATACAAAATGGAAGTAGCGACAAGTCATCATGATCACGTGACATCCGGTTCCGGAATTGGTCTTGTTATACAGAAGTTATAAAGATTCACGTCGAAATTGGTCAAAAAACGTTTTTCGATGTTTGCAATTTTTTCCATTTACTACTGATTTCTATACAAATAAGAATATAGCTATATTTTCGTATGATAAAATGACACATTGATTTCTTAATGACACATTGATGAAAATAAGCAGTAAAAACTTCGAGGTATTTCTTTTAAAGATTGTTTCGATATCTGCAGCTTCAGAGTTTTTTTTTTCTTTTAATAATCTGCCAATGAAAATATGCCAAAGAAAAAGTATATTTATTTTCCTCATTTGATTTAAAACAGCTTAAATATGAAATTTTAAAAAATGTCGAAAAAAAAACATATTTTGGCACAGATCTATGTTTAGAAAACCATATGGGGATTTTTTTATAGATTGACGTCGAAGTATGTCAGTGTCACAATATTTTCTTTCGACATTAAACGACTTTTTTCGACGTTCGCGAAATTTTTCTATTTTTCTCCTAAATTGCATATTTATAAGAAAAATTACGAAATAAACGCTTTTAATTACGGCTAACTATTTTTAAAAAATCGAAACAAGAAGTAAAAACAACTTTTTATATAAAGCCAGTGAAAAAAATATACTTTGACATAGTTCTATATTTTAAAAACTGTATCCGTTATGAATCGGGATTCAAAACGTCGAGCTGTGTCGGTCCTATGTCGTTCTATATTTTTGTGCTACTAGGGACAAGTTTTTCGATCCCGCCTGCAAAGAAATCTCGTCCAATAATCATTGTTGGGTTCCAGCGTTCACTTCATCATCCGAATGGTATCGTAGCTTTGAAAATTGTTTCACTTGACCAAAAACATGGAAGTCATCAGGGAAAGGTCTGGGCCATAAGAAAGGTGATCTTGGTCTTCCCTCGCTCTCAGCATCCTCTGCACGTCCATTCTCACGCTTGTTGCACCATTTCGCGATAGCTCGACTTGATATTGCATTTTCACCATACACTTCATGCAACTGCCCATAAATTTCAGTGCAGTTGCACTTTTTTGCCCACAAAACACGAATCACTGCACGCATTTCCAATTTGGATGCTACTTGCAGCTGTTGAGACATGTTTGTGACTGATTATCAGAAAAACAAAACTTGCGTCGGGGAAACCGCTACACCACACGATAAGGGTACATGTCTGAAGAGTTGCCACTCAGTGTCATCAAAATGGTCTAAGATGGAACACATTTTTGTAGTAGTGCAACTAACTTCTTGACTTAACTACATAGTTTTTGTTGTACCAGCTCTACATTAGTCAGTTTGTCATTTCTCTCATTTAGATTAAGGGTTATACAAAGTTAAACAATAGACCCAGGGTTCCCATGGCCTTTAATCTCATTTTGACTTTCAAGGGCCCCCAAAAATACTTGAAAATCATATGAAGTCTTTGAAAATTTTGAAAAGTCCTTGAAAACTGATTTCTACGAAAGAATTCCCCTCTTGTGCGGTGAAGCACATTTTTCACGTTCCAACAGAGTAAGCCAGTAAAGGTCAGATCTAATTTGTAAAGGGGTAACCTAAAAAAACGTCTGTTGCCATCCCCCCCCCCCCTCTGTTTTTCCCAAGAAAAAATATCTTGGGATGAACAGGAATTATTCACTAACTCAAGAGGGTTGAAGAAAATATATCGCTTAGGAAGCATACGCTTAAGGATGAGCAAGGAAGATCGTTTTTTGATCAGAACGGCAATACACTTTACTTAGGTGTGAAACATAGATGCCATATTTGGTCAATCACAAGATGGAAGTAGCCAAGATACTTAAATGCTTAAGTTTCCAAAAACAGAACAGAGTTTGATGTTTATTTAAACGCAAACTAATGAAAATAGCGTAAAATTTGCTGTAAAGCATTTTATGTATTTATATATAATTTTTTTATTATTATTATTAAAATAGTTTTCTTGAGAAATAAAAAATTTTGTATTTAAAAATTCATCTTATTTTTATTGCATTGGAGGCTAATGTGCTAAAAGCTATTACAGTTCAATTAAATTGGTGTTTAATTAGGTTTTTTATTTTATAATTATTTTTGTGCTACAAATTCAAAAACCAAAAGTTTTATTTTTATTCGCAGTCGCCATATTTGATCACTTCCAAGATGGAAGTAGACAAGATTCTTTAAGTACCTAAGTTTCTAAAAACAGAATTGAATGTCTATTGCAATACAATGCCAACTATAGAACATTCAGCAACATGTGCTGTATTTTTTCTCCCTTAATAATTAATTATTTTCTTGAAAAATGCAAATTTTTTTCCTTCAAATTATCAAATTTTATCTTCGGAATATTATTTTATCCTTATTGGCTTTGGACGCTAATGTGCTAAAACCTGACACTTTCATCTAAATTATAGTTTTTTGAGGGTTTTTAATTACTTATAATTTTTTTTATGCAACAAAATCAAAAATCTACTATCTTAAATTTTTCGTGTAGTCGCTGTGCTTGGTCGTTCGCGAGATAGAAGCAGACAAGACTATAAATTGCCTAAGTTTCCAAAAACAGAATTGGATGCCTATCTCAGTGTAAACTACTGAGAATTTCATAAAAAGGGGCGGAAATCATGTATTATTATTTTTTTAATTAGTTATTTTCTGTAAAAGTGAAATTTTATCAGCAAAATCGTATTTGATCCTCACTACCTTCAGGTTTTGCGATAAACTAAAACTATTTCATCTAAAATGCAGTTTGCTGCCAACTGCTCATCTTTTTGCTTATCTATTTATTTTGCAAATAAAAACATATCTTCACTTAAGTTTTCCAAAATGCATCTTAATAGCTTTTAAAATGCAATCTGTAAATTTCTATTTCTTTCTCTTTTTTTTCCATGAATGTAGTAAAAATTAGTGCTAAAAGCCCTACAATTATTTCATAAAATCGTGTCATTCATAATTTACAAAAAAAAAGGGGGGGGGATACTTTCAAAGATGATTAATGAATTGAAAATGCTACTGAATTGTTTACATTATGGACGTATACTGTTGTGAATGATTTAGGGGGGGGGGGGTCATGACTCTCCCCTAGTATACACCCTTGATCGTATATTAATAATGGCTACAAATTATTTAATTACTTCATTGATAAAACTTAATTGATAAGTGTCCCTTACATGGACAGCAAATTTTTTTTTTAAATTATTTTGATCTGGTTCTGTTACAATGATACAATATTTTCAACTGAAAATATAGTCCAACCATCCTTTCTTATACAGTACTATTTTGAATTCAAGTTTAAATAAGCCAAAAAATTTAACATTTCACTCGAATGTACATTCTTCCAGAATTTTCTTTTTCATACAAATGCAAAACTTTTACCTTTATTTTAAAAAAATCTCAATTTTTAAGCTTACAAAATGTATTGCTCATCAAATCTGAATGGTTCATTGATAATAACTTCATTCTTGAAGGGAATCTTGATTCTTTTGCATACCCTTCATTAGAGTTGAAGTCCTTGAGAAAATTTTTAATGTCCTTAAAAAGTCCTTGAAAAATGCTTGAATTTTGTTTGCAAGATGGAAGTGGAACCCTGTAGACCTGGTCTAGCTTGAATACATGGTAGTTTACCGCAATAAGGTTGAATATAGAATGTTTTCGGTGTTGTAAAACTTCTTGGGAAAGGCCATTCTCTATTGCTATAAAATTGGGTTATTTATAAAAGTGGTTATAAAAATATCACCATTGAATTGCATCCATCAAATTTTTACATTCTGTATATGGGAAAAATAATTTTTAAAAAATCGTTTATGCTTTTAATTGTAAGATACTAAGATTAAAAATCGTATATTTTGAAGAAAAAAAATTAATCCATTTTAAAGAAGAAATTTCAGTTTTTTTCCTCAAATTTTTAAGAACACCACTTTTTTTAGTTGTAAAAGACCAATTGTACAGGGTATGCACAAATGATGTACCCAGTTTTAAACTATCTTATTTTTAAAACTGGTACTCATATTGCAATAACTGAGACATGAATTAAAAGTTAAATATACAAAGTTTTTTTTCAATTTACTAATGTTCAATATGTGACCCTTTGGTTACACAACAAACATTTAACAGGAGTGATTGTGTTCCGGTATTTTACCCAGGCCCGGATTACCCATTAGGCCAACCTAAGCCCTGGCCTAGGGGTGCAAGTCCAAAGGGGCGCACATTGCAGAGTTTTTTTTTTTTTAATGTATTTTTATTTATATAAACAGCCCCACAAGTCGAACAGGGCTCACATGGTTGAGATTTTTTTCATCTTTTTATAAACAGCGTCTTGTTTATAAGAATAAAAAAAGAAATAAATTAAGTAACACATCGCGCAAGTCAATGGAAAAGGAAAATATATCTCAAAACGGGCAGAACAGTTGGAGGCGTGGGGGGGGGGGGGATATAATTCCTATAAGTCGGTCCAAGACAAAATTCCCGGGCCTGCCGCAAGGGTAGAGTGCATCCAGAGAATTCACCAATTTTCCAGAACTCATCTGAAGAAAGTGTTATCCTTCTCTGTGGGACAGTAGACTGATAGTCGGAAAAAGAGAGAATGATGAGAGGTAATCAGACTTATAACTCCAGGCTCTGTATTTCCAAGTAAACAAGACCCGCAATTTGATGCCACACATGCTGGAAAAGAAAGGCGACACATCTTTTACCCTTTAGGGTAACTAGTGGGTCTCTTTATTCAAGTCTGTTAAAAAGCTCCGACGAAAGTTGATCCCTATCTCTCGCAAAGTGATAGATTGCTGACGCGAACGAGCTGGAAAATAGATTTTAAGCAATTAAGATGGGGTTTTGTTCAAGTATCCACACAAATGCTCCTGATCCACACAGGCGACATGCAAAGTTATCCTGAAGCTATTTCCAAATCGTGGAGGGTGGAAGGTTTAGGTTTATCGTTACAACCGGAAATAGTCAGTATACTATACAGAAGGACAAATTTGTACGCAGGTTTAGTCAGTCGTTTTCCTTTTCTTGGGGTCCCAACAACACGTTTTTTGGAGAAGAAAAGACTCATCATGAAGAAACTGAGATAAAGTAAAAACTTCTGAGGTAAGTTTTATATTTCCATATTAATAACAATAGGAGTGATTAAATTTTCCATAATTTCTAGCATTATTATTATTTTTGTTATAATTATTATTCTTACGATTTGTGCTTTTCTGTACACATACATTTTAAAATTCACAAAAAACTTAGCAATAAAATTAACGCATCGACCTAAATGGGAAAAAAGATATTTAAATTGCTTTGTTAAAAAACAAAAAATCTGAAGATGTGTGCTTACAAATTCTTTTTTGGACTAATGTTTTAATATCATAAGTTTTTTTTTTTTTTTCTGTAAAGTTTATGTATAATTCATTAACGTTAGGTTAAAATGGAACCTTCTTAAAATTGTAATATTAAGTGAATACATTGTTACATTGTGTAGACAAGTGAATTACTCAAAATTTTTTGACTTCAATTGTCTGTCTTTTATTATTTTTGTAATCTTAACCAAGTTATGCTAGATTTTGTGATTTTAATCACCTTATTTGTTTTTTGTTTATTATTAGTTCTTTTTAGAAGCTATTTCAATGGAATTTTTATATTTGTTATTTGAGAGTTTTGTATACTTGTGAGAAGTTTCACATTTGTGCAGTAATTTTATTTATGCTGTATAATATATCAGAGAAAAATATGCAGACCTTCTCTAAAAAAAAGTCTTATTCATGAAATATTAAAAAACATATATATTAAAATACTTTTAACTTGCATTTTGATTAAACTTCAATTTCAATAATCTTTATCAACTACGATTTTGCTTAAACATTTTTAATATATTAATATCTTAGTAGATTTGTTGTCTTTACTTTTCGAAATGCTTAGAGGTTCGTTTAATAAATTTATGTTTTTCGTGGCAAATTTGTAAATTGCTTCTAGCCTGTCGGTAGAATTGAATTAACACAAGAATATTTCGTTTGAAACTTCACACTTTTTGAAAACTATTTTATGTTATTGAAAATATTTTTTTAAAGTGTGATATCTGATTACTGACGAATATTTTTATTCCCTCTCTAGGATTACTTGTGCTGTCACTTGTCTTATTTATAGTGTGCGAAATGTTGATATATTCGACGTGCTTTTTGTTCATTCATAACCAGAGTCATATGCTATGAGAAGTGATTAATTTTCTAAATAAATACCGGAACTTTTCTTTCCATCAAGGCACACTGCGCTAACTTGTCCCTGCTGAGGTAAGTTTCATAATATGATAATAATTATTTCAATAACAATTTATGTTTTTAATAATATTTGTTTAACTGAATTTCTATATCTTAAGAGAACTTTTAAATTTATCTACTTAATTTTTGGTTTACTATGCTTTTTTTATGTAAACGTTCATGAAAGATACCTTTTCCAAAGAAAAAAAAAAGAGAAACTACTTTGAGCAGACCGTGAAAGTGCGTTATATTCACATACAAAATTATAGACTCAAAATGCTTTTGATTTTCGTTTTAATCTTAAGTTAACTCAGTTTAACTTTTTTTAATGAAAACAAAGATGAATTATCGGAAAAATAGTTTTAAAGTGAGTATACATCATCAATTAAATGCAAAAATTAGTGGAATTAGAAACTGTAAATCTAATGTTTCATCATTACATGAAACCTGGACAAAAGTATAAACTCAAAAGTAAGAAATCATGTATTACGGTAAAATTTTGTTCGAATAAGTTAATTTAAAGCCTAAACATGAACTAATGTAAATATTAGCTATCGTTAGTTGCTTTGTTTTTCAAAATTAACAACAAATACTAAAGTACAGTGCTGGACAAAATTATAAACTCATTTTTATTTTACTTTGCTGTAATCCTAACTTAACCCAGTTTAATGTTCTTTTATTAAAGTAAAGATGAATAACTAGAGAAATAGTTCTAAATTCAGTATAACTAATAAATTTAATAAAACAATGAAAGTAATTAAAAAAATGTGCAAATTGAGTATCGTATCACTACGTGAAACCTGGATAAAAGTATAACATTAAAAAGTAAAAATGCCTGGATTTTACTATTATTTTGTGCGAATAGGGCCATTTAAAACAAGAACATGAATCAATGTTGGGTTATTTATCGTTGGTTTCTTTATCTCTCTAAAGTAATGACAAACAATAAAAACATGAAATAAAAAATTAAATTATCATAGATGAAATTTTTAAATTTTTGGGTTTTTCCTCTTAAATGCGTTTCATGGCTGTAAACTAAAACAAATAATCTCGGCACTAGATATTGTTATTTTCTTTCTTTTTAAATTTTGTCAATTGATAAAAACGTCTTAAAAATAAAACACTTAGTAAACAAATCTCTCATTTTCCCATTTTTTGGATTGATAGAGGAAAACGTTTTCACTGTCAGATTTTAGTTCGTCATTATTTGAGGTTTTTAGATATTTTCCACTTTGTTGTGTCGTCATATACTGTTCTTACATTGAATTTCGAATGATTTTAAAATGCCTAGAGCTTTAACTTTTTCGGAACAAGTGGTCAAAATTATGGCCAGAAAAGATAAAAAAAAAAAAAAACAGTGATAACAAAATGCACACATATTACATTACAGTACATGTTTTTCCGTTTCTTGGTATCCCAGTTGTATAGATAATAGCAATTTACTAAACTTATTGTAGTAACTTGCATTTTATTGCTTGACATAATTAAAAAAAAAAAAGAAAAGAAAATATCTAATGACGGAATTCATCCATAAAATGAATTTTTGAGGAGAAACCCAGAAAGTTAGTTTTAAATTCTTGGAATTAGAATTGAAAATTCTTGTGTCAAGAAATTTCATTTTTAATTCATATTTTTATTGTTTGTCATCATTTTCGGAAAAGAAAAAAGCAATTAACGATCAAGAACGGCAATCTTGATTCATGGACTAATTAATTTTTCTAGAATCTAAGAATTTCAAATTTTCATTTTATACTTTTGTCCAAGGTAAACGAAATGATTAGATAATATTGATTCACATAATAAATAAATATTAAAGTTTTCCATTTTTCCAGTTACATTGATTGTTTTATTAAGCCCTTTCGTAATACTAAGCTTAGAACTTTTTTTCAGTTATTTACCATTACTTAAACGAAAAAAACGTTTAACTTGGGTTAAATTATAATTAAATCAAACTTTTTAAAAAATTTGAGTCTATAATTTTGTCCACTAGTGTAGTGTTTTTGTTATGCATTAAGTTCTCCCAAGTACAAAACACAGTTGATTTTAGTGAAGGCTTTCAATTAGTATGCACGTACCGGGTCTTAACAGCTCCCATATTTCACCTACCAGCAATTTTACGCATTTTTTGAAAAATTAAAAACCAACAAAACGGATCATTTTAAATGTAACAATTTTAACCTTCCCAGAAAAGAAGATTATGATTTGTGTTTGTTAGCCAAATTTAGAGTTTCAAATGCCTAAACTACATATGATCAAGCATATTTGATATTTCACTATTTTTTCGGGGTGTAACACCATAGGGAAAAATTGCCTTCCTGGAGGACTTGTAAGCAAGGCTATCCCGCATTTTAAACTCTATGATGATGGTCAAACAGCGTCATAATTAGGAATCATCCAGTACTGAAGTTCTGAATCAAATATGTTATCACTAAGATACGAGTAAATATGATAATCAATTTTGTACTTGCAGTTTTATTGATTTTGGATCGATTGTTTATTAAATGTTGCCTTTTGTAATGGCCGTGAATTACTGGGATCATTTTCCATCTAACCTATCTTGTGCAAATAGTCTTTATGTTTACACTCAATAAAGTTACCCTTTTTCAGTTAGAAGATAATTTTAAGTAATGTGTGCATTGTTAACTACTTCTGTAAGAAAGCTACTAAAAATTTAAGAAACCTATTGAACTCACGACTGTTAGAAATATTTAATGTTCGTACACTAAAGAGAAAAATGAATAATCGATCAATGACTGCACATATAAATAACTAGCAGTACCCGCACGGTGATGCCCGTGCTAAGTAAAAACTTAAAACTCGCAATAAAGTGTAAACGCCGCACGTGAAAACTCCGTGCAAAGATTTCAGAACTTTTTTGCTTCGTTGAAAAGTAATTTGAACAGTCTTCTAGCCTTTTGAAAGTTGGCTCAATGAGGTGGAAAATGAGCCTCTAATTATCTATCACATAATGTTCAAGTTTTTGGTAGATTGCAAATGCTTCCAGTCATGCACGCAATGCACCAAATGAATTCAATCAAAATAAAATGCAAAAACTAATATAAAAAGTAAAAATTAATTATTTACTTTTATATCGATATCATGTGACGCGAGTAGCACTTGCAGTAAGCTTTGGAATTCAAATTTTGACACTGCATCAGTGCACGAAAAAGTACCCATGTTGTCTCGCACTTGACGGTTTATATATTTCGTTACAAAGTAATAATTTAAAAGGTAATTAATGACGAAATTTTTTTACTGAAGAAATAACACATACGTTTTTGATATCTTAGGCAGCAAAAATTTTGTTTGATAACATTTTTAATTATTTTTAATGGAATATATGAAGCGTCACGTGTGGGGAAAAAATTACCGTTTTTCGTAGAATGACCCATTGCGATAATGACCACAAGAGATACGTTTTATTCATTCCTTAAAAGAATGAATATGACATTTCTTTTATTCATTGGGTAAAAATTGATTCACACAACGAAATAAAATAAATTTTCAAATCGAAAGAAATCAATTCTTTTTTCCCAGCAAGTGATTGTTGATAGTAAAACGTTTAATACCTTGGATAATTTCGAAGTTTTTTTTTTTTCTTTTTTCAGATTTTGAAATGAGCCAATCGAAAAAACGCCCATCTGGAGCTGAATTTAGGAAAAGAGCTAAACTAAAATCAGAAGAGGCCAAAAAGTACAGTGGTGTTTTGAAAAATTGGCTATCACAACAAGATGAAAATGAGAAAACTAAAAAAGATGATGCCAATTCATTTTTAGACTCCAATGTCATTACTAGTAGTGCCTCTGCTAATCTGTATTCGTCCTTATCACTTACTTCAGAACCACAGTCTGAATCAGATAGTTCAAATATTCAATTTGAAAACGAAGCACTATCACAACAAGATGAAAATGAGAAAACTAAAAAAGATGATGCCAATTCATTTTTAGACTCCAATGTCATTACTAGTAGTGCCTTTGCTAATCTGCATTCGTCCTTATCACTTACTTCAGAACCACAGTCTGAATCAGATAGTTCAAATATTCAAATTGAAAATGAAGCACTATCATTGTCAGACGTGGAAAGTTCCTCCATTAGCACAAATCAAGAAAAACGACTTGAAAGAACCTCTGAATGTGGAACATTTTATTTTGACCCTGATCCAGCAAACTGGGTAGTGAATAATGAACTAAGTGATTATGTATCAAAGAATGGCTTGATACAAAATAAAGATGCAGATTTTTTGCAGACAAAAAAGCTTTATGGGAACCGTTTTTGGTCTTTTAACATTAATAACTTTAATAGGAAGCTGGCAAACGAGGAAAAACAAAACAGAGCGTGGTTGGTCTACTCTGAATCAAAGCGTGCAGTTTTTTGTGGCCCTTGCCGTCTTTTCAGCTCAGAAGCACAATCATCTTTTTTAAAAGATGGATTTAGTGATTGGAAGAATGCATCATCCAGAATAAAAGATCACGAGGGCTCACTTTTCCACAAAAACAATGTAATTAGTTTGAAACAAAGGAGATGCTAACTGCAAAATTGATTCACAGCTTACAGAAAAGATAGATCAAGAAATAAGCTATTGGAAGAAATTACTTCACAGAGTCGTCGTTGTGATTAAAGCTTTAGCTTCTCGCGGGCTACCATTTCGAGGGTCAGAAGAAGTATTTTTTTCCAACTCAAACGGAAATTACATGATGGTGCTCAAAGTTCTTGCTGAATTCTATCCTTTTTTATCTGACCACATCAGAAAATACAGAAATCCGGAAAAAGGGAAAGTTTCCTATCTTTCATCAACGATATGCGATGAATTCATTGAAGTGCTGGGGAAGCAAGTACTCTCTTACATTTTAAATGAGGCTAAAACTTTGAAATATTTTTCAATAATCATTGATTCAACTCCGGACGTTTCTCATGCTGATCAATTGTCCTTCATTATACGATATGTTAAGCAAAGTGGAGAACCTGTTGAAAGGTTTTTAACTTTTCTCCCAAATGTTGGACACAAGGCTGTTGATATGTTTACAGCAATCACTGAAAATCTACAGCTTTTTGGCTTAGATCTGCATAAGTGCCGTGGACAATCTTACGACAACGCGTCGAATATGTCTGGGATGTATTTGGGTTTGCAGGCCAGAATTCTTGAAGTGAGTCCACTTGCATCGTATGTCCCATGTGCAGCTCATTCTTTGAATTTAGTTGGCACTGCATTGAAGCGGTTTTATTTTTTACTCTGCTGCAAGAGTTATACAACTTTTTTTCCAGCTCGACTCATCGATGGGCACTATTAAGTGAGCACAAGACCGAAACATTAACAGTTAAAAATCTATCTACTACAAGATGGTCTGCGAGGCATGATGCTCTAAGAGCCTTGCAGGAAGAATGGCCAACTCTTGTCAGTGCTCTAGAAGAGTTAGAAAGAGATCCATGTCAAAAATCAGGTACCCGGGCAAAAGCTAGAGGATTGATCAGTAGACTGAATCGCTTGGAAACAGCATTTATGGCTCAATTATGGGGCACAATTCTTTTTCGATTACACAAAATCAACAAGTATGTTCAGAATGAAAAAGTAGACTTAACGGCAGCGGTAGAAGTTTTAAAATCTTTAATTAGGTTTCTTGAAGAGTTAAGAGAGCAGTTTGATGTTTATGAGAACAAAGCCCTCGTTTTTTGCCAAAATAAAGCGTATGAACGTGATGAAAAACTGGGAGCCCCAACTAGAAAACTTCAAGCTGACGAATCCCGATCTGGTGAAGTTTGCTTTTCTGGACGAGATAATTTCAAATTAAATACATTCTTGCCCATAATTGACAAAGTTACAGAAGAAATCAAAAAGAGAATGATTTCCTATGAGGATCTAATAGAGAAGTTCAGTGGAATAATAAAGTTATGGAATTTGACGACATCAGAGCTTGCTGATGAGGCGGAAAAACTTGTTAAAGTTTTTGAGAACGATTTGGAGCCATCGATTTTCGATGAACTTATTCATCTTAAATCACACATTCTAGGCAATAAAATAGAAATTAGAAAGCCCCTTCCACTTTACAAATGGATCAAAGAAAATGATTTGCAAGAAATATACCCAAATATTGAAATCGTGCTCAGGATGTTTGCTTGTACGCCAGTAAAGAACGCATCAGCTGAAAGGTAAGATCAATAAATAAAACAGCATCAGCCGATTCTTAAGTAAATAGTTTAAATTCAACTTTAATTAACATAAATGATAGTGCTTAAGTTTTTATCTAATGAAATTTCTAACAGAATACTAAATCTGAATAAAACTCTAGTAGTTTAGGTTGTTATGACAAGTACTTATGCACGTATCAATTTCCATTAGTTACTTTAAATAATTACAAACTGCTCTATTTTTATTAGCCAATTGCAAATATTAAATTGTATGTATCTGTTAGAGAAATTATGTTAAGAAAGATTTTAATGTTAGCTTCATTTCTTTTAAAGGTCTTTTTCCTGTTTAAAAAAAGTAAAAAATTATCACAGGTCAACGATAAAATAAGCGAAACTTAACTCTCTTGCTCTTTTGTGCATCGAAGCCGATGTAATGAAAACAATAGACTTTAATACCACTATTGATTCATTTGCCTGGGCCAAGGCAAGAAAGAAAAAATTTTAAAATGAAAAGAAGTTGCACTGGGTTTGTTTATGTATATAGAAAATTGTGAGCTGTGCTGTAAATAATATGTTTATTATATTCAAGACCGAATGAATTATTGTGTAAGTAGTTATTTTGTTACTTTCATTATTAATTTCCAATTAGTTTCTAGCCGCAAATTGGACTGAGGATGTTATAAAAGTGTCACAGAAAATATTTAATCCTTTTTATATGATAAATTATCAGAGTTCTGTAGTATGCGATTACGCATACTACAGAATACCATACTTATATACATAGAAGCAAAAACGAAGGTTAGAAATAAGTTTTGTTACTGATACGGAGGGGAGGGGGGGAGGTAATTTTGAGATTGAGTTTGGACGACGGGGCGCAATCTTAAAGCTTGGCCTAGGGGCGTAAATATACGTTAATCTGGCCCTGATTTTACCAGATTTCCATCTTGAATTCCTGTATCTTCCTCTTCAAAAATACCAGAACTCCTATATTTTCAAAAAATCCCACTTTTGTAAAATTTAGGGCGATGTTTAATGAAACACCAAAAGACCAAATTGAAGACGTTTTGTTTGGTATAATGTGTAAGCTACATTCATGTTTTGCAAACTCTATGGTAATTATCGAAGAACAGCTGAGGTGGGGGATGGATTAAAGGCTAGATAAGGAGGGTTACTTGATAGATTATTTTTCCTCCTCCGGAAGGGTTGCCCTAATCGATTTTGCTCCCCTGCTGACGTCGGCTGTTCTAACTTGTGGAGCTTGTATCTAAAAGAAAGAGATTTATCAGAATTTGCTGTGCCATTTTCTTTCCTCCTAACATTTTTTCTTTTTTTGCTTTTTTTTTTTTTTTCTGCCAAAGAAAGAGTATTTTTCAGATGATGCTGTGCTTCAAGGTCAAACTGGGAAGGGTTGAAATTGGTGCCCAGTTTTATTTTCTTTTGGGGAAGGTAGAAAGAGAAAAGTGATAAGAGCTTCGACTCCTGTCTTTGTTCTTTATGGCAGTTGTAGGAATTTATCGTATGCAAATATTTTCTTTATTTTATATTCTGGTTTATGATCTTTATTTGCGTGCGTTCTGTTGTTGTTGAACTAATTATACTTTATCGTTATTAATATGCTCCTCGTAAATATGAATTAGTTTGTTTAGTTAAATTTTACTAGTTAACTCTTACTTTTCATTTTGCTACTTTTTTGTTTGATAAATTTATTCATTTGAACTTTGCATGTTCTCATTTAAAAAATGAGGTATCTGGATAAAAATGAAGATATTAGCTCCATCAATGCAGGAAAACACATTTAATTGGGAATGGTTAAACAGAGTGGATTCCTACAATGTAAAGATGGAAATATTATGTAAAAAAAATCTTAGGGCTGGATTTTGTTCTTGTGTTTCTTGCTACAAGCCCTTTACATATGCTAATGATGGTGTGAAGGCATTATTGCAACATTCTGCTACAAATACTCATAAAAGAAACTGGGAATCATTAAAAAATGCTGGTGTATTAGCCTTTAGTGTATTAGTAAATGAAATGTAATTAATGGTTAAGGATTCAGATACAGTGGAGGAAAATAAAATTCTTTGAAAAATTTTAAGAAAAAATAAAAGTTAAAAGAATTTAATTCCCTCCGTGCACATGGACGTATTAAGTCCAATTAAAACTGAGTTTTAGTCCCAACAAATAGTTATGTATATAAATTATTTATATGCATAATAAAATGTGTACATACACGTAATGCAGGGCTGCCAACTGCTACGAAAAAATCGTAGTTTCTACAAAATACAGCTTTAAACTACAACACTATGAAAGCGGGTCCAAAAATTACGATTTTCTGGGTTTTTTTCCATTTATAATCCCAAGAACGCAAAAAAAAAAAAAAAAAAACACAAACTGCATGAAAACTAAACTGTTAAGTTCAGAAAATCAAACTTCTACACGTGTGTGTGCTAATGGTCTCTGCGCAACCAGCATCGCTGTTCAAAAGTTGCATGGTGTAAAGATTAATAGATTTTTAGATCGCGACGCTGATCCAGTTATTGAATCTTCGACAAAAAAGACCAAAAAACCTGCTGAAAATTCCATGAAGAACATAAATTTATTATTCCATTTTAATATTTCCTGTATCATATTTGAAATTTGTTAAGTATCATTGTTTTTGTTCTTTAAATCTGCATCATCAGCCACGCATCGACCCCCCCCCCCCCCCTCCCAACACTGCAACATTCTGCTACGATTTTGGATCTTCAAAACTTGGCAGCAGGGGTATTTTTTCATGGAGGCACAATCACCCCTGATCTAATCTGCAATCCAATTTCATCTACATGACATATGATTTCTTTTTATGGGGTTACATTGAAGACACTGGTCAAACCCCAATTCCGTAAACACTGCAAAAAAACTTTGACAAGGGGAAAGACAAAGGGGTTGTCTCTCCCCTTGCTATGAGCCCAGAGTGTACATGCTGTTCACTGATTGGTTGTTTGATGTCTTGTTCCTGTATTCTTATTGGTTGACCCTCTTTGGTTTAAATACCGGTGTCCACCTGGTTGTTGTTAGTTCTCTCGCAATTTCTGGTTGTGTTGGTGAGCTTTTTGCACTGATCAATAGGTTCCTTTGTAGTATCCTTGAAATAGCTATATGCAGTATTTTCTTCAATATTTGTGTTTTCACCTTAATCATGTGTACATTACATACAGAATTAATTTTTGCGGAAAGTTTGTCTCTTTCGAAAAAAATCTGTCGAAATAAAACAATATTTTAATGTTTCATTTTATATATAGCACAATTCCTAAATTAAAATATAGAGGCTCTAAAAAAGTACATTTGAATGTACTTAACATGCTTTTAAAGAAATAATATGTGGAACAAGTTTGATTTATTGTTTTGAAATGGCGTTGTAGAAAAATATGCGAACATGCAATGCAATCGAAATGCCAAATATCCGGCCCGGATATCCGAATCCGGCAGGTAAGGGTGCATCAGATATCCAGTATCCGGCAAAATCACTATCCGGTGCATCCCTAATAGAAGGTTCACACTTTACAAAATGAATGCTGAATTTGTGGCAAGTTGTTGCTGCAAGGTAAATGAAAGTCACAAAAAAGTGGCATTTTTGACGTTTTTTAGCATTTTTGAAGTCCAAAAACAGATTGCAATTTTCAGTTGCCACGGCAAAAGTACTGTAGCTTGAATGGTAAGTAAAAAGTACTTTAAAGAAATGCATAATTAACTAAGGCAAGTTTAATGTGCTTTTAGTTATATTAGTCCGAAATAGGGAAAATGTCACATTTTACTGATAAACTGTCCTAACTCCTTGCGCGAACATATTGAAATAATTTTTTTTTTTTGCCCTTGTCGTGCCCTGTTATTGGTCTTACCAAAACAGTAAATTCCATTGAGGCAAAATGCTTTACATTATTTTTTTTAAATTAAAACCTTTGCCTATTTTTGTCATCATGGCTTTTTGCCTGAATTACTGGTATTTTTTTAAAAAGTTTGCAATATTAATTTATATTTTATTGTTCTGAGACATATATATGATATTTTTGACATTCATTTAATTTAACATAAGACAATAATATTTAAATTTGTATATTTAAGTGCAAAGTGTTTTAGTCAACATTTTCATTGTTATTATATTGCATGTTTTTTTTATTTTTTAAATCTAATTTATAGTTCCATCTAAGACTCCTGAATGTAATTTTAACGCGGCACTTCAAACGGATCAGTATAAGACAATTTCTGTTAAAGAAAAAAAAATCTTTTTTTGAAAACTTTGTTCTCAAGGCTGTTTTTTCTTCTTAAAGCTACTTATTTTTGAACTATTACATTTTTAACAATTCAAATAGAAATGAATGTAAAATAAATTAGTTTTTGTTCTTGACAAAGTATATTTTGAAACATTATTGATTCAACATCTAAAATTTACATCTATATTGACTTCAGTAACATAATTAGCAGCAAAACAAAATTATTTTTGTTTCTTGACTTTTGTGTACTTACTACTACATTTGAAATAAATCCGGAATATCAGAATTGTAAATAAATCCAAAATAAAACTAATACCATAGAAATTTAATTTCCAATGTTTTAAAATTGAAAAAAAAAAGAAAGAAAATAGAAGAAGATAGAAAAAATAACTTATATAGCCTATTTCTGTCATGATTTTGTGCTTGAGTTTCCTGGTAATTTGCCTAAATTGCTGTATTTTTATGATATAGTTTTCAATATAAATCAGGGTTGGCTTTCTGCCGGCAAAAACTAGTTTTTGCCATGCCAGTGGCAGAAACTGGTTATAACCGGTAAAAACCGGCAGAAATTGGCAAAAACTTAAAAGCATCTCTAATACTCAAGTAATCACTAAATGATATTTGTTTAAGTAAAATGAAAAAAATACTTCTCTTCATCATTTTAAAAAATAAAATCCTATGCTAGTGAGCTTGATTTAGTTCGAAAAGGGAACTTTCCAATTACAGATGCTCCTAATATTTGTATTAATCTAGCAAAGGATGAAAAATCATATGGGTGCTTAGGAAAGAGGAATGACATACAGAATTAAACAGGCATTCCTGATTGTAATTTGCTCGCTTATATGTTTCATCTAAACTGCTTGTGATTGAAATTAACTTATGCTTCAAGAAGAAGGTGCCAGAATTTTACTTGCCAATATTAAAGTAGATTTTCTACCTAATGTCACAGCTTTGCAAAAAAAAAAAAAAATGGCCAAAGCTTAAAAAAAAAATGGATCAAAGCTTATTTTTCCCTCAAATTTTTACCATTACCCCAGTTACTAGTTGGTCCAGTTTAAAAAATATACAATAGAGGAAAGTTTCACGAACATTGCTTGTTCCTTGATGCATTGCCTGCTATCTCTTCTGTTGAAAGAATATTCTAAAATTTCTCATTTGTACATATTAAATTGAAAAACTGTTTAGATTTTAGAAACCACCTTTTCCTAGGAGCAACTGCAGGGTCCAAACAATGTAACATTTGATTTTGAATCGTGATAATATTGTAATTAAATTGTGCTTTGGTTAACAGCTAATTATTTTCTCCATGCTTTTTCTATTGTTTGTCAATAATAAATTTTTTGTCATTTTGAGTTTTTGCCAGTTTCTGCCGCAAATGTGGCAGAAAGTGGTTTTTGCCATGCCGGTTTTAACCAGTTTCTACCAGTGGTTTTAACCATCTCGGCAGAAACTTGCCAACCCTGATATAAATTGATATTTTAATGTTCTGTGACACATTTGATATTCATTTTAATTTGCACATCACATTTAACATTTACAATTTTTATATGTAGGCGCAAAGTCATAAAATGAATGGAGAAATAATTACTTTTCTGCTTCTGCAAAAAAGTGGATTTCGTCCCTGATATTTCATTTTCAGCAATTTCATTTTCTTAAATTGTGAAATGTAAAAGTTTATCATCGTCATCCATTTCAGCATCAAGATATTTAGCCTTCCCTTTCATTTTGCTAAAATGGGACAGAACCTGTAGTTGTGTTAAATATTCTGGGCTTAACCGTTTCTTACCCTGAACAGTGAAACATATCATTTTTACATTATGACCTGTACATTTATTTCCCCCCCCCCTTTTTTTTTTTTTTTTTCTTTCTTTGTTGAAGCACTCAAGAAGAAATTGCTTTTGATTTTGGTTTAGACACATGACTTTTTTTTTTTTTGCTAATCCATATTTAGGCCAGTGGTTAGGGAGTGAAAAAAGGTCGAATATGGAAGTATTTGGTGGAAAGCTGGAAATTGCTTTATTCTATGCCGTATTAGTCTAGAATAAATGGTTCATTTATTTCCTTTTTTTCCCTTTATTGAAGCGCTCAAGAAAAATTTGATTTTGGTTTAGCGGCGTTACTTTTTTTTTTTTTTTTTTTTTTTTTTACTTCAGTGACGACTTATATTGTAAAACCTAACTTGAAAACATTGCATAGCTACTCGATACAATAGCATTTTTAAAAGAGTTGATAATTGGATAGCTTTTTTATTTGTATTAGTCTCCATTCTTTTTGCAAATATATTTTTATAGCTTCATCCATTCCTGGGAGAAGTTTAGTAATTTTATACTCGTCTCTTGCTATATGTATTGATAATTCATCAGTAGTTTCAAATGTGCAAGTAAAGTTGTCTGCAGGACAAAAATGTCAACTTACGAATTTTCAGTCAATACATACGTATTTCTGGCTCTGATTTCTGTCGTTTTTTTTTTCTGAGCTAAATGGCCAAATTATTTGAAAACTGCATTTAAAGTTCTAGTTGCTATACATAACTTCTTTCCGTGAATCAATTTCAAAATACTTCGAGAATATCATACCATTATTTTTAAATTTATAGAACGGTATGATTGGATATCTGTTACTTTAATTCTTTCAATGGAACATGCTTCTTTATTAATTTGAATAACCGAAATTTTGGCATTTTTCATATGTCTTTTATAAGTAAGTGTGTCATAGACATGTTTTGCTGATGCAACATCATAACCTTCAATGTAATAACATTGAAAATGTTGACTAAATCACTTTGCACTTAAATTTACAAAATTTAAATGTTATTAATGTCTTATGTTAAATTAAATGAATGTCAAAAATATCATATATATACACACACACAGAACAATAAAATATAAATGTATATTGCAAACTTTAAAAAAAAAAAACAGTAATTCAGGCAAATAGCATGAAGAAGCAAAAAGCAATGATGACAAATTCAGTGGTTGGAAAAACTACATTTTTTTTTTGTAACAAACTACAACTACTTTATAACAATGTAGTTAACTTCAACTACTTTTTTCAAAATGTAGCTACTTCAAACTACTTTTGAAAAGTAGACGCTACATCGCTACTTTTTAAAAAATAAATAAAAAGCATACACACCATTTGAGGATTGAACGAGAAATTTGAAAAGTGGTTTAGATTCTTAAATTGGCTCATTTGAACATGGAATATTACTAAGAATTATTTATTCTTTCTTTCTTTTACTGAACCAATTTGTCATTCCAAAATTTTTTTACAATTTTTATGAATATTCGCTGCAAGAAAGGATTGAAAAGTTAAAGGAATTCAACCTTCAAATTTTTTATCCTTTCATGACAGCGAATATTACATTCAAGAAGTGCAACTCGGCTACTTAAAAATGTAAAAAGATGCAGTCATAACTTGATTTAAATTTTTAAAAGACATGCATATACATAAAATTGATTTAGATGATGAAAAAAATGGTTTAAACAAAAGAGAAAAACTTTAATTTTCATTATAGGAATTAATTTTATAGGAACTTATATTTTGTGGGAACTAATTAATTGATTTTTTGCTTCAAGCTAGCAGTCCGGACTTGGACACCATCTCGTATCTTACGCTATTGATTAAGTGAAATAAAAGGATTTCTCGATTGTACTGAATAACCTTAAAAACTTACAATATTTAGTAATTGACTTATACATGGTGCGATCCAAAAGTGATGAGCCTTCGTTTAAAAAGACAGATTATATCGGTACACTGCCTAATAGTCTTAAAAATAGGCACCTCCTGCAACAATGTACTTCTGTAGGTGGCTTTTCCATGATTCAAAGGCATCCCTGAAGTCCTGTTTCGAGATATCTGCAAGGGCTGCCTTGACATGTGCTTGGATGTCCTAGATGGAGTCGAGAAGTTTCCTTTTCAGCTCTGATTTTAATAGAGGAAACAAGAAGTCGGGAGGCCACAAGCCTGGACTGTAGGAGTACTAGGGCACCACATGAGCGTTGACTCCTACCTTCTTCAGTCAGAACTCTCGGCGAAGTTTCGTGCTGACTTTCCGCATGCGCAACTTCTCCTTAACAATGTGATACACCGTTGTTTCCGCTTAGTCCAGGGCTTTTGCACTTGGTAGAGACTCAAACACCAGTCCCTGTTCAAAAATTCACACTTGTTGCACATTTACATCAGTACCGACCGAGGACGGGCGTCCAGACTGGGGTTCGTCAGTCACCACTTCCCAGCCTGACGAACCACCACCCCCACCAAATGGCCTTGTGCCCCAGCCAAATGGCCTTGTGCGACTTTTCTACTTGCAAATAGGACAGACACTCAGTTCCAAACCCCTGTTGAAGCACTGCGAACGTTTGAGAAGGAAACCAGAAGCAAAATTTGATCTCTTTGCATTGCTCTGACAAACATTCCATATCGCCGTGTCATGCACCATCGTATAGGGGTTACTGTTAAAGCTGATGTTACCACTCCTAAAGCTGGGAGGCAACTGATTTACATTGCGCTGTCAAGCCAACAACCCTCACCACCATCATTGTCAAGCGTAGCGAGCTACAGGGTGTGCATGTGTTAGTATTGTTGGCAAAAGCCTTTTTTTGGCTCTTGGAGAGATTCGTGAAGAGCTTGAATGTATTTTAAATTGTTTAAAACTTACCTGTAAATTCAAACCTATCCAAAAAAATAAAATTCCCGGTTATAAAAGACGTAAATATCCGGCGAAAGTATAGAAATCCCCAGTGATTAAACACCCAACAAGTCAATCACGTGTTTCACCCATCGGCGGACGTGACGTCAGGCCTCAAGAGTTGAGGATCTTTCTGCTGAAAGCAGTGAAGAAGGTAATTTAAAATAGCAACAGTTAAAGTATTAACTGTGTTTTGAGTTGCTTTGAGATGCAACAGATGCAAATTTTGATGATGTCACGTCATTGTGTAGGGGTAACTGAGTTGGTTTAAATAGAAAGTCAATCAATCAATCGATCTCGTTTAATTTGCTTCCGTTCTGCAGACAGTTTGTTTTTGATATGAGCATGTGAGCTCTGGTTGATTTGTCCACACAGGGGACTTGGAAGTTTATTAAAGAAATGTAAAATTAAAATTCATTTTGCCTGCTAGTAATTCAGGATGAGTTCTAAAACTGTACCGTATGTTTGGAAGGCGGTTTTGAAAAATTAAAATTTAGAAAGAAAGAGTTGAAGTATTGAGAATTAGGCTTAACAGGACCGGAGGATCCGAAGCTGCTCATCCTAGATTTCGAGCTGGTTGGACCGTACGGGTTCAGTGTGGGGTGAGGCATCTCTCAGACTGCGTGTCCCCTATTAGGGTGAGGTGACCTCTAATAGACTGTGTGTCTTCTACTACTGAATGTTCTCCTGTTTGGCATGGAAACCAGGTAAATTTCCTGTGCTGCATATGGTGAGGAGTCCTCTACTGTGGCAGGGGTGTGCCTGGAATGCAGTGACCATTGATGGAGGATGGTCTGACTTCCACGAGTGGACATGTTCTTTTTCAATTCAACAGTACATCCTATTGGCGGATGTGGCATTCATGTTTTGTGTGCCAAGTGCTTGTGTGTGGACTCCCAGGGGTATGAACTTTTTCCATTAGTTTTTCCTAGACAGTACGTACCAACAATAAGGCATTGTGTTTAGGGTTGTTTTATTAAGGACGTTTTAGAACTGAAATTTAAGGAAAACGAATAATGTGATATTTCTTGTTGATGTATGTTGGAGGGAAATATTTAATTTGTTTATGGGGATTTGATTTTATAAATGTTGAATGTTTGTTTTTCCTATTTACACTTATACATATGTTTTAAATAAAATGTTTTTTAAATTGAAATTCAGTTTCCATTGCTCATTTCTCCCGACCCGACCATTCCACATCCGTTGGTCCTTTTCCTGAGGGCCAACAAGCGTAGCGAGCTACAGGGTGTGCATGTGTTAGTATAACGTGAGGCTTATTACTTTTGGATCGCGCCATGTATTATGTAAATATATCAACACTCAATGAGTAAAAAAAATACATAGAAATAGGAATAATATTCCGAAGGGTACTAGCATTTATAATCAAATATTAATACCAAAATATGAAATATAACTAAGAATAGGCTTGCCAGACATCCCGGTTTGACCGGGTTGGTCCTGGTCAAACTGGGTTTTCGAACCAAACTCCGGTGTCTCGGCCGGTTTACTTCACGTCTCGGTAAAACATGAATTTGATTACAAATGACCTAAAAATTCTAAAAATAATTAACTGTGAAGGACTATTTAGCTCAACTATTTAGCATAACTATTTTGTCATTTGTAATATTGACGAGCAAAATTAATAAGGGATTAGCTTGTAAGGATTTTTACAACAGGATAACACCCCCCCCCCTTAAAAAAAAAGAAAAATCTTAAAAAAGTCCTAGCCAGTGAAAAGTACTCATGCATGTAAATATTGTTCAAATGTTCTTACTAGAGTAAATTATAAACATTAACCTATAGGAAATAACATGGTTAAATTTATCTACTTGTATTATTTATTATCAACCCTGTTTTTTTTTTCATAATTAGTAACCATTTACTATAGCATTGAGAATGAACTACCTTCTAAAATACTCTAAAAACCAATCAGGGGTGTGTACCCTTCTGAATACTCGCGATCCAAGGGAAGAAGGGGGTATTCTGGTCTCCCGGTTGAACATTTCAGAAATCTGGCGAGCATAACTAAAAATGCTTACTTTACTCCAATGTGCAATTTTGAAGTACAGTGGACTTGTGCTACAACGCAATTCGACTAGCATGAAATTGCTATATGGCGAGCTTTTCTGGAGTAACGAATTTTGGAGCTAACGAGAATTCCTCACCCTGCAACACGAAAATTTTCAGAAGTAAATTGTGGGCCTTAAGTATCACCTTCTTTATTGGATGCTAATTTTAGTTTCGTGAATGAACTTTCCCTTTAGCATCACTGAAAGCGGAAGTTCCCCACACCATACTAGTTGAAACATTGCTTTGTTAATTTAAAAATCACAACTCCTCAACTTTTTCATTACAAATATGAAGTTGATGATACATAATTTCACATAAGTGGGCTATTTATCTAAAGTTTGTGAAAATGGAAGAAAAAATAGAAAGTTTCTGACATCTAAAGAAATGTGAAGATTTTTGATATGCTTGAATAACTAAAAAATGCATTGAATATAATTATTGTATCTAGTGTACAGTACTATAGTGGTGCTGCATTTCACTATTGCTACATACTATGCATACTGTACTGTTTCATTTATTCAATAACACAACTTTTTAAAAAATTCAGTAAAATTTGGGTTCTCTGTGCATAAATTCGGTAATAGAAAGTTAAGAAATGGGTTAAAACGGATGTTTTCAAATGTCTAAAGTAATTGATGTGTTCATAAAAAATGGTACCCTTTTTTGCACAATGCAAAATTTCAACCAACGTGAGAGTTTTGGAACCCATCCCTCGCGTAAGTTGAGATTCCACTGTTTATAAGAAGGACATTGATACCAAAAGCTATTTGCTTACCAGGCAAAGTTTGCAAGAACCAGAATAATTTCCCTTATCATACATTTCTATAACACTAATATTTGTTATTAGCTGACCAAGGCACTTTAATATCATCTACTTCCTTAACATTTACAGTAGCTTCCAAACATGTACAGGGTTTCCACGCCACAGGGAAACCTGAAAAAACAGGGAAAGTGCAGGGTATTTAAAAATGCACTGAAAAACAGGGAAAATCCAGGATATTTGGAAAAAGTCCTTAAAAACCTGGAGAATACAGGGAATTTAATTTTTTTCTTACATTGAAATTTCAAGAATCAATGCTGAAACATTAACTACCAAAAAATAAATGTAATTTTGATTCAACCATTTTGTTTTTGTTTGTGTAAGTATTAAAATATCTATCATAAATGCAATTAGTATTGAATGTTTTGTTTAACACACATCCTGAATTTCATGCTGATTTAATTTGGGGAACATGAGATTAGTCATCGGTATTTATTGTTCTGCTTATTTAATTCATTTTTTTTTTCTTTTTATGGTCCAAGTAATAAATGGAAGTCTTTTTTTTTTCATCAGAAGTTAAACATAAATATTCAGACACTATGCTGTTATTTCAATTTTAATAAATACTTTCTCATTTCCTTTATTTAATTTATGTATTTATTTTTCCTATGATGAAACTATCAGGATATTAATTTTCTTATACAAATATAAGTTTTCACTCATTTTTAATGCTACGTACTCGTACAGGGAAAACACGGAATTTTCCTCTCAGGATTGAGTGGCAACCCTGAGGTAGATGTTGGAACAATCTCATTGGCATCTAAAACGTTCATCCACAGGACATTTTCTGCTGCCAGAAAACTCAAACGCGGTACTACATTGACAATTGTTGCTTATTCTTTTATTTTTAAACCTTGCTTTATTTAAGGCAAATGTTGGGAAAGTGTGAAAAATTCAGTGTTAAACAAACTAATGGCGTCAAACAGAACGTATGGTGTCAAAATATTATGTCTGAGGTCAGCTGGTCTTACAAATCTGAGTGGTGCAAGTTTTACTCACGTAAGATTTGCACCAGTCAGATTTGTTTGAAGCCTCTTTTTTTTTTTTTTCTTTTAACATTTTTTTAAAGTAGTTTCCAGAAATCGCTACAAACTACTTTTTTTTTGTATTGAACTACTTACTACACTACTTTTTTCAAAAAAAGTAGTGTGCTACACTACTTTTTTTAAAAAGTAGTGTGCTACACTACAAACTTAAAAAACGTAGCTACTACAGTAGCGTCGCTACTTGTGGCGCGCTAATTCCTACCACTGGGGGTACTTAAATGATCTCTGTGCTTATATGTTATTAAGCATTATGTTCCTATTTTAGATAGCTGTGTATTGCGCATTCCTGTTATATATGGAGATGAGGAATATGTTGGCGAAAGTGCTGTATCTAGCTTAATCCCACTTTTACAGAAAAAAGAACCAGGCACAAAAATATCCAACTATGAAATTCGATATCCATGTCATGTGCGAGACATTGCTTATGTTTGTTATAAATTGGCTGTTGTGAAATTAAGAGTAAGTATTCTGTGGTTTAATCCATGTAAAGTTAAGTAACCATTATTTGATTGCACACATTCTAGGTATATTTCTCCTTTAATAAAATGTTTCCTAAATACTGCAAACCTTGCTAACAATTTTATTTTTATATTCCCTATTGTCTTGAAAGCTGTCTACAGAAATTTCTAGGTGTGTAATGTGCTGACATGAAAGCATAAAGGCTAAAGGTTTTTTATATTCAGCACTAGGTCAACCTCACAAATGAAAATAATGCTTTCAATGTATTTAATACTTGAAATATATTGGTGTAAATTTTTAGGTAATTCTTATTATCGTGTTTGGGATTTTTCTGTGCAGTTTGAAATTCAATTAATTTTCTGGTGTTTGTAAATTTTCCAGGCACCTAAAGAAAGTCCTCTAAAAATCATTCGAGTATGATCTTCTATTTAATATAATCTCATTGGTCTATCAAAACCATGATATAATTTAAATATAATTTGTGATAGATTGTTAAACAGGAAAAACAAATAAAATATACCATGCCCCAATGGGAGGTCAATATGACCTCTGAAAAAAAAGAAAAATTATTTGCCATATTTTGTTTGATATAATGGTAATGTTTAAAAACTATTACAAAAACACATCTTTTTTGTGTGTGTGTATATATATGTTTAATAATCTGTAAAAAAAAATGCTTTGCCATTCATTTGTTGTAAGCACATATATCTACCCAATCATTGTCTGCTGTCTACTTTGATTAAGTGGACTGTTATTTATTAAAATATCTATCAATATTACTGATTTTAAATCATCTTAGGAAATGATTGATAAGCAGTTTTAGTTTTTAATGACATAAAACAAAAATCCTGGGCCATAATTTATGCAGATTCTGTCTTGACGTATAATGGATTTTCTATTTTTTCATTTTGCAGCTAAGAGGAAGTAAAATGAAACGAAACAATATGAAAAATAAATAATAATCAATGAATGAGTGGAATCTGGGAAAAACCGAGATGAATTAGTTTTTTTATTTATTGGTATTACAGTGTTGCCAACTGCTCCTCATTTTGCAGAGTTGCTCCAGAAAAATATCGAAACTCCGCATCTCCGCACAAAAGTTATTTTGCTCCGCATTTCTTGTTTGGTCTTAATTCTGACCAGGCTTACCAAAGATTTTAATAAAATTATATTTATTTTTATAATATTTTGCTAGTTTATTAAAGCAGGCCTGCACATATGGGAAATTAAAGGTGCTTATATTCAAAGCATGATATAGTGTTTAAAGCTGTTTTAGTAATTTTAAAATAATTATTTTTTTACTAGTGCTTAAAATAATTATCAAAGCTCAAAAAAAAAAAGTGCATAAGAGTTTTAATTTTTTTATATTGATTTTTATACAACATACCAAGTTGTTCTGCAGAATTTCAAAATTCTCCTCAAAATCACCACAGATGCTTCTCAAATAGTTTCTACAAGGTGGCAACATTGGTATTATCTGATCAGTAAGGGATACTACTATGTATTACCTGATGTTGAAAAATATGTTTTTCTTTAATAAAGTGAGATAAATTGTTATAATTTTATTTCTTAAGCAACTACAATTCTTTAACTTGTTTCTTTATATCCTCTTTAAAAAAAAAAAAAAAATACTTTCTTATGAATAAAATTTTAAGTATGCGTAGATGTTCATTCTGTTTATTTACTTAAAAACTGAACTAGAAACTCCATTCCCCTTTTCCTAACATTATCATGTTGTGATATTTTGCAACCCTGTAGAGAGTTAATAAATAATAGGATTGTGTATAAGTATGATTGAAGCATACAGTTTGCATATATTTCAGAATTAGGAAACCAATTAGCAATTTTCAACTTTTCTTACTTTTGTTCCTTTAAATTATATGATTGAATTTCATCTACAGACAAAAGTTGTTTCTGACATTAAAAATTAAAGTGGAGGATAATTTTTACTTTTAAAGATTACTAAATTCAAACATTTGGTTTTCTTTATTTTTGACAAGCAAAAACCAAAAAACTGAAGTGCAAATAATTTTTTTCCCTCATACTTTCTTAATTGTCGACTATTTCTTCAGCCTATAACCATGATTTTATTAATTTAGTTTTAAAATGGAACACCGTTCATTAAAAGAAAATGAATAATTAAGTAAATGAACTAAATGTATTAATATCTTTGGGGAACTATGTCCCCTCAAATGCAAAATGAAACTAAAATGAATGCATATCTTTCAAATGAGTAAAAAATATGACAGCACATATATCTGTACAAATAAAAGCAATTAAAAAAGAGCTAGAAGACTATGCAAACAGCTGTTTTGAGGTTATAAAAACAAACCCCTTCATAATTGCATAAAAGAAAAATGGTACACATAGTTGGGCATTGGACAAGTGAGCAAGAAATGTAAGGAGATAATGAGTAAATAGACTGGACGTGGTTGGAACCAGAAACGTTTCATCATCTGAAACAGAAAGGACATCTGTACCTAGGAAAAATGTCATGGACCAAAAAAGTTTTATTGAAAGATAATTTTCCAATCATTAGGAAAAGGGGACATGCTTGACAAATCATTAACTGCTGAAGTAGAATTTTCCCAGACGTAGTAAGATTCCTGAAAGTCTAAATCGTAAGTGGAAAAGCAACCATGAATAATTTTAGTACAAGAAAAATCGAAAGTATGAGTCCAGGAACAACAATGTTGGGCGATGGACAAAAATAATTTTATTGCAACTGTTTTCTGCAAACCCTTCACAGTCACTCTTCCGCCTCGTAAGCTATCTTGTCATAACCCACAACAAAAGTTAGCCTCTTTTAAAACTTTTTTTCTGGATGTTGTCTATTTGTTCCAATTCCGTTTTATTATCCTTAGAATTGAAATTTTAAAAGCATAGCATTGGATCAGGGTTTTTCAATTGACGTCATAGATACTATTTACTGGAAACAAATTAATTCAACTACTATTAATCAAACACATACTCCTGATGATTATTTTAACTCTATCGCTTTACTCTTCTCCCATCAGATTGCTAAAATCCTGAAAAAGTTTAATTTTTCCCGATTAATAAACTTTAATATTTACAGCTTAAATACCCTGTTCAGGAATTTAACAGATGGGGGGGTTAATAGTATTTCCTGTCAGTGTGGATTGGCATACATAGGACAGACTAGACATTCTCTCAAATTTTGTATAAAAGAAAATGAAAATTAGGTCAAAAAACAGGATTTTAAATGTTCCTCTATCACCCAACATTGTTGGTACAATCATAATTTCGATTTTTTTTTTCCACTAAAATTATTCATGGTTGCTCTTCCTCTTATGATTTAGATTTTTGGGAGACTCACTAAATCTGAAAAAATTCTACTTTAGTTGTTAAGGATTTGTCAAGCAGGCCCCGTTTTCCTACTGTTTGGAAACCTTTCCTTTAATAATTATTTTTAGTCCATGACATTTTTCCTAGGTACAGATGTCCTTGCTGTTTTTGATGACGTAATGTTTCTGGTTCCGGCCTCTTCCAGTCTATTTACTCCATATCTTACATTTCTTGTTCACTTGTCCGTCTGACTTTTCGTACCATTTTACTTTTATGCACTGATGAAGGGGTTTGTTTTTATAACCTTGAAACAGCGGTTTGCTATCTACTCTTTTTAATTGCTTTTGTTTATACATGTATATGCATTGTATTTTTTGCTCATCTCATTATACAAAGGTTTTCGACTGCTTCTTTTACATATGTCTCTCAAATGTAAGTGCTTCTACTTCTGTTCCAATTGTCTAGGCAGGAGTTTTGTTGTTTTCTAAGGATCTTGTGTCCCCAGCCATGAATCCATAGAAAAATAATCAAAGCTCAAAAAAACTACAGAATATTGTTTTAAATTATTAATACATCACAAAAAAGAACAACTGGACTCAATAAAATATTGACTGAAATGCAACTGTTCATGAAAATGAGTCAGCAATAAATTTTATAAGCAATGGAACATTTCTAATAACTTGGGATTGTGTCTGAAAAGGCAGATATAGAGTCTTCAGCTTCAGTCTGGTTTGTGTTGTCTTCTGTTAATTTGTTTTGACAACAAGAAACTGAGGCAGTGAATGCAGATCCCTTTTCCTATAGTCTATGTTTGACCAGATTATAAGTGGGACAAACTTAATCTGGCGACATTGTGAAGGCTATGCAGATTCTAATCACAGCATTATAATACAACCAGGTTAGGTTTTCCCCAACTATCTTAATAAATGCTTTATACTCATCTTTTTTTTAAATGCCGGGGCTCGAAACTTATATTGCCCAACATTTCCCCGGGAATGTAGGGGCATGTAGAAATTCTCATTGAGCATGAATCTTTTACCCTTACATGTCCGGCTGAGCATGCAATTTTTAAATTAGGTATTTGTAATTTTAATAACTTATAATATACTTTTTTTAAAAAACTTTTTTTAAAGTATTATATTCAGAAATTATTTTAATATAATTTTTTTTTATTTTATATAACAATAATTCTTGAATCAGATATAAAGCTGTTGAATTAATTTTTTGTCTGATTGATGCTACATGACAAATATTTTTATCATTATAGTGCCCGCCGCTTATTAAAATCACATTCGTGCTGAGGACATTTGATTTTATAAAGCGGCTGATTTTATAAACCAGCACTCATGAAAGAAAAAAGGTTTTTAAGTATAAATACTCTAAAAAAGAAATAAATTACGATTAGTTGTATTTTATTTTTAGTCTAGTTGTAGTGTATTATTTTAGTTTAGTTGCAAAATACAGTTGACATTTTAACTTACATAAGGTACATTTTTAAAATTTCTCAAGGGTCTTAAAATATTGACTTATTGTTGTTTGAATAAGGGAATTTAAAAGTAAAGATTGAGAAATCAGTTATTTAATTGTAGCATCACACTAACTACATTTAGGAAGCTTGTCCTACTAATTCAAAATTTCGAATTAATCTTTCACACTCAAGTCGTCAGGACTTGCTAGCTAACAATTTTAATTCAATTGTAAAAATGAACTGTCAACCCCTGTAGATTGCTGAATGAGCACGAACTCATTGACTCAGTGCTGAATGAGCAGTGCTGCATGTCGAAACAGTTCTGCGAAGTGGAAACAGGCAGCATCAACTAATAATACATGACTCTGAAACAATTCTCTTGAGACTGCTTCATTCTTCTTCCTTTTGTTTCATTCAACTCCCCCCCCCCCCCAAAAAAAAAAAAAAACATACAAACTTCATCTTTTTTTTTCGTTTTTGTTTATGTGGAATTTGTTATTTTATTAGTGCTGCAATGTTTTAAATCCTTGAAAGAAAAAATAAAATCCTGGTTCTATTCAAAGAAGAATTAACATATGCTCTCCAAAAGTTAGATTTTATAAAACGGCAAGGATGATTTTATTAAAGGATAAACCTAACATGTTTTGATATAGAAATGATTCTGTTCTTCCAGATTTGATTCTATAAAGCGGCTGATTTTATAATCCAGTGATTTTATTAGTGGCGGGCACTGTACTATACAATAAAATAAAAAGTGGACATGTAAAAATTTTATACAGGCATGTATTTTTAGACAAACATGCCCAGTAGGACATGTAAATTAAAGATTTTTCTAGCCCTGTTACACACACAAATTTTTTATCCCCTGATGCAGAAATACTTTTCGTACAACTTCAAATATCAGCAGGATTTTCTTTTCTAAGACTTACTTATTAAGTGAAATATTTAAGCTTCAAATTATATTTTAATGTTAAATCTTTTAAAATTAGTATTCAAATGAGGGCTCTAAAATGTATTTATATTTTTTATCTGTTCAGCACTTGATAAGCAATTTGTTTTCAGGATCCTACTCTCAATTCTATTTTCCACTGGTGTGGAAAGCAACCTTTGACCAAATATGCAATGGCAAAAACTATTGCTGAGATGCATAACCTTCCTTTTTCTCATATACTTCCTGATGATAATCCAAGTCCTGGGGCACAAAGACCCAAGGACACACAATTGAGTTGCAAGCGATTGGAATCTTTAGGAATAAATCGATACACAGAATTCTATATAGGACTAATGGATATTGGTATTCCATCTTATGCTTCATGGATTTCTGTCTTGTTCCCATGAACATTAGTCTTTTGTTTTCATTACATCACAATTGTAATCATATGTTTTTTATAAAATAAACCTTCCATTTATGTGAGCTTGAAAATAAAAAATAATAATACAAAAATGTTGCATTTATTACTAATCTTTAAAAATCATTATGTAAAACCTCTTTTGTTCAAACGTCTTTTTTTTTTTCATTACATCACAATTGAGGCAGTGAGAAGCAAAGGGTTGGTAGTGGACTTTTTCAAGTTTTGAGTAAAACAAGTTTAAAGATAAGGTCCTAGGTAGGCTTTCATTGAAAAGTTTTTCTAAATGATGCTGTATAGGGTATAGAAATACCTACCAGGGCTAGTAACACTATATCTTATACAAATACTGATACAAATGTGACGACCAGCAACAAGCTCTGGACCCAGCTAGACTGGTCCTAGTCGGTTCATTTGTCCTCAATGAAGATCAATGGCCCTCTTAAAAATATCCACCTCCTTGCACAAGCCCTTTTCCGGTAAGTTGTTCCAAGTACCCACGACCCTACTAAAGAAGTAATTTTTCCTCATTTTCAGGTTAGCCTGAGATAAGCTTAAGACAATGACCCCTCGTCCTGCTATCCATGCAAAAATTTAACCCAAAATCTTTCATTTTGATCAATTTAAACAGCAGAGTCATGTCCCCTCTGACTCGCTATTGCTCTAGGCTATACATATGAGGTCTAGTATCATAATCTAAATCTGAAAGTTCCCTTACTAGTCTAGTTACCTTTCTTTGAACCCTTTCCAATACAGAAATATTTTTCCTCAGGTAAGGCGACCAAAACTAAACAGCATACTCTAAATGAGGTCTTACTAAACTCTTATATAAAGGCAGAAGAACCTTCTAAGATTTGTTTGAAATAGATCTGTTGATAAACCCAAGCATTCTGTCAGCTTTGTCACTTGAAATGCTGCACTGTTGACTAAACTTGAAATCTTGATTTATTAAGATACTCGGATCGATAACATTTTCTGCCTGGCTAATGACTGAACCCTATAAACGATAACTTGTACGCTTATTTCTATGATCTAAGTGTAGCACTTAACATTTCCCTACATTACCCCACTTATCTGCCCACTTAGTAATATGATCTAAATCCTCTCGAAAGTGTTTTACCTGTTCATTTTCTACAATCCCCGTAACTTTTGCATCATGAGCAAAACAACTCATGTTTCCAGAAATATTTTCATTGATGTCATTCATAAAAATAATAAACAAAAGAGGCTCTAAAACTGTTCCCTGAGGAAACCCACTTAAAACATCTCTCCATTTAGAATCATTTGCCCTCACAACTACTCTTTGTTACTCCAGTCACTACATTCCTAACCTAAAGTAAAAGTTTTTTCCTATTCCTATATAAGCTAGTTTTGCTGAGAAGAGCAACATGTGGTACCTTATCAAAAACTTTTTGAAAATCAATATAAACAACATCCACACACTTTTTGTTGTCTAAAGCCAAGGTAACCTTGTCATAGAAATGCAATAAATGAGTAGCACACGATTTACCTTTCCTAAAACCATACTGGGAACTAGTCAACAGACTATTAGTCTCTGAGAAATTCATAATCTTAATTTTATTAATTTTCATAATTTAATTAATTTTCATATTTAATTAATTTTTACAATCTTAGGTTTCAAATATCTTACAAACCACTGAAGTCAGACTTACATGTCTATAATTCCCTGCATTACCTTTAAAACCTTTCTTGAAGAGCAGCTTTATGTTAGCCAGTTTTCACTCCTCTGGCACTGTCCCTGAGTTATAAGAAGCATTGAAAATATTTAAAATAACACGCACTAATTCCTCTGCTCATTCAACTGAAATTTTTGGATAAATAATATCTGGTCCCGGAGCTTTAGTTGCTTTAATTGTCTTCAAATGAAATAGAACCTCCTCCCTGGAAAACTCGAGCTCCTCAAGCTGTATAGTAGCTTGTGTATTGCTAGTGTCAGCTGTTGAGATATAGTTATGGTTAAACACACTAAAAAATTTATTAGGAACATTTACAAAATCCCTATCGTTTTGGATTACCAAGGGCACAATTTGACTATTTCGACATATCCCAGAATTAGCGTAAGCAAAAACCTTTAGGATTTCCATCAATGTTCACTTTTTTTTTTTCGTATTCATTTATTATTTATAATTAGCAGAAATATAATTGTTTGAAAAATTACGTAGGTTAAATTTATTGTTTACGGTGGCAAAAAATTCAAAATAGACTTTTTCATTTACATACATGATTATTTACAATAAATAGCGCAATCCTATAAAGAAAAGAGAAGAGTGTATTATAGTTGCTTACATTTGGTGTAAATGGATAAATAAATTTTCAAATTCAGTAATACATAAATATGATAAAATTCAAATTGCCTATAGTTGTTAGAAAAATAAAATTATTCAAAGAGACAACAGAATAAGGTAGAAATATTGAACCTATTTTTTCATTTGGGTTCTTCTGAATAAATACATGGCGTAATCACATGAAATAGACTTGGGATATGTAAGAGCTACAATTCATGTAAGAAGTAATTAAAAATTAGACGAAATAAATAACAACCATTGAACTTTCTTGGGAATTGGTATTTGTTACGTTTAGGTAAAAGTAATCCTCGGAACATAAAAATTAAAGTAACCTCAACTGAGGAAGTAACTCAACCTTCAATCAACTCCACTGAAAAATATTTTAGAAATGAATAAAAAAGCATTAAGAGAATTATTTTCTTCTTATTCATTTACTTTTTACAATTAGCATTCATATGACTTAATGCCCAGTGAAAAACAATTAAATGCAACAGACTATATAAGTTATTAGACTAGTTTGTTGATAATCATGTCTTTAAAAAATGAAAAGGGTGCTGAAAAACTTTAGTAAATTAAAAGTAATCAGCAAAAATTTTTTAAAAGAATTCTTATTTTCAAGTTTGTTTACGACAAATTAATTGATGAACACATTAGGGAAAATAAGAAAATTCTGTATGAAAACAGTTTAGATGTAATTTTTTTTTTAATAGAAAAATTCCCGTATTTTATTCATATTTTTTTTTAATCTTCAAACATTTGTAGATATTAATTACTTTACATTTATAAACATAATAAATTTCCCACAATAAATGAAAAAGCAACTTTTTAACTGTATTTCTATTCAATGACATTAGCTATGTTTTAATAATAGGTATAATGCATGATTCAAATTAAATTCATCTTTTAATAAAAAGAAAATAATCATGCATGATGATAGAAGTTTTACAATGACAATTGGAAATGCTAGAGTACAAATTTTGATTATCAACCTCAACCACTAGGTTTCAACTGTAGCTGCTCTGAAACCATGACCTGTGAAAAGTAGATGCAATTGTAAATGCAAAAGTCCATTTTTCAATTTCTTCCACCGTAAACAATAAATTTAATCTACGTAATTTTTCAAATATTTATAATTCTGTTAACTATTAATAATAAATGAATACAAAAAAAAAGTGAACCTTCGTTAAGAGGGCTATGCAATCCTATTTTAATAATTATTATGGATTGATGCTCACATATCTATCTACTAGAGATGGCAGCATGAACGATAAGAAAATCAAGCAGAAATGCGAATATATTGCACTATTTCACCCGGACACCTTCGATGCCTAACGCATATTGACCGTTCCCAAGCGGTAATTCTGTAGATGTGCTAATTCTTTCGTGAACACTAGATGGCACCACTATTTTATTGTTTATTTCATGAAACAAAACTTATATTTTTGTTGAGAAATTCAGTTCAGCTTTGTTTTTAGTGTGTGAGAAGAAGATATTAAAAGTAATCAGTCAGTGCACCTATTGACGTGTAATTAACCAATTAATTAAGAAATAAAATACCTTAAAACTTCATAGCTAATATGATTACTATCTTTTTTTAAAATTAAAAAATAAAAATCTTAATGTAGAAATTAATGTACAAGAGAAAATGATCTATGGTACCTTATCATGTGTCGATAGGTTTTACGACGTTGTATAACATATATTTAATGCTCAAAAGTTTACTTTTCATGTTAAAAATTACATTGGCTCTTTTTTTTTTATAATGGGGCATTTAACATAAAATAAAAATGATTATTTTTTTGACAAAAAAATATGTTCTGTTTCATTTAAATAATCATGCTTTTAATTCTGTCCCACCCTGTCCCCCTCAGCTCTTATATTATCAAAATTAAAAAACAAATTATGGTTCAATGTTTCTGATTATGAGCTCAAAAATAATTACAAGAAAAGATCATCATTACCCTTATCAACTTAATATAAACAAATAAAAACGCAAATTAAGAACCAGAAACTGGTATTGGATTGTAAACTACTAACCAGGCTGATCTTATTCATGCAATCTGCATGCATATCTGCCAGACAGCCTGGTTATCCCACCCAGAGGCTGCTGTTTTGTCCTTGTTATGAACTCATCAGTTTGGAACAGTCAATAACCATGCTGGAGGCAAATAACCTCTTATTGGTGCTCAGAGTACCAACAGATTGGCAGTTAAATTAAGCAACCCAGCAAGAAACACCAGCAATGGTGTTCTTGGGTATTAAGGAGTAAGTTACTGCCTGAAGCCAGAGCTAAGGCAGAACTACACTACAGTTAAACCTCTTGTTAAACCGCCCCTCGAAAAACCACCACATTCGTAATTCGCCAAGAAAGATTATTTAAAAAAAGTTGTGTATAGAAATGTAATACAAATTCTCTCATTAAATTGCAACCCCTCTGTCCAGTACTGGACAACACCACAGTCTCTGGATGAGATAACTGGGGTGTTGGTATATTGCATGTAGTACTCTTTCGAGATTTTTTTTTATGAAAGCTGCTGAAGGATTTCATAAACATATATTAATAAACATATTATATATACATTTAATTGAAAGTAACTTGCCTTTGTAGTATAATTGTCAATTTAGTAGTGCATCCTGTACAGAGCCTGATCTTTCTGATATTGGACATGGGGCATAATTCTATTTCAGGGCCCCCTTAGGGCCTGACAAAGGTTTTTGAGAACACTGGGCATGAAATTCATTTTTGCTCCACCCCTCCTATTCCTGCTTATTCTATGTAATGAAGCTATAAAATATTTCGATACTTGTGTATTAGCACAGCCATGCTAAATTTGGTGGTACCTCATATCAAAATATAGTACTATATATTTAAAAAGTAGAAGTGATATAGTATACAATAATTATTAAAGATGTAGTTGCACTTTGCCCGTTGCAGTAAACCGTAAATATTCAAGTTATCTATGATATAACTTTTCATAGTAAATACAGACTAAACATGGAGTGGTTTTAGGATTTGCACAGAGATCAGGTTTTTAAGGGGAATTTTTATCAACAAATAAGAGATTTTTTTCCTTGTCTTAGCATTTGCAAAAATATCAATGACATCACTGTACTCTAGATTCTGAGGAAAATTATTATTTATTTTGAATTAGCATGATAAATAAAGGGGATTTTGGGCCCCCCTGAAATCTAAGAGGCGGGGCCTATGCCCCACATGCCCCTGCAGTAATCAGGCTCTGATCCTGTATGCTTTGAATAGTCCGTGGAGTTTGTGACAAAAATACCCAAAACATTTCACTTCCGGATACCAGTCTGAAATTTTGCACAATGCTTATGTACATATCTAAGAACAAAAATCCGCCGGGAGGCATTTGATCAGAGGTCATGAACCCCCTGTGATGACGTCATCAAAATGGCCGCCTTTTTAAGAGAAGTACGTTAGTTTAACTGCTTAAAACTCTATTATCGATCTTAATATTGCGATATTAAAGTATATCATTTAAAAGCGCTTTAAAAGAGCTATTTAATAGTGATTGGATTTTTTTCCTATCACTAATTGTTTAAGAGTTATTACAATTAACGTCATCAAAATGGCCGTCTGAAAAGGTGAGTACGTACGTTTGACTGCTTAGAACTACATTATAGATCTGTATATTGTGATATGAATGTGTATCATCTGAAAGAGCTTTAAAAGATCTATTTAACAGAGATTGATTTTTCCTCTTAAGACAAGTAGTTTTAGAGTTATTAAAATTTCAGTCATCAAAATGGCCGTCGTGAAAAGGTGAAAAGTTTCGTTTAACTGCTCAAAACGCCATTAGAAATCATTCTTCCGTAAAAAATAGGTACACTAAATAAAAGCTCTAAAATAAACTATAAAAATATGCATTTGTTCTCCCCCCCCCTTAGTAAATAGTTTTAAAAATTTCACTGCAAAAACGTAACTACATGAGGCGGGAGGGGGGTGCATTCTCATTGAACTGTTCCAACTGTTTCACCTCATCTAACCCGCTCTGAAACTTTTAATTAAAAATTCCTTATCGGATTAAATACATATATGTATTGTCACACAATAATTCACTTCTCCTGCAAGTGCGAACGTTTGCCGTCTAGCTGCTAAAATCAGAACGACTACTCGATTTTTTTTCCCGTCAACAAGCTGTAACTTTGGATTGTAGTCCGCCTAGCTCGTTTCTTTCCAGTTCTGCTGTTCTCAACAATAATTAATTCCATAGTGATATGTTTATTATTCAGATATAATTTTCAATAACTGAATATTTGACTGGTTAATGCTGTAGCAAATAATATCAAATTAAGGTGAGTCATATAATTCTATTACACGGTTTGAAATCGATAACTTCAATTGATGGTTCCATCTAGCATTGAAATTATCATATTATATATATATATATATATATATATATATATATATATATATATATATATATATATATATATATATATATATATATATATATATATATAGTTTGTATTCATTCCTTTACGTCCTTTACAATAAACAAAACGTATTTAAAACTCGCAATATTTTTTAGAATAAATTTTTCTCCTTCATTTGGTCCATGTGACCTCAAAATACTAACATAGCTTGCAATCATTTCTTTCATGTGCTTTTGAAAAAGTAAAATATTTAATGAATAGAATGTTTGTAATCTAGATCCCATCTACCCCTGCTAAAATCTATTCAGTGGGCTATGCTGAATGAGTATGGCGAAGATACAATGTTGGTCATGTTAGGTGGTCTTCACATATAGAAATGGCTGTTTTATCTGCAATAGGTACATGAATTGAAGGAAATGGATAAACTGAACTCCTAGTAGAAGCTCATGTTACAACATCAGGAAGAGCAGAAAGAACACAAAAAGTTTCGCATGTGAAGTGAAGTCGACACGCTCACGATTTTGCAGTAACCACTTTTCAAGTTCTGTTAGAGAAAGCGTTTCAAAATCGAAAAGATATAGACAAAACATATACAGACTGGGTTAACCGAAGATCAGAAGAATCGCCTCAGTTTACTGAAAGATCACCATGGAGCTAGAATGCATATACTTTTAAATCTGATGTAGAATGCATACTTTTAAATCTGATGCGTACTATTCGTCAAGGAAATTTCTCAGATTTTACTGTCACTCTTGAGAACATATGTCCATGGATGTTTGGTTTGATCATACAAATTATGCCCGATGGCCTTCAGTATTTCTGTGCAATTTGAAGCAGTAGAGATGCATCCAGCTATTTTTCAAGAGTTTCATAGGAAACATATATCTGGCTCCAAAACTGAGAGGAAATTTTCCAGGATGGCACACGACCATTTGCATGAGCAAAACAACAAATTAATTTAAAAATCATCAACTAATCTATCACGTTTAAGTCCTGAGGCGTCACTAATACAATGGATGGTTGCTGGACCGGAAGTTATGCGCCTGATTGGGGAGTTTGAAGAAAATCAGAGCCAAAAGAAAATCAGAGCCGAAGAAAATCTGACGTCACTACTGAAAAGCTAGATACTAGATACATGAAGATACTAGAAGCTTTTTTATTCGGTATGAAACTCATGTTTCCAGCCTAGTTGAAACATTTGAAGAACACGGGAATCCTTTCGAAGATGACGATTTAACTACAGTAAACAGCAACAAAATTATTCTCTCGGAAGAAAGTGCCATTGCTGTGATGTCAACGCAAGTCAATTCAATACATTTGTAGAAGATCGCTTACTGTTAAGAAAATTATCCATACATGATGTTATTAAAAGAAACAATCTCCTCTTGATGAGCAGAAAAATATTTCTGTTCAGTCCAAAGACAAGCAAAACATTGTTAATTTGAGGAGGGGCAGCACTCTTTTTGCTAAGCTATATGTTGCCTGCCAAGCAATTCAAATGGATGTAAAAGAATTTTTTTTCTCATGAAAACAGCTCGTGTCTACCTTCTATATCCAATCTTGGCAAATTTAGGAAATCAAGAAAAAAGTCCGGCGTAGTTTCTTGTATCGTTCAATCAACTGGACTGGTTTTGACGGCTATTCCGGAACTAAATTGTTCATTGATGGTGCTGCACTGATTCACATGCTTGTTCCTCAGTCTGCTCGAACTGTCTAATAATACTGCGATCAGATTATGAAGCCGTACATATTAATGAGACGAAAAAGTGTTCATAGGGTAGATTTGGTTTTTGATCGGTATTCAAAAGGAAGTTTGAAAAGCGACACGAGACAATGTAGAGGATCTGGACCAAGAATAAGTATTAAATCCAATGTTTTGATACCGAAGTCATTTACTAAATTTCTTGCGAAAGATAAAAATAAAGTGGAGCTTTTCGAATTTTTGGCAGAAAATCTCGTGAAGACGGATCTACCAGATGGGAAGCAGGTTGTATGCTCGTACTCGTACAAAGACACTGCAATTGCTTCAGTCAAGAACAATTTTGAAACCATGTTTCCCGTATCCCACGAAGAAGCCGGTGCGAGGCTATTCCTCTATGTGCAGCATGCAATAGAATACTTGGGTCATGTAAAGATCACCGTGAAAACTGTTGACAGTGATGATGTAGTGATTGCTATGTTCCGAGTTCCGAAACTGCAAGAGCTATGGGTGGAGTATGGAAGTGGAAAATATCTACGGTATCTTCCCATTCACGTTTTGCACCATAAAGTTCCACAAGGTGTTACAGATCTTCTACCTTTTTCCCATCCCTTTACATGAGCACACAGTGTCTAGTTTTGCCAGCATTGGTAAAACTAGGTACTGCATGGAAAATGTGGATGGCAATTAGAGATGTTGACAAAGTTTTTTTGTACTATACTAAAGTACCTGAGAGCATTAATGACGAAGATGAGCATTTTCTACTTATTCAGCGCTTCGTAGTCTTGACGCATCATTCAACAAGCTCAATGGAAACCGTAAATGAGGCTAGGAGAATTTTCTTCACCCAGCAAAACAGACCAGTTGATTGTATTCCAGCATCTAGCAACGTTTTTCTGCATCACCTTAAGAGAACAATATTGCAGTGTTTGCTATGGACAAAATGTCTTCAGCAAAATTTTCAGCTCTTGGATCCATATCAGTGGGGATGGAAAAAAATCGGTGAAGAGTTTGAACCTCTTTGGTATGCACACCCCAAAATAACAATGCAGAAATTACAGGAACTTATGTCATGCAAGTGCAAAGAGATGTCTACACGCTGTCGATGCGTCAGATCAGGTCTGAATTGTACACTTCTTTGTAGTTGTGAGGGTCAGTGCAATACGTAAAACGTTCCTTAAAAAAACTTATTACTGTTTTTGTTATAACAGCTACTTTTTCTTTGTTATTAAAACATGTAATTTTCGTCTATTTCTCTTATATGTTTAAAATATAAGCATTTTAACAAAATTGTTTTATTATACGATAGCATTAATAATTAAGTTCTCGATCCATTTTGGGCGGTGACTTTGATTATTTCTGCATTTTAACCTTTCTTTCATTCAATATAAAAGTAAAATACTGACAAAAAGTGTTAAAACATGAAGTGCAAATTTAAATTTAATGAAACTGGAAAGGTTCTTTTGTAATGCAGGTATAACAGTAAAGTTTTACTCCAATATTGCAGAACACAGGAAAGTCATTGTTTTCCTATCAATTTTCACGTTGATACTGTAATAATTATTAAACTATTTATCTTCTTTACTAATAATAAAGCTCAAAATTTGTCTGGATATCTGTCGGGATATCTGTCCGGATGTCTCTCTGTGACGAGCATAGCACCTAAACTGTTCGGCCGATTTTCATGAAATTTGGCAGAGAATTTGTTTGTAGCATGGGGGTGCGCACCTCGAAGCGATTTTTCGAAAATTCGATTTTGTTCTCTTTATTTTTCAATTTTAAGAACATTTTACCGAGCAAATTATCATATCGTGGACGAGTAAATTACAAAATTATCATAACGTGGAACGGTAACATAAAAAATGTTGAGAAGGCCAGGGCCAACCCAGAGCTGTCGTGCAACTGAGGAAGGAAGGAACCGTAAAATGGCCGAGCAAATTAACATCGCAAATTGGGGAAAAATTCATCATCCATTGTTTGTAAATATACAGGCGAATGAAATGACCTTTTAATTTTTCTACTACGAGCAAAGCCGTGCGGGTACCGTTAGTAGAAAATAAAACTAAGCTCTGTTGAAGAGCTTTTTTAAACGACTTTCAGATAATGTATTTGAATTTTACAAAAATATGACCTATTATGGAGTTTTAAGCAGTTAAACCGACGTATTAACCCATACATGGCGGCCATTTTGATGACGTCACCACAGGGCTGTCTTGACCTCCAATCGATTGCCTCCCGGCGTTTTTTTGCTCTCTTATAAGAACATAAGTGCTGTACAAAATTTCATACTGGTATCCGGAAGTGAAATGTTTTTGCACTAACTCCACCGACTAGAAGGACCATCCCCAGGAACTCTTCTGTCTGTATCATGCACACAGCGATAGCTGATTTTGTATTTATTAAATCTCCCTTATTTCGGATATGTTGTTGCAACACGCCAAGTACTTTTTGTATCTTCACTTTATTGCTGTAACCAGTTCTGTGTATAAAATTAATAAGCATATTTAAGTTAAATCTGTATAAGCCATTCAAATGAGAAATTAATTCAATTTCTATTAAAACACAAATACAATTTAAAAAATCTTTAACCTAAAAAGGCCCGACGTAGCAATTAAGTAAAGAACATGTAAGTACTGGTGAAAAAAACAACAAAACTTAAAGAACAAACTAAACAGAAAATTAATTTTAAAAAATGCTGCAAAACATGGGTAAATAAAACTAAGGGGGAATATGTTCCCCTCTCCCCCCAAAAGGAAGCGATCACACCCCCATCACCAAAAAAAAATCATTGGCATATATATATAATATGTTTGTGTGTGTGTGCGCGTATGTGATTTGCAAAATAAATAAACTAGAAAGCCTATTGGAGTACTTTTGTAAAAGAGCTGTTCTGACTTACATTTTCACACTATATATATATATGTACTTCCCCCCAATACTGCATATAATGTTATCTAATTGATATAGTTGTAGCAGTTAGACCGTTGATTTAATTATTAATTACAAATTCCAACAATTTAAATCGGATTATCCGCAATTAAATTAAGAAAAAAAAATTAAAACTTTATTTGAATAAATAAAGCCGGATGGTAAGCTATCCATGGTTAAAACTTCAAAAGACATAAGACATTTTTAAAAAGAGCGCAAAAAATGATGAAAAAGAAGTGGCGCCATCTATCGAGCACGGAAGAAACCAAGTCGTCTTACATAACATAGCGTTGCTTACAACCAATTTTCAACAGGTTTCGAAGCAGACTAGTTTCTTAAAAAACCACCACGTGAAGCTGAAGTCCAATCCCACTGATCCCAACCCGATTGGGATATAACAGACTGCACTAAATAACCGGCCGCGCCGCGCAATTGTTAGATTCAGATGCAGCGTTTGGACGTTTACATAAGACAATCGGCTGTAGGTTGCAGACAGGGTTGCCTCCCTGGTTGCCGCCAATTGCGAGATTAGCTCATGTCTTTATAACCGAACGTAACAATAGCGAGTCTTGCATTGAGTTGCCAATTTAGAATTGAAAATTTTTAACAATAATATTCCATTAATTCTAAAATAAACTTTACATTCAAAACAAACGCCATTGATGTTTTTCTGCACTTGCGAAGGATTTTCCAAACTTATGACAACTCGAGGTTGGTGACCTCGTAGACAAACTTTATGTAAATACTACTGAAGAAATTATGCAGAAAAAGAGCATGATCATTGCATTACTAAATTAAAAACTATACATGATTTTTTTGCAAATGACAAAAATAAAAAAGGAAATCTTGAAAAATTTAAAACAGTTGAACACAATAAAGTAATAAAACGATGCATAACAGCAAAATCTCTTCAGGTTTATATACTCTTAAGAAAGTTTGGCGTAATACTTTCAAGGGAGTAAAATTATTGAATCATGACATAAATATCTTTAAGGAGAAAACCAAGCATGAGATAAAGAAAAATAATTTTCAGCTTTGAAAAACAATAAAATCATTATTTTTAAACATCTGCTTGCATTATAATACAGTGTATACGAACTATATAGTTTGCTTGCAATAAAACACATTATATTAATTTTAATCACAACTATCCAATTTCATACCATAAAAATATATATATCGTTGTTTTAGTATCAACGGAATCTGCAGCAGTCGAAGTATCGGCATGATTGTGTACTTACATTACGTAACGAGCAACCAATTTTTTATTTTTTCCATATGCTACAGGGATACGCAGAAAAAAAAAACCATAATGCTTTACAGTTCGAACTTCAAGAACGTATTCCTTGAAACAATTACACTAAACTGCCTCAAACACAACGGACAAACAATTGAACACGTCATTTAGTTAACACTACATTTCAAGTAAAAACGCACACGAAATACTTTAAAAGTTTGCTTTTTTCTTTCGGTGACGTTAAAAGGATTACTTTTAAGCAAACATCTTTTTAAAAAAAAAATACGCACAACGTTCTTATTGCATTTTTATACGTAATAAACAAAAAAATTTTTTTTTTTTTACTTAGCGTTCATGCTTGCAAAAACATGGCCGAGCGGGAGCTCATAGAGACGACTCTGGTTGAGAATGCCGCGAATGAATGTCTCGAAATAGAATCGAAAATAAAATTACAATGTGTTTCGAAACAAAAAGACGCGGTTTTAAGCCTTTCAATAATTCATTTATTTATTTCTTGCTAACAGAGTATATTTTTACGCAGGATATCTTGGTGAAGTGTATAAGTGTAAAAAGTTTAAAGCCCAGACGGCATGAAGTCCGTCGCCAGGACGACCCAGGGACCAGGGTGGAGGACTGGAACCCGGGTTGAGTAAAAGGGTCCTCAAATGGACGCTATAAGAGCAACGGGAAAAAAAACAAGTTTTTAATTAATAATTAAACTTTTTTGGAGTAAAACATACGTTTTTCATCTATTACCAACAATTTTATCATCTTTTGACTCATTTTCTGCGCTAAATTTTACTAAAAATACAATTAGAGGCGTCCTGTGGACATCATATTATGGGACGTTTTGCCGATCAGTTCTGCTGAGTGGGTACATGGGCCAGTATGTGATAAAGGGAAATAAGGCCGTTGGATAAAAAAAATAAGCTTTCACACATGAAAAATTGAAAATAATGTTTTAAGTTTATATAATGTACAGTCGACTAGCTCTACAACGCGATTCAACTTACTTGGAGTTTCGCAGTAAGAATCCCTTTTTCAGTAGGAGCTTTCGGATGCAAAGAACAAAAACTTTTGTTGGAGGCCTCTGCATCCATAGGCTCACTTCTTTAGTAGGGCTCGACCGATGGCATTTTTTGGCCGATGCCGATTGTTGGCCGATTGTTCAAAGATGGCCGATTGTTTTTCCCAAATGGCCGATTGCTGATGGTCGATGCCGAAGGCCGATGGCAAAAAAAAAAAAAATCAAACGGAAAAAAAATGCCAAGATTGTCAGGGATTTGAAGACTCCTTCCCCCTTTCTTTCTCACTCTTGCTATCATTTTCCTGATGTTAAAAAAGGGAAGTTTTTGTTTTATTAGGAGGTTTTCAAGAAACTCTCTTATAATCAAGAGTTAACTTTTTCTAAAAACGAAATTTAGGAAAACTTCATTGTTTTCTTCCTTCTCGAGTTAACCTCTATAGTAGGAAAAAAAACCCCTGAATTTCCTCTGCCATCCCCTGACGATCCCCCAGTAACAAGGAATTGTACTGATATGATATCAAGAAAAAGTCTCTTGTTTGGTATCTAAGTAATTTCATTCCAGTCGCGGATTTTAGGGGGGGGCACAGGGGGCACGTGCCCCCCCCCCAAAAGGATTAATTGATCACTATTTTATTTATTACTTTTTAACTGACCTTTCCTTTGCACTTTTTTTACGTAGCTAATTAAAAAGAACACAAAACACTCACACACACAGCATATTTTGAATAAAAGCATTTTTGTTTGCTGAAGAAGTATTACTGGAGTCAGAGGCCCAGAGTTGCAGAATACATTTAACTCATTGGCTTGAAATTCAAGAGACCGCATTATCGCGATTCGTCCATTAATTCTTCTTTGATGGAATCAATAATTAACATTTTTCTTTAAATGTGTAGGCGCACCTAAAAGAGTCATTTTGATCTAGGAACCTCTTTGCGAAATAATAGATTTCTCTTTCAGCTAATAAAAGATGCAAAATGAAAGAAATCATGTGGTAGTTTCTTAGAAAAACCATGATTTTTAATAGAAACGGCATGTAGTATCAATATGTTATCTCAACTATATCATGGCTTTAAGAATAAACCAGCAATTGTTTTGAAATTCACACAGAAATAGTTTCTGAATTCTTCAGTGAAACTTGTATATGTTATGAAGTTATGATTAAATTGATTTTAAAAGCTCAAGAGAGCTATGGGTTTATTTAATAACCTTGCCCACGTGTTTTAATCATTATGACAATGTTCCTAGGTAAAGCCGCTCATTGTCTACAATCTTGGTGACATTATATTGGGTTTAGTATCTAAATGGCTTGAAACGTTAAAGATGTATTCCGTCCACATTCAAAGTATATTAGTGCATAATATTCATGTACTTAGGAGTAGATTCATTGACCTTAAGGAATCCTAAATAATAATAATAATAATAATAATAATAATAATAATAATAATAATAATAATAATAAATAAATAAATAAACACGCACATTTAAAAATAAAGTCGTCAAAACTTTGTTATGAAACATCGAAGGGGGAAGAGGGGTATTCAATTTCCCGTGCCCCTTCCAAAAGATTTTTCTGCATCCGCCCCTGTTTCATTCTGGTAGTGATGACAAGAGGAGGAGTTACGTAAATTGTGACACTTTGCAATAAAGGGGGAAGGGGGTCAAATATGTTGAAAAAAAGTGCGACATCATTTAATGACAGCCCATTAGTGCCCCTTCAAAATCTCATTTTACTCCTTCAAAACTCTTCCAAAACTCCTTCATTTTATTTCTGAAATTGAGTCAAGTACTCTCCCTCCCCCCCCCCCCTTTTACCACAAATGCAATGTATGTATGTATGTCCGGGGTAATCTGCAAAACTACTGGACCGATTTTAACCATTTTTTCACCGTAGATAGCTACATTACCAGGGAGCAACATAGGCTGTAATTTGTTTCTAAAAAACTTAGTTTAAAAAGGTTATGATGGAAAACAGTAAATTTCATGTAATTTCTCCATTTAATGATTAAATATAAAACCCATTGTTACAAAAATTCGTTGCCTTATAACAGCAATATTAATAGTAATCATAATGAAAATTTTGAATCAAGGCTTCTCAGGAGCAAACATGAATTTAAAGTCATTTAAATGTTCGGAAACTCTACTTTTTCAACACTTAGGGAAACATAGTAGAGAGTTTTTTGTTCTTTTTTTTTTGTGTGTGAGTGTGTTTTGTGTGCTATTTTTTTAATAAATAAAGCGAACGGTTTTTTAGTGATCTTTGTTTTTGTTAGTTCATATTTTGGAAATTCTTCAAATTTTTATATGCTTAAATGTTGTGCTTTCGTTTCTGAGTACTATTTCGTTCTTTATACTTATTGCTATTTTACTTTTATGGGTAAGGAAGAAGCTCAATTTTCAATCACGTCAAAGCGGTGTGTTTTGAGTTCTTTCAGTTAAAACAGAACCGGGGAAAACGAAGCGATTGTTTCTCACAATTATTACTGACCCAGGCAACGCCGGGTATTTTGCTAGTAACTTCATATTTGATTGGCAAATGTGCCAAACCACAATTAGTTAAGCTTACCCGCCTTTGAGCTCCCTGGTAGGGCAAAGCGGGTTTTTCCAATGTTTGGAAAAATTGATAATAAATAAAATATTGGGTTTGAAATAATACAAAAATCACTTTTTATTTTGAAGTTCAAGAGTCCTGCTAGGAAATAAAACCGAAATTGTTGCACTAAAAATCCAAAAACTACAACTTTCGAGCGTTCTTCGAAAACCTACCCGCTTTGGGCCACCCTCTCCTATTTGTTTCCAAGTTGGTCTTCAATTCGGCAATATATCACCAAATGATCAGTCTAAGACGCTATATTAGTTTTGCATTGAAATAAGTAATTGATAGCCACAAATAATGAGTAAATAGGCCTTTTAGAACACCCGATTGAAAACAAAAAGGGAAGTGCACAACTGGAACGTACTCAGACAGCACATACGAAATTTTAACCTTCTACAGCTTACTATATTTGAGTTATGACTTATGAGAGATACATACGTGCATCCAGCTGCAAAAAACAACGCGATAATTAACTTGTTTGTACCTAAATGCAGTATTAAAAATTATTTCAGAGGTGACTAAAATAGAAATTCATAATGAAATTCAAGTAAAAAAATTTGTATGAAAACAATAATTCCCTTTACTTCGTATTAAAAAGTAAAACAGCAAAGGTCATTTTTTTTTCGAAAACATCAGCCAATTTTCCATCGGCTTTTCGATGTTTTTTAAGGCCGATGGACCGATGTTTAATCCAAGTTAGCATCGGCCGCCGATGCCGATGGCTAAATTGTTGAACCATCGGCGCCGATGCATCGGCCAGGCCGATACATCGGTCGAGAGGCCTATTCTTTAGCATTGAAAAAGGGGTTAATTGTATTTCTGAAACACGTGTGTCTGTAGCTTCTGGTAAATTTGTGCCTTTTTCGATGCTTAATTTCTTTAGCTGTTTGAATATTTTTAGCAAATTTTACCCCAAGATTTTTTTTTTTTTTTTTTTTTTTGATACATCTTCGCCTTGGAAAGAAATTGCAAATCCGTTGTGATCCTTGTTTACTGATAAATTGATTATTATTTCATTGTTTCTGATTTTTTTTTGCATAAAAGTACACTTTCAAATCCGTGGTTATAAACAATACAATGCCTTTTCTTAAGTGAAGTATACTTTTACAAAAACCTCAAAATACAAATGGACTTAAACTGAACATTAAATTAGCTGTGCAAATAGCACCTTAGTAATATCGAACAAAAATCAAGTTGATGATTGATAACCAAGATGTCATGTATTTGTTATTATTAAGGAAAACAATTACTAGTTCACATCTCTAATTTTTGGCTATATCTACAAGACGAAGAAAGTCCCTATCAAATTTAACTTTTACATAAAATGTTGATTCATATTCGCAACTCCAACAAAATATAGAGGACGCTGCAGCCACTGTCTAATGGCGGATGAAAAAGGTAAAACAAACGCACCCCGTAACTCATAAATTGCTTCTAAGCTTAGTAAATGACAGAATTTTTTGTTCGTATGTAAGATTTTTTTGTTCTTCATTCTTCTGAAAAGATTTTTCAAAGTCCTTTGGTTATTCTGACCCATGTAGAAAGAGATGAGAAATCAAAAAGTATTACGAAAGTATAAAATTAATGCAAAACACACAGTAAGTTGTTCTGAAGCAGCCATTTTCACGATGTTGAATTCGATATTCATAAATTTTTGGTTCACTTCGAACAACATTTTCATTTTGTAATGTTTTTTTTTATTAGTACTTATTATGTCCAGTTTAGTGACATTTATGGCATTTTTTGACATTTTTGTCACATTGTGCACATACGTGACCGTACAACTGTCAAGAGTAACATTCAGTACTAGATAATTTATTTCTATGACTATAATTGAATATCAGAAGAGGAAGATGATATTTCGTTCTTTTATTTAGCTGGTGCAAATTGTTTTGTTTATGTAATTGAGTTATTTCTTCGAATAGATTTATTTTAATTCTTGCTGTTTCATATGTTTCTATTTTTCATCTAAATGATAAAATTCTGTCATATGCTATGCTGTGTAAATCATCTAAAAAATGCTCTTGAATACCAAGTGGCAGTTCTGTCTTAAATCTTTATACATTTAATTCATTCGTCATGGAAATAATATTATAACAGATAAGCGAAATCTCGTCAAGATACATTATTCTTTCACACAACACTAAAACAATAACCCTAAAGCTTTTACTTTTTACTGTTCAAATTTTTTACTTTCTTTCTGGATTTTTTCATCCGTTCTGCGATAAATATTTTCAAGAATATTTATTTGCACTGTCCATTTCAGTTAGATGCTGTAGTAATAAGGGTATTTAAATCAATTACTTGGAATTAGGTTAAGGAAAAAGCAGTAATTTTTCAGCATGGCCTAGTGTCCAGAAAATGTTATTAATGTTGGCGCTTTTTTTTTCATCGAAATGAAAAACTAATATTTATTCAAATTCGCTCAGAACAAGATAAATAAAATGTGTACTCACAGTTTTTTAGCAGATATTTTTCATGTTACGCTGTTGCGGATTCCGATTCCAAAATGATGAATCACGAAAGAAAAAATAAATAAAATAAAATAAAAATTACACATAACAAAATGCTTGTTTTCCCCAAAATAGTACACGTGGAACGCAATGTTTAACCTTTTTCGGCAATTTTCTAAATCACCGCAAGGTAGCGTATTCGTCGCGAATAGTGTTCAAACACTTTAAATTACTACAAATAATAATACGATATGAATGAAATGTTATCCATAGGAAATATTTAAGTTAAATGTTCCTATTCCTATTCAGAGTCACAACTGACTACAACTGTATTTATGTCGAGTACTGCATACTAAGTGCCTTGCCTCCATTATTTATATACCGATAGATGGCAGCACCATCCCCGGATCGAACAGTTAATGAGAATTTAGAACTAGTCCAGGAGCTAATAGCTACCTGGTGCTAGCACCCCAAGAGGTATCGTTTCACTTGGAGGACATTGAGACCACGAGCATATTTAATGACGACGGTGGGTCTTCGACCATCGAGGTCCCGAATCCGAGACTCTACCGATCGGGCTACCACGGCCCAAGTTAAATGTTAATCCAATGAATGGTTTTTAAATCTGGGAGTAGATCACCGTTAAGTAAAATCTAATTGAATTTTAAAATTTAAATCGGTCATTAAACTTTTAAATTAGTTCCGAATGTTTTCATAAATACAACTCCTCCTGTTAATCATTATGCAATATAAATTTGAAACGATAAGCCAAAAAAAAAAAAAAAAAAGCCTCAAAGTATGCCTCAAAAAACATATTAGTTGCGAATACATTTATGCTTTCGTGTAATAATACGGTAAAAATAATAACTGAAACTGAGAAAATAATTAATTACATGTCAATGGGGCCCTAATTATTTTTATCATCTTTTTTTTAAACCACTGAAAATGAGCTAAACTAAATTTCTGAAAGAAAAGTAGAAATCTTATTTCTAGAAATAAACAAATGAACTAGTGATGCCGTCTAGCGTACGAAAACGTCATTAGAAGGCGCGCCTTACCAGAATTACCGCTTGGGAACCGCTAATATGAACCACAGAGAGCTCATTCCCTTAACCAGTTTGGGATTCAAATAAATGACACTTGCATCGGTCCTCATGACGTCACGATAGGCCGTTGCAGAATTAGTCGTTTTGGTGAACGATTAACAATATAAACAAACATGGCTACTCGATTGATAAATAGTCTTGTTAATCAAGTCAAAAGTAAAGAATTTCGCACTTACTTATGCAGGTAAGAAATTAGCTCAGTATAATTTAGTTTGTTGAAGCATTTTTTGGTCTCAGATTGAATTTCGAACCCATAAAAATGAATTTATTTAAAAATTATTCATGTAGTGTAGGTCCATGTGAGTAGGTCCTTTAAAGGGTGACTTGAATGTCAGACGAAATTTATTGGTCTAACCGGAGCGCGGTGAGAATTGACACCACGGTACCCTCGATATTAAACCATATTTCCAATTCAAATGTAGTAAAATAGTTTTGCTGAGCGATGGGGAATGGTTCGGAAAAACCCTGATTTTTTTTTTTTTTTTTTTTGTTAAATAAATCTTTTTTTTTTTTTTTTTTCGGTTCTCTTCCTTAGGTATATCTGCTCAAAAAAAAAAAAAAAAAAAAAAAAAAAAAATGAAAATTTCAAAATGTCTAGCATGTAGAACTGCTTTCAGAAATAAATATAGTACTATTTTTGATATTTTTATATTCAGTGTCCCACATGAAAATATTAACTTTGATAATGGAAGCTGTAAGGGGTCTTTCCACAGTATTCACATGTTATGTCGGGACATTTCACAGCAAAAGTTTAAGATAATAGTAGTTTTTTCATTGACAACAATTAAAGTAGGTACTTTGTAACTATTTTTAATGCATTATATACAACTTCAACTAGGTGTCTGTAAAATATCTTTTTATTTTAGCTATTTGTTATTTTTAAAAAAAAATAATAAAGTTTTGTTACGTACGGGACTTCACAAAATTTTTTTTTTAAGTACCTTCAGTCAATTGGACTTTGCTCTGAATTTATCAAATATTTTTACAAATAAAAATAGTGAGTGAAAGCAGAAATATACCTGCTAACAATTACCTCTAGTTATTTCTGAAAAATGTGTCATTAATTAATAAAAACTAATTATTTTTGTTACGTACGGGACAAGGCTGTTTGTTACGTACGGGACATATGAATTGAGATCTCAGTTCTATGAAGAATTTTTATCTAAAATGAGCATAAATCTTGTGAACTTAATAAATTTATTATTTAACTAGTTTAAATAAAAATAAATAAAATTTTCTTGAATATTTTAATTGTTTTCCTGTTTAAATTAATAAATTCTAGTCTACATTTGAAAAAGAAGAAACATTAAAAAATAAACCAGTACATTTACACAGTATAAATTACTGCAGATCTGAAACATTTTTTTATATTAATTCTAAGACATTAATAATGTGTTCAATCTTTTTGACCTCGTCTACTAGTAATGAAAAATGTCTGCGGCTATTAATTGGACTAGGTGCATTGCTAAGTTTTGCCAAAATATTTTTTTTAAAGATTCTATCCTTTTTTGGAACTTGCGGCCAGAAAAATTTGCTGTGTCCTATAGGTTTCATGAAGGATACATACAAATATTGGTTGTCTATATCTTCTACCACCCCTGGCCACCAATTATCATCATATAAGACTGACACCCAGTCTGACTTTTCAATTAACACAGAAACGCTCTGTGCAACTGATCTAGATTCTACCGGAACCAAAATTTTGATTTCTTCATCAGGATTTTTTTAATGGGAAAAGAAGAATTTATCCAAATGCCAAGAGTGTCTGAGCTAATTGGTTGGGCGAAATGATTCCGGTGAATTCCCGATATTGAGGTGGCCATTTCCCACTTTTCACGTAAACCATTCTTTACAATACACCTTTGAATATCATCTTCACTTATGTATTTAATATTTATATGGGGTGTCTCCTTTTTGGCAGCTTCAAAAAATTCCATTGCTGTATTTATTTTATATTGCTTCCGTAATATGACGAGCCAAATGTTCCTTTTTACCACAGCCCCTAAACCATCAACTGCACCTTTTCCATGTGCAGTTCCAAAAAAGTTCCAGTCTGCTGAAACACCATAATAATGCATGTGGAGCATTAAATTTTGCATATTATATCTGTTTTTAAATTGCGCCCCACAGCCATCAGACCAGAAATGAATATGACTAAATGTCAGGGTCCGTTTAATATCTTCAATTATTGTATAATTAAAAGCAAATACTGCATCCTTAGTGTGGTTTAAGTCATCAGAAACAACAACATAGTTTTTATGTTCCAGCTCCAGAGTTTAGCTGTTTTTATAGTATATAATACACATAAATATAGTCACTTGGGATGAGTTCCAGTGAGCTGCCATAATCTCTTCTTGTTGCTTCAAAGTAAAATTTTCAGCGAAGTCTTCATGAATAATTATATTTTGAGCTTTAAGATTTTCTTTTAGATATCTGAATTCGGCAAGCTGCTTTTGGGCGGTATAAACATGCATGGCAAAAGATTTTGAAAGGCTAACCAGTTCTTCTTTTACAAATACAAATACAAATGTGACGACCAGCAACAGGCTCTGGGCCCAGCTAGGCTGGTCCTAGTCAATTAGTTAGTCCCCAATGAAGATCAATGGCCCTCTTAAAGCTATCCACTCCCTTGCTCATTACCGCCTCTTCCGGTAAGCTATTCCAAGTGCCCACGACCCTGCTAAAGTAGTAGTTTTTCCTGATTTCCAAGTTAGCCTGAGATTTAAATAGCTTAAAACAATGACCCCTTGTCCTGCTTTCCCCGCAAAAATTTAATCCATTTACATCTTTCATTTTGATAAATTTAAATAACTCAATCATGTCCCCTCTGACTCTCCTTTGCTCCAGGCTATAAGTGTTAAGCCTATTAAGTCTGGTATCATAATCTAAATCTGAGAGTCCCCTTACTAATTTAGTTACCCTTCTTTGAACCCTTTCCAATACGAAAATATCTTTCTTCAGATAAGGCGACCAAAACTGAACAGCATACTCCAAATGAGGTCTTACTAAACTCCTATATAAAGGCAGAAGAACTTTCTTAGATTTGTTTGAAATAGATCTCTTGATGAACCCAAGCATTTTGTTGGCTTTGTTATTAGCAATACTGCACTGTTGACTAAACTTGAAGTCCTGATTTATAAAGACACCCAGATCCATAACATTTTCTGCCTGATTTATGACTGAACCCTGTAAATGATATCTCATACGCTTATTTCCATGACCTAAGTGTAGCACTTGACATTTCCCTACATTAACTGCCATACCCCATTTATCTGCCCACTTAGTGATATGATCTAAATCCTCTTGCAGCTGTTTTACTTGTTCTTCATTTTCGACAATCCCCATAACTTTTACATCGTCAGCAAAACAATTCATGCTTCCAGAAATATTTTCATTGATGTCATTCATAAATATAATAAACAAAAGAGGCCCTAAAACTGATCCCTGAGGAACCCCACTTAAAACATCACTCCAATTAGAATGATTTCCTCTCACAACTACTCTTTGCTTCCTACCAGTAAGCCAATTTCTAACCCAAAGTAAAGTTTTTCCTCCTATTCCAATGTCAGCTAACTTGCTGAGAAGAGCAACATGCGGTACCTTGTCAAAAGCTTTTTGAAAGTCAATATAAACAACATCCACACATTTTTTGTTATCTAAAGCTGAGGTAACCTTGTCGTAGAAATGCAATAAATTAGTAGTACAGGATTTACCTTTCCTGAAACCATACTGCAAACTAGTCAACAGACTATTATTCTCTAAGAACATCATGATCTTAATTTTGATCAAAGTTTCGAAAGTCTTACAAATCACCGAAGTCAAACTTACAGGTCTATAATTCCCAGCAAGACCTTTAGACCCCTTCTTGAAGAGGGGCGTTATGTTAGCCAGCTTCCCGTCCTCTGGCACCGTCCCCGAGTTATAAGAAGCATTGAAAATATTCAAAATAACATCCACTAATTCCTCTGCACATTCAACTAAAATTTTTGGATAAATATTATCTGGTCCCGGAGCTTTAGTTGCTTTAATCTTTTTCAAATGAAATAAAACCTCCTCCCTGGAAAATACAAAATCCTCAAGCTGTATAATAGCTTGTGTCTTGTTAGTGTCAACTGTTGAGATACAGTTATCGTTAAACACACTGGAAAAAAAGTTATTCAGAACATTTGCAATATCCCTATCGTTTTGGATTAAATTTCCATACTCATCAACCAAAGGCCCAATTTGACTGTTTCGAGCTTTCCCAGAATTAGCGTAAGCAAAAAACCTCTTAGGGTTCCCATCAATGTCATCTGCCAGCCTTTGCTCCAATTCCCTTTTCTGAATCCGTACCAAATACTTAAAATTTCGCCTTGCCTTACCATACTGGAGCCTCTCCGCACTCTGACCAGTTTCTTTAAACTTACGAAAAGTGGCTTGCTTATAATTAAGAGCTTCTTTAGTCTCCCTGGAGAACCACATGGGCCAAATTTTGGTATTAACACCTTTTCTCCTAAATGGAACATAGTCCCCAACGGTTTTAGCAAGTTTATCCTTAAATTCCGTCCACTGCTGATCTACCTCGCTATTTTCCAACCCTGACGAAAAAACCTCTTTCAAGCTCTGCCTAAGTGCAACAAAATCAGTGTTTCTGAAATTGGGCTCAAACCTAAAATTATCATCTTTGCACACTTCAAATTTAACCCGGAACCTAATGCTGTTATGATCACTATCTCCAATATGCTCCCCTACACTCAACCCCTGAACAAAACTACCTATGTCACAAAAAACTAGATCCAAAATTGCCTCCTCTCGAGTTCCCTGAGTTACAACTTGATCTAAGAAACAGTCACCAATTACTTTTAAAAATTCCTCTTCTTTGCCATTACCAGGATAAAAATTATTCCAATCAATACCCGGAAAATTGAAATCCCCCATTATGATAACGGATCCCTTACTGGACATGTCACTAATAATACGGTACATCTGTTCATCTTGTCCCTGGTTTGAATTAGGTGGCCTATAAATGTTTCCACAGCGTAGCTTTTTGCCCTTACTGCTCATCAACTCCAGCCAAACCATATCAATATCAGTAGGCTTATCATTTATGACCAATTCATTGCAAATAAAATTGTCTCTAACATAAAATAAAACCCCACCACCTCTTTTACCTACTCTATCCTGTCTGAACAAATTATACCCAGCAATATGTAATAACTCTGCATCAGATTCGGTAGCCCATGTCTCTGTAATTCCAATAACATCCAACTTCTCATCCATAACTATGCTTTTCAATTCATCCATCTTGTTCCTAATACTGCGAGCATTGGTACAGAAAACTTTAAGCATGCCTAAGTTGCTTTTATTTAACACCCTGAAATTTCCTAAATTACAATTGTTAACATTACTACTCTTGTTCGTCACTTTATTTCCATTTCTAGCAATACCCAAAAAAATTTCATTCTCTCGATACCTGATGCTTGAACCATGCCCCCCATTCCAACTTAGTTTTTTGACTCCGAATCCCTTAAAATTAATCCACTAACCATTTTGACCCCTGTAGAGCTCAGATGCAGGCCATCCCTAGCAATCCAATCCCGTTTACAATGACTCCATACATCAATGAACCTGATACTGCGCTTTTCGCAAATTGACTTCAGTAGCAAGTTCATACACCTCGCAGTAGCAAGTTCATACACCTCGTCCATACCCTTTTGCCTGGAGTAAGTCACAAACAACTAGTTCTTTTTTCATTTTTCCTTCAATTCACTTCCATTGATAAAATTGGATATCCATTTCTTCGTCCAAGTTATCACAATTTATTGTCTTGCTTGTCCAAGAGTCCACACCACATTCTTTGCAATTTCTGCTGCAACAATTTAATGATTTGCTGTCATTTAAGTTGAAGCAGCATATTGTTTCTTTCACTGCAGTTTCTGCATTAGTTGGTAATTTTATTGAGGCAATTTTATTGAGACCTTCTAACAGCATCTCAACATTTTCATGTTGCATGCACATACAAACTTCGTGATCTCTCTGGGATACTAGAAATACTTTAGCAGGACGAAGTTCCGCAAATGTGCTTAACCCTATGGATAAATTGGCTACTTCTTTAAACAGTTGATGTGCTTCCTTCAGTTTCATTATTAATATTCGTTTTTGATACTTGGTTCTTTTGCCTGAAACAAGGTCTTTTACAGAAACATATTCATTTTTTCCTGGCAAGATTCTACTTATGGAATATTGTCTGTAAAAATCTATCACTTCCTGTTTTTGGTTTTCGGTAAGTGCATCTGTCCTTTTTTTTCTAACATCCTTCTCTTTATTAACTCCCTCAAGACATTTAATGTTAATTTCCTTTGAAAGTACCTTAATTTTTCCTGGTGACCAGTTTTTTATACATTTTTAAGAATTGGTATTTGTTTGGTTGGTGTTGATGGTAATACACTTTTGACACGCTTTAAAGCTTTACCTAAAACTTGTGGTGTCATCATCATAGAATTTGAAGGTTCTTCATGTACAGTCATATTTTGACGTCTCTTGCTTCTTTCAATTTCTTTTTTCTGAGCTCTTTTTCTTTCAGTTTCATATTTCCTTTGTTGATAAAATTCTTTTTTAGTCATAGTGGACTTTTTCTTCTCCCTGTATCTTCTAATTCTTTCCCTTTCTCTGATTTTATCAGCCAAACAGTTATCTAGGGGAGACCAGGGCAAGATGACTATGCTAACAATTTTTGTTGTTTATTAATTTATTTTTAAGGATAATAAAATTTCCTTTACATGGGCTGTTAGAGTGGTCCTTTGTAGTATTAAATATAGTACCATTTATTTTTTCAAATGAAATAAATGAAGGATATTTTTATTTTTTCATTACCTTATCAAATCATCAACTTGCTCCAGTACTGGGGCATGATGACTTTGGCCTCGGGGCAAGATGATAACACTGCAAAAGGTTGAACACAATTAATTTTTTTAATATATTACATAGTTTAACAAATTTTGACTGTGTTTTTACATCTTATAAAGCATCAAATTAAGCGTAATGAATTGCAAAGTAATGTTGAAGTGTTTGATTGGGCAGCTACTAATAGTCACAAATAAAAAGGCCATTTTCATAATTGGAGCATTCTTCACGCCACTAGAACCATTCTTCTGTTGGAGAGTCACAATATTCTTCTTTACAAGCAGGACTTGTAAAGAAGAAGCATTGTCATCTTGCCCCGTGTTTTGGCCCGGACTGCCTGTTTGAAAGGATTCGTCTTCATTGCCATAAAGAAAGGCCATTAATTAACGTTTATTCATGGTAATAGGCAGTATATAAACTAAGTTACTCATAAATACTAAAAAGAAACCATCTATCATTCCTGTATCTTTAGCAGAGCTTATTTACACATGCATGAAAATTATAACATAGCAGCGGTAAACAATCAGAACTTCAGAACTAACACGAATATGACAATTTCAGCATCTTTAAACTATTGCTGAACGACCAGCCGATAGGAGAGCCAGTAGTATCCAGTTGATGCTGTTTCCTAGTGGAAAACGGAAAAATTAAGACATTCGGCATCTTGCCCGGCTTGTCATCTTGCCCCGGTCTCCCCTACATCATTTTTTCTTTTCAGTCTGTGTTTTCTAACTCTCTCTTTTGAAGTAGGAGCCATAATTAACTTTTATAAATTATAATTATTCTAGTATACTTTATATTAAAATCAAAAATATAATCAAAATGTATTTAAATACCTATTATGTTATAAATAATCATACATATATAACTTTTGAAGTTAAATAACTGATCAGTTATGATTCCTAAGTTTCTTTTCCAATTTTTCAAGCATTCTATATTCCAACTAATGGTAGCCCTAGTTAACCACATGTGTTCATTTATACACTGGTTATAGCTGGTACTGCCATCTATGAAGCAATATTCCAAAATATATCTAAAAATTATATTTTATCCAAATTTGAAATTAAAATTCTGCTTTTTGTCCCGTACGTAACAGATTTGTCCCGTACGTAACACACTTTTAATTATTATCTCCTGGTTCTAAATTAACAGTTAGAACATTTTAATTGCATAAATTAAGAAGTTGGTTCAATAGTTGAAGAGAAAACAAAAAACTGTTTTGTTGTCATCAGTATTATTGGTAATAAGATTAAAAATAAGCCTAAAATTGTTACGTACGGGACAAAAAGAAAAAAAATATTGAAAATTTATAACTAAACATTTTTTAAATATGTTTCTTATTATTTCATTTAATGCTACTATTGTAGAGGTTTAATAAATTATAGGAACTTTGAATTAAAATAAAATATTTTTTGAGTTATGGTTAAACATAAAGTGTCCCGTACGTAACAGACTTTTCAACAAGTCCATAATAAAAGCTCAGTAAGTTTTTTGGGGGTAAAAATAATGATATTATTTTAATAAAATTTAAATGTAGAGATTTTAAGCTTTAAAATGATGTATAACACTTCAGTAAAAGTAAAAAAAATTTTTTTGAAGCTCTGAAGCCAAATACTGCGGAATGACCCTAAGATAATTTAATATCCCTGTACATCAAAATATTATTTATTAACGTTTCTCACTAGAATTAAAACTTCATGCACATAATTATATCTGTAATATCAGTCGGCAGGGTGTCAACCATTTTCATCAGTTATTTTGCCACAATTTAAATCAAATGTTTTATTTAAAAAATTATTTGATTTAAATCAGAGTTTTTCGGATTAATTTTATCAAATTACGAAGATTAAGGAGATGTTAGTTATATTAATGTATACCATTGGATATCCCCCCCCCCCCCAGAAAACTAGGAGCCTGGCCGGGGCCTTTTTCTAAACTTAAAACTTTTTTGTAGTCTATGGGAGGTTGGGCCCTGTGCAGGGGTGGACTGGCCCGTGGGCCGATGCGCTGCCAGCCTATGGGCCATTGCCAATCGAAACTGCTACTAGCCAATTGGAATTTTGTTACTTAAGTATTCATTTAGAACATTTTCGTCATCCAACATATTTCCAAAGTTTTTTGACAGTTAAAGATCCTGCCAACCTATCAATTAGCATATATAGAACTTGGTCTTATAGAGGCAGACAAAACTTTGGAACCTAATTTTATTTGCTACATGTAACTTTCCGACTCTGCTCCTAAACTCCGAGAATAGTTTATTACTATTTTAACTTTTATGACAAATTTTAGATCTTATTGCTTTATGAAAAACTTTTAAAAAAGTCTCTGTGACAACATATTGCAAGGAAAGGGTCAGCAGAAATACTAAGATTGTTGTTCAATGTCAAACAATATAAATCAAAATCTAATTTAAAAAAAAAATAGGTTAAATGAAGTAGAAACTCAACAGGGGACTTCAGTTTGCCACCGCCGCAAAGAATCAACAAAAACAATTCTATAAAAACAGGATTAGTTCATGAAAAACGGAAATGCAAATAATGTTTTTTAGCATACCCGGTGCAACTGGAAAACTTAATAAATTCAACACTAACCAAAAATCGATCAACAAGCAGACTGGCTTTTGTGATGTTTTTTTACGGAGCTTCCGGGACTTTACATAGTAGTTCAAAAACTGACTATCCCACATTTAAACTACTTTGAATATCTCCTCCAGAAAGACTCCATATGTTCCACAAGAAAAAAACTGGAAATTTTGAGAACTTCTTCCGGAGGGAGAGTCTCACTATGAAGAACGAATATTCGATGAGCTACTGTTTGAAGCGTATATAGAACCCCAAAAGGCTAAGAAGGTTCATACAAAACTATGAGAGGTCTCACCTTTGTATTTGACGGTGACTTTCATCAAACTCTTCCTGTGGTGCCCTAGAGGTACGCATACAGATATACTGTAATCCTAATTAAAGTTGTCCTCTTTTAGGAGCCCTTTACAATCTTTGCATCTTAAGAACAACTATAATAGTTTGTTTAGAAGATGGTGGTGGAGTCTTTAATTACAAGTAAGTTACGGGAAAATACCAGGAAAAGGATCTCTTATCAAAATATATGAGTTAGGAAAATCTCGCTGAATGATTTGATCCTCAATGTTTATCCTGAAACCCAGACTCTTTGTCAAAAAAATCACATGTAGATGTGCGAGAGGGTAATAGTTTTTGCCAACAATGCTGTGCATCATCCATATAATAATCCCTTTCGCTCCTCAGGACTTCTCTTCATGCTTTTAGAATTAAAGGCGATATTCCTATGATTTTATTGTGCCACTTTAATTTGCCTAATCTAAGCAATGGGGAATTAGACCCCAATTAAAATCACTAAGGAAAATTATGAATTAGAGTTATTCTTCTTACAGTATCAGCAAAGCAATTCATAAAAGTTTGCGGAAGGCAATTACAATTAATAATGTATCATAATTGACTTTGAATTCATAGCACCCCAGAAGTGATACATAGTCTGTTGGAGGGGGGGGGGGACTTTTGCCAAAGTAGGCACCCTGTGGCCTGTGAGCTCTCCTAGTTGTGCACCTATGTTTTCTATTTTGCCTTCGAAACATGTGAAGCAATGTATAAAAGATTGCATAAGGAGTTTACAATGAATGGTGTATTTTAATTAACTTTGAATTAATAGTACCCCAGAAGTGATAGGTAGTAGGGGGAGAGAGGCAATGCGCTCTCCTACCTATGCGCCCTCAAGTCTGAATACCTTTTTTTCTGCAATTTCCCTTTTTTTTGAGTCATGGGGGAGGGGGAGATGCTGAAACAGGATGAGCGCCTTCCAAAGCCAGATTTAACGCCCTCTGCTTCCTGCCTGTGCACCCCTAAACCTGTGCGCCTCTTTTTTTCCCTTGTGTTCACAAACCTGTACGATTTCGCTTTTTTCTGTTCTGAAAATTCACAAACCTGAGAACCGTTGTTTATTTTGGAACTAATGTCATATACCCCACCCTTGGCGACTTTTTCCTGTTGGTGCCAAGAAAGCGTCGCCAAGAAAATGATGTATGACGACATATGTCATACATTGTTCTTAGCGATGCTTTTTAGCGACCACAGCAAAAAACATCGTGAATTTTTGCTTCAAAAATACCACAAACTAGAAAGTTTTTGTATATTACTAGTTGGTATTTAAAGTGCTTAAATTAACAAATTATTATCACAGTTCACCAAAGAAATATGTACCAATAAAAATAAAAGCTATTTTCCAACATGCATTTTCTCAAACAAAAACAATTCTCATACTCTACTAAAAAAGAGCAAAGCGATTCAATATGTGATGTTTAAAGCAGAAAACATCCCCAAAATATAACTATTTCAGCCTAAAAAAACGCTTATTTATTCAAATTTTGATGTATGAAAAGTAAAAATGTCTCGACAGAACATCCCAAACATAAACAATACAAAAATACCATACATTTATTTGCTATCCAAAAATTCTTTCAAAATACCTACTGAAATATCTACTATATTTTACATAAAATAACACCTTCATATTTTCATAAAATTGTAGATTCATTTTATTTTCAGAAATTCGGTACCTAAAGGAGGCACGTTTACAGAATCTGCTTGAAAAGTTCTTGGCATCAATAAGAATTAACATTTAGAATAAAATAACTGTACTTTTTTTTTGTAAAATAAATTTACATGCAGTAAATATAAAGTTAAAAACTACAAGAAACCCTCAAGATTTTGTAAAAATAAAGAATTTCGGAAGTGAGAGTTTTTGTTTTTTAAATTCTAAAATAAAAACTTACGTTTTTGTTGTATAAATCCTCACACTCAGTCTGAAACACAACATATGAAACAATGCGCCTTACCAAGACACACCCAAAGTTGGGTTTTACTCTTAATTAACGGTAAACTGGCATTTTCTGACATTTATTCATCAAAACACAACTACTGAATCTAAACCAACACAAAATAAGCTTTCCTATAAGGTATATTGCATGAAAAAAACAAAGATCTATCCAATATGGAGGGCAAACAAGTAAACAAGTTTGAACAGATCTAAGATTGCCTTCGGGTTGCCAAACACAAGTTAGTTTAGCCAGGGATACCATGCTAAAAAAGTTATTGCCTCATTCCCGAGAGAAATATTTCAATTTCGTGTAAAAAATTGGATGTCGCCAAATGGGGGGGTATATCGCATTTGCACCTTTATTTTTATTTTATTGTTGTTTTTTTTGCAAGTTTTTCTCCTCCTTTTTTTTTTTTTTTTTTTTTGTACCTTCTTTCAAATTTTTTATGATTTTTTCCCCCCTCTCATTGAACATTTAAAATAATATTTTACCTCTCAATTATGCATGAAGTGTACAAAAGTTACTTAATGCACTCTTATAAAATCTTTCACATGTTTGTTTTCAAAATTTTAAAATCTGGAAAATGTATTATTAAAATATTTTCCTCTTTTTTCGCATTTATGAATTTTGTACATTTTTAATAAACATGAAAATTTTAGCATTGATAATTTTTGTCCTCTTATTTGTATTATAGTAAATGAAGATAGCAATCTGGAAAATGTTTTCTGTAGTGCACTCCTGCATGTGCTCTTAATTTTAATAGAATGCATAAAAGCATTTTACAGGCTGTAGAGTGCTTTAAGTCACAGGCACATTTTTTTACTACTTTGTTTAAAATAATATTATATGTATTTTTTTCTTCTCTTTCATGCTTCTGGAAATGCTCTCAACTACTCTAGCACTGTAAGTATATAAATTATTTTCGTTTATTTTAAAGTATTTTGTGACTTTGTTAGAATTTGACAAGATTCCTGCTCATATACCAAAATATCTTTTGCAAAAAATTAAGCAACATAATAAAAAGTTTCTATTTCTCCAAAACTAAATGAAAACATGTAGGAAAGTCAAATGAGAATGTTTATTATGTAAAGGAGAATAGCTAACAATCAGAAAATTTATTAGTAATTTAAGTTCAGACCAGTGGTGCCCAACCTTTCTTTTCACTAGAGCTGCACCCGGTGTTGTAGCTGGAAAAATAATCTTTGAATGAACTCACCTCGGGGCTTAAGGGGACTCGCGAAGAAAAAAGTTGTTTGTAAATCAAATTATATTATATTTGCATTATTTTATTGTAAAAAAATAAATACTTCGAGGATTACGTCACCATCTTTTCTTCTCAACTGCAGCAAAGACCAAACCTTATGTTATGATAAACTTTGCTGACCAGAACACTTATTTAGTTGCATTTATTTAAAATTTTTTCTGTTTAATATCATGAAACACAGAAAAAGAGAGAAAATTACAAAACCCAAGAATTGTTGTTATCATTGCTAAATGCTTCTTTTACTAAAACGAAGTTTCCATCTGTTTTCAGAAAACACTATTTGACACTTATTTGGCTCCAAATTTCCTACCTACAAGCGTTGTCAATACACAATCAAACTGACCTCTGGTTTAGACTTTCCTTAATAGAGGACCCTATAACCCTTAATTTTTTCATTTTATTCAGTTGTACACTTACAGTACTACCATAAGTAGGGGAAAGTGATGTAAAACCGGAACCCTAAGGTTTGCAGGCTTCCAAAAATCAGTTTTTAGCATAAATGAACAAAATTTTGCAAAAGTATGCACTACTTATCTATTAATGTAACCACAGTTTCAAAAACATAAGTAGTTTTTTTTTTTTAGATTTTTATTAATTTTTTTGTAAAAAAAGTAATTTTACCCGGTTTTGCCCCACTAGTGGGGTAAAACTGGGTAGACATGTTATTGCTATGGAAAATAAAAATTTAAAAAGTGTCCTCAAAATTCAAGTTTTATTTATTGACATGCTAACTATTGTTGTAACATAATAGAATATAGACACATATTGATGAGTTGTCAGTAAATTAAATTGACATTACCTTTAATTTTTTGCTCTAATATAAGGCCTATTGACACAAGTCGCAAGTAAAATAGTATCTTCCTCTTTGGCCCCAGAGCAGCTTTCATGGGCCTGACAATGATATTAGATGCATTGGATCCATCCCTAACCACCCTTGGAGTCTGAGTAAAGCTCATTGCAGTAAATGCAGGTAGTATTCTCATCCTCTTCACTGGACTCATCTCTCATTTGCTCCTTTGGTTTTTCTTTTTTTGTACGCTTATTTTCTGTCCGGTCTTTTTTGGCATCTTTATAATATTGTTTTTTCTGCGATTCATTTGACTTTAATTCAGTTTTTTCTTCCGTCCATCTTTGGTCTTTTTTCCATCATTTTTCCTTTTCTTTCTTCTAATGTTGCCTAAAGATGAAGCTTGTATAAGGGAGCCCGCCAAAATGAGAGTTTTTCCTTTTCTCTTGTCCTCATTTGGCTGAGTCTTTTTCTCAGTGTATGGGGGGTAGTACCCGGTTTTGCCCCGCACTGTACAGCTTTCATAGAAAATGCTGTCATATGACTATACAAAATGCTGCAGACAATTACTTAGAATGATAATGAAGGTAATTAAATGTTGTACAAAGAGAGCTACATTACTTTACTGTTGCAGAAACAGGAACATAGTACAATCGGTCTAGTTTTGTACAAAAATTTTAAGCAAAAACCAATCAAACAGAATTTTCATCACAGGAATGAAAGAAGCGAGTCTATTAGGTTCTAATTAAATGACCGCTGTTTCTTCATCAAGGTGGAAGGTAGTTATTCTCTTGTCCACGTGATTGCAGCGCTTACAGAGGCTAGAAGGGGTACCCAGTTTGCTCCCAACTTCCCGGTTTTACCCCACTTTCCCCTTCTGTAACTAAAAGTGATAGATGATGGTAGTGATTTCTTTTTCTGCTCTCTTGTTCTTGTTCCAAAGCTTACAAATTCTGCAATAAATTAAAACAAAAAGTCATTGGTAGAAATTTACCAATTACAACTAGAGAAATAAGATCCTCGTGAATCAAGGGGAGGGGAAAGGGGCTAAAGTTGTTGAAACTCCACTAATTTCATCATTCTTTTTAAGTATTGGAGGTACTCATAAAATTTGCACTCATACGAAACAATCCTGGGTGCACCATAGTTGAGATTTAGTATCTTCAAGCACATTGCTACAGCATCTACTTGGAATCCATTAGGATGCTTTCAACTAACCTACAGTTAGGTGGCCAATTCCCAGGCTTCAGACATTGCGGTAAAGAAACCCACATTTATGACTGGACTATCAGGCCAAGCCTCTTGGAGATGGCGTTCTCAGTAAAAAAACAATATTGGTAGTTATTAAACCACTATAAAGTGGAGCAAGTATTGCTGTCAAGTTAAATTAACAGACGCATTAAGATAGTTTTTGGCTATTTTTTAAAAGTTGAAGTCAAAAGCACGGCATAATACCCACAAGAACTTCATAGTTGATGAAGGAAGGTTTACTCCTTTTACTGCAAGGTAAAGCACAAAAAGAAAAAAAAAATTTAGCTCTCCATGAGGCAGGGCCAGACTGGGCAATCGGGCAGTCGGGCGATTACCCGAAGGGCCGGTGGGTCGTGGGGCTGTTCAACTCTCTCTTAATGATTACCAGTTTGAAGGATCGTCAAATTTGGTGGTGCCTGCGCCAGGCCTATGTTTAGCAGAGGCTTGGTAGGCAATCTGGTACTAGCTATAGGTTTAATATTAAGAGTGCCCAGGAGGCATTTTCTGAGTGTACTCAGGGCCGCCGAGAGCCCCGACTGTTGGTTTTCCGGCCCTTTGTCCTCATTAAAACCTATAAAACTTGTACGACTGCAATTCCAAGGCAAGCCTCTAGTTTCCAACTGGGCTGACATGGCCTCTGGTCGGCCCTGAGTGTACTTCAGGGCATGGACGGATTTATGGGAGGGCGAGGGGGGAGACAATGCCCCCCCAGTCTTGGGAGGACTTTATACATAGCAACAATACTCCATCCAAAATCTCTAAAGAAAAAATCATGATTTTTTTCTTTTTTTGAATAGTTTAGAAGCGAAAATGAAGAAAAGAGCGACTGTACTTTTCTAAGGGGGGAGGAGTCACTGTACAATGTATTATAACAAGTAAAGAGGTCACTGGGATCCTGAAATGTGTTGAAAACGACAACTTTGAACTGAAACAAAGATTATTAAAAAAAACGGATTTACCTGTAAACAAAACAAGCTATATCTTTGGGCACCTGCTTTGTTGAAGGCTCTAACTCCCAAAAACTTCATGGTTTGTTTCTTAACAAAAAAAAAGGAAAGGATTTGAAAAAACCAATTTCATGTTAAGTGTTTGAAAACCTTAAAAAATTTGGAAAAATGCGGATACAAACCATAAATTTAAACATTGATAACAAATGGGAGGGGGGTAGAGGAATAAATGCCGAAATTTGTTAAATTCAGTTCCTTGCCTCATCCTGCATCAAAAATGTAAAAATCATGATTCTCACGTTTTTCTAACATATTACTTGAGACAAATTTTTGTGACTCACATGTTTCATATCTTGCTGTTTATTTAATCCCAAATGCAGTGCAGTATTTTAGAAATTCTCTTGTATTGCCTGCTTCTATCTTACTTCTGCTACATATTGTTAATGGATTCAGCCTGGGGGAAAAAAAAACACTACTTCTATTCCTTTTCGTTTTCTGCACTGCTTGTAATTGAAAAAAAAAGTTGTTGCAATGAAAAATCTATAGTTTTTTTCTTTTTCTTTTTTTTTTCTGAGGACTGCGGTCGCTGATTTGTCAACCCCAAAACAATTTTTATTGTGTATTATCATAATTCGCAAAAGAGTATTTGGCTATTTTTTTTCTGAGATTTTTGTAGTCCCAATTACACCCTTATAATGCTTCAAAATGCTGAATTTTACATATATTTTACGAAAATTTTGTGGGAGAAACCCCCCGACTCCCCTACAATTGGGTATATTCTACGCCCTACTTAAAAGGGACACCAATAAAACATAGTTGGGGGGGGGGGGCGCAACAGAAAAAGTTGTCCGGGCTACAGAAGAGACAAAAAACCTGAGGAAGCTTATAGGGCCACATTAAGTCTAAATCCAGCATTGCTTATAACTAGTATTGTTCAAAAAAAAAAAAAATCTTGCCCTTCCATGAACTCAGTTCTAAATCCGCCTATGCTTCAGGGCCATCTTCAAAGGGGTATAGAGAGTGCTACCCCCTCCCTCTCGCACCTTTTTCAGATTCCCATTTTATTTTAGCGATGCACCAAAAAGAAGGCCTTCACAGTTTTACAAAATTTTAATTGGAATAATAAATGAACAAATTGAATAAAAGTAACAATAAGTATTAATACTGCAAAATTTTAAAAGCTAGTGTTGTTTTAAAATAGAATCGTCCACAGGGTGGCGACAGATCAGGGAGATCAGGGAAAAGTCAGGGAACTTTATCACTCAGGGAAAAATCAGGGAAATATCAGGGAATTTTGAAAAAATAGCAAATATTCAGGGAAAATTGATCAAATGAAGAAAAAAAAAATTTTCCTAGCAAAATGAAGTACTTTTGATTCCCTACGAATTTTCCGCCAATTATTTGCTTTAAAAAAGTAGAATTAATGAGGTGGGATTATAGTGTCGCATATTTGTGTATCTTTTTCCCTCAAGTTCAAAGTATTCAATCTTAGGATGAGCTTCCTAAGATTGCTTCTGTGTCTGTAATTTTTTTTTTTTTTTTAAATCTAGCTTGAATTTTCCATCACGCATTCCATGCTACTTAAAATAAACAACCCTACAGACAAAGAGGAAGCCGTCATTAACGACTGTGCTCCCTTGCTTTTACTCATTGTCTTGAAGTAATTAGCATACTGTTATCACGATTTCAAGAAAGAATCTTTGTTTTTTAAATTAATGCTGAAAAAATCTTAAAAGTTATCACTTGTCATTTTTAAATTGATTGCTAAAATTGAATTTTGACTTGAAATCATTTTTTTTTTTTTGCCATTTTATTATTTGCTGTTACTTTAGATTACACGAAGGGTTTTTTTTTTTCAGACTTTAAAACTTTTTTATTTTAAAACCATATACATATACATTTTGAAATTAATAATTGTTTTTGCATTTCAATTTTATTTGTTACTAAAGTAGTCTAAGATTTTTTTTTTTTGACAACTAATGAAATCATTTGAAACTGAGTTGTGTACGTAAGTAAATATTTTTATTATTATTTAATAGTTAAACTGTTGTATTCATTCATTAAAAACCTAAGTTCTTAATTAGAGAATAGCTCAATATGACTGGTTGTTGAAAGATTTCAATTTGTTTCACATAAATATGTCGATTCTGTCGTGTGCAGGTAAAGGGCAGAAATTGCACATTTTTCTTTTCTTTCTTTCTTTCTTTTTTTTTTTTTTTTTTTTTTGCATTTTTGTCATATATGGTACGTTACCTTTACTCGTCGTACCTATTACCATACTCGCTTATTTGGTTTCTGCTGAAAAAGAGGTGCGAAAAAACGTCTGATTCCAACATTTTCCTATCGTTAGTACTGAATCCACCACACATTTCTTCAAGTATCTCGAAAACTAATTTCTGCAGATACTGCCGTTTGCTTGCACACGGTAGTATTTACTTAAGTAAAACTACATTACTTCCATACTTTAACTATCACTTGTTTGTTATTCTTGCAGCAACAATTATACTGCTAGAAAATTCAGTTCAAGATTATTTCCATTTAAATTTTTTAGTTTTATCTTTATTAGATATATCTTTAAGAGTGGCTTTAATAATTTCTAAGCATTCTTATGTTAACTGGTTCCAGAGCGTAAAGTATTTGTTTTAGATTTCCTACAATATTTCTCTGTCGATAATTCAATATACAATTTTTACTAAAAAAAAGGAGCATTTTTTTCAAAATATTCTTTTAATTAACAGCTTAAACCGTTTTAAGCACTGCATTTTAATTATCATGCAATGCTTTTCAGATAGGGCAAAGAAAGGAAACCATTATCATTGCTAACGTAAATCAGGGAAAAGTCAGGGAACTTTTTTTTTCCAGTTTCTGTCGCCACCCTGGTCCAAAATTCTGTATTATTAAGAGTATCTAATTAAAGGTCACCGAATGTACCTTTCAAATTTCTTTCAACGAAAGAAAAAATTAGTATATAGTGTAAACTCGTAGTATATTTTATAAAATTGATATCTTCATGGGGGCCACCGACATATTTACGTATTTAATGGTTTACACAAAATGTCATCACGAAAATTACAGCCAAATGGAGAAAAACATAGAAGCCACCGAAATATGTTTTGAATAAAAAAGCAATAAGCGTTAAAATACAGCGGGATAATTTTAAAATATTGCAATGAATATGCACACCAGTTGTTCTAAGTGTTTGAATGTGAAAAAAAAAAAAAAAACTTAAAAGAGATTCTCAGGAGGTATGATATTTAGAATTTAAGAAAAGGGGGGGGGGGTGGCCTAAGGTATCACTGCGAAGTACACCAAGTCAGTCCAAAATGTTATAAGTTCTTCTTATTGGGGGCTGCAGATGACTTTATATTTCAAATAGATAAAAATACTAGGCTGTACAAACCAACCAAAGCAGTCCAATGGTTTTGAACAAGAAAAACTGAGGGTGGGTTTTACACAGCAGTTTTAAGCATAATAAGAATTAATAAGAGAGGATAGCCAAGAAGGGGTACGCCACCAAAGGTAGCCTAGAAGTGTGTTTTTGAAACTTTGGTTTTGGAAGCATTCCGGGGGAAAGTTTCCCAAGCCACACAATTGCAGCCAACAACTATGAAGAAATTCAATTTCCATAAAGAAAACTAAAAACTCTTCCTCCCCATCATTATTTTAAACATTAAACTTTAAAGAATTCCGGGGGAGAATTCCCAAACCCTACAATTGAGCATTTAGGCCTTCAATTTCAAAAAACTCCCAATAGAGCATACTCCCGTAACCCTTAGAAACACCTACTTTCGTTTATGGGCATCGCTTCTAAACAATTTCTAGGGGAGAGTCCTTGAATCCTCTTGTCTCATAACATCATTGGAGATCGTCTATAACTGTGTTTCTGGTATTTCAGGTTCGAAAAATTGTCGGACCAAAGGTTGTCTGAAACTGCGTTTTTAGAACTACAATTTCATAATTTTTCCAATAAAGATCCCCGACCCCTCTCCCTTATCAGAATCAAAGATAATCTGCAAGTGTGTTTTAAAAGTTCAACTTCAAAGAATTAAAATGTGTGTAAAATTGAGGATCGCCAAGCTCATACACTCTCCAAGTTTTTGACCTTGCGATGTCTCTGTGTTCCTTTTATTGCCATTCTCCTTCCATTTTTGAAAAAAATCCTTAAACTTGCAAGATTATGTGAATGGGAGGGAGGTAGTAGATTTACCCCTGAGCTAAAGGCCGGTTTTGTGTAATCGCCCGGGCCGTTTTAACGGTCAATGTTCAAGTTGAAACCATTGAACTATTTGAATGAAATAACTACACTAACTGTAGTTCAAGTTTTCATATTTTTTTATAATTTAATTTGTGGTGCAATCCTTTTAGAATAATTTATTTTTCATGTCACTCTCTTTTTTGTGCAGTTTATTTTTGAAATGTCAATTTTTTTCAGTATTCTAATTTTTTTTTCTTTCCATAGCACTTCTGGGGTCCTGGTAAGATATTTTTTTCAATATAGTTTCTTTGTTTGTGATTCAAATAAAGTTCATAGAGAGAAATCAAGTAGAATCTCCGAAATACTAAAATTAAAACAGACATATTAGCCCAAAATTTTTTCAAACTTTAGGTAAAAATACAGTTGTTATTCAGCTGTCCCATTGCAGCCCTACTTAATGTCTCATAGTGGCCCATCACTGGGCCACAATGAGACACTTTTCATCCAATTCATAAACCCTCATAACTTTTTTTTCTAACATTAAATGAGCTAAATTTGATGCAATATACTATAATTTGATACCTTTAATATAATCAGGTATGTTTCTGTGCTTTAGAAGTCAACAATATACGAAAAATGAAAAATATGTGTTTTTTGTCTCATTGTGGCCCACCCTCCCCTACATTATTCTTTTAAATTATTCATTTACAAATGTTGATTTGAAAATGCGTTTGCCTATTATTTTTGAACTTGATATTTTATTTAATTGTATATGTAATTTTTTAAAAGATAAATTGAAAAAAATATTTTTGTTGGTGAAAATTATAAATTTTAGGCCTCCTGCTGGACACCTAAATATTTTTTAATTTGGATAACAAATTTTTGTGGTACATGTAGGGCTATACTGTCAATATTTATCAACATGAAATTTGGAACTTCCAAAAAAAAAAAAATAATAATAATAATTCGGCCTAGTACACAGGGCTGGTTTACACTTTCAGGTTCAAGTCGGCACGGGTTGCCATTGTTCAAATTTTATGAAACTTTTTTTACGATTGTTTTGACCTAACAGAAAAAAATATAAAAGGGTGTGCAACTTGAAGAACCTACTTTCAATTTTTTTTTTTTTTTTGAGACACCATAGTGTCCATGTGTGTAGTTATAGAGGAAGACTAAGAAAATTCATAAGTTTCAAGACTTCAATTTAAAGAGAAAAGAAACTTTTACTTTTTTCGGCTTCTGTTTACAAAGTAATAAAAGAAAGCTAAAAAAATCTGACTTTGACGAGCTTTTAACCATTTTATAAGGTTTCATATTTTTGTTTTCTTTATTAGACAGATGGAATTTTGATGCTTAAAACACAATAATTCTGAACCAAATTCAATGCAGCTTAAAATGAGAAAAATTTTAAAGTAAAGAAGGACTTAATAACAGTCATTCATTAATGGCTTATGTTGAAATGTTTTGAGTGATATTTATACTCTAACTTTATTTTAAAAACTTGATATCACCCCCTCTGCCCCCTTTTATGGATGTTCATAATTTACCACCCCATGGCTAGATTGTTCATTGTGGGTCAAATAGTATACCATTGCTGTGTTTCTCACTGAGATCTCAAGGTCTAATCCCTGGTGATTTTTTCCATGGATTTTTTTAAAAAGACCAAGTGTTTCTGCTTCTTTTCTCAGGTATACTTACTCTTTTAAGCCCACTGTAAATGGAAACAACACTCGTAAACATTCAGTAAATTAAGGCCACATTTGTTTTTCAAAGTGAAAGAGTAGGTAATCCTCAAAGTGGTTAAATTCGCCACTAATATTTAGGGGAAAACTTTACTTCTATTTTCAATTTAAAAAAATCTTTTATTTTACTTTATTTTGTTTTATGAATCATCAATATTCTTAGCCTTTCACACTTATGGAAAAATTATTCAATGAATATATGTTCTTAAGATATATGCAATAATTGTTTGATTTGAAAGCAGTAGTTAAAACAACTTATTGTTGTTTATTATGAAAATATTAAACATTATCCATATCACACACAATTCATCTATGTTACTTCTAATACTTAATTTATTAATTATTAAAAGCCATCAGTGTTAATCATTTCTCTCAGACTTAAGACTTAAGATGCTAGTTTTGGAAGCCCAGTTAGCATTAGGGTGTAAGCCAGTTGTAGAGGGTATAAATGTTCCAGAGATTCAGGGGGAAGTTTCAAATGAGGAGTTAGATTGGGAAACTAAGGGTGTAATTTTGGGGGACTCTATGGTAAGGGAGGTGGGTAACACAGTTGGGAGAGTAAAGCGTAAGGTGGCTAGGTGTTGTTTACCAGGGGCTCGGGTAAAAGACGTTAATATGGTTGCTGAAAAGAAGGGAGTATTGAATAAGGAGGACATGGTTACTTTGTGGGTGGGAACAAATGATGTAGGCCACAGTAAAAATGAGGAGTTTTCTAGGGAATGGGAATCCCTGTTGGATAAAGCAACCAGCTTTTCGACGAATGTCCAAGTGGTTGGTTTGCTTCCCAGGTATGGAGTGCATAGGAGCTGGCTAAATCAACGTGCGAGGTGTATGAACTTGCTACTGAAGTCAATTTGCGAAAAGCGCAGTATCAGGTTTATTGATGTATGGAGTCACTGTAAACGGGATTGGATTGCTAGGGATGGCCTGCATCTGAGCTCTACAGGGGTCAAAATGGTTAGTGGATTAATTTTAAGGGCTTCGGAGTCAAAAAACTAAGTTGGAATGGGGGGCATGGTTCAAGCACCAGGTATCGAGAGAATGAAATGTTTTTGGGTATTGCTAGAAATGGAAATAAAGTGACAAACAAGAGTAGTAATGTTAACAATTGTAATTTAGGAAATTTCAGGGTGTTAAATAAAAGCAACTTAGGCATGCTTAAAGTTTTCTATACCAATGCTCGCAGTATTAGGAACAAGATGGATGAATTGAAAAGCATAGTTATGGATGAGAAGTTGGATGTTATCGGAATTACAGAGACATGGGCTACCGAATCTGATGCAGAGTTATTACATATTGCTGGGTATAACTTATTCAGACAGGATAGAGTAGGTAAAAGAGGTGGTGGGGTTTTATTTTATGTTAGAGACAATTTTATTTGCAATGAATTGGTCATAAATGATAAGCCTACTGATATTGATATGGTTTGGCTGGAGTTGATGAGCAGTAAGGGCATAAAGCTACGCTTTGGAAACATTTATAGGCCACCTAATTCAAACCAGGGACAAGATGAACAGATGTACCGTATTATTAGTGACATGTCCAGTAAGGGATCCGTTATCATAATGGGGGATTTCAATTTTCCGGGTATTGATTGGAATAATTTTTATCCTGGTAATGGCAAAGAAGAGGAATTTTTAAAAGTAATTGGTGACTGTTTCTTAGATCAAGTTGTAACTCAGGGAACTCGAGAGGAGGCCATTTTGGATCTAGTTTTTTGTGACATAGGTAGTCTTGTTCAGGGGTTGAGTGTAGGGGAGCATATTGGAGATAGTGATCATAAAAGCATTAGGTTCCGGGTTAAATTTGCTTATTTGCTTTATTATTGGGTTAAATTCGCCGGGAAGCTCTTAATTATAAGCAAGCCACTTTTCGTAAGTTTAAAGAAACTGGTCAGAGTGCGGAGAGGCTCCAGTATGGTAAGGCAAGGCGAAATTTTAAGTATTTGGTACGGATTCAGAAAAGGGAATTGGAGCAAAGGCTGGCAGATGACATTGATGGGAACCCTAAGAGGTTTTTTGCTTACGCTAATTCTGGGAAAGCTCGAAACAGTCAAATTGGGCCTTTGGTTGATGAGCATGGAAATTTAATCCAAAACGATAGGGATATTGCAAATGTTCTAAATAACTTTTTTTCCAGTGTGTTTAACGATAACTGTATCTCAACAGTTGACACTAACAAGACACAAGCTATTATACAGCTTGAGGATTTTGTATTTTCCAGGGAGGAGGTTTTATTTCATTTGAAAAAGATTAAAGCAACTAAAGCTCCGGGACCAGATAATATTTATCCAAAAATTTTAGTTGAATGTGCAGAGGAATTAGTGGATGTTATTTTGAATATTTTCAATGCTTCTTATAACTCGGGGACGGTGCCAGAGGACTGGAAGCTGGCTAACATAACGCCACTCTTCAAGAAGGGGTCTAAAGGTATTGCTGGGAATTATAGACCTGTAAGTTTGACTTCGGTGATTTGTAAGATTTTCGAAACTTTGATCAAAATTAAGATCATGATGTTCTTAGAGGCTAATAGTCTGTTGACTAGTTTGCAGTATGGTTTCAGGAAAGGTAAATCCTGTACTACTAATTTATTGCATTTCTAAGACAAGGTTACCTCAGCTTTAGATAACAAAAAATGTGTGGATGTTGTTTATATTGATTTTCAAAAAGCTTTTGACAAGGTACCGCATGTTGCTCTTCTCAGCAAGTTAGCTGACATTGGAATAGGAGGAAAAACTTTACTTTGGGTTAGAAATTGGCTTACTGGTAGGAAGCAAAGAGTAGTTGTGAGAGGAAATCATTCTAATTGGAGTGATGTTTTAAGTGGGGTTCCTCAGGGATCAGTTTTAGGGCCTCTTTTGTTTATTATATTTATGAATGACATCAATGAAAATATTTCTGGAAGCATGAATTGTTTTGCTGACGATGTAAAAGTTATGGGGATTGTCGAAAATGAAGAACAAGTAAAACAGCTGCAAGAGGATTTAGATCATATTACTAAGTGGGCAGATAAATGGGGTATGGCAGTTAATGTAGGGAAATGTCAAGTGCTCCACTTAGGTCATGGAAATAAGCATTTGAGATATCGTTTACAGGGTTCAGTCATAAATCAGGCAGAAAATGTTATGGATCTGGGTGTCTTTATAAATCAGGACTTCAAGTTTAGTCAACAGTGCAGTATTGCTAGTAACAAAGCCAACAAAATGCTTGGGTTCATCAATAGATCTATTTCAAACAAATCTAAGAAAGTTCTTCTGCCTTTATATAGGAGTTTAGTAAGACCTCATTTGGAGTATGCTGTTCAGTTTTGGTCGCCTTATCTGAAGAAAGATATTTTTGTATTGGAAAGGGTTCAAAGAAGGGTAACTAAATTAGTAAGGGGACTCTCAGATTTAGATTATGATACCAGACTTAATAGGCTTAACATGTACAGCCTGGAGCAAAGGAGAGTCAGAGGGGACATGATTCAGTTATTTAAATTTATCAAAATGAAAGATGTAAATGGATTAAATTTTTGTGGGGAAAGCAGGACAAGGGGTCATTGTTTTAAGCTATTTAAATCTCAGGCTAACTTGGAAATCAGGAAAAACTACTACTTTAGCAGGGTCGTGGGCACTTGGAATAGCTTACCGGAAGAGGCGGTAATGAGCAAGGGAGTGGATAGCTTTAAGAGGGCCATTGATCTTCATTGGGGACTAATTAATTGACTAGGACCAGCCTAGCTGGGCCCAGTGCCTGTTGCTGGTCGTCATATTTGTATTTGTATTTAAAGTATATTATGTGCATTAAGAATTAAACATTTACTTTTGTTCTGAAACAAAATTTGAGAAACCATTATTAAAAAATTAAAAATTACAAAAAAAAAAAAAAAAAAAAGGCTATTACCTTTTTTTGAGTTACTAAGGTCTGCCTGTGCAGAAACGTTTTAACCTTCTACAATTCTAAACAGCATTTGCAATGAAGCCAGTGAAGAGCTTCATTGTAGTACCACTTAAGTTATTACCATTGAATTGAGTGAATTGCATTGAATTAATGACATCATTTGAATTGAAAAAAATGTTTCATGTAACCCTGAAACAAGTGTAAGAAATGCTTTTTACAATTTGTGTCTTTTAATGTTGGTTTCTCAGTTATTTTTGTTTCATTTGTTTGTAAGAATTTTTATTTTTAGTTGCCAATTGGGGCATTCCAATAGCAGCTATAGCAGACATAAAAAAGGATCCCTCAATGATAAGTGGAAAAATGACTTTAGGTAAGAATTTCTGTCAGAAAAGATCGTTTCCAGCTTATTAGTTTTGATGAAAACTCAGTTTTCACTTAAATTAATATTTAATGCAACATCTGGGGTTCCGCTGATGACTCATGAAACCAGGTTTCAAGGACTCATGCTTTTCAAAAAAGTGGGTTCATTTTTAAAATCATGAATCACTGTTACATTTTTTTTCTTTTTGCATTTCAAGTAATAATATTAAAAGTGAATATATGTTGTTCCAACTCAAGTGAGCTCAAATTCTTAATAATTATAGGGTAAATGCACTATCTTTCGTCCCTCCTAAGCTTTTTGGTCTTTGATTAGCATATGTCACGATCAATTACTTCAAAAAAGTTCATAAAAAATCTTCCATGAACCATGGACCTGTACACTTAGTGAAAGTTACACAATCTACAAAGAAAGGGCTACTTTGCCAGTTTTGAAACTTGTTATCGGACATGGCAGTGGAGAGAAGTCAAAATGCAATGGAGTTGAATTAGAGAAGGGTAGACATGGCAAAAGATCAGGTAGATGCAAGCGATGAATTTATAAAAACAACTTTATACTTACAATCATAATGCCAAAACTAAGTCCATACGCTCAACTTCAAACAATGAGCCAACTGTTGAAATTTGTTTAAAGTCATGTAGTAATTACTTTGGAGAGTTTCACACAACTTGGTAACCACCACTATCGCAGAGTGTTGAAGTACAAAATGGGAGAGGAGTTTTTACTACTTTCATGAAAAAACAAATAAATAGAACTTTACAGAATTAAATTTTAAAACTATAAAATGTATTTTGGGGTTTTTTTTTCTTCCAAAAATAGATAAATAAATTCTAGTCTAGATCTGCATATCCACAGACCCCGCAATGCAAGAGGGCCACCGTCTTTAATGGACCCAACAGCTAAAGAAATTGAAGAAAAAATGAAAACGAACTAGCACTAAGACTTATTAACATTACAAATATACACTGCTGGCATCTGGGGAGGGGTTAGTACAGATTTTATTTGACAATTTTAATAACTTATTCATTAATTGCTGGAGAAGAAATGTTTTTACGTTTTTGCAAAGAAAAAAGTTCTGAAAGCAAGGAAGTTCTAATTTCAAAGGGGGGCTTGAGCCCCCACTTGCCCCACCATATGGGCGCCCTTGAAGTTTATAGATCCGGGCCTGAATAAATCAATGAAAAGTCGGCAAGAAACTGCATTTCAGATGAAATGTACAAAAAATACAATTTTGCTGATAAAAATTCACTTTTCCAGGAAATAACTAATTTAAAAAAAAAAAAAAAAGAAAACATAATTTCGGGCGCTTTTTAAGTTATTTTCAGTAGTTCGCACTGAGATAGGCATCGAATTCTGTTTTTGGAAACTTGGGCAATTAAATAGATTTTTCTGCTTCCATCTTGCAAATGACCAAACATGGCGACTACATGAAAAATTTTTAAGATATGAAAGTAATTTTAATAATTAAAAACCCTCAAAAAACAATAATTTAGATGAAAGAGTCTAGGCAATACGGATAAAATAGCATTTTGAAGATAAAATTTGAAGGAAAAATTTTTGCATTTTTCAAGAAAATAATTAATTATCCAGGGGGGGGGGGAATATCGCACATTTTGCGGAATGTTCAATAGTTTGCATTGGTATTGCAATAGACATCCAATTCTATTTTTAGAAACTTAGGCACTTAAAGAATCTTATCTATTTCCATCTATTACAAGTGACCAAATATGGCGACTGCGCTAAAAATTAAGATTTAGTTTTTTGAATTTTTAGCATAAAAATAATTATAAAATGTAAAATCATCATTAAACATCAATTTAATTGAACTGTTATAGCTTTTATCACATTAGCGTCCAATGCAATAAGGATAAGGTGAAATTTTAAATACAAATTTTTCATTTCTCAAGAAAACTTTTAAATAATAGTGAATAAATAAATAAATAAAATGCTTTACAGCACATTTCACGTTATTTTCATTAGTTTGCATTTGAATAAGCATCAAATTCTGCTTTGTATTTGCAAACTTAAGTACTGCAGTACTTTGCCTACTTCCATGTTGTGAGTGACCAAATATGGCGTCTATGTTTCACACGTAACGATCTTGTCGTTCTGGTCAAAAAACGATTTTCCTTGATGTATTTATTCTCACACAGGCGTATGTTTAAAAAGGGATTTATTTTCTTCCACCCTCTTGAGTTTGTGCATAATTCCTATTATTCCTCAAGATTTTATTTTCTAGGAGCAACAGGGCGGAAAATGGCAACTAAGGACGCTTTTTTAGGTCACCACTTTTTCAAACTAGGTCGCCACATGGCGAGTGGCGACCGTGAATCTTGACCTTTATTGGCACCCCCATATATCCACCCCTGCACCAATAATTTCTACGGCATTAAAAAGACTGAAATTATGTATTAAAAAAAAGAAAATATGCTAATGCCGTACATGGTAAAATCACGGAAAAATCTGTAAAGTAATTAGAAAACCAAAAATTTTTAACCTTTCCTGACCAGTTTTTTTTTGTATGGCAATAAGTTAAAAATGACTTTTAATTGAATCTTTAAAATTAGCTATATGCCGTACAAAATTTTTTAATCCTAAAATACCCTTTCCTAATGCGTCACTTCCTGCTTCCGGTGTCGTCGCATATACCACCCAAAATGTACGTCATTATATCAACCCATACTGTTTTTAGAAGAAGTTTTAGAATCTTAAAAATTTATGATGAATCAAATGACCCGCAACCTTCGGTCTGAAAGAAGGGGTTGGCACACCATATTTTGACCCCCACACCAATAAATTTGTACGGCACTGAAAAAAAGTGAAATTATATATAAAAAGAAAATACATGCTAATGCCGTACATGGTAAAGTCACTGAAAAAGACCGCAAAATAATTGGAAAACCAAAACTTTTGGGCCTTTCCTGACCCATTTTTTTTTTTGTACGGCAATAAGTTAAAAATTACTTTTAATTGATCATCTTCAAAATTAACTATATGCTGTACAAAACCATTTTATCCTATAATACCCTTTCCCGATTTGTTATTTCCTGCTACTAGTGTAGTCTAATGTACCACCCAAAATGTACGGCGTGGTGCTTGAGGCTACTCTACGGCTTACAATAAGATTCCCGGTGGGTCAAATGCCCCCCCCCCCCCCATTTTCCGATCTGCCTTGTGTACTCTTATTGCAGATTTTAAATGAGGTCTCTAGGGTAAAAAGTTCTCCACCAAAGGCATAGAACATAAAAAGTTACAAAATCTTAGTACATTAGATTTTAAAAAAACTTTTTAAAATTGTTGGTAGAAATGAAAATGCATTGTCAAATTTTACTTTGCACTTTTGTTACATTTGGAGTTTTTCTTAGCTTTAATATGTGATCTAAAATCTTATCACATTACATGAGTCGAGCATTAGTATATAATTACATGTTGTAAAATCACTTATTTTCATGAGCCCATTATAATCGCTAACATTTCGGCTTGCAAAATCACTAACATCTTTGTTTTCATGAAAATTATGTCTTGCAAAAATTAATGCTTTTACATTATTAGAAATTTATCTTTGAAACTATTTTTTATCAAATTGGGGGCTTCGCCTCTTGCTCACTGATGCTCATCAACCCCCCGAAGATTGCTTCTCAATCTTATTTGATTTGCAGAGATTTAAATCGTCAATTGGAAAGAAACTTGCAATTCTTTGCTTTCAAAATAACTTGCACCAGCTTGCAGAACCATAAGGGCTAAGGGGTTCCTGAGCATTGCAAAATTGCAGTTTTGTACATTTGAAACGTCACTTTCATATTCATGGTCTCTAATAATATATTTTGCTCTTTAACTCGGTGTTTGAATTGAGTTAAGCCTAAGATTTTCTGTTAAAATCGTAACCCATAAAATTTGTGAATAAAAAAGAAAAAACAAACTAATCTAAAAGATGTAACTATGGCAACGCCAAATAAAAAAGAATTTTTTTGAACTTGATGAAAACTGCTTGTAACTTTTTTTTTCCTTTGGAGATAGAAGCTTAGTTTTTAGACCATAGAGTTAGATGGAGTAAAAAATGCGACTCTTTCCAGTAGTGTCAAAAAGAAAACTCAAGGACAATTCTTCCCTTTTTACTGATAGATTTAATGATGAAAGTAGTGCATAAATTTCAGCTAAGCCTAAAAAAAATCGAGCTAAAAACGCAAAGAACTCCCGCCATAGTTATGTTAGAGCATTGAAACAAATTGCGTAGAACGCAGAAAATTCCACTTTCCAACGATATATAATATTAATATGTGCAAGTAATTTTCACCTCTTTAATAGGCAATTTATGTGAAATTTGAGCTTAAAAAATTATTTAAAAAAAAAACTAATTCAAAATTTAAAAAACAAAACCCCAAGTGCAAACCACCGGGGTTCAAAGTAACTTTGTACAAAAATTTCAAGGCTGTAGTGCTATGAGGTCTTCTGAAAGCAAGCCCGCCACAGACTTCCTTTCAGAATTTCTTTGACCTTACTTTTTTTTAATATAAAGAGATTAAATTTATTTGTCAATCTTGATAGTGATAATTGTTGAATTTTTACAACTATTCATTATTGACAGAGGATTGCTGAAATTCAAGTCTTAAAAATGCATTTAGCTGTCTCGTTTTTAAGACTTGAATTTCAGAAAATATTTGCGCAAGTGTCCCTGAACCTCCTTCCTCTAATATCATAAAAAATCAAGTTTTTTAAACTACACTTAAAAAAACTTTAAGTGGAATAGCCCCTGAATATAAAATACTGCTTAAGTTTTTAGCACCCTAATTTTTTAAACAAATTTCTAGGGGAGAGCTCCTGAACCTGTTTCCCGTAAAATTGTGTATCCCGTAAAGTTTGTCTATAATTGCATTTTTGAAACTTCAATTTCGAAAATTGGGAAGGGGGGGAGGAGAAGGAATTGATTTTGAGCTATTTGTTTTTTAAAAATCGATTGGAGGTAGTCCTTGAGCTCCATCCCTTACTCTAACGTCAATAAATATGACCTATAATCGCGTTTTTAAGGCTTCAATTTCAACAACCTTCCGCTGAGACACCTGCACATCTTTGCCCCCTAACATCAGCAAAGAAAATCTAAAATTGAGTCTTTAAAACTGAAAGTTAAAAAAATTTCCCGTGGGAGAACCCCCGGATCCCCCTTTCCTTATCTTCCCTATACGATCAGAGGTTCTCTCTCTTTTTATTTTTTGCCGAGTCCCCCCCCCCGTTGGAATATGCGCATTAGAAAACTGGGGAATGTTAGGATTTTGCTAGACGTCAGTAATTGGGACTTGGATTTCACCCCCGGCATTAACTAAATTGCGAAAAATATAGAAGGCAACATTTTTCACTGTAAAGTTTTTTTTTAATCAGAAATATCATTTTTTCCCTTTTAAATAAGATCGCTACTACCTCCCCCCCCCCCCCCAAAAAAAAAAGCTTGTTGATTCAAAAAATTAGAAAAAGTAATTATTTTCTGCACTGTTACTATTAGTAAACTATTTTTGTTCTGTCAATTAGAGGGCCTCCGGATCCGGTTGCGCCTGGGGCCTCAAAATTCCATGATCCGCCACTAATTATTGTGTGACGATGTTGTTTTTAATTTTTGTTTATACTTGATTTTTTATTTTATTGGAACTTCTATTTTTTACTTAAGTTAGAGGAGACACAAAATTTTTACTGCTTAGGGTTTCCACTTCACTTGATCCGCCTCTGAGTATGACCAAAAAACCTTTGTTGTTTTTCCAATTTGTTGCTAGTCTCCTAAATGCAGGGATGATTACTTTTGATTCAAAAATAACAGCTGAAGGATACCTTTTCTGTGATAAAAGTTACAGAACAATTGGTCTATTATTTCTCGAGAAATTCGTAAAAATGTGAACTTGTGAAAGTGTTTCAATACTTTTGGTGATATAGTGCTTATTTTGGCTATTCCTACAGTATCTCTGAGCTTTATAATACTGCATTAGAAATATGAATGTACCAGGGTGGCGACAGATCAGGGAGATCAGGGAAAAGTCAGGGAACTTTATGAATCAGGGAAAAGTCAGGGAAATATCAGGGAATTTTGAAAAAATTACACAAAATCAGGGAAAATTGATTTTATGAAGAATTTTTTTGCTCTGCAAAGTTAAGTACTCTAAATTCCCTATACATTTTCCGCCATTTATCTATTCAAAAATAAAAGTAAAATTAATGAGGTGCGATTATACACTGCCGCATATTTGTGCATCTTTTTTAATAAACGTCAAAGTATTGAATTTTACTTATTAACCACAGGATGAACTTCCTAAGATTGCTTCTGTGTCTGTTAGGTTGTTTATTTTACCTAGCTTGAAATTTCCTTATACGCTTTCAATGCAACGTAATATAAACAACCATACAGGCAAAGAGGAAGCCTTCATTAATACCTTAACTCCTTTGCCTTTATTCCATTGTCTCGAAGTAGTTAGTGTACTGTAATCACGATTTCAAGAAGAAATCTTCGGTTTTTGAATTAAGACCTTAAAAGCTTAAAAGTTATTACTTCTTCACATTTTTAATTTAATTGCTAAAATTGAACTTTCAATAAAAAAAACTTTGTTTTTTGCTGTTATACTATTTGTTGTCACCGCAGATTATAAAGGTTTTCTTTTCTTCAGACTTAAGGGCTTCTTTAATTTTATAACCAAGTTGTATTTTTTTTTTTTTTTATATATTTTGAAATTAATTAACTGATTTTTTTTCTTGCATTTCAAAGTTGTTTGTTACAAAAGCAATCTAAGATTTCTTTTCGTTACATACTGAAATAATTTGAAATAGAGTTAACTTGTGTACTTAAGTAAATATCTTTATTTTTTTATTGTTAAAATGCTGTATTCATTCATTAAAACCTATGTTCTTGATTAGAGAAAAGCTCCCTATGAATGGATGTCAAATGGTTTTATCGGTTTTGCATAAATATGTCGATTAGTTACATAAGAACAACTACATTACTTCAATTCTTTCACTATTACTTGTTATTCTTGCAATAATTATTATACTGTTTGAAAACTTAGTTCAAAATAATTTCAATTACTTTTTAGTTCTATCATAAATACACATAATTTTAAGAGTAATTTTAATAGTTTCTTAAAATTCTTATGCTAAGTGGTTTCTAGAAGTAATTTTTTTTTTTTTTTTAAATTTTCTATGATTTTCCCATGTAGAAAAATTTAATATACTGTTTTGTAGGGTTTCTTTTCCCAAAAAAATTGACTTGATATATTTTTTAAAACCATTTTATTAAAAAAGAGCATCTTTTTAAAATATCTTTAGTTCAACAACTTTACACAACTTAAAACGTTTAAAATACTGCATTTTTTACAAACATACAATGGATTTCAAGTAGAGCAAAGAAAGAAAACATTATCATTGGTAACGTAAATCAGGGAAATTTGGTAAACCTAATCAGGGAAAAGTCAGGGAACTTTTTTTCACAGTTCCTGTCGCCACTCTGTGTACACACTGTTTATGTCTTTAAAGTTTTTTGTGTAGAAAGAATTTATAAAAATTAATAAATTATGAAATATTTTGTGCTAATTGATGATTTTCATTTTAGCTTTGTGTATATATTCTCTGTTGTTCATGAGATTTGCATGGAAAGTTCAACCTCGTAATTTGCTATTATTTGCTTGCCATTTTACAAATGAAGCTGCTCAAATTACACAAGGTTGCAGACTTGTTAAACATGAGTATGTTTTCATATTTTTCTTAGTAATATAAAAATTCTAAAATGTAACTATTTAGTGTTGAATGAAAATTTGAATATGTTTTAATTCATGCAAGATAGAGTTATGATATAGATTAAAATATTGTAATTGTCTGTATTTGAATAATATCTGCCCTTTTCTTTTTTGTTTCTAAAAATACGTTTTATAGTTAAACTCATTCAAGTAAGAATTTTTTTTTGGCTTGAATTAAATTATTTAACTTGTAATCCTACACCTCTTTAGATTAAAATAACATGTGATACATTTGCTTTCTATTTTGTTGTTACTGTGCATTTTATACTTATAATTCATTAGTGAGTCATGTTTTGATATTTCTGAAGATATTGTCTCATGAAGTAATAAATGAATGTGATACATGTACACAAAACGAGTATTAATATTTAAAACTTTTGTTCTCTCTATTATTATTTGGTACAGAAAACTTTTTTAAATATGTGTAATAAAGTAATAAAGATATTGGGAGGTCCGTGTCATTAGCACTGTCCAAGTGGTACAAAATGATAAATTAACTATTAAGGTTGATGGATACTTCGTAGGAAATGTCTTAATACGAAAACGACTTGAACTTAAGTTTGATTAGCCAATTTGCCCTAAAAATTTAGTTAACAGTCTTGCTGGAACATCTGATCACCATAGTAAGATAATATAAAGCTCACACATAGCTGCACACATAGCTCAAAACTATCTGTAGGAATGAAAATCAACATGCAGTGGATACGAAACATTTTTAGTAAAAAAAAGCCTTTTGCTTTCAATCATGTATTCCTGGAAGCAATAATGAACATTTTTCATTAATACATCTTCAAATTTTGAAGATAATCAGTGTTTAATATGGATATTATTAACAATTTTCAGTCAATGCACACATCTACAGCAAATGTATCTGCACAGCATCAAATGTATCCGCGTACTGTGTGCACGCTTTAGTCTATATTATCTAGCTATGCTGATCACTACCAAAAAGAAAAACACAATTACATGTGCATTGATCTTACATATGATACTTCAACCTTCTATAGCAAACTCTTACTGAGTTATGTGAGATACATATAGACATCGTGAGAAAGCTTGCCAGAATGGCTCTGAGAATAATTGAAATGGATTTCTTGGTTGCCCATAAATTCTTACATCCAAATAAATACTTACAGACATCATGAAAAGACTTAATCAAAATTGATTTATGAGTGATTACATTTGAATTTCTTCGAGAGTAAATCCATCAGTCAACTGCTCTAAAATTAACGTTCTAGCTATTCCTGCTGATAAATTTCTTATCCTTTCCTTGAAAGGGAGGCAGCATGAGTCAAAGGAAGGGGGGAGGCAAAAATCAGGTTTTCATAGTAGCTACTTCATGTTTCCCTCCCCCCCCCCCTTGTTATTCTTCATAGCCTTTTGGAACATTAAGAATGGTGAAGTGAGTGTATAAATATTTATGTACTCATGTTTGGCAGAGCGTCTTTCTTTCATTTGAGTCGGGAAGAGGGATGAAAACTGTGACAAAATCTTTCCATAGTAAAAAACCTAGTTTAAAACCCGGTGTAAGGTTAGTTTGAAAAGATCATTTGTGGCCACTTTGAGTGTTCGTGGGTAAGTAGGAAACAATTGGTTAGTTCTTTTTGTCTTTTGCTGTGCTCCATCCCCCAAATTATAGGCACTAAAAAATCATGAAAAATGCAAACAAATATCTGTAAATATTTTTATTTTTATAGATAAAAGGTGTAACCTCTCAATAAGTGCCGATTGATATTTCTATTTTTGCATTTTGTTATCAAAATCGCTGAGTAAAAACTTTGAGGCCAAGAAACTTTTTTTTACAAATTGGACACATCTTAAACTTAGGATCAAAACATCATTTGAGTGATAATTATAAACCTTAAGTACAAGTAAAAATAGCAAAAAAAATTTTTTGTAAGTATTTCTTTAACAGAAAATATTACAGATCAATATTTGAACCTGAGTAAAATCTTTAAGGCCAACTCAGAAAAAAAGCATATGAAGACAAAAATAAAAACATTTATGAGCTTGTGTAAGAGTCATGTCTTTAAATTACTTCAAACGTGCTTCTTTTCATGGATAAAATTAGTTTTTGAAAACGTTCGAGATCTATTTCAAGCAATTCATCTTCAATAGTAAATTTCAGCTCTGCTTTGATGAATTAAAATGTCTCCCATTTGCATAAACTTGTCTTGCTATGTCACCCCATAGTTCTATATTAAGCTAAGATCAGGAGACTTAGTTGGTCATTTCAAAGTTTTAACAATTTTTCGTACTGTTACTCGAATGCATAGGTGCATGGTCTTGCTGATATTTCCAATTTTCTCCAGCAATAATTCAGCATTTATTAAAAGGTAGCTTACTAAAACATTTTGATATGCTTGTGGCTTCATTTTACTGGAAAGAAATATAACTGAGCCCACACCATTATAAACAAAGCACTCTCAAGTCATGTTAGAGCCTCCATCTAATTGGCACTTAGAGAATATGTCTTTTTCTTTTGGTAAATCATGCCAGTTGCACTTCCATCCATCTAGTCCATCCAAATTCCACTTCTTTTTATCAGAAAAACTAGTTGTATCCATTGGTTACTCCAGGTCTGATTTCCTGGCTAAAGTTCAAATGCTCTATGTTGTGCCTAGTCAGTAACTGAGGCTAAGGCAATTTTGCTGCATAAATAAAATCTCCACACATTCTAATTGTGTTCCATACATTGCTTTTGACAAACATTTAAACGTATTATATGAATACGTTTCCTGATTGAGTACTTTTCAGGTGATGTTAGTTTGCAAACTCTTCCTCCATCTTACAGGGTGGTGACAGATCAGGGAGATCAGGAAAAAGTCAGGGAACTTTATTAATCAGGGAAATATCAGGGAATTTTTAAAAAATTACACAAAATCAGGGAAAATTGATTTTATGAAGAATTTTTTTGCTCTGCAAAGTTAAGTACTCTAAATTCCCTATACATTTTCCGCCATTTATCTATTCAAAAATAAAAGTAAAATTAATGAGGTGCAACCATACACTGCCGCATATTTGTGCATCTTTTTTTCTCAATGTCAAAGTATTGAATCTTAGTTATTAACCACAGGATAAACTTCCTAAGAATGCTTCTGTGTCTGTTAGATTGTTTATTTTCCCTTGCTTGAAATTTCCTTTTACGCTTTCGATGCTACGTAAAATAAACAACCATAAAGGCAAAGAGGAAACCTTCATTAATGCCTTAGCTCCTTTACCTTTATTCCATTGTCTCGAAGTAATTAGCATACTGTAACCACGATTTCAAGAAGAAATCTTTGGTTTTTGAATTGATACTATAAAAGTTTAAAAGTTATTATTTCTTCGCGTTTTTAATTTAATTGCTAAAATTGAACTTTAAAAAAAAAAAAAACTTTATTTTTTGCCATTATACTTTTTGTTGTCACCTCAAATTATAAAGGTTTTCTTTTCTTCAGACTTAAGTGATTCTTTTATTTTATAACCAAGTTGTGTTCTTCTTTTAAATATTTTAAAATTAACTAATTGCTTTTTTTTTCTTGCATTTCAAAGTTGTTTGTTATAAAAGCAATCCAAGATTCTCTTTCGTTACATACTGAAATAATTTGAAATAGAGTTAACTTTTTCACTTAAGTAAATATCTTTATTTTTTTATTGTTAAAATGCTGTATTCATTCATTACCTATATTCTTGATTAGAGAAAAGCTCCCTATGAATGGATGTCAAATGGTTTCATCTGTTTTGCATAAATATGTCAATTAGTTATATAAAAATAACTACATTACTTCTATTCTTTCACTATTACTTGTTATTTTTGCAACAATTATTATACTGCTTGAAAATTTAGTTCAAAATAATTTCAATTACTTTTTAGTTCTATCATAAATACACATATGTTTTTAAGAGTGATTTTAATAGTTTCTTAAAATTCTTATGCCAAGTGGTTTATGGAAGTTTTTTTTTTTTTTTAATTTTCTGTAATCTTTCCATGTAGGAAAATTTAATATACTGTTTTGCAGGGGTTTTTTTCCCCCAAAAAATTAACTTGATATGCTTTTTTTTTACCATTTTATTAAAAAAGTAGCATTTTTTAAAAAATATATCTTTAGTTCAACAACTTTACACAACTTAAAACGTTTAAAATACTGCATTTTATACAAACATACAATGGATTTCAAGTAGAGCAAAGAAAGAGAAACATTATCATTGGTAACATAAATCAGGGAAATTTGGTGAACTTAATCAGGGAAAAGTCAGGGAACTTTTTTTTTTTACAGTTCCTGTCGCCACCCTGTCTTAGTTTCCAAACTCTTCCTCCATCACGCAAAGACAAAGCTTTAGGTCTTTCCCCGGTGATCTTTTCACCATAACTGTGTTTCAATTTTAAAAAGTTGTTGACTTCAATGTTGAATCTTCCAATTTTTTAAGCAATAGTATGCCTAATTATCCTCATTGAAGAAAAATCTTCAATCTGCCCTCTTTCATGAACAGTTAACTTCTTACCTTCATAAAGAGAACCAAAACTTTTAAGAAGTTAATGACAAAACTACAAGTTGAAGGGTTTTCACAATCTTGTTAACTGCAGTGATATTTATTCCAGTATATGTACTTCTTGTTTAAAAAAAAAAGTGTCCCTCAAGTTTTTACTCGGGCTAAAATATATGAATATATCACTTTTTCTGGTAATTGCATACTTTAAAAATCCTGTCTGTTGCGTTATTTCTTACCAATGAGCATTAATAATTAATAATAATACAATAGTATTAAAATCCCTTTTAATTTTATTTTCTGTTTTTCACAAGAAATTTTACTGGCCTTAAAAGTTTTTTACTCAGGCTGTACATTAACTGCTTTTACTGCAAAAAATTACAATACATTCTTCGAGGTTTTCTTCTGTTTTGACATTACCACTTGTTATTTAATATCCTTTCAACTTCTGTAAAAGTGAGTGGGCCATATTTGAAGCATTAGGGGAGAGTGTTGTACCTTGGGACAGTGCTAATTTCTAAGAATCTATTTTTAGCAGCCATGTTTCTTGTAATCTGTAATAGTAATCTTCACTACTAAATGTTGCAATAGTAATAATAAGCATCAAAAGAGTTAAATTGATGATTTTGGGAGAGAAATAAAATTTCATGACTGAAAAGTAAATATTTTCTTCATTTTTATCTCATTTTCTGTCTTTGTATTTGTAAAACTAAACAACTGAATTTCATTTTGTTATGAAAGAGATATACTTGAAACATTTTGGTTATGAGAAAATAATGATGGTGCATCTAGATTGACCACTATTTTGGTTTTTCTTAAACTACGTGGGGTACCTTGGGGCATCCAAACATATTTGTACCTTAGGACATGTCCCAAGGTACAACATATGCATAGTTCTAAATAATTAAGATATGTTTAGGAACATGGAAATGTGTTCTAGTCTGATATAATCTTTTAAACACATTTAATGTCATATAATAATTCATTAATCATGATTCATAATTCATTATTCATGATTTAATTCATTACAAATGAAAAAATATTTTTTTTGTTTTTTGGTGCAAAATTAGTTTAAGTATGGCTGTTTCCTGAATCATGAAGAGTTTCCCATGGTTCAACAGGATATGTCCCAAAGTGCAATAGGATGTTGTATCTTGGGGCAGTTTTGGAACTCTTACTTTAAATGACTGGCAATATTTTATTTTCAAACTGCCTGAATTAAAATATATATATATATATATATATATATATATATATATATATATATATATATATATATATATATATATATATATATATATATATTGCAGAGAAATAGGTTAGGGTGACTTTAAGATTTTAAATTTGATTTAAATAATTGACATTAAAAATTAAAACATGGAAAGTGTCCCAAGGTACAACACTCTCCCCTAAAATTTGGCCAGAGCCAACTTTTTTCATTAAAATTTTGTGTTGCCACTTAAATTCGAAAATTTTTTCTCAATACTTTGACATGTGTACATACAGCAATGCTTTTTTTTTGGGAGGGGGGGGACACCACAATTTATCCCCAAATTTCACCCATGCTAGGTATGCAACTGTAATATATATTGTTTCCATGCTGCAATATTACATAGGATCAAAATATTTTATTGCTTTACTGCAAAATATAAGCAGAGAATTGGCACCAAATAAATTTTCTGCCCATAGTCCTTAAAAGTCATAGTCTGGCCCTGCATTATGGTATTAACATACAAAACAATATATCAAAACATATTTCATTTCTATAACATACTGGCTAAAAAGTCCCAAAACCTTGAAACATACTACATGCAATCAGAACTGGGCAGAATTAGGGTTTAGTTAAGTGGTTTAAAAAACTTTTGCTCCCATTATCTTCCTAAAATTGGAAGCTTTTTTTTTTTTTGTTATTCATATTCAGCAAGTTAATTAGGGGAGAAAAACGATTCTCAGCACTTTTTTTTTTTTTTTTCAATCTAGATAATTTTTTGAGTTCAGCAAAGAAAGTAAGTCTCATGTGCTAATGTTACTAGTTTCATAAATGTCTGTTCATTCTGTTTTCTTGTGCTCATATGTGTTATATTTATTTACAGATACTTGAGTAACCCTGCATAAAGTTCTTATCATATAGCAGAGGATTATCTGATCAATCCAGAAATGCTTTCTTTCTGATGTAAAATGACATAATTTATACATATAGAGCCTGATTATGGCATTATGCCTTTTTCTGACTTAGGGTGGTATTGTTTTCAGGACTCTCAATCATTTGAAAAGCAATGTAATATTTATGATTTGTATGAATGTGTACACTCCCTCCTCTGCATATATTCCATTTTAAATTAATCTTTTTCTGGGTGCAAAATTAAAATTTGTTTTATAATATAAAAATATATCATGAAGTATAATAAATCAGTATGCATATTGTAAAAATTACTCTTAACTAATTAAACCCATGAATAAACTGCATAGATCAAAGGATTATCCATTGTTTTGTACTTCAAAGTAAAATTTAGAAACATTTGAGCCATTAAGTGATAAATTATTCACTGCAGTTCAACTGATGATTTTTTTCGGTTTTGAGTTTCGGAGTTCCTCTTAATCTGGTCTTATATGTATAAGTTGTGTACATAATGCTGGCTGGCTGGCAGGACTGATAGAAAAAATAATGTACATCTTCTGCTTTGTATAAATCCTTGTCCATTGTTCAATTAAAAAACAAAAAATGTAAATAAGTTATTAGTTGTTTCTGAAAATATAAGGTAGATATTTGTGCAATATGAAATTAAATATCTCAATGATTATTTATGAATGTTTAAATACTGATACATAGTTATATGAATGAATAAATAAGTGAAGAAATATGAATAAGTATGTGTATTTATAAAATTCTACACAGGCACTTAACCTAAGTTTCATATAAATCAGCATTCATTAACTATGCATAATATTCATGGGTGATAATTTGAAGAAAAAAAAATCTCATTTATCAGAATTGGGGGAAAAGTAATTCTCCAAAAGCAAATAACTCAGTATGTACAGGAAATGACTTCTTGGACAGTGTTTATATTGAAAAAATAATAATACAGTCGAACTCTGTTCATACAACCATGGTCAATACGAAATCCCAGCTAAAACAAACATTTTGTTAGTTAAGTTTGGTTTACTATTGCAGTACTTTAAAAATTTCATGGATATTGCATAAAACAAAAAGAAAGTTTCAGTTAAGACGAACAAAACTTCCGACCTCTCCACAGAAAAATTTTCCCGATTGAATATATATATATATACATTTTTCTGATACTTTGTGTCATTGCAGAAAGCTCACCATGTATTCCTAATCCTTTTTGTAATGTCCTACCCATTTTTAGTTACCAAGTGGTGACAGCTACACTACCTTTTCTACCCTATGGCACTAAAAATGTAACTGACAATGATTGGGGTCAATGCAGCCCCCTAAAGTATTACTTTCTCATTAGCCGCAAGTCAAGCTTGTTTGCTCTCAAGGGGTGGGAGGTGCTCTGGACCTTAGACCATTGAAGGACGGCATTAGGCAGGGCTATTTTTAGAGCCGAGGCATTTCTCCCACTATTGCTATTCTGAGAATGAAAGGGTTGAAACTCAGTAGGGAAACTCATACTGTTGCTGCTTAACTTTGAATAAAACAGTCTATCTTTTTATTTGGGTATTGCCACCTGTCTCTTTTCCCCGCTCCATTATCACCTTTCGTCAAATACGTTCTTCAGTTATCGCTAATACAATTTAACACAGTAAAAATGTATGTCCTTCACATTTTATTCTCTTCTGGAACATAAATAAGGCAGTTTATTTCATGTTGTAACTTATTTTTTCCGGGTGAAAGAATAAAAAATCCCTAGCATTTATTCTGATAGTCTATGTTTCTTATAAAGTAAATGCTGTTTTTCTGGTAATCCTTTTCAAACCAATGGTGAGTTTAAACTCTTGGGCAAATTATTAAAGGCGTTAGAAGGGAGGATAAGAAGCAAGAATCATAAGGAACATATGGTCACAAACACAATGCTGACGCGCTACACGCACACAAAGCCAGAAATTGATAGCACAAATTTATTATACAAAGATAATTTTATACAACATTTTAGGTCTCAAGAAAGTTTTAAAGCGATTGATGAAATTTGTGGCCTGCAAATGTAATATATATGAGTCGCAATTACAAAGCACTCTCCGCTGCAATAACGAGACTTTAGGAAAACCTTCATCAGTCACTACGCCTTTGTTGCGATGCATGTATTAGAGCTACTACAGGTCGTAACTTTTAACAACTGCTCTAAATATTTCTTAAAAACTAAAAAGATACGTAAAATCTTCTTTGTGCAACAAATTTGTGACCTGTTTTGGATCCATTAGTTTCAGGCTTTGTGTGCATGTAGTGCATCAGCGACCATATGTTCCTTATGATTCTTTGCTTCTTATCCTATCCGCCCACATACCTTAGATTTTTGCCCAGAGCTTAAATTCACTCTGTAGGCATACATGTATATAAGCTTATATACTCGTGTATACATACATGTATATAAGCGTATATACTCATGTATGCATACATGTATATAAGCGTATATACTCATGTACACATACATGTACTTTTCTCCGCACGTACCCCACCACTTAGCTGTAAGCCTTGGCTGGGTGCAAGTATAAACATGCACTGGTGTTACACGTAAATGTACATATATACGTCTATGCAGGTATATAATTGTGGTTACACGTATACATATGTATATATTCGTGCTTCCATCGAATAATTAAAAACTGAGTGTATGTATCTATGTCCAAGTTACTTCTCCCGAACGCCAGTGAACTGACCATCGAACCAGGTATCAATAGATTCGTAATTTTCCCCATCTTTATGTTTCACTATTTAACATAATCCTCCGATAATAATTAGCAGAGATATTAATTAAACTATTAATTATTAATTTAACTATTAATTATGATACTTAGATTTCGACATAAAATCCCTACTAGGCTTTCCTCCTTTCAAATTATTATTCAGTGTTTCATCTCAGCTTTCCCTAACAATGTTTTTATTAAAATTTGTAGCATGAAGAAAATCATTAAATGAAAGAACTGCTGCCATTTTTTTTCTCGAATATGAACAAATAAAATTCATGCATTTGTTTTGAGGCTTTCATGTAATTGGGCAATTTAAAATGTTTCTTTTTTGGTTATTTTTCCAAAAGCTGCCTCAAAATTTTACTGTTTTTATTTTTGTTCTATCCTGATTTTTGAGCATGCGTCACTAGACACAGCTTTTATTTTCGAGATAGACCGTGCAAAGCCGGGTGACAAAGCTAGTATATACATACACGAGTAGACATGTACCCCCCCCCAAACACCCACTGGATGTATCCATGAATTAACTCGTGCATACCCGTATATGTATCTGTACTTATATATGCATATATATATGGCTACTATACACATATACTCAGGTATGCACATATGAGGCACCGAGAAGCAAAGGGATGTAAGTGACCATTTTCAAGTTTTGAGCAAAACGCATTTAAAAATAACTTCCTAGGTAGGCTTTCATTGATTTTTTTTTTTTAATCATGCTATTCAGCAACACCTACCCGGGTTACTAGTACTATATCTTGCCCCAAGACAGAGGAGGGGTTCGCCAACCATTTGTACTGGTTATTTCCAAATTTTTAACTGTGCCACTTGCATCCCTTTGCTTCTCACTGCCTCATATATACTTGAGATACAAGTTCATACATACATATATTCGTTTATACGTGTATATACTCGTTTATACACGTATATGCATGTATCTGATGTTTTCAAGTATCTACTCATATATGAACGTGTTTACACAACATGTGTATACACACATATACTTATGTATGTACTTGTAACTATAAAAATAACTGAAATATACAAATAATTGGGTTACTTATAATGGTTTTGCATCTATTTTTAACTATGACCACTTTACCCCACCCCATGGGGTAACATGGTCATAAATACATAGGGAAAAGTGTTATAAAACTACTTAAATCAATAATTTCCTAAAATTCAATGTATTGTGTTCTTAAATAATGCAATGTGAAATAACAACAAAAAAAGTTGAAGTGTTAAAGAATTTATTATGTTTATTATCCACCGAAGTTGAAAACCTACAATTTTATGACCACTTTACCCCACCAGATCCTAAAACTAATGAACTTAAATAATCATTAAGCATATTAATTAATAAGTTGCGAAGATTATTTGTCAAGCTACCAAAATTAGTAGTGAAGTCCAACAAAACATTGCACTTCAAATCAAATTTACAATCTGTCTTGGTGAGAATTCAAGTGAGTCCTTGGTAAACTTATAATATAAAACTGAGTACCAAGAAAATATAAGATGCAATTGTCATTGTCGGGGAATATGCTTCTTAGTTCTAAGCTCGTCAGTGTATAGAAGGAAGCTGTTGTGCTAAGATTTAATCCTATTTTGAACAACTTATAATCTTCAAAGGCATTGCTAATACAGAAAAATAAAATTGATTTGACACGACCAGACACATGAGTTGAAGTATTTTATTTGTGGACAAATAAGAGTTTTATTTCTATAATTGTTTTTCTAGAATAAAGACAATAGTCTTTAAAATTTGGACATAAAAGTATCTAAAATATTCTCGAAAAATCTTCTTTAGAATAAAGAGAATAATTTTCAATGAATATTGTGAGTATTATTTGGATAAGAACAACATTTACTTAAGTCAAGATCAAAATCAGAACTGCCGTTCCTGTATAATGTCAAAGGAAGCAAAAATATGTAATTGCACATGTATCTGCATTTAATCTGGGTTCCAATAATAATAACAGTAACTAATCATTCATTTGATAGTCTTTTTGGCAAACGCAACTGTTAAATAATTGAAAATATTTTTGGAATAATTTTTAGCATTCAATGCTGCAATTAAATAGTTCTGATATGTGTCTGTTGAAGTTTGCTTAGAAATAAAACAATAAATAATTATTTGAAGATAAATCACTGGTTGATTTTTCATTCTCAAAGCACTATTGCAATTTATTTGTGTGCCAGCAATTAGTATAAGAGGACAAATTATATTTCGAACAATTATTCCTTCATAAATAATCTTACATGATTGAAATGATTCTAGACACATAATGACAAATTTAGTGCAAAGAAAGTTTTTCCAAAGTTCATACAAAGTACAGCATAAAGAAAGTTTTATGTGAATGTAGTTTCAAAGACTGTATGCATTACGACTAAAATGTTTTATATGTATTACAAATGCGAACACATTACTATTGCAATGTATTTTGATGATTATTTTCTTCTACTAAGACTTAAACATTCATACCCCTCAAAATCGAGCCTTTACATAAAACTATTTTACTGTTATCATTCTTTTAAATCCCGCAAGAACCCTAGGTCAGCACCAAATGACGGAAGTGGCAGAAAATGTAAGTTCTTGTTGTACGCACTTCTTCTCCCACTTGGACAGCCGTTATAGGATCGCAAATAGCCATTCACAGTGAAACTCCAGTATTATTTTTCCAATAATCGGCCAATGCTGATTTTAATCGCAGAAAACCTCTCTAACTTAATTCTTGTGTTAATTAAAAACAATAATATTCTGCTTAACACTGAACCCATGACTGAAGATATATTTAAAATAAAGGCATGTTTTGTTATAAAGTGAAATACTTAAAAAAAAAATAGTATGTAAGAATTAAGTGACTTTTATTATCAACATAACATACATTCAATGTAACTTGATGAATTTCAACTATTTCTCCAAAATTTTGGATCAAACAAAACAATGAATGCACCTTTTATTTCTAGAAAAATGTCTAAAAAGTAAATACATTGTTCACAACAAAATGAATATGCTTAAAAATAAAGGAATATAAATGTTAGGGTAACCAATGACAAGTGAATTTTGCTTAAGCTCATTTGATTTGTTAGAGGAGTAAAAATGAAAGTAATTTCTAAAATTAAAAATCTAAAGCACTTGATTTTATATCAGTATGCAAATCTAAATTGAGGATTATATCCTAATTGATCTAAATTTGGTATGCATGCAAATTTAATCATTGGAGGAGGTCCACACATCAGGATAAGAGGATTATCAGAAGGAGGAGGTAAATGTGCTTGAATCATTTCAGTAGAAATAAATCCACTGCTGTATTTCCAACCTGAAATATAAATTTATTCAAGTATTATAACTTCAAAACAAAACGTATCCAAACACAAATACAGAAATAACTTTTAGAACAAAGTTCTAATGGATGGGATACGTTTAACGTTCAAAATAGAAACAAAATTTAATACTTCATGTACCTTAACCTGAAACCATGTCCAAGCATAAGCACTATAATTATTATGTCAATAATGCACAGATAACTTCTCTGTGACTCAAGCCACTACTGTATATTTGGGTGTAAGTGCCGCAGCATTACGAGAAAAAAGTTTATCAATAGCTGATGGGACAGATATAATGGGTGCAGCGCATAATTCTTTTTTTTTTTTTAAATGCAATTCACCACATGTGTGAGAATTTTTCTTTCTCCTTTTTTTAAGGAAAACAAAGTGTAATGTACTTAATGATTGGAAATGTGTTCAATTTTTAATTTTGTTCATGAAAAGGTTTTATTTTTGCAATTCTGAATTGAAAAAGGTTTCTGCAATTCGTTTATCTGTACTACTAGTTGATTTTAATTTAATTAAAACCAAGAAATTTTCCTTTTTAATTCCTTGTAGTATTATTTGACATGTAAGCAATCAACTATGTTAAAAAAAAATCTATAAATTTAGAATTTGGCATATTCCACAATTTTTGCAGTTGAGCTTCTACTGTAATTTGGCTTTAACTAACAGGCTGGCAATGTAAAATTTTTGCCAGAATGAGTCAAGTATTAGTTTGGGGTTTGAGCTAAAATCGGGAATATGTGCAAGTTTTCGAGAGTAGTTTGGAAAAAGTTTTCCAACTTTTTAATATCGTGAATAAGTTCATTCCTCCAGCTTTAAACAACGTTTTTTGACTAACAAGGAGACCTTACGGTCTCGGAAATGTAGATTGGAATGAAATTCAGTAGATCAGTAGTAACCCTTGAGAGTATTCACACAGTAAAGTAATAAAGCACACTAGCCAGAACATTCCAGGAAAACAGCCTCTAAAGTTTTACGCGCAGCTTTTATATACTAGTAGAAATTTCTCGCCACCAGCAGCTCGGTGGCTATGTGGTCAGCGTACTGGATTGCCGTACAATCCATCCCAGGTTTGATACTTCTTGAAGAATTTTTTTTATACAAATTTATAAAGCGACTGTTACAGCTAATTGAAATCTGAATTGAAGAAAGTACTTTATTTTTAAATATGTATTGCATTTTTAATAGAGAAAATAGAGATAAATTCAAACGATTATAAAATCACAATTTGAATTATCACGGCAACAAAATTAGGGTAGGACTTGTTGTTAATTTATGTATAAAATCTAACAATATAGTTTTAATTTATGAATTATATAGTTATATACATATACCAGAATGATAATTATCATAAAACAAGAAAAACAAAAACTATTTTGACACCTTGCAAGAATGTATAAAGGAAGATTGTTTACAGGAGCAAACTTTCTGTAAAAGATTCATAGGAAAACATACTTCATTAATACTCAAGAAAATTTGTCTTTTGTCTGAAAGTTTGGAATCATACCAGGCATTTCGAATGATTTTATTAAAAATTGGTGATGGGACATTTGATGATGGACTACTGATTGCATTTTTATGCAGTCTTCATGGGTATTTATTCTTCTATTATTTTCAACAAGATATGCACAATTTTGTACATGCTATGTTAGATTCTTTACCTGTCTATAAAAAAAGACGTCACAAGGTTGAACAAGGGAGGATTATTTTGATGCAAAAAATTATTCTTCAAGAGGTATCGAACCCTGGATGAACAGTACGGAAATCCAGTACGCTGACCACATAGCCACCGAGCTGCTGCTGGCAAAAATCTCTACTAGTATATAAGCTGCATGTTAAACTTTAGAGGCTGTTTTCTTGGAATGTTCTGGCTAGTGTGCTTTATTACTTTACTGTGTGGACACTCTCAAGGGGTACTACTAATCTGCTGAATTTCATCTGGATTTGATTTTCCTTATAAAAAAGAAAAATTCTCGAACATGTGCTGAACTGCATTTAAAAAAAAATGTTTAAAAAAAATTAGGCGCTGCACCCATTGTATCCGTTCCATCAGCTATTAATAAACTTTTTTCTCGTAATGCTGCGGCACTTACACATGAATATACAGTAAGGTCTCCTTGCAAGAGCTGAAATTAAATCGAGCATATACTGTAATTTTTTCAATGAAAAATCATAGCTTTTTTAAGCATCTATTGAGGCGATCATTAATGCTTTTTCGTTTGCAATATCAAAATTTTTGGCAGTGATCTCAAATTCTGCTTAACTGTATCAAATAAAAAAACTTTTAAACATTTTATCTGTTTAAATTGCGTTCCAGTTTTCTTCATGTAACAACAGAAACAACTTTGCTTTAACTTCAGGTGTGGCGCACACAGTAAAATATTGTACTTCTTTAATACATATTACAATGTAGCGCTAAGTGCTCGAAAATATGGCAGAGAAGCTACTTCCTCTGAGCTCAAATGTAGATAGCTATACAATTTCATAACAAACTTCAAACATAAATTAAAAAAAAAAAACTTTACCAGCAGTTGGTCTGTCTACTGTATACCATAGCTTGAACCTATCCTTGTATTGATTAGCTAAATCTTCCAACTCAGTTCTAAGAAGAATATCATCTTCAGTCTAGAAAATTTGAAAAAAATATTTTTAATTTTAATGTATTTTCAAACAGCAATAGTATAAGGGTAAATCAATCACTTTTTTTCAAAAGTAAGTCAATTAGAAAATAATTGCAATTTTACAATTAAAAATAATCCATATGACATGCTGCCTAACTATCCAGGTTATGACATATACAATCAGATGCAGAATTCTCCACAGAAGCCATTTCCTTTAGTCTTGTCTCTCTAGGGCTTTGGTGGTTGGATATATCAAAATTTATGGTACCAAAATCTGTGCAAGGGACTTCTAGGACTTCTTGGTGCTGATATCCGAGTTGTCCTCAAATTTGAGCCAGTATGCACTTTATGCCACATTTCAGCAGCATCCCAAATTTTTGGGAGGGTGGAAATTCTCAATTTACGAAATGGAACTGCAAGTTTTGCCGAATGATGAAATACTGGTATGCACACATGGTACATCAAATGAATAGTGCCATTCAGGTATTTAAAAATTACAATTATGTCTTCTATTTTACCGAATAAGTAAATTTTTGGCCGGTCAGATTAACCTCCTATCTGGGTGCAAGGGTTACCACTGGATTCAGAATGTGTTAAGAAAGACAACTTCATTTGCTCTCATACCTTTCACTCCCACACACTTAGCTTATATATGCTATTAAAATCTGTCCACCTGCAACCCAGGAATTTTATTGGCTGACATGCCAAAAGTGACCAGATGTTTTGTGAGAGATCACGAAGCTTAAGGGGGATTCCGAGCAAGTGCTGTGAGTGGGAGACAAAGCCCCTACAGACATTAAAATAGGTACTTTTATTGATTTAACAACAATATTATTTGAGGTAAAGCAGCATCATGTTGAATCAAAATGCAGTGTCTTGCTTATGAGCTTTTTTTTTTTTTTTTCAAGAAAGTATATAGAGAAATTTTCTGCCCCAAAATCAAGAAAAACCAAACTTCGAAGAAACTATAAAGCAGTTATACATGTTCTCCACTTTAGTGAACTCAAATGGTGTTCAGCTTTAATTGTAGACAATTTTTGAAGACACAACTTGGTGGAACTGTAACACAAATGGTATTTATTTACGTATTAATAACTAAAAGCTATGGTCAAGATACGATTATTTTTTGATCAAGTTTTAAAACATAAGTTACTTTTAAAGCTATTTACCTGGTTGGCAAATAGTAAAGACATTTGCAGGGTATCTTCTGGGTCTTTCAGTGCTTGTTTCACTAACTGATACATTGGAGTTATGCCTGAAAATGCATATAATTAAAATAAAGAATAAAAATAAAAGTATCAAATCCAAGAAAAACATTATATACAAAAAAATCCTATAATTTGAGCTTAGGCACAAATTCTATGACTAAAATAGGCTAAATCTTACTGAGCTATATATAGCTATAAGATATAAGGGTTCGAGTTGAAGATTAAACACAATGCAAAAATTAAACACACATAAAAACTAGAATATTGTACCCATCGGGAAATTTTCTTCCATTTATTTCATACAAATACTCCAGTTTTAAATTGTTAAAAAAGTAACATCTTTTATGGAGCAATTGATAAATTTTACATAACCTAATGACTTGAACATGTTGTTACTTATGCTACTCGGGAACCTGAGCCCGAATAGCGATGCTACTTGATTTGAAGGCAGAGGGGTTACGGCTTCCATTTTAATTGAGCGCCTATTTCTAGGTGGAAGTCCGATTCGGCTCAGACGACACGACAGACAGCAGCACCATCTACAAACAGTTCAATAATTTAGAACCATACCAGAAGCCGAATAACTTTCTGGTCCAGCACCACCAAAGGTATTGTTTTAAATGACGTGTTAAGGTTATGTATTTACTTAGCAGAGTAAACAGTGAACTATAAACATGAAGAGATAAAGATATTATTAGCAAAACTTTATTACAACTTACTAGATGATCGCCATTGTAAAGCTTCAAAAAAAGTACTTAGTGTTGCCAAACAATAATACAGAAATATATATAAACAATAATATAACTTTAAAAGCAATTAGATACATAAACCAATCAGCAACAGTACATATCAGGATGCATTTTCACTTTTCATTTCCTCCACTACTTTCACAAAAACGTTCCACATGGCTACCCATCTTGGAGCTATTAAAGACAAAAACTAACTCTAGAACCCTAGATACTGTGTCCATTAGTATACCAAATCCTAGGTATTATTTTGTCTATCAGCATCCCCCCTCCCCAGTTTGATCAGCTTCTAGTAAATGGTGTATGATCTGAGGATCACTTACAAAACAAATTTTTGATAGCAAGTATAAAGATTTTTCTGCAGTCGATCCTGCTTACCTTGAATTTCACGGGACACAGGAAAAATTCTGAGTAAAAGAAGTTTTAATGAAGTTGTAAAAATAGGCAAGTGGATCAATGCATTCCTTTGCATTTATATTGTTGAATATTTAACTCGATGCCCATTGTGATTACAGGTTTTACTAATTTTAGAGATTATACAGTGGAACTTCTATTAGTGACCACCTATATTAATGACCACTCCTCTAAGGCTCCAATTTTCCTCCCTATCCACTCAATGTTAAAAATCCTCTGAAAGAAACCATTTAAACCTCTCCAAATGACCTGCAAGTTGCAAAACTCAGCCCCATAAAATGAAGGAACTTTAGGTTTGAGAAAAAGGAAAGTAATAAAATATTTTCATTCATATTGAACTGTTTGTAGATGGTGCTGCTGTCTGTCGTGTTGTCTGAGCCGAATCGGACTTCCACCTAGAAATAGGCGCTCAATTAAAATGGAAGCCGTAACCCCTCTGCCTTCAAATCAAGTAGCATCGCTATTCGGGCTCGGGTTCCCGAGTAGCATAAGTAACAACATGTTCAAGTCATTAGGTTATGTAAAATTTATCAATTGCTCCATAAAAGATGTTACTTTTTTAACAATTTAAAACTGGAGTATTTGTATGAAATAAATGGAAGAAAATTTCCCGATGGGTACAATACTCTAGTTTTTATGTGTGTTTAATTTTTGCATTGTGTTTAATCTTCAACTCGAACCCTTAACAAAAGGAAAGTAATAAAATATTTTAGTCTGGACACCCCCTGCTTTCTTTTACCTATAAAAATGGAAATAAACCAAAATAAGGGGGTGAAATCTACTTTTACAGGAGTTTCAAATTGATTATTTTTGTGCCCATGTTTAGAACCTCAAAAATGTCACAAAAATTGGATGTAGTTTTTTTCATCTTTGGGAAGCTAAAGTGACGCTAGGGTATCTCGCAACAGGTTAGGTGGATGTCCATCATTGTTGCAGGTTGATAAGGACAAGTACTTTTTTAAAAGTTTGTTCACAGAATTAAATTGCCGCTTACAGATAAGAACAGGGGCATTCCTGGGTCATTTTAGTGCTCAATTTATTAGCTCATTTAAACAGGAGAAAAATAGGCTCATGTTGTACTCAAATTGCACTCATGATAAAAATATTACTAACTAATTTTTGTGACTAAAAACAAAATTAGAAACAAAAGTTTATTCAGAAAACAAAAAATCTGAAGCAGACAAATGTCTGCTTACATTTTAAAGCAAATCAGTTCCTAAATGGAAAAACAATGTCCAAAACATATTTTAGAGAAAAAAAACTGCAGTTTCTCTATTTAAATATATCCTTGTCATAATGTTCTTTATATACTGTAAGCAGAACACAAATCATTTCTATTCGTTCTTATAATTATTGTTTTTTGCACTTTCCAAAACAACCCGAGAGTGAACAACCTCCTCTAATGACCACTTTGTTCAGGAATGGAGAGGGGTCACTCTAGAGGAGTTTCACTGTATAATAGGTTTATAGCTTATGCATATCTTTAAGGAGAAAATTATCTTTCAATGATAGCCATTCAAAAATGTTGAGATTTTTGACTTTATCCCAAATGAAAACAATTTAAACATTGCAAAAACAATGCTTTAAACAACATAAACCCAGAGAACAAAATAGCTGCTCTCAACTCTGAGTAAAACTCAACTCTATTTCACTGTTCAAGAATACAATATCCCCAGCTTTTTAGTGGATGAAATTCATAGAAATCTTACTTTTTGTACATAGATTTTCCTGGGCTACATGTTCTACAACTAGGGCTGGGCTATATCAGAATTTTAATACCGCGATATATGGTTCTCCAAATATCGATGTTTTCAATATATCGATACATTTCAGTTTTTAAATTAAACATTTTATGAGGGGGGGGGGGGGTTGCAAAGCATATAAATGCAATGTATCTAAGCAATGTAATCTAAGTAAGTATCTGCAACAGAGAAAAGCCATCGGCCATCTTGGTGAATCAATCTTTCAGCAATTTATTCTAATAATAATAGCTACAGCCAGGATGCTCATGTGTGGGGGGGGGGGGAGGGAGGGAATCACGAGGCAGATTATACCATTCAAACTGTTGGAGACATTACTTCACAGGGTTCATACACTTGTGGTTAAAAAAAATTCCCTGACTTTGCCAGGTTATTTTTTAGAAAATTCCAGGTAACTCATTCAAAATTAAGTTTAAATAGCAATATTTTCAAAATAATTAAAATTGTTTAAAGTAGCAATGCGGAAGAACTGAAACTTTTCTCTTTAGATTTAAAAAAAAAATCTTGGATTTTTTTTCTTTCACAAATTTTAAGTTTTTTTAAACACTTTGTTCAAAATTGTTATAATTGGTTTACTAATTGTTGAAAACAAAGTGCTTTCAACTTATTTTAGCGTTTTTTTGATATCATGTGTCATGCGTAATATTAGCCTTTTGCTGTAGTCCTGCAGCAATCTTTTAGCATCTGCTTTTGGTCTTTTGATTCACAATACTTATTTTTATTTTCTTATTAGTATATGAAACAAAACATATTGAGCAAAATACAAAGCTAGTTTTCAGTATAAATATGATTAACTTGTTGCATCGCTCGCCGTACCAGAAAATGCATAATAACAAAAATCAACATCAGCTGATTATAGGCCAATGCCAATAATCTTTTTTTTTCTTTCGCTTATTAAAAAGAATGCTTCCATTAAAATTTTTCTTTTCTAGAAAATAATTAATTTTTAAAAATTAATAATTTGTTGCACATTTTATGTTACTTTCGATAGTTTACATAGAGATAAACATCCATTTCTACTTTTGGAAGTTTACGTCTACTTCTATTATGCAAACGACCAAATATGGCGACTAAGTAAAAACTTAAGATAATAAGTAGATTTTTGAATTTGTAGCATAAAAGTAGTTATAAATAATTAATAATCCTTAAAAAACTACAGTTAAGACAAAATAGTCAGTTTTTAGCACATAAGGGTCTAATTAGAATTTAAAAAAAAAATGTTCTTAAGTTAAATTTTTGCATTTTTCAAGAAAATAATTATGAATTATTCGAAAAAAAAAAAGCACATTTTGCGTTGTTTTCAATACTTTGCATAGCAATAAACATCCAATGCAGTTTTCGGGAACTTAGGCACTTAAAAAGTCTTGTGTACTTCCATTTTGGTAATGAACAAATATGGCGGCTGCCACCCCCCCCCCCCAAAAAAAAAGAAGTAGTAATTTTTTGAATTTATAGCATGAAAACAATTTAAAAATACTAAATCTTCATGGAACTACAATTCAGTTGAAAAGTTTTTGGCACAAATTGCATCCAATGTAATGAAGATAAGATTAAGTTTTAAGAACAAAATTTTTCATTTCTTCAAGAAAATTAGTTAAAATAATAATAATAATAAAAAAACAATTTTCAGCACATTTTGTGATACTTTCATTAATTTGCAATTAAAGAAAACATCCAATTATGCTTTACTTTTGAAAACTTAGGCTTTAAGGATCGTGTCAACTTCTATCTTATGAGTGACCAAAAAAGGCGACTACGTTTCACACGTAGCTTGAAAGACTTTCCGATTAAAAAAAAAACGATTTTCCCAGATCCCCCCACCGCCATTTTCAGGCTTGTGCTTCCGAAGCAGTAAATTGTCCTCTTCCCTGTTCAGTTTGTGCATAATTCCTATTCCCCTGAGGAATTATTTTCTTGAGAACTATTGAGAGCCAAAAATGGCGGCTGCGAAAGTTTTTTTGGGTCGCCACTTTTTTAATTGCCAGTTTCATTTTACCTCAAAATTTTTACAATTTATGAAAAATAGATAAAAAGGAAGATTAGATCTCATGAAACAAAATTCCCTGGGAAAAAATTGGAAAAAAAATTTGGGGAGCAAATTTGGAAAATTCCCTGACATTTTTAGCCGTTTCATTTTCCCTGACAATTCCAGGTTTTCCCGGAGCGTACGAACCCTGCTTCAGAAGAAGTTTTTATAAGTGGGTCCCAATCGGGGGGGGGGGGGGGGGGGAAGGGAGCTTGGTAAAACTGAGGGGTGCCATCACAGTTGGGGGGAACGGGCACCCCTAGTTATATCACATCTGTATCAGAAAAATGCAATCGGACGTGTAGATAATTAAATTCATTGATTTATTCGAATAATACATACTAGCAAAAGCAGACGTGCCCATGGGTGGGGGATGGGGGTCATGATGCTGAGTATACCATTAAAATTATCAAAGAAGGTTTTTTTTTTCAAGGAGTTTAATTTCTTCAATAGAAGGTTGTGTTTTGGGAGAAGCGCAATAAAATTGAGGGGACCATCGCACGGGAGGGGGGGGGGACAATTCTAGCTATATCATATGTTTATTAGCATCTACAACATAGAAAAGCCAACAAACATCTTGAAAGGTAATTATTTTAGCAATTCATGCAAATAATAATAGCAAAAGCAGGGGGCCCTTGTAGGAGGATGGGGGGGGGGGGGGGCACGATGCGGATAATGTTACTGAAAAATTTAGAGAAGTTTTATTATAAGGATTTTATTCTCTTTAATAGATGGTGGCGTTTTTTTGCTTGGGGGGGGGAGGTTGTTAAAATTGAGGGCAGCCACCGCACTTGGGAAGGGAAACAGGCACCCCTAGCCACATCATATACATTGTAAGATCTGCAATACAGAAAAGTTATTCAACATCTTGATAAGCAAATATTCCATCCATTTAGTCAAATAATAGGTAATAACTAGAGCAGGGTACCCATTTGGGGAGGGGGCATTGAACTTGACTATACCATTGAAATTATCAGGGAACTTATTTTAAAAGGTCTTCAGTCTCTGAAATAAGCAGTCTCTTGTTTTTCTTTTGGTGGGGGAGCATGTTCCGTAAAATAGAAATTGAGGGGGCCATCACACTTATTGGGGATTGGCAGCCCTAGCATTATTATCTATATTTTTATCAAGATCTGAAAAAGCCAGCACAAATCATGAAAAGGTAAATATTCCAGCAATTTATTCTAATAATAGCTAAAGCTGGGGTGCCATTTGAAGGGGGAGGGGGTCATGAGGCTGACTGAACCACTGAAATTATCAGAGAAGTTATTATTAAAGTATTTTAGTCTCTTTAATAGGGGAGCCTGTTTTTTGTAGGGGGGGGGAGTATACACTCGGTAAAATTGAGGGGTGCCGTCACACTTGGGAGGTGGACTTCCTTAACGAAAAACAATTTATTCAGATCTGTAATAGAGAAAAGCCATAAGACATTTTGAAAGGTGAATATTAGGTTTATTAGAAAGGTAAGTAGTTTATCCCAATAATAATTGTTGAAGTTGGGATGCCCATGAAGCTGGGGGGGGGAGAGGGGGAGCATGAGGCAGACTATAAAACTTAAAAATTATCAGAGATGTTATTTTAAAAGGATTTTAATCTCTTTAAGAGAGGATCCTGCTTTTTTTTTTTGGGGGGGGGGGCGGGGGGACAACACACTTGGGGAAAATTAGCACCTAGCTATATCATCTACATATTAAAATCTGAAATAGAGAAAAGTCACCAGAAATCTTGATCAGTAAATATTTCAGTAATTTATTCTAATACTAATACAGCTGAAATAGGGGTTCCCATGCGTGGGGTTGGGGGGACATGAGACAGATACTTCACCACGGAAATTTTGAATGAAGTTATTTTAAACGGATTTCAGTCCCTTTTATACAGTGATGAGAGTAGTCAGAGAGCAAAAAGGAGGAAATCCAAAAAAAAAATCATAAAAGGGATGATATCCAAAACCGCATCAAAATAGAACCTGGAAGCCATGATATTCAAAAATTCAATAAAAAGTGGCTAATTTACCAGTTTTAAAGGTAATACATATTTTATTACGTATAGAGAAAAATACATTTTTTTCATTAAAAACATTTGAGTTTATAGTGTTAAATGAGTGAGAACATACATTTTAAAATTAGGATGAAGATTTGAAGGGAAAAATAGAAAAAATAAGAAATCGGGGAACAAAAGCTTAAAAAAAATCGTATTTTTTCCAATTTTTGAGAGAAAAAAAAGCCTGAAAGAGCCAAAAGAAGGAGGCAAAGGAGGAAAGGTTTTAAAAGCCAACAGAAAAAGCCGGAAAAATCTCATCCCTGTTTATAAGAAGCCATGCTTTTTTTTTGGGGGGGGGAGGGGTTAAAATTGAGGTGGTCATTTGTGGGGGGAGGGAATTTGGACATATATCTATGCATATCAAGATCTGAATTTGATAAAAGCCCTTGGACATCTTGGTAAGTAATATTCCACTAATTGCTTCTAATTATATTCCCTACAGCGACCCTCCCCTTGCTCATGTGGTGAGGGGAGTTGCAGCATACACCAAATTGTTGAAGTTTTTACAAAAGGTGCTTGAAAAATTTGAAGACTTTATGAAAGAGACATCATTATTGGGGAATCGCATCTTTAGGGGAGGATCGCATCTTAGGGGGAAGATGCCATGTAACCTTTTGAGGGGGGTACACACCCCTATTTAAATCATCTGCACATTAATTTTTTTTCCTTTACATAATTTACAAAAACCATACAAGTTTAGAAATGCAAGCTTATTTTGGTTTTCAAAGAAAATCGATGTTTCCTAAAAGAACGGGATTTTTAATATATGCTACCCTAATTCTGCAACCTATGTTTAATAAGTCATAACAAATAAAATATTGGATCTAGAACGAGCAAGATATAACTCCGCTAGTTCAGATACCATTTTAAAACAAAACATATTCGGTGTTTCCTTGAAAGCAAACGCAAAATCGTTGAAATCAAAAGACATGCAAACAGCTTTACTCCTCGAACTTCGTTACTAACCTACAATATTGGAAGTTCTTAAATTCACAGAATTAATCATGCAATCGAAGGTCTCTTTTGGATTCTATTGGAATATCTGAATGCAACAAGTGAATTCTCTTACGGTAACCCTGTTGGCTTTAAACATGGTGCGGTGCTGCATTCCGGATCCACAAAATGCTCATAGCAACAAAAATGGTGAGATACAATTTTTTGGTTCTGCAAAGCACGAAAATTTCGCTCCTGATCAGGTTGATGGAAAAAGGCAAGAAAATTCATACAACTTCAGAGAAATCTGGAGGATCTGGAAGGCATGATCCATTTATTAAGCACAAAGAATTATGAATGAATATGTATTTTTAAATTGTTATTTCAATTAGTTCTTAATTATCTCTGGTTCTTCGATATAACAGACAGATTGAAATCTGAATATTGTTACCACGGTAATAAATATATATCGATATATTACGGCATATTGGTATATCCCCCTGCTCTATCCACAACATAGGACTATATAGCTCCTGATATTAAAAAGGATACTTTTTGTCTTCAAGTTTTGCTTCAGATAAAGATCATAGGGAATAAAACTTGATAATGACAGTGTAACCAGGAATCAAGCTCTGAGGCTTTTGGGAAAATGTATTCCAGATAAGCATAGGTGAAAGCATTGAATTTATGCTATAAATGCAGGAAAATTTAAAATTTTTGTCATTGATAGGCTTTCAAGATAAGCAGGTTTGAGCTACAGAGGTTTGACTTTTTTTTTCACCCTTTGAAGTTAAGTAATAACTTTTTAAAAATATTGCAACCAAATACAGATAGTAGAATGCAATTAAATAAAGAAAGTTTAAAATGCAAGAAGAATTTTTATTTACCTGTTCCACCAGCAATCATTCCTACATGCTTGATCTTATGAGTCACAGCATCAGACTTTGTGTCAGGTTTTATGCGAAAATCTCCTGAAATATTTATCAATTAATTCTCAACATGAGTAAATTAAATTACATTATATGAGCAAGTTTTTACTTCCAGATTTTTGATGTTACAATCAGAGAAGTTTAGAAATTCAGGCAAACAAAATATCAATCAGCTTTTTGGAATAAAATATAAAAACAAAACTATCTCCAGGAAACAAAACAAATTCTATAATCAGACTATGTGACATAAACTCAGAAACATACTTTTCTTTCTTTTTTTTTTGTAATCAAATAACCCTCCATAAACAGAGAGTATAATTCTAACAGAAGTAGCTGAGTGAGTCATGACACGGGGAAAGTGCAATGATAACTAAAGAAGCTAGAAAGTAAATGAAACAGAAACATTATTGTATACATTTTTAAATTACTTCAATAGATTTTTCTTTCAATCAATAATAGTTCATACAATTTGCAATATCAATTGAAAATACGTATATCATACTTTATTTTTGCTGTCTGGGACTCAAATTATGTCTGATATAGGGTAATGGCACCAGTAACAGACATGCTTAAGACATCACTCTCAGGTTAACTAAATTTTCTGAGCCTTTTAATGTATTTAGACTTGTAAAACTATTTCTCTCTCATGCAACTAAATCTCAGCTAATGTTTGGCTTCATCAGGATCCTCTGAAATAGTTACATCAATTTTTATTACTCCATTCCCAAAAAAAAATGTCAGACTTCCCAGTAACAGACACTGATTATTCTGATGATATCCAGTAACAGATACAATGAGGAAAGAATGAGTAATGCACAAAATTCCTCTTTTTCTCTTCAAAATATGCAAAAATATGAAGTTAAGAATGATAAAAATAATTGACTAGCTACCTGCCATTATTGAAAAATACATAAAAAGGTTGCACTTATCCAACTTAAAGTCAGCACATTTGTTTATTTATACTGATTTTATAAAGAGAGAGGGCAGATTTTTGTATGTTTATACGTTGGAGGCAATCTCTGGAATCATTGCAGCTATTTGAAAAATTCTTTCACTACAGGGTGGCGACAGGAACTGTGAAAAAAAGTTCCCTGACTTTTCCCTGATTTCCCTGATTAAGTTCACCAAATTTCCCTGATTTACGTTACCAATGATAATGGTTTTCTTTCTTTGCTCTACTTGAAATTCATTGTATATTTGTATAAAATGCAGTATTTTTAACGTTTTAAGATGTGTAAAGTTGTTGAACTAAAGATATATTTTCAAAAGATGTTACTTTTTTAATAAAATGGTTAAAAAAATGTATCAAGTCAATTTTTTTTTGGGGGGGGGACCTACAAAACAGTAGATTAAATTTTTCTAAAATGGAAAGATTATAGAAAATTTAAAAAAAAAATTACTTCACTTCCAGAAACCACTTAGCATAAGAATTTTAAGAAACTATTAAAATTACTCTTAAAAACATATGTGTATTTAAGAACTAAAAAGTAATTAAAATTATTTTGAACTAAGTTTTCAAACAGTATAATAATTGTTGTAAGAATCACAAGTAATAGTGAAACAATAGAAGTAATGTAGTTATTCTTATATAACTAATTGACATATTTATGCAAAACAGATGAAACCATTTGACATCAATTTATAGGGAGCTTTTCTCTAACCAAGAACATAGGTTTTAATGAATGAATACAGCATTTTAACAAAAAAAAAATATTTAAGTACACAAGTTAACTCGATTTAAAATTATTTCAGTATGTAACGAAAAAAAAAATCCTAGATTGCTTTTGTAACAAACAACTTTGAAATGCAAGAAAAAAAAAAGCAATTAGTTAATTTCAAAACACATAAAAGAATACAACTTGGTTATAAAATTAAAGAATCACTTAAGTCTGAAGAAAAGAAAACCTTTATATTCTGCGGTGACAACAAATAGTATGATGGCAAAAAACTAAGTTTTTTTAATTGAAAGTTCAATTTTAGCAATTAAATTGAAAATGCAAAGAAGTGATAACTTTTAAGCTTTTATAGTATTAATTGAAAAACCAAAGATTTCTTCTTGAGATCGTGATTACAGTACGCTAATTACTTCAAGACAATGGAATAAAGGCAAAGAAGCTAATGCATTAATGAAGGCTTCCTCTTTGCATGTATGGTTGTTTATTTTACGTAGCATTGAAAGCGTAAAAGGAAATTTCAAGCTAGGGAAAATAAACCTAACAGACATAGAACCAATCTCAGGAAGTCCATCCTGTGATTAATAAGTAAGATTCAATACTTAGACGTTGTGGAAAAAAGATGCACAAATAATGCGGCAGTGTATAATCACACGTCATTAATTTACTTTTTTTTTTGAACAGATAATTGGCGGAAAATGCGTAGGGAATTAGAGTACTTAATTTTGTAAAGCAAAAAAAATTTTTTTTTCTTCATAAAATAAATTTTCCCTGATTTTTTGTTATTTTTTCAAAATTCCCTGATATTTCCCTGACTTTTCCCTGATTAATAAAGTTCCCTGACTTTTCCCTGATCTCCCTGATTTCCCTGATCTGTCGCCACCCTGCACTACATTAAAGGTGCATTCTTACTGAGTGACATAGGCTATAAATTTTGCATATATGTACTTATACTAATTTTTTAAACCAATAGTTTGTCTTTGCTATCAGTTTATGTTTCGTTTCTTATCTATTCTTATATTTGTAAACACAAGAGCTGATTGTCCCACACTTGCCATGATCAAATAGTTGAAGGTTCCTTATGAACTGGATACTAAGAAACAGAAGCAAGTAAAAAAAATCCCGTTGGCTGCGAAAGAACCACCAAAAGCTTTACATGTATGTGAGGCTGCAGAGGATAAGGTATACAGCATTTTGTTAGCCTTAGGCATTGAGAACCACTTAGAGTCACAGAATGTTCAATGCATCAAAATTTGTTCAAATGATTAACACTGGGATTCACTTCTAGCAAATTAGGTTATTGAATTCAAGTTAGTGCAGATAGACGATAGTAATCCCCGTTTCTAAAAGTTGTAATTTTGCATGCATTTTGGGCTACCCTTTGAGGTTTTTTACCTATACTAATATTTTAAAGAGAAAGGGTTTATTTTGTATTTTTATATGTTTCTGGTAATCTTTGGAATATATAATTTTTCAACCCAAACAAGTTCAGGTCGGGCCCCTAGTGAAACAAAGAAAAAACTGATTAAATTAATGGACTAATTAATTGCCATTCTAAAAAATAACTTTTTAAAGTTCTACTTATCCTATTGAAAAAAGAAATCTAAATCAGAACACAAGTCAAGAAAGTATAAATAAATATATGATTAAATCCTATACCCATTTTGCCTGAAGGCAAGTTTTTTATTTCAATAACTATAACCTTAAATTTAAAAAAGAAACAAACAAATTACTTGAAATACGCCGCCAGCTCAGTCAATTCCAGCCGAAGACTGCAGTTATGTTCTAATTAGCACTCATACTCCCGGCATAGGAGTGACTGAGCTGGAGGTGAAAAACCTTTTAAGGAAGCCTAGAGTGCCAAACAAACTGGTAGCTAATACAGAATTAGCACTGACCAGACGAGTGACCGAAGCAATGGTTCGGTTCAACTCGAAGATAGAAGGCAAGGCAGGTATATTCAGTAAGTTACCGCCCTTTAGTCAATTCCAGCAGAGGACTGCAGTTCGGCAGTATTCGACTGAGCTGGCAGCATATTTCATGTATCATTCTGCCTTGGCCCTGGTTATAGGGCGGTAACTTACTGAAAATACCTACCTTGCCTTCAATCTTTGAGTTGAACCGAACCATTGCTTTGGTCACATGTCTGGTCAGTGCTTATTCTGTATTAGCTACCAGTTTGTTTGGCAATCTAGGCTTCCTTAAGACGTTTTCCACCTCCAGCTCAGTCACTCCTATGCCAGGCTGATGAGTGCTAATTAGCACGAAACTGCAGTCCTCGGCTAGAATTGACTGAGCTGGCAGTGTATTTCATGTATTTCTGCCTTAGCCCCGGCTATCAGGTGGTAACTTACAGAAACAAATTACTATCGTAGTTTGTAGGTGGATGGTGTCAGAATGACCTAATATCATTGACACACTGCTGCTTCGCTGGGACTGATTAAAACTTGGGGGTGTTCATGTAAACATGACATACATATGCATTGCCGCTTACACATCATGGGGGGAAGGAGGCATACAAAGGTCTACCTGCTTTGGGTCACCCTTCCCTTTGCTTTGTGTCTAAAAAATCTTTGAGAGTATATGGCGTATACCTTATGGGAACACCACTGCTGATATGGTGCACCACTAGATGGTTGCACTGTATTCATGGGCCACAGCAACATCAGTTTTACCCGCCTAAAATTCTTACTATTAAAATCCAAACTGACTCGTCTGTTACTGGTGCCATAACCCTAGGGCATTTCTAAATCAATCAATTTGCTACAAATATAGATAAGTTTCTCAGCTTATTTCTAAGTTGACTAATTTGATTTTACATAAAATACACCGCCAGCTCAGCCCTTCTATCCAAGGACTACAGTTTCGTGCCTTTTAGCACTTATCAGCCCGGAAAATAGGAAGTGACTGAGCTGGAGGTGGGAAAAGCTCAGTTTCTTCCTATTCCGGTCTGATGAGTGCTAAACTGCACGAAACTGCAGTCCTTGGATGGAATGACTGAGCTGGCGGTGTATTTTACGTATTTGTGCCTTGGCCCTGGCTTAGGGCTGTAACTTACTGCAAAATAATTTGGTTTTGTTTGAAATGAGAGAAATCAACATACTCTTCATGACAGGTCTTCTAGAACACTGATTCTCAACCTGTGGTCCATAAGCAATTTGGATGGGGTCTGCAAACATCTACTGAAATTTAATCTATTATCATTTTTTTAGTTATAATTAAATTTAAAATTTTGGATTTATCTCATTTCCCTTCACATAATTGTTGTGAAAATATTATTTCTATTATAGTGAACATGAATTCAACAAGCCTCAGAATAACAGTAAAATATCCTACTGTTGCTCTGAGGGAGGATATACAGAGTACATACATATTTAAATAAAAGAGAACTGGCTAATAAATTTCATGCGGTTAAAATGTCAAATACCAACCTCTTCCTAGATAAATCAACCTTCCAGAAGGACCTCTGACTTCGATTGTGTCTCCAATTTTCATATTATTTAAATACTGGGACATTTTACCACCATCAGGAAATTTAGGATGAACACCTTTGAAATACACCTAAAGATAATCGTAAAAAGTTATGAGTGCACAACTTTTGTCTTAAAACTAACATTCTGTATTGTAACTTTTAAGATTGATAAAATAAACACTATGAAAACCTTCTAACTGATAAAAGAAATATACAACTATAAAAGGAAAATAAAATTTTTTTATTAATATCTATTTCACACACACAAAACAGTTTAATGAACGCATGTTAAAACTCAACAGAACCATAATTTACAAAATAAACAATTTATCGATTGTAATAATCTTTAAGGTAAAACTGAAAAATAATTTTCATTTCAAACACAGGAAGAAACATAGCTATTTCAAATCCAACAACGAAAAAGTCATAAAAATAACTTTATAAACCCATTAAATACAGATGTAAAAGTTTTTGAATTATTTGAGTGTTTGATTCATTGACTGTTTTTTTTTTAAATATATATATAATAGGTAGTAATCAAAATAATGGAAACACCTGAGAATAAAAATAACATTTTTGAATGTGCTTTGTAAGTAACAAAGAATAAAATTAGATATGTTTCTTGTTTTTTTTTTACAAATAGCAATGTACACATTCTGGTACTATTGGGGGGTTAATGGAAGTTCTGGAAGTCTTGGATTTTTTAAGCACGTGAAATGTCGGAACTCTCAAATTTATAAAGAGGCCAAATTGTTGGAGCGCGTCTAACTGAAGCAAGTGTAGCTGAAACATTTCAACTTTTTGGTGCATCTAAAAGTACAGTATCTAAAGTCATGACAGCATACACACAGCGAGGAAAGACAAGCTCGGCACTAGCAAAAAAGTGGGCAGAAAGAGAACTCCAGTGAAATAAACCGACAGGTATTGAAGTGGATTCTAATGTCTAAAAAGCGAACAACAGCAACAAAAGTGACCACAGAACTCAATCACCATATAGAGTCACCAGTATGAGCGATTAAAGTCAGAAGGGCATCTTTAAAAACAGAACATTTATGGCAGAGTAGCAATTTTCAAAACTTTTTTTCCAAGTGTTTCCATTATTTTGATAACTACCTGTTTATACATCTATATATATATATATATATATATATATATATATATATATATATATATATATATATATATATATATATATACACACACATATATATATGTGTGTGTGTGTGTGTATGTGTGTGAACAGTGGAGGTACACACCAATGTCCAAATTCTGCATCAATCTTTTCCGATTTTTTTTTCACGCTTCAAATTTAATTTCTACTCTTATTTTCCAAAACAATTGTTTTTACATATAATTTACTGATAATGCCTTCTATTTTATTACTATGCCGAGGGATGTTATTGAACAAAAACAAATTAGTTCAAAAAAAAATTGTATTTTAGCCACAATAGAATTTAGTATATAAAAGCCAAATGTGGATTTTAGACATTTCAATTAAAAATACAAATAAATACAAAAGTGACGACCAGAAACAGCTCTGGGCCCCTGGGCCCAGCTAGACTGGTCCTAGTCAATTTACAATCCCCAGTGAAGATCAATGGTCCTCTTAAAACTATCTACTCCCTTGCTCATTACCACCTCTTCCGGTAAGCTGTTCCAAGGTTCCACTATAATAATAATTTTTCCTAATATCCATGTTAGCCTGAGATATAAATAGCTTAAAACAATGACCCTTTGTCCTGTTTTCAGTGCTAAACTTCAGCCCCGTAACATCTTTCATTTTAATAAATTTAAACAACTGAATCATGTCCCTTCGGTCTCTTCTTTGCTCAAGACTGTACATTTTTAGCCTTCTAAGCCTGGAATCATAGTCTAAATGAGAAAGTCCATTTATTACCCTTGTAGCCCGCCTTTGAACCCTTTCCAATACATTAATATCTTTCTTAAGATAAGGAGACCAAAACTGAACAGCATACTCCAAATGAGGTCTTACCAAACTTCTATATAAGGGCAGAAGAACTTCTTTAGATTTGTTTTAAATAGATCTATTGATAAACCCAAGCATCTTATTGGCTTTGTTACTAGCTATGCTGCACTGTTGGCTGAACTTTAAATCCTGACTTATTAAGACGCCCAGATCAGTAACTTTTTCTGCCTGACTAATGACTGAACCTTGCAAATTATAACTTGTACACTTATTTCCATGCCCTAAATGTAGCACTTGACATTTCCCCAACATTAACAGCCATACCCCATTCATCAGCCCACTCCGTAATATGATCTACGTCCTCTTGCAGCTGATTTGCTTGTTCTTCATTTTTTACACTCCCCATAACTTTGACATCATCAGCAAAACAATTCATGTTCCCAGAAATATTTTTATAAATATCGTTCATAAAAACAATGAACAAAACAGGCCCTAACACTGATTCTTGAGGAACCCCGCTTAAAACCTCACTCCAATTAGAATAATTTCCCCTTACAACTACCCTTTGTTTCCTTCCGGTCAGCCAGTTTTTTACTCAAATAAATGCCTTGACTATTGAAAATAAATAGTCAGTAAAAAAGTGAAAATAAATAGTATTTTCAAAATGGAGCAGTTTGTTGGTTTTTCTTTCCTTATGAAGCGGCGGTTAATTCAAGAGTCTTTTATTACCTTTGAATTTAATAGTTATTTTAGTAACAGCTGAAAGAGTTAGTTATTCTTTTACAATAACTATATACCATTCAATTGTTTCAAAGTTTTTATTTTTGCTTTATTTCTTCAAATTTCAAAGTACCACTTAAATTTTAATTTCCTTATGACCAGAAATCCGCAAAAACCACTTCTCCCAAGTTGTGCGGATTTCTGATCCTCCAATATACATATATACATTTATATTTAATTTTTATTTTTCAGAAGAGATACAAAGAGAAATTGCAAGATTTTGGGATATCACAGTTTTTTAGGTCACTCTCACAGAGTTTTTTTTTTTTTTAAATAATTTCTAGCAATTTTTAAAGTTTACTTTTGAAACTTTCCTCTTAATTGGTGTGTATTACTCTCACAGCACTAAATACAACTGATTTCCCTCTTCTTTTGTATTTAGTAGTGATAAAAGATTCACACAGCTATACGGATTTACCCGACCCTTGACCACCTATGGTTTGACAAACTTCTTTAGAATTAAGATTATAAATGTAAAAAGGGACATGAAAAGGGGTTTACATTATGAAGAACTATGATTTCTAAAGAATCACAACCAAGAGTTGAAACAAAAACATGAAATACATTTTAAGTTTCTTCGTAACACTAATGACATTGCTTGTTATTAAAGTGATCCAGGAACCTGTTTTTTTTTTTTTTTTTTTTCTTTTGTTCTTTTCTCAACGTAAGAATAATCACTATCTGAATTTATTATTTTTGCAAAAATGGGGTTAGCAGGTGTCACAATTCAAATTTAAAAATTCCAAGACGTGATTTTAGTAAAATTCCATTACATTATTCATATATTTACAAACTCTTTTTGAAGCACATGTGGAACCTACAATACATAACCATCGAAATGCACGTTTAAAGAACAAATAATTAACTTAAGTGTGTTTTATATTTTTTCATGTTATTATTTCATAATAAAGAGCATGATGAGTTTCTCATAAAGTAAACAGCTTCTGAGTGATTCCGAGGACAATTCTTTAAATTCGTAATGCGGACCTTTTCGGAAATTGCGATTTTCGCTTAGATCGGCACTAAGTGGTGATTTTTTCAAGCCGATGAGTGATAATGCCGATGCTATTTCCCTAGAGATAGCCTCTCATAAATCTATTCAAGCTTTGTGTTTAAAATGTGATGCGAATGTTCCCTCAAAAACAAAAGAAGTTCAGGTGAGCATTTTGAATACTTCGAATTTAATACGCCATTTACAGCGATACCACTCTACTGATACCGTGGAAGAATTCAAAGCTAGTCTCACATCTGCTAGGGAAGAATTCGTTACCACGAACCCCAGCCGGGCTCGTGAAACTCGGCACCATGCATCCTCGTCTATCTCCCAACAATCAAGATTTGACTGTTTAATTATTGATTACGTCATCCACGCTATGGTGCCCCTTCAATCGGTGGATGACCCAACGTTTCACAAAATTTTTAATTTCCTAAACAAAAGTAACTGAGGGTTGAAGGTTATGAGCAGGCAAACTTTAACACTAAGTCTAGATACAAAATATTCAAAACACATTGAGGACACAAGAGAAACATTCAAGTCTGTACCTTTGCTGTGCACAACAGCTTATATCTGGTCCTCAGGAAAGAGGAGTTTTATTGGCGTCATAGCTCATTGGATTGACGAAAATAACGAAAGGAAGTCAACAGCTTTAGCGTGCAGCCGATTCAAAGGTTCGCATACATATGATAGGATTGCTGTCACATTACATGGGATTAATTGTAAATATGGATTGTCAATGGATAAGATCGTGGCTACAGTAACCGACAATGGGAGCAACTTCCTAAAAGCTTTCAGTTTTTGGAGTTCATCTGAGATCCACGAACGTAGAAGACAACTGTGACGAAGAACTGGATAATGGTGGTGACGTTGATGACAAACTGTGGGTGTCGGTTGACGATGATGTTGTTGCAGCATTACCTTTTCACCTAAGGTGTTGTGCCCACACCTTGGCATTATGTGCAAGCACTGACATTCAAAAAGCAATCAAATCAAACTCAGGCCTGCTGTCTCTGCATCAGTCAGCAATGAAAAAGTGCAATATTCTGTGGCGTATTTCAAACAGGCCAAAAACCGCAAAAGTGCTTGAACAGATTATTGGCCGATCCCTCCCCAGACCCACCGAAACCCGGTGGAATAGCCTTTATGATTCGTTGAAGGTTTTTGGTTGTAAAATGCCAAATGGAGGAAATTAATCTGAAGTTGCATATAACGTGTTCCTTTAGCGATGAGGAATCCACCTATCTTCAAGAATTTGTAAAATGTTCAAAGCCAGTATCTGAGGCAATAGATATATTACAAGGGGATAAAGAAGCGTATTATGGGTCATTATTGCCGACTATTTTAACTGTAAGGTTGAAAATGCAGAAATTGGCTACGTCTGATCTGCAATATTGCGGCCCGATTGCAACAGCTTACCTGAACAGTGTGATTCACCGCTTCGCCACGTTCTTCGAATTGAACACGGTGGAAGGGAAAATAGCAACTATTGCAGCTCTTTCTTATCCAAAATTTAAAAAAGTATGGTGGCCTTGTGTCAATGATCGAGTTGAAGAGTTGTTAACCTATTTCAAGTGTCTTATATACGAATACTTCACGAACGACCCAGACGAAAACAAGGACAGCAGCATGGAAACAGATCCACCTTTAGGAGACTTCAATGATTTTGGGGAGAACGAGAGCGACGCAACATCTCATTATGACGACCTTATGAACAAGGCTGGCGTTATTATGAAACGGTACTTAGAAGAAAAAAGTCCAGTTTGGAGGTGCTTCGAAGTTACCCCATCATTCACAAAATTTTCAAGAAATACAATACCCCACTGCCGTCGAGTGCACCAGTTGAAAGACTATTTTCATATGCGACGATGGTGAACACACCAAAATCAAATCGACTTAGTGACGAGAAGTTTGAACAACGTGTGGTTTTGCGAGCAAATGCTTCATCCTAATAAAAAAAAACCTCAATTCATTCTCCTTTTCAGTAACTTTTTCTTTCTTCATTTTTTCATGTTTCAATAAGTTCAATGAAATTTTAGAATTTGAGTTATATATTATTGATGTACTTACTTGAATTGAATCATTTGAATTTGAATTGTATGATAAAATTATTCAACCGATTCAGCCTTATGATCTCATTTAGCCCCTACAAAAGCCTCTATATTAAATTTAATGGTCATCTTATTCAACTTCCAAACTTTGAGCGTTCGCCGAATTACAAAACCGTATAAACATTAATATACAAATGCTCACTCTTATTCATGTGATGTTTCAATCTGATGTTGCAGTGTGATGTTAACACTATTGTGTATGTGAGAATCTTATGAAATCACAGTCTGCCCTATAACAGTATCTTCCCGTCCCTTAGCAACACAAAATGTTGTGATATCTAGCTTTTTTTTTCCGCATTTTCTGTTTTTCGTGAAACATTTGGTTAGTAAACTCACTAGTAAATAATGAAAACGCTAACTTGATTGAAAGGTTGATAAACTTGTTCATAATACAAATTTGTTAGTCAAGTGCCCATACTTGGGACAGTACTCTTAGTTTTGAGGGCTGGTACACCTGTTGGTACTTCACCAGTAAGAAATAAATGGTGTTACAGAATAAATTAGTAGTTTTCTTATGAGGCTATGTGAGTTGAACTTTGATGTATCAGATTTATGGCTTATTTTTATGAGTTTGAAAGTTTTAAAAAAAATGCAAGTTTTAAGTATGGAAATAATTTTGGTTACCTACGTTAACTGAGCAGCATTAGTTTGAATTCGTTTCACAATTCATCTCGACTATGTACCTGTGTCTCTTTTGGGCAAATTCATTTAAACCCAACTAATTCAGTTGAACTTATTTATTCATAAATTTGAGAAATTGCAAATATGTTCCACACCTGGGACACTGTTCCAAGTTAAGGCATTAAACCATTAAGAGTGTCCATAAAGAATATTGAGGAACAAAACTATAACTTTATTAATAAAAGCGTATGGATACAAAATTTTATAAACTCAGTGATATTTTGATGATAATAAATATGTCATACCATAACAGGACAGAACAGTTTTCATTGGTAAAAAAAATTGAAACTATTCATGAACAAAAGACGTTTTGTCAAAAAAATACATTTGTTACTTCTACAAATGAAAATGAGTCTCTAAATATAAATAAGGCTAATTCATTTGAAGTAAATCTAACGTTACTATGAAGGAATGAAAAGGAATGTGAAATAAGGAACATTAAAAGCTAAAAATAAGCTGTGTTAATAATTATTTGGGTTTATCAATAGCTTTTATGTTTCCAAGAGGGGAAAGCAGAAATATTACATTCAAAAGATTTAAGAAGACAGAGGAGACCTACAATGTTTTCAGAGGCAAGTGTACATTATGATCATCGTTGAAAGTTTACAAGATCATATTATTTCTATCTAATGATATTTTTTTCTTTATTGGGATGTAATATAAACTTCTTTAAAATGACAGCCCGTGTCCCAAACTATTATCTTTTGCTGAATACATGAAAGAAAGATCAAAATAAAAAGTGTCCCAAGTTCGGGAGGGAGGTCCATAACTTGGACAATGAACATTTTTTGTTTTATTTTTAAAGGGACAAATCTACACACTTATACCTTGTCTTGAAGGGACGTAGACAGACAGAATACTTCGTTCGAATGGAAAACGTATGATTAATATGCTACTAGAGGTAAAAGTTCAAAACTGTCCAAAGTATGGCATTTGACTGTACGAAAAATTAAAGGAAATTTTTAGCGTTTACGACCATAAAATCATGATTTTTAACTTTTCATGGACTTCTAAAACCTGGGTCCAGTTGTATTCGACTTGGGGCTCCAAATTGTAGGAAGTTCATTTTCGGGTCAATTACTTAGTTTGGCGCCAATAAATATACATCTAAAAACTCGCTAACACCCAAAACTCGAACTGTAGCGAAGTACAAACAAACATTTTTTTATATTGGCCTTTTAAATTGAATTTTTCAGCGAATTCAAGTGTGAATCCAAATGGATTCGTATTCATAGATGTGAATCAGAAATGATTTGGATTCATGGGTCTGAATCCGAATGGATTCGGATTCATAGGAATGAATCCGAATTTCGTATTCGGATTCACACTTGCAATTATGAATCTATTTGAATTCACACTTGTGAATACGAATGTATTCGTATTGACACGTTAAGGTACTGTGAATCAAATTCGGATTCGGATTTACGAATACGAATCTGCCCATCTCTGTCTATGGCTGATCCGGCCCTGCTCAAATATTGCTAGTAACGCTTTTGATTGACAGGTAGACCAAAATATCAGCTGTGACATCAGGAGAGAAACTACGCCTTATCAAGAGTATGAGAAAGAGGTCCCAGTTCTTCTCTCAGCAGTGATGGTCTAAACCACGGATGATAGTGGATTCATTTAGAATTTTCTTAATACAGTGAAATTTTCATAAACTATAAGAAAGCTTGATCCCCTTCCCCCCCTTAAAAACTTTTCAAACATGCATACATAAATCATTGAAATTAAAAATAAAAAAAAACATTTTAAAAGGTTTTTTTAAAAAATAATTTTTCAGTTTTAAAACATGTTGTCAGCTCTAAAATTTTAGGAAGATTTGGTTCACAAACACCCATAGTGTGAACCCTTCAATCACCAAGAAGGGCGCAATCGTTTCGCAAGAGAGAAATGCTGTCATAGTGCAATGCTAAATATCTATGCTCTGAACCTTTATGGCCAACTTGATCAAGCAGAGGAGACTGGTTAACCGCAAGATTGCAAACCAATGACAACACGGCAATGAGAAAACACAAACTTCCTTGCTGATTCCACGCTTTTCTTTAAAGGAAAACTTACTTTTTATTCTTTCAAAAAAAAAACAAAAGAAGAAGGGTTTGAAAATTCAGAAATTCCAGGACATTCTGCAAAATTCAAAGACATTCCAGAAGAAAAAAAAAACAGGAATTCCAGGACAACTCCGAGCTCTGGGTTGGATTATGGAAAGTTCTTGATAATTTATTGATTTATAAAAGTGACATAATAAAAAAAAATTCAGACATTTGAGAAGATTGCCTTGATTTTTAACATCTTCGTCTGCCTTAACTGTAAGCAAGTTTTCAAAGTCTGTACTTGCAACTATTTTCTTCTGAATTTTTGTTTGCTGCAAGTAAAGATATTTCCTTTGATTGTGAGGCATTTAAGCATTTTTATAACAGCTGATATATGCAGGTGGATTCAAATTTTCATGAGCTATAATCTAAAAAATTGGAATAACTCGGAGCATTGCCTTTTTAGATCACTCTAAATGAATAATCTTTACTATTAATATGCATTTAAATATCAGTTGCACTAGCAATGAAATCTTTTATACCCTGTAAGAAATTTAAAATGTCATATTAAAATTATGTGCCTTTTAAGGGACATCGAAATCTCATTAGTTAACCCAGACATACTGCAGAGTAACATCTTAGTATTTTATTATTTAACACAACTTGAAAAATTTATAAGAAAAATATACAATAATTTTCATACACTTAACAATTTCAAAAATTCAATTTCAAACTTGATAAAAATGCGACTCAACTATTACCTTTATAACAAGTTCAAAGTATCCTTTATCATCCTCTGTAGAAACAGGTGTATACGGACGAATAACAATATTGCCATCTATTTTGGCACTTAAGAATATATGTTGGCCTGCAAAAAAAATTAATAAATAAAGCAATAATTCACATTAATGAAATTTTTGCATTTTAAAAATTTACTTTAAACTTTATATTTGAATTTTACCAGGAATCTTATATATTATTTCTAGGGATACACTAGAGAGTGTTTTTGCCGGATCCAGATATTCGGCTTTACAGTTGCTTGTAGTGGGTGTTCACATATTTTCAATGATGCTTCAAAATAACAAATCAAACTTCTTTCACACACCATTTCTTTAAAAACATATTACTACTGAATAGTATTATTATTCACATATATCTTAACAATAAGTCATAATTGTAATTAGAATTGGATGACGTAGAAAAAAATAGTAGAAACAAAATAAGTTTGTTATAAAGTAAAATACATTTTCGTTTCCAGTTTTGTAATGACATTAAACAAAATTTTGCTTTGAAATTCATTTTATTATGAAAAATGTAAGCATGTAAAAATTTTCTGACATACAAGAAGAAAAAGAAAACATTAAAACAGGTTAGGTTCACTTAAAAAAAAAGTTTATGCTTAAAAAATCAACTTAAAATTTTATTTTAATCCCAGAAAATAAAGTTACATATTCTTTAAAGGTGTAAATTAACATCTTAATTTTTTTATAAAGATTTATGCAAGCACTTTCACTTTTTACAAAACAAATTAATAAATTTATATTTAAATAATCAACTTTTTAACTTTTGCTCCAAAAAATTCAGGTACCTATTCTGAAAAGATGTGTATTCCTATAACTGGAAGTTTTTATCAAGTCCCGACCTCTTTGTCTATGCTAATTATTCTCAATATCTTGAAGTTAACTTCCTTTAACTCTAAGTTTTTTCAAAGATGACTCGAAATTAATTTCGAAAGAACGAAAAAAAAAAAAGAAAGAAGAAAGAAACAAGTGACTATGAGAGAAAAATTAATTCACCTTCACTTTCAATTTCTGCACAATAGACCTAAAACAAGAAGCCTGCTGAGTCAGTGTGCGATAAAGGAGTTACACATGCGGAAATGACTTAGCTTGTTTTCTTTTGTTGTACTGTACTGTTTAAACTTTGCCATGTTGCTGGACAACGGATTTGCTTTTAAGCTGTCTAGTTGTTAAGTCAACTGACTGTACCTTTATTCAAAGGCTGACTTAAGTGAAGATGCGTTTCCCTTCATTCTTTAGTCGATCATTTGCCGATAAGCTCCTAAGAGACGGAGTGAATTTTGTTTACTAGTAATGATGTCTAAGCAAGTACTCTGTCAATGATATTAAAAGAAAAAGTGAAACTTCTAAAGTGGTAGAATCCTCGAATCCGAATTTGAAATGAATGAAGGTGTGCACCTTTCCTGAAGCAAATCAGTGCTATTTAAGTGGTTCCAGCAGTATTGAAATCAAAACCATGCTTTTGATTTTTTTCTCAGAATATTTTTGATTAAACTGTGCATATTGTGTTTAAAAACTTTTAAGTTCTGTAATTTTGTCTGTTACTTGTACATATTAACCGTTTACCCGCCAATGTTCCAAAAATGGAACATCATATTTAAGTGAAAATTTTCCCAAGAAATAACGTTAAAATAAACAAGTTTTTTTTAACACAGTTTAGTCTTATTTCAAAGTATTTTTTGATTTCCTGCTTGATTGTTTATATGTTTTCAATTATTTATTGCGATTTTTCAAAGATGAGTGGTTTTTTAGCTTTTTGCAACTTTTTCTTATAAAATTTACCAAAAATTGGTTTTTTCAGAAAATGTGATGATATTTATTATAGTTGTGAAAAATACTTCAATGTATGATTTTAAAATGCTTGTAGAAATGTACAATGATATTTCCGAAAGGTGTACTCCTTCAAAATAGCATGTTTCAATTTCGGAACATTGGCGCTTTTAGGGAGTCAAATTTCCAAGAAGTAAATCGTTCGACTTCCAAGGGGAAATTTCATTTTTCGTAATATATGTTTCTTTTTTTTTCTCATTTTGAATGTACTCTGATGTAGATGTTGGCAAAACCAAGTAAGTTTATATTTTGAAAGGATATGACGTTTCGTTAGCAAAGAAAATAATAACAGTCTTCTGTTTGACGGACTACATGGCTCCGAATCCACACCTGCTCGGACAGCTGCATTGTCACGTAATAATAAAAAATAATATTAGCGAGAGTTTTATTCTTCATATTTTAAATGCAGTTCAATAATTCGCTAGCTTTGTTTTCGGGCAAAACGAAATTCTGTTTGACGTATACCAACTGTTCATAAATGTTAAAAAATGTCTACAAGATTTCTTACTGTAGAACAAGCTGTGGCTTATTTAGAAACATTGTCAGATTCGGATTTGTCAGATGTAGATATATGCCAATTACCCCCTGATGAACTAGGCAATATCACTGAGGAAGAATAGATGTTGACAGAGATGAAATCCTACAATTTTTTGGTTTGTTGCTATTGAGTGGTTACCATTCTGTTCCTTCTGAAGATATGTATTGGAGCAGTGCAGAAGATACATCTGTGCCAATTGTACTAACAGTTATGCCTCAAAATCGTTTTCGAAAAATAAAAAACAACTTTCATTTGATGGACAACCATGAATTAAAACAAAATGACAAACTAAGAAAAGTTTTCCTTATTTACGAAGAATTGTGTAAAAACTTTCAACAATTTGGTGTATTTCATAAAAAATTGAGCATAGATGAATCTATGGTTCCCTACTACGGTCGGCATTCATGTAAAATGTTTATTAGAGGAAAACCATGAAGATTCGGCTTCAAAATTTGGATGCTGTGCTCTTCAAGTGGATACCCATATTCCATGGAGATTTATTCAGGCAAAAAAGAAGGATCCAGAGTTGTAAATGATCTATTATCAGTTTTGACTGATACGTCTAAGCATGAAGTATACTTTGATAATTTTTTTACATCATATGACTTAATTTCTCAGCTATCAAAAAAAAGTGTACGAGCAACAGGAACAATTCATGAAAACCGAACTGGCCATTGTCCACGGAAATCCAAAAAAGCCCTTTCTAAAGAAGATCGCGGAAATTTTGACTATCGATCTGATGGATCAGTGTACATGTGCAGCTGGAAAGATAATGCAGTGGTTACAGTAGCATCTAATTGTTATACACATGAGCCACTTGCATCTGTAAAATGTTACTCAAATGCGCAGAAATGCAAGATAGATGTGCCACAACCTCATCTTATCAAGAGATACAATGAAGGAATGGGGGGTGTGGACGTCTTGGATAAACTTTTAGGGAGCTACAGACCTTATTTGAGGAGTAAAAAATGGTTATGGAATCTTTTTAGTAAGGCTCTGAATATTTCAGTTGCAGCTAGTTGGTTACTTCATTGTGATTTACACGAAGTCGAGATGAAGCATTTAGAGTTCCGAAGAGAAATAACTCACCTCCTAAGAAGAAAAGTACGAGTGAAAAGTCCTCCAGGGCCTCGTTGTCATTTACATAAACGGTCAAGAATGTCTGACGGACATTATATTGTATCTGCATCCCAAGGACGTTGCGCGGTGTGCAAAAAAATACGACTAAGAAATGTTTCCATTGCGACAAACGACTTCACCAGCAACGCTTCCTTTCATATCATGGGCATTAGATATTTCTGTATTGGATTTTCTGAATTCTGATATGTACACAAATGCAATTTAAAATATTATTTTTTCCGCAATAAAGTATGCTAAGATAAAAACCGCATTCAAAACCTCTTAGTTTAAAAAAATTCTCTGAAAAAAAAAAAAAAAAAAAACTTCATGCAAAACGCCAATGTTCCAAAAATGGAACACACTGAAAATCATAGTAAAAAAATTTTTTCTGGAAATTTTATTTTATTTCTGTATTTACTAGACATAAATAGACATAATTTCAAAAAATTACTCAAATTTGATCATCTGTCAATAGTTCGGCGGTTAAACGGTTAAAATATTCGATGGAATTTCATATTAAAATGTCGAAAACCGAAACTAGAGGTAAGTAGAACTTCCGATAGGTCAAAGTTTTTTGTTGGTCCCTTTAGATTCAAGTTATCGCGAATTGACTGTATTTTAAGTTCTTTTTAAGCTTTTTCATTTACAAAATAGAGCAAAATAAAACAGTAAAAAAATATATATATATATTTTTAAAAAGTTTACTGCATTTTTAGTGCTGAAAAATTCTTCCATTGTAAGTTCAACAACTTTGTTTTCCTCTTTTATTCTTAGAATAATTTTGAACATTTGTGTATAATTGTTTTAACTATGTTAGGGTTTAAAATTGATGCATAATATGAGTTTTTGATTTTATATTTGGATTTTGTTTGGTCCTAAAAAAATAATGCTGTTGTAAAGCAAATCAGCATTAGGCTTTCAAGGTCTGACCAGTGTTTATTGCGAAACTGATTTAAATTGTAAGCATTATGCATCGAGTTCATCGATAGTTAACATTTTACCAGTTAAATCAAAATATCTAAAATTTACACTTAAAGATAAAAGAAAGAAATAAGCTGTAACTCCTTGAAATAAAATAAAAGTTGTTCAGCAGGTTGCAGTTATTTGACAGAAAATGGTATCCAGGTATTCATTGTGATTGACTCATTAATATTACTGTCCTTATTTTTTTACAGTAGTAAATAAGTTCTAGAGTAGCATTAAAAAATACATTTTCTAATGCCATTAGATGTTGTAAGACAGAGTACAGGAACATAGATATTTTTATTACATCATTCATTTACTTTCAAGGGGGAAACTATTCATTATCATATTGCATAAGATAATATGCACTACAGTTCCCCCGCACTATAAATATGCACAATAAATAGTTTTATTGTGTATATCTTATGCGCACTTTAGTTATAGTGCATAAGATAAATGGAGCTTTCCTCAAAACGAAACTATGTATCATATAAATATGCCACCTAGGCCAAGTTTCTCTCGTTTCTACATTGTAAACAATTTGGGTGAAATAAACAAGATATATTCTGAAACTTGAAGGTGATATCGTCACCTCAGAGCAACAGTAGGATACCTTAGTTATTAATTGGATTAGATGTCTTAGTGTTGCTCTGAGGCGACGATATGTATTATTTAAAGATTATTATAACTTGAAACACAGAAAAAGAAATTTTGAAGCTTTTTCTCAGTTTATCTTCATTTCTGTCTCCGTATTCAAAACTTGAATTTAAATTAACAAATATTATTTTTACTTAAAAACTTTTACGTGTAACTTTTTAAAAAGTTGCACTACTTAAGGCAATATAAAAACATAAGTGATGTAATAATATTTATAATTTAAAAAAGTACAAATTCTCATGAAAATAAAAATATTCCTTCAAAATTCTGGACACAATCTGTCTTTTTTTCCTTTTAAGAATTTAAAATTTTACGACAAAATATTATTTAAAATTATGTGTTTTGCTTTCCTTTTCATCATTATTTAATTAAATAAAAGGTTAGAAACAAAATTTCGGAGCTTTTGTGGTATTAAGGTAAAAAATGGTAATTACATTTTTCCTTGCAATTTAAATTATAAACTGGTATTAAATTTTTGCTTTTAATTTTTTTTCGTTGCTGATCATTGATTTGTGTCCATAAATACTTTGCCTTATTATAAAAATTAACAACAATACGAATTAGTTTCGAGATGAATTTTTTCTACTTGTAACTGACAAAAGTTAACATGTTGAAAAAATCACTCACACGTGTTTTAACACATTGCACCCAAGCATATTGAGTTCAATACTACAGCATGGCGTAACATAACCTTTCAATCCCACTTCAATTTTTAGATCAAATATTCATTCGTATTTTAGTTGATGTTATAGTCTTATAAGTCCAAAACAATTTTTAAACAATAAAACACTTAATCCATGGTATTAAAGAATAAAAACCAAGTACTTTACCAACAGGGAGTCCTAACACATGCTCTTCACTTGGCAGAATAAAACGAAAACTTCTGGTGTCATGGCTGATTTCCTGTTTAAAGATAAATACACACTTTATTAGATACCAATTGCATCATCTGATAACTAGAGTACTTTAATAAAAAACATTTCAGGCAAATTCAGTTTTCCCTCCTCTCCCATAGACCTAGTTTGATCTTTTTCTGTTAATCCATTTGCATGATTTGCTCGTGTATGTGTGTAATCCGTTTGAATAATAAGCGATCCTTTTATAGCTTTTACATAAATTTTTCATGTACATTTTTATTGTTTTTGCTATAGTTTAAATTTTGTTAGTGTTATTGATTTTTTAAGCTATTGCATACACAAGTATTGTTTTTTTACCTAATTTTGCAGATTATCTGCAAAATTCGCTTATCCTTGGTTACTGTACTACTCTATTTTGCAGATAATCATGAGTTTACTACACATTACTGATAATTTCACTTTTCTTTGTTACTTTAGTGCTCTTCTAAATGCTTAGTTATGATTTAATGAGATGATACATTACTTTGTGAATCATCAAATAAGTGATATTTATTTGAAAGAATGTATGTTTTTTTTCTTTTTTTTTTCAGATGGTGAGATATGATTTTTGAGACTTAAAGTGCACAAAAGTTTGGCATCATATTATTTTCAGTCACAAGCTATTCTAGCAGGGAGGTGTCCCAAGCAGGGGCGGATCAAGACTATGGATTTGGGAGGAGAACTTTTTCAGCAGTTTATGTTTATAGGGGAGGGGGTATATGAAATCATTCATCAAAAAATAACCGGAAAAATTGAGTTTTAAAACTTATCCTCTGCTTCTTCACGCTTCTTATAAAAAAAAATTTTTGCTTTACAAATTTTGCAAGTATAATTTTCAGAAAATAATTTAAAAAATCGTTATTTTCATTGCTATATTTATATTTTAATCCTAAAACTTTCGCCAAGTGATGGTCCGTTGGTTCTCCCCCGGAAATTTTTTTGAAAGTATTAGCCCTAAGAACTCAATTTTAGACGGCCTCTGATGATGTTACTTGCAGGAAAGTTTCGAGGGGCTTTCTGTGGAAGTTTTTAGAAATTGAAGTTTTAAAAACGCGATTATAGGCAATATTTGTTGACGGTAAGGTAAGAGCGGTCTAGGAAGATTGGGCGCCGAGCACTTTAAGCATCGAGCACCGTTGGTCCCAATGTTCCCGGCGCACTCAATATGCCCGGCGCCCAATTGACGGCGTCCAATCTTCCCTTCTCGAGGTAAAAGACGGGACTTTTGGGGGCTGCCCCAGATTTTTTTTTTTTTTTTGTAGAATAGATCTAAATTGATCACTATTCCACCCAATCTTTCAAAATTGAATTTCCTAAAATGCAGGTACAGACTATTTGATGATGTTACGAGCAGCAGGGTTCTGGGGCTGTTACCAAAAAAATGTTTCGAAATTGAAGTCAGAGGAAATGAAGTTTTTAAGTGATATTCAGTGACGAAGGATTTAAATGCTCACCCTTTTAAATTTTTCGAAATTGTAATTTTTTCATTTTTAGATTTCCTACGAGAGCATTTGGGCCCTTGTCCGGAAATTTTTCGTAATAGACGTCTTAAAAACGTGACTTTAGATTATATTTGGTAACGTTAGGGTTTTGGCAATTTTTCAAATTTGAAGCTCCAAAAAAGCAATATTAAACGATTCTCGATGTTTTTATAGAGTGCAATGTGTTAGGTAGTTCTCCCCTGGAATTTTTTCGAAATTCAAGCCCTAAACGAGATTTGAGACTCTTTAAAGGTTTCGCCGGCGAAAAGGGGGCTCCCCAATTATGAAGACATTTTATTTTTAGATCGACTAGGAAAAACAAAAAAAAAATGGAGGGGATGTAATTAACTGATCAATAAACCGCCACGATTGAAAATTTTTATTTCAAGGTTCTTCTCAAAAGAAATTTAGATTTTTTCGCGACATTCTTTTTTTTTTCAATTTATTGAAACAACTTTGTTTTTCCAAGGTCCGTTCTGTTATTATCTTTAATTCTTAGAAATATTTTTAAGAAACATTCTAATCAGCATTCTGGGGTGATCCCCCACCCCCTCTGGTTGCGCCACTGAATTGTAGAAGCTTTAAAGTTTTTGATCAACTCTACACCAGATGAATATACAAAAGACAGTTTAAACTGGTTTGTGTTCAAAAAGACTAATTTTGAAATATTACTGGAAAACAGATGCAAAACACAAGTACGAAAATTTAGGAGACTGGAAATGGCCCTAAAGAGGATAAATTGAACTACTACTGGGAAGCTGTACTGTGCCATATCGATGAGCCTTTTAGTAAGATGAAAAATATTTACTCAGTCCCCGAACTCGAATTTTTATGTAAACTTCTCATAATCTTATAACCTATGACAGAAGCATTTAATTTTATATTTTTCTATAACTGTCTTTACATTCCTGCATGGTCGGATCTTCGATTTTTCTGAACCAGAGCAAAACCGAAATCCCGCTACCTTTTACCCACCTTCGTTGAAATTTTATATAGGTTCAACGAAAAAACTAGTATGTTGTGGCCATCACGAAACTTTCTTCTACATTTTTCTTTTTTTTCTGATCCCTCCCCATGCTTGACGAGGAAGCAATATTCCCTACAAAAACAAAATTACACATGCAAAAACTTGACAACCATCCCAATGTCTGAATTATTACAAGAGCAAAGCAAAGAGGAAAATTGAAAGTTACTTTAAAAGCCTTGCTTGAATTACTTACAAATATTTTATTTGTTAACAAACGCAAGATGGCAACAGTTAAAAATTTTAAATCATTGAGATAATATTTCCTATCATTTCCATACAATTAAAATCACGAGAAATACGCAGACGACAATCTATTACGATTTATCTTTCTTATTGTTGCATTAATAAAAATATTTTTATTCACAAAAAAAAAAAAAAAAAAAAAATCAACACCTTTTGGAGCGATTGGCGTCAAAATTGAACCAAAGCCTGTTTACATATGGATTCACATATATTCCAAATTTCAACCAGAACGTAGCATTACTTCTTGAGATAGGGCACTCACAATGGAAAAAAAGAACAGGCGATTGCGCTACCCACTTTTTAGCTGTTGACACCAAAATAAAACCAGTTCTTATACCCACTAAGGGCTACTTGCTGATAAGTTTTTCTTTCATTCCGTTCATTATTTCTTGAGATACAGCAGTCACAATTGACGACAAAAAACGTTCTATAGCTCAACCCCCGTTTGAGTTATTGACACCAAAATTGAATCAGCACCTGTTCCTGTTAATGGCAACATATGGACCAAATTTTGTTTGATTCTGCCAGTTACTTCCTGAGGAATAGCAAGCACACGTAACTCAAAAAACGTCCCATTGCTCCACCCCCCTTGGAGGAATTCGCGCCAAAAACCAATGGGCACAAGTTCACATAGGGGCACATATGTGTACCAAATTTCGTTCGATTTCATGCGGTAGTTTTTGTTGTAGAGCAGCCACAAAAAAACGGGTCACACACAGACGTGACACACATACACACACACACACACACACACACACACACACAGACAGACATTTTCCAAAAATGGTCGAAATGGACTCAGCACACCTCAAAACGTTCGAATCCGTCAAAATTCGAAATTCGAAAATTTGCACAAATCCAATACTTTCTTATATATATTAGATATAGAAGAAAGTAACAACAGAAATAGTCTAAATTTGCATCCTCCTAGAAATTGCTACCCGTCAACTAGGGGGAGAAGGGTATCGACTATGCACAAAAGGTAGGCCAAAGATATTGCCTTGCTGCTGCCTAGATCCGGCAGTGCGATTCCTGTATTCACACAAGTAGGCACAAATTCATTTATTAAGCAACTCCAGTTTTTCTGTATCAAAGCATGAATCAACTACTGAAAACAAAGTGTGTCAACAATTAGATGTTCTCGTTTTAGTTTAGTGTCAAATCCTACCCAATGTCTTTTTTTTATTAAAAAAATGTGCATTCTTTTTATTAATCTAATTTTGTTGCATTATACTAGAGGAATAGTTAATACAGTTATCACTTATTAAAAGTTTCTCCTACGATGAATTCCCTCCAAAGCTATGTTATCAAACAGAAAAAAATAATCTTTAAAGCGTCAAATACTGGTGGTTTTACCTTACCCTGTTTTCTGAACAGTTTTTGGTTTACTTGGGAATTTGTATTTTGGAAAAAGACATTTACTAGTTCCCCTCTTTGGATCCGCTTTTGCAATTCTCTCCTCGTTCTTTCTCCTAGTTCAATTTCTATAAAACAGAAGAATTTTCCTGCACCCTGTTCTAAAAGTTTTTAGGCACACATGAGATTTTTTTTTGGGGGGGGGGGACATTCCTCCAGTTTCCCTCGGTGAATCTGCTTCTGCTATTGTCTAATCGGTTTTCCTGGAGCCTTTCGTCAAGTTCTAAAAAACATTGAAAAAATTCCTGTACTTTGTTTTCTGAACAGTTTTAGGATCACTTGGGATTTTTTCTTCTTCTTTTTTTTTCTTTTTGAGGGGAAAGGAGAACATTCCCCAGTTCCCCTCCTTGGATCCGCTTTTACAATTCTCTCTTCGCTTTTTCTTGCGCCTTTCTTCAAGTTCAAGCTCTATAAAACAGAATTTTTCTGCTCTCTGTTCTAAAACCTTTTAGATAGGTACACATGAGATTTTGGGGGGAGGGAAACCAGTTCCCCTCCATGAATCAGCTTCCGCTATTGTCTAATCTTTTTTCCTGGAGCCTTTCGTCAAGCTCAAAAAACAGAAAGAAAAAAAAATCCTGTACTTTGTTTTCTGAACAGCTTTAGGATTACTTGGGATTTTTTTTTTTTTTTTGAAGGGAGAGGAGAACATTCCTCAGTTCCCCTCCTTGGATCCGCTTTTGCAGTTCTCTCTTCGCTTTTCTTTAAGTTCAAGTTTTATAAAACAGAAGAATTCTGCTGTACTCTGTTGTGAAAATGTTTAGGTACACATGAGATTTTGAGGGGAGGGGAGCATTCAACCACGGATCCGCCATTAGCATCTGCTATTGTCTGATCATTTTTCCTGGAGCCTATTTTCAAGTTCAAATAATATAAAACAATATCTTCCTGCTCTCTGTTCTAAAACCTTTTAGGGACACGATATGTTGGGGGGAGGGGAACATTCCTCCAGTTCCCCTCCGTGGATCCGCTTCTGCTATTTTCTAATTGCTTTTCCTGGAGCTTTTCTTCAAGTTAAAGTAAGAGTCAAGTTAAAGTATAAAGTAGAAGAATTTTCCTACACTCTGTTGTAAAATTTTTAGGTATATATGAGAGGGGGGGGCATTCCCTCAGTTCCCCTCCGTGGATCTGCTTCTGCTGTTGCCTAATTGCTTCTCCTGATGCCTTAGTTCCTGTTCTAAAAAACGGGAAAAAAAAATTCTGTACTCCTGTTTTCTGTACTGTTTTAGGTACACTTGGGATTGTTTTTGGGACGGGGGGGGGGGGGGGGGGCATTCCTACAGTTCTCCTATTTGAATCTTCTTTTGCAATTCTCTCCTCGCTTTTCCTGGCGCCTTTCTTGAAGTTCAAGTTTTAAAACACGGAAGAATTGAGCTGTATTCAGTTCTGAAATTGTTTAGGTACATTTGGGATTTTGGAGGGGGAACGTTCCCCCAGTTCCCCTCCCGTGGATCCGCGCCTGGTCCCAAGAGAGGGTTTTAGGGGTTAAACTCCAAACATTGGGGGAAGAAATAATAAAAAGGAGTATGAAGAAAATGACATGTAACATAACTTTAGTGTTAATATATTATTGCAGTGCTCTTTTTTAAATTATTTCCTTTGTTTTTCTGCAATTTATGAATGTCCACTTCCTACCGACTAAAATTAATCAGTTCATAAGTCGGCATTTTCAATGTTTCGGAATTTCAAAGTTTAAATTGACAGAAATTTAAAAAAAAAAGTTATCATATTCATACAAAGTTATACATCTAACCTTTTCATACTTTGCACAAGAGAAAATAATGAATGGTGTCTCCGTTTACATTCAGTTTTACATTGCTCACACTATGCCGATTGCTTAGTTTGCGAATGCTCATTTTGCCGAGACAATAAGCGTCCACTCAGAAAATTCAGCTAGAGTCGGCATTTTTTCTTTTTCAGTTGATTCTGTATTCTAAATCTTTGAGCAAAGTAGTATGTAGCTTGACCATGTGCACGTTTTCACCTTTTATTGAAAAAGGAAAAACCAAAACACATGTATATTTTGCGTACTGACGACTATTCATCTGAAAGCCCACTTGAAACACATAATCAATTCGCCGACTGCTAATTGCACAGTATTCTCAATTTACCGACATTTACTTGAACAAAGTATTATTTTGCCAACACTATATATCCAGGGACACCCCAAACTTAAATTCTTGGGGAAAATCCTCAATTTTCCGAATAATAAAATACGGATATGCAATGCACACATGAGAAGGGACATTCAGAAATTTTTAAAAATGCAATGATGTCTTAAAATTTGGCCGAATACGGACTTTTATGGAGGCCACTGGGATCTCCCAATGGGCGCCGCCTTCCTGTACTCAGTCGGCAATTTCAGCTACAATCAGCAATTTTTACTTTTAGAGAGAATTCAAAGTTCACTATATCTTTGATAAAAGTTAAATGGAAGTGCATTTTTACATTTTCTCATTTTAACAAACTTACAATGCATATCATGAGTTCTAATGAGTGTTTATGGTGTAAATTTTAAAAAGATTATTCAATCTTAAAATATTATTTAGAAATACCTGGGAAGCTGTATCACACATTAAGATTACCTGTGAGCGGCCGAGATGTAAGATTCAAATATTTTTTTTCAAAATAGAAACTATAGAAACCCACGGAAAGTCTCAGTTTAAAAACACAACTACATTAATAAACATGATAGCTTTGGACAGTGCACAGTGGACACATTTATAAAATTGAATCATCAATAAAAAATTCACAGCAAAGTGGAGAAATACAAAGGGTGCCGAAATGATAAAAAAAAATTAAAATACAGTAAACTCCCGATTATCCGCGGAATTGGGTGGCACCATGGGTGCAAGTTTGGTGATGTGTTCAAGACGGAAAATATTTTCAGCTCCCCCCCCCCCCTGCCCGCATGCAGGCTTAAGGAAAAATTTATGTGTATTAATGTTGTAGATTTTACAATGCCAGGTTTGGAATCTGTTTTTTCGATTTAAATTTTAAGCCTTTAAATTGTAATATTTAAGCGTTTTGACATCATAATTAGAAAAAATCTAAAATCCAGCAATAAGTGGAGGGGGGGGGGTCTGGGGGACTCTCCCCAGAAAATTTTCAAATTGAAGTCCAAAAACGCTATGGTAGGCCATTTTGGTAAAGTTTTAGGAAAGGAGGGGTTCAGGAACTCTTACATCAATTATTTCAAACTGATAGTCCCAAAATAACAATATTGGGCAGCTTTCAAAAATATTAGAGAAAGGGAGGGGGGGGGGTGCTCTGGGCTCTCCCAGAAATCGATGTTTTAAAAATGAAATTGTACTCCATCTTTCATAACGTTTATAAGCTTTTTGAATGCACTATGGAAGGGATGGAGTTCAGGAACCCTCCTTCGGCAATATTTCGAAATTGAATTTCCAAAAATGCAATTTTAGACGATGTTGGATAATGTTAGGGGTAAAAGCGTTCGCAGCGCCGTACCATTACTTTTTGCCGATCGTAAACATTTTTATTGCAGCAATAAAATCGCTTAGGACATAAGGTTTTAACTTTTGCAACATAAATCAGTTCTGATCGGAATGTCCTACATAAGGTAGCGCCAACAAACCAGAAATGAAGGAAAGGTGGGGGAAGGGTATGGCCGACTAATGATAATGAATTGGCACCATTCCCCCACAGTCTTCATTTGAAAAAGAATTCTTTTATAAGATAGCAGGTGTTGAAATTAGCAATAAAAAATCGCTTCAGTGAAGTAGATATATATTTTTAAACAAGGTATCCTTTCCAATATTCCTTTAAATTTTCAGCATCAAAACATTTTCTGAAGAGAACTCCCGAAATCCTTCCTCTGAGTTCACCACAAACGTCCTAAATTTCAATTCTTAAGGCTTCAGTTTCTAAATTGTTTTGTAGGAATAGTACCCCTCTTACCTATAAACATGACTTATGACAGCCTAAAAGTTTTAATACTTTAATTTTGGAAACTTTTTGAAAGAACCTTCCTACACCTTTCCCCCTTAAGTCATCCAAAGATAGCCCAAAACAAAGCTCTTAAAATTTCAGAAACGAAAATATTAAAACTTATTGAGAGAAAGCCTTCGAATTCCCTCTTCTTAAGTCTTTTAAAGATTACCTAAAACTGAGTTCTGAATACCTCAGCTTTGAATATTTTTTGGGAAAGGGGAACCCCGAACCCCCAAGACAGTCTAAAGTTGCTCTTTTAAGACTCCAGTGTCGGAATTTCGCCTAAAGAGAGCACCTTCCCTCCCTCTTGACATTCCCAAAGACAGCTTAAAAGTTTTAAGACTTCAATTGCAAACACTTTTCGGGAGAGGGTCCCAAATGCCATTTTACTCAAGTCCATTTAATTATAGCCTCAAATAGTTTTTAAAACATCAGCTACAAAACATTTTCATGTTAAAACACCAAAACCATCTATCATAAATTCACCAAAGATTGCCTAAATTAGTGTTTTTAAGACTCCAAACTTTTGATTTTTTTTAAAACCTCCCCCTCCCCCCTTATACATCATTAAAGACAGACTAATAAGTTTTAAGAGTTTGCAGAGGAGAAATATCAAACTACTCCTAGCTTCAAAAATGGCTTTCAATTCAGTTTTTCGATAGTTTATACTGTAACCCTTAAGTAACACCTCCCCCCCCCCCCTCTTAGATTTTCCAAGATATCAACTTTTTAAAACCTCAGTATCGTGGGTTAATTTGCGAACTGATTACCCTCTTTGCAAGAGCAGCGTTTTTTCGCAAATTCGTGTTGCCGTTATTTTTCTCCTTTTCTTTCTCTCCCCCCCCCCTCCTCCCATATTTACATTCTAGCGATTGTTAGATTCAATGACATTGGAATTTAGTGATTCCTAAAGTCTTTGTCAAAAATGCAGGAACGGTTGCTCATCGGTGTTTCCAACCAGCTTGAGATTTCCTCTCGATTATTTCCAAAATTCCCATTTTCATTGAAATATTCAAAATCCCTGATAGTTTCCATTTTACCTGGTAAGTGGACGCCCTTTGATGTGGCGAAAACATTTCATCTTGTCAGCAATCACTCTCAATCGGTGATTCAGATTCAGCTCTTTAAGACATTTTAAGAGTGTACATAATTTTCATTTATGCGTGTAAAGTTTGCAAAAAAAAAACCGCAAATGAAAAAAAACGAAAGAATGATCGAAAATAGCATGAGAAAAGGCTAAATTTTCAATTAGAGCCAATTATTTCGAAAAAACAGGGAGAATAGCGAGTAATTCATCGGTCTGCAATGCAGTGAGTTGGAAATAACAGAGCTATACCTAAAAAAAGTCAAACGGCGTGAGTCAAAAAGCCACTCCTCCAAAAGCACGTTGCAAACAAAACAAGCCCATGGCGGAAAACCGAGAGAATATCGATGTAAATTCGTGGTTATGGAACGGTCCAGTAATAAAAGCATATTTTCCAAACACTCAATTTCTTTTTTTTAAGTAAAAACTGAAAGAAAGGCATCGAATTTCTTTCCGTCCCGACCTCCGTCTCGGAAATTTGTCCAAGACGGAAATCCGTCCTGAGACGGAAGGTCTTGCACCCATGGGTGGCACAAGTGCCGCGGATAATAAAAATCGCGGATAACCGCAAAAAGACTAAAATGGGGGACAAATCAGGTAAAAATTGTCCTATCTCAAATTCTTAACTGTATTGATGCCTAACACTTTCTGCAAACAGTGAAAATATATATAGAGTACGGTACAAATGTTTTGTATTTTTGCACAACCGAACTTAACATCAATAACAAACAAGTGTATGTACGATGAAGAACGCACAATAATAATAATAATAATAATAATAATAATAAAATTAAATCAAATCAATCAAGCAAGCAAAAAACAACTGAGTGTAAATTTGCAATTTTTCAAAAAAAAAAAAAAAGCCACTGGTATTCGCTTTTTACTGCGAAAATACATGTTCGTGATTGTTGATTGATTCGCGGATAAACCGCTCGCGGATAATCGGGAGTCTACTGTAGAGAGAAAGGTTTTATTACAACATAAAGTCCCATTCGTATGTATTTTAAGTGTTTGATTTTGAAACAAACTTCTGAATACACATTTAGCACCATTTCCCCTTTTTCTAGGCTAATGGATAAAAACTAAAATAGTATTCTACTCGCAGGGGTTATGCCGATTTGTCGACCACACAAGTTTATTGTGTAACTAAAGCAAGACATTTGTCCGCCAATTGTAACACTTAGAAATGCCGTCGTGGAGACGGCGTGGCGTAATCGCGTGTAGGGGTGACATTAGAAACGTCAGACATTCAGGGGCCTTTTCTGTTAAAAACCTTTCTCTGGAATCTGGAACTAGGAGCTCGAGGGAAAATTGAGAAAAAGAGTTGGATCAACTGTTGTTGTGTGTTCAGGGGCTTAGGATGGTCTGTCCGACCCCTGCTGTGTGAACTTTCTGCTTGAAGAAGGAAAAAGAAGGTTATTGGCGTTGGAGCCTTGAAGAGATACAAGTGCATTGAGTTTGTCTGGCTCCCGAGTTTGGCAGAAGACTTGAGTGACTATCCTGCATAGTTATTTTATTCATTATGAATTCCAAAAAAAAAAGACTAGTTAAAGTTTTGAACTTCATTCGCATTTGGATGAACAATAATTGTCATTGTGGCAAGTAAGGAAAAATCAGAAAAAGCATTTTACTTGAATTTGAGGAAAAAAAAAATGCTTATTGAAATGCAGCAGAAAAGGTACGATTATTTTAACTAATAGTTTCAAAGCATTATTTTAACCTTTCCCTATTTATATAAGTATATATATATATCTTCCGTTAAATATTGAAACCTAAGAGTTCTAAGTAAGTTGCTGGGATGAAAAAATTGGTGTGAAAAGTTTCAAAAAAGAAAAGAAGGAGGGGGGGGGGGACAAATGAATGTTTTTTTTTTTTTTTTTTGCTGTAAAATTTCAGAAGAAAATGCAATCTTAAAATATTATTTTGGAACATTCGAACATGTACATCATTAAAATTACCATTTACCAAACCAAAGACAGCTGAAATACGTTTCAAATATTTTTTTAACCAATAGAGAAAATGAATAGCCAAAGCGTTATAGAATTACATAACAAGTTTCAATTAAAAGATAAACATGATAACTTCCTAGGACACACCCGTACAAAGATAAAGAAAATATGTTTCAAATAGAGGAAAAGATTCAAACTCTTGTATAGAAAAGTCACACCTGTAACTCTAATGAGTGTTTAAAAAATGAGTTTTAAAAAATTTACGTACAATGAAAGTTATCAAGAGATTCAGGATTCCTGATATTTAAATAAAGTAAAAAAAGTTATCTTATTAGGTATCACTAAAAAATACCACCTGTATTCAAAACGTTAAACGTTTAACCCTACCTCAATTTAAAATATAAAAGCTTTAAATTATCTTAGTCTGTAAGTTCAAAATGTTAACAGATTGTTTTAAGATTGCATAATTTTGTACTTTAAACAATTAAAAACAGAGTGAAAATTGAAAATTTCGTCGTGAAAAACTAAAACAGCTAAAATGTTTTTTAAAAAGAAAATCTGGAGGAGGATCTCCTACCTTTTTTCTTTTAATAAATAAAATGATTTAGGAAAGTAGCTTAGGAGAGAGAGGGACGGAGGAATGGCAGAACCTAACCATTTTCTTTTATCTTATGGTAATGAAATGTAATCTAAGTTGCGTTTTTAAAAACTTACTGCAGGAGGGCCCTATGACATCAGCGAAGATCGTCTGAAACGTCTTTTTTTTTATTCAATTTCAGAAAGTTGTCGAGAGAGAGAGCCTCTGAACCTTGTTTACCACAAATGGCCTACAATGGCACTTTTAAGACCTCAATTTTCAAAAAAATTTCGAGCGAAATCACTTCGCATCACCTTCTCCTAACGTCACCAATAGTCGTTTAACGTTTAAAACTATATGTTTAGAACTACAATTCAAAAAACGCTTGGGGAAACACTCCCATTCTCCTTTCTTAAATCCTGTGGTGTAGCAAAGATTCTGTTTCGGAAGAGGCCCAGGTTCTTAGGTTCTTACCTCAAGGAGATTATCACATCAATTATTTTTCATTGAATTGCTAAATTGGTTTCATTATAGATTATGCTAATTATTTATATCTGCTTATTATTAATTAATATTTGTTTAAAACTCCAATACACTCCTATTTGTTAAGTCTAAGTATTTTTAAAAAGTGATAAATAACCTCAAAATTTATGCATGAGTCATATGCTTAACTAGAGGACAGAAATGCTGACATGTTTTCTCCTTCAGTATTTCTGAATGTGGTGTTTGGGAACTGACTCTGCAAAGGCTATGTTTTGCTAAGTTGGATGAGGGGGAGGAGTGGAAGGTCTTACCTAAAATTGTTTAAAACTTAAAACCAGAAAACCGCATTTTTGAAAACATTACGGAAGTGCTTGGTAATCGGGGGGCTCGCCCCCGAAAATCTTCCGAAATTAAAAGCCGAAAAACAAGGTTTTAGGCTCTCTTTGATGTCCAAGAAGGGTTATGCCCTCGGCTCCTCTCCCTGGGCGCTAGGCCCCTCCCCTGGCTACGCCGCTACCCAAATCTATCAAAGTTGTCTAGAGAAATTTTTTTTTTCAAGACTTACGCTCTTAAAATTTTTCTGTGGGGCAGCCCCCGAACATCATCGCAGAGATCGCGTAAAAATACATTTTTCGAACATCATTTGCAGAAAATTTACGGGGAGAGTCTATGAAACCCACTCTTTTCCCCACAACACTAGAAATATGTCATTCCCCTCTCCTTTCCTTAATATCACCAATGGTGGTCTATGATTGCTTTTCTGGAACTTTAATTTCACAAAATCTCCTAGGGAATGCCCCTGAGCCCCAGCGGAACGAAACATGACTTACTATCACCTGTTTAAGTCTTCAGTTTCGAAAAATTTCCCGAGCCTGCTCTCCCCCTAACATCGTCAAAGACTGTCTAAAGTTTCATTTTTATAATCTTCAGGGGCAGAAACCTCTGAACACCACTTTTTCTAGCCTAACATTACTAGGATGATATAACTTATTTTGCAAACTATTTCTCTCATACAAAGCAATTCTTCTGATTTGTATACTTAAAATCCCTATTTGTGCGCCATGGAAATGTTCAATCAGAATCAAAGTACTCAAAGATACCAAAACGAATGATTACCATGAGGGTGCCCCCTCCCCCTCAAAAAATTATATACAACATAATTAATTCACCATTATATTATAAAACGTTTTGAGTAGAAAATGTTCTTATGTGAAGAGGATTTTCGCCCCTTCTTCTTTGTCACATTTTCCATGTATCAACTTTTGGAGAGGGGGAGAATTGAAGAGACTATGTTCATTCACAACACACACAAACTAATTTATTTTCTACATACGGAAACAGTATACATGATGGGCAGCCAATTTGCCCTTTTTCCCGAATAGCGGTCAAGAGATATCCATAAATTTATCCCGCTATTCGGTCAGGAGATTTTTTTTGCAGTCATGCCTTCATAACTGCCTATAGCCATATGAACTCAGGCGCTCTCATGCATCTGCGCAGAAGGCAATCGCGGAAAGCCCCATTACGCAATTATGGAGATCCCAAGTTATTAATCTTGGGATCCCTGTCAAGTGTTACGAATGTAACCACGTGGAGCATATAATTTCTTACATTATGTGTTAAATTTTATATGGATAAAATACGTTTTCTTTTTCTTTTTTTCGAATTTCCTCAAAACGTCTCCTCCAAAATTCCTTGTAATTCCTCATTGCTGTTTTCTCTAGCTAATCTGCCACTGTTCACTGGACATCTGTAAATGCCTACCCTTAGTGCTGGTGTAGAGAAACCTAAGCTCTATGCTCCTTCCCAACTATTATTCCAATAGAGGGCGCTGCAAGTGCTTATTGAATTAAGTAAGTTGATTATGGAAAAATTGAGTGGCAACTCTGACAGTGGGAGAGATGGATAGAATTCGAAACACGAAGCGCAAGCTCCGTGGAAGCGAGTAATTTCGCTGTTTAGAATAAATGATTTGGTTTAATCACCAATATGTAAATATGTACATAGTCTTCAATAAACATGTTAAGTTCACTTCGAGTCGTGATAATTTGAACCTATCACTGAACCACCGGATTGATATAGAATTGCACATTTTTTCCCACATGGTGCATCGGCATCGGAAAGATGAACTATTGAATTTTAGTAAGTGAATCTCATTTGGATAGCATTTTTATGCGAAGACTGCAAAAGGTAGGAACTTTTGAATCATTTACATTGTTGAAAATCATTGAAAATGGAACCAAAATCATTTATACAAAAAAGAACTGTTCTTCGCTCTTCTACTACGGTAATCGTAAAAAATGTTGATAAATACATAGAAGAAGAGCAAAATGAAGAACTAGAAAATTGTTTAGAACTGTTAAATAGCAAGGAGATAGAACTTGATAACTTAGATGAAAAAATACAAATTTTGATAGAAGACGAGAAGAAACTAGATTCTGATATAGAAACTTCCATGAATTATAAAGATAAAATAACTTTGACGAAATGTCGGATAAATCGTTATTTTAAGAAATTAGAGCAGCGAAATGAAAATAAAACGTCCATTAATAACGTATCAAATAATTCCTCTCTTATCGATGAAATTCGAAACCAAACACAAAGTAACGTACGGTTACCAAAAACTTCCATCCAAAAATTCAACGGTGATTACGGTGATTGGATAAATTTTTGGAATTCTTTCGAAGTAACTATTCACAAGAACACAACACTTTCAAAAGTCGAAAAATTCAACTATTTGAAAAGTTATTTGAGCGGAAATGCTGCTAGTGCTATAGAAGGTTTTTCGATTTCGGAAACAAACTATGATTCTGCGATAGACATTCTCAAAAATAGATTTGGTCAAAATGACTTGATAATTAACACGCACATTTCCAATCTCTTGAGTTTGACCATGGTACAAAGCTCAAATGAAGTTACGAAATTAAGAAAATTGTATGATAAAATTAACGTACAAATAAGAAGCCTTTCTTCACTCAATGTCCAACCCGAGAGTTATGCGAATATGTTAATTCCTGTTTTGATGAAAGTAATTCCTGCTGATATCGCTCTAGAATTTCACCGCAATAGAGAGAATTCAGCCAATATAGATTTGAATGCATTTCTAAACTTTCTCCGTTCGGAGATAGAATCTCGGGAAAAAATCGCTAGTATAAAACTTCCGCCTTCGAATAGCAGTGAACAGATTAACACAAGTACTTTGAATAATAAGCAGTTCAGAAAGATCCCTTCCAGATCACAGCACTTTACAGAAAATAGATGTCCTTCAACACATGAGCTAATTGCTAAAACGTCAATAAATCTTGACAAGTGTCTATTTTGCTCAGAAGATCACGAGTGGGGAAAAATGCGTAAATCTCAACGTGGATGAAAAAAGGAATGTATTGCGGGGGGATGGCAGGTGTTACTTATGCCTTAGAAAAAATCACAGAATATCTGCTTGCCACTTTAAGGCAACTAAGCGTTGCAAAATTTGCAAAGGAGCTCATTCCGAGGCGATTTGTTATAAATCCCATTCAAAGTTAAAATATAATGACACCGACAAAAAAGAAGCAAGTTCACTTTCGAGAAATAATGATAATCAATTTGAAAAAAATAAGGAAATCATTTCTGCCGTATCACATTCTAAATCCAATTCGATGCTTTTGCAAACTTGCTCGGTAAGAGTCAAAACAGAACAAGGCATAAGCTATCCGCGTCTTCTTTTGGACAATGGAAGCATGAAGTCTTTCATTACACAAGAATTAGCTAATAAATTAGATCTTGAAGTAATTAGAAAAGAAAAATTATCGGTTTACACTTTTGGAATTACTGCGCCAATTCAAAAGACTTACGACGTCATTAGATTAGTACTTGAATATAGAAGTTCCCCTAATTCTAGAATAGAAGTTGAATTATTGGTAACCGATCACATATCAGGTTCGGACATTCCTCCACCAAAATCAAAAGAAATTAGACAAAATAAACTGCTACGAAATTTGATATTAGCGGATTCTCTTGACAGTCAACAACCTGTTGGCATTTTGATCAGAGCAGATTATTACTACAATATAGTAACGGGTCACATTAAACGTTTGAACAAAAATATTGTCGCTGTAGAAACTATTTTTGGCTGGAGCCTACAAGGACGAGAAGGAGAAGATAACTTTACTTTATCATTTAATGTGATAGTAGAGGAAGATTTAATCTCGAAGCAAATAGAAAAATTTTGGGATTTGGAAAATTCCGGACTCATATGCGAAAATCAAAATTATAATTCAACCGAAAATGAAATCCTCAAACAGTTCGAATCTGATGTAGTATACGAAGATTGTCGGTATAAAGTTAAATTAATATGGAAAAGTGACACATCAAGATTGGATGATAATAGAGAAATCGCGGAACAAAGGTTCAACCGACTTAGAAATCGTTTCAAAAAAAATCCGCAACTATTTTCTGAATACCAAAACATAATACAAGATTACTTGAAACAGAATATAATTGAGCCCGTCACAGACGAAATGGATAGAGAAAATATCGTGTTTTATTTGCCTCATAGGGAAGTAATACGTGAAGATAGAACCACAAGCAAATTACGAATTGTTTTTGATGCGTCATCACATGACTCAAACTCCGCATCTTTAAATGACTGTCTCCACGTTGGCCCAAATTTGTATCCGGAGATATTCGAAATTCTGTTAAGATTTAGATATTATCCAGTAGCATTTACTGCAGATATAAAGCAAGCGTTCTTACAGATTCTCTTGGATAAAGAAGATCGAGACGCAACCAGGTTTTTCTTCACTGACTCCCCCACCAATGACAATATCCCGCCTCTTGTTTATCGTTTTTCAACAATTCTTTTCGGACTGAATAGCTCATCATTTTTACTATCAGCAACTCTCAAACATCACTTTAAAAAGTATAAACAAGTCTACCCTGAAACAGTTAGTAGTTTAGAAAATAATGTTTATGTAGATGATGTAATTTTAAGTCGAGACACAGTCAGAGAAGCCTTGACTACTTCTTTGGAAACAATCCAGATATTCAAGGAAGCGAGCATGCAACTGCACAAATGGCATACCAATTCGAGAGAATTACATGAACTTTGGGAAAAAGAAGGCATAATTTCAAATGCAAATTTTCAAATTTCTGATGTTGAAAACACCGCCTTAAAAGTTCTGGGCATGGCGTGGAATAATTCGAGGGATTTACTGTATTTTGATATTCGAAGCCTATTGTCATTTTTATCGAAGCCAATTGAGACAAAAAGGTTTATTCTACAAGTGTTAGGACGAATTTTTGACCCAATAGGAATTTTGGGACCCTTCACTGTAAGAATCAAACTCTTGATTCAGAAGATTTGGGCATCACATATAGATTGGGACGAGCCACTTCCTGAAGATTTGATCTCCCTATGGAGAAAATGGTGCGAAGAGTTGCATCAAATGAATAAATTCAAAATCCCTCGACATTATTTTTTTGAAAGTTTGTGCTCAGACATTAGAAATGTCGAATTACATTGCTTCTCAGACGCTAGCACAGTGGCATATGGTACAGTTGCGTACTTACGTTTCAAGACGAATGATAAAGAAATTCAAACGACGTTCATTGCTTCCAAAAATAGGGTAGCGCCATTGAAAATACTCACCTTACCCAGATTAGAACTAATGGGGGCATTACTATCTGCCAAACTGGGAAATAATATAGTGAGAATTTTGAATTTAAATATTCCTTGTTATTTTTGGACCGATTCAAGCATAACGTATTTTTGGATCAAGAAACAGCCCGATGCATTTAAACCCTTTGTTAAGAATCGTGTTCAGGATATTCAGAAGTTGACGTCACCAAATAATTGGGGACACTGCAGAAGTTGTGATAATCCAGCGGACTTAGTCAGTCGTGGAGCAAAGATCTCAAAGTTGATTAATGAACCCCTTTGGACACAAGGTCCACCTTGGTTGAGACTTTCGCCTGACCATTGGCCAAAATTGATCCATGAGAAAATAGTAGAAGAATCTCAGCTAGAATATAGAAAAAAATCCCTGGAGACACATGAACTTGAATGTATAGTCGAAAATAGAGAAGACCCAGTTGATTTATCCAAATATAGTGACTTAGAAAAGTTGTTGAGGGTTACAGCATGGACAAAACGCTTTATCGCGAAATTGAGAAAATCTAGTAACATACAAGGAGCTCTAATTACAGAAGAGCAACACGAAGCAGAAAATTTATTGATACGATGTGAACAAAAGAGACACTTTGGAGAAGAATTTAAATCTTTAAGTGAGGGTAATTCGGTTGAAAAGAATTCCCCGTTGTACAATTTCGCCCCCTACATCGATGAAAAGCAAGTCATGAGATTAGGAGGAAGATTGGAGTTCTCAGCGTTTTCTTTGGATAATAAACATCCAGTCATCTTGCCTACAAACTCCGCGCTAACAAGACTGATAGTACTTAAAGAGCATGAAAAAATAATGCACAGAGGTACATCTGCTACTCTAGCCAAAATTAGATCTCGCTTCTGGATCCCGAAGGGGCGCCAGTTAATTAAAAAGATCAACAAAAAATGCTTGATTTGCCAGAAATATTTAGCCAAACCAGCAGATCAAATGACAGCGCCTTTACCGAAAGATAGAATCCAAGAGTCACCACCATTTTCCATTTGCGGAATTGATTTTGCGGGACCTGTATATGTAAAGAACTACAAAGATATGCAAAAGTCGTATATTGTTTTGTTTACCTGCGTAGTAACTCGTGCCGTACATCTTGAACTTGTGTCAAACATGTCGACACAAGCCTTTTTACTTGCATTCAGAAGATTCTTAAGTAGAAGAGGGAATTGCAAAATCATTTATTCCGATAATGCTAAGACGTTTAAGAAAGCTGAAGAAGAAATGAGAAAGTTTTCTAAAATATTGGAAGATGATACATTTAAAAATTTCATAGCTAAAGAAAGAACACAATGGAAATACATCATCGAAAGAGCCGCATGGTGGGGAGGATTCTATGAACGCCTTGTTAGATCGGTTAAGGAATGTTTGCGAAAAGTAATAGGAAAAGCCCTTCTGACGTTCGAGGAAATGACAACGCTTCTAACAGAAGTGGAAACAGTTTTGAACTCGCGCCCACTATCTTACAAATACAACGAGATAGATGAACCTGAAGCATTAACTCCCTTACATTTTTTAAATTATGCAAAGAATGACCACAGCTATCCAGTTCACTTCTCTGATCTCATCGCCAAAACTTCTCCTGACCAATTGAGAAGAAGAAAGGAGTATCAGACAAAACTGTTAAAGAACATTTGGCTGAAATGGAAAACCCAATATCTTCTAGATTTAAGAACTGGACATCGCTTGGATTGCAGTAAAGAAGGAAAATCTCTCAAGACAGGGGACGTGGTACTTCTCGAAGGAAGTAACAAAAATAAGTTCTTGTGGCCTTTAGGTATTATTACAGAACTCTTTAAAGGACGTGATGGACTTGTTCGTGCCTGCACAGTTAAGACAAAGGACGGACAATACAGGAGGCCGATACAACTAGTGTATCCTTTGGAAATGATCAATGGACAGTGAAAAAAAAAAAAAAAACTTTTGGAACTTTAATTTTTTTTTCTTTCCTATATATTAGTTAAACGATTTGATATTTTAGAACTTTAATTTCTTTATTTTTGATTTTTGAATTTATCTAATTATTTTTCATTTGATATTCATTACTTATTGAAAAGCATAATAATTTGAATATAGTATTATTTGTTTCTCTAAATACTTTTTTATATTGCTATATTTATTTTTGTTGTGTAAAATTGTTATTGTTATATTTCAATATATTTTGATTACAAAGAAAATGTAAACTCGAGGAGTTTAGGTGGGGAGTGTGTAGAGAAACCTAAGCTCTATGCTCTTTCCCAACTATTATTCCAATAGAGGGCGCTGCAAGTGCTTATTGAATTAAGTAAGTTGATTATGGAAAAATTGAGTGGCAACTCTGACAGTGGGAGAGATGTATGTATAGAATTCGAAACACGAAGCGCAAGCTCCGTGGAAGCAAGTAATTTCGCTGTTTAGAATAAATGATTTGGTTTAATCACCAATATGTAAATATGTACATAGTCTTCAATAAACATGTTAAGTTCACTTCGAGTCGTGATAATTTGAACCTATCACTGAACCACCGGATCTACATAGAATTCCACATTTTTTCCCACAGCTGGATTTAAAGGGAGGAGGAGACGGGGGTTGCCAAGGGCGGCGACTTCTAGGAGGCGGCAAATTCACACTATTTTTGTTTTTTTCGTTGAAACTCAATTTTAAAACTTGAAAGATGGATAGGGGCGGCAGTTTCGATATTTGCCCCGCCTCGGAAAAAAATGTAGATTCGTCACTGCCTACCCTCTCCCTTAAAGCATCCTTAAATAGCCTAAAACTGTGTTTTCAAAACTTTAATTTCGAAAAACCTTCGGGGAAGGGCCCCCGAGCCCCCTATCCCTTTCCTTCGCGCCAATAAAGATGGCATAAAATCTTTGTTTTTAGAAATTTCTATGGAAAAACTTTCGAAAACAACCTTTTCTAGAAAAAAAAAAAAGCCCCATATTGACTCCAGCGAAAAAGATGAGAATGAATCCACGATCCTCTTGCTCCTTATATAAACCAAGCCTAAAATCATGGTTTTAGTATGCCAATTTCGGAAATTTTACGGAGGACAGCAGTCTATCTTGACTTGAATCGAAATTAATGCACCCCTTAGTATCACTGAAGCAGTATCACTGAAGCACCAAAGCTTGTCGTCTACAATTGCATATTTCATACTGCAATATGAAACCAATTCTGGTCAGAGGCCCTGAATTATTATATATATATATATATATATATATATATATATATATATATATATAATGTGTGTACGTATGTATCTATTGGGTCGGCAAAATGTTAGGAGTCAGTCGGCAAAACCTGTTTCAACACCCCCCCAAATGAATGTACCTAGCGACGGCCCTGAGTACAAGCATCCACTGTCGAAATATTGCTATGTATAAGGAGGTTTATGATGAATCTGGCATTTCTCCAAACAATTAGAATTTGGCTGATATAAAAAGGCATAGTTTGGCCGTTGGTAACGTAATTTGCATCATCAATATCTCTTTCCTGCTTACTTTACTAAGCATTATATCAACATAAAATCTGGTATGCAATAAAAGTTACAATGTTAGAAAAAAAATATTTATGCATACTTTTTGCAATATGCTATGCAGTGTACATATGAAAAGGTTTGATTGGGAAGAAGCTGTAAAGCAACATTATGGCCACTAGCGCAGCCGGAATTTAACAAACGACTATAAATTTATGTAATTGTAATACTTTTCATGAAATCCCATCCTAGGATTGGTAATTTGCCCCCAAACCAAAGGCGGATCGTACAGGGGGGAGAACAAGGTAGGCAACTGCCCCCTCACTTCCCAAAGTTAAAGGGCCTTTCCCCTTCACTTTCAGAGTTAAAAATTAATGATCCATTGAAAAATGATTTTTTGTCGTGTGGATTGATTTATTTCACGAAGGTAAAAACTAAAAAATCCAACCCCCCCCCCCCCCCCAAAAAGAACCTTTTTCATTTTATTTATAAGAATTGAACTTAAAAATGGGACTTAAACTTAATTAACTACAAACTTAAGAACGAAAGGGGAAAGTCTGCGGGGGCCTTTCGTTCTGATTTTTGATGTCATATTCCATATTTTTAGAATTTATTAAATCAGTAATATTAAAAGCCAGTAATATAGCCCAATTTTACAAAAAAAAAACCAGCTTCAGGGACCGAGCCCCCTAACCCCTACACTTCCTTTGACTCCCCCCCTTTTTTGGTTCACCAGCCGCCTGTGCCCAAAACCAAGGCTGCTGTGGCGTTGGCACATAAAGCACTCCATCACTGCAAATTCCTGATAGTTACCACTAAACAATAATGAACTATTTGGTACTTGGGATGTTTTCATGCTACTGAGAGAAAAAAATACTTATAAAATATCTTTGAAACCCCTCTCTTCGTAAAATCCTGGACATGGGCCTGTATTCTAGAGTGTCAATAAAAGCATCAGATTTCACAGATAATGGCGCTGATTGCAGTGTTCATTCAATAGCTTAAATCCTATTAAAAATAACTTAAAATACAAAATGAAATGAACAGATTTAAGGTAATACAGTATAACTTTGATTTAACGCTACCTGATTTAAAGATTTCCTCATTTTTATTAAATGAGTTACTAATTGTGTGTGTGTGAGGCAGCGAGAAACAAAAGGATGCAGGTGACAAATTAAAAATTTTCAAACAACCAGTACAAATGCTCGGTCAAACTCCCCTCTGTCTTGAGGCAAGAGATAATACTAGTAGCCCTGGTATGTGCTGCTATACAGCATGATTTAGAAAAAAAAATCAATGAAATCCTACCTAAGAACTTATCTTTAAAGACCTTTTACTCTAAACTTGAATATGTCTACTTAATTGGAGAAATTGTGTGGAAAACAGCAGCAAAAATTTGACTTTTTTTAATGAATCTTTTAAAAAATAAATCACAAAACTCATGGACAAAAAATACAATTTAACATTTTTCAAGCACTTGAAGATGAAGCTGTTTACTTCAAGCAGTTTTCATGTACTTTTTTTAAATGTACAAACTATGAAAAGGAGAATGAATACATTTTATCAAGTGTCGCTTAATTTTTTCATTTACAGTTATATTTAGTGAAATCATTTTTTTAAATATCTTTTGGCTGATTAAATTTTATTCAAATAATAATAAAATGGTATTTTTTATTGAACGAGATTTTTTTTTTCAATCATTATTATGAGAGTTATTCAGAAACTCAAGTCTGAATGAATGTCACACATGCATGCCAACTTCCGGCATGCGTAGCGCCTCAAATGCCATTTGCATTGGTAGGGGAGGGTGGTGCACCTTGAGACACTGTAAATTTCAGCTTTTGTAAACAGAAATTAATTTTCTTAGGACATCATAGATGACAGCAGGATTTACTTTTCAAAATACACAAGATTTAGTGTATTTTGGAATTTCCTCATTAACAGATAAGCACTAATCTAATTTTCTCTGTTTTCAAAGGTTCAGAGTTATATTAGTGGGTGGTTTCATTATTGAAATTTTCAAGTGGGAAATGAAATAATTTAAATCATTGCATGTGGGATTCAAAACATGTCCTTTCATTACAATTTAAAGATTAAAAAATGTCTTATACTGCTAAGCATAACTTTTAAGAAGTTTGTATACAATAACAACCTAAGTGGGGCAGGTTGGGACACACAATGGTGGGGCAAGTTCAGACACTGTCTTATAAATGTACAGTACAGAAAAAGTCTATTTCATTGTACTTAATAAATTTGATGAAGGATTTAAATAAACTAAAATTGAGAAAAAGGTTTTCTGCTCTTGAAACAGCTGTAGAAAATGTTCTTTAAAATGATATTTCAATTAGAGAGGCTGCTAAAACATATGGATTGAGTAAAAAAAAACTCTAAAGATAGTTTAATAACTAAATTTAAAATAAATATGGAACCTAACGAAATTTGTTAGGATATAAGTTTGCAAATAAACATTTTTTAATCAATTAGGATTAGTATTTTTTATTCATTTAAGTTTTTTTGCTAGTGTCCCAAGGTACCCTAACTAGTGGGACAGTTTGAGAGGTTCTAATGACTTCCTAATTTTTATCATGAAAATTTAATTTGATGAAATAATGAAGTCAAATAAAATTTAATCGAAACAAAAATGTTTAAATTACATGTCCAGCTAAGTTTGTTGAAACTTGATTTGAAAATTAAATCTATAAAAATCACTATCTAAAAAGTGTCCCAAGGTGCCCTTCCCCTATTGTTGCAGTGTGCTAAGTACAGTGCTATTTCAAAATGTTTAAAATGAACGATCAGCCAGAGGACTGTGAAGTATGGTCAGAGATTTGGTGTTTGACAGCAAAGAACATTCCAGCAGTGAAAATTCATAGACAGATAAGCAATGTGCATGGCCCAAATGTGATGAATAGGAGCAAAGTGCGTAAGTGGGTGAGAGCTTTCAAGGGTGACGGGAAAATGTTCATGCAGAACTGCGTTCAGGTCGACCACCAGTGAGCACAGATGATTCCAGATTTGTTCCAGAGAAGTCCAGACTTGGCCTCAAATGATTTTCACTTATTCCGCCACCACAGATTACGAGGTGAAACAAGCAGTTCAAGATTTATCCTCACAGGCGGCAGACGTTTACAACTTAGGTATACAGAAGCTAGTAGAACGTTATGACAAATGTTTCAATTATGGAAACTATGTAGAAAAATAGAGATACACGTAACAAATTTAAAAAAGTTTTTTGAAAAAATCTGTAATGATTTATGTTTGATAAGCAAACGGACCTTAGTTTCCAAATAACCCTCATATTTCATTGTTTCACAAAGCTAGTTCTCTGTTTACATTGGGGTCTTTCATGCAGAGTTGCTGAAGACTCATTGATTTAGGAATAGGAGCTTCCACTGAATGTAGGAGTTGGGGTTTGTTGGTCTGTGTTTCTAGTTTTCATTCTAATTTTTATTTTGATCAACAATTTATTCTGACTTTTAACCATAGAATGAATTACATATTTTTCATCATCCAAGATTTGTTTAATGTTCTGATCATTTTTTTTAATGCTTATTTTTAAACAGAACCAGGCTCGTCATTTATTGGGCCAAGAGGAGGTGATTGTGTCCACTTAGCTCTGAGAAATTAATATTGATATGTGTGTGGGCATGGTTTTTGATATAATATACATTCAATGCAGAATCTCTGCTTCTCTATTAAAAAAATTTGAAATGACAGTCCTGAACACAATCCTTTGAAGCAGACTAAGATGATACAAATATGGGATACCTTGATCCATCTTATGTGGCACCTCAGACAACATTATAACAACTTTTGCTACAAAATTACTGGTGAATATTATTTAATATTGTAACAAATTACTAATTGCTTTAATCTAAAACGAAAAACATTAACAAAGCAACTTTAGAGTGACTCATGCTCGTAGCATATTCAATATATATATATATATATATATATTTCTACTTCCTTCAACTGTAGTTAACATTATATTCAATTTATATATTTTTGTTCAATGGTGCACATTAGTTAGGTATTAGCAATAGTAAAAAAATTTCAAATTATTTTTCCTATTCACACACTTACTTTTTTTTCCACAAGTTTAACACTGTATTTCACAGTAGGATCTCTTAACAACTTGGGAGGTTGCCGCTTTTTTTGCATTAAATAATGTATCAAAATTGCAGTAACTGAAATGAGTCCTAGACTCACAACTAATGGTATAACCTGTAAATAAAAAAAAACGTAAATAAATATAGCTATAAGAAAAATATATTACCTTTTATGTATAATTATAAAAATTTAGGATCATGAATGTTTTACAATTAAAAGTCAGTACAAAAATATCATAACAAAAAATCCATATGGTCCACACAAAGAAAATTATCTCCAAAAGAAAGAGTTTTCTTTTGGAGAGAGAGTCTTTTGAGGGATATTTTTCCTTTTTAAGGGGGAGGCTATGGCTTTGGGGGTCTTTGCAACTTGGGGGGAGGGGTGCGCCCTTGTTCTTGGTGGGGATGGGCACCTGTCGTAGAACCCTGGTATAATGAACCTAAGACAGAGCTTCCCCAGGATTAAAAAAGGGAAGAGGGTGCTGTTTTTTAAAAACAGGAACTTTTTTGAGAAAAGGGAATTATTTCGAAACTAAAAGTAGACCACGGGATGAAACCTGTATCGTGTCAAGTCGTTTACCATATCTTGTAACTACGTGATTTTTCGTATTTTGTATGAGTGTCCTTAACAAGAAAACACAATGTTTCCACCCTAAAACTTGCACTTTTTTTTTTTGAAAATGGAGAACGAATAACGTCAAAATCGATCGATTTTAATTCACTAGTAACAACAAATTCTCTCAACAGATGGCGCTGCGCATATTACATTATTGGATAAATATAAGTTTACTTGGATTTAAAATTTAAATCAAGTGTAAGGATATTTTATTTCTTTTACTCTTATTATAACAAAATATTTCATCGAAATTTGGCTAAAAATTTTTTATTTATCTTGTTCATTTTTAATCAAAGGAGTATTTTTTTTTTTTTTTTAATAACATGGCGGGGGGCCAAGGAAGCAAAAATGTGTTTTCTATTGAAAATAGAAGTGGGAAAATTAATTTTGCTTTCATCAAAAAGTTTTGCTAAAATTAAAGAATATAAAAATCGGTGGCTTGAATAAGAACAATGGTTTTCAACCTGTGGGTTGCGAGGAGTGGTTGGATTTTTTTTAGTGTTTTGTACTCTACTTTTTTTTAAAGTAGTGCACTAGAGAAGTGCACTACTTTATGTATGCCAATGTAGAATTTAAATCAAATTATGACTGCTTTTATTTATATTTTTTGAATAGCCGAATTATAAAAATGTTAATCTTTCAACTTTTTAATCCTTGCTTACAGCGAGTATCCATAAAAATTGTTTTAAAAAAGAAAAGAAAGGAAGAAATGATAATTTTAAGTACTATTTCATGTTCAAATGGGCTAATTTATTAATTGGAGCAAATTTTCGTTCAATTCCCAAACGGTGTGTGTATGTTTATTATTATTTTTTTTAAGTAGTGAAGTAGCAACTACATTTCAAAAGCAGTTTGTAGTAGTTTCATTTAAAAAAAAAGTAGTTGTATAGTTATAATTAGCTACATTTCATAAATTAATTGTCGTTGTAGTTCACAACAACAAAAAAAAAACTTAGTTTTCCAATGACTGGTGGCGATTATTTCTATTTTAAAGTTTGAACTCAATTTTTAGACTATTAAATAATAATAATTAAAAAAGCATCATTTCTATTCTCCTTTGTAGCAATCAGGCCCAAGACTAGGATTTCTCAAAAAAATCTAAAGAATTCGCTCTAAGAATTTTCCATCCCTGGTGGGTCAATCCATACAGGTGATACGGACGGGTGAGCTCGACCATTTTTAATTCTTTTGAAACTCATATCCCTAAAAGCTGCATATGAAAGATGCTTAAAACCACTTTTATTTTTTCTCTAAACTGTACATTTGATTTTTTAGGGGGCATCAAAAGTGGTTTTTGTAGTCAAAAATGGGACTTTTAGACCTTTGCATTTTGGCCCAAAATCTATTTGAATTACATTTATAACAGTTAATTTTACGCTTTGATGTTAAAGTGCATAAGATGATAGTCTTACATGCTGAGTTACGTGGCTGTAACCTTAATAATTAAAATAATGACAACAGTTTAAAGTTCAAGGTCAAATGTAAGAATTTGACTAATTTTAAAGGGGGATAACTCGCGTAGGGGACCAAAACACAAAATGAAATATGGTAAAAACTAATCATTGGAATCACGCTAATAAGAATATGTAACTGTTGCTGTGTGTTTGTTTGCCCTTTATAGATTACAGCCCCTCAAAAATTGGGAAAATGAAAAAAACGACAATTTTAGACCCTATATAAACCAAAAGGGAATAGAATTAAAAATAAAATATCTTGGCCAATTGAATATTTCATTCAAGTACTATGCATGCTATATCTATTGTTTTGTGTATTTGGTTTGTAAAAAAGATACAGGTCTTTGAAATTGAGAAATTTTGCTAGTTAATTCACACACTAAAACAGAAATAAAAACTGAAAACTTCATTGCACCCACTTAAATTACGTATATTGTGCTCTATATAATATATTATACTAAAAAACAACATATTGTAAGTATAAAAATAATTATTTTAATTTGATAATTTAGAAATATTTGGACATGAATGAGTAGTTCATACTTCATTGACAGCTTAAGCAGTTAATTTATAGACTATACTGACAATCTACACACACAAATTTTCAATACATACAAACATACTCTGTACATTAACTTATGTAACTGTTCTTAAACATATGCAAAAACGTAATCTACATGACGGAAGGGAAAAAAAATGCGTTTTTCATTTCTTGCTTGAGTAGTTATGAGAAAATGAACTCACAAGTAGTACATACTATACCGCAGTGTGCAGTAACTGCAGATTTTTCAATTTTCATTTTTTTGCATTTTTGAAATCTTTATTACTATATTTTATGGTACAAACATTTTTATTTGGCTGCAGCAGAAAAAAAAAGCATTTTTTTATCAGAGGTAACTAGCAGTAACTGCTTTTTTAGCAACATTTTGCGGGAAGTCGGCAGTATGTACTTACTGCTCTTTACCTGCCCACGGCAGAACGGAAACTTTCTCCCGTGGGCAGGCAAATGGCAGTAACTGCAATTTTTTTCCTTTTTTTTTTGGCATTTTTTAAATCTATATTTCTTCAGTTTTATGATGCAAACATGTTTATTTGGTTAGCGCTAAATAAAAGCATTTTTTTAAATCAGTGGTAATTAGCAGTAACTGATATTATCGCTACATTATGCAGGTAATCAGCAGTATGTACTTACTGCTCTATACCTGCCCATAACCATTGTCCGGAGAATGGAACATAAACGAATCGCCCCGAAAACTTGAACCAAGACACATAAACAGTTTTCGCTATTTTTTTTTAGCTCAACTAAGCGCAAGCAGTAACGCCTCGATGGGAGGTCATTGTATGACCTCTCAAAAATTTCCTTGATTCGGCAAAGTTAGAGAAAATATTGCATTCTTTAAAATTATTCCTAGTCGCTTCTCATTAGAAGTAGGTATGCGTGCCATGTCGTATTTTATCATTTGGCAAAATTTGGGAATTACCGTCTCTCGTGTTATCATAGGCCAAGCTATCATGTTAGTCTTGCCATGGATTTTCATAATGCACTGATTTTTTTTTCTTTTTGAAGCATACATTTTGGCTGCCTTTATTTAAAAGTGTTTTAATGCTTCAGATTCCCAGACATTTCTAAATAATGTATTAAAATTACATTTCTGTTTAAATTTTACAGGAAAAAAACTTTTTGTTATTCATATTCATTTGTATTCATTCTTTATTCCCTCCCCATTTTTTTTCTTTGACTTTTCTCACCGCAAATGTATTTCCACCCTTTTTTTATGGTGCTTAGGGCCTCTACCATTTAGGGGGCCCCAAATGGCTTAAACTGTTTTTGAAAATGGCAAAAATTATAATGTTTGGATACAATGGGGCCCCGATATCTTAATCGGGCCTTGTGTCTACTTACATTGGAAATAAGTGCAAACATCTGGTATTGCAGAAAAAATACAATAAAATTGAGAATAAAGCTCAAAAATTTTTGGTCCCCTACCGACTCCGCCCCGCACCCTGATTTATATATGCTATTCTGATAATCAGTATATTCACAATATCCATTCCTTTTCAATATATATATATTACATTCCATGCTTTCGAGGACGAGAGTAAAAAATGTTTCGTTAAAAGATCGAGAATCATTTTATAAAACATCTTTGCACAGTAAAATGTTTTAATATCAAAATTCCGTTACTTATCAAGTAAAAATTAACTTTAATGTACAGACAGATATATGTTATCTCCAAGAATTTAGGGATATTTATTAACAAGGAGATCTAAGAAACATATTTAATCATAGCAAACATAAGAGAAAGACACAGCCAGTGTTTGGCCACTATATGGTTGACAACTCCCTGTCTTGTTACTTAAAACCTTCGATCGAAGGCTTTAAGATTATTCTTGAACTAGCAATTGTTGGGAAAAGAAAGACTATGAGATGTCTTAAGAATGTAAACAAATCTGACCTTCCTGTACACTGTTTAAATCAAAGAAATGCTTGGATACATTCCAATTTGTTTTCGAAGTGGTTTTTTTGATATTTTTGAGTCTGCAGTAAGATCTTGGTAAGAAAAAGAACATTTGAATGGAGAGCTTTCATTATTCGACAACTGTTTAACTCATCCCGAAGACAACTCTTCGAAATCTAGAAATACCTGGAGTTCCTAATTCATTGCAGATTCTCTGAAATTTTCTGTAGATTCGACATTCATTAAAGCTGTATATTTCGTTTTCACAAGAAATTGCCTGAAAAACAATAAGTTCCGCCTATTTAATGGGTAGTGTATATAAGGTGTATCTGCAGAGACTGGCAGGGCCGATCCTAGCAGGTGTGCACCGCACACGGGCGGCCAAAGCACAGGGACCAATTTACACACCTGGGTGCCCCCCCACACAAAAAATATGATCGTAAGTAATGGATATTATTTTGATAGAAAGAAAACTTTAAAATAGCGATTTCATACGAAAAAAGTTAATAATTAAGATGTTTTGCAAAGAAATCATTTAATATAAATCTAAAATTAATTAATGGTTTTCATATTAAAAATTTTTTTACACTTGCAGATGGAAAAACTATGATACAAATGGTAAAGGTGTATGGAAAGCATAATGTGCTTTCTGCGCATCAATGATTCTTTACATATTTTCTCCTTTGTTTTCTTGTAGTAAATTCATCTATAATGTCCTCATTATCAAGTTTTAGGTCAAACTTTTTTCGATTGATAATAGAGTTAATAAAGATAATTTACTATCAGAAATGAGAGTAGGCAAAGGACACTTAATTCTCTTCAATAACAAAAATGATAGTTCTACACAACAATTGGCTAATATGCTTTCGTTTAATAAAAAAAAATGTCAAATGACAAATTTTCTTTGTTCCCTTTAGTTGTAGGCCCCGAACACTGATTCCTAAATTTAAAAAAAATGATGACAGAAATTTGGTGCCCCCTTTCCTTTGGTGCCCCGGGCAGGGGCCCTGAATGCCCTGCCGTAAATCAGTCCCTGCCAAAGCAAGGAGCAGCCGCATCATATAGTACTTTTAATCAAGCAAAATTCCTTAAGAATTTCTCACAAGATAAATTATAATAAGTCAAATAAATATGCTGAGTTTTAAATGTTCAGTTATCAAAGTAAGTGTTGATTTCCCGACAGCATAGCATAGTTTAAGAAAAACAGAATGTTAGGGAACATTGTGTTGGTTCATTGTCCATCAATATCTACTCTTTACACACATGCTTCATTTTGTTGCAAAATTTGTGACAGAACCGGTAATCAGGCATGGATACAGGGGAGGGGAAATGAGGGAAATTGCTCCCTCCTGAAGCATGAAAGGATGCCTTCTAAAACGAGCACCAAGGCCACTAATGTTTACCCACCAAGCTTTTATAGATCTAAACAGTGAAGATATATTTTATGTATATATATAAAGCTATGCTGGTTAGATACTCTCGCAAGCATTTCAAACAAAAAATTCTGTGTTCAACAATCGTGGATGCATGGAGAGACAATGTGATATTGTGACTCCCCTGCGTGTCAAACATATATGAATGACGAACTAAAACTAAAATTTTGTAATTTTCCCCCTTTACAGCAATTTTTTCTAATTAAAATCATGAATGAACTGCCCGGTTTCAGATCAGGTAGGAGGACGGGGCTCTTGCCGCGAGTAACAAATTTAAATGTGGCACCAAAACAAAGATCCAAAAGGCTGCTATGACCTCCTTGACGAGACTAAAGAAGACTAAAAATTGTGTTTTTAGGACTTTGATTTCGGAACATTTCGCTGGTTGAACCACCGGTCTTAAGGACCCAAATAAGTCTCTGATTCATCCCTTCCACCTTAACTTAATCAAACACTGCCTAAAAATGTTCGCTCCAAAATCCAAAATTTGTTTTCAGAGGACAGCCCTTCCTGTCATCAAAAATTGCTTAATGACATTTTTTGGATTTCTTTTTCAAAATTTTTGCGATGGAGGGCCCCGAAATCCATTCCCAAACATTACTACCATTACTAAAAACACTACTATTAGCGTTTTTAGAGGGGCCCCTAACCCCCTCTCACTTAATGTATTGAAAAAACAAAAAAAAAATTGCGTTTTTCAAACATCAGTTTTAAGAACTTTCAGAGAAGAACCCCGTATCCTTCTTTTCTCCAACGCGATCATTATACCTCAAAATTTTGTTTTTAGGTGGTTCCGTGGAGCCACAGAGCCCTTCCTGCCTAAACTAGCCTGAAATTGACTTCAGTTTCAAAAAACAGTTTCAGAGGGCACACTGAACCCCCGCCTGCTCTTTGTCTCATCGTTATCAAACAATACCTAAAATACGATTTTGAAACTTCAATTTCTAAAACATTCCCGAAAGACTGGCTGATGTGACTTTTCACGGCGCTAGAGCATACCCATCAATCGTCGAGGTGAGACGGACAAAAGTCTACAGTTTTTGCATTTCTCAGGTATTAATATTGAAAAATATCCGAAACATCCACTGAAGCTTCCCAGTTTCGTTAACGTCACCAAAGATAGTACAAAATTGAGCTTTTAGAAATATCCGTTTGGGAACCCCAAAATCCTTCCTTCCCAAAAATAGCCTAAAATAGATTTTAGTTCTGAAAATAATTTTGGTTCGTAATATTTTTACGTTTCTCCTAGCTTTTTCAAATACAGCCAAAAATGGTTTTTTTAAACAATAGTGCCCAGAAATTACCGGAGGAATGCCACCAAATCCTCTACCATCACCAAAGATAGACTAAATTTGCGTTATAAACTTCAATTTTGAAAACTTTCGATAAGAGACGATTGAATCTTCCTCCCTCTGTCAACAAAGATAATCCAAAATGATGTGTATAAAACTTCAGTTTCAGAAAATTTTTGGGAAGAGGGCCGATCCTTCCTATGCAGCTACGATCACAAAAAACAGCTTCAAATTGATTTCAATTTTGAAAGAATTTTAGGGAAGAACTCCAAAATTACTTTCCCCTGAAGTCTCGAAAATGTTTCTTAAACTGTGATATTTGATGTCAATTTCGAAAATTTCTCCATGCACCTTGAATATAAGAGGGGGGACCCAAAAATAACCGGATTTTTGTTCTAAAATATTTATAGATCAGTTTATTCACAAAATTTCTTTAGTCTTCTTCAAAGTACTCACCATTAGATACAATACACCTGTTAAATCTTTTGTCAAATACTAGAAGCTCCCCTGGAACTCTTTAACTTTGACCAGTTCTAGCACCCGTTGGGAAGTAGTTTTTACATCATCAAAAAACTTTTTTATATATTTTTTTCATCCTCAGGAACAGAAAAAAATCACAGGGGGCTAGGTTTGGCGAATACGAGGGGTGAAGAACGACTGGCCACCCCTGAGAGGCCAAGTAGGGCTTAATAGTAAAGGGCGAGTGTGCGAGAGAATTATCATGGTGAAGGAACCGTTCTTCCCGTCACCTGTGCAAGCTCCAACTCAGTTCTGTTTCTTCTGAAATTTCGTCAATCGTAAAATGATCTCTCATTGATTTTTTGGCGGATTTTTTCAACGTTTTCATCATTTCGAGACGATGAAGGACGCTCAGAACAAGCATGACCTTCAGCACTCATGCTACCACGTTTAAAGGGCCCAAATCACTCGAAAACTTGTGTACCGCTCATAGCATCGTTCTTGAAAGCTTGTTGAAGCATTTGGTAAGCTATTCCGTTGCTGACTTTTCAAGCAGGAAGCAAAATTTCAAGCTTACACTTTGATGTTTTAAATGTGCCATAATGAGTTCGCAGGGGGAAAGCAATAATACCTGAGAAAACCAACACGACGATCAGACGTTATTAACTACACTGATGCCACTTGCACAGCTGCTCTGTGAAGGTCTCTACTTGAGCCATCTAGCTGGAGAACACTCTACTACATCTGGGATTGGCAGCGCACCATTAATCCAGTTTCTTTTGGGTCCCCTCTCGTAAGCGACTCTTTTGTCCTTGCAACCAAAGATTAACTAAAAATATTTTTCATACGCCAATTTTGATAATTTTCTGGGAGCAATGCCACCTTCCCTGATTCCCCCCTCCTCCGTTCTTCCTCTGATGCTACCGAAGACAGACTATAAATTGTGTTTAATTGAGTTTAAATTGTGAAAGTATTTAAATTAATTTTTAAAAACTTCTTATGGGTTTTTCAAAAAAAAAACAAACCCATTGGGTCCAATCCGGCCAACCTCGCTCAAAGAACTTCGAATATTCATATAATACACAGACAGTCCGGTTATGCCAACCAGAGACTGCAATTTTGTTCCTGTTATGGATTCATTAGTCTGGAATAGGCAGCAGTTGAGCTAGACGCAGATGCTATATCATTAAACTGAGAATGCCTCCTGGCAGCTAAAAGGAATTTAGAACACCAATGAGAGTCTGTTGCAATTATGCAGTTCAACTTGTCAATTACATCCCCACTGCTGTTGAGAGTGCTAAATTTATTTCAGTTACCAGTTTGTTGGCACTCTCAGCTTCAATGACATGAAATCTGTCTTCAGCTCGTTTATTATTTACTAAAAACTGATAAGCGCATAACAAGGACAAAACTGCAGTCGCTGGATGGCATAAATGGGTTGTCGGATATTTCTGCTTTAGCTCAGATGTAGGGCAGTTACTTATTATTAATCCTTCAATTATTGTCTAGGCTTACATTTTGGGACCCTCTTAGTTGAGAAATATTGCCAGGAGAGAATCCTTTTGTCTAATGTGTCCGAAAATGGCATACAAACACGCTTTTAAGATTTCAATTTTGAAAATGTTCGGGGGAAATTCTTTCAGCATCCCCCCCCCCCTCCTCCAAACACCGCCAAAAACTTTAGGGAGGAACCATCAAACTCATACACACTCCCTCCAGTTTTTTGACTTTTTGTCGATCATGGTTCAGGGGATAGTTTGGTTGTTATTCAAATTTGTGTCTAGAGGTCAAATACATCGAAAACAAAAAACTGGTGCTTGCTTGAAGACAGCATAAAATTATTTAGTTAGAGAATTCAAATTTTTTTATCCTTAATCAAATCTTGCTTTGCTTAGCAAGATCCCTCCTCAAATGACAGCTAACTGACCTGAGGTCAGTCAATCAAAAGAACTGCAGAATCAAAATCTTCCATTCTTTTTTTTTTCTTTTTACTCGTTTAAATATGCATGTTCAAAGCCTTTTCTCGAGTAAGAAATATTATCTATTAAAAAAAGTTTTGCAATTACAATACACCTATCTCTATATTCACGAAATACGGAGAGGTTTATCTGCATATCCGAATCAGATTTTTATGTACGTTTTAGTTTGACTTTCGATGCTCCTGAATCGTGCATTAATTTAAAACTTGCTCATCAAAGAAATAATTGGGAAAAGAACTTACGTTTCCAGAAGTGAACATTGTTAACTGAATGATAGATTTCGGAAAATTTTCAAAATTTAACAAGCGTATCAAAAAGGCAAAATTAAAGAACTTCAATGTTTATGTAAGAGAAAAATATCGTTCTCATGATCATTGAAAAAGGTTAAAAAAGCAGTTTTTTGGCGAAAGAGGTGAATTGGATTGGCTCAGCAACTATAAAATCCATGGTTTAGCTTTAGTTGGCGAGTTTAATTTCTAACGCATGCGCGTAAGGGAGGGGTCTCAGATTTTAGCCACTCGATTTTAACGTTCAGAAATCTGGCATCACACAAGAGGCGAAGGAAGGCGTGGTTGTACATGTATTCAAAACAAAACATTGCGCTGTGCTGTAATTGATCTTTTAAAATGTTTATGTTATTTTTCCTTCTAACACTGTTATTTTCGACAAGTAAGTAAACGTGAAAGATCACCTAACCTTATCGACGTGTGATCAATTTTCTGCTTCCAATTTTTCCTTAATAAATACATCACGCAGCTTTATTTTCAGGAATCGTTTTGTAGTTGTTTGTTTTTCATCGTTGATCTCAAGTTCTCAAGCATTAAATTAAATAAGTGGCTCATCTATTCGAACCAACAAATCAATATATTGCCAGTTTTGAACTATTCTTGTTGTTTAGTTTAAAAGTTACAACCCCTTTTGATTTAGCTGTCAATCTTTTCTAGTTATAAACACTTCAGGTAACATGCCATTCCAAAAAGTTACCGTAGAACCCCGCTAATCCAAACCGAATTTATTTTTAAACTCATCATTGTTACGATTTAAATAGCACTAAAAGCAAAAAGCTCTTTTTCAGCAACTATAATTTTGTACACATTGAAGAAACTTAATAGTTCAAGGATTACATTTATATTCTACTCTTTCCTTTTTTTTTTTTTTAATTTCGGGTATTTGGTACAGTGATGTCATTCTTAATGAAGAGGCCAGACAAGACTCGTGAGGTCAAAAAATTACAGAGTGCAATGAAATGTAATTGATTTTTTAAACTCATTTTAAATACAGAGAGAGAAAATGAAGCTTCTGGTTTAGGTGGAAGTCCTTAATAAATCTAGGTATTAGCAACATCAATTTCATTACAGTATAAAATTCATCCAGAAATAGAGGGTCCATGGTAAATTTTCGGGGATCTTTGGCAATATAAGGGTGAGAAGTTTAGGAGTGCTCCCCTATCCATTTTCAGCTTAATTTCTGATAAAAGTAAAGGGGAAAAAAGACTTAGCAGCGTAATGCATCCTAAAAATATCATTATGAATAAAAATATATAATTAAATATTGTTAAATTAAACATTGGAAATTTAGGTGTTTGAGATCGGGAAAATGTAACCCTACTCTTTTAATACTTTTAAAGTAATAGACCAGATTCCAACAAAGTTCTATTTTTTACAAAGCTCTCAGCTAGGACACCTCATTTCCAGATTGCTTTTTCATTTGAGTAATTTATCGTTCAATGCGGCATTTCCCATTGATGTTTCTTTTAGCATCCCGAATTTAGTGCAACTTTTTTAGCTTTAATAACAAATAGTTGACCATTTCTAAAAGTGCAGTAAGATCCAAATTCTTTATTTGCAAACTTTTTGTACAGTTAATTGCTAGTAAATAGGACCTTGTTTTTTAAATGATAATAATAGGATCCTTGAAAAGGAAGTAAAAAATAAAAAACCTTTATTTTATTCATATTAGTTCAGAATAAAAGCAGCAGATTAAAGAAATTGTATTCCCAAAAACGAATCATTTAAAAAATCGCAAAAACGAACTTTTTCCATGCAGAAATATCTATTGCTCATTCTGGAGCGGTTTCTTAATAAATACCATATTTCTTATCTATATAAGGGAAAATGTTTACAAAAAACGAATTTTAAAGGGCTATCCTTAACGCGGGGCACAATTTCCGAAATATTTTCTTGAATTAAAAAGTACACTCAAGTCTGAAGTTTTCGTGTTTTATTTCAACTGAAAACCAAAGAAATTAGTGTCACATTCTAATGCAATATTTTATTGAATGGTCTCTAATTAAAACCGTTTAGAGCGTAAGTGACGTCGCAAAAGGAGGGAAACGCCGAAAACCAGATTCGCGAATTTTTTGGATAGTTTATGGTGGAATCTAGAAATTGTTAAATGCAAGACTCATTAATCAAATTTCTAATTGGTATGAACTTAATGCAAAGGCAATAGTTATCACTAATTACAGTAATTGCAAACACCAAACCTGTAGGAAAAATTTAATTTAAAAAAAAATGCGTTCCTGAAAACATATTCTTTCATACACTAGAGTAGAAAAATCGCACATTTACGTTGAAAAACTTGTTTCTTGCCCTTTCGTTTTAAAGCATCGAAAAGTGTTTTTTTTTTCCTTTTTAAAATGAATGTGAAGATCTCAGGTCTTATGGATAATTTATCTTTTTTGTTGCTTACATTATTCTCTCTCCAGTAGTTTTTAATGTTTCGATATTGATAAGCATTTCTGAACTGTTTTCTTCTTATTTTAATATGTATTATCATTTACTATAGTAATTTGAGTTTTATAAACAATCGGCCAATAGCGCTTTTTAGCGATCCAGAAAACGGGGAAATTCGGATATCCAGGATAGCAATGATCCCGAACTTCCCGGATAATTAGTTTTCTACTGGATTAAAAAGTCCCTTCTCGGAACAATCGCAAGTTTTATATTACAATACCATTCCAGATACTGTGCCCTAGCCAAGCAAGCCAGAGACTTTAAATAACTTTGCCAGATTTGCATTTGCTTTTTCTGCTAAGTTCAGGCACGTGACTGAGACCTATGAATATTTTTTTGAAGCTGAGGGAAAACATTTTGTGCGCAAATACTTCACTCGGGTCAACTAGTATTATATATTTATATTTCTTACATTTGATATTTCTAACTTTTTAATGCATTTTCTCGTAGTTTCATGTGAATTATGGTGCTATAGTTGTGTAAGCTCGCAACCAGGCTGCGAAGAGTTTTATGTTGACTGGCGAATACATGGTGCAATCACATGTCCTAGAGATGATGATAAATGTGTCAAGGTGATTGAAAGAAAAGGAGGTACGTTTTTTCTATCATATTTTTAGCTGGGAACTAGACAACAAAATTTTGAACCCTTTTGAATGTGGTGCAATACAACATTTTTTACCAGAGGCATCATGTCATCAGAAGAAAGGTTGATACAATAAAACCTCATTAATCTAGACCCTATAAAACTGGACCTTGCTTAATCCGGACAGCCATTTAGATGTAGAATAAATAAACGACGAGTTAGAGCAATAATGTATTTTTGTAGGCCATATTTTGTAATTTTCTCTGACAAAGTTTTATATGTTTTGTTCTCCAGAATTCAAAATATAATTTTTACTGTGTACAATAGTTTATGTACCTTGGCTCAATTTATAAGTTATTTTGTTTAATCCGTACTTTCATTAATTTGGGCGATCTGGATCCCCTATTAGTCCGGATTAATAAGGTTCTTACATTAGTCCTTGGCCTTCAAAATACAACTTCTCAGAAATTCATAACATCAGAATGCCAGAGACTGGTTGTTTTGAAAAACAAAATTAATATGTTTGCAAGTTTTGTGCTTAATAACGTTGGATTACTGACATTTTAAATTTTTCAGCACAAAGGTATTTATTCTTTATTTAGTTGGCTTAAACGGGCCGTACGTTTGCATTCTACTTTCTTTTTTCTTTCTTCTTGCCTTGAATTTTGGTTGCATTTGTTGTATTTGGTAGTTTTGAATTTTGCTTCATTTTTGCCTTGTTACTGTTTTAATTTGATTTGTATTTTTGATAATAATTTGTTCTTATGTACTTTGTTATTTTGTTTTTGGAATGTCTCAAATCAATAGGTTTTGCAATCTTCGTATTAAGAAGTTTCGCTTTTTGAACCACTTAAAATTTCTTCAAGAATGTAGGCGCAGGAAAGTTATTCCGAATTTTATTTCTTTGAAATGTAACTTACCACGTTCTGTAAAAATTGATAAAGTTATTTTTCGGTCGAAATTGGCTCTACTTAGAGCTTCGATCCAAGAAACTAGGAAACGCCTCTCGTTTATTGAACGTGAACTCTATGATTTGCATCTCTCTATTTCAAATTCTATTTCTGATTTTGATTATGTTGATAGAACTTCTTGGTCTAGAACCCTTCGTTCTACGGAGAATCATCAAGTTGTTTTGAAAAAGAAATTAGCTAAACTTAGTAGAAATTCGAAAGTTGTTCCTTCGGAAAATTTACCAGTGGTAAATAAAAATGTTGTCGTTAATATTTCAAGTGTTCCTTTAAATAGTTCTCAAATTAATGCTCTAAAATGCAATGATAACTTTGCTCTGGCCAGCAAACCTTCTTTTTCTAAGCTTATTGCTCCTATTGAGAAAGCTTTTAAATTTAGTGCCTTATCATCCAATCAAAAAGATTGCGTTAGGCATCTTATTGCTTCTAATGTGAACTTTAATTCTAGAATTTCCAATCCCGTCTTTACTAATACAGTTCGGCGTACTGTAAAGAATTTAACTTCTAATTCAGATATTGTTGTTACTAAAGCTGACAAGGGTGGTCAAATTGTTGTTCTTGACAAATCATCTTATGTTGACAAAACTAATGATTTGATTTCTTCTGGTCCATACTTAGAGATTTCTAAAGATCCTAGTGAAAATGAGTTAAAGACTATTTCTTCGGCTGTCAAGTCTGTTCAGTCTATTCCAATAAATGTTAAACGCTCTGTTATTCCTTCTATTGCTAATTGCGCTAGATTTTATGCTTTACCCAAGGTACATAAAGCTGGCATTCCTTTCAGACCGATTGTTTCCAATATTGGTACGGCTTCTTATAAACTTGCAAAATATTTAGTCTCTGTGTTTTCTCCTCTTATGTGTAATAATGTATTCACTGTAAAAAATTCTATCGAGTTTGTCAAAAAAATTCAGAATTGCGTTCCAAATAATTCTTTTATGGTTTCTTTTGATGTGAACTCATTATTTACGAACGTTCCGGTCGAGGGTTCATTGTTATGCCTTCAGAGTAGACTGTCTGAATTTCATTTTACCTCTAAGGAAATTGAGGATTTAGTTTTCCTTACTCATACTTGTCTAAGGCAAAGTTCCTTTGTTTTTAATGGTAAATTTTATACTATGTTGGATGGTTTGGCAATGGGAAACCCACTTAGCCCCATCCTTAGTGATATTTACATGCATTACTTTGAGGTCAAGTTGTTTCAGAAACTACAGTTTCAATTCTATGTTCGCTATGTTGATGACTGTTTTGTTCTTATGAACCACGGTCAACTAAGCACTGATGATGCTTTATCCATTTTAAATTCCATTGATCCTCATATTCAATTCTCTTGTGAAAAAGAACAGAATAATTGCCTTCCATTTCTGGATGTTCTCGTTTCTCGAACTGAGTCCGGTTTTGAAACTACGGTTTATCGTAAACCTTTTGCTGTTTCCTTACCCCCACATAGATTATCGTCTCACCCTCCTAATCAAAAATATTCAGCTTTCAACACATATGTTTATCGTGCAATGAATATTTGTTCTTCACCTGAGCTTCTTAATGCGGAACTTAACTATATAAGAGCTGTGGCTGTTGATAGAGATTATCCGCCCACCTTAGTTGATTCCATTTATAAAAAACTTTGCAAAAAATCTCAAAATGTTGTTCTTAATAGAACTTTTAACACTAAGAATTTAGTTGTTCTGCCTTTCTTCCCTGGTATCAGGTTTCAGGTTGCTAAAATTCTGAAGCGATTCCAATTCCAAGTGGTATTTTCTCCTATTAATAAACTTTCTTTCTCTTCTCTTAAAGATTCTATTCACCCTCTTAATTGCTGTGGGATCTATAAAATTGTTTGCAATTGCGGACTCGGATACATCGGACAGACCCGCCGTTCTTTGAAATTTCGGTTAAAAGAACATCAAAGCTATGTGAGAAAACAACAGCTGAATAAATCCAGTATTGCTCAACACTGTTGGGAATCAAATCACTCTTTTGATTTTAACTCTTATCAAATTATCCAAAAATGCCCCAATTCGTTGGATCTTGATTTTTGGGAATCTTTTCACATCCTGAGGAACCGTTCTAATTTAGTTAACGATCTTACTGCAATTCCCTATTTTTCCTCTGTGTGGACTCCTTTGTTAAAATTGGTTTAGATTTTCTATTATTTTTATGTAAACGTCGCACATTTCTTACTTTTATTTTTTCATTTTTTGCTTTCTTATTTCGTTTTGTGATTAACTAATTCCAATATGTTTATCCTTCACTCTGTTTTTTCTGCATTTCTCCATTTGATACATTGCTTCCATACATAGTTTTTCCCGCTGGTAAATTTATTGCTAATTTATTCAGAGTGGTTTCATTTTTGGACTTTTTGCATTGTTTATGGGTTTTCTTTTAAAATTTATTACTTAACGGTTTTTTCCTGGTGGAATTATATAATAAATTTTGTCTCCGTGTGTCATTTTATCTTTTTTGTTTTTGTTTAATTTCTATTTTTTGATATTTATACTACCTCCTGTTCCACCGTGTTGCTTTTCTCGGATGACTTTTCATCCAAAAGCTCACACTTCTTTGCATTGAAAAAGGTGTTCCTTGTAACACCGAAACACGTGTCTGCAATCATTTGCAAGTTTTGTGCTTAATAACGTTGGATTACTGACATTTTAAATTTTTCAGCACAAAGGTATTTATTCTTTATTTAGTTGGCTTAAACGGGCCGTACGTTTGCATTCTACTTTCTTTTTTCTTTCTTCTTGCCTTGAATTTTGGTTGCATTTGTTGTATTTGGTAGTTTTGAATTTTGCTTCATTTTTGCCTTGTTACTGTTTTAATTTGATTTGTATTTTTGATAATAATTTGTTCTTATGTACTTTGTTATTTTGTTTTTGGAATGTCTCAAATCAATAGGTTTTGCAATCTTCGTATTAAGAAGTTTCGCTTTTTGAACCACTTAAAATTTCTTCAAGAATGTAGGCGCAGGAAAGTTATTCCGAATTTTATTTCTTTGAAATGTAACTTACCACGTTCTGTAAAAATTGATAAAGTTATTTTTCGGTCGAAATTGGCTCTACTTAGAGCTTCGATCCAAGAAACTAGGAAACGCCTCTCGTTTATTGAACGTGAACTCTATGATTTGCATCTCTCTATTTCAAATTCTATTTCTGATTTTGATTATGTTGATAGAACTTCTTGGTCTAGAACCCTTCGTTCTACGGAGAATCATCAAGTTGTTTTGAAAAAGAAATTAGCTAAACTTAGTAGAAATTCGAAAGTTGTTCCTTCGGAAAATTTACCAGTGGTAAATAAAAATGTTGTCGTTAATATTTCAAGTGTTCCTTTAAATAGTTCTCAAATTAATGCTCTAAAATGCAATGATAACTTTGCTCTGGCCAGCAAACCTTCTTTTTCTAAGCTTATTGCTCCTATTGAGAAAGCTTTTAAATTTAGTGCCTTATCATCCAATCAAAAAGATTGCGTTAGGCATCTTATTGCTTCTAATGTGAACTTTAATTCTAGAATTTCCAATCCCGTCTTTACTAATACAGTTCGGCGTACTGTAAAGAATTTAACTTCTAATTCAGATATTGTTGTTACTAAAGCTGACAAGGGTGGTCAAATTGTTGTTCTTGACAAATCATCTTATGTTGACAAAACTAATGATTTGATTTCTTCTGGTCCATACTTAGAGATTTCTAAAGATCCTAGTGAAAATGAGTTAAAGACTATTTCTTCGGCTGTCAAGTCTGTTCAGTCTATTCCAATAAATGTTAAACGCTCTGTTATTCCTTCTATTGCTAATTGCGCTAGATTTTATGCTTTACCCAAGGTACATAAAGCTGGCATTCCTTTCAGACCGATTGTTTCCAATATTGGTACGGCTTCTTATAAACTTGCAAAATATTTAGTCTCTGTGTTTTCTCCTCTTATGTGTAATAATGTATTCACTGTAAAAAATTCTATCGAGTTTGTCAAAAAAATTCAGAATTGCGTTCCAAATAATTCTTTTATGGTTTCTTTTGATGTGAACTCATTATTTACGAACGTTCCGGTCGAGGGTTCATTGTTATGCCTTCAGAGTAGACTGTCTGAATTTCATTTTACCTCTAAGGAAATTGAGGATTTAGTTTTCCTTACTCATACTTGTCTAAGGCAAAGTTCCTTTGTTTTTAATGGTAAATTTTATACTATGTTGGATGGTTTGGCAATGGGAAACCCACTTAGCCCCATCCTTAGTGATATTTACATGCATTACTTTGAGGTCAAGTTGTTTCAGAAACTACAGTTTCAATTCTATGTTCGCTATGTTGATGACTGTTTTGTTCTTATGAACCACGGTCAACTAAGCATTGATGATGCTTTATCCATTTTAAATTCCATTGATCCTCATATTCAATTCTCTTGTGAAAAAGAACAGAATAATTGCCTTCCATTTCTGGATGTTCTCGTTTCTCGAACTGAGTCCGGTTTTGAAACTACGGTTTATCGTAAACCTTTTGCTGTTTCCTTACCCCCACATAGATTATCGTCTCACCCTCCTAATCAAAAATATTCAGCTTTCAACACATATGTTTATCGTGCAATGAATATTTGTTCTTCACCTGAGCTTCTTAATGCGGAACTTAACTATATAAGAGCTGTGGCTGTTGATAGAGATTATCCGCCCACCTTAGTTGATTCCATTTATAAAAAACTTTGCAAAAAATCTCAAAATGTTGTTCTTAATAGAACTTTTAACACTAAGAATTTAGTTGTTCTGCCTTTCTTCCCTGGTATCAGTTTTCAGGTTGCTAAAATTCTGAAGCGATTCCAATTCCAAGTGGTATTTTCTCCTATTAATAAACTTTCTTTCTCTTCTCTTAAAGATTCTATTCACCCTCTTAATTGCTGTGGGATCTATAAAATTGTTTGCAATTGCGGACTCGGATACATCGGACAGACCCGCCGTTCTTTGAAATTTCGGTTAAAAGAACATCAAAGCTATGTGAGAAAACAACAGCTGAATAAATCCAGTATTGCTCAACACTGTTGGGAATCGAATCACTCTTTTGATTTTAACTCTTATCAAATTATCCAAAAATGCCCCAATTCGTTGGATCTTGATTTTTGGGAATCTTTTCACATCCTGAGGAACCGTTCTAATTTAGTTAACGATCTTACTGCAATTCCCTATTTTTCCTCTGTGTGGACTCCTTTGTTAAAATTGGTTTAGATTTTCTATTATTTTTATGTAAACGTCGCACATTTCTTACTTTTATTTTTTCATTTTTTGCTTTCTTATTTCGTTTTGTGATTAACTAATTCCAATATGTTTATCCTTCACTCTGTTTTTTCTGCATTTCTCCATTTGATACATTGCTTCCATACATAGTTTTTCCCGCTGGTAAATTTATTGCTAATTTATTCAGAGTGGTTTCATTTTTGGACTTTTTGCATTGTTTATGGGTTTTCTTTTAAAATTTATTACTTAACGGTTTTTTCCTGGTGGAATTATATAATAAATTTTGTCTCCGTGTGTCATTTTATCTTTTTTGTTTTTGTTTAATTTCTATTTTTTGATATTTATACTACCTCCTGTTCCACCGTGTTGCTTTTCTCGGATGACTTTTCATCCAAAAGCTCACACTTCTTTGCATTGAAAAAGGTGTTCCTTGTAACACCGAAACACGTGTCTGCAATCATTTGCAAGTTTTGTGCTTAATAACGTTGGATTACTGACATTTTAAATGTTATACCTTGGTTTCAAAGAGCAAAATTGTTCTTTTACAAATGTATTGTTCCATATGTATTCTCTAACTGTGTAGCCCAATATCCTTGATTAAGGGTAATGTTCTTTTATGTAATCACATGTTCAAACATAGGCAGTGTCATACCTATGCTGTCTAACGTCCCTGGCAAACTTTAGGGAGCCTCCCCCCCCCCCTTCCTTACACTTTTTCATGGAAATTCAGTTAAATTGGTATAAATTTCTTTCTATAGCAATGCTTTTTTTTTTTTTGTTGAAAAAGGTATCAATTTTGAAAATTTTGTTCGAAACCACCAGAAAATTATGTGAACAATAAACATAATTATTTACTAAATGAAAGAAAAAACTTTAAAAGAAAATTTGAAGTAAAAATCAAAACATTACCAAGTAAAACATGAATGATTTACCAACGTTTTGATGTGCAAATTACTGCAAACACGTGTTTTGTTTTTACAAGGAACACCTTTTTCAATCCAAAGAAATGTGAGCTTTTGTATGAAAAGTCATCAGAGGAAAGCTCTCTTTCCTTAATAAGCATTTTATAGCACCCTGTTGTTTCTCCAATTAGGATGTTTTCTTAGGGTTCTTGGCATAGCAAGATAATACAGACACAGGTGCATGCTGTTCACAGGTACATTCACTGCTGTGCAGATAAATTTGCTACAGATATGTGTATGGTTCGATAATCTTTTACTAATATCAATATTAAACATTGGTTATCTTAAAAATTTTCAGAAAAAATAATGAAAAATTAACTTTTATGGATACATGATTAAAAACCAAAGCCATGTAAGTTGTGTGCACAGATGATTTATATTTTTACTTTACTGTGGTTCTTGGTAAATCATAAGATTTTCCTACTTGAGTATTATCAGGATTTATACTTAATTCCTAGAGATCCCAGTAAATACAAATCGGCAAATACAAAGTTTTAACAAAACGAAATGAAAAGAATAGGACTGCCACATAAACACATATAAAGAGCATAAATGCAAAATTGAAGCTAACAATTTGAGAACTTTCTACGGGGGATTATAGAAGCATTTCAATATTGTGTATAAAGATCATTTAAAGAAATAATACCACGATCTAAGGTTTTTCAATTTTAATATAATTCTTTAAAACACTAGCACAAGAATAATTACTATTTAATTAATAAAACATTTATAGAACAAAGTCCTACTCTGAGTACAATGACGCCTATATGAATCAAGTTTGTTCTAAACAGTTCTGATTCAAAAAAGCAAAAAGTAGTAAAAAGTTTTAAAAAAAAACTGGAATCCTACTTACAGTTTAAGGGAATTCAATTTAGATTTGTCAAATGAGATGAAATATTGTTAAAAGTATTTGTTTGTTCAAAATATTCATTTTTAATTTGGTTAAAAAAATATCATCGCCTCAGAGCAACACTAAGACATCTAATTCCAGAAATAACACTGAGATATCCTACTGTTGCTATAAGGTTACGATGTGTTGCAAAACTTTGAAAAAGCAATTTCAAAATTCAAGTACCTTATTTTCCTGTGTATAATGCATGGATTATCTGTTCAAAAAGTAAAATTAATGAGGTGCAAATCATACGCTGCCTCAAATTATCTGTGCTTTTTTTTTCTCAACACCAAAGCATTGAACCTCAATATTTACAGCAGGATTCGCCAATAGAAAGCATTATTCTGCCTGTATGTTGTTTATTTTACTTAGCTTGAATGTTCTTATGCAATTCAGACTATGTAAATAAAACAACATACAGTAAAGGAAGAAGGCTTTCTTTTGCACAAGATTAAACCATTTGCTCCTTTCTTGACTCTTTGTCTTTAAGTAATTAGCTTACTATAATGACAATTTCGAGAATAAATCATTATTTTTTAGATTATTTTTACATTAACTTTGAATACACAGTTGACTCTCTATATGTACACCCTGATATTCTAAACACATTTTGATAGTCTCGCTTAGCATGGGCTGACCTGTCTGTACTCTGAACACCTTATAATATGAACACATAAGTATTATGAATGCTACTTTTAAACCCCTTCAGTTATTATCTCTCTATATACTAAACATGTTCACAATCAGTACTCAGGAATTCCTATGAATCAAATTGGAAAACCTGAAACACCTTCACAATTTTATTCAATGATTGAAGAGCATTAAGATGAAGAGAAGAGGAAGAAAAATTATTTTTGTGTGCGAATATTGCTGCATTACATAAAATCATTCAGCTGAGAAATATGAGCCTAAAGTTTCAGCCACTGAACTGCAAATTTCAAGAATCCAACCAATTGTATCAAGTAATATTCAAGACCTGTAAAGTACAATTATCGACAAGCAATATGTGGCTGAGAATCACCTGGAAACCTTTTCACTTGAACAATTGGATGATAAAACATATCTCGCACAAGAATACCCAATGCAAAAAAAAATTAAATTACTCTTTTTTCACAGGTATTGTGGCGATAACTGTATTGTAATATTTCATAGTTGAATTTTACAAATAACTTTTTACATTAAGAGAGAAATTCAAGAGTTTAGGTCCAGCACCTCTATCTCAAAAACTGGTTATAGTTCAGTGCTGAACTTAGTCCCATTAACCCTACGGAATACACATATGCATACTTCCAGTCTCCCTTTATAATAAATACCCTCATAATCTGAATACTTTCGTTCGGTCCCATGAGTGTTCAGAATAGAGAGTCTACTGTACCTTAGAAGTTATTACTTCATGTTTTAAATTTAGTTGCTAAAATTGTGTTAAATCAGAACTTTTTTTTTTTGCATTGTATTATTTGTGAATTATACAAGATTTTTTTTCCCTTCAGCTCGATTTTAGGACCTGCGGATTATACGCCGCTGTGTATAATACACAGGAAAATATGGTATTAACCTACTTATATATTGGTTGAAATAAAATTATTGTTGACACAGTGTTACTTTTAAGTCTAAAAGAGATTTATAATCCTCATTATTCAGATCTTAGCATAGAGCAGAAGTAACCTGAGGCACTGCTGATGATTTTCTTGAACAATACGTAAACAGGAAGGTTTCATGAACAATTTACTGAAACAAGACAATTTAAACAACATTGAAAGACTTTTTTTTTTGGTTTTGAGTCATAGTTTGTTTCACCTATTATTAAGTGCTTAAAAATTGCATATTTTAATTTTCCCTTTTATGATTCATATATTTCCGATCTGCTAATTTAGTAATTTATAATTTAAAACTGCATTTAGTTCAGATATTTGCAGTTGTTAAAGTGCTGCTTAATTGAGCAAATCATCGCTGCCTCTGCTGGGTTCTTTTCGGTTATTGTTATCAAATTATATCTGTCCCAAAGTGATCACATAAGGCAGCACCTATTGTAAATTCATATATTATTGTAAAAATATGAAAGAACTCTAATCTTATCAAAAACTGCCTTCAAATTGATCTTCAATCAAAAAAATTAAAATAGTAAATGAAAAATTTTGCAAGCATGAAGTATACAATCGAATTAGTTTGCAAATCATATTAAAGTTATCTGAACAGTATGCCATATCTTATCTTTGTTTCCTAATTATTAGCAAATTACTGTGTGGTAATTACAATGAAATCCCATTACAGCAAAATAAGTTTCAATGAAATAACTATTCTGTCCTGATTTAATTTCCATTATGCTGTTTGAAATCCATTACAACAAACAAAATTTGCAGTCCCTTGAAGCTCATTGTAATGGGATTTCACTGTATAAATTAGTTTCGCATATTCAGAGGAGAATATTTTGTCATCACCCACATGTGGTAAACTTTTGTACTATTAATAATAATAATATATATATATCTTTTTTTCAGTTGATAAGTTCATTACCAGAGATTGTTTATCCAATTTGGAAAGTCAAAAAAAAGATATTCCTGCTGACAGATATGATGGCTGTAGAAAAGCTGCTGAGCAACCTAAGCTTGCTGTATATGTTGAAAATCACATTTCACAGCTTGAAATCAAAAAGTAATTACTTACATAGCTGATATACAATTAAATTTCTAATTTGAAAGTTAAAAATTTAGTAGCCCTGTTAATATATCGTCGCCTCAGAGCAACAGTAAGATATCTAACCCCAGGAATAACACTAAGATGTCTTACTGTTGCTCTGAGGTGACAATATATTTAAGCTGATAAAATTCAAAAAAAAAAAAAAAAAGTCAAGAAGTATAAAATTACATAAACAGATTTGATGGATGTCTTTTCTGGCATAATTTTCTTACATTTATTTATTTTGCATTAAAAAATAGCTCCCTTGTAAGCAATTACAATTATGTGCAGCTATTTTGTGCTTTTAATGTTGTTTTTTATTTTATATTTTGCCAAAAGGTTTTTTTTTTTTTTGCTTTTCATGTATAGTGGTAGATTATAACTATACAAAATTAGATTATTTGCAAGTTCAAAGTAGTAGAATAACTGTGCTCAAAAAACTGAATTAATTTCAAACATTTGGAATTGTCAAACTTAAAAATGTGAAAAAAAAAAAAAAACTATGTTGTGTGGTGTGCAAATTACAAAAAGTGGTACTAGAGGTATGCATCTGCAAAATGTTTTGCTATTTGTACCATTATTTGTCAGGTAGTTAAGTTTATAGAGCAGAAACTAAAATTTTGTTGCCTCGTAATTTTTCTAAGTTAGCTTACATTTTTTCGCAAGTTCAGTCCTGTAATTATTTGGAGCATTGTTTCATGTTGTGTAGAGATGAAAATAGTCCAAAAAAATGGGGGAAAAAAACGTTTTTTTTCTGAAGGGGTTTATTTTTATTGCGGAAAAAAATGAATTTTTTTCAACTTTTCAGGAAGTTTTCATTGAAATTTTCAGCAAAAAGTTATTAGAAATTTCTCACACTTAAATTCTGATGCTATCCCCCCCCCCCGTATATTAAAACACTGTAACTTTAATGCCAGTTGTTGTATGATAATATAATTTGCATAAGGATCAAAAAATGTTTGATAATACTTTTTGCAAAAAAGCTTAAACCAATATCCTTAGTGAAGAATTTATTTTCCTTCTTCATAAAACAAACAAGCATAACTTTAATCACAAAACTATGTTTCTGCTGACTGTGTGAACCATATGTACAGGGTGCGGAAGAAAAAAAACCCGGGCAAGCAATCTTCCATGAAACATTATTAAAAATTAATAAATTAACAAAATAAAAAAAATAATAATATGAGAAGACCTTTAGCAATCAATAAATTTAATTGTTTTCAAACTGGCAGCCTTTTGCAGCAATACAGAGATACAACTGCTTATTAAAATTTTCATTCAAGGGCCGCAAGTCCTTTAATCAATCCTATTCCCTTTAAAGCAATTATTTTAGGGAGTTCAAACTTTTGTGTAGTTTAGGGTAGACCTTTGACTCTAAAATAGACCATACAGTGTAATAAATGGGATTGAAGTCTAGCGAGTAGAGCGTCCACTCAAAAGATGATTACCGTGTGAAAATCAATATGCCTTAAAACCACTCTTGTCTTTTTGGCCATATGAATCAGTGTGAAGTTTAAGGAAAATGTCCAGTCTACATTGCTGAATTGCTCTAAGGCCCACAGAAGTACAATAACTTCTAAAATGTCGGTTCACTTCTTGATTCATTTTACGGCCCTCATCCACAAAAAACTAGAGATTTTTTGTCGCTTGTGATGATTCCATCACAGACCAAGCCTGACTTCAGAGATATTTAATATTTTCTAAGGTACTCGCCATGTCTACAGACCAAATCTTATTGTTCTGGGGGATATGAGCTGGTTGAATGGTAAATCAGTGAAAGGTATTTCTTCCAGCGTGAACTTGAAGCCCGTCTCAAATGTTTCTGGCATCTTTGGAGTCATACAAATGCCTGAACTTTTTAGAACTCGTAAAACTTCTGTTTCAGCTGTTTTTTCGCTTAGTTGCACTTTTCGGGCACAAATTCCCATCGTACGAACGACTTCTCTCGTGGAAACTCAAGAACTTCATTGAACTCACCTTTGGATAACCTGACTATTAACTGAAATGTTCACTGTTCGTTTTTGTACACTTTCCGGTCATCGACTATCATTTCCAAGCCACTTGAGATGGCATACTGTTTCAATTACTGTTTGCAGAGGCACAACAAGAAAAACAAACTGTCGTTCTACTTGGTTAAACAACTTAAAATAGCAGTTATTTTGCTTAAAATTGTAAGAAAACCGAAAAACAATACATAAACTAGGAAATATATTGTAACTTATTTTCTAATAAAGTGGGAAACAAAAATAAATAAAACACTCATTAAAATTAAATTACCTTTCTTCCATTCGATGATACAATTTTTGTCTAACTTTTTTTGCTACACCCTGTATACTGCTGTGCTAAGCAAAAAAGTGGAATCTGCAGTAGGGCTCAAGCTGAGATACTGTGTTTCAAAGTTTGACTCTTCCTTATATTCGATTCAGATGTCTTTTTCTTTTTTTAGAATTTTTCAAAAAAATAGTTCTTGATCAAATGACCCTAAAACATTTTATTTATCAAGTAAAATACGAAACAGAGAACAACTTGGTTGTAATAACTCAGTTTCGTTCAAAAGTGCTGTATGACTACTTTTACTACTGTTCTTAGCATGGCCATATGAATAAACTAAAACTCCAGTTTGAGTTTTGGTTCAGCTTAAGAAAGACCAATTTAGTTTTGATTTGAACTTAGACTGGATTAGAAAAAAATCAAAACTCAATAGCTTTCATTTTCAGACAGTAAAGTTACACTATATTATTTTTCTTTCAAAAAAAAAAAAAAAAATCATGTTTGAAAGTCAAAAATTTCAATTAATATTTCAAGTTTCAAAGGCAATGTAAAATAGAAAATATAATTGAAATGATTAGATACACATTACCCAATATTATTGGTTGAATGACGACTTCTGGTGTTTGACCATGAAAGCTCACAGTTATAAAACAAAAAGTTTTTTTTTTTTTATAATTAATCTGACCTTTATGTATATTTCTGTCAAGCAGAAAAAGATGTGTGGATAGCATATATTTTTTAATGGTTAACCCTTTATATGTTACCAGGCCCGTGTCCAGGTTTTCATAAAGGGAGGGGTTTTAAAGCGGGGTGGGGGGATTAAGAGTTCAATTCACTACAAACTTTGGTTTTATGTTAAATTACTAATCCCAGCATGGCATTTATAGACCTGTAGACTACTGTACCATCCCCCACCCCCGCCCCAGAAGAATAATTTTGGCTGCGCAAATAGCAGCAGTATTCCTTCATTTTACATCTTTTAAATCTAACCTTGTTTGTTTCTTTTTAAATCTAATCTATTTATGTTTATTATGCAGTATATTGCAATTAGTATTAAAAACTGTCCACAGATTTTTTATAATGTAGCATGTACATTAGGTTTCATATTCTGGAATAATGCTTAATAAACTAAATAAGAAAGAGCTTATGGTCGATGCAAATTACATTACTAAATACAATCAATGCATCTTTATAGCTGCAACACATTACCGCATTCATCATAGCCTTTTAAAGCAATATTAACGCTGTTAATGCTTTGTGTTGACAAATCATTCAGTGGTTCAGCCATAATAGTTTTTCCAAAATGTTATTTCAGCTGGTAAAGCTCTAACATTCTTAAATTACAGAAAAACTACAGAGAGAAAGGGTTTTTTGAAGCGTTGCACACAAACTTTCACATTAAAGCTATAAAAGTCAGCTATAAATTTTCTTTTGGTTTATTATTTTTTTCTCAATGGGAGGGGTTTAACCCCTAAAACCCTTCCCTTGGACACGGCTATGTATGTTACAAGAAACACAGAGCTATTAAAAAACCCAAATTTAATTCATAAAAAAATCAAATTTTCCATTTTTCCCAAAAAAAAAATTTTGGTAAAAAAACCATTTTTTTCCCACCACTTCAAAATTTCCGGAAATTTTAAATCTCTATTCATGTGATATTTTTCTTCTACAAATTGAACAAATTAATGTAAGCTGCAAGTAGGATTGAGTTTCTTCCAGAAGAAACCATTTTTTTCCCAGGCAGCCAAAGAAACTGAAAAAAATGGAGGGGGTGAAACAAAGCCCAACAGAAAATAAATAAATTTTTAAAAGTTCAAATACATCAAATTAACAGTTATAAATTCTTAAAATAATTTCATGAAAGAGAGAGTCGATGACATCATTAATATTACAAACATTTTTGAGAAAAAAGAACTACAGTAAACTCCCGATTATCCATGGAATAGGGTGGTACACTAACTGCGGATAAGAAAATTCGTAGATAATCTGAAAATTGAGTTAAAGCGATAGTAGTGTATGCAATATCTTAAAAGATCAATAGCACTTCCATCAGTGGCTGGAAAAACTACATTTTTTTTGGTAGTGCACTACAACTACTTTGTTACAAATATAGTTAACTGCAACTATTTTTTTTTTTAATGTAGCAACTACAAACTACTTTTGAAATGTTCACTAGTTCGCTACTTTTCAAAGAATAAATAAATAAAAAATTTTGGAAAAAAAATAGAACCGACTTCAAAATTGCTCTAAAAAGTGAAAAATAATTTTATTCTTTAAACACCATCGATAATACTTTTAAACATAATTTTTGAAGTTGGCGCAAAAACGATCGATAAAATCATTCACAGCCATAACTCAACTACAAGTATAAATTTAACCACGTCCAGTTTCTTCACTACCACATGCATTACGCATTGATGACAGCATATTTGAGTAACGATATAAATGTTTCGTTCCTAACTTTGGATGATTTTTTGATAAAAATATGAACGAAGCATGGTTACAATGGATTTTATTTTGTTTTTGCGCCAACTTCAAAAATTATGTTTAAAAGTATTATCGATGGTGTTTAAAGAATAAAATTATTTTTCACTTTTTAGAGCAATTTTGAAGTCGGTTCTATTTTTTTTCCAAAATTTTTTTATTTCATTCTTTTTAGTGTAAATGTAGATATTTCAGTAAAAGTAAGAAGTTACCTAGTAAGAAGTGCGCCTCTATATCACTGTATTGCTTTAGAAAAGCCTTTATTCAAAATTATCATTACAATTACTATTAATGTTACAGTTATATGTCACCAAACTTTTATAACAATGAGTTTCATATTGTCGCGTAGATGAAGATAGCGAAGAAAATTTGAAAACCAAATGAAGCGAATACTCGTTAGTCTCAACTCGAGATCTTAATTCAGAACCACGAATGAACGTTACATCTCCTTATATACAACTTGAAAAAGTGCTGGAATTTTCCAGACTTGAAAAGATACAGAAATTAATAGAACATTCGAGAAAATACGGGAAACAGTAGAAACGAAATTTTAGCAAAATTCACTTTGTCCTAGTCGGGATTTGAACCCGGGTTGCTCGTGTGGGGGACGAGAATTCTACCACTGAGCCACCGTTATCCATGGATGAAAAGTGCGAACTTCGCTACAATATCATTTTAATCATTTAATAGGGAAATTTACTGTTTTTTGTCCATAACTTTTTTTCTAAAGAACAAATATGGTCAAACAAAGTAATGGGACCTAAGTTGAGCCATCCTCTATCCATTAAAAAAAGAATCATCAAAATCGGTTCACTAGGTGAGACGCTATGAGTGGACAAACAAAAAAAAACATACATACGGTATGAACTGATAACCGCCTCCTTTTTGAAGTCTGTTAAAAAGCATACACACTAGGGTGACTCACAAAAAATGAAAGGCGATTTTTCAAGTCGCATACCCTCTTATATTTTTCCTTTATGTCAAAACAATTGTAAAAAAAGTTTCATATAATTTGAACAACAGTAATCCATGCTGACTTGTGTCTGAAAGTGTAAAATAGCACTTGTATGCTAGGCCAAATCGAAAAAGAAAACCTTTTAGAAAATCAAAATTTCTGTTGCTAAAACGTTGCGCCTATACCTCCCATGTTCCGCAAACACATTTATTCAAATTTAAAAACATTTAAATATCCCACATTTCCTTCAAAAAATTGATTTTTTTTCTTTTTGTCATTTAAAAAATTACATACAAATTTAAATAAAACATCAAGTTCAAAAATTAATAGCGAACACATTTCCAGATCAACATTTTCAAATGAATAATAAAAAATAATATATTTAAAATGAAAAATTTAACTTACACTTGAAAAAAATGCATATCTTTGAGTACTATGTGGGAGACTTAAATATTGCAGGAGAGCAAGAATTTCTATTTAACACTTATTATCTACTGTATTGTTAATATTTTTCAGCTTGATAATTTCATAAAATTTACCTTAAGTTTAAAAAAATATGTATCAAAAGAAAGCAATTTTTTGAAGAAAGTTATAAACTTTAGGCCAAGTGTGGGATACCTAAATGTTTTCACTTCTTTTTACAAAAAAGGAAGTATTGTATTCGTGAAAAAATTTCACTCAAAAATGGACCTTAATTTCCATTTTACTCACCCCCCGAATGAATGTTGAGTTTTATTTTTCTACTCGACCACACGTGGATAAGTGCCTTAAAACGTATAGACACGCGCAATATCCATTTTGACGATTCCCGAGTTAATTATAACAAGTTTTCTCATGACGTCTGTATGTACGTGCATATGTATGTCGCATAACTCAAGTACGATATATCGTAGAAAGTTGAAATTTGGTACATAAACTCCTAGTGGAGTCGAGTTGTGCACCTTCCCTTATGGTTGCATTCGGGTGTTTCTAAAGGGGTCTTTTGCCCCTTTTTGGGGGGAAATCATTGTTAATCTCGAAGTAAAATCAAGTGGTGTTATAATTTAGCAGACACTTGGCGATATATTACCAGTCTTTTGATCGCCTAGTTTTGTTGCCAACTTGGTGACTAATTTGGCGATTTTTTTAATTTTTTTTTTAAATCTGATTTCAATTTGGCCACTGTTGGTGATATTTAGAGAGTAAACTATTGAATAACATTATAATTGCCAGTAATGAAGAAATTACATTAAATTGGAGTAAAAGTAAGTCATGTGATGCACACATCAGCTCATTTCATTTAAATAACTGTTTTTGTCGTGCACATTGGGTATAAGTACAATGGGAAGGAACTAATGTCATATATCCCCCTTGGTACTTTTTCCTGTTGGCGCCAAAAAAGCTTTGCCAAGAAAACTATGTATGACGACATATGTCATACATCGTTCTTAGTAATGCTTTTTTTGGCGCCAAATACACTCATATCCATAAATGAAGGATAATTCAGAATCACACAGAAATTGAACTCTAAAACAAAAATTTCACCTGTAGAATTGTCACACACATCTTGAAGAAGAATATGCAAATCACATGAAACCACCAGATGGCACAGGTAGTACGTCACAATGATGAAAGTGTAAGAGAGGGGTATATATGAATGGTGGCCAAGAAGTAAAATTATTTACAAATGCTTTAAAAGCCTTTCATTGCAATAACGTGGTAGAATTATCGGACGACTGGAATGTGGATGTACCCAGCTGGAGTATTCGAGAAACTTGGAAACGTCCAGAGTGTGATCTCCAGGCTTTGGCAACAATTCCCAGACGATGGTAATGTGAGTAGACGTTACACCACATGTCGCCCTCAAGTTACAACGCCGAATGAGGACCATTATTTGGCAGTTACTGCCAAAAGAAACAGACCGAGCACAGCATCAGACCTGTCTCGTCAGCTCTCTTCTGCTACCGGTAAGACAGTTTCAAGGCAGACCATGTACAGATGCTTAGGGAACATTGGTCCTTATGCTTGTAGGCCTGTCAGTTGTGTTCTACTTCTGCGATTAGCCTGGAGTAGGGAGCATGCATTGTGGACACTGCAACAGTGGTCTTGTGTGATGTTTAGAGTGTAACGATGACAGGCCACATATATCGGGATGTCATTCTGGAACAACATGTACGCTTGTTTCGGGGTGCCATGGGTGCTGAATTTCTGTTTATTTATGACAATGCCCGTCTTCACCGTACAAACATGATAGATAAATGCCTTCAATCGGAGGATATCGCCCATATGGATTGGCCAGCATACTCACCGGTCTTGAATCCAATAGAGCATGTGTGGGGTATGCTTGGCCGACGAATTGCAGCCCGTCAACCCCCTCCCACATGTTTACCGGAACCTCCAGGAGCATTGCTTGATAAGTGGTGTATTATTCCCCAAGATCACATTGACAATTAGATACTCAGCATGCCTAGGCATTGTACCAAGTTTCTCGGATACATCGTCCGGGAGACATACTCTGTAATAACCATCATACCAACCATGTTATACTGTTTTTTGTAAAGAAGTTCTGTTTTGAAATTTGCTCCAGGGAGTAAAAATCGTGATTTTTATTAATTATGTGAAACATATAGTATCTTTTTTGCTCTTTACATTTTGTTTAATAAATAGACTTTACAAATAAGTCCAATTTGCTTTGCGTCTGTCTCTTTCTTTGCCTGAACTTCAGTATCCTTAACTTATGGACATAAGTGTATACAACTTATAATTGGAAGCAGTTACATTATGCAAGGAAAGACAAAACAAACAGAATAAGAACTAGAAATTAATGAAAGAGCTATTACAAAAAAAAAAATTGAGCAATTACTTATACATGAAGAATTTCTTAGCTTAAAAATAGATAACTTGTGCAATTCGGATGACAATTCAAACTCTAAGTCGGACTCTGAAATGTTTGAATGAGCCCCTACTTTTCACTTAAAGTGAGCAAAAAATTGTAATGTGTTTTATTTATTACTTTCAGAAAGATACGTTTTAAGTTAACATGCAATCTTTCTTGCCTTTACTTTATTTGCTTTTTTTTTTTTAAATTTTATAAGAATTTTTTAAATAAAGTTGTTCCTGCAATGGTTTGAATTACAGTCGAACCTCATTAAACAGCCTCCCGAAAAACTACCACCCTCTTGGTTTGCCGAGAAATGTAGTGAAAAAAAACTTTAGGAATGCAATACATATTCCCTCCTTAAACCGCCGTCCGCCACTGATTTTTGAGGGAAACTGCATACTCAATATGATAATATTGCTGTTTAATGTGCTATCTTGAAAGACCATGTCAAGCAATTCAAACTCTGTGGTAAGCCATTTGGGAGAGTGAATGTTCATGAGAAGCCACTGAGGGAAATCATCATACCTGCCCCTAAAGCCCCACACAAATGCTACATTAGCTACTATGAAGTTGTTCAGCTTTCCTCTCTTTTTCTGTTTAATCCACTCCCTGCTGCACTCAGTCGCCAATGAGCATTGTTCCCAACATCTCCACGAATTTTAACTGAATCTTATCTGCTCCCCCACTTTTTTCAAGCTTTTTATTTTGACATTTCACAACTTGGCTACGAAAGCATTCATCCTTTACCCCCTTTTCTGTTCTGAAAATCGGGGGGGGGGGTACTGAGGCTTAACTTGTTATTGGACACCGTGTGCAGAATTCAGCAAACAAGTTTGTATGAATATTCTAACATCGTGTTCCTTCTTGCTTCCGTCTGCTAAGATGCCGAAAACAATCTTTAGCATGAAGAGAAAAATTCTAAATTGTGAATTTAAGAATAAACACAGATTCACAAGCCATCACTTTATTGTTATAGATAAATACTTTTCAAGTTTTGGAAAAAGAAAAAAAAAATGCCCTAAGAACCGTTCGTGAGCCGTGACACACTGCTGGAAATCAGATGGCTGTTATTTTTTAGCTTCATTTGGAAAGGAAAATACATACCTTATGAAAACATACATTTATGCAGGTTTGAGGAAAACTCGTTAAACCGCCCCCCTCAACTTTCGGTTTCTCACTAAGGTTGGCGGTTTAACGAGGTTCGACTGTACTTTTGAAATAACAGCGCAATGCACCCCTTAATTCTTGCTGTCATTCATTTTGGTTTCCACTATCAATTCTCTTCCTTCCCATTTAAAAGTCAAATTTAACATTTTTTTCCTTTTGAATTGACAACAGCTGTTCTTATTTTTAAAGTTGAAAGTTATATTATTACTAAAAAAGGTAGATATTTAAATCAAGTGTTGCATGAAAAATGCATGATGTTGTGTTTCCTGATTTATTGTTTTAGTCTATCAAAATAAAAACTTGTAAAAAGGGTTTAAATGTTTAACGTTTTTTTACATTCAATTCTAAGAGTTCTATAACAGCTTATTTTAATTTGAATTTCAAGAGTGTCAACCTTAATTTATATTGCATTTTATCTACCTTTTAACTAATTTATTGCTTTATTGTAGTGTACACTATGATGAAGTCACATACTGTTTCTGCGAGTACGATCAGTGGTGTAATGATGGATACAAATTGAAGTCTGGTGTTGCTTGTTTCATCTTGGAAGCTCTTTTTCTCATAGCAATGTGTTTTTTACAAAGGTTGTTCTGAATTATGTAGATAATTTAATTACTTTGGAATATACACCAATTATTTATTTGTTATTATTTTTATTATTTACAGTGGAATCCGCTTAATAGGACCACCTGTTAATCGGACCAGTGGCTTATTCGGACCAAGTCTTAAAGAACCGAGTCTAATATTATTCACTTATTGGGACCAAAAATTCATTTAATCGAACCAAGGAACATGAGAACAAATTGGAAAAAAAATTTAAATCGCCCACTTGAAGGGAGTTTCAAGCGGGTAAACGAACTTAATAGTTAGTGCAGTAAAAATTAATAATGGTGCCTTGTAATTTTCAGTTTAAACCCATCAATATTTACAGGAATTTACATTTTATTAGAATTTTTTAATGACTGGTTAGTACTTTTAGAAATTATTTTTTCACTCACATTTTTAGTTATTTCTGGTTGTTGAATCCATACTGACTGAAAGGAAGACCAAACACTGTATCAGTCTGGGACAAGTGTATAAAGTTTATTCGCTTTATTTTAATTTATTTTTCATTGGAAAATTCTCATAAACAGCATCTTTGTATGCTTTACCGTACATATGAGGCTCACAATAATCATAAGGGTGTTTATATGTTTTGTGTACAGCATGTTCAGTCAAATTATACAGGTCCTGTTAGCTTAATCAGATCAGCCGTTTATTAGGACCAAAAAGGTCCCGTCCCATTGTGGTCCTATTAACTGGAATCGACTGTTTTTTGTTTGGTTGAACTTTTATTGTTGGTAGCTTTGGCGACAAAAATACGGTGAACAATTTGTATTCAAAAGATATAAGTCTACTTTGTAATTTGACTTATTATCCTTCAAATTACTGTCCTTGGCTGGAAATATAATTATTGCAACACTAAATCAATGAATGGAAATATTTCTGGAAGGAGTCTTGTCTTTCCACAGGGCTTTCAGCTTCATCAGTGTGGCATTTCCAACATGAGGAATGGTATCCTTTAAGCGGTTTTAACTTTTAGGAAGAGCTAGAAGTTGCATGGTGCTAAATCTGGTGAGTAAGGAGGATGTCGACAGACAGGAACATTTCTTTTGACCAAAGCTTGCCAATCAGATGATTTTGCAAGGTTTGGCCAATCCTGCAATCACCAATTCAAAATTTGGTTCAAATCAAGAGTCAAAAACCAATTTAATGCACCTGAGCCAAAATCAGAACTGAATTCATCAGCTTGAAATGCGTGATGCATGACAGACATGATTAACAAACCTCCCTTTGTCAGCTAACTAACAAGTCCAAACATGTTCAAATTTGATGCTGTTTGTGTCATCACACTAATGGACTAATAACATTATATACTTAGTCGTAGCTTCAGCAGTTGCTACTGTACAAATTCATTCACTGTACTTTCTGATCACACCTTGTATTACAGACAAGATAATGTTTTTTAAATGCATCTTATATTTATATGTCTTCAATTTTTCTTGTTTTGCCAGCAGTAGTAAAATGTTTACACTCAGTGGTCCATTAAATGAAGAGAATATAGAGCAATAACAGGAATGTTTAAAATTTGTTTTGAAACATGAAATTAAATATTTGCTGACTGATATTAAATATAAGGCATTTATTTCATGATAATCATTTATACTTAGAGTATGGTGATATTTTTTAGTGTGTTTTAGTTTGAAAGGAATTCCGTCCATATTGTCTTTTTGTTATTTTGACAAGATCAAAAATGAGGAACCTGCATGGTTCTGGTAATCGCGGAACGTTGATTGATTTGAATAGTCTTCTACTTAAAACTCCCAAAAATGAACTCAGTTTTTAAAAAATCGACTTGGATTCTTCAAAATTACAGCATAAAATTAGCTAAAAACGGAACGAAGCTCACGTGACACAAAAAGAGGAGGAGCATGCACAACGTCAAGATTCAGTCCCTGGGTTACAATAGAACCGGTTCCAAAGGAGTCGAAACGAAGGGGATAGGAGCGCAGCGTGGTTTGCCGTTGTTTGTTGAAAACAAATGTGCTCTTATTTTGATCTTCAGAAGAGGAAGAGTTGTATATTTTAGCTGAATCACCCACCTTCAACCCCCGAAATTCCGACAACAAGAAAACTTACTTTGAATTGAACATCAATATTTTATTCACAAGTAAATTACTTCAAATTGTTTACACAATAAATTAAATACAGAGCATTTATTGACCCTCTATATGTCATGGGCTTACGGTTTATTCACAACCCCCCCCCCTCCCTTTGAAAAATTCATTTTGAGCTGTACATCATTAACTAATTCAAAATAAAATCACTTTAAAGTAAAATTTAAAAACTAATAAAGAAAACAAAAATGAAAGATTTATTTCCATATTTATGGATACCACTCAGAATTTTACAAACTAGACCAGTGCCAGTGACTGCAGGGCCTGATTAACTAAAATTGAGGCCAAGGCCTACAATGCTTTGGAAGCCCGCAACCCCCCCTCCTCTATTCTATCACACTGAGTCAACGCAAAATAATGTTTAACATTTACTTAAAGCATGATTGGTGATTTTTTTTTTCACAAAAATACATGATTTTTTAATGCTGTCATTGGTTTTTTAAAAATTCGAAGCCCCTTAGGAGGATTGACCCCAGGCCCAGGGCCTAGTAGACATGTGCCTTAATCAGGCCTGAGTGACTGTCACAGCTTGCAAAAGATGCTGACATTCATTAAACAGTATTTGTGTTCATTAATGAGGCAGAGCAAATTAACACTACTTGCCATTTTAGCCATGAAAAATAATGACACTCAAAAAATAAATTAAGAAGATATCAAACAAATTGCGAGTGTCAAGCTAGGCAGATACCTCTCCCCGCATGGAATATGGGGGAATAAACCTTCTTAATTTAATACTTTATAACATTAAGCAGATATCAACTTTACTGTTTTCTATCTTTGTCAAATTTACGCGCTTTTTTTTTCCTAATGAAATTGTTTCCATTAGTCAAAAGTACTACTTTTAATAACTGAAGTTTATAGAACGAAAAAGAAATAACACGGAGCCGGGAAAATCTTTTATTTTTAAAACGTTAAATTTTTAATTAATATTTCAAAACGTCCGATTTTTAAAACAAGGCGTAATCTTTATGACATCAAAAGTGATGAACTTTGGCGCGCTGAATGTTTACGCTTGCTGTCTAGCACGTTTCCAGTTTATGATAATTCAGAAGCGAATTAAATATTGTGCTCTGCGGTAATGGCATCAGTGAATGATATTTCATCACTTCTGATGTCATGTGCAGAAGTGTAAAAAAAGGAAATTGAATCTGCGCACCGATTAAAATAATTTTTAAGAATATGAAACTTTGTCAAATTATTTAAAAAATGGTCAAATCCTATGTTTTTAAGCATGCTCTTCCAGGAAAAATATTTCTTATAAATTTCGGAAACAACCCCATTCTCTTTATATCTTTTTTTTTTTTTTTTTTTTGGCCAGTTCAAATTGATATTATTGATCTGAAAAATAACACGTAATGTGTTACGTCAATTAATAATCATTATTTCTGTGCTTTTAAATGCTTATACATGTTTTTAGATTGATTTAAATGCGTAGTGAATTAATTTTTAATTGCTTCTTTTTTTATCTGATGTAGTGACATTTTACAAATAAATATAATTTAGTTTTTTAACAGTATTCTTTTTTTTCGAAAATTGTTTTTGAAAAGCTAACACTTTATACATATAAATAAAAGTTTCATTTGCTGCTTTTTTAATATTAACTACCTATATAATTCAGATTTTTATTCATTAACAATTAAATTACGAAGACGTTCGTCTATTGTGCATTGAAGTTACAACGAAACAGCTTACTTTTTCTGGTCGCATGGAGGGGCGGGGGGGGGGGAGTGTAACGTCACTTCTTCGTACGACCCGGGCTTTGGACGCAGAAGTTAGAGCAGAGGAAAGTAATATAGTTTTCATTTATTAATTTGTATTAATCTTTATTGTAACTCTTTCGAATTTTCTACTTCTTTCAATATGTTTTTAAGTAAAAAGGAAATATGATTTTAAATTTAAAATTTTTGAGAATTTTATCATTTCTTCAATACGTTTCTTCCTCATTTTTATTGTTTGCTCCTAAAGTATTTTATTTATTCATTGTTACTTTTATTCATGAATTTTGCAGACTAGAGATGCAAATCATACACAAAGCCTCTTCATTTTTTTTAAATCTTAAAAATTACTCAAAATTCAAATCGAGACTTTTGATTTCAATAATTGTTTTGAATGCAATAGTTGAAGCAGAGCAAAATGAAATAAATCAATACATGAAAAATAACATTCTATCCTCAAAGAAAATAAACTCGTTTCAATTCGAAGAATTAAAAAAAAAAAAAGAGAAGTGATCAGGGATAGCTTTTGTAAAAAGTAGAACAATTTTATATAATTAATATACAATTCTGTTATTTTCTGTTAAGTAACTTTTGCAACAGAAGAGTGAATAACACAGTTTAGTTTTCTCTCTCTCTTTTTAATAGTGTTGATGGCTTGCACTATTTTTATCTCTTGGTACTCTAAAAATATTCAACTTGTTATGTACGATTCTGAATATTTGCAATGAGATACAATCTAGTACTTGTAGTTTGGCAGTTCGTGCGTGGAGCCATCTTGAGAATGATAGCAATGTTCTATACACGCACGTGCATCCAGTGCTAGAGGAGCGAGGAGCGGGAATGAATCTTGACGTCATCACCGGAGAAGGGGAAACTAAGTGGGCAGGGCTAATCGGGAGACTTTAAAAATTAATTAAAAAATAACTAGCAGTCCGAATGAACTGAAACCGGTGTCTATCGTTATAAAATGGCTTAAATTTTCATTTTAAAAAATAAAAAAAATGCATGCAGGTTCCTCATTGTGAAGTATCTGACCAAGAAGCACACTGTTGCAAAATACAAGAACTGATTTTTACACCTTGGAGTTTATTGCATTTTGTGTAGTTATTTATGTATGTTGGTAGATGGTGTTGCTATTTTCTTAATGTTTAAAAAAAGTTATATGCAGTGTATTTTCAAAATATATTTTAAAATCACATTCAGCAATGCATTCATTGATTACATCAAAGATTTGACAGTTAACATTGATATATATATATAATATATGTGTATATATTTATTTTTGTATGTATAAATATTTTAATAAAATGATCCTACATAAGTTATGCTCATATCTTCAGAAAAATTTGCTGGTCTTGATCTTGGTCTCCAAAACTGCCAGTTATAATACACTGAAAATATGTTATTTATTCAAATTAAAAGAAAGTTTAAATATTAAAAAAAACTTGGTACATTAATATAAACCCTGTTTTGTTTGTTAAAACCTAAAACTATTTTTTTTTTCTCTCTCACCATGTACACAGTCCAAACCCATTAAAAACGTCTACTTACACACATCTCTTGGTCGAAGGAGAATAGATACTGTTGAACAATTCATCACACATGGCTCAGACGGATCCAACACTATCAACCTATAACCTTGTCCTTGTGCTACCCAAACATTTGCAAAGTCAGTCAATGGCTAAAAGAAAAATTTTGGCTTTTGTTAGGAATGCATCGAGTAATTGGGAGGAAAATTATTTTTTAATGTAAAAATTACTTTAAGTGTGCATAGAACAAGAAACTATGTTGACTGAAATTAACCATAAATACATAAAAATTTCAATACAATGAAATATCCGTTTCAGTGAAATAAGTATTCAGTTCCATTTTGAATGCCATTACATTGCTTGAATTCTGTTGCACAACGAACAAAATTTGCAAAGTTCCTTGTAACCGAATTTAACTGAAAATGTAATTTTCTGACAAGAAAATAATAAACAAACAATAAAAAAAGAACTTAAAGTTTAATCATTTTTTAAAAAATATTTACTGAACTTAAGAAATAATTAAGTTGGATGTTATAAGATGGTTGTATGTGGGGGTTTTGCCTCTGAAGCTTTTGAAAGAAAGCTCCAACTTAAATGAAATTTTAATGTCTTACAGTTATTGAATCCCCTCTTTACACATACAATTAAAAGACATATTTTACAATTTTCTTTCAAAGTTACGATTTTTTAATTATAAAAACTTGTTTAAATGTTTGCTTTATTACAATTTATGTACTTTTTTTAAATGTTTGTTTTTACAAAAACTTTTTTTTTTTTTTCAATTTTGATTTTTGTTTTATTATATAGATATGCACACTATGTTTCTTGTGACTGGAACTGATTAACTTATGTGTTCTGATTGATCAAAAAATTATTCTTGCAGTTGAGTCATTCCACGTCAACTGACCTAATTTTTCAAATCGTCTCCGCTCAACCACCTCCGAATGAAACGAAATTTTATAGAGGTGCAGAGATGCCTTTGAAACTAAACTATTGAAGTTTTCAACTTCCAAGATACAAATCCTAAGGACCTAGGATTTCTGAAAAAGAAAAAAAAAAGATCTAAAATAGTGGATTAGCCATTTGTGAAAAATTGTCATCTTTAGGCTGTGATTGCAGAAAATTGTATCACGCTAGTAAAACATTTAATTAAAACATTCAAGTATTTTTGTGAGTTATGAACTCATTAGATTTTTTGTAGCAAGCAAGTAAACTCGTAGCGGGATGGGGAAAAATTTTCCTGGATGTTACGTTGCTATAAATTCTAAACAAAAATAATTCAAAGGGTATGTACTTTATGATTCTACTGTCAAAATAATTGCTTTTAATGGATTACAGTTGCAGAGCTTGAATATCTATTTTCTAAAAGATATTGCAGTCCAAAGTGGTCATTCAAATAAAAAACCGCCTATTTTCAAAGTGCTGTAGCTCAGGTTTGTAAACTGGTATCTTCTTTCTGTAAAGACCATTTGAAAGAAATATTTTTCCTATCAGTATAGGTCGATCCATACAGGTTCGACGGATGGGTGCGCTCAACCATTTTACATTTCTTTGGAACTCTTATATCAAAAAGCTGCATATGAATAACGTTTAAAACCACTTTTATTTTTTTCCTAACTTTGACCTTTGATTTTTTAGAGATCAACAAAACTCATTTTCGTAGTCAAAAATGGGACTCTTAGACCTTTGCATTTTGGCCCAAATCTAATTTAATGGCTGTAAATTTTACATTTTCATGTTAAAGTACGTAAGATAATAGTCTCACACACCGAGTTATGTAGCTGTAACTTAGTAATTAAAATAATGGCAGCAGGCCAAAGTTCACAAGTTCAAATTAAAAATTTTTACTCATTTCAAAGGATCATAACTCGCTTAGGGGATAAAAACACAGTGAAATATGGCAAAAACTAATCACTGGAATCACACTAAAGAGAAAATCTAAGTGTAGCTGGTGTTTGTTTACCCTTTATGAATTACAGCCCATCAAAGATCAGAAAATTGAATAGAATAACATTTTTAGACCCTTGTAAACCAAAAGGGGACGGAATTAAAAATAAAATTGCTTACCAAATTGAATATTCCATTTAAGTACTATGCATGTTATATGTATTGTATTGTGTATTTGGTTTGTAAAAACGATAAAGGTCTTTGAAATTGAGTAATTTTGCTAGTTGATTCATACACTAAAACAGCAATAAAAGTGTGAAAACTTCATTACACCTTCTTAAATTGTGCATATTGTGCTCTATATATTATATTATACTGAAAAAACATATTGCAAGTATGAAAATATATTTTTTTTTAATTTGATAACTTAAATATTTGCACATGAATGAGTAGTTCATGCTTGATTGACAGCTCAAGAAGTTAACACATAGACTATACTGATCATGTACACACACAAATTTTCAATACATACAATCTCTGTACATTAACTTATGTAACTCGTCTTGAACATTTGCAAATAACATTATATCATCACCTCAGAGCAACAGTAGGATATCTTAGTGTTATTTCTGGGATTAGATGTCTTAGTGTTGCTCTGAGGCAATGACATACAGTCAAACCTTGATATCGCGAGCCTCCTTATCTAAAAACCCTGGATGTCTCGAAAAAAAAATTTTCCCCAGCATTTTCTGTAGAAACCCCTACGTATTTTCCATTAGTTATCTTGAAATTTATTTTTCGAAACCCTTGATATGTCGAAATTTTTGCACAGAAGCAAGTTTCAATTGTCCTTTTGCTTTGGCAATTTTTGTAGTCAAACCAGTTCCAGGGACAATTGCTTAACATTTTTCATCCCTCTTCTTGGAAATTTTCTGAATAGGGGATTGGGGCAAGATAATAGGGGAGTGTTGGTATGAAGGTGTGCTTTTCCCCTCAGATTAGAATCTTTGTGCATTTCTCTCGAACATGTTGTCCACTTTGAGGAAAGGGGTTGGATTTTTCGTTCGTCAGTTTTCAAGCGAAAACGGAAAATGCGTTCTTCATTTTCATCATTCAGCTTTTTTTAACTCCTAAAAATGGCTGCTGAGAACTTTTTGAATGCGAGGTTACTGGTTAAGGATAAAATTAGAATTTTTAAATTTTTAGGTGAAAAAACAAGTTGTAATTGTTCATTTCAAAATCTCATCCTGTGCACTTTCAACAATTAGAAAATTTTAAATCTAGTGAAATATTGAAGACTACTTTATTGATCGTACTTCAAAGTGTTTCCATAGTACATATATAAATGCATATAGCATACATGTGTGTAAATGTGAGAGTTACTAGTGTAATTTTTTAAAAACCTTGATAACTTGAAAAAATTTTCCCATCTCGAGAGATTCAAGATATTGCGGTTGTACGGTATACAAAATTTTAATTTAAAGAAGTGCATTTTTTATTTCCTATTTGAGTAAAGTTTTCAGAAAATGAGCTCACCTTTGACCTAGTAGTACTATAGTTCTAAAGGCAACACAGTATATGGCGTATTGGAATGCTTTACCAAGGCACATTCATAATTTGACACTTTGAAACTGTACCAGGACCAAGACAATGAGAGGGGTTCTAAATTTAGTGATCAACACAAGCTATGTAATACCTTTTTTGACAATAATAGACATTTTCTTTTGATAATCTTTTTAGTAACACACTATTCTTCATACCTATAACTTAGTGGACAATAATTTTAGTGAGAATATTTAAACGAGGTGGCATAAAACAGTGATTAGCTCTTGTGTTGGGAATTTTATTTGCACAGTCAAAACTTTCCTGCAGCATTTTTTCAGCTAGTTCAACCCTAGAGAAGTCGCATTTCCTTTTGTTACGCTAGTGCTTGTGCTTTGGTCTTTTCCCCGCCGTAGCGATCCGTGAGACGAAAGCAGAAGAAAGGAAGTGCCGGGGAGAAAATGACACTTGACTACGATGGCGCGTAATTGGTCTAAATGACCAACATATATTTCCAAAAGCTATGCAACCTTGAAATACCGATGAAAATTCTCAGAACTAAGTGTGTGGGCTGGGGAGAGTCTGACCTTCAGCTACACAGATGGGCCCCATTATTAGAATAAGGGGTGGTGGGATAGAGCAAAATATTTGACAACGGGCGGGGAATCAACCAAAGCGCGACTTCTCTAGGGTAAATATAGTGAATGCTCACAAGGATGCATGCAATGTTTAATAGCAAAACTGCAGAAGGCATACATTTCTGTAGGAGTTAAAATGTGACTTCTAGTAGCTCTTTGCAAGCTGATCTTAGTATCAATTCTTTTTACGGTTCCTCTGATTCCTTCACATTGTCTATTACCATGTGATATTGCATAGAAATGCCATTCAGCTTTCAAGTTGACATCTGTTTATGAAATAAATTAACGAAGTTTTTTCTACTTTTGTAGTGTATTTAAGTAAGGTATTTCATTGTGCCACATATTGTGTCACCACCAGAACTATAGTACTACTATGCGAGTTCATTTTCTCAAAACTAGACTTAAGCAAGACATGAAAAACCTTTTTTTTCTCCAATTACATAGATTATGTTTTTGCATATGTTTAAGGCAAGTTACATTAGTTAATGTACAGGGGAGTATGTTTGTATGTATTGAAATATTTCGTGCGTACCTTATCAGTATAGTTTATAAATTAACCACTTGAGCTGTCAATCAAGTATGAACAACTCTGTCATGACCGAATATTTCTAAGTTATCAAATTAAAATAATTATTTTTATGCTTACAATATGGTTTTTCGGTATAATATATTATATAGAGCACAATATATGTGATTTAAGAAGGTGTAATGAAGTTTTCACTTTTTATTTCTGTTTTAGTGTGTGAATTAACTAGCAAAAATTCTCAATTTCAAAGACTTATCTTTTTTACAAACCAAATACACAAAACAATATATATAACATGCATAGTACTTGAATGGAATACGTTTATATGTTATGGCTAGGAGATTTTATTTTTAATTCCATTCCCTTTTGGTATACAGGGGTCTGAAAATGTCATTTTTGTCAATTTTAGGATCTTTGAGGAGCTGTAATCTATAAAGGGTAAACAAACACATAACTCCAATTAGATTTTCTCACTAGTGTGATTCCAGTGATTAGTTTTTGCCATATTTCACTTTATTTTTTATTCCCTTTGAAATGAATAAAAATTTTACATTTGACCTTGAACTTTGGCCTGCTGCCACTACTTAAATTACTAAGTTATAGCTACATAACTCAGTGTGTGAGACTATTATCTTATGTTCCTTAACATCAAAATGTAAAATTTACTGCCATGATTGTTATTTAATTGAATTTGGGTCAAAATGCAAAGGACTAAAAGTCTCATTTGTGACTACGAAAATGTTTTTTGTTGACCTTTAAAAAACAAAGGTCAAGGTTGGGGAAAAATAAAAGTGGTTTCAAACATAATTCATATGCAGATTTTTGGGATATGAGTTTCAAAAAAATTAAAATTGAGCGCACTCACCCGTTGAAGCTGTATGGAATGACCCTATAGTGTTCTTTCGGATAAGAATGAAAAAATGAGCTGGAAATTCTCTTTCATAACAAATTTTAATATCAATTTCAATGCTAAGGTTGCAGAACATTTTGTCACACTGGAAGCCTGAAATTTTTGGGGTTTTAAGTACTTTTAGTCAATACATTCTAGTAATTTTGTGAGTTTGAGTTCATTAAGATTCATGCAGCATGCATGTAAAGTCTTGACAAAACACAATGGATAAATTTTTTTCCCCCGGATTTTAGAATGTCATAAATTCTGATCAAAAATAATTCAAAAGCTCGTACTTTAATTATATTGTCAATATAATTTAAATGGGTTGCAGTTGCAGAGTGCAAATATTGATTTTCTAAAAGATAGTTATCCAAAGTGGTTATCAATATCATTTAAGTAAAAATCAGCTTATTTTCAAAGAGTTGAAGCTCAAGTTTGCAAACTTGCATCTTCTTTTCATTAGTTACACTCAAAGAACAGTTTTTTCTTTTAAAAAGGTTTTTATTTTGATTGTGTTTCTTGAGATAAGGATGAAAAACATTAGCTTGAAATACTGCTGTCCTTTACGAGAAAAGCTCATTCAAAAATGTATAATAATGTATGGTGATTGCCATGGAAACGGGTTTATAGTAATTTTACAGCTATTATTAGTCAGAAATAGTTTTTTTATTCTTCTTTTGAAAAGTTAGTTAGAAAATTAACGAGAGAACGGACAAAAATCAGTCCAACTGCAATTCCAACTCCACACCACACGCAGAGTTGCGGGCTCTAAGGTAAAATAACCGACTAACTCTTCGAATTTTAAACCTTTGACTTCCTCCTTTACCCCAACATGAATCCAACTCCAACTCTACAGCCCTAGTTTCCATATGCATGTTGAAAAATGTTTATACTTTTTACAAAAATGCAAATAAAAATTACCAAAAAGAACTGAGATGCTTCAGCTCCACTTAGATATAAGTAACGTTCTAAGGCCACTTCACTAGCATTTGGTATAAAATATGGACGAGGAAAGACTTTTCTCACTATACGAGCAGCAGCCACGCGATTTATTTTCCTAAAGCAAGATACATAAAGAGACATTCTATATAAAGATATTTATTTACATCAAAAATATGTCGACAGTTTTATTGTCTGCACACATTCATTTTATTAACTAATCACTAGTCTAGTTTGATTTAAAAAATCTTCAGCATGCAGTTGATACTTCTTATAACATACTATTACAGTGACCCCTCATTACATCTTGCCTCATTATATCACTCACTCGGATATATAGGGCTTTTCTTTTGTCTTCTAAAAATAATATTTTTAAAAAAAAATGTTTCACATTTGAGGCAGTGAGAAGCAAAGGGTTGTAAATGAACCTTATAAAGTTTCGAGGTAAACACGTTTACAGTTCAAATCTTAGGTAGGCTTTCATTGAAATCCTTTCCCGAATCTTGCTGTATAGCAGCACCCACCTGAGCTACTAGAACCATCTCTTGTCCTAAAACAGAGGAGAGGATCCCCTACCATTTGTACTAATTATCTCCAAACTTTTAATTTTGTATCTTACATCCCTTTGCTTCTCACTGCCTCGTTTGACACCACAGAAAAAAATTGTCACATTTCTCAAAAACAAGAACTTTTTCTTCTTGTTGAATGAATAAACAAAGTTGGTATGATTTCGATAATATTAGTTTGTTGCAATTTCATCTGTAACTTTCCATTTGCATTCTACTATAATGCTATAAAAGTATTTATTTAAAAGATTTTATTAATTATTTTATTTCAAAAGAAAAAATGGTCGACTGGTTTACTTCGGTTTCTATTAAGAAAATTGTTTGAATATAATAAACTAATCATTTTGTAGGTGTGTGTGTCATTAATATGTACATCATTGAATCATTACTTTTTATGACCTCAGTTATATCACATTTTTGGATAGACAAATTTAGTAGCCTTCCAACAAGCACAATATAGCTAGAGGTTACTGTATAAAGATTGTTTTTAATATCAATAAGAAAAATTTTAGATGTTTCTGCATTTAGTCCCAAGTATTTTACTTTGGATTTAAGGATGGATATGAATCCTAATGCAATTGCAATTTTAAATCAAAATTTCTTATTAATTCTAGCGGTAAGAGAGGAGAAAAAAGGAATTAGGACACAATTTAGGTACAATTTCAGGAACTATCATGAAAATATAATGTTCAGTTATATTTCACATACCACTATTAGAAAGCATTGCATTACATTTACTACTTGGTAGTTAGAATTATTTTCTTGCTTTTCAGAACTGGTAGCTTCAGAGTCATTTTCAAGCTATCATGCAAAGACCAGTATTTTTGTTGTCCTAAAAAATTGGGGACATCATTTGGAAACTATATCTTGCTACTAAATCCACAGAACTGCAAATTAACTGTTCGTGATACTAAGTATGGAAACAACTATTATAGACAGAAATGATGTAGCGCCATTCCACCAAAAAGTACCCTTTTTGTCCCACACATGTCGATTCATATATTTTATTAAAAAGTAATAATTTAAAAAGAGCATGACAATTTTTTTTTACTTAATAAATCATACATTTTCCGAAGCAACTACAAATACAAAAGTGACGACCAGCAACAGACTCTGAGCCCAGCTAGACTGGTCCTACAAAATTTACAATCCCCAGTGAAGATCAATGGCCCTCTTAAAACTATTGCAACAAAATTTTGTTTAATAACCATTTAAAATTATTTTTAATGGAATATGTGAAGCGTCTCATGTGAGGCAAAATAACCGTTTTCTGTGGAATGGCCCTGTAAAAGTCTTCAATGCAGTTTTTTTTAAGTAAAGATCACATACTGTATTACACAAAAGTAACGAGCCTATGGCAAGTACACAGCAACAGCCAAATATGCATTTTTGTGAAGGGTAGGAAGGGGATAATAAAATCAATACTTCTTGAGGCCAGGAAATATTTAACTTGTATTAATATGAGTCATATCCAAATACCATTTCTTGAAGAATAAATTATTCACCAGTGACTGTATTACAGGGCATCTACTGACCTGGTAATTCCAAATTCCAGTACATTTTCAATTTCCAGAATGTGTAACTTTTGAGTACATTTTCAATTTCCAGAATGTGTAACTTTTGAGTACATATTCAATTTCCAGAATGTGTAACTTTTGAACAAAAATATTTTTCAAAATCAAAATTCTATGCTTTCTTTTTCTTTTCATTTTTATAAGAAACTGTTACTTTCTACAAGTAACCATAAACAATGGGGCCCAACTAAATTCCAATAATTTTACCCATAAATTGTAAAAATAAAAAACTACCTTGTTCAAGGAACTAAAAAAAACTTTCAGTGTTCAAAATTAGAGGCCTCTTAACTATCAAGGAAACAATTATGTTAATTGGGCAAACAAAGAGCTATTATAATGATTGGTGTGAGCCTTTAGTAGGTCATGTGTACTAGTGACGGTCCACGTGAATTCACTAACTTAATAAGAAAATCTCTTACCTGAAAAAATGTAGACAGATAAAATCAATGTGTAGAAAAACATTACCTAGCCACAAATAGTTGCTATATGTGTAACAAAAAAAAATGAAATTATTGACATTGGATTTAGGCCTGATTTCTAAACTCCTTCTCTTCAAACACATGCCCCTTTCTCTGATGACTGAGATAAATGTGAGACAAGGAATTTAGGTGCTCAATTGTTCATTGAGATGAAGCGGTGATAATTTCATATCTTCAAAATATCAATGGGTACTTAATTAAATTATTATTGAACCTAACTTTCAAGATTGATAATTTTTATTGATGACACAAAAAAATACCTAATATTTGTGCTTGTAGCAGACAGAAGGAGAAAATATCTTGCAGCAATAACTGGATTATTGCATGTCGTAAGCAAATTTACTCTGACTCATAATAGTTTGATAGTTTCATGAATGCCATAATATGCACTTTTGCCATTAATAGTAGAAAGAAAAGCCATCTGCATTCCATTGAAAATTAGATTCATTGCGGAAGAAGTTGTTTAACTGGCAATTTTCATTCTGGTAAGAAAAGCTATAACTAAAATAGACGAGTTTCGCTACCAAAGGAATCCTTTTGTTTTAAAGAACATGGCAGCAGGACGGTTGAAATTAATGGGTGTATTTCATCAAATATACTTATTCATTGATAAAACAAATTTCCTGAAACTCAAAGCCCAATCTCAAATGCTATTGAAAACTAGACGAGATGGTCCTCTGTCTTAATCTTTAAACTCAGTATGTCCTTTTAGTCAAGCTGACAAGATAGGTTTTCTAGAAACTTTAGAGGTATTTTTTCCTACAGCATAGGTGGAGAGGAAAATTCAACTTTTGGTTGCACAATTATATTTAATTATGCATAATGAAATATTATATACTTCACAATAATTAAGGAAACATTTCAGCCAGTACTTCATATACACTTTAGAGAAAATGAAACACAAAAGAAATGGTGAAGTCTTGCTAAACTTACAATAAATAGCAGTAACTAATGAAATTTTACCTTAGTTCAAGTTACTCTAGTAACAAAAATACTCTGATTCCAATGATTAAAGTTTAGTATTATATAAAAGACACTTCAATATGTTACATAAAAAATTAAGGGCATTCCTTATGTTCAAACAAACATCTAAAATAGAGGAAAAACTGAAACTTATGGAATTTTTTGATTTTTTAAAGTAGGATTTCATCATCAAGAAATTCAAAAAAAAAAAAAAAATACTTAATTAGAGCAGATAGTTATAGATAGTTTTTCAATCTGAATCATTTTTGTTGTTATGTTTTCATTAAAAGAGCTAGAAGAGTGATTTGAAATCTGAAGTAAATTGGCAAGTTTTCAATCTTTGTTAATATCCCAGATTCAAAAAAAGCTCTCCATAAATTTGGCTTTTCTCTTTCCCAATAGAGATTTGTTTATAGAATGTGAAAATATTTATTTTTTAAGGTTATGTTTATAACTTACGGAGTTATTGAGTCACAAACTGGCTGCTATTAACTCTGAAAATTTAGGCTTAGCCTAAGCATCAACTTCTAATTTCAATAACAAAGCAACAAACAGTTTTTAAACTTCCATACTTAGCATTCCCTCATAGATATGCATGATTTACCTAAATAAAAACTTTTATTGAAATCTGTGACATGTCAGCCACAGTGATTTGCTAATTTCGCATGGAATGACCCAACTACAACTTCCCCTATGCAATACAATTCTCAAATATCCACTAAAAGGTAGGGGTTTTATTGGAGAAAGCCCTCATTTTAAATACAAAAACTGCTCTGCCCCCCTTCAATTTTCATAATTAATTCGATTCTGTGAACGTTATCCTGCTGTTGTAATTTAATGGTATAGAAGAACCATTACTTAAAGTAATTTTTATAATAAAACATATTTAGCTATTATACTATAGTAGTATAGTATATTAAAAGTTTTTCAACATACTTGTACAACATAACAGAAAAATACATGTTTTAAAACAACATTAATGAAATATTAATGCTATGGACATTTATTATGCTAGTTTCTGAGCACAAATTTTCTAAAACCATTGGCTCATTAAAAAAACATCAATATTCTTAGTGCGAAGCTCAAACTCCAATGTCATACCACGATGCTGATTTGCTGATTCTTAATTTCTGACACTGTGATTTGACCATCATTTTCTTTGGTTTAAAAGTTTATAACAGCTGCTTGAATCCCTTACAATAATCCTATGATTCCTTGGGGAGGAACACACCATGAATTGGAAGCCGCTGGTATAAATAATGAAATCAATTGTTAAAAAGGTTGTAGTAGCATTACTTATTACATTATTCAGTAAAATTTTTCCTCTCACTTAAAATAATATTTTGTAATTTTCAAAGTGCACAGAGGCTGATATAGAACAAATCATTGGGAAAATCTCCATGTTAATTTTCAATTTTATATAAGATTAAAATTTACCACATGACTTGAAATGAATTCTTTGGTGGTGACAACGTATTGAAAACATCTTTCGGAGAACAGAAATCTTTCTCACTACATAGAAATTTTGCAGTTCCACGGTCTAGCATAACATTATGTTTTTTGTAAATCTGGCGTAGCTTTTCAAACGACACTGTCCTTTTTATGCTATCCTGCAAAAAAAAAAAATAATAATAATAAGTAAAAATTATTTGGCTGAATTTAAATTTTGAAAATTTATATACAACGAAAAGGTGCTCACCCGGACTACAAATGGCTGCTCATTATAAACGTAATCACTGCTATAATTATGAAATCCAGTGAGATCTACTAAGGTTCTGACGTCTTCACAAGGCCAGCAATCCAAAGGTAATTCATAATAAAAAGGATTATGGACTAAGCACTCTTCTTCATGCCAATCTGCAAAAGGTAAGGTACGTGTCAGCAAATGCTTTTGAGACATACTAACACGAAAACAGATAATAAAAATTTAACATTTAAAAGCATAAAAGATTAGTAAAAGGTTTAAAATGCAGTTGTATAAATTCTAAAACATATAAAACATTGTGGTAAACTTGGAGCCAGCACTGGTAGCGAACACTTTCTGAAAAAAAAAACTACATAACATACACACATATGCAAAAATTCATTTCAAATTGTGTACAAACTTGAGTTTGCATCCACAGCTTGCGCAGTGGTGATACCGCATTGAAAGCATCTTTTGGGAAACAGAAATATTTTTCATTACCTCAAATAGAATGATGGTTGATGATGTTTAGTGTGATGGTCCAAACTTAATATGAGCTACCTTTGGTTAGCTTTTACTTGCCGACCAGCAGTAGAAGTTTGTTAACCTTTGCTTCTCCTTGCAGTGCTTAGTGCAGTGATCTGCTGCAGTTAGACTATCCAGAAAGCATAGGAAACACTAAACTCTTGATACAGTCAAAAATTCAAATTAATTGGGACCGTAGGAACTTCAGATTTTCAAATTGTTCAGATTTTCAAAAATAACCAAGATAATATTGTTTAGGAAAGTAGTATGTCATTTAATCAAATAAAGTGTTAATACAATATTTATGAACATAACATACAATACAGCACAAAACGCTATAATATGTAATTACATTTTTAAATAAAATTTAATAAGATTTAACTCACATAAAGGAAAAACAACAAATATTTACATTACTGTATATACTTATTGTACAGACATTTTTTTATTGGATCAGCCATAAGATATTTTCCTTCATTCTGACCAACTTGTAATTTTTAATGAGGTATCCACTATAATATTAAAATCTGTTCGCATCCGTCTGTCTGTCTGAAGATCGATCTTCTCGAGAACCGCTGCGAATTGAGAGTCAAACGAGATACCGATCAATTCGAAATTTTCAAAAGAAAAACAATAGGACCAATCTCGTAATTGTGCGACTTTAATCAGCGGAGATATTAAAACGTTAATTAACATAACGTTATTCAGGAATTTTTATTTCTTTCTTGTTGCCATTTTGCATATGCGTGAGCAAGTAAAATTCTAATAATTGTTTTAAAAGAGATTATTTTAGCTGCTGTCTAAATCTTAAAACAACGTTTCCATCTAGAATTTCCTTTTAAATTAAGTTAAAATTGGTTGCCCTACTCGGACATAGCCTTTATTTTATTGTCTGTCCTTTTTTTATTTTTTACATTCAACGTTCTTAACTCTTTTCAGCATATGAAAGTTGTTTCTTTAGCTATGTTTATTGATTGTAGTGTAAGTTTATCATTCACCGGCCTCATATTTTGATACACTTACGATGTGCGACTAATTATGTTTATTTTGTTGGACTTTTTCCCGTCACATGGGTGAGTTTTCGAATTGTAATTACTCTCTTTTTCCTCCCTGTTTCTATTTTTAAAATACAGTTTATATCGTTAAAAGAACATGTTAAATTAAGATTGTTTGGAATTCTTTGTGAAACAGAGTTGAACAAAAAAGATTGTTTCTAAGGATTTTAACTAAAGCTAAATTGGAATCTGATGACTTGGTATTAAATTAATGCTTTTTGGTAGTTACTTAGTCTTGGTGCTTTAGTTTCACGTAATCAACCAAAAAGTGTGTGCCATTCTATAAAAAAGTTGTAATTGTACATAAATAGTTCAGATATAGTCTATCAGATGCAATTCTTTTTAACGAGAGCACAGATTATTGTTGATAATGCATATATATTTTCATCTTTTGTGCTAATTGAAAATACTCATAACTTGTATCATTGATAACTATGATTAACGTTAAAGAGATTTTTGACAAAAATATGATCTACTGGTGTTTTGCAAACCTTGCATTCCGCGTATTTATTTACTCCTTAGAGCTTTAGAAACTGATGTCAGAGTAATACAAAAACATCAATTGGACATCTCTTTCATTTTTTAAGTAGCCCGTGCAACGCCGGGCACGCAGCTAGTCTATATTAAAATTGTTATAAATATTTTTTGAACATAAAATTAAAAATCTAAAATTACCATATAATATAAATATAGTAAGTTTAACTTTGATATCTCAAATCTCCCAAGAAGAGAAAAGATATTGAGTTTATCAAGATTTTGAAAAAAATACAAACATACGATGTATATATATATATATATATATATATATATATATACTTTTGTATCATCCGACTACTTTGCATAACAATTTACAAGTTATTTTAAAATAAGTAGCAATTTTGACTTTCTTCTTTTATACACCGACTTCAAAGTTCGAATTTTATCTCGAAGCACATTTTCAGAACTTGTTTTCCTGTTTTTACTTGAGCTGCGCAAAATTCACCCCCCCCCCCCCCGTCCTCAAAGTAGGCATGTGAAGAAATAAGAATCTAACCTTTGGGGAAAACACTAAAAGAGACCCCAGCAGCACCTCCCTCCCACAAACACATATCCACAATCCTCTATTATCTTGCCCTAATTCCCTATTCTTTAATACACTTCCCAGGAAAATCTAAGAAAAATCACAGCGGATCTTTGAAACTATACAATACAAATACAAAAGTGACAATCAGCAACAGGCTCTGGGCCCAGCTAGGCTGGTCCTAGTCAATTAACAATCCCCAGTGAAGATCAATGGCCCTCTTAAAACTATCCACTCCCTTGTTCATTACCACCTCTTCCAGTTAGCTGTTCCAAGGTTCCACTACCCTGCTAAAATAATAATTTTTCCTAATATCCATGTTAGCCTGAGATTTAAATAGCTTAAAACAATGACCCCTTGTCCTGTTTTCTGTGCTAACCTTTATCCCCATAACATCTTTCATTTTAATAAATTTAAATAACTGAATTCTATCCCCTCGGCCTCTTCTTTGTTCAAGACTACATTTTTAGCATTCTAAGCCTAGAATCGTAGTCTAAATGAGAAAGTCCATTTATTAGCCTTGTAGCCCGCCTTTGAACCATTTCCAATGCATAAATATCTTTAAGATAAAGTTCTACTACAGACATTTCCAAGAAAAAACAGCGATTGAATTGCTTCTGTGCAAAAATTTTGACATTCAATGGTTTAGGAAAAATAATTTTAGAGATAACTAAAGAAAATACATAACATAAGAATTTTTAGGTAAAATGTAGGGGGGGGATTTTCTTTTGAGATGAGGAGGTTCGAGATAACAAGGTTTGACTGAAAGTTACTTTTTTGGTTATTTTTGATAATAGATAAATAAATCTCATATGATTAATACATACAAATTTTATGTTTATATTGTAGTTCAAAAAATAAATATTGAAAATATCAAAATAACATATCTTTAAAATAACTATCGGATAAACATTGTAATTTACATTAATGAACCTTATAACGGCAACCTATATAACGCAATTCTCTATAAACTGCAAAACTTTTCAGAAATAAACAGCAAGTTTTGCGGTTATAAAAACCCTTTGTTTCTCCTCGCAAACACAAAAATTGTTAGGCAAAATTTTAAATGAAAACTTGTATTTACAGTAAACAGAAAATATCAGATGGCTCTTGAAAATGCAGCTGTAATGCAAACCATGAAGCTAGCAGAAGTGCAGGATAATTGACATTCTTTTGATTGTGAAGTAAAGGTCTAGATTTACGGTCGCCACTAGCCACATGGCAACTCAGTTTTCAAAATTGGAGACCCCAAAAAATTTCTACAACTGGCGACCACCAAGTTTTTTGAGTCTAGTGGCCATTGGCCACTTGAAAATTTTCTGAATCTTGAGGTCTATTTGTGAATGACTAATTGTATAATTAGTGATTTAATACTCATTGCAGATAAAACTCAATCTGAAGTGCTAATATATAGATATATAATGGATATTAGCTTCAAAATTTGTGAAATGATCTTATATAACGCAAAAACCTGTATGACGCAAAAGCTCTGGTCCCAAGGTGTGCGTTACTGATCTTAAGAATTTTTTAAATAGGAATGTTCCTGCAATGGTTTAAAAACTTTTTAAATAACATTCATCCTTTAAATCTTGATTTCCCTAACTCAGATTTCCACTATCAATTCTCTTCCTTCCCGATTTTAAAGCAAACTTAACATTTTTTCCTTTTTAATTGACCATAACTGTTCTTATTTTTAAAGTCAACAATTATATTATAACCAAAAGAGAGTAGATATTTAAATCAAGTATTGCATGAAAAATGTATGATTTTATATAACATTTCTGTTTCCTGATTTATTATTTTCGTTCTATAAAATTAAAAATCTTTAAAAAGGGTTCACAAGTTTTTCTTTGTTTTCAAAATCACAAAAAGACTATAGTTGCACAAATTATAATACAAGAAATTCACCACAAGATCCAAAATGGGGAATAGCAAATTTCTTGTGCCTTGTAAACTCAGCCTTATGTACAGGCTTATGTACTGTACTCAGGCTTATGTACTGTAAGCTCAGCCTTATGTGACATATTGAAATAGCATTCACAGCTCCACATCAGGAAAGAAAATGCTAATGCATGCATTAATAAAAGTCATTTGTTTTCAGTGTAAAAGATTGCATCTGTTTGACACAACCCGGCAATAATTTTTCAATTGTTTCAATGAGCAGTATAATTTTACCTCCGCCATTAGATAAAAAGAAGAATTCAACTTTACTTTTCTGGTTAGAGTTTTTCCCTTTATTTGGAGCATTTTTACTTGGTAGAGCTCGGCGCCTTTTTGACTCTGGCGCCGCCGTGCATCGCACGACCTTGCACATAGGGGCGGCTTGGCCCTGGTTGCGGGGGGGGGGGGGAAAGATTAATAATCAGCTTGTTGAAAAAAAAAGGTGGCGTGCTAGCATGGAGAAGCAAAATTCAAGTAGAATAGATTGCAACCAGCCTTTTAGGCAGAAAAAAAGCAATTGGACGAGAGGGGAGGGGGCGTAATGCTTGAGTCGAGGTCCTTTTCCGGTCAAAGCAGATAACTTTCGATATCTTTGATTTGAACAATAATTACTTCAAAATGTAGCTTTGCTCAGGGTCAGACTGGGTCCTCCCGAAGAGCTCACAGGTTCGAGGGCACAAAGAAAAAGAAAAAGAAAAAAAAAATGTTGCATAGGTTCAAGGTCGCAATAAAACAAAAAAAAACACAAAATTGTACACACGCAAGAGCGAATAAAAAAAAAAGAAAGAAAACCCCACAAAGTCGCACTGGATTTAAGGGGGCACAAAAAAAAAGTTGCACAGGTTCGATGGTGTCAAAAGAAGGGGGAGGGGGACCTGGAGCTGCACAGGATCGAGGACGAAAAAAAAAACACAAAGTCGCACGGATTTGAGGGCGGAAAAAAAAACCGAAGGCGCACAGATAGGAGGGCACATCGGTCCACAGGCCGATAGGAGGCTAGTTCGCCACTGGCTTTGCCAAAGTAAAAAACTTATTAGAGGTAAGTCACACACAGGAAAATTAGTAAAAACCATGATCTAGAAAGAGTTTAGTTATAACCCCCCCCCACCCCCTTATAACTGAAACTATTTTTCTCCTGATTCTTTAAATTACGTCAGTAAGTATGTGTTTAGCAATTAATTCATATTTATTTATTTATGACTGCCAATCATCAGGGGTGCCCAAAGTTAAAATTTTTGGGAGGGGGAATTTGTCAATTTAGTGAATAAAACTTCAAATCTTTCTGAATGACAAAATACGAGCACGCACATCGGGTACCAACATCTAACGAAGAGAGAAATTAGATATCCTTATATAAAAAATAACAAAATAATAGAATGTTGTCTCTGAATTTCCCGAACGGTCAGACATTTTTTCGTCAAATAAGGAAAGTTTGGGGATGTCACACTCCCGTGACTCCTCATCGAGGTGCCTCTACCAGTCATATCATCAATTTTGTACAAAATATTTGCCAAAGACTGCTTAAATTTTCTACACGCAAATGAATTGCATGAAAGTTCCAAATTAATATTAAATTATACACAATTTTATATATTTTTGTTAAAATTATATCGGTTATCGGGGTTTGCTTCTAACATTATTTTCATTCAAAATTTCATCATGAAGGTCACAACGAAGTGGATAAAAAAACATGGGATGTCATGAAATATGTTTCAAATAGAAGAAAATAAAAAGAATAAGTAAAGAGAAAAAGTTAGTTGAAAGAGAATAAGTTAAAATAAAGAGAGAACGAGTGTTTTAGAACGTTATAAGGAAGACACCAGCAGTTCTACACTAGCAGTTCTAAATCTTCCTAAGGTAAAAAATGAATGAAGAACAAAAGTGTATCAAGAAATTCAAGAGCCATGATATTAAAATTTAAATAAAAAGGAAAAAATTTCATAAGATACCACTGCTAAATATCACCTCAGCCCAAAGCGTCACTAGTTTTTTTTTTCTGGGGGGACAAAAATTTGAAGGGGAAAATTTGAAAATTCCTTTATGGAAAAACTAAAACAGTTATTAAATGTTTTTGGAAAAGAAAAAGTAGAGCAGGATGTTTAACAACATATTTTTAAAAATAAAAATATGTTACGGACAAAGCAAAATAGGAGAAGAGAGGCGTTTTCTGAGCCTAACCCCATCTTTTTACGTTACCAAAGGTAACCTAAAATTGCATTTCCATAAGTTTAATTTCAGAGAACTTCAAAAGAAATTCCATGAACCCACTTCCATTATCATCTTCAAAGACTATTTTAGGGGTGGGGAGCTTGAAGAGTGTTTTAAACTTTTTTTGGAGGGGTAGGGGGTCGTCACGAAATTTAGGGTGGGGGTTCGTCTTCGCTATAAGGGGATGGGCACCCTTGCCAAACAAGTTACACAAAACATTGCTAAAATGGATGCATTGGAAAATTGCAAATGAACTGCCAAAAGAAAAATGATAAATAAAGCAGAGAGTAAAAAGGTTCAAACTGAACATATTGTACTGCTCTGAGAAAAAGGAAATTTGAGATTGATTGAGAGTTAAAAATTAGAAGATGAATATCATTTTTAAAAAAATGTGATTTATCACAAGTGCATCATGCTCCAAATTGCTCACCGTTCAAAAGAATGGTCGTTCATTTTTTACGCGAACGAATGGATCCGTTCATTTTAAGGATTCATTCTTTTTGACCCGTTCGTTCATGAGCGACCCATCTCTAGTCAGGATGTCACACTATATTTTAAAGAATAAAAACAGATTATGGATAACTCAAAATAGGGGGAGGGATGAGTTTTCTAAGTCTATCCTCATCTTTTAACGTCACCAAAGGTAGCCTAAAATTACATTTTCATAACTTTAATAGAAAAACTTCAGAGGAGATTCCATGAACCTACTTCCACTATCATCTTCAAAGATTATCTAAACTTGTTTTTTAATGAAACATCAATTTTAGAGTTTCTGAGTGAGACTCAATGTTTGGTGATGTATTCAAGACGGAAAATATTTTCACGAACCCCATTCCACTGAGTTCACCACAAATGTCCTAAATTTGAATTTTTAAGGTTTCAGTTTCTAAATTTTTTTCTAGGAATAATACCCTCCTTGTTTATAAACATGACTTATGACCGTCTAAAAGATTTAATACTTTAATTTCGGAAACTTTCTGAAAGAAGCTTCCTATACCCTACTTATTAAATCATCCAAAGACAGCCCAAAACAAAGCTCTTAAAATTTCAGAAACGGAAATATTTCGGGCCGGACGGCGGAATACCCCCCCCCCCTCAATGTGTTTATTAAAGACTGCAAGTTTGTGTTTAAGATTTATTCCCCCATTGAAAGAGCAACTCCCCTCCCCACATCGCCAAAGACAGATCAAAGTTTTAAAACTTTAATTTCTTAAATGTTTCGAGAAAAACCTCCCCTTCACCCCCTGAATTCCCTATCTCTTCACTCACTCAAAAATAGCAAAATAGCATTTTAATACTTCAGCACAGAGAAATTTTTGGGGAAGAGAGCACCCGAACTCCTTCCCATAAGTTCACTAAATTGGACTTAAATTTGCGGTTCCCCATTTTCATCACCGAAGTTTTAAGAATTTAAGTTCCACATCTATTGAGAGAAAGCCTCTGAATTCCCTTTTCTTAAGTCCTCCAAAGACGACCTAAAGATGAGTTCTGAATACTTCAGCTTTGAATATTTTTCGGGGAGGAGGGGGGGGGGCCCGAACCCCAAGACTGTCTAAAGCTGCGTTTTTCAGACTCCAGTTTCGGAATTTCGCCTAAAGAGATCCCTCTCCCCCCCCCCCTCTTGATATTGCTAAAGACAGCATAAAAGTTTTAAGGCTTCAATTACAAACACTTTTCGGGAGAGGGTCCCAAATTCACTTTCTCTTAGGTCATTTAAGTATAGCCCCAAACAGTTTTTAATATGTCAGCTACAAAACATTTTCAAGTTAGAACACCAAAACCATCTCACCAAGATTACCTAAATTAGTGTTTTTAAGACTCCAGTTTTCTATTCTTTTTTAAACCTCCCTCTCCCCACTTTTACATCATTAAAGACAGCCAAACATTTTTGACTTTCAAATTTTTTAGAGTTTGCAGAGGAGAAATCCGGAACCACTTCTAGCTTCAAAAATTGCACTCAATTCAGTTTTTCAATATTTTACACTGCAGCCCTTGAGTAGCCCCCCCCCCCCCTAGATTGTCCAAGATATAAACGTTTTAAGACCTCAGTATCGAGGGTTAATTTGCGGACTTACCCTCTCTGCAAGAGCAGCGTTTTTTCGCAAACTCGTGCTGCCATCATTTTTCTCTTTCCTTTCTCTCTCTCTCTCCCCCTCCCCCCATATATTTTAGTGAGTGTTATATAGAATGACATTGGAATTTAGTGGTTCCTCAAGTCTTTGTTAAAAATGCAGGAACGGTTGCCCACTGATGTTTCAAACCAGCTTGAAATAAGTCCACCCCCCCCCCCAATTCTTTTTAAAATTCAGTTTTCATTAAAATCTTCAAAACCCCTGATAGTTCCCGTTTTACATGGTTATGTGGACGCCTGGACACCGTTAGCTGTGACGTTATTATTTCATCTCGTCAGCAATCACTCTCAATCGGTGATTCAGACTCAACTCGAAGACATTTTAAGAGCACACATAATTTTCATTTCTGTGTGTAAAGTTCTCAAAAAAAGAAGAAAAAAAACCGCAAATGAAAAAAAAAGAAAGGATGATTGAAAATAGCAAGAGAAAAGGACTAGCAATAGAGATGATTATTTCGAAAAATCAGGGAGAATAGCGAGCAACACCTCCACCTCCGTCTGCAATGCAGCGAGTTGGAAATAACAGAAACCTAAAAAAAAAAAGTCAAATGGTGCAAGTCTAAAAGCCACTCATCCAAAAGCACGATGCAAGCAAAACAAATCCATGGCTGAAAATGGAGAGAATGTCGATGTAAAGGAAAATGGAGAGAATGTCGATGTAAATTCAATTCGTGGTTATGGAGCAGTCCAGTAATTAAGGCATACTTTTCAAACACTCATTTTTTTTTTTTTTTTTAAGAAAAAAACTGAAAGAAAAGTCATCGAATTGCTTTCCGTCCCGACCTACGTCTCTGAAATTTTGTCGAAGACGGAAGGCCTTGCACTCATGGTTGTCATTTCAATTTTTTTTAGGGGAAAGATCTCTAAAACGCCCCACCTTCATATTGAATCAGATAGTATAAAATTTTATTTTTAGGACCTTAAATTCGAAAACTTTCCTTTAGAGTGACCTTGATTTCAGCCCTCCTCCTACCTTATTGAAAATCGTCTAAGATTTTGTTTTTAGGACCTCAATTTTGGAATTCTTTCCTGAGAGAGCTCCCGATTGCAGTCCTTCTCCAACATTATTAAAATCGTCCAAAATTTTGTTTTTACGACTTCAATTTCGAAGCAACTATCAAAGAGAGTTGCCGAACTCTATTCCTTCTCATAATGTCATCAGAGACCGTTTCCAATTCCGTATTTAAGTTTTCAATTTCAAAACCTTTCTGGGGAAAAACAGTTAAATCCCATCATGTCCGGACGTTATAAAAAATATCCTACAATTTTTTGGTTTTCAGTTTCGAAAAGTTTCCTCGCTAGAGTCACCAATCGCCTTGCATAAATTAAAAAAAATCATTAAAAGTCGCGCTGTAGGACCTCAATTTCAAAGAAATTTCAGGAGGGCTCTCCTGACTCCCACCCCTTCCCAGCATTATTAGTAAAAATAGTCAAAAATGTCACTTTAAAAACTTATTACTACGGGTGGGAGAGAGTTCCCAAACTCATCCATTTCTTAAACATCAAAGATAAGCATTCAATTAAGTATGTAAGACTTCAGTTACGAAAACTTTCCTGGGCGAGTTCCGAATGCCATTACTTCCCGTTAAATGGCCTAAAACTGCATTTCAAACGCTTCAATTTCAAAAAATTTCTAGGTGAGCCCCCCCCAAACTCTCCTCTTTTGAACATCATTGAAGGAAAACAAAGAAAGAAACCCATCCCTCATTTTGTAACAGGGGGAAGCACGAAACCTTCAACTGACACTACTACGCCTCTGGTAATGGCTGGGGGATACGATTTCGATAGAGTTTGGATATGTAAGGTAGGGCATAAACTCTAAGTTTGGCCTAGGGTGTAAACAGATGTTAATTCGGCCCTGACTAGTATGGTGGTAGGTGCTGTGAAAATTTTTCCGTAATGTGATATAATCAATTTTCTGGCTTTTTAATAACTAAAATAAATTCAGTAATGAACAACAGATTCTCTTTTTTACGAGTAGAAAATAATTTACTGCAGCCTATGATTTTTCTCGAAAAATCATAAGACTATCTAATTTTTCTTGGAAAAGCTATATTTTCTTTCAAAATTCAAAAAATTTCTTTTCCTGTGCTAATAAAAGTTCAAAGAACATCTAAGTTAAATTATAGAAATGCATCTTAACTACAGGATTTTAAAAAAATTTGTAAATAGAGCAGTCTCTAAAACCTCACGCCCTACTTTTTCACCTCCCGTTATGGGTTAAAAATAAGGTTCCATAATCATGTACATTTTTAGTGCAAAATAATATGTTGAACAATTACTTTTCTTAACTATATTAGTCATGGTGTATAAACTGCAAATTTTTATTTTGTTCTGAACAGTCATTTTGGAGTAAAAGCAATATTGTAAGAGTGAAAATTTGTTACACACACACAGAAAGAGGGGTGTATGTAGTTTTGCCTGTTGAAGAAAAGATTATGTAATACAGGGTAGTTAAATTTAGAGCAACACAATCTAAAAATGCAACATTAATTTATAGAAATAAAATCAACTAACTTTAAAAATGATTTTTTGATTTAAATCAAGCTGATTTAAATCATGTACACTGTTAAAACAAAGTTAATAAACAATGGAAAGGATCACCAAAATGGTCATGAATGAAGAACTAAATTCTTATAATTAAGTATTGATCATTAATCATCCACATTATGATTTTTTACATAGACAAGTGATAGTCAAGTTGGTATAATGTGTTACAGTAGAGATAAAACAAAATCACCTGAGAGAATTTCATATCTCTTTAGAAGAGGTAACGTCCACATGCGTAGAGTGCGCATAACAGGATATATAAAGCTCTGTGAATTTCTCAAGATTAACTTCTGGACGGAATTGTGAGACGTAATAAACAAATAAATAAATACTACGATGAATATACAAGTCAACACATACTTTAAAATGTTGAATAACAATCGTGCTATAGTACACAGACTAGTAAAGAATAAAGTAAATGCAGAATCATTTTGATCCTTCAGAGGAAATTCAGATCTGGCACTACTATAAACTTCATTTACACAATTTTGAACATCCTCATCACAAATTTCAAGTTTTTTATACAAATGGCATAAGTCCTTAAGCTCATATTTGAAAGGTCTTTCATTTCTAATGATATTATCCATCACAATTCAATGTGAGATTTAATATTGGTGGTTATTATCATAATGTCGAAATAGGTCTCTTAATTCTTCTAGTACAAAAAGTACGTGAACAAATCCAAACAATTAAAGAACTATTAGAAAGTAACATGAAGAGTAAATACCGCAGCACCAAAATCAGTTTCAAACTCCATTTCATTAAGTTAAGATTTTTGTCTAAAGCGCGTAACTTATCTCAATCAAAACATAAGTTTCAGACTAAAGTGAGGGAAGAAGGGGAGGGGTGGGGGAATTTGAATGTTTTCTACCAATAGTGTTTTGAAGAAAAGGCGTGGCATTCTAAGACTGCATGGTGCGCTACCTAGTGAGGAAACATGTCACAACTGACTTCAACTGTGTTTATGTCGAGGACTGCATACTAAGTGCCTTGCCTCCATTATTTTGTATAATGATAGATGGCAGCACCATCACGGATCGAACAGTTAATGAGAATTTAGAACTAGTCCAAGAGCTAATAGCTACCTGGTGCTAGCACCCCCAGAGGTATCGTTTCACTTGGAGGACATTGAGACCACGAGCATATTTAACGTCGCCCAGTCCCCTTTAATGACGACGGTGGGTCTTCGACCAGCGAGGATCGAACCCGAGACCCTCCGGCCCCGAGTCCAATGCCTTACCGATCAGGCTACCACGGCCCCTAACTATTGATAAGCGATTCGAAAAAGCGATACTCCAACAAATCTGGGCTTCCTTCCACTCCCAACCTGTTCTCTCCTCAAGTGAACTTACGCAACACTCTCAGTCTAGCAGTTTTCGTGCATTATAGCGTATCCCAAGTGGTATAAGTTTTAACTTAAATCTAGTGCCAGATATGAGTTTTGTTTTGGCGCAGCGAAGGGGGGGGGGGGGGGGGGTTGGCTCTTAGGGGCGAACTGGCCAATCGGCCCGCGGGTCGACACGCCCTTCCGCCTATGCGCCCTCAAGCCTGAACACTTTTTTTACAAAAAAAAAATTAATATATTTATTTTATTTTTTAGTGCCACTTCCTTATTTTATTTTATTTTTATTTTTTTGTGCTTTTAACCTGTGCGACTTCACTTGTCTTTTTCTTTCTCTTCTTTAAACCCGAAAACCACTGTAACAATCATTTTTTTCTTTCTTTCTTTCTTTTTTTATTTTCTTTTATTTTTATTTATTTATTTATTGCACTTTTCTTTTTCTTTTTGCACTTTTTGGGCCGCCATTCACGGGCGCTCCATCCATCCGAACGGCGCGGCAACACTCCAAAATCCGCCCGTGAATGCCGAACCCCTCATCCATTTGGATGGCATGGCGCGGCTCGCTGGATATCCAACCGAGCCGAAATCCACCGCACCGCGCCGATTTTCGACCGCTCCATCGCATCGTGAATGTGATAACCCGTTGGAGTGGAGAGTCGAGATAGGAAATAGTGGTCGATGATAATCTCATGTACCTGACGCGACTAACTAATATCAACCAATTAGAGTATTTGGTTTGAGCTCCCTGGGTTTGAGAGAGGGAGAGGGGTGAAAATCGTGATGCAATGTTTGTTTTCGGTAGTGAAATCATGTTTCCTCGCGTAATGGATGTAATTGTTTTTTTTTTTTTTTTTTTTTCAACTTTTAGCTCTACAATTGGAAAAGAAAGCAAATTGAATTTAAAAAAAATGTTGCCGTTTAAGAAATGCATCATATGTTCTACATGCATATTGTATTTGTTTCGAATAAAACGCATGATGTTTAAAGAAAAATGACAATTAGAATCATCGGTTAAGAATGAATCTCTGACAAGGCAAAGATTTTCCAATAATTTACTCACAACAACAACTGAATAATACTTAAGAGAATTTTGAATTTAAATTGCAAAATAAAACAACAGTATTATTTAAACCAATTATTGTTTGTGAAAATGCGTTTCGTTTACAGAGAGGTATGAAAAAGATTAACTGGTGTGACTTCTACTCTCAAATATTAGAGCCTATAAAAGTAAGAAAAAGAAGTAATGCTTATATTAATAGGTTTTATTTACAGTTGTTAGGTTCAGTAGATTGTACTCAAGGTGTGGGGTTTTTTATAAGGCTAAAACTTTATTGCGCAGCACATTATTCATACTTGTCAAAAAAAAAAAAAAAAATGTACGTATCTGTTTATCAACTTTAGTTAGTAATAACTAAACTGACTTTTTTTATAGCATACTTTAAATATATTTTTCATAACTGTAATGTAAGCATTTTTTAGTGCAGCACTAAAAACTGCATATTCTGATATGATTCAGTTTCATTAATTTAAAAGAATAATGTAAGCATTTTTTAGTGCAGCACTAAAAACTGCATATTCTGATATGATTCAGTTTCATTAATTTAAAAGAAAAAAAAATCCTACATGCCTAAATTCTTCAATTCAAAAAAAAAAAAAGAAAGAAAGTCAGTCTAATATTTTGAACCCAAACAAAACAATATGAATTCTTTTTTCTTAGTGATAGAAAGATTTCATTGAAATTAATAGTAATAGCAAATATTGATGGTTCTTAGCGCTCAGCTAAATTTTCCTAAAAAGACTTTATTTAACAGGTTCTTGCAATTAAATGAATAATCAAGTGTATATTTTCATTTTAAGAAATACATATGTTATAAATTTTGCACTAGTGCAGATAGAATTTACCTTCTGGGGGCATTTTTTTGGTCATAACAGTTTAGGATTGACAATATACATTAAAACCATATGTTCCTGTGGGGGGGGGGGAGAAGGGGCACGACTTTCTTTGCATCACTACAGTTATGACAAACCTAACCTGGCAGCATTGTAATAGTAGGATTGAGATTTGCGTAGCCTTTACAATGCTGCCAGGTTAGGTTTGCCCTAACTATTTGTCTTTGATTGATAGTGATGTGGCAGATCTTGCGGGGACCCAGAACGCCCCCTGGGTAGGCTCATTCTTTTTTTGGGGAGGAAGAGGGGTTGTCATACCTTTTTACACTTAAAAGTATTCGTGGGTATTGGTATTTTGTTTTCCGATTAAATTTTCATGGACTATGCACCCTTTGCCTCCCCCCCCCATAGAATTTTCCAAAAAGAGGACTTGAAGTGCACTGTAAATGTAAAGAGAAATCCCCATTTTTCGGGCCATTGTAAAGGGGGGGGCAGGGTCGTAGACAGGGTGGGGACCGTCGGGACCCCCCCCCCCCCCCAAAATTCTAGGACACAAACTTTTTAGTCCTTCCCTTTTTTTAGTTTTTCCTTCTCCACTCAAAAAGAAAAAAGAAAGAAAAGAAACAACCAAGGAACCTCTAATCAAAAGAGTCCCTGAGTTACAACTCGATCTCAGAAACAATAACCAATTACCTTTAAAAATTCCTCTTCTCTGCCATTACCGGTAAAAATTATTCCAATCAATACGAGGAAAATTAAAATCCCCCTTTATAATGACGGATCCCTCACTCTTCACTATTAGTTTTGCATGCGGTTTTTTTATCCAATGCGGTGGCGCATCCAGAATTTTGTTCTGGGGGCGGCTGAGGTAGTTAAAATTCTTGCTGAGGTCTCCTTGTCATTACCAAAGTTTATCGATGTAAACGAAAGTGTTCTGTATCATTATCTGCTATCTAGGGATGTTAATGACTAATGAATCTTTCTGAGTTACATTTGAAATTATCTAAAATTTGGTATTCAGTGTCAAAATTCTAAATTTTAAATGTATATTCAAAGTTTTTTCATTCGTTTAGACATATTTGTTATGCAATTTGAAGGCAAAATTTTCAATTCTTGTTAAGGATGCAAAACAATTACGCTGACAAGGTGATGTAAATGAAATAGAAGAAAGAAAAGCTGAAAGATGTTAAACAAATAGTGAAAAACAGCGAGAAAGAAGACAAAATTTTAAGAATTGATATTAAACACGAAAATTAAAGAGAGAGAAAGAAAGAAAAACAAGTAGCTATTACATCTACACTTTTTTCTCCTTTCCTTCTTTCAGTGAGTAAATGTATAAATATTTGGAACAGGTAGGGAAAAAGTTCAGAAATTTGAAGGGAAATTTCGGAAAACTAACACTTCTGTTACTATCGCAAATTGGTATCAACCTTAAGAAGAGCGAAAACAAATTAATTGATAAAGATAGAATGGATGTAGGAAATTATATATATATTTTTTAACATTAAGATGCATAGACAGAGGGTGAAAGAATTTATTTCTGATATGGGGGTGGCTGCAGCCAGCCTCATAGCCGCCCCCCCCCCCCCTGGATTCGGCATTAGTCCAATGATCACAGAAAGAGATAATAATGAGCCAGTTTGGCATTTAAATACGAATAACATGGAAGGTGCTCCAGACATGAAGGTTACTAAGGTTGTTTGTACTTGTTCAAATAATGTTGAACTTGTTCAAATAATTTCAACTTTCCAAAAACTTACAGTGGCTCCCAAAAGTATTCGTACACTTACGATTTTCAATGAAATACACCATTATCGATTCGTTAAAATTAATATTTTGGAACGGGTATTTAATTATAAGATCTATGATTTATTTTTTAACAAAACTACATGAAAATTGTTAATAACATAATAAAACTTGATTTTTAAGAAATCAATAATCAAAAAGTGCCAGAAACTTAATCTCACAAAAGTCTTCGTACACTTTGAAAAATGTCAAAAAAACTAGTAAATAATCTAACTTTTTACTAAGTTATTTAGTAGAATATCATGCAGTATCAGCAACAGCTTTTAAACGTCTGGGAATAGATTTCATTGTTTTTTTTTTTCTTTCTTTTTTTTTCGAACAATTTCTGAGTAAGCGTTCAGCCGCACTTCGAGTCTTACTGTTTCTAATTCGTTTTAAGTTTCAATAGTGTATTTTCGTAATATATCCACCAGATATCTCCAAATATGTTCTATTAAGTTTAAATCTGGCGATTGAGAAGATATTTCTAAGCCTAATGACAATATTTGAGGCACCAAACGCAAACGTGTGCTTCTTATCGTTATCTTGATTTAAAAAAACGAAGTTGTTTCCGATTGCCAAAGTTTGGGCTAACAATTTAAAATTTGCTTAAAAATATTTCACTGAACAGCATGATTCATCGAAAAATTTCTAACTTCCAAGTCCTGCACCCTCACACAAGAACACCTTCACCGTCCTGATTAACTGATCCCAACTAAGTTCTTTAGATTTAATTTCTCTTTTTTTTTTCTATTTACAATTATGCAACAATTTAACCCAAAATGTTGAATTTATTTTTATTTTTAAGTAAGACGTTGTTCCAAAATGTTTTGAACATTTATCATTGATTTTACGACGGAAAACGTAAGCTTTCTGTTTTTCGCACGAACAAGAAAATTTCTGCAGGAAGAGGTCCTATTTGATCCAGGTAATCAGAGAATTTGGCGAATAATTTTAGGGGAAAATGAAACGAAAATGTTTCATTCAATTCTGCAGAAAATTTTTTTATCACTCAAAGGTGTATTTTTCGTCATTTTTTTAACTGTAAATCCCCGATCACGCTCTCTTAACTTTGCATTTGACATTTTCTAACCTTGTTTTCGATCCGATTCTTGTCTTTAAAGCATTTAATCAAGCACTTCACTATAGAATGGTATAAATTAACTAATTTAGAGACATTTCAAACGAATTTACGGCCTACTGAGAGAGAAAAAACATCAAATTTCGAATTGTGTTTTTGGTTTATACGCATAGCTGCCATTTTAAAATAATAAGCAGAATTTTAGGGCATAAATAAACAAAAAATTACAGCCAAATAACTTTACAGTGTGTCATCACAATGCAAAAATAATAAAAAAACTTATGATAATTTTAATCATGAATTTATTCGAAAATATTTCAGTGTGTGATGACTTTTGTGGCGTATTTTTTTCTCTGACCCTCCGTCTTTTGACAAATTTCAAAAATAAAATCTGGCAATATTTTGAAAAAAGCTACTGGGTTTTATTCAGAATGGCATAGGAATGGTGTGAAAAAAAAAAAAAAAAAGACTTCATATTCGAATTCAGTTTCGCGTTATTTTGATTTTACTACAAAATTTCAAGGTGTACGAACACTTTTGGGAGCCACTGTATCTCATTTTAAGTTATCTGACCCCTCAGATTATACTTTACGAAGTACAGTTATTCTTGTTTTTTGAGCAATCACGATTGCTTATTGCTTTCATTTGACTGTTTTGATGTGCTATCATTTTATTTTCCCGCCAGCACCACCGTCGACCAGCCTCACGATGCTGCTCCTCTAGCAAAACCATCTCCAGGTAGCGTCAATATCCTACACTTACACGCATACATACACGCACGTACAAACAAACACATACACACACATACACACACCTACACAAACGCATACATACGGACATATACACACACACACCTACACACAACTACCCACACCTCATGCCTACACACAGACACAAACACATATGCCTACACACACACACATTCCCCCCTACCACAAATACTCATACACACAACTACCCACACACTCATGCCTGCACACAGGCACAAACACATATCCCTATACACACATACACATTCCCCCCTACCACAAACACTCATACACACAACTACCCACACACTCACGCCTGCACACAGACACAAACACATATTCCTACACACACATACACATTCCCCCCCCCTACCACAAACACTCATACACACAACTACCCACACAGTCATACCTGCACACAGACACAAACACACACGCCTACATACACACACACACACTCATGATTGCGAAAAACATAATTTGAATTCCAGATGTCAAAATTCAAATTAATTATTTTTTTTTTTTTTTTGCTTTCTCAAAATTACGATTTTTTCATCACTTACAGATATATTTTTATGCCAAAATTGTTACCTTTCATCTATTATTGCAAAAAAAAAAAAAAAAAAAGCCAACAATATTTTATAGTTTCTATCAAAGACTCAAAGACTTTAAACTAAAAATTTATCTGAATAATATAATATATAGTGAACAATTCATTTTAACACATATCCAACGTTCTGTTTTTCCGCCCTCCTGTTTCATCTATTCCCCTTTTTCTAGTTCTCAGAAAATAAAAAAGTCTTCTAAATACTACGCTGTCGAAGCCTCCCCTTTCCTCCAAAATTATTACAGAGCGCCTCAAATTTTGTTTTCAAGGCTCAATTCCCTGAAAATTTCCGGAAGAGAGTCCTTTGAATGTCTTGCCCTCCAACAACATGGGAGATTATGTAATATTCCGTTTTTGGGACTTCAATTTCAAAAAAATTGCTTTACCCCTAACGCCAACAAATATGATCCACAGTCGCGTTTTTCAGCAACTACAATTTTGAAAAAAATAAGAAACCTCTGAACCTTTTCTGATTACATCATTGGAAAACGCTCTCTATTAGGACTTCAATTTTGAAAAATTTCCAGAGTAGAGCCCTAGTACAGCTTTTCCCCTGCCATATACTCAAAATACCCCAAAATGCTCTATTAATCTGATTTCAAATTTCAAAGATTTGATTTTGAAGGTTTCTTTTTTTTTCCCCAGCTAGCACACGAACATTGGTCCAACGTTATCATATTACATTGGACCAGCGTCGGCATCTTACGTCGGAACGTACCTTAAAACGGTACGTCGGAAAACGGTTATTCAACGGTTGGTTATTGGTTAGTTTCCAACGTTATTCTAGTGTAAAATACAACTGTAGACTAACCATTTACAAACGTAATTTCGATGTAAAATACAACGTTTAACCAATGTTATTCCAATGTAAAATACAACAGTAAACTAACCATTTAAAAATGTAATTTCGATGTAAAAAGCAACACTTAACCAACATTTTCTAATGTTGTTCCAATGTAAAACACAACAGTAAACTAACACTTTCCAAACGTAATTTCGATGTAAAAAAAACAACGCTTAACCTACATTTTCTAAAACGTTATTCCACTATGAATTTCAACGCTAAACCAACTATCTTCCAATGTTATCTACTTTAACTGTAGCATTTCATTAATAAAATAAGTATTACGAGGTGCTCTTAGAAGAACGAGTGTAAAGAATAATTTTCAGTCATATTAACATAAAATGATAAAATGGCTGAATTTAATACAATTTATCATTTCCCTATCATTTCCAAACGTTTCAATAAAATATGAACAAAAATTAAGATATTGATAATTCTTACCTTTTATTTTTCTGAATCTCCAAAATTATCTTCATAAGCATACATTAGTTTCTTTTTTTCTTTTTCAGGAAATATTCATTACCAGCTAGGTTATTCTTAAGACAGAATAAAATTTTTGACTTTAAAATTCTGCCATGAAAAATAACCTAGCTTGTTTGAAGGTTCAATTTTGCTTTGACCTGAAATAAGAATAAAAATTAAAAAAAAAAAAAAAACATACGCGTAAACATATAGTTAGTAAATCTTCATAGCAATTAAAATGACGTGGGTGAATCTTGAATATTATGAAAAGTACTTATTTTATTGTTTTGCCGAACTATTATACTCTCCCATTTCATTCAAAAGTTTATGTTCACTGATTTTTTTTTTTATTATTAGGGAAGGAATTTTAATGTATTTTATCCATCAACGAGAAAAGCTCATTCAAAGACACGATTTTATTTCTATGGTAAATTGCACATGTAATTTGTATGATGAGGAAACTATTTTTAAATATTATGCGTTTAAAATTACCGAAGCTGAACAAAGAACAACACGAAATTCTGAAACGAATTCAAAGCATTCACAAAATTCTCCAGAAAACTAGTTACAGCATCTATCAAAAAAAAAAAAAAAACAGTTTGAATATGCGCAAAAATTTTAAGAATTTTGATTCATCGGAGCCCCCCCCCCCGAAAAAGAGAAAATACCCCTAGAAACAACCTCCCCCTAAAAACCCCTGCCAAAACGAATCTGTAGAAAAAATTCAAGTAGTTTAAAACGAAAAAATCTGGGCCTGCACACCCACAATGATTTGTAGTGCTTGGAAAACAAATAAATTTAGAATGCATTTAACAATCACACACACACACCAAAAAAAAAAAAAAAACAATGTTTTATCTTAGTTTTAAATTTATTGAAAGAAAGAAAAATAGTTGGAAAAATGAATTGATTTACTTTGAAAGACTTGAGTACTTGCGAGGATTCAACACTCGCCGTTAGCAAGTACGACACGTGTGAATGTGTATGAGAACCTGGAATGAAGAAGAAAATGGCTATGCTCCGGCGCACCCCTCCCTCACCCCTTTCAAGTCCTGGGGTCTTAACAAAACTGCAGAGGGGGGGGGGGCTTATGGAACGCATTACGCACTCTTCGCTGAACGTGCAAATCAGCAACGAGCTTGCAATAAATGGGCGTAAATGTGAAACAGGTTTGAAGGTTAGAAATAAGTTGGGAATGCGTTTAGTCGGATATAGGTTGGTTTTAAACCATCCTCCGACGCTTCGAATGATCGGATGAGCGTATGAAAAAAACCAATATCTAACCAAAACATATTTCCAACCGTTGCGATGCATTTTCAACCTTTCTCCAACGTAAATCCGATGGTTTGTGCTACCTGGGCACACGAAATCAATTCTTCAATCATAAATTGCATAAAAACAAATAAGAATCGTACAAACTGCTAAATATATTTCGCAATGAGCTTAGAAAATATGATTCAGTTCTGAATATTATTTTCTTTAATAACAAAAACAGTGTAAGTGAGCATGAAAATAAAAAAGTAACGACACTACAGCAGAATGACAGAATGTAAACAAACAAAAAGTTACGGTTAAACGTGTTTAAACCAATGCTAGTGTAAACGCCCGTTTCGGCTCGCGGTTTAACTTTAACACCGTTTAAAAATAAACTAGTATATCTCGGCCAGTGTAAACGGGATATTAGGACTTCCAATTTGAAATATTGGGACGGAGGTGTAAATCGTTCGAAAAATCGATCGTGGACAATATTTCGAGTCATATTTTCACTAAAGGCAACAAATATAGTATATAATCGCATTTTAAGACATTAATTTCGAAAAATTTTCAAGGGGGGGTATTCGAACCTTTTCTCCCCTTAACATTATCAAAGATCACCTATAAGTTCGATTTTAAAACAAGAATTTTGAAAATTTTCCGGAAGAGACCCCGAAACACCTCTATTTCTACGAGCTCAACTTCGAGTACTAACCGACTCCTTTTCAAAACCAGAAGTTTAATCACCTCATTCTCTCCATAAACAATTGTATATATACAATATTCAAAAAGAGATGGAAGCTTCGAAGCCAATATTTTATGGAGAAAAACGTTTAAAAGCCTCCCTCCCCCCCGCCACCTCCTCCCCCCCCAAAAAAAATTATTTTCTGGTTGCGCCTCTGCTTCTGCCCCTTAGATTCCAGACTCTTCTTATACTGTGTCCCAGCTCCCCCTACTTCTACAAAGTTCCTACGCCTCTGCGTTTGTAGAGAGAGTTGCAGAGGTTAAAGTATTACCCCAACCTCCAGTCCACAGGCAAGGAGAGATCCAGTTTAACATTACTTTTGATGGGATCACTTTTTATTAGCTGCAGTATGAGATAACGTCACAAAAAGTGATTGACTAATTTGTTTCCCAAGGTACAATTAACGGTGCCCAAGGTACAACCCTTGATTGAACCTGGGCAAAAAATCACTTTTTCGAAAAAAAAAAAAAAAAAAAAAACCCCAAATATTCACCCAATCAATTTTTTTTTTTAATTTCAAAAATAAATAGAAATGTAACAAGCAGGAGAACCCGTAGAATAAAAAACCATTTGTTTTACATTGCGTTAACATGCTAAAAATTAGCATTAAAAAAACTGCCCAAGGTACACGACCTTGCCCAACTCGAAAATGATCTATATTTGGTTTCCTGCCTAAAAACCGTTCATAACGAGTAGAATTTGAATCCACCGAATGTACTATTCTATTTCGAACGTGCACAGAAGTGCTTCCGCCCAAAATCCAGGTTGTAATTTTGACGTTAATAACAATGTCTGAACTGCATTCATTGCATCGCCGTTCATTTTTTCCACAATACCCATCATTTCCAGAGAATACGTATTCGAACGTTGATGCTTAATCCCGAAATTACGTAAGTCATTATCTAATTTTTGATTGCAGAATCCTAAGCCATTATCAGTCATTACACGAGCAACTTTAGTTCGAAGTTCCCTTTCGTGAGATTTAATGAAATTTATAAGTTCTTTCTGCTTTCCCGGATTCCTGTCCCCGATAAAACGTCAAGCGAAGGAATCTGGTAAATTAAGGCGTCGTGTTATTTTCCAACCAAAAAAATAAATAAATAAATCAAATAAATGAACGGTTGAATTTTAGCGCTCAGACTGACTTTAATTGCGTAATTTGTTGACGGTTTCATAGTTTTATTCTTTTTTTTTTTTTTTTTTTTTGAATGATTAAACAACATAATTTAATGTTTTTTAACTATCTTTAGTGCACCTAAATCCATGTATTATTACAATATTACTTAAATCTTAGTTATATGTTCAATTAAAAAATAAAACAAATCAATTGGTTATTAAACAGTCTCGTTGTTTTTCTTTCTTTTCTTTTTTTCTTTCTCTTTTTTTTTTTTTTTTGACTGTTGTTTTCTGTCTTCCATCATACAGCAGTCGGAAAAGGAGAAGCATAACTACACCCTGTACAGATTGTACGTAGTACGATCCAAAAGTTCGAGGGACAAGCTGTACTATCAAATCTTACCCAGAATAGTTCACATTACCGAAGCACATCCACCTTCAAAAGGTCACCTTGAGGGACTATGTATTTCTGCCAGCGTTCATATAACTTTTAGAAACACTCCTGGAAGCCACTTTTTCGCTACCTTCTGTGATGCAGTTTTATCTTCTCCTGACGGAAGAAAGCGGTGCCCATGCAAATGTTTTTTTGCTGAGAACAGGTAAAAGTCACATGGAGCTAAGTCCGACGAAACGTTACGTTATTTTTTTGTCATATCAGAGTATTGACCAATCGAACAGTGTATCCTCAACATGAAAGTCGACTTCTTCCCCACGATGAAGTTAAAGCAGCAGCGCAAGAGGCCTTACAGAAGGTTGCGACAAATGTGTTCCAGGAGTCCTTCTAAAAGCTATACGAACGTCGGCATAAGTGCATAGTCGTTCAAGGTGACTATTTTGTAGATATGTGTACTTCGGTAATGTGAACTATTCAGGGTAAGGTTTTATACATCTTGTCCTTGAACTCTTAGATCATACTACGTGCGTATGAGTTTTCAACTTACTATTTCATAACGTTTTCCAGTGACGCAAGTTTTCGCGCATTAAGACATCACAAAAGAATTTGCGATAATTAACTAAGGAGGTGTTCAAAATGTATATTTTGGTCATCTCTATTTTCTTAGGTATGCATGTACACATGTGCCGAAAAAACTTGTGAAGTTTAAATTGGGTAGTCGTAAAATAGAAACTTAGGTCGAAATCTGATTTTTTTTTTTTTTTGTGATTACAATTTCTTATTCGGAGCAAGGAGGCAAAGTGAAAAGAATTAATGATCCTTTAAATCCCTGACAATCTTATCAATTTATTTCTGTTAGATTTTCTTTTTTTCTTTTTCTTTGCCATCGGCCTATGGCATCGGCCATCGGCCATTTGGAGGAAAATAATCGGCAATCGGCCATCGGCCATCTTCGAACAATCGGCCAAGAATCGGCATCGGCCCATAGGCCAAAAAATGCCATCGGTCGAGCCCTAGTGATTGCAATGGATACTCTTTAGCAAAGATAGTTCGAAATGGGAAGATTGGGCGCCGAGCACTTTGGGCGCCGGGAACTTTGGGCGCCGAGCATTTTGGGCGCCGGGAACTTTGGGCGCCAAGCACTTTGGGCGCTGGGAACTTCGGGCACCAGGAACTTTGGGCGCCGGGAACTTTGGGCGCCGGGAACTTTGGGCACCGGGAACTTTGTGCGCCGGGAACTTTGGGAGCCGAGCGTTTTGGGCGCCGGGAACTTTGGGCGCCGAGCACTTTAGGCGCCGGGAACTTTGGGCGCGGAGCATTTTCGGTGCCGAGCACTTTGGGCGCCGAGCATATTGTGCCCAGTATTCCCGGGGCCTAAAATGCTCGGCGCCCAATGTTTCCGGCGTCCAAAATGCTCGGCGCCCTATGTTCCCGGCGGCGAATTTTGAAACGCTCTCAATGCTTACGTTACGGTAGCTACCGGTTAGTTAACCACGTGACAGCTAATGATCACGTGCTCCAATCAACTGCTTAGAACGGTAACCGGTTGATCATAGAACGCTGCGGTTAGTAACCGGTCGACCGGTGAGGTTCGTCGAACGCAAGGAATGCTTGCGTTCGCCGAGCTCAACTGGTAGCTACCGGTTAATCGATCACGTGACACCTAATAATCACGCAGCGGTAAGCAACTGGTTACTCAGTGGTGACCGGTTAGGATCGTCGAACAAAACCAATTACAGTACATTGGCGAAATGAGAAATAAAAACGAGCGCGTTCTATTAAACAGCATGGTGACCTGGATACAGTAAAGCAACCCCGAGTAAAATGTAAACAGAGCCGCCCCTTTAAATTGTGAGGTAGAAATTGCAATGCGAAATATTGCTGTTTAAAGTTTTAGTTTGTTTTAATTTCATGATTTACTGTTTTTTGTGTTGTGAAATATTTCCGTTTGCGTAGGGTTTCTTCTGAATCTTAATTTACGTCTGTATTGTTGTTATGTTTGGAACCCTTTCCCCCAACTACCAATCACTTGTGCTCCAAATTCAGAGTTAATTACAATACAATATGAATTAGCAACACCTTCTGCAAGTTTTCCGGATTTTTCGCATGCCAGGAATGTAAGGGAAGAAAACGGAAACGAACAAGTTCAAAGGGTGCAAGAATGCACTAGCCAAGGGCGTAGGGTTTCTTCTGGCTCACTTTGACTAAAAGCACTTTCTGGCTTCACTTTGGCTCCCCTCCCCCCTCTAACTTAACTATCACAGGTTCTATGAATTCAAAGTCAATTATACAGTATTTGCTGTAAACTTCTTTGATAGGGAACATTTTAATATAATTAAGGTTTTGGTGCAATCTGCAAATTGTTATCAATTATCAGTTCATTCAGGCAAAATTAACAAGGCCAAAAAAAAAAAAAAATTTTTTTTAGAGCTCTGAATATATTATTATCATTAACATGCAAATGAACTCACACCTATTAGACTATAATGATTTAGTACAGTTAAGGAGTGACACAAGCTCAAGGCATAAAACAATCGAAATGGAAAAGCTTACAGTTCCTGGGGCCAATGACTACTGATTGCGAGTAGTTGGTGGTAGCCAAACGTGTCATTTTAATTTTTTCTAGGAAATGGGGGGGGGGGAGTGTGCAAAGGGCTGACACTGGTCGCTCAAATTCTCACGAACCCCACAGAGCATAGGAGCAGTGACTCAACATCTTCCCACTCATCCTTTCCCCTTTTTATTTTCTTTTTATAAAACTAAAAACTGAGACAGATGAAGGTGAAATTAAATTAAATGAAAAGGATTATATTCTTTCCTGACATAAAATGTATCTCTTAGATCATTAAATGGTAGTATTTTTTACAGATTTTCGCACGACATTTTTATTGTTAAAAAACTTTATGAACTAACCAAAATCTTCAACACATTGTTCAGAGAAAACCAATAAATTGTAACATCAACAACATATGAGAAGCACACTCAGATCGTATTTCAGTTACTATTCTCAAGAATATAAAAAAAAAAAAAAAAAAAAAATCAACAGTCAAAGAAACTCATTTTGAAACAGCATGTATTATCTACCATGTTAAAATCTGTTCTGCGTCTCTTTCAATGTGAGTTTATTGCGAATGTTTACAGCAAGCAGAATTTTCCAAACATAACAACAATACAGACGTAAATTAAGATTCAGAAGAAACCCTACGAAAACGGAAATATTTCACAACACAAAAAACAGTAAATCGTGAAATTAAAACGAACTAAAACTTTAAACAGCAATATTTCGCATTGCAGTTTCTACCTCACAATTTAAAGGGGCGGCTCTGTTTACATTTTACTCTGGGTTGAATAGAACGCGCTCGTTTTTATTTCTCATTTCGCCAATATACTGTAATTGGTTTTGTTCGGCGATCCTAACCGGTCGACCACTGTGTAACCGGTTGCTAACCGCTGCGTTCTATCATCAACCGGTTACCGTATTAATATGAAGCACGTGATCATTAGATGTCACGTGATCGATTAACCGGTAGCTACCAGTTGAGCTCGGCGAACGCAAGCATTCCTTGCGTTCGCCGCGATATATAGATATATCTTTATAAATATAATATCTTTATAGTCTGACCGCCGATGAGATTGAAAGTCAAACATCCAGTTTACAGGCGGAAATGGAAGTATCTATTAGCTTTCAGGGATGCCAGCTTTTGTAGATGTGTGTTAGCCTCTAAATTAAGCAGTCACACTGAAATGAACGGAACACGCTCATCAGATATTTGATTTCCCCCTGATTTGGATAGACTGGTTTTGAGAAGACCGTTGCTAGAAAATTTCACTTTAAATTAAATGGAGGGAAAGGAAAAAAATGTTGAATTTTCCATAACATTAAAAAAATAAAAAATTCTTTGCTTTTGTTTTGTCACACACACATATATATATATATATATATATATATATATATATATATATATATATATATATATATATATATATATATATATATAAAAGAAGACCCCCCCCCCCCCGAAAGTCGGGTCTAGCTACGCCTCTGCTCCCCCCCGAAAAAGTCAAAGTGACAGGAACAAACTATCCTTTAAAATCATTTAGTTGCTACAACGGAAGACTATCAAATTAACACATACCCACCCACATTCTTAAAGAAGTGCAGCAAAGCAGTTTATAATTCTTTCAAGGTAAAATTCAATGAAAAATATTTTCCAATGAACAGCTTCGATTATTGTAAATTTAAACTTACAAATACAAATTAATAAAGAGAAATTTGCAAAAATATTGCATTGCTAGAATAGCATATTAGTACCTAAAATTGCTATTGACTTCCAGCTCAGTTTATTCTTACTTGGAAAAATTCTGAAGTCAGTCGAAAGTTAGTGATGACTGATGAGACGAGTCAAACTCAGACTCCCCCCCCCCTTTTTTTTTTTAACTTGGTGGGGAAAAGAAGCATTTGAAAATTATATAGTATTTGTTAACGTCAATTTTATCACTCAGCGGCTATAATTCAAGCTAAGTGCAGATGAAAAAATAAAGAAACTGACAAATGTGAAAAATTTGAAGCAGAACAACCCCGCAACATGCTCCATGACTTTTGATGTGCAGAAAAGCTTTTTTCGAAACCAAAGGTGCAAATTAGTTCAAAGAAAATTCACAAACTTGTTTGGTACTGTACAGAAAACAATAGTATGTATAAATGAATATTTTTGATTTTTTGCACTAACTGGATTTTTTACAAGCACCTGGGTATAACAAGCAAATATCAAGGTCCCATCACTCTCGTTATAAGCGGATTCAACTGTATAGTATCCAAACCTCCCCAAATTTTACTCAAAATCAACAATGAAAATATTTTAGTAAAAAAATCATTCATTTCTTTTTTCACTGACATAAAATAAAGCTGAACAGGCCAGTAGCCTTCATTTCTGAAAACACTAATTTTACAGTTTTCTTTTTAGTGCATTGAGTGTTGCAATCTATTGTAATTAGAGATGGAACGAAGCTTTGGCCAGGCATATGTTTCAAGCACTGTATAAGATTTGTCTACAGAGGCCCCAAAAAAGTTTAGCCCGGGCTCCCCATAATCTTAATCAGACCTTGGGGGAAAAAAAGGGAATTTACAGACTCAGTACCTTTACTGGATTACGGTTATAACTGAATTCGGACTGTTATAAAACAACACTTAACTGCCCATAGCCTATAATTAAGACTTATGAACATACAGTATTTATGTATGCATATACCAAAGTGATTGAACTGATATTTCTAGTTAGATAGTTCATTTAAAATGAGCAAGAGTAATAGGGTTACATCAAAATTCTGACTAACACTTCATTTATAAGTATTCAATCACGCCCTTTGTTGGATAGAAATGACTAAGTAATTAAAACTAAAAAGGGCGAAAAATTTTATTTATAAAAAATAAAAAAGATAACAAAAAGGAATACACAGCTTTGAGCGCATTTATAGGTGATATTTATATAATATTTTTTTTCATTGCATGCTCCTAGAGACATATTTCTATTTATACACTCTGCCAAGGAATGGGGAAGCTTGGTTTTTTTGCTAGGCACAGGACCTAACACATAAGCATGGTCTGTATGTAACTTCTTACAAATTGGTCCACTTGGACGACCACCAACATATCTTATTTTCCCTATAAGTTTTTTCACCCTTCGTGCAACAGCAGTTGGCTGCACAGAAATCCGTTTTCCAAATTTTTTTGATTTAAATTGAGGGCGTTTAAATGCAGTATTTTGAAAGCCTGAAAATGCAGAATGCAATGCTGATATCATCTTGGTATCATTAGTGGCATTTTTCTCAAAATTGCAGAAGAATTTTTTAATGGCCGGAACCATATTTTCTGGATTCTCTTCCAGCATTTTGCTGAAAGTAGTGATCTTTCCTACACAGTTGCTGATGTCTTCTGGCGTGACAGAAGTAGAAGCAGGTATTTCAAGTTCAGTATTTTCAACTACTGAGAGATTACCAGCATCTTTAGTATCAGAAATAAGGTTTTGGGATGTCTGAGGGGCAGGAATAATATTTGGGACAGTCGTTAGTTGTTGCTTATTTAACAGGGGTTTAAAATGGTCTTCATGTTTTTCTACACCTGTGGCAAGCCAGAATAATTTTTTTTGGGGTCCAATACTTAGTGCATTTAATGGTGTGGCAAAATCATACTTCAGAATTGCAGCGGCTTGATGTTTGTAATTTTTACCGCTACTACCAACATCACAAGAGCAAATTCCTACACTCAAATCAATTGTATAAATTTTAGATGTTGAAGAACTTTGAATTTTGAAGGTGAAATCGCATTTCCTAACTATGTTTTCATCTTTCACATCTGATGAATCACGGAAATACCTTTCTATAGACGTTAAATTGATACGTTTGTGGGAAATATTATAACGGATTCGGTGAGACTTCCAACTTTCTTGAAATGACGACACAGTTCTTGATTAAGAATACAGGAAATTTATTTACACTATGTACAGGGAAGATCGTCAACAACTGCTAAATTAATCATCAGCAATTAAGCAAATATCACACAAACCGTAAACTCAACGGTTACACACGTATTTACTTCCAAATACGAAAAACAACACAGCGAAATGCCTCGCAATAAACAGAGCTAATACACTCTCAGTTCGAATTCTCAATCGAAACTAAACTTTTTATCATGCGGGATGCTTTTATAAACATCGAAAGAAATTTCTCAAATATTCCACAAGATTCCAAACGCTTCTCGAAAATAGTAGACCGTTATCAAATTTTATCAATGAACAAAAAAGAAATAGGGAGATCGTATACTTTAGCCGAATGTATAGGGGTTGTATATTCATTACAGGAAACTATTTACAGGTTACGTTATTACAATAATTACTATTTACAGAATTTGTAGCAGTATCAATAAGCCTTTGAATGTAGTAACATTCAAAGGAATTGGTTATATACAGGGGTGATTGTAACTCCATGAAAAAATAACTGAACTTTTTTTTCCAAGAAAAAAAAGTGTTTTGATTAGCATATATATACACATTATATGTATGTACACATCATATTATGCATATAAATAATTTAGATACGTAGTTATTTGTTGGGGCTAAAACTCAAAGTTTTAATTGGACTTCATACGTCCATGTGCATGGTGGGAATTAAATTCTTTTAATTTTTCTCATTTCTTAAAATTTTTCAAAGAATGTTTATTTTCCTCCTTTGTATCTGAATCCTTAACCATTAATTACATTCATTTACTAATACACTAAAGTCTAATACACCAGCATTTTTAATGATTCCCGGTTTCTTTTATGAGTATTTGTAGAAGAATGTTGCATTGCAATAATGTGTTCACACCATCATTAGCATATGTAAAGGGCTTGTTACAAGAAAAACAAAACCAAAATCCAAGCCCTACCAATTTTTTTACACTATATTTTCATCTTTTCATTGCAGGAATCCACTCTGCTTAACCATTCCCAATTAAACTTGTTCTTATTTCCTGCATCGATAGAGCCAATATCTTCAGATTTATCCAGATACCTCATTTTTTAAATGAGAACATGCAAAGTTCAAATGAATAAATTTATCAAACAAAAAAAGTAGCGAAACGAAAAGTAAGAGTTAACTAGTAAAATTTAATATAACAAATTAATTTATATTTACGAGGAGCATATTAATAACGATAAAGTATAATTAGAATTAGTTCAATAACAACAGAACGCACGCAGATAAAGATCATAAACCAGAATCTATACATATAATAAAATAAGATGTTTGTGTGTGTGTGTGTGTGGCACGCATCTCGGGAAAACGGTAAGGCCTAGAAAGATGAAATTTGGTATACAGGTACAGTTTCTGCCGAAGAAATGCACCTCAGGCTTCGATTTTTGATATTTTAATTAGAAAAAATGTTATTTAATGTTTTATGTGGTTTTTTTGCACTTTTTACCTCACAGACCCCGAACCAATTGCACCACACAAATATGTTTGTACTATAGTGTTGGAAATTTGAATTTTAAATATGATGAATGAAAAAATTTTGAAGATAGAGCAATTTTTGTATTTTTTATGAATTTTTGAAAAAACCTTCAATTTGCATTTTTTCCTGGGTTTTACATTTTTCTAACATCATCCTGCGAGAAGTATCAAAGCCTCATTTCTAAAATTTAAGTTGGTAATAGTAAAAACATTTCGCCCTCTTCAGAAGAAAAAAGTTCTTAAAAATACGCAATAGTTTTTTTTTTACAATTTTTTTAATGCTGAACACATCATGTCTTTCTACTTCGTCGAAAAAAGCATTCTTCAACCTTCTATGCCTCTGACGTCACTACTTGGATTTCGATTCGATATTTATGACGGAATCTTAATCGCAAACATTGTTAATCTTTTTTTTTTACTATATAGCTTACTTCTACATTTAATGACGTGATGACCACGTGTTTTTCCGGCAGCGTTTGCTTTTTTTCTTTCCTTTTTTTTTGTTTAATTTAGGGAATGCATTTATTTCATTTTCCATCTCCCCTCCCCCTCCCCCCCAAGCTGGACGTTTTGCTGTTTCGATATTACGTTACATTTCATAGTTGTGCGCATTTAATTCAATAAAAACAGCGAGATTTTTTTTTTTTTTTTGCACACTACGGGGAGTTTTGGAGATAACTTTTTTTTTTGTTCTACTTAAATAAAAAAAGCGGTTTTTTGAGTGATCTTTGTTTTTATTAGGAAATGAGCGGGGAGGTTAAAATAAATAGAGATGTAAAAGAAAATTTAGAGATTGATCGTAAAGGTAGATATCCGCTGAAGGCGGCAATCTTGGCGTAAAAATGTGAATGGTACAAAAAAGGATAGAGATGGATTGATTAATACTGCAGCCAAATTTGTTTAAACAGCCGCCAAAGGCGGCAAACTTGAAGTAAAAAGGTAAATGACAAGTTAGCCAAACAGCCGCCGTAGGTGGCTGCTTGCATAGAAAGCTGAATGGCGTAAGAAGGCGAACCAGCTGGTCGCCGCAGGCGGCTAGTATAAAATAAAGAAAATATTTCCATACGATCAATTCCTCCAACTGCCATAAAGAACAAAGACAGGAGTCGAAGCTTTTATCACTTCCCTCCTCCTACCTTCCCCCAGTTTACAAAACATGACCATAGCTTACACTTTATATTTATACCAAATGTCTTCAATTTGGATTTTTTCGTTTCATTAAACATTGCCCTAAATTTTACTAAAGTGGGTTTTTCTGAAAATATAGAAGTTCCGGTATTTTCGAAGATGAAGATACCGGAATTCAAGATGAAAATACCGGAAATCCGGTAAAATACCGGAACACAATCACCCCTGTTATATAATCTACCAACTGAACTAAGTTGAATGCCTTAGTTCTTTCTAAAGGAATGTCTTTCAACAATCTAAACATTACTTCAATGCTGTTATTGGTTTCATTTCCTCTTGTTAATAATCCTTTTCTGAAACATAGCGCCCATTCTTCTTTACGCTGCAGAAGCTTACCTACATAGGCATGGAAAAATGGGTACTTACTCAATGTTTCTTTCAGTGCTTGTTGTTTTGCTTCGAAAATTTCTACAGATTTTTCAAAAACAAAATCTTTAAAAATGAAATATAAATTTTGGCGTTTGTCCTTCTTAATTTCCTGCTTTCGCAATAGCCAGTTCCAACATGCTTTCAGTACATGAAAAATGCAGAGTAAAAGTTTGGATGAAGGAAAATATGCCCTTAATACTCTCCTCTCATTTAACTCATCATCAGCGATAATAACATTGAGATGGTTCATAAAAAGTTGAAACTTTGATGTGACAATTTTAAGGCCCTCATCAAACATGTCAGCTTTAGCACTGTTTGTAATTACACAAGCCAGTGATATACGGCCAACAGCTCCATATGTTGACAAGTAATATATCCTATGGTTTTGTGTGTCACAGTTTCCTGTTGCATCAACAAACATGATTTCGGTAGCTGAAACTAATTCTTGTGCTCTCAACATTGTTGGAGTGCAAAGGCTTTTACTACGTAGTTGTTTCCATCACTGCATAAATCAATTTTACACCCTTCCTTATTCAACTCTAATATTTTCTCTTTTAATGTTTCAAGCATGCTCATCCCACTTCTTGCTCCATATTCATGACTAAAATTTTTTTTTTCAATAAATAGTTAAAATCTTCCTTAGTAGGGAAAACCTTTCGATCTGCACAGAGACCGTAATATTGTTCCCCCAGTTCATCCATTTTTTTCAAGGCATATGATGCATAAGCTGTTGATGGCGTATGTCCTCTTTGAAACAAATCAATAATAGCTTGTTTTGTCTCCTCAGAAATTGGCCGATACTCTAAAGCTGCTGCTGAATGAATAGAATGGTTATGCTCCCCACTGAACTCTACTACGAATGGCGAGTCTTTGTCGTACCTGCAAATAAAATAAAAAAATAATAATAAACTGATTATTCATAACAATGTACTGCTGAGCTAGCAGAGCTGCTGAGTGGGAGGGGTAAGAAGGACAAAATAGGGTCCAGCACAACAGAAAAATTATCACCAATGAAATAGATTTTACTGTAAGAGCCTGCACATCCAAGTTCTGCCCCAGGGCCGAATAAAATTCTCGGCAGTCCTGCACATTGTCCTTCAAAGAGCACCCTTCCCCCTGGGTCCATACTAACTTGTACCAAATTCCACAGCTTAAGGGCCTACAGAGCATAGCAAAATGGCTGTTTTGTATGATTCAAAAGTGGTTTTCAATTACGTTGTCTCTAGTAATATATCTCTGGGCTTGAATTGAGTTCAGCCTAGGGCTTTTCGCTGAAATAGAAAACCTAATATTTGCTGTTCTAATTAATTGAGAAAATTGGAACAAACTTTATTTGATGCAGAAACAAAATCTCTTTTGAACAGCATAGAATGGTAAGGGATGTGGAAATTCTTTCATCCCTTGAAGAGGCAATTTGTGTGAAATTTGAGCTTAAAAAACTAATTACAAAAAAAACTAATTTGAGATTTAAAAAACAAAACCCCAGATGCAAACAGTAGCGTAATTAGGGGTTGGCAGGAGTGGCTCTCGCTAGGGGCACAGCAGCCAGTGGGGCGGCATTTCGACTGACTTAAAAAAAAATACTTTAACATTTTTTTTTTTTTGATCATAGAATTTGAAAAATGCATCAAAATTAAAAAAAAAAACAAAACAAAACAAAACAAAACCCTCACAAGAAAAAAGAGCTAGAGGGGGAATATATATAAATAAACACACACATAATATCTACTGAGAAGGAACATTGGGCATCATTGAAAATAATTCTAAAAAAGAAAATAAGAAAAAAAAATACAATGCTGCCTCCTATTTGTCAAATCAATTAATCAAAATGTTCCAAAAAAAAAAAAAAATTTTTTTTTTTTTTGGAGGTCACAATTGACTTGTTATGTGGGCGTTATGACCCTGGGGAAGGGGGGCGCAATTTCTGTAGTTTGCCAGGGGCACTTTTTGTTTTCTCTGTTTATACGTATTTACTGATTAGGTATACAATAACAGAATACAGTTTACAATCTACGTATACCCATTTTTTTTAACTTATTTTTTTTTCTTTTGATAGTTTCCCCCTTAATTTATGTATACACATTTAATTTTTTTCTGCAATAATAGATGGTTGAGACAATAATGGTTTTTTAGCTTCCTTTATCCATTTTGTAATTTAAGTGCAATATAGTAAATTTTCATATGCATTACTATTCTCCACATCATTGAGAAGAGATAAAATGGAGGGAGTGAAGACTTTCCTTCGGGAAGCAAAGACCCCAAGTCAGGTGGGAGACTTTAAAGCAAAGCATTGGAAGAAATCAGGTTTCTTTTGCTAGTTTCATTCAAAACGTGTTGACCACTCGTCGTTGTCGAGTCATGTGATTTGGGGACTATGCCCAAGCTTTAACTAAGCAAATGATTGAACTTGCTTCCTCCATTTACTAATTCTTGCTCTAAGCTCTACACCATATTCTAAAATGCAGTGCATTGTGTCATTTTCTTCAAAAAATTAGAGGTAAAATAATAGAAATTTTAGGATATCTAGGACAGAATTCGAAATATTAGAAGTTTTTAAAAAAATCTGAATTTTAGGAAAATTAGAACAATTCCGAGCCCAGATGAGGTGACAAAAATATCTATTGACTGTTGAAGTAAGAGTAAAGGGCATTGTTTATTACATGTTGCATACACGATGAATTTTGTTAACTGAACAAATTAATTGAATTCTGTTACCATCTGTCTGTTATTGGCCTATAAAAGTGTCTAAAATCAATAGAAAAATGTATAACAGGTAATATTAAAAACCACAATATAATTATTGAAATAAAAAAGGTTTTAATTTACCATATTTTGAAACATACTAAAAAGGAAAAAAAAAAAAAACTCTAAACTTCATGCAGAGTTAAAAGTACAATACAGATGCAGAAGTTTATACAGATTATCTGGAAAATTTGATTGTGTACTTTTATTGTAAATCAAACTACTATAATATTTTAAAGGAAAAGCATAGGAAGGAATTGTAAAGAGTAGCTGTCAAGGAGAAAACTAACGCATCAGTTTACATTATTAACAGTATAAGAAACAAACTATGTATATGTACAAAGCAAAAATATAAGTTTATTACAGTAACTTAATTTTTTTGAAAAGTTGCTTTGATATAAATGGTTTTCTGATACAACATTTTAAAATATCGAACAGAAGTACTGCATCGTATTGGTCAGCTTTAATATCTTACAATTTTTGAAAATAAAGAAATATTGCTCTGATACACTAAACTGCTCTAAATGAGTACCAGGATTAAAGTGAAAATACTAGTAATCTATTAAATTTGAAACAATATCTTTCAATTAGGTAATGAATAAGTGTGCACTATGCACAGTATCATACCTTTTAATCCATATTTTCATAACTGAGGGACAATCTGTGTTCTTTGATTTTTGTCTGCTTCCAATGTTTGTTGGATTTCTCGTATTATGATGGCATCGAAAATCCTTCTTGAAAATGTACTCTTCCTTTTTTGACTGAGGGAATGTGCGAGATACCTTCCAAGTTACAAGAGTTGCTTCATTCAACAGCTGGATCCATTCCTTAAAAAATGCATCATAATTAACAAGGCAACATAATGTAGTAGCTTCTAAATTCATTATATTGGTACTTTCAATTAAATTATTTCCAGAAGTTTTGAATTAATATAATCATTCGTAGAGCTTGATTGCAACAGGTAACTACAAGATATTTTCATCTAACAATACCATTGATATTATACTTGATTATTACTAGTCATTATTAGTTTATTGATTATATTGCATGACACTGCATATCAGTGTTTGTGATTTTTTTTAATTTAAGCTGAATTTTTTTGATTTAAATCAAATATATTTTTTATTTTTTTAAATCTACAAAAACTTGTAGGTATTAATTACTTTACGTTTATAAACATAATCATGGGCCTCCAAATAGGGAGGCAGATGGGAGCTGAAGCCAACCCCCCCTCCCCCCATAAATCAGCTTTTAGTACTTTTTTCTTTGCGAAAATATAAAAACATTTCTTATCTCGCCATTAATGAATAAATTATTAAAAATGTCAAATTTTAATTACTCTAATCTGTACTGAAATCGAATATCCTGCTAAACCATGGGGAAAATATCCCTCATAGAGGGGGCATGGGTCTTCACGATATTTAGGAGCCAGTGACCCCTGGTCCTTTTTTTGGGGGGGGGGGGGGCACCCCTGCTGGTTCGGTCATAAAAAATATTGTTAGACAGGTTATCATTCTAGACAGTATTGTTACACACAGGTTTTATTGGATTATGTATTTTATATGTTGTTGTTGTTGTTGTTTACAATCCTTCATTGATCCAGCGGCAGCTAGATCAGATTCATGATGCCATGAACCCTAGCAAAGTCAAGCACCAGTAGTGGGCTAGCACAGACATCTGCCAGAGTGAACCCCAAACAATCATGGATGTGGTCGGGGGATGCCGGTTTCAGATTGCATTTGCTGCACAAAGAGAAGATCTTACACCCAGAGTCGAAAATCATGTTCTTCAGATGACCACTTACGAGTTTCGAGACGGCCGTTTGATCATGTCTGTCACCCTCGAAATCTAACGAGCCTCCCGGGGTCTTCCTGCAGTACCAGGGATGGGCGGGAGGGGTGATCCAGACTTGCCTGTCTCCTTGTTTCTTTATAGAGAAAATTTCCTTATAAGTTAATGTGAAGTCCTTGTTGGGCAACTCTGAACAGCCTCTTTTAGCCAAGATGTCTGCGGCTTCATTGCCACGGATGTTTACATGAGAGGGAATCCACTGAAAGTGGACTTCCTTTCCCTTGATTAGATGTTTGAGATGGGTGATAATCTGAATACCCACAAGGTCGCACACACTGCTCCAGTTCTGTAGGTATTGAATCGAGCTCCGACTATCAGTAAGGATCCAAATGTCACCATATTTAGTGTCATGAAGGATGGTATTTAATCCTTCATTTATGGCGATTAATTCACTTCTGAATACCGAACAGTTATCCGGGTTGCGTCTGGAAAGCTGAACAGAAAGATTTTCGATAAAGACACCATTCCCAGTGTCATTCAATTCATCTGTACTGCCATCTGTGTAAATCAAAATGGCATCACTCGGGATGCCATCTATAACTTCTAGAGCCAACTGTCTTAAATAATCTGGAGCATCTGTGTTTTTGTTAGTGACGGACATAAGTTCAGTATGGAAGTGAACTCTGGGTAGGCCCACAATCGGGCTCACACAAGGTCTTAGAGAGGATTGCTCTACTAATTTAGAAATTATCTTCATATTATCAGCCAAACTAAATGGGCTATATTTCTTTAATCTTTGATTATTTATCCAATTACACAAATATTCTGATGTTCTATTATGGTTTCCATAGCTGCGTAATTTGTTAAAATATTTAACCAAGTTTGAGTTTCTTTCAAGACCAAGTGGTGGAAGATTTGCCTCATAGAGTACAATGTCGTTCGGGCAGCTGCTTTTCAAACCTGTTATGATACGAGCTGCACATAACTGAACCCTCTCTAATTTGGAGAGATTCGTTAAAGAGGCGCTGAAGTATACTGGGGACCCATACTCTAGGATAAGTCTAATAAGAGCAATATACGTTGCCCTGAGTGCTTTTGCATCAGCACCCCAATTTCTTCCACTGATGTACTTAAGGATGTTCAGTCTCTTGCGACTCTTGTTGACCAAATGTAGTAAGTGCCCACTGCACGTGATCTCTAGATCCAAAACGAAACCCAGGTACATAGGGTGTTTGACATATGAGAGAAGCTGGGGGCGATACCAGTAAAGATGTTTATTAGTAGTAAAGAATCCCGTATATGACTTTGAAACATTAAAAACCAGTTTGAAGTCATCTGCAAAGTTCTTCACATCAATTAACGTCGAATTTAGAGTTGATTCTATAAGACTGACATCGGCGCCAGAGCACCACAGGACAATGTCATCAGCGAACATTCCAACTTCACACCCTCCATCAGATATTATCTTTTCAATCCCGGCCAAGTACAATGAGAACAAGGTTGGGCTAAGGACGGATCCCTGAGGGACACCTTGATGCATTCTGTAGCAACTGGATAGAACTCCATTATATTTAACACGAATCAGTCTATCCCTTAAAACATCTGCTATCCAAGAGAGTGCTCTGCCTTCTATTCCAAATTTATCATGAAGTTTAATTATTAGACGGTTCCACCAGACTCTATCAAAAGTTTTAGAGAGATCCAAAAATACAGCAGCGGTGTGATTGGTTGGCTTGTTGTTTTGAGCATCCCTGATCCTTTGGTATAAATACAAAACTGATCAGTAGTGCTGTGGTCTTTCCGATATGCAAATTGTTCTTATGGTAAAAGATTTTTGGAAGCGAGATGAAAGGTAAATCTAGTAAGAATCATCTTCTCCATAACTTTACAGGGTATACTAGTTAAGGCAATAGGTCTTTAAGCATCAGGTGAGGTTGCATTTTTGTCAGGTTTCCTTATAGGTATAATGGTTGCCTTTTTCCAGTTCCTGGGGAGTCATCCTTTGCTCCAGGAGTTATTAATAATGTCAAGCAGTCTCTGTCCAGCCAGCTCACCAAGATGTGAAATCATCTGTCCATAAATGACATCAGGGCCAGAAGATTTAGAAAGATTCAAGTCTTTAATTGCATTTTCTAATTCTGGCAGAGAGAAGGCAGCGCAGAATAAGGAATTCCCTGCCTTAATGGTACGGTGACCATGAGCTAGGTTTCTTGCTCTGCGTTCAATGGTCCTGTCTTGAGGCGTGAAAGACAGTTTACTGATACTCTTGTAATGTAAACCCAGTATGTCGGCTGCTTCTTTATCATTATGGGGACTGCTTCCCTCTTGGGCCAGAATGGTATTGCATTTCTCAGATTGAGGTTGACATTTGTCAATACTCTTTACTAGCTTCCACAGTTTGGAGTCGGGGGTTCTAGAGTAACACACAATTCGCTCCATTTCTGCCTCTTGAAAAGGGCATACTTGCGTTTAATCTGTGCATTGAGTTTATTTAATTCAACCCTGTTAGATTCTGTATTATTTACAGACAATATATTTGACAATTCTTCTCTCTTTTCCAAAAGGGGTTTCAGAGTAACATGATTGTGAGCGAAAAATGGGGTGTACTTTGAGACTTTACCCCGAGGAACCGATTGCTTTGCTGCATTAATTACTAATTTTGCAAAGTTGGTCCAATTTTCATTGTTGTTATCAGATAAGGGAGTATTTTCCACTCCAGAGTTTGTGAGACCTTCGTACTTCTTCCAATCCGCTTTTCTAAAATTCCAGTGTTTCCTTTTATCTGTAAGTGCCTTTTGTTTTATGCCCACTTCAATAAGGATAGGATTGTGATCGCTTCCTATACTGCTTAAAACAGTCCATCTGCAGTGGTGGTGAATATCTAGACTGACAATGGTGATGTCCAGGGCTTCACTGGAGTTGTAGCTGTGGGATGAATGCGTGGGAGAACCATCATTGAAGATCATAAAACCTCTGTCATCCATAAGGTTAAGGAGTTCATTTCCTCTTGGATTACTATTTGAGCAACCCCAGTTGGGGTGTTTAGCATTCAGGTCACCCAGGAAAATAGCATTATTATCAGACCAGTGGAGTAAGCAGTCAGGCAAATTTGAAGAGTCAGGGGGATGGTATGAATTGAATCCTTTAAAATTTTTACCCCTCCAAGGGACAGAAATGCCCTGGATTTCCAGTTTGTTGTTGTGTTAACTGTGGAAATTCAATACTTTGATACTGGATGTTTCTAATGAGGAAGGCTAGGCCCCCTCCAGCACCACCAGAGCCTCTGTCTGTACGAAAGATGCTGTATCCCTTGATCTTTAGCCTAGAGGAATCTCGCAGCTTCGTTTCCTGTAGAGCAATGACTTGTACATCATTTGACTCAGCCAATTCAAGGAGTTGGTCAAGCTTTAGAGTAGTTAGAGTTTAGAGTTTAGTATTTTATATACATATATATATATATACACACACACACACACACACACATATATATATATATATATATATTTTTTTTTTTTTTTGAGAGAGAGAGAGAGTGAGAAAGTAGATTGAACTTGTTACATCTCACAACAAAAGTGTTTTATATTAAGTTTACATACTTCCACTTTTCCTTAATTTTTTTACACCAAAAAATGCAACTCTTTACAAACAAAACAAAATAATTTTCAATACCTTAAAAAAAAAAAAAAAAAAAAAAAAATTATATATATATATATATATATATATATATATATATATATATATATATATATATATATATATATATATATATATATATATATATATATATATATATATATATATATATATATATATATATATATATATATATATATATAATAGGGTGGAGCTTATTTGCACTGAAAAAATAAAGTTTTAATTTTTGTAGGTCTTACCCTCTGAATTTGTTCCTTTTGATGAAAAACCACTAAATATGAAGTTTGAATGAAAAATTTTGATATTTAGAGGTAGCTCAAAGAACTTGAAGTTTGTTACATAGAGAAAATTTCGACAAAAAGTGATGATTACACATTTATTTATATAGCACTTGTAAATCAATTGAGACATGAAAGAAGGTGGTTTCTGGGTTATAAAATGCACCTGGCATTGTTCTGGAAACAAGTTATTGTTTTAAAACAGTCCCAGATAAAGTCACTTTCCTGCTGTCAGGGTATATTCTGCGGTGTTCCTCGATGACTTGCAGCAGAAACTGCAACTGCGTTTCATCCATATGTTATCAGTAAACTGAACTCCTGAATGAGAGCCACTCCATGTTCAGCATGATCATTCACTACATTTAAAGCTTGAATAATTTTTTTGGCTTCTTTGTAGTCATCTCTTGTTTCCCACGATGCTGAATCAACAGAAAGATAATCTACGGGCAGGTTTAATGCCTGGAACAGTGACATAGACTTTGCTGTTATAAAATCATCCAAATTTTTGTTCTCAAATGTTTGAAGATCAATCTTCCTCTGTTTAGAATTTTCTTTAGCTGGTTTTTTCATAGCACTGACCATTTTTATTTTGGTAGATGCACTGACATGACTATCAAAAAAAGCCAACGAAACTAGTTCCTCTGTTAAGTACAATAAATGGTTGGAAAACTTATTTGCAGCTGCTTTCGAGATATTTGTATGAATAGCTGAATATTCAATCAAAGACTTCATTAGTAACAGGCCATTATATGGAGCACTTGCAGCTTCTGGTGCTGATATCCATGCTTTCATGTATACACGTGCAATGGAAATGCATACAGCTGTTAATCTCTTCTCTTCTTTAGATGTAAACTTGAATTGCGATCTAAACATCCAGATTTTGAGACTATAAATACATTTCGACATCCAACGAGCGTGATGCATGGCTCCAGGCGACATAAATTTAACACCTCTAACAGGGGCAGTTCCAAAGAAAATAAGCACAAGTTCAACTAATTCTTTATAATCACCTCTTAGTTGGTTATGTGACTCTCCCATGTATTTTTTTTTCATAAGCAATTGTATCTTCTTTTATATCCTTTATCAGTTCATCAACTACGTCAACTGAAATTCCAGTTTCATACTGGTTTGTGCCAATGAAGTTCCAAAATTCCTTGAAATGTTTGAATAATGGAATTTCAGGAGAAGATGTGGCTCCCATGCACACTTGAAACACTAAACCTATAATCAGTTCCAGCACATGATGCCAGCACGCTAGGGACAAAAGTTCCTTTTCAAGCTTTTGTTCTAAAAGAACACATGCATCCGAGTTACTGACAGTGTTTGAACTGGTTGTGTCAAAACACATAGCACGTATGTTGTTTGATATTCCCCAGCTTTCAATAGCTTTAAAAAATGCTGTAGCCTGTGCCTCACCTGTCCCAGATGCTAGCTTGGGAACTGCAAGTAGCTGGTGAATTCCTTTCCCAGTTACTAGTACAGGCAGGCGATCCACTTTATCTTTTGGAACTAAATCAGGAATTAATTTGCTATCCCAATGAATAACTAGAGGGACGTTAGGTTGAAACTTAGCCTTTATGTTTGCATATTTTTGAGCTCTTTCCTTCCTTCTTTGACGGCGAATCGAGTCCTTATTTAAAGAAAATTCATCGATATTGAATCCTAAGCCTTTTGCAGTTTCTGCTATGACATAGAAAGCCTTTCAGTCTGACACTTTTGTTCTGTCCGAAGCAGCAGCAAGTTGGGGAGTAGCTATAGTTTTTCTCCCTCGCTTCCTTTTCTGTCTTTTTGATGCTTGTTCTGTGATATCCATTTTCTTACCTTCTTCCGTTGAGCTTAAGTTGCTATCAGTTTCAGTATCAGTAGATGATTCAAGTTCCACTATAGAATCTTTTAATTCTTTAATTTTCTGTTGCTGTATTCGGGCATTTGTTTTTGTTTCTCGTTCAAGAGCTTTTTTCTCTTTTATATCCAGCTTTTTATCAACTCCTAACATTGATCCACACCTACCTTTCTTCCTTTGTGCTATTGAAAAGTCTTTGTCTTCTTGTAAGACTGCTTTACCGGTTAAAACATCGGCATGAGCAACATCAAAAAGATCTTCTAGTTTAGAGAGAAAAGTTGATTCAGGGTGGCGACAGATCAGGGAAATCAGGGAGATCAGGGAAAAGTCAGGGAACTTTATTAATCAGGGAAATATCAGGGAATTTTGAAAAAATAACAAAAAATCAGGGAAAATTGATTTTATGTAGAAAAAATATATATATATATATATTGCTTTACAAAATTAAGTACTCTAATTCCCTACGCATTTTCCGCCAATTATCTATTCAAAAAGAAAGTAAAATTAATGAGATGCGATTATACACTGCCGTATATTTGTGCATTTTTTTTCCTCTATGTCAAAGTATTGAATCTTACTTATTAACAACAGGATGAACTTCCTAAGATTGCTTCTGTGTCTTTTAGTTGTTTATTTTACCTAACTTGAAATTTCCTTTTACGCTTTCAATGCTATGTAAAATAAACAACCATACAGGCAAAGAGGAAGCCTTCATTAATGCCTTAGCTCCTTTGCCTTTATTTCATTGTCTCGAAGTAATTAGCGTATTGCAATCACGCTTTCAAGAAGAAATCTTCGGTTTTTGAATTAATACTATAAAAGCTTAAAAGTTATTACTTCTTCTCGTTTTTAATTAAATTTCTAAATTTGAACTTTTAATTAAAAAAAAACTTGCTGTTATATTATTTGTTGTCACCGCAGATTATAAAGGTTTTCTTTTCTTCAGATTAAAGTGATTCTTTAATTTTATAACCAAGTTGTATACTTCTTTTATATATTTTGAAATTAACTAATTGCTTTTTTTTTTTCTTCTTGCAGTTCAAAGTTGTTTGTTACAAAAGCAATCTAAGATTTTTTTTCGTTACATACTGAAATCATTTGAAATAGAGTTAACTTGTGTACTTATGTAAATATATTTATTTTTTTATTGTTAAAATGCTGTATTCATTCATTAAAACCTATGTTTTTGATTAGAGAAAAGCTCCCTATGAATGGATGTCAAATGGTTTCATCTGTTTTGCATAAATATGTCAATTAGTTATGTAAGAATAACTACAGTACTTCTATTCTTTCACTATTACTTGTTATTCTTGCAACAATTATTATACTGTTTGTGAACTTAGTTCAAGATAATTTCAATTACTTTTTATTAATATCAAAAATACACATATGTTTTTAAGAGATTTTAATAGTTTCTTAAAATTCTTGTGCTAAGTGGTTTCTGGAAGCAAAGTATTTTTTAAAAGAATTTTCTATAATATTCCATTGTAGAAAAATTTCATATACTGTTTTGTAGGTTTTTTCTCCCAAAAAATTGACTTGATATGTTTTTTTTAACCATTTTATTAAAAAAGTAGCAACTTTTTAAAATATATTCTTTAGTTACACAACTTAAAACGTTTAAAATACTGCATTTTATACAAACATACAATGGATTTCAAGTAGAGCAAAGAAAGAAAACCATTATCACTGATAACGTAAATCAGGAAAATTTGGTGAACTTAATCAGAGAAATCAGGGAAAAGTCAGGGAACTTTTTTTCACAGTTCCTGTCGCCACCCTGTGATTCCTTAGCTTGCTGTGTTGATGAACATCAAGCTTTATTTTTCTTCAAAAGCTGCCACTCTTTATACAACTTTTCAAGCTTCATTTGACAATTTTGGTTGTCTCGCATAATAATTCTAGCTTTTTGCCAAAACTTGGCAATTTATGTGATGGTCCGATTTGAAGCTTGTCTTACGGTTTTCTTCAATTCAAGATGATGATGCAAAAAATGTCCTTGAGCCATACGAAGGGTGGCAATTTTCCACTTTTTAATTCCGGAACTGACCCACCAAGAAAATACAAGTCACTTTGAGATCTTGTGGCTTTTGCAGTCATTTTGCTTTCAAAACTGAAGCAAAAATAAAATATTGAAAGCAAACCAAGTGCTAAAATAACCAAATGTGTTTTGTGCAGCTAAAGATGTCACATCCTAAAACAAAATGGCTAAATCAGAGCTAGCGTGGCTTTTAGGTATTTGTGGTCTGCCTAGTGGTGCTATTTAGTAAGTTATATGTAAAGTTAAAATAAGTCCAAGGTTTATTTATAAAATAATGGAAAAGTAAGCAATTTTTTGCTTTTCGAAAAAAAAAAAAAAATCCCGCAATGTTAAAAATTTCACAGTTGTTGAGCTACCTCTAAATAATCTTTAAATGTGCTTATATTTGGCCTGAATTTTTTTTTCATACAAAGGAACAAAATGAGAGGGTAAGAGTTTAATATTTTCATAGTTGAAAAATAAGCTCCACCCTAATATATAATTATATAAAAATAAAAAATAATAAATAAATGAAGATTTCTATGCTGTTTACTATATTTGAAAAAATGATTTTCAATGCATAACACATTTATAACTAAAACTTGCAAATTACAATAACTTATATTTTTAGTAAAAAATCATCACAAGGTCTAGTTAAGTTATTCTGCATGTGCACAGAATATATTCATAAGCGAAATAAAACTGTACAATTGTTCATTATTTCATATTCTAAAGAAGAACATGTATTAAAGGGCATTTAAACACATAAAGTTCTAAATGTGCTTACCTCAGCTCTTTCTTCGTCAATAATTTCTTTAACGTTGACACACTGATCTGCTATCTGATAAGTATATCCCATAGGCAAATTACCTGATATGCTTTTCAAAAATATAAGAAAATAAAATTAAATAACTAAGAGAAAACGCACGTAAACACAGACAGATCCGAGAATGACAGCGTAGGTACTTCGCGGTTTGACGCGGGAAAACGCTGACGTGAGAGCGCGCGAAAATGTTAACTCCTCCCACTTGCTCACAGCATGGGGTCTAGCGAGTACGAATTCCATATATGCCACCCTCCCACCCTCACACAAGAACATTTTCACCGTCCTGATTAACTGATCCAACTATGTTCTTAAGATTGAATTCCTCATTTTTTCTTCTATCGACAATTATACAACAATTTAACGCAAAATATTGAATTAAATTTTTATCTATAAGTAAGACGTTGTTCCAAAACATTTTGAGCCTATCATTCATTCTACGACAGAAAGCGTAAGTTTTCTGTTTTTCGCACAAACAAGAAAATATCTGCGGGAAGAGGTCCCATTTAATCCAGCTAATCAGAGAACTTGGCGAACAATTTTAAGTGGAAATTAACGCAAAATGTTTCATTCAATTCTGCAGAAACTTTTTCAGCATTCAAATGTGTATTTTTCATAATTATTTTAACTGTAAACCTCCGATCATGCTTTGTTAACTTTGCCAGTTGACCTTTTCTTACCTTGTTTTCGGTCCGATTCTTTTCTTTAAAGAATTTTATCAAGCACTTTACTATAGAATGGAATATAACTAATGGTTAACTAATTTAGAGACATTTCAAACCAATTTACCGATACTGTGAGGAAAAAAATTCAAATTTCGAATGGTGTTTGTGGTTTTTTACGAATACCAGCCATTTTAAAGTAATAAGCACATTAAGGAATAAATAAACAAAAAATTAAAGCCAAATAATTTTTAGGACTCGACCGATGCATCGGCTTGGCCGATACATCGGCGCCGATGGTTCAACAATTTAGCCATCGGCATCGGCAGCCGATGCTAACTTGCAGGAAACATCGGCCCATCGGCCTTAAAAAACATCGAAAAGTCGATGGAATTGGCCGATGTTTTTGAAAAAAAAAAAAGGACCTTTGCTGTTTTACTTTTTAAATAAAGTAAAGGGAGTGTGTGTTTTCATATGAAATTGTTTATTTAAATTTCAGTATGACACCCCTATCAGTCACCCCTGAAAGAATTTTTAATACTGCATTCTCAGGTACTAAACAAGTTAATTATTACTTTGTTTCTTGCAGCTGGATTCTTGTCTTTAAAGCATTTTGTCAAGCACTTCACTATAGATTGGTATAAATTAACTAATTTAGAGACATTTCAAACCAATTTATGGCTACTGTGAGGGAAAAAAAATCTAATTTCGAATCGTGTTTGTTGTTTTCTACGCATACCAGCCATTTAAAAATAATAAGCAGAATATTAGAGAATGACTAAAAAATAAAAGGCAAATGACTTTACAGTGTCATTACAATGCAAAAATAATAAAAAAACCCACATATGATAATTTTAATCATGAATTTATTCAAAATTATTTTAGTGTACGATGACTTTTGTGGCGTATTTTTTCTCTCTTCGTTTTTTGACAAATTTCAAAAATAAAATCTGGTAATATTTTGAAAAAAAAAAACTGGGTTTTATTCAGAATGGCTTAGGAATGGTGTGAAAAAAAAATGGACTTCATATTCGAACTCATTTTTGCATTATTTCAGTTTTACAAAATTTCAAGGTGTACAAACACTTTTGGGAGCCACTGTATATGGTTTTTTTTCAAAAATTTTTTTTTTTCAAAAAAAAAAAAAAAAATTCGTTTTCCCCCAAATGTTTGTTGCAAAGAGTGAAATCTAATTCGCAATTTCAATAAACTATAGGGTGCACTGCAGCCACTGTTTAATGGTGGATGAAAAAGGTAAAACAAACAAGTGCCGTAACTTATAACTTTCCTTGACGCTTAGTGAATGACAGTAATTTTTCATCGTGCTTGTGGGAAGCTTTCTTTTTATTCTTCTGAAATTACATTACACCAAAAACTGTCGGAAGACTGTAATTTACCGCAAAGAAAACACGTGAAATGGAATTTTTAACCTTTATCGGTAGCATTGTTAATCACCGCAAAATAGCGTATTCGAGCTCTGGAGTTGCGAATTAGTGCAAAGTAACTAGCAAAGCTTTACAGATAAATTTATTAAATTCAGATACTTATATATTTTTAAGGTAATGCACGAGGTTGGCATGATTTAAATCAGTTGACTTTAGAAAAAATCATTGATTTAAATCAGTTGATTTTTTTGAACAAATCATTGATTTAAATCATTTTTTAGTTTCATTTAATTTAAAATTAGAACAAAACATTAATCCATGTATTGCAGAGTTAGACATAAAAAAGTCTCTTATTTTTTTTAAAGTTTAGTAATTAGTTTTTCAGGTTTGGTTTTAAGTTTCAGTCACACACAAAAAATTGGTCGAAAATAGCAAAAGTATGTGAAGAACACTGAGAAAGAGTATAAGCTCTGACATCAGAAGATTAGTAACCGACTTCAATATTAAAAGAAATGCAGAACATATGGTTGAAGTTTTAAAATCCATTGCTCATTCTATAGATAAAATTCAAAAAGAGGACTGTTCCCTTGCCAAATGCATATGTCAATGGAAAATTTTGGGAAAAAATTTAGAAAAAGTGTTGGATAAGCATCAAATAGGGAAATACCAGGAAAGATAAAAACAAGCAATTTATGCATGCCATTGTGCAGGAATTTTACTAAGCCCCTCTTTTTAAATCGAAATTTCTATTAGTGTGGGTGAAAATAATCAAGGTTTGGAATTTATTAAAGAAATATGTTCAAGCCTTGTAGCCAATTTCCAAACAAGAAGAGGCCCATTTCAAAAATCAGCATTAATTGATAAAAGTGTAACAGACACAATGACCCGATTATGACTGGTGGGTTTCATTTTATGCAATGAGAGGTAGCGAGAGCATCACAGAACCAGAAGTCCAGTTTATACACCAATTAACAACAGCCTTAGCTTAATCTGCTGGAATAGAAAGACAATTTTCATCTTTTACTTTTGTTCATTGTAGCCTTCATAAGAATTCATTTTCTTAAAAAATGTTTTATAAATTGTGATTTTTTTTCTTTTAATAAAAAGTTCACATTAAATATTCAATTTGTTCTATGAAATTTCCTTTTATTTAATTTGAATTATCCAATAACAAAAAGAAAAAATAGAATGCCTTCAGGCAGTTTAAAATATAAATAAATATTTAAATTTAAATGGAATATTCTGCATATTCTATCTATTTGAGTAGAATATTCCAAATATTAAAAAAGTTTATCCCTTATAACAAACTGTACCACACATTTTCCAAAAAATACGTAAATATAATAGAAAAAAAATAAAATAAATCTGTTTTACATTTAAAAAAAAAAGAAATCCAATTATTTTTTTATTAAAAAAAAAATCCATGATTTTTTTCTAACCCTGATAATGTAAGACGGGTAGGCATAAAAGTGTGCCTCCCAGATAAATGATGCAATCAGAGCAAGAAAACAAAATATATAAAATTATGAATACAGAAAATATCCATGCAACTCAGTGCTCTTATAAAAAAAAATAAATAATAATAATAAAAAAAAAAAAAGAATGCCAAATTTTCACCTTGCAAAGAACTTTTTTGATTCCAATATAATAAAAGAAGTCTCATCTATGAATAATAGAAAAATCCATAAACATTAATTTTTATGAGTCTTCCTTATTAAAATATGTTAAAGGAGAATTTTCATTTAAGTTTGTACTGAGGCTTTTAATTATTTTTTTTCCTAGATAAAAAAAATTGTATTCCTAAATGCATTAAACCAGGAGAAATAATGTGTACAATGGAAAACATAATTATTTTCCCAAAACCTACGTGTTCTGTTTCTATAATTGTTGTCACTGATACATCAGGTAAATAAATTACATGATTTGTAACTTTTAAAAAATCTTTACACAAAATATACGTCGATCTTATGATTTTTTAAGTTCTGTATGTACATCACTTATTATTCATTTGTAGATACTGCAAAATACTTTCCATTCTAAGAGTATCTGATTTTAACTTTACTTTTTTATTTAAGTAAGATAGCTATGATTAGGAGGAAATTAATTTGCAAGAATTTATTCTTGGTTATTTGTAATTAATAATGTCTGAACTATCACAGTAAACTATTTCTTTGATAATTTATACCAAGACCCATTCACATATTGCATTTTTATAATAGTTAGGTACAAATACGAATATTAAAAATTCCTCAACAATTAAAATCTTCAGATTTTCCCTTAAAAAATATTTTTCTTACAAATAGTGTTTAAACCAAATTACCCCGGTTTAAACCTGAAAAAAAAAACGGTTTTTATACCAACCCTGCTATGAGTGTTACATCCAATTCTCTTGATTAACAACTAAAATCAAGTTACGAAAGAAATAAACTGTTGAAATAGGTACTGGCAAAAAGAAAAAAACGTTTTACAGCGGGAACTATGGTGTTTGAAGATTGAAGTTGGAAAAATTTGTTTCATTGTAACAGGATTTTACTACAGTAATATCAGATTAGTTATGTACACAAATACAAATCTTTTATTTAATTTGGAAAATTCTTTATTGATATTTACCAGGATATATAGGCACTCTGCTATTCCATATCACTACTTGTGATTCACATGAAAAAAAAAAACAACTATCAAATGCATTCACACAATTATTATCTTTTTTTGCATGGTTCAAGATAGTTTTCCTTACATACAAATTAAGCAAAGTTTAAAATTGTATTCAATGTAGCAAGAAAGGCCTTTTCTTTAATGTTAATTTCATGTCTAAACATGAATTTATACAACTGAAATAGTAAGATAAACTCCACAGCAACTTAATATGCAGTCAGGAATGGCTGTACATAACTTGTTTGGACAATTGAAAAATTTTCATTCTTGGCATTGGAAAAAACCAAAGTGTTTGATGAATTTATACATTAATATAAAAAAAAGTTTATCCCTTAACTTTTAGAGACATAACATAGACTTAACTTTTGGTCACTTAAAAAGTTTTATAAATGAAACAATTTTTTAACATTATTCATGAAGAAATTGATGTTTCAGAGTCTCCATACGCCATCATCCATTTATTTGCAACAGAGAAATAATTTTTACGTATAATCACATATCCATTCAAAACCGGAACTATTCTTTCCTCCTGCTCAGGTGAATTTCCTCTATAACCATAGGAACGGCGAAACGTTTCTGTTGCCCAGTTTTCTCCATCTGATATTATATCAGTAATTTCTAATTGCTTGGCACAGTACCTCAAAGATTTTTCTAATGAGTAGTCATCGAAATCATATTCGTCTTCACATAATTTTAAGAACTTTTTCGTTGGATACACAGTTGAGGAAACTTGCACTACCTTCTCCTCATTCACTGCTGTATATTTCAATACTTTTACATCCTGATTCAGCTTTTTGAAAGATTTTGCTACAAGTTCACTTGTTGTCCAAATAACATCAGTCACTTTCACATCCACCTCTTTTATTAATTCCTCTATTCTAATTTTGAATGGATTCACCCTTTTACTTATGAAACGTAAACGAGGAACACCATGGGTAGCTTTCACCTTGTATATCAATGACAATTTCTGACCTTTTGTCACTTTTTCTACTTTGTGTGGAATATATTGTGGGAAAAAACAGGCCATTAACCATTTTCGTTCCGTTGATCTTTCTGTGTCATCAAAATGGAACTCTTTTCCAGATTGATCTTTAAAAGCAAGCATACCTCCTTCGTATTCAGATTTTAAAGGTATAACTATAGTTCCAACTAGATACTGTTCATCCGTATCTAAATGCCAATCGAAAAAACAACCTTCTTCATACAAAACCAACTTGTATAACTGCAAAAAACCTTCATTAAATTCAATTTTACAGTCCAACTTGATATGCTTCGTTTCAAATGATTTCCTAACAGTTTCATCAAAAAGTCTTTGTTTTTTACACCCGAAACACGATTTCAACATGTGAGACTTGATTTCTGTACATGCTTCTTCATCAAAAAATTGAAACAAGTCAAATGTCAATGTGTTATTTATAACGAGAGGAACATGTTCTCCTTCTGTCTGTGGTATCTCGAAAATTTCCATCTTATCATATAAAGCATTCCGATTGTTTATGTATTCTTTTAAAGCGTCCATAGTTGGTAAAATTCTAAGCACTGAATTTTCTCGTAGAATACGAAACGTAGAAATAATGGACGCTCCTTTTCTTCCCGATATTCAAAAACACCGCGAACGTCACGGTAACTGGGCGGACTTTAATAACAGTAAAATCCTGGCGATTTTTAGAGGGAAATTTACGGCAACCTTGACATTTGGCGACGCAATGGTTTGGCGCGTGAACAAGAGGGGGCCTGAGGATTTAGGTGATTGTGAGGTATGTTTTATTGATTATTTTCAATTTATGTTTCACAAAAACACAAAATAACTCTTGAAATTAACAGTGTTGCAAGTTTCATTTGTTATTTCAACGAATATTTATTCAAAAACTCTCTAGTTAATGTATGTATTACAAAATCGTTTCGCTCGATCTTGCATGTCATTAATGTGATTTGATGACAATAACATGTTACAATGTATTTAATATTGAGATGAAATGATTAATTTATGTATTTCTCTTTCTTTAAAGTGATCTCGTAATGGTTTGGCGCTCGTGAACACGAGGACAAAGAGGATTTTGCTTCGCTTCATAAAGGAAACAATGGTACATTTTTATTTATATTTTAAAACATAAGTATACTAAACTTAGAAAACGGCTTGTAATTCATTGTAGATTTCATATTTAATCAACTAATTTCTAAAGAAATGCATCTAAATAGTATCTTACAAAACGGTTTCGCTCTGATGAACGTCGTAATTATGGATATGAAGTAAATAAGGATTTGATGTCAATAATTTCTTGCTATGAGACTTAATACTTTGCTCGTTAGACGAAATGTGATTTCTCTGTTAACTAATAACTATTGCTGCAATAGTCATTATATTTAGCTTTGAATTTATTTCTTCCTATATAGTGTGAATCTGTTACAATTGAGTAAAATTACAAAGTTATAGACAGGGTAAAATATGGTATTTTCTAGAAGAAAAATAACTTATACATTTTCTTTTGAAAAATGCAGGTACCTGTTGACAAACTATGTTTTTAAAAGGAGTATATTCATTTGATGCAGATTCTTACCTTTTTGAGTTATAAAACAGTTATCAAACAATCATTTTTTCCTTCTAGCTTCTGCTATTTAATGGAATTCTGTGTAACAGAAATACCAAATTAAATATTGAATCATCAGCCTTTAAAAGATCGGTCAATCATGCTTTTATTGCTGAATTGCTTCATGACTTTCAGAAAAATAACTTACAGATTTGATTTTCATGCCAGTTCCAGATATTGTCACATGCCTAAGGATAAATACTGAAGTATTTAAATCAAAGTATCATGTGTGCAGTAGTTGTGAGCAGCAACAAACGCTCCAGGTTAAAGTGCTTATATGTTGAGGATTTTTCCTGCTTGATATTTGTTTTTATTCTTGAGATTTTTTCTCCATATACAAATACAAATGTGACGACCAGCAACAGGCTTTTTGCCCAGCTAGGCTGGTTCTAGTCAATTAATTAGTCCTCAATGAAGATCAATGGCCCTCTTAAAGCTATCCACCCCCTTGCTCATTACCGCATCTTCTGATAAGCTATTCCAAGTGCCCAGGACCCTACTAAAGTAGTAGTTTTTCCTAATTTCCAAGTTAGCCTGAGATTTGCTAAAAACAATGACCCCTCGTCCTGCTTTCCCCGCAAAAATTTAATCCATTTACATCTTTCATTTTGATAATTTTAAATAATTGAATCATGTCCCCTCGCAGAAAGATGTCCAATCTATTTTAATTTATTACAGTTCTACTTTTTCAAACTATTCTATATTGTTTATCTAGGTAATTAGGAAGTTAGTTTATTCCTAGACTGTTATGAAACTTGATCCTCAACTTGAATTGGTTTTGTATCATACTATAATTTGAAAATTTTCCTGTAATAAGCAGGCAATGCATTCAGTTCTTGAATAATCCTTTTTATGTATGTGTCTTACTTCTATTCTTGATATAATGTTAGAAGCTGAAGTATTTTTTTAATAATAGATGGTTACACCTTAGTGTAATAAACAACAAAAAAGTATACACTATTGATAACAACTAGTTTACTATTGTGCCTATTGAAGATATATTTTAATTAGTGAAGAATTAATTGAGAAACAAATTATAATTATTTTCTGATTAGGATGGATACCTATTTAGAACTATTGTATGCTATTCCATTAGCATTGTTATAGTGTTGCATTAAAATTTTAAATTAAGTTTTTCCTCCCCAGAGTCTAAAAACTGTTTCTGGTGTCCAATTGCAGAGGCTGAAAATTCCTGACTGAATGGCGCATAGTAGAGGGAATTGGTTTCATTTGCTGCCATTTCCTCTACTTATGCTTTTCGGTTTTTTCTGAGCTTGAAGAGTAATTACTGAATCAATGGAAGTGTGGGTATGTTTGATCTTTAAAATTGTTACTTTCTTATGGATGCTATTCTCTATTGTTAATCTGTGTAATTGGAAACTTGGGTTACTCCCAGACTGTTATAAAACTTGATTCTCAACTTGAATTGCTTTTGTACCATACTATATTTAGAGAATTTTCTTATAATACACAGGCATTTAATTCTTGAATAATCTTTCGTATGAATGTGTCTTGCTTCTATTCTTGATATAATCTCTATTATGAAGCAATCATAGCTAAGTAAATTTTTTATATAATGCATGGTTACACCTTGGTGTAATAGACAACAAATAAAGTAATAGCAAATAAGCTATTGATAACAGCTATTTTACTATTGTACCTATTGACGTAATATTTCAATTAAAAACATGATGAGAAATAAAATATATTATTTTTCTGAACAGGATGAAAAACCGTATTGTGTCCATTAGCATTGTATAATATTGTTGCTTTTAAATTCAGTTGTTTTTTCTTTCCAGAGTCCAAGAACTATTTAAGGTGTCCAGTTGCAGAGGCTGGAAATTCCCGACTGAATGGCACATTGTAGAGGGAATTGGCTTCATTTGCTGCCATTAACTCTGCTTGTGCTTTTCGGTTTTTTCCGAGCCTGAAGAGTACCAGCTACTGAATCAACTGAAGAATGGGATTCTCTCTCTCAACACTCCAGGGTCCCCATACTTACTATAACATGGAGATTAACCAATTGGATGAGGCCTTGAAGACAGTTCTGGTTTTTTGATTTAGACCAGGAGCCAAGCAACCCCTGATCCAGCAGCCATAGAAGTATCAATTTGGCATGGGAACTTGAACGTTAACCATGGATATATTTAACAAGCCCTGGTCACCACTAACGATCACTGAGGTCTTCAACCATCTGGAATAAATCCCAGAACCCATTAAATTTTTATTTGTATTATACAGTCAACCCTCAATATCTCAAATATTCCTTGAGGGGCTTTGGTAACTTCCCGTAACTTGAAGTATGAACCAGTCTGAGATTTGAATGTATTATATATTTTGACTAAACATAATGAAGTGTAACCAAAAGTGTGGGGAGTTAGTTTCATTGAACCCCTTAATTTCCAATGACTGGCACAACTAAACTTTTTTTTGTGTGTTTTTTTTTTTTATAAAAAAGGTTTCTTCTCATATCACTTCTTTAAAAACCTCTCTCTCTCTCTCACTTTACACAACCTTTATAGAAATGTATAAAGCAATTTTACTCCAGGTGTAGAAGCTTCTTTGAACGTCCCATGCTTTGCTCAGTGAGCCATCATAACAGTAATCCCTTTTCCTTCATCCCTCATTACTATTTCTTTCATGTCGTGATATCTTACCCAAGGGTGCCCATCTAGGGTCAGGGACTCAGCTGCATTCCATGTAGTCTAGTAATCAAAGCTGATGTCATTAACCCACAAGATCTCTGATCTGGACCAAAGGGAAAACCGAAAATTTTTGTACTGCTATATGGTTATCCTAAGGCTTCATGTTAAAAGTAAAGATGTTTTTTGAAAAAAATAATGGCATCACCTGCTTGGCAAGATTAAATCAACTTTATTAAAAGAGTTGTGTTTATAACCATGTATCACATTTCTGTTTCATTAACCACGAAGTAAAGATTACATATTTTGAAATGGCGCCGATATTTTTTGTAGCTATAAATAAAATTCTTATATTCAAGTCTATGTGTCTGTAAAGTTTTTTCTACTAAATAGTTATATTTTTGCAAAACCTCAAATTTGCTACTTCTGTGTGATATCTTACAAGTGTGGTGAAGTGATAAAGTTACATCAATTTATAAACTTGATTTTTTTTCCCATAAGGATGGAAGAAGCCAGAAAGGGGAGGGGGCCATTTTAATCAGGTGAAATCTGTTTGCTAATGTAGCAGATTAGCATTAGTTCAGTTATGTTTGATTAAATATGAGTAGAAGAAATTGTCTCAGGCATGCAGTTGTGTGCATATTTATATATTACAGAGAATATGCTTCTCTTTTGAAAATGAGCACTAATAAAAGGTATAATGAAATAGTAATTAGAGAGACTAAGCAAACAAGCATTAGTTTCTGACTAATTGATGAGTGCGAGAAATTTTCTCAGTCATGCAATGTTCATCAAGGACATGCCTATTTATATATTAGAGAGGATATGATTTTCCCTTTCTTAAATCAATACACGAATTGTAAATAGAGGTCACTCATTTTCGCTTTCTCTGTTGTAATTTCCTCGTTTTCAAGATTTTGTTTCTTTTCCAAACATTGGCAGGGTTTAATTTCAAATTAATATTTTTATTGATAAAGACAATGTATAGATTGAAATTAAAAACTGTTGTGTAACATTTGTTTATCACGTCAAATTTTCTGAAAAATTGAAAAAAGTAATATATTTTTATGACTGTGCTAACTACTAAGGGGGTACCACAACAATGGAGCCTGGGCCAAATTGAAAATATCAAAAAGAGATTAAAATTCATGGTTGATATTTCTAAGCTCCACCAAAATGGAAGGGATCGGTGTAGTACATTCTGTCAAGATGTCCCACAATAAATGATAATATATAATGTAGTTAAATAGAAATGAAAGAGACTAATTAGTTTAAAAATATTTTACTGATTCCCTCCCCCCATTTTGGGGCTTTAAATGTCGTGTTTTTATTCATTTTCTCCCTTATGGAGAGAAAAATTTTAAAATATGAAAGTATTTATTTTTTTTTTTAGTGACTCAAGAATTTAACGGGATATCAACGTCATTTTTTTTTTTTTTTTTTTTTGCTGGTGCGGAGTAGAGATACGACAATGCATTAGCATATCGGTCAGCGACCACTTTCACAATATTTCTTTTTCAGCCGATTTTTACCGATTAATCCGCGAAAAGAGGATGCCGTATTGTGCCCACCGTATTAATGTTTAACATTCGTACGTGTATATAATAGAGAAAGACTGGGATGCCTCGAAAAATTAATTCTTCAAAGAGTGCCGCGAATCGAAAACGTTTGGGAACAAAACCTGCGCTAAGGGATAAAATCGAAACCAAAAGTGAAACTTTTTCGGAAAACGGTCCAAACGCGTTTCTATTCCCTATTTTTGAACACTATATGAGAAAATGAAAAGAAGCTAAATTTTAATTTGAAAAATGTAGATTTCACATGTTAAGAGCATCTGTTAAAGTGGAGATGAAACCAGAAAGTTAGAAAATTTGAAGAGAATGATGACATTTTTTCAACAAACACTTACCTTTATGTTAGAATGATGAATCTGATTTTTGAGACTTTGATAGTAAATTAAATATCTGAAATTATTTTTGTTAATAAATATTGGACCAAATTTTGACTGTATACTTAAAATTAATAAGCAGCCCAACCACCAGAGAAAATGGCAATGCTGTATTGAAGGTATTTAATAATAGCCCTTTCATAATAATAGAAAAAAAAGGTATATCTTTTTTATTTTTATAATTACTAATTTAAAATAGAAACATTTTCTTAGTTCCTCCGTAAAATTACACGAACAGGTTTCCACGTATGCACAGCGCTCGACTAACTGAAAGTGAGGCCCTAGGCCCACGTTAATTTGGAGGCACCTTGAAGACTATGCAGAGGTTGATTTACAGGTTTAGGGCCCATCAGAATGCACTTTTGGGGCCTCTTTGTCTATCACAAAACTACATATAAATCGTTTATCATATACATTTATGAATCCATTTCGGGGCCCCTCATAATTGTGACAAAGTAAATTTGTTACTGGGAGAATGAATAAAATTCCGCTTTAAGGGATTTTTTTTTTCTAATTAATTAGTCACAGTTTTTTAATATTATTTAAAAAATACATGTATTTTCATATAGTAGTTGCAATGTTAAGCATAATTCTTTAAGTAATTTGGGGCCCCTTAGGAAGTTGAGGGCCCAGGCCCAGTCGGCCTGTGCGGTAATCAGGCCCTGCTTATGCAGTCAGTCGAAGAGTTGGGGCGAGGGAGGGAATATTAGTTGCAAATAGGCCCCGAGCTCACAGATGGTTCCTGTAAACAGGATACCGGTTCAGAATTTTATTTTACGATTATTTTTAAAACCTGCGTTAAGAGTTTAATTACTGTCATTTTTTTTTAAATCTAGCATTTCATATGCATTGGACTGCGAAAAAACAAAGAAAAAAATGCAGCAAAAAACTGATCTGATTAAAACAAATAAAACATCTTCGCACTGAAATGAAAAATATAATTAAACAACGTATAAAATGCGCAAATTTGCTATCCATAGCAAATTTCATTCAGGAGCGGCCCCAGATGGGGAGGGGTTTACACCCCCCCCCCCCACACAAAGAATCAAATATATAGCATAAAGTCAAGGACGTCCATATAGGGGGGTAAGTGGAGGCTCAAGTACTCCCCCCTAAAAATGAGAAGTTTCCTGTTCTTTGCAAAAATGTATAAAAATTTCTTTTCCAGCCATTAATGAATGAGTTATTAAAAATGTCAAATTTTAATATCCGTAATCTGTACTGAAATCGGTTTCTACGAGGAAAAGATTCTGCTAAACCATGGGGAAAATTTTTGAGCCCGCCCCTTAAAGTTTTGCATATGGGCGCCCTTGCCTGAAGTTGCAGTTTGGGGAGTATTTCAAAACATATTTCAGAGAGACCCCTCCCCATTTGAGCTCAAGAATAAGAGCAATATGTGACCCTTCCCCCCAGTAAAAGCAGAAGTTGGATCCGTTCCTGATTTATACATGCTCTGACTGATTCAAGCGCTAATGTAAGTTTGTAGCAGCGTGTCCCGTGTCTTTTGTCCCGAAGGCCCGTCATTTCAAATATTCTAGAATGGGGGGGGGGCAAAGTGCTTGTGCTCAATGCATTTAATTAAAAAAAACCACCAAATTCGTAAAACAATGCTTAAATTCAGAAAAATTTCGAAAATCCAGGGGGAAAGGCAATTAACCCCCTGAGCACGCATATAACAAGCGTGGTTGTCACCGTGTGTGTGTGGGGGGGGGGATCTTATGTGGGCTATGGTTATGGCCCGACTTGATTTCGAGGGGGGGACAGGGTCTTCATGGAACAGAACTGCACCGCCATTGAAATTTTCTTTACAGGGATTTTGGTTTCGTTATTTGGGGGGGGGGGGGGAGGGGGCATCTCACTCTTAAAGGAATAGGCACCCCTGCAGATCATGGCGCAAACTTTGCCATTGAATTTTTTTCTTCGGGGAGTTGGGGGAGTATTTTGAGGAGTCTTCTTTCTTTCATTTATGGTGTCTCTTTTCTTTTTGAGGGGGGGGGGGGGAGGAGCAGTAGTATTTGAAGGTGTACGGCATTGCTTTGGCGGGAGGGAGGGGGGCAGGACCTTTGTCCACAGATGGCCCCAATGAGTTATTAGAGTCCCTGTTTGAAAAGCTTAGAGCCCTATATGACTCTACCATGATTATATTAATCAATTAACAAGTAACAAATTTAACGGTGAAGTTATAGAACAAGTAACTTTATTTAAACTACCTAACTGTTTGTTTGTTTGAGGCTTAGTCAGTGTTTACTTTTCAAATGTGGTACAATTCGAATTTTTTTAAATAACTTTTCATATTTGAGTCTTATGTGATATTAAAAACATTTTTAAAGTAATTAAAATCAATTGGATAAATAAAAAACAGTTTAGGAATAGTTCTTAAGTTTAATCATAAACTAGTTTATGAAATCGTTAAAAAAAAATTGTTTATGTTAAATGTTTTATTTTTCTTAACTGTACACCATTAATGAAGTAACTTAACTTCATCCGTAACGATTGTATGAAAAGAATTGCTTCATTTTGCTTATCGCCAAATATGGCGATAAGCAACTGAATCCAGCAACCTTTTTCTGATATTGCGCCTGGATTTTGCTGTATTTACACAGGGATTCAAGTGAAACACGGCCGATCGCAATGCACCGATGCGATCGCTAAGTGTAACATTGCGATTGTCTTCAGTCCCGATTCCCTCGCAAAATTTGCAATTGCTCACGAGCTCTTGTAAGTCTGGAAAATCTCTCGCAAGTGCAGAAAAACATCAATGGCGTCTGTTTTGAATGCAGAGTTGATTTTAGAATTAATGGAATGTTATTGTTGAAAATTTTCAATTCTAAATTGGCAACTCAATGCAAGATTCGTTTTTTGTTTACCGTAGCATTTTTGCAGTAGCCTTCATTTTACATTGGAAGTAAAATTGGTTTTATTTACTTAAAATATGCGATACTTCTTCAATTTAACATTGTTTTCATCCACAAATGCAGTACTTATTTTAATTATGACTTAATACTTGGTGGCATAATATTCTGCATAGTCATTATACTACTTCGTCGTTTTGAAGAAATCAACGGAATTTTTTTCCGGCTGAACAACAATACAAGTTGAATTACGACTGTGATGAGAAATTATAATTAAATTCTCTTCATTGTTGTAATTTTACTAGTTAGTACTATACTAGTTGAGAAAGAAAAAGAAAAGGGATTGTTGAAAGTGAGTAAATTTGTTTAACGTTCACTATCTTACTAATATAAAATCTCAATTCTAGGCTAGTATTTTTCAATTATTTGCTAAAATTGCATTTACTTGCGCATTATGGTACAATAACAAAATGCATCAAACTTAGCTACATGGCCCCAGAATAAGTTCCTACTATGACATGCATTGTACTCCCATTAAAAGGTAAATTGTGAAAGTCTGAAATCTGGTAAACGTCGACACTAGTCAGTGCATATCAACATACACATACCAAAGGCATCGGTGATATACTTAATATTTCTGGTGAATCGTCAGTAAAAGTCGACATTCTTTAATTTTGGTGTTTTGCAGTAACATATATGTACTGCATATCCATGATTTTAAAAAAAGTAATTGGCAGAAACATTTTGCTGTAAATAAATGAAAAAATAAATGACAATCCAAATCCCGTTGTTTTTTTTTTCCAATGAGGGAAAAAATAATGGCAGTACTTCACAAAGTGCATATGCAAAACGTAGTCAGACAAGGGGGGCAAATTTCGAATTCAGTCGTTTAATACTGGTTTGGGAGGGGGTGATAGTGAAAAGCGAGCAGTGCCAGATGTTTAATTTTTCTGTTATTTTTATGTGTCTGTGGCAAATGTTGAAACTGATGCCCTCACTAGTGATGGGCATTATCGAGTCCTTTTGATAATCAATATCTTTCCAAATCGAGAACTTGAGCGATTGATAATCCAGATCTTTTGAAATCGAGAACTCCAGCTGAGTCAATCAATAACCAAGAATTCGTGACAATAAGAGTTCTCGAGTGATTCGATTATGCCCATCACTAGTCCTCACCTGTCTACCTTCAAGGTTTTATATCAAGTTTGAACAAATTTGAAGAAAATAATTATGGTGAATTTTGCCGCCTTTCAGAAGTTGCCGTCTGTAGCAAGGGCTTGCTCCCATATATGTAGTACAGTCCAACTCACTAAAAACAAGCGCAAAGAGACTGCAGCATTTGCTTGTTATATATACCAGAGTGCTCGTAAAAAAAGGGTTTGTGGAAAAAATCATGAAAATTTATACATACTGAGTTATTTTTATATTTCAATATAACACCAAAATTAGCTATTTTCTTTGAACTGTCTTATTTCTCTCTTTCTTGTTATTTTTCCAAGGATTTCGTGATATGAAGAACATCGCCAATGGCATCTGCGGCTTAAAATAGTTTGAATTTTTTCTGCACTTTAGAAACTATTGAATACTGTAAGCCCCGCTTAATAATACTGTAAGCCCCGCGGGTAACGGATAAACGAATAACCCGTTTATACGAATAAAACCTCCTGGAACCGAATATTTCCCCATAGATGCAATACTAAAGATCCCCACTTAATCGAATAATTTCCCCGGATAATCGAAAAATATTAATCAGCTTTCACAAACAATTTTGACGAGAAACATTTTGAATTCATTAGAAAAAAATTAAGTAAGAACACTTACTGTTTGCATTCGACGAACCTCACCGGTCGACCGGTGAGCAACGGGTTACTAACCGTAACGTTCTATCATCTTTCGGTTACCATTTTAAGCTGTTGATTGGTTGATGAAAGCACGTGATCGGTTAACTGGTTGAGCCGGTCGCAAGCAAGCATCGAGTTGAACTATAAAGTAATATTTATTGCCAACTATCTTTACATTAAGAAAAATAGCGCAGTCGATAACCTGATTTAATAACACAAATAAATATTGTACACAATTTAGACGATGATAAATTGACAAATATTTAATGTAAGATACGGTAGACAAGGAGGGGGAAAAGGGTGTCAGAAAGTGTTCCCAAAAGATCTTGAGCGAGCAATCACCTATTATGGAATTTTTCAAAAAACAATGTTGTTCTGAATTAAAAAAGTGCCAAAAATAAAGATTTCATTACTGAAGTTGTAAGCTACTTTTTATAATTTTCATACGTGCTTGTAATATACTTGTTTATATAAGAAATTATTTTGTTGTTTATTTAGCTTATTTCTAAAACTTAAGAAATAACACTAATTATTTCCCTTAAAAACTTGTTTTTTTATTATTATGTTTTAAGACAAGTTGTAAATTTAAAAAGATAAATAAAATTTCCCCGCTTAATCAAATAATATTTCTTGGAACCGAAGATATTCGATTAAGCCGGTCTGACAGTATGTCCAAGGCTTGGCTTAGAGCTACAATATCCTTGGAAGTATATCTCGGAAATGATTTAACATTCGCTTCAACAAATATAATTTCTAAATCCTCCTAAACTCCACAAATTTTTTTTAAAAAGGCTGTGTCACTTTTTCTCAGGATTTATGTCTTTATTTTTTAATTCAAAATGTTAATGAAATTTTTCGAGAAATAGAATAATGTTTTCTGCAGTGGAAATTGACAGAAATTTTATGACTGACAAAAATATTGCTCGCTTGAAGCGGGGTTTGCTCGATAAGGTGAGTTACGCTCTTATAGGCTTAACATTGTACCAGCCAAAGCTTTTTGATTCCCTCGCTAAATCCAAGTTCTCGTTAAAACAGGGCTCGTTATAAGCAAATTCGACTGTATTAACCAGATACACTACAAGAAATGGTTCCGTAGGTAATTTAGACCTTTTAGTAAATAGACAAGTGCTCGAACAAGATGCAGGCGCGGATCCACGGGAGGGGAACTGGGGGAACGTTCCCCCTCCAAAATTCCAAGTGTACCTAAAAATTTTCAAAAGAGAGTACGGGAAAATAATTCCGTTTTTCAAAACTTGAACAATAAGAAAGGCGCCAGAAAAAGTATAGAGAGAATTTCAAAAGCGGATCTAAAAAGAGGAACTGCTGGAATGTCCCCCCCCCCCCTACACACACACACACTTTAGAACGTGAACTAAGGCAACAGGAAAAGCAATTAGGCAACAACAGAAACGGATCCATGGAGGGAACTGGGGGAACCTTCTCCTCCCCTCAAAACCCCCATATATACCTAAAAATTTTCACAATAAAGTGTAGAAAAAATCTTCTGTTTTATAGAACTTAAACTCGAGGAGAAGCTCCAGAAAATTCGATCAAACAATGGCAGAGGCGGATCCCTGGAAGGGAACTGAGGGAACGTTCCCCTTCCGCTAAATTCTCATGTGTACTTAAAAGTTTTCACAACGTATTACAGCGAAGTTCTCCAGTTATATAGAACTTTAGCTTGAAGAAAGGTGCAAGAAAAAGATAGGAGATAATTGCAAAAGCGGATCTAAAGAGGAGAACGGGGGAATGTTCCCCTCTTCCCTGCATAAAAATAAATAAATAAATAAAGACAAACCTGTTTAAACTGTTTTTTGCATTTATTTGGTGAAGGATTGATCATTATATTTAAAGCTACTGCAATTCAGTGGCGCTATTAGAGGTGGAGGCTGGAGGGGGGGGGGACACAGGGCGACAGGATCCGTGATCCCCCAGAAGGCCGAGTAGAATGTTTTTGTAAAACATTTCCTATAATTAAAGAGAAAAATAGAACGTACCTTGGAAACAGTCGCCTTTTTTAGTCGGTCTAAAAATAAGAAAGTCTTCATAATGTCGGAAGTCCGCTTCCTCTGCCAATACCTTTAAAGCGCGTCTCAAATCTTGTTTTCAGGACTTCAATTTTGAAAATTTTAAAGGGGAGGACTACCTAACACCTCGCATTCTATTAACATCGAGAATCGTTTAAAATTGCTTTTTTGGAGCTTCAATTTTGAAAAATTGCCAAACCCTGACGTTACCAAATATGGTCTACAGTCATTTTTTTAAGATGTCGTTAACAAAAAATTTCCGGACAAGGGTCTGAATGCTCCTGTAGAAAATCTGAACATTAAAAAATTAAGGTTTTGAAAAATTTAATGAGGAAAGCGTTTAAATCCTTTATCACCGAATATCGCTCAAAAACTTCGTTTTCTAGGACTTCAATTTCGAAACATTTTTTGGGAAAAGCCCCAGAACCGTACTGCTTGAGGTATTGTCAAAGTTAGTCTGTAACTGCGTTTTTGGAAATTCAACTTCAGAAAATTTAGCGGAGGGATTTTTGATTTAAATCTATTTTACAAAAAAACGGAAGCAGCCCCCCCCAAAAAATCCCATCTCTGACCCTACCGTCAATAAATATCGCCTATAATTGCGTTTTTAAAACTTTAATTTCCGCAGGCGGCCCCCGAACCTTTCTTTTTCGTAACATCACCAGAGGCCGTCTAAAACTGCGTCCTTAAGACTAAAACTTCAACATTTTTTTTCAACAACCGCCCTATCAGATGGTGAAAATTTTAAAAGTGCACCCTCTATAAAACTTTTGTGGTTGAACCACTGGTGCAAATATTATTTCCTTTAAGCACATACAAATGGAAAAATGAACGAACTTTTTAAACTAATTATTTAAGAATTGTACTTTTAGAATTTGTAATGAATACATTTTTTTCATAAGAGGCATTAAGAAGCAGTAGATACGTTGTAAAACTCAATATTTATGGTTATTTTTTAATGAGTAATTTCATATAACTCCCCCACCCCCATAAACATACTTGCTAGAAAAGTTCCCCTCCCAAATCCATAGTCTGGATCCGCCCCTGATAAGATGTGCAGAAACAACTTCTGCCGTAGCCTCTGATAGGATGGAAACAGCATTGTATCCTCGATGGCTATGTTTTTGCCCATTTACTTCAAAATTTGCACAGTCGGTGGCTGCAGCTGAGTTTTGCATCTAGTTATATTACAACATGCTTCCTTCGCCCTGGATCCGGCACTTGATGTATGAGAGAATAACCTGCAATTGTACCAGACAGTCCGTTTATCACATCCAAAGACTGCAGTTTGGTTCTTATTAGAACTCATCAGTCTGGAATAGTGTGAACAACCAAGCTGGAGACAGATATCAACTCATTGGAGCTGAGAACGCCAACAAACTGGTAGACAAAGTAAATTTATCTCACCAGTGAGTGTCCGCAGCATGGTGCAGTTCGACTTGTGGCGGGTTATACAGCATGTAGCTCTGTAATACTACATGAAGCACATGGCTGGTTTTAAGGCCAATGTATGCCTTTACGTGCGGCAGTGATGGGAAAATTGTATTACAGCAATGCATTTGAATTTTTAAATCTCAGACTTGTTTACGCAGGGCCAACGAGAGACCATTGCAGCCTAGTCGAAAACTAGGGGTCACAGCTCAGAGTTTTATGAGGAGAGTGGGGGCTGGGGACCAAACTAACAACAGGTTCGCCTTGGCTCTCAGCTTCCCTGCTTTTACCCCAAAAGGAAACCAATTTCCACTATTACTCCGTATCCCTGAAACAGCTATAGTCTAGAGGGAAAAAGATTCCAAATTCCTAGAATTTCAAAGCTTCCAACTTGTATCTCCTAACCTAAAATTGGCCTGACACTGCAACCCCGGTTATAAGTAAACCTTCACCTCCATATAAAAAATTTCTCGTTATGCTACAATGCCCAAAAACACCCCTTTGTGTCCATTTCCAGGGCTAGCAGGCCCCTTGTGAGCCAGCTTCAAAGTTTTTGCCTGGCACATGGCTGTCCAAAGAGAAGGATGAGCAGGGCATCCCCCGCCAGGCGGGAGTGAAGACATGACAGCGAGCTCTAAGCTGAGCTTTAGCTGCATTAAAATGTATTCTTTTTACTTTTATTCAGTACTAGTGGTACCCACACGGCTTTGCCCATAGTAGAAAATTAAAAGGTCATTTGGTTCGCCTTTATATTTAAATAATGTATGGTGAATTTCTCGCCAATTCGCTTGCTCATGTTACAGTTCTGTGTTATGATGATTTCGTAATTTACTATTCCACATTGTGATAATTTGTTCGGAGAAATTTTCTGAAAATTGGAATAGAAAAAGAACAAAATTGAATTTTTTAAAAATTGCTTCGAGGTGCACACCCTCATGCTACAAACTTTGCTAAATTTCATGAAAATTGGCCAAATGGTCTAGGTGCTATGCGAGTCACAGAGATCCAGACAGAGAGACTTTCAGCTTTATTATTAGTACAGATTTAATTTAAAATACTAACACATTCTTATCTTTTTTAATAAAAGGAAAGATAACATAGTCAGTCTCTTCGGACGGCCCTGCCCCTTCTTTCCTACCCTGTGTGCGGCCTTGGTCAGGCCCGGATCTACATACTCGCAGACCCTGCAGTGTGTATGGGGAGGGGGGCATGCCACTGAAAGTGCCCCCCGGCCCTTAGTTACATAGAAATTTAATAGGCAATTAGCCGCCGTGCTGATTTTTGACAGGGGGCCTCAAAATTGATAGATTCGGGCCCGGCCCTGGTCATACTGTGTTCTTTCATTGTTCGTATTACAGTACATGTAGGTGTAATTAGTTTTATAATTTTGTATTTGAATAAAATTTCTTTTTTGAAGCTACACTTATTTCAGGGTAACAAGAAATTAGTTTACATTTTACTGATGAAAAAACAACTGACTTCCCTTAATAACAAAAAAGATATACTGCAATCACACCTGTTTAAACGAAATCAAAGAGACCTATTATGATCTAGATGAACTAAAATAAGTAAAATACAGTAAAAATGTGTTTAATTGAAGTAAAAAGAACTTATCTCTGCACAATGTGTATCAGCATTTCAAAACTAGATGTATCTTATCAATGTGATTATTTGTAACTATTCTAGAAATTGGCTCCAACTTTTGAATCTAAACTTGTACATAACCCAAACTATTAACAAAAACTCTCATTTTGCTTCATAAGTAAACATATTTTTACTTATTACTTGTGCAAATGTATTCAACGTAGGGAAAAAAAACATGTTCAAATCAAACAGATATTACAATAGGCAGTTTAAATTCAAAATTCTCTAAGTATTATTCAGTTGTTGTGAGAAAATTATTTGAAAATCTTTGATCCTCATTAGATTCATTCTCATCGGATGATTATCAAATCGTAATTTTCCTTTAAACATCATGCGTGTTATTCAAAACAAATACAATGTGCATGTGGAACATATAGAGCATTTCTTAAACGGCAACATTTTTTATCCAGTTTGCTTTCTTTTCCAACTGTAGAACTGAAAGTTGAAAAAAAAAATAGCACGGAATATATCTACGCGAGCGAACATGAATTCAACATCAAAACAAATATTGAATCACGATTTTAACCATCTCAAACCCAGGGAGCTCAAACCTAATTCTCTCATTGGTTGACATCAGTTAATCGCTCCAAGTACATGCGATTATCATCGACCAGTAGCTCCTACCCCGACTTCTCACTTGCGATTGTCCAAATTGTTTCACTTGAATTCGGCTGCCAACAGCGATTGCAAATCTCGTCGATTGCGATTGTCTTTTTTGCGATTGTGTAGTGTTTCACTTGAATCCGGCCCTTAACGGACGGTCGTTAACTGCACTCCCCGCAGCTCGACCCCGGGTAGCCCAGTGCCCGTGGGGCCCTTTTTCGTGTGCTTTTTGTCCTTTATGTTTTTATATTATTAAAAAAAAAAGAAAAAAAGAAAAAATTAATTTGAATTTTGACATCTTGAATTCAAATTATGTTTTTCGCAATCACGAGTGTGCGTATGTAGGCGTGTGTGTTTGTGTGTGGGGGTATGTGTGTTGTGTGTAGGGGTATGTGTGTGTGTGTGTGGGTAGGGCATGTGTGTTTGTGTCTGTGTGCAGGCATAAGTGTGTGAGTAGTTGTGTGTATGAATGTGTGTGTATGTGGGGGGGGGGGGGTGTATGTGTGTGTAGGCATGTGTGCAGTGGCGGCGCGAGAGCAAAAGCAGACGTAGGCGATGCAGTTTTGCGAGGCCCTTTTAATCATAAAATATTTTCAGACAAATCAATGAAGTCATGGAATAAGTTTATGTACTAACTATTGGCACTTCCCAATTCACTTAATTGCTAGGACAAAAACATTTCGTGACTAGAAGCGCAATCAAATAGTTTTTTTTGCTGTGTGGGGTGGGGGGGGGGGGCGCATTGAAGGGGAAGAAATGACGTAATAGAAAGGGGGGTAGTTTAAAAACGCCATTTAAAGCTTTCTTTGCTCATGTTAGGGGAAAAAATTTGCAGAAGTCTCGGTGGAAATTTCTAGAAATTGAAGCCTTAAAAACGCAATTATAGGCCTTATTTATTGACTTTAGGCTCAGATTATCTACCATGTTAAAATCTGTTCTACGTCTCTTTCAATGTGAGTTTATTGCGAATGTTTACAGCAAGCAGAATTTTCCAAACATAACAACAATACAGACGTAAATTAAGATTCAGAAGAAACCCTACGAAAACGGAAATATTTCACAACACAAAAAACAGTAAATCGTGAAATTAAAACGAACTAAAACTTTAAACAGCAATATTTCGCATTGCAATTTCTACCTCTCAATTTAAAGGGGCGGCTCTGTTTACATTTTACTCGGGGTTGCTTTAATGTATCCAGGTTACCATGCTGTTTAATAGAACGCGCTCGTTTTTATTTCTCATTTCGCCAATGTACCGTAATTGGTTTTGTTCGGCGATCCTAACCGGTTAGACCACTGAGTAACCGGTTGCTAACCGCTGCGTTCTATCATCAACTGGTTACCGTATTAATATGAAGCACGTGATCATTAGATGTCACGTGATCGATTAACCGGTAGCTACCACTTGAGCTCGGCGTACGCAAGCATTCCTTGCGTTCGACAAACCTCACCGGTCGACCGGTTACTAACCCCAGCGTTCTATGATCAACCGGTTATCATTCTAAGCAGTTGATCGGAGCACGTGATCATTAGCTGTCATTTGGTTAACTAACCGGTAGCTACCGTAACGTAAGCATTGAGAGCGTTTCAAAATTCGCCGCCGGGAACATTGGGCGCCGAGCATTTTGGACGCCGGAAACATTGGGCGCCTTCATTATAGGCCCCGGGAATACTGGGCACTATATGCTCGGCGCCCAAAGTTCCCGGCGCCCAAAATGCTCGGCGCCCAAAGTTTCGGGCGCCCAAAACGCTCGGCGCACAAAGTTCCCGGCACCCAAAATGCTCGGCGCCCAAAGTTCCCGGCGCCCAAAGTTCCCGGCGCCCAAAATGCTCGGCGACCAAAGCTCCCGGCGCCCAATCTTCGGCGCTCAATCTTCCCATTTCGGAGAGCAATACAGCAGATCCTCGTAGGCTACGGCTCAACTTGTTTTGTGTTTTCACCGTTCACTTAAATGAGAATATGTGCTGCCATCTAGGCCATCACAGTTAAAGTAATCCTCTTTTCGGGAATTTAATATATTAAAAATCGAAACTTTATTTCAATAATTTGCGTAAACGTTTTGTTATTTAGCACATTAGTCTCAATGATTTTCAAACACTTAGATTTATCCTTCCTGTCGAAACTTTAATTGGTAAATTTTTATTCGTTTAAAAACTTCGCCAATTAGAAATAAAATGAGTTCCAAAAATTAGGACTGAAAAACCCATTTCAGATGCACTTGAACAAGAAAGTTCAAACTTTCAAAATAATAATAACAAATGAATAAAAACAAAAAAAAAATCAATTTAAGAAGAAATACTGAAGTAGTTATAACAACTCACAATCATTCGTTCAAAAAATTCTTCATGGGGGGGGGGGGGGGGGGTGCAATACAGAGGTCGGTTAATTGGGCGTGGTGATTTTTTTTTTGCATGGGCCCAAAATTTATAGATCCAGGCCCGACTCAAATATGCACTGATTGCCCGGGTGTGACATCCAGAGATTGCAGTTTCACATGAGATATCCAAGGAACTGGAGGCAAAACTCCTTACTCCTGTCATTTAAGATGAGATTTCCTTCACACTCGTAGCAAAAATTAAGTTCGAAAAACCTGTATCTGTATGTCAAAAACGTGATGTCGCTATATGCTGTAGTTCTACTTAGTTAAGACTTGGAACAGTAACTTGCAGCCTGTAATAAAGCTTTTCAATTCGTTTTACGAGTTTAGCCGCACCATACTTGCGTACTCTCGCTAAATAATTTTTGCTGCCAGTGGGAAAAGTAATCGATGTTTCAATCAAGGCCATATTTCCCAATAGGCAGAGTATGCAGCTGCCTAGGGAGGCCAAATTTTCAGGGGCGGCAAATTTTGCTTTAATCACACATTTCTTAAATGATTTTTTGATTCTTGAAAATAAAATATTAGCATTCTCTCAGTTTTCACAGAGACAATTTTTCTTGTCATTTAATAATGATCTCTTTCACACATCTTATGAAAATCAAACGTTTTTCAATAATGGTAATTGATCAGTGTAAAATAGTAAGTGAAGATGGAAAGCGGGTGTCAATTTCAGAAAGTGTCGTTGCGTTTATCCAGAAGTCGCAACAAGATTGGAGTTTGATTAAGATTTTTAGTGTTATACTAAAAGTTTATTCAGTACTAGTTCCTTGAGTGATTGAAATTTCTTTTTTTTTTTCATTATTAATATTTAAAAAAAAATTCCTGTTAATATTAAGTTTCGGAGGCTAGTAAAAATGAGTGACGAGCGATAGAGGCTAAACGATTTTAAATAAAAGAAACGTGTTAATTTAAAAACCGAAGAACAAAGAGTCGTCAAAATTTTTTTAAACGTGATATATATATTTTTTTCAAATGGGCAGTTTTTAAAAGCGGAAATTTTAGCCTCTTTGCTAAGTAATCCAGCTACAATTTACTAATGAAATTCCATCGAACAGTGAGGAGTGGTAAGAACACAAGTGAGGGAATGTAAAAACAGAGGAAATTATTCAAATCGTTGATTTGTATATGGAAAAAAAATGACAGGATAATCGTTATAAATAAAGATGACAACTGATAAAACGGTTAATGCACAAAACATTGAAGTTCAGAGCTCATTAGAGATTCAGCTATGTAGCTATTAAACAACTCACCCACAGTTCCGATTTCAAAACACAGTTTTGATCAAAACAGCACTAATTCGTAACTTTAAAATAAAAGTAACAGAATTAATTAGGAATGTAATCTTTTTTTTTCCCTATAACCAAAATGTTTTTTTTTTTTTTTTTTTTTTGAGCAAATAACAAAAAATGAAACAGCAAAGAAGTTAATTTTCAGAAAAAAAAACTAAGATGCTCTTATGTGAAACATTACGAACATGCTTAGCATTCCAGACAAATATCGGTTACTTTTTATCTCCCCATTTTCTATCATTATATTGTTACAAATTCTCGAAATAGTAATTATTGTTATGACTAATTTTTTGAAATCTGGCTAAATTTGGCGTTTGTTCCGTTAATTTTCATCCAAAATTATCGTAGTAACTTAACCTGTAAATAGTTTCTTGTAATGAATATTCAACCCCCTTAGATTCGAATGAAGTATATGGTCCCTCCATTTCTGAATGATAAGATTTGTGAATGGAATAAAAAGAAAATATGAGAAATTGGTAAAAAGTTTCAGAATTTTCTGGATATTTCTTTGCTAGGTATAAAACGCCGGGCGTCATGCGAATGAGAGGAGAGTCGGTTTTGCTTTCTAACTGTTTTCTCGTTTTTCACTGCTGTACTAGCGCTTGCGCTGTGATTTTCGAATTTGTGCTTTTCACGCATTTTTGGAATTAAATGCGTGGTGAACTGAGTTATGCACAGTGTTTAACGATATTCGATTAATTGCTGGATGTTTGCAATTGTTATCTGCTCTATTGTTAATATTTGTAAATACATTCTTTGTGTTTTTATAAAGATTGGAATCGTCATTTCGAAGAAATTTTGAAGTTGCACTGAACTCGTAACAATATTTTCCCTTATAGGTCTAACACAAGTCTATATCATTTTTCAGTAATTCATCTGCGTTGCCATTACATGGAAATGTCTTTAAACTTCAAAGAATGAAAGAAAACATGTTTTATGAAACTATAGGGAGATGATGATTTTATGAAACTAAACTATATAAAAAATAATAACCATGCTCCATTAATTGATAATTGTAAATAAATATACATATTGTAAATATTAATTAAACTGGTCTTACGTGAATCGCTTGATTACCTGCCCAAGAGCAGTACTTGAGCCATGACCCTCCCCCCCCCCCCCCCCCCATGTACAAAATTAAATAATATAAACACAGGCGCATCGAACTATCATTTTTGGGGTGAGGAAAATTCTAATGTTACCAAATGATGAAACACGAGCTTACACGCGTCATACATATGTACATAACATCTAATGAGAAGGAACGTTAGGTATTATTAAAAAACAATTTTATAAAAGAAAAATGAATATGTTGCAATATTATCTCCAAATTTTCCGAATCGTCGGCAAAAAATGCCAAATAAGGAATTTTTTGGGAGGTCGATGTGACCTTCCATCAGGGTAAGACGGCTATATAAAGGGAGCTGACTCATCCGACATTTTGACTCCAAAGTTGCAGGGGCACAAAATTAGTTTTTGTAAAAAAGCCTCGTAGCAGAAAACTGGCGCCCAAGCTTTAGAAGAGTTGCCTGATTGATGTTTGATTTTTGTACTCTGTAAATGAAAAAGATTTAATTAACTCAAATGAAAAACAAATTAGGCGTGAAATTGAAGTTCATTACAGCAAGCATTTCCTGACACATTTTTGCTAAATTTGTGAACTAAGTTGTCTTTCTTGATTCACCTTAAGTGACATTTTACTTAACTTATCAATTGTTTTACGACATAGCAACCAGCGAATGTTATAACGTATTTATAAATGCTAGAAACAAGGTTGGATCCACAGCTGTCCCAAAATGTCGGATAAGTCAGCCTGTCCTTAAAAGGGGTTCTACATCGGGGCGCTCCTGAATGTGAAACGTCATCATTTCTTCATAAGCTTGACTGTTTCGATTTCGAGAACATGACTTTTCTGCGTGTTTTTGAGTTTTTGCTCTTTTAAAGGAAAGGGGGCAGCAGATTTCAAATCTGCTTAGGGGAGGTTGAGAGCTAAATTCGGCCCTGGTTTCAATGAGATGACATTGACCCCTAGTTTGGTTTTAGCTGTTACAGATTAATGAACCCATAACAAAAGCGAAACTGCAGTATCTGGATGTCGTAACCGGGCTTTCAGCATATGCTTGTGATTTTGCCTCAGCCCTGGCTTGGGGTGGTAACTTACAACTTATTCAGGTCCGATCTGGGCCTCCAAAAAGGGTGGTGGAAACAGGGGCCAATATCCCAACAGGATTGGATTGAAATTATGCCTAGGGTGGAAAAATTTTCAGGTGTGGCAAATTTTGCTCTAAGCACGTATTTTCCTCTCTTTCGTTTTTCTTAAATTATTATTCTTGAAGTGAAGTACTAGCATTCTTTCTATAGTGACATCATTTTCTGGTAATTTAATAATGTTAATTGTTAAAGTTTTCACTCATCTTATGAAAATGAAATATTTTTCAAGCTTGGCAATAAGATGTGCGTAAAACAATAAGTGTGAAGAAGAAAAGCGATGTCGATTGAAGAAAAGCAAGTGTCATTGCGTTTGACCAGAAGCTCCAACAAGATTGGAGTTTAATTAACATTTTTAATACTATAGTAAAGTTTATTCAAGTATGGTTTCTTCAGTGATTGGCGTGCATTTTCTCTTCTACATTATTAATATTTAAAAGCTTTTCTGTTAATAGTATTAAGTCTGGGCGGCAAATGAAAATGAGTGACGAGTGAGAAAGGCTGACTGATTTAACATGACGAAAACGTGCTTAATTAAAAACCGATGAACAGAAAGGAGTCTTCAAAAAGTTTTAAAAAGTGATACATCTTTTTCAAATGGGCAGTTTTCAGAAGCAGAATATTTTGACTTTTTGGAATGCAATCCAGTAACAATTTACGAGTGAAATATCATGAGTAAATGAGGAGTGGTAAGAAACGTAAAGTGAGTGAACGTAATAACGCAGAGGAAATTTAAATTGCTGATTCATAGATGAAAACAATTCTCAATTTGCCGAATGATAAAATACGAGCATGAACGAATATCATACATTCATTCATAACACCTAATCGGACGGAACATGGAACATTAAGCATCATTACAAAACAATTTTTAAAAAGGGAAAATCTCAACGTTGCAATTTTGTCTCCAAATTTTCCAAATAAGGAACGTTAAATAAAACTCCATCATTTCTTCATAAGCTTGGCAGTTTAAATTTCGGAAACACCGTATTTTGCGCTTTTTTTTTTTTTTTTTTAAATCGCAGAAATTTTGCATCTTTTTTTTTCTTTTAATGTGGCGGCAGATTTTAGATTTGCCTAGGGGCGCCATAGAGCTAAATTCGGCTCTGGGTGGAAAGACTAGTCGGAAGGCGCCAATTTTTTTCAGGTGTAAGTTCACATATCTGGGGGGGGGGGGCAATTTTTCCAGCAAAAAGGACATCACTCTTTTGCACTCTCAAGCGTGTGCGCTAGGGTGTCACCTCCCCCCCCCCAAAAAAAAAACGAAAGTCAAATTTTCAAGTCGCACACTCTCTTATATTTTTCCTTTTCAATTCGAAAATAATTGTGAAAAAGGTTTCATATAATTTGAACAACGACAACCCGTGCCGACTTGCACCTGAAAATGTAAACCAGCCCTGTGTACTAGGCTGAACGACAAAAAAAAAAAAAAAAAAAAAAAAATCAGCTGCATATTTTACAAAAGAAATCAGTAAAATGGTGCGGCGAGCTCTTTACACAGGCGTTTTTAGGTGATACGAAAGAGGATAATCAGCACTTCATTGGAACTGAACTGGAACACGTGTACTAGCCACTTAAATAGATTCTTCCTTAGTAAAATTAAATAAAATATCTACTAAATATTGTTTCCTCGTTTTTCAACTGGCTTCTGGTGTAGACACCATGCTACCACATATGATGGCATATTTTAGGGGACGGCACATTTTAGCGTCAAGATAAAGTACTTTTCCCCCCTTGGGATAGAAATTATTAGTCTTCATGACAGTCAACCCTATCCTTTCATTCCACAACAATAAAATTGCAAAATGAAAAAGAAGCAGAAATCAACGAGAAAATATTCGATGGTTAAAATACTAAAATATCTTGATTCGAAGTTGTTGCAAAAATGAAAAAAAAAAAAAAAACGACAGTAAATTACTGATCTACAGTGGCTCCCAAAAGTGTTCGTACACCTACGACTTTCAATGAAATAGTCCCCTATCTATTGCTTAGAATCAATGTTTCGGAATAGGTATTTACTTAAAAGATCTATGATTAGTTTTTAACAAAACTACATGAATACGTTTCAATAAAAGATTAAAACTTTTTTTTTTTTAATCAAAAACCAACCCAGACTTTTGTGAGATAAAATTTCCGACAGGAAATTTTATTTCACAAAAGTCTTTGTATACTTTAAAAAATGTCAATATATTATTGAATAATCCAACTTTTTATTAAGTTATTATTTAGTAGAATATCATTCAACATCCACAACAGCTTTTGAACGTCTGTGAATAGATTTCAAGGGTTTTTTTTTTTTTCATTTTTGCTTGTGTAATTTCTGACTATGTGTTTAACCACACTTCGAGTCCAACTGTTTCTAGCTCTCTTTCCGTTTCAAAGTCGTATTTTCGTAAGCAAGCCTCCAGATATTTCTAAATTTGTTACATTAAGTTCAAATCTAGAGATTGAAGGGATATTTTGTAAACTTTTTTTAGGACAATTTTCGAGGCACTAGACGCAAACATTGTAAACCGTGTGCTTCTTATCGTCATCTTGATAAAAGAAAGAAAGTTGTTTCCGATAACCAAATTTTTGGCTGAGTTTAAAATTATTTTTTTAAACTTTTAAATGAACAGCATGATTCATTATTTCATCAGAAAATTCCAAACTACCGAGTCCTGATGCTGATGTGCACCCTCACACAAGAACAGCTTCACCGTCCTGATTAACTGATCCAACTCAGAGAGTTCTTAAGATTAAAAGTTCTTGATCTTTTCTTCTATTTACAGTTGTACAACAATTGAACCAAAAATGTTAAATTTATTTTTAGCTATAAGTAAGACGTTATTCCAAAACGTTTTGGAGCTTATTTATCATTGATTTTGCTACGAAAAGCGCAAGCTTCTGTTTTTTGCACGAACAATTAAATTTTTCGGGAAGAGGTCCCATGTAATTCAGCTAATCAGAGAACTTAGCGAACAATTGTAGATGAAAATTAAATGTAAAATTTTTCATTAAATTCTGCATAAACTTTTACAGAACTCAAATGTGTATTTTTCATCAATTTTTTAACTGTAAATCTCAGATCACGCTTTGTCAATTTTAGCGGTTGACCTTTCCTTATCTTGTTTTCTATCCGATTCTTTTAAGCATATTATCAAGCACTTTACTATAGAATGGGACTAAATTAACTAGTTTAGAGACATTTCAAAACACTTTACCGCTACTGTGAGGAAAAAATTCAAATTTCGAATGGAGATGGCGTTGGTTGTTTTTTTACGAAAACAGCCATTTTAAAGTAATAAGCAAAATATTAGGGAATAAATAAACAAAAAATTAAAGCCAAATGACTTTTAAGGGTCAACACAAAGCAAAAATAATAAAAAAATTAATTTGAATTTTGATATCTTGAATTCAAATTATGTTTTTCGCAATCACGATAGTGTGTGTATGTAGGCGTGTGTGTTTGTGTGTGGGGGTATGTGTTTGTGTGTAGGAGTTGTGTATGTGTGTGTAGGCATGTGTGTTTGTCTCTGTGTGCTGGCATAAGTGTGTGGGTAGTTGTGTGTATGAATGTGTGTGTGGGGGGGGGTTGTGTATGTGTGTGTAGGCATATGTGTTTGTGTCTGTGTGCAGGCATGAATGTGTGGGTAGTTGTGTGTATGTGTGGGTGTCTGTATGTATGTGTGTGTAGGTGTTCGTGTGTGTGTAGTTGTGTATGTATGCGCGTGTGTGTAGGACATGGATGCAACCTGGAGACGGCTTTCGCTATAGGAGCAGCATCGTGAGGAGCCCGTCGACGGTGATGGTACGGAGGGTGGCGGTGGGAAAAATCAAAGGAACGTCAAAAACAGTCAAGTGAGAACAATAAGCAATCGTGATTGCTCAAAAAAAAAAAAAAAAAGCCATGAGATAGTGAGAAGCAAAGGGATGAAAGTGGCCAAATTAAAAATTTGGAGATAACCAGTACAAATGGTAGGTGAACCTTTCCTCTGTCTTGGGGCAAGAGATTGTACTAGTAGCCTTGGTAGGTGCTGCTGTATAGCATGATTTAGAAAAAAACTTCAACGAAAGCTTACCTAGGAGCTGATCTTTGAACGCGTTTCACTCGAAACTTAAAATAGGTCCACTTGCATCCCTTTGCTTCTCACTGCCTCATATGAGATAGTGAGAAGCAAAAAGAGGTCAATGGCAAAATTAAAAATTTAGAGATAACTAGTGCAAATGGTAGGTAATGCCTCTGTCTTGACACAAGAGATAGTACTAGTAGCCCTGGTAGGTCCTGCTGTACAGCATGATTTAGAAAAAAAAAATAAAAGCCTACCTAGGACGTAATCTTTATAAGCGTTTTACTCAAAACTTGAAAATGTTCACTTACATCCCTTTGCTTCTCACTGCCTCATATGACAATTTTAATATGATTTTTTTTCCAAAATATTTGAGTGTACGATGACTTCTGTGACATGATATTTTTCTCTATGCCGAATTTTCCACTGTGCAATGATTACCAATAGAACAAAAAATTATTTAACCAGTACAAAGTCCACGACCGGCGAAAACGTAGAAGAAATATTAATATTAGGTTTTTGTTTATGGCCGTGTGCGACCAATCTTGAACGAAATTTTACAGTACCATCATAATCGCAACCACAACGATAAAACGACTGAAATTTTTTTTAACGAAAAAAAAGTTTTTATATGACATTCGATTGAAGACGTTTGTAGAGTGAGAGTTGCAAATGTTATAAAAGTATTACCCTAACCTCTAGTCCACAAGCGAGGAGAGATCCAATACTTTTGATGGGATTACTTTTTATTAGCTGCATCAGTATGAGATAACGTCACAAAAAGTGATTGACTAATTTGTTGCCCAAGATACAATTAAGGGTACCCACAAGGTACCCTATATAAACCCATCTTGAAGTTATACTTTTACAATTTTGAGGTTTAAGAACAATCTGTGTGCCATACATTACGATTCTCGATCATTTCTATTTCTTGACGCATCGAATTTTCCCATTTATCACGAAATTTTGAATTTTTCATTTCTTCGTAGGTTTGAGGTTCTTCCACGAAACAACACAAATAGTCCGCTTCTTCATCAGATTTTATGTACTAATATAAGAAACAAGTGGTAGGAAGTAAATTTTTCTCGCTCAATCACCTGAGTTTTTTGGTGAGGGGTATTTTTTTTTTTTTTTAATTCCAGGACTAGATTTTTTCGATACTTTGAAATGTACGCTTCACGATGTGCTATCGGATTTTCTGTTTTGTTTACAACATTTTGGTGTTTTTTCAAAAATATTTTGAAAGCCACTTTCGTGTACCTTGGTCATACATTTGCTTTTACCTTGGGCACCCAAAATAGCTGGTTAAGTGGATGCCCAAGTTACAATCAAGATACAAGTGGGAAAAAAGATAAGGAAGACTGGTGAAATCAAAAATCCTTACTGATGCATCCGAAAAAATGATTTGATGAAGGTTCACAAGCCAGAAAATACAGTTTGAAAAAGAAATAAAAAGATAAAACAACGAAGCAAAGAAAAAGCTTAAATGTGATAAGAAGAAATAATAAAAAAAAAAGATTGAAGAGGAAAGTTCAGAAGAAAATGATAGTTGGAGTTCGTCTAGCGAACAAGATGACGGCCAGACGGAAGACTATCTTACAAAATTGATAGCAGAAGATCAGGAAACACAGACTCAGGATGAAGGGATCGAGGGGGAGTGGAATTTTACTATAGTAGGGGAGCCCATGATGCTAAATGTGGATTAACTCGAGCGTCGCCGGGACCTATTGAGTTTTGTAGTTTAGGTTATAAGAAGAAAACGTTGCATAATTTTCAACTTCAGTGGTTGGTAAAGTGTCTACTGATATTCATAAATGTAAAAAACAGTTACATGGATATACTTGAGCGTGTCAGATATTGATAAATTTGATGCTCCATCATGTCTCTAATTCTCAAGGTATTTTTATATGCCTACTTGCGTGGTGGGTGTGGCCATCCGGAAGGATAGAAAATGAAAATAAAAAAAAATTTTGAAAAAAAAATAGAACCGACTTCAAAATTGCTCTAAAAAGTGAAAAATAATTTTATTCTTTAAACACCATCGATAATACTTTTAAACATAATTTTTGAAGTTGGCGCAAAAACGATCGATAAAATCATTCACAGCCATAACTCAACTACAAGTATAAATTTAACCAGGTCCAGTTTCTTCACTACCACATGCATTACGCATTGATGACAGCATATTTTAGAAACGATATAAACGTTTCGTTCCTAACTTTGAATGATTTTTTGATAAAAATATGAACGAAGCATGGTTACAATGGATTTTACTTTTTGTTTTTGCGCGAACTTCAAAAATTATGTTTAAAAGTATTATCGATGGTGTTTAAAGAATAAAATTATTTTTCACTTTTTAGAGCAATTTTGAAGTCGGTTCTATTTTTTTTTTCAAAATTTTTTTATTTCATTCTTTTTTGTGTAAATGTAGATATTTCAGTAAAAGTAAGAAGTTACCTAGCAGGAAATAAGACTCTATATCACTGTATTGCTTTAGAAAAGCCTTTATTCAAAATTATCATTACAATTACTATTAATGTTACAGTTATATGGCACCAAACTTTTATAACAATGAGTTTCATACTGTCGCGTAGATGAAGATAGCGAAGACAATGTGAAAGCCAAATGAAGCGAATACTCGTTAGTCTCAACTCGAGATCTTTATTCAGAACCACGAATGAACGTTACATATAACTTGAAAAAGTGCTGGAACTTTCCAGACTTGAAAAGATACAGAAATTAATAGAACATTCGAGAAAATACGGGAAACAGTAGAAACGAAATTTTAGTAAAATTCACTTTGTCCTAGTCGGGAGTTGAACCCGGGTTGCTCGCGTGGGAGACGAGAAGTCTACCACTGAGCCACCATTATCCACGGATGAAAAGTGCGAACTTTGCTAGTATCATTTTAATCATTTAATAGGGAAATTTACTGTTTTTTGCCCATAACATTTTTTTTAAAGAACAAATATGGTCAAACAAAGTAATGGGACCTAAGTTGAGCCATCCTCTATCTATTAAAAAAAGAATCTTCAAAATCGGTTCACTAGGTGAGACGCTATGAGTAGACAAACAAAAAAAAAAAAAAAAAAAAAAAAAAAAAAAAAACATACATACGGTATGAACTGATAACCGCCTCCTTTTTGAAGTCGGTTAAAAATAAAAAAAATTCTCGAGCGCTTCAGATATTCAGAGGGGAGGTTAAGTGACATTTAAAAATGTCATCATTTAAAAGACTGACGTTTTGGAAGTGACGCAAGCTCGTAGCGAATTTTTGAAAATGCAAAAAAAAAAAAAAAAAAAAAAAAAAAAAAAAATCGTCATATGGATTTAATTGAGCGCGTCAGAGTTTTATACAGAAGCTTTAGTTTGATGGTTCAGTCATTGGTAGCCTAAAATCTGACTATTATTTTGAGGGGTATTCTTAATCTGACAGCTAGAAGGGGAAAAAATGACTTTTTTTGGTTTTGCAACTTTGTAACCCTCCCACTCCCTTGCGTTATTCTCAAATCGTCAGATTTTTCAAATGTACCCTCTTTAGCTAGTAATTAACCCACCTTATCTTAATTTGATGCGCATCTTTAAATCTGATAATCTTTTTTTTACTAATCTGACAAGCTGCAAAAAATAAATAAATAAATAAATAAAATAAAATGAAAAAAAGAAATTTAATTTGAATTCTAAAATTTTGAATTCAAATTATGTTTTTCGCAATCACGAACTGCGACAGGACCCTACTCATTGGAGTTATTGTTTCTAGAAACGGCTCCTGTCCCCCCCAAGCCTGCCCCTCCTCCTGGGCGGTTACGTATGCATAGTTGTGTGTGTGTAGAGGCTTGTGTGTGTGCGTAGACCTGTGTGTATGCACGTAGGCGAGTGTGAGTGTATGTGTGTGAAGTCGTGTGTTTTGTATGTGTGTGAGCGTGCGTGTGTGTAGGACATGGACGCCTCCAACCAGGAGCAGCGGATAGCTCAGGACACGGGGACAGCCGCGCCTGCAGAGGACGGCGGTGCTGGCGAGGCCCCTGATCCAAGCTGAAAAAGGAACCACAACATCAAAGACGGTCAAATGAAAGCAATAAGCAATCGTGATTGCTCAAAAAAAAAAAAAAAAAAAAAAAAAAAAAAAAAGAAGCTTCATATTGAAACATTCGAGCGCGTCAGATTTTTATACAGAAGGTTCAGTTTGACGGTCCAGTCAGTGGTAGCCTAAAATCTGACGATTATTTTGAGGGGTATTCTTAATCTGACTGCTAGAAGGGGGAAAAAATGAATTTTCTTGTTTTTACAACTTTGTAACCCTCCAACACCCTTGCGTTACGCTCAGATTTTTTTTAATGTTCACTCTTTAGCTTGTAATTATAACCCACCCACTTATCATAATCACACGAGCTTCAATAAATCTGATGATCATTATTTTTTTGTTTACTAATCTGACCACTGCAAAAAAAGAAGTGATATTGAGATACTCGAGCGTGTCAGATTTTTGTACAAAAAGTTCAGCTTGATGATCCAGTATTGGTAGCCTAAAATCTGACGAATATTTTGAGGGCTATTCTTAATCTGACAGCTGGGGGGAGGGGGATTTTTTTGTAACTTTGTAATCCTCTAACACCCTTGAGTTACGCTCAAATCGTAGATTTTTGAAGTGTACACTGTACACTCTTTTGCTTGTAATTAATCCACCTTATCTTAATCTAATGCGCTTCAATAAATCCAATTATCAATTTTTTTTTTTAATTAATCTGACAGGCTGTTCTTAAACGCATCAACCAACAAAAAAGACCAACATTTAGTGTAAATGCTCGACAGCATGTAAAGTTATCCTGTGTTATCTGCCTCTATGTTTACCTGACGCGCCCTTGAGTAAATCTTCAAAAACACATTTTACTCCCCTTTTACCAATCTTTGTAGCCGAATTGTGATAGTTAGTCATGTCGAAATCGGCAGATTATTTGTTTTTCATGATTTTTGCGTTATTTCCTTTAATATGAAAAAAAAATTCAACCGCACTCGAGAAAATCCACACAACGTTTCTTTTTTCTTTTAACTTTGTAACCCTCCCACACCCTTGCGTTACACTCAGATCGTCAGATTTTCTAAATGTATACTCTTTAGCTTGTAATTAAACAACCTTATCTGACGCGCTTCAATAAATCCAATGATTATTTTTTTACTAATTTGACTGTCTGTCTTAGACGCATCCACCAGTAAAAAAGGTCAACATTTGGTGTAGGTACTCGACAGGTTGTAAGGTATCTCCTCCATGTCTATCTGACGCACACGAGTAAATCCCCAAAAACACTCTGGGCTTCCCTACTACTATAATCAAGCAGAAAGTATTGGCAAATAGGTTCTAGTATCTTTCTCGACGACAAACGTAACGCAAATTTTACGAGGGCCAGGTGCTTAAAGCTAACCACAACGATCGAAAGACTGAAATTTTTATGAAAGAAAAAAAAATGTTTTTATATGACATTCGATTGAAGACGTTTGTAGAAAGAGTTGCAGAGGTTAAAGTATTACCCCAACCTCCAGTCCACAGGCAAGGAGAGATCCAGTTTAACATTACTTTTGATGGGATCACTTTTTATTAGCTGCAGTATGAGATAACGTCACAAAAAGTGATTGACTAATTTGTTTCCCAAGGTACAATTAACGGTGCCCAAGGTACAACCCTTGATTGTACCTGGGCAAAAAATCACTTTTTCGAAAAAAAAAAAACCCCCAAATATTCACCCAATCAATTTTTTTTTTAATTTCAAAAATAAATAGAAATGTAACAAGCAGGAGAACCCGTAGAATAAAAAACCATTTGTTTTACATTGCGTTAACATGCTAAAAATTAGCATTAAAAAAACTGCCCAAGGTACACGACCTTTCCCAACTCGAAAATGATCTATATTTGGTTTCCTGCCTAAAAACCGTTCATAACGAGTAGAATTTGAATCCACCGAATGTACTATTCTATTTCGAACGTGCACAGAAGTGCTTCCGCCCAAAATCCAGGTTGTAATTTTGACGTTAATAACAATGTCTGAACTGCATTCATTGCATCGCCGTTCATTTTTTCCACAATACCCATCATTTCCAGAGAATACGTATTCGAACGTTGATGCTTAATCCCGAAATTACGTAAGTCATTATCTAATTTTTGATTGCAAAATCCTAAGCCATTATCAGTCATTACACGAGCAACTTTAGTTCGAAGTTCCCTTTCGTGAGATTTAATGAAATTTATAAGTTCTTTCTGCTTTCCCGGATTCCTGTCCCCGATAAAACGTCAAGCGAAGGAATCTGGTAAATTAAGGCGTCGTGTTATTTTCCAACCAAAAATAAATAAATAAATAAATAAATAAATAAAATAAATGAACGGTTGAATTTTACCGCTCAGACTGAAAAAATGAGCTTCTGTTAAATCGCGATTTCTGCACTTGTATCCTTTTTCTGCTTGACGACGACAGAAACGTTGATTTGCTTCCGTATTTTACGTTTTATTCTCATGTTTTCTGAAAACATTGAGGCTTTATTAGAAATTAGTTTACGGAATAATATTTTTCTCAATTTTGTTAAAACCATGTGCTCCCCTAATTGTTTTGAGCAGTCTGCAGCTTCGTCCTTACTGTTTAAAGGTAAAACAGTTAAATAACGCGAATAATCATCAACAATTCCCAAGAAATATTTAGCTCCTCCCTTTAATAATTACGGGGCTTGGTCCCTACAAATCACAAAATATTAACTGCAACGGAAATTTTGAACGCAATTTCGTATTAGTTCTCTTAAAAGGTCCACGCTCAAGTTTATCTAAAATACAATCATAACAAATTACTTTCTTACTTTTAACTTCAGAAGCACCAGATACCAGACCATTATTTATGCTTCTATACACAGCACCAACATTTATATGTGCACACCTTTTATGCCACAAATCTAAAGAATTGTTATCAACTGACTTAAGATAATTTGAGTTTGCTTCGAATTCATTAGTTTTAATAACTAAAACTGGATAAAGATTATTCTTTTTAGAGACTCGTAAATGCAATCTATTATTTTTATCAAACATAGATAAATAACATTTTCACCTACGTAACTACATCCTTTTTGCTCAATGACACCCAAGCTAAACAGATTACGACGCTATTAGGAACATACAATATGTTATTATCTTCGACCTGAATGAGACAATTTTCACCTTTCAATACAACAGAAATTATACCAATAGGTACCTAACGCTTTCAGTTCGCCTTTACCTTGTCTGACAGTTTTATCAATTTTCTTAAACGTTACTAATAAATCATGCTCATGGGAAATACGATTTGTAGAACCAGAACAAAACAAAAAGAAACTAGTATCACAATTTCCCACAGAATTTGCTTCCATGTTCCACAAATCGGACGCAAATTTTCATAACTTAACTCTTCGTGTTCTACGAATGAATTTTTATGATAGCGTGTATTATTAGTATTTCTTTTCTCTCCATTATTGCATTGCTTTGAATGGTATTTTGATTTACGACATGTATAACAAGTTTAATAACCATTACATTTACAATTATTGAAATTTTTACTTACATTCCAGTTTCTTCAGCTAAGGGTGCATTCGGAAACGCGGATCGGTCGCCTCGGTGCAACCGCAAGCGTTCGGAAACGCTTGCGGTGGAACCGGTGACGTCACTTAACCGCGTTCGGAAACACTGCGGTTGTTTTCTGGCGGTCGACTTGGTAGCAACCTGTGGCACCGCTGTCTGGGACCGGTTAGCGAGATCACAAACGTCACAAAGTCTGTGTTGGCCAATCCGGTCGTGTTTCATGTTTTGATCGTAACGCACGTGACTTGCCTATTATGAAAGTTACGCGTTGATTGGAGTGTCGTTTGCTGCTGAACTAGAACTACCGCGGTTTAACCACGAGCGTTCGGAAACACATCTGTTCTACCGGAATTCCTAGAGAAATTCCAAACACGTCATAACCACACCGGACTAACCATGCGGTGTAACCGGTGGATCGTTTCCGAACGCAGCCTAAAAGAACACTGTTAAAACTACAGAATGCATTCGGCACCTTTCAGGGGAGAAACGCTTGTTCACCAGCGGCACCCAATACGGAGCCGAAATCGCACCTCTAAATAGGGTGAAAAACCAGGTGCCTTTTAAAAACTAGACAGCCGGAGTGAAAAAAAGGATCCTTCCGAGAGAGAAATGGCACCCTTACTATAGATCCTCCTCCCCCTCCCCCGTATTGTGTGAGTTTTTGAATACAGTTGTGTCCTTTTTTTTTTTTAGTTTTGTTTTGATTTATGATATTCTACGTTTTGGACATTTTTCACATTGAACTCGGTATTGGAAATGATTAAAACATGTAATTACAGCATTTGATCATATTTCAGAGTTTTCAACATAGTTAAGAAGTGCTCATAGCGTTAATTCATCTGATCGTGCTCTAACTCAGTGTTTCTCAACCTCTTTTGACCCACGGGCGCGGTAAAAGCAAATGAAAAACTTTGCGGACCGGTGAAATCTTTATCGTTTTCTTAAAGAATCATAAAATAAATAATATGAATAATAACTCTGGGGTCGTTAAAAAATATATGAAAAAATTCAGGGTTCTGATGTTTTTTTTTTTCTTTAACAAAAAGTAATGTTAAAAATTAATAAAACAATAAATATCTACCCCTTCACTTGTATCAAAGATCTGTCACAAATACGTTATAATTTAAAAACGAGTAATTATTTAAAACATGTGAGAAATTATACATTTACTAAAACTTGACGTATTCCGAAAATGAAGCATAGCTGTACTTATGGATTATTTAAATGATGAGCCAAAAATATTCAGGGATATTACAATTACGGAAAAACAAAATCGTTTCATAAACGTTAATCAAGAGTAACAAAAGAAAATGCACATAAAGTTTTTCAACAGTTAAATAAAAAACCAAAAGAAAGTTCTAACGCTTTCGAGGACCGCTAACAGGAAATGATTCTAACACTTGAATGAAAAAGCAAAAGAAAAAAAGAGCTAGACTGAGAGAGATTTTTTTTTTCGCTAGCTTTATGTTATAATCTACGAAGCACAAGAAACATTTTTATTAAGGTTCTTTTGGTGACTAATAAAAGCTGCTTATCGAGTATTCAAGAAAATAATGACAGATATTTTTAGTAGCGTTTTGAATGATGGAAATTTCACGATAGTAACGGTAAACGAGAACTAGAAGACTAACGGTTACTGAAAAGCAATAAATGCACACTTAAACACTTAACTATGTTTGAAAGCCCTAAAAGCTACAAAGTGATCAAAAGCTGTACTTACTTGTAATTTCGGATAATTAATCCTAGAAAAGTTGGGTTTTAATCCAATAGTGTACTTCATTCAATGTGAAAGACACACAAACGCAATCATCACTTGTAGGCCATATTGAGGTGTTTGAATGTATGTCTAAGGCAAAAAGCGCATGCGCAATGAGTCTTTCTGCGATTGCATGATGTTCTGGCTTCTCTGTTCTATTTTCTAGCCTGTGTTGCGCCTTCAGGCACTATGCTTTCACCTTAGAGGGAATATTTTCACTCGTCTGGAACCCCTGGTTTTAACAGTGAACTTGTGAAACTTTTACTGAAGTGAAGTCTTTATCCTCCAAGTGATATAACTGATGTGCAATAAGTTCAAAACGTTCCGGTAAATTTGATATCATTTTGAAAGCTAAATGTCTATCTTCAATAATGCAGTCTAGGTTCGAAAGTTGACGAGCTAAATCTTCTAAGCGGGATGAATAAATGGAAACAGTTTCGGCCTTCTTTCATGGACGCGGCGTAAAATTGAGTCAGAAGTTGGTCAATTAACGCTTTACAAGAAAGTTCGAAATTTTGCTGTAATTTATTCCACGTTTTCAATGGGTCTTTCAAGTTCACTATTATTGGTTTCACGGGAGGTTCTAACACACGATAGATAATGGAAATCGTTTTATCGCGTCTTCGAACATAAGCACGTTTAACTTCGGCTGTGGCAGTTTCTTCAGGTGAAATATCTTCGCTGGATACAATCCCTTATCTCGTAGTAGAATTTCAACATCAAATCTCCACTCACAGTAATTTTCGGTGCCTTCTAATTTGGGAAAGTTAAACGTTCCCATTCCGGACGTATCTTGACTCATTTTGAAATTTCTTCGTACACTGTTGAAACCAACTTTAAGGCTGCTTTCGGAAATAATCCACCGGTTACACCGCGTGGTTAGTCCGGTGTGGTTACGAGGTATCTGAAATTTCTCTATAAAGGAAGCCTGGTAGAACAGCTGTGTTTCCGAACGCTCGTGGTTACACCACGATAGTTCTAGTTCAGCAGCATACCGCGCTTCAATCAAAGCGTAACTTTCGTGATGGGAAAGTCACATGCGTTACCATCAAAACAGGAAACACGAACGACTTGGCCAACACAGACTTTGTGACCTCGCTAACTGCTTCCAGACGGCCGTGCGACAGGCTGCTACCAAGTACACCACCAGAAGCGACCGCGCAGCGTTTCCGATCGCGGTTCAGTGACGTCACCGGTTCCGCCGAAAGCGTTTCCGAACGCTTGCGATGGCACCGAGGAGACCGATCCTTGTTTCCGAATGCACCCTTAATCAAACTCGCTGGCCTTCCATACCTCTATTACCTTGTGAGCAAAGTATTTCATGACGCAGAAGCCATCAATATTTGATAATACAGTTCATTCATATTCGAATAAGAAATGAAAAAGAAGAAACTACAATCAAACATCTTAAAACCAATACCCCCCCCCCCCAAAAAAAAAAAACAGATGCACTAGTATTTATAGAATCACATATAAGCCGTTACTTCTCAGTTACTTCACTTCACAATTATTATTTTTTATTTAATTTTAATGTTATTTTTATTTATTTATTTTTGCCACTTCAGTTTCTTTTATTTTTTTAAATTCTATTTTTTTTTTATTTATTTTGTCGCCGCATTCGTTTTTTTTTTAAATTTTTTTTTACTCCCTTTGGGAGTCAAGGTTGGTGCCTTCTTGAGGGACCTAGTCCGCTCTTGAGTTTGTGTTACAAGAAAAGATTCAGGAAATGCATATTTTAAGTTGAACATCAGTTGTTTTTACTATATTACGTCTTGTCACCGAAAAACGTGATTACATAGCTGAGTAATTACTATCTCTTCTTAAATTATCAACTTCTTGTACATTATTAATTTTTAGCTAGTAAATTATATTAATAGAAACATTATAGGGGCTTTTTTTTTTCCAGAAGAGTGAAGCGTTTAAAAGTAAGTGATCAAACAATTGTTACTTCTTATTTCATTCTTCTCTTTTCTTTATCTACGTTAAGACATTTCTACCAACTTTATATTTTTGAACAGATTTTAGAATTTTTGGAATGAAGCGAGAATGTTTTTAGCTCTTTTCTTGAGCATCTACACACACAGACGTCACATAGTGACCCCAGTCCCAAGAGACATAATTGTGACTGTGACGCCTTACATAGCTAACGTGGTGATGGTACACTTTTGACGTTTCATGTGATGTCGCAGTTATCAATTAATTTATGGCCGGTCACTTTTACATTATGAAAACGTCACTGCAACGTCATTTTATGACGCCGTCACAGACTGACATACGTAATTTGCTGTAATTTCGTGACTTTTAAAAGACGCTTCGTGACCGTCACACGTAAGGAAATACACGAGATTTACTTCTTAGTCAGGCCTCAGGCGGACTTACTTTTTTGGTCTGTTGTCTTTTTTTTCAATGAATTACATTAAAATATCTCTTAAATCTCTTTCTAGAAAATATTTCGAAGCTAAAATTTGATATTTTGTTTGAATAGAAAGTGTGAAAGAAAAATTGAATTGAGACATGAATTTTGTATAACAAATTTTATTCTCTTAAATACGTTACGAAAACAGCAATGTGAAACCATCATACAGTCATAAGTATTTATTCTCCAAGTAAAAATCATGTGGAAAAGGATATTTAAGACATGAAAAAATGCACATATAAGTTGCGGAGAACATTTTTTCAAAAGTGAAAATTTATGAATATTTTGTAAAAGGAAATAATAAAATAAAAAATATTATTGTTAGTAATTTAAAGGAAATAGCTCCTATTATGGATAAAAATAAGATCTTTGAACATTTGATCGTTTATAACAGTGGTCTTCAAACTGTTTCAGGGAACCCGGGGCTTTCGCTGTACATCTTTGTAAGTTCCAAAAATTTAAAAAAAAAAAAGAAAAAGAAAAAATAAAGAAAGACAAAACCAAATAGATAAAAATAAAACGTAAAAAAAATAATAAAATAAAATATTCACACTACTTGACTAATGCTCAAAAACTAAAAAAAAAAAAAAAACGGCATGAATAGGAATCGAATTATTACAGGTAACAATAATAAGGCCAGACTTCAGTAGTTCGTGTTAAAAAAAAACGCATCTCATTTCACCCATAATTTATGTGTAGGTGTCAACTAGAGTATGAGCTAATGCTATTTTAAAGATTTTTTTTTTCATTACACTGTCCATCACTTTTCTAAAAAAAAAAAAATCCTTACAGTAGGTATCCAGAATATTACCATAATATAACCTACTTCAAATATTGCTTTAAGATGAATCTTTCTAAGTTTCAGTTTCCCGGACAAACCTTACAGTAGTTCTGTAAGCTCACAAAGTTTGAAAACCACTGGTTGGGAGTATTTTAGCACAAAATATTAAGTAGACATTAAAATTAGTAAACAACAAAGTAAAAAGGCATTAAACACAAGAAATGAACTTGAACAATAATTCTACATAATTACACGATGTGCAAGCTAATAATAACAAACAAATTCAGTTTTTTTTTGTAAGGTCCAGTGGTATAAGCAGGTAAATAACACGGGGGGGGGGCAAGCCCTTGGTGTCCTCCTCCACCTGATATGAAACTTCTAGATTAAAAAACAAACGAAGTTCATTTAGCATTTATTTTAATCTTAATTTAACAATGATACGGACTAGTTCTTAAAAAAATGATCTATAAATCGTAATGCTAACATTCGACACGGGTTTGAATTTGATACCACTAGATGAAGTAATAAGTCAACGTTATGTACATAACTGTTTTTAAATTTTGCAAGCAATATTATATTTTAATGGAAATTCTGAGCTTCCAATCGAAAAAAAAAAAAAAAAAACCTTTTGCATACTTTTAAGTAAATTTGAAGAATGCACAATAAAATTGTTTTTTTTCCCCCAGCTTTATTTTTTAAAGGCAGTTTGGATAGGTGCCATTTGAACGTTAAAACCATTAACTCGCGTGGTTTCTTTTCTTTTGGTTTTTAAAATATGCGGGATGTATTTAGATGGTTTTAAAAATACGGATATATTTTCTTAAAGTTGAGAAGTGAGGGGTCAGATGTTAGTATAAATGGAAGTGAGGGAGGCAAGGATAACTTTTTGAAGACGGGGAAGGGGGGGGTGGCACTGCGGGAAGGGGACGTGTCACCCATACTTCTAGCACTGGTAAGGTCCCTAGGTAAAGACCTATTGAGAGAAACAGCTACACTTCCGTAAAGTATAAATACAAATCCTGACTTCACGTTTAGACAACGTAAATAAAAAAAAAAACAAGCGTCATTAATACAGTAACTTTTGGATGAAAAGACGAGCTCTGTGCTAAAACCAAAATTCTGACATGATTCAATTTTTAAAATTTGGCAACGATTTCAAGAGCAAAATAACATTTTAATGTTTTAAAAACTAGCTATCGAGTAACATCATAGTTTGTAAATATATATTGTACGATAATTTACTGAAAGACGAACTGTTTCATTGTAAAACGAGTGCTAACATTTTTCGGAAAAAATAATAAAGCGATCTGTTTTGAAAAATATATTCAGCTACAAGTTTTCCCAATAAAACAGTTGGAAATTACTGCTGTATAAACTGTAAACTTGGAACGGTCTAAAGTCTGACCTTTGAATTGAACTTGGGTCTTGGCTTCTCAACAAAATAAGTTGAGTAATATTTCTGGATGAATAATTTACTGCCTAAAAAGTTAAGAGAAGACCTCAAAATTTGCATATCACTCCAGAAGAAATGCAACAGCACCGAACAGGCTTCAGTCCAAAATGAAGAATGTCCATTACATGAAAATTTCAGGACTCCGCAGCATGATTTGCATCACCAGCACTATAATTTTCAAACACCTCTAAAGTCCAAACAGATCGTCGTCGTTTTTCCAGAATTTCTTCCATTGAATGGCAACGATCCCAAGTAGCTAAACTCTTCATGAAATCTGTCGGATTTTGCGCTGTTTCTTCCCCTGAAGTTGATACATCTGCAGAAAAAAGAGAGAAAATCATTACATATAAGTTGTGTATCTAAACACAAATTACAACATTAAAAGAAAACTTTTTAAGACACGAACAAAGTTCATGAAAGAAAGTTTCACATTGAACGAGGGAAAAAATAGTAATTGTATAAAAATGTAAATAGTCTGGTGAATGCGAGAGTTAAAGCTTGACCAAGCATGACCTTGAAGAGAAAACATCATTTGTATTATTTATAACAGGTTGTTATTATTTTGCAGTAAATAGGATAAATGTTTTGGCACGGTATTTGAAAATTATTTGGAAAGAAACGTTTTAAAGTAAAACATTGTATTATCCTTCATGCTGACCCTGTAGTGCGCTCTCTGAACAAAGTACGTTCTCTAGTTCGTATTTTGGTATATCTCTAAATTCTTCTCTACTGCATGGTTCTAAACGACTCAAACTTATTTTGAACAATGAGCAATTCCACGGGAAAAGTGGACCTTTTTTCCGCACATGACAGCTCATATATTTTCCTAGCAGTACCCGCACGCCGATGCCCGTGCTAAGAATTCAAAGGAAGTCCATTGAATAAAAAAAATTCAAGCCTCCCCCTCTCCCCCAACCTCTAATGTGAAATGATCATTTTTCTTCAACTAAAATACGTACACATCTTTTCAAAAAACCGATTAAAGTCTGTTTGGAATTAAAAACTATTCGCCAAAACACATAAAAAGATTAAGAGTAGCTTTAAAACTTAAAATAATACTTTAACTGTATTGTTCATCGTTTAACACGCTAAGCAACCACGCTATCGTAACCCTGCCCTTTAGCGAGTGAAGTGTTTTTTTTCTGGAATTTAAAATGCTTCGCCAAATAAACAATATTTTAATAAAAACGTTATAAAGAATAAACACAATTGAATAATACGACAAATCAAGTTACTTACTTAGATAAGTAACTATCTTCAACTAAAAGAATAAAAACAAACGTTCAAGAAATAAGGAAAACAAAACCCAATAGAAAAATCCTGCAAAATCAAAGTATGTACCTGAACATCGGCAAAAAAAAAAAAAAAAAAAAAAAAAATCAAAAATCAGTTCGCTGATCACAACAATCCCACAATAGCGTAGCCGACCACGCGTCTGAGCTGCGTGGAATACTTCCTCGCAACTATCGACACTGTCAGCCAGCGCCCTCTCGATGAGTTAACTTATTCCACCATCTATTAGGAATTCATAGAACTAAACTTACCTCGCCATCTATTAAGAATCAATAGAACTAAACATTTAATTAAAACATTTAATTTGCAATTACAAATATTTCGGTCAATCTGATTTAAAAAAAAATAAAGCCTTCGCAACAAGTGAACTATTCAACACAAAAAGAATTTTTTAATTCGAACCAGTAGTTTCTAAGATTAGACAAACAAACGCTTCAACTTTATATTATTAGTACGGATTAAAAGCAAAAATTTAAAAGAGTAATGGACACAATTTTGTTGCTTAAGAAATTACAAACTTGTGTGTGACCTTCTTAAGCAAAACATTTTGTTCATTCTCTTAAAATATGAGCTGTCACGTGCGGGACATAGTGGCGGCTAATCTGTGGAATGGCCCAAACATGCTATTTGGGTAAAATGCAGTCAGCCCATAAATAACATTTCTTTCTTTTTTATATATATATATATAATTCTCAGGGGGAAAAAAGCAGAGAATATCCTTTCTCCAGAAAGTGGCACTCATAACAAAAAGTTTGGCCACCCCTGAAGTATCGCGTGTCGGAACGCAGTTTGCTGTAAAAAAAAAAAAAAAACCTCCGAGCTTTTTTTTTTTCGGTATTAATTACCTGAAGTAAAGGGCACTAGTTTCTAGCCAACTGAGCTAAGAAACGAAAATGGAGACTGCACAGGAGAAAGTGCAGTGTTTGCTGTGAATAACCGAAAGAAAATCTCCAACAACTGAAAAAAAAAATCGATTATTGTCCGTTTTCCACGAGAAGGCACTTGACTCCGCCTTCGTCACGAGGCATCCAATGATTCCATTTCGCTGTTTTTGGCAGAAGGCATAGTCGGATCATAGCATTTTATCGTAAAAGCAGCAGTTTTAAAATGTAAGAATAACAAAAGTAGTGTTACAAATTCTGTAAATAGTAATTATTGTAGTAACGTAACCTGTAAATAGTTTCCCGTAATGAATATACAACCCCTTTTCATTCGGCTAAAGTATACAACCCCCCTATTTTTTTTTTGTTCATTGATAAAATTTGATAAAGGTCTACTATTTTCCAGAAGCGTTTGGAATATTTGAGAGATTTCTTTCGATGTTTATAAAGGCGTCCCGCGTGATAAAAATTTGAGTTTTGATTGAGATTTCGAACTGAGAGCGTATTTGCTCTGTTTATTGCGAGGCATTTCGCTGTGATGTTTTCGTATTTGGAAGTAAATACGTGTGTAAACGTTGAGTTTGCGGTGTTGTGTGATAATTGCTCAATTGCTGATGAATAATTTAGCAGTTGTTGACGATCTTTCCTGTACATAGTGTAAATAAATTTCCTGTGTTTTTATCAAGAACTGTGTCTTCATTTCAAGAAAGTGGAAGTCGCACCGAATCCGTTACAGTAGCAACAGATAAGTGAAACAAGTGATGTAAAGGCAACAAAGACTTTTGTTGCACATTAAAACACATGCCAAGATAAGGTTGTCTGGTTGCCTCATTTAGAAGCACGGAGATATGTTTACCGATCACCCCTGCGTAAAATTGAACTCTGCTTTCGAGAAGGCGGGGCGAAGTGCCTTCTGGTGGAAAACGGATATTATAAAGATCTACGAAGTGTGACATTTAGTGGATCTTTATAGCACATCCGGCAGAAATTTCTTCGTATGGTATCGATGATTTATTTTTCGCCGAACTATAAAATATATACACTGTGCTTTCTCCTGTGCAGTCGGCATTTTTATTTCTTTGTTCAATTGGTTAGTAATTAGCACGCTCTACTTCAGGCAATTAGTACAAGAAAAAACGTTCCGAGTTTTTCTTTTTGTGCATCAAAATGCGTTTTATTTTACCTGTTAGTGTGTTTGTTGTTTAGTTTAGAATGGTAAAGATCATTCTCAGACACACACACACAGCCTGTATTTTAAAAATATATATAAAACAATTGTAAAAGAATGGCTAATGTGAAAGCAAGGCCTCAGTATGTGTGGAAGCGCAGTCTTCCGTTAGAAAACCTTAAGGAAGAAAGGAGATAAATTCACCTGAGATTCCGGTCAGACAAAACACAATACTCTGAAGTAAGAATGTCAAGGCTTAAATATTCTGAACTGCTGAAGCGCAACTGGAATATTTCATTTCTCGTCTACGCCCAATAAAATATTTCTTTCTTTAGAATTTGACATTGGGAAAACACACAGCTAGTAGTAGAATACTCCAACTATCCGAATCAATTGGGACCGGACCCCATTCGGATGATCAAAAAATCGGATAATTGGATATTTTTTGAAAACAAGGGTCTGCTGTTATTCTTTCTGCATGTATGTTGAAAAATGGGAGAAAGAAAAATACGTTAAAAGAAAAAGAGCTTTTAATGGATCAAATGAAAAGGCAACAACTCGAAAGTGCTGCCCCTTCACTTTCGAAAGTAAAGGGGCTTTGCCCCTCCACTTTTCTGAGTGCAAAATGAACGATCGATCGAAAAATGATACAATTAATTGATTCACGTGTTAAAAGAAAGAAGAAATAACTTAATAAATGCACTTTACATTTTCTCATGTTATTAAGGGGGGGGGGGAGAAGGGAGTCCACCTCGTGACCATCTGTCCCGATTTTCGGGTCAATGAACCAATAAGGACGATAAAATTAAATTTTAAGAAAGTCATTTTTAGAGGCACCGCCCTCCTAGTCGGCTCTCCCCTTCCCCCGCACCTCCTGTGACCCCCCCCCTACTTTTTTGGGGCACCAGCCGCCTATTACAGCGAAGCACCACAATCAAGAAGCAAAACACTTTACTTCATCATAGCAGACATAGGATGAAAGCGGCGTTTATCCCCAAGATGGTGGTCGTCAAGGGTGTATATACGAGGGGGGACCCAAAAGAAACCGGACTAAAGGTGCGATGCCAATCCTAGATGTAGTCGAGTGTTCTCCAGCTAGATGGCTCTAGTAGAGACCTTCACAAGCCAGCTGTGCAAGTGGCATCAGTTTAGTTTATAACGTCTGATCGTAGTGTTAGTTTTCTCAGGTGTTGTTGCTTTCCGCCTGCGAAATTATCATGGCAGATTTAAAAGAACGAACTGTAAGCTTGAAATTTTGCTTCCTGCTTGAAAAGTCGGCAATGGAATAGCTTACCAAATGCTTCAACAAGCTTTCAAGAACGATGCTATGAGCCGTACAGAAGTTTTCGAGGGGTTTGGGCACTTTAAACGTGGTAGTATGAATGTTGAAGATCATGCTCGCTCTAAGCGCCCTTCAACGTCTCGAAATGATGAAAACGTTGAAAAAATCCGCCAAAAAATCAACGAGAGTCGTCGTTTTACGATTGACGAAACTTTAGAAGAAACAAGAATGAGTTGGGAGCTCGCTCGAGCGATCAGAAGAATAGTTCCGTCACCATGATAACGCTCCCGTACACACAGCCTTCACTATTAACCGCTACTTGTCCTGTCAGGGGTGGCCAGTCGTTTCTCGAACCCCGTATTTGCCAGACCTAACCCCCTGTGATCTTTTCCTGTTCCCGAGGATGAAAAAAATTCCGAAATTGAAGCGTTTTGATGATGTAGAGGCTGTAAAACCTGCTTCGCAACGGGCACTGAACATGGTCAAAGCTAAAGAGTTCCAGGGGAGCTTCTAACAGTGGAAAAAAAGAATAAACAAGTGTATTTCATCTAAGGGTGAACACTTTGAAAGAGACAAAAGAAATTTTGTGAATAAACTAATATATAAATATTTTAGAACAAAAATCCGGTTACTTTTGGGTCCCCCCTCGTAAGTGGTGGGCCGAAGGAACCCTGGCTCCTCCCGAGACAAATTTAAAACTACTCATTGTTATTTTAGCATGTCAGTATTTTCAAACATAACTTTGGCATGTTAGCATAATATTTCGCTTGGGCCATTCCCGAAATAAATTACTATAAGTCTAACGAGTAAACTTTTACTTTTATAGAAATAAAACGTCTAATGTAGCCAGTCAAAGTGGAGACGATAGGGTTCGTGTGAACTAACAGCTTGAAGGGCATAACAGATATAATAATGATAAAATTAAAAAAAGCGCCACTTGAGTGATTTGCGCCTACACATGGTAACCAGTTTATTTACGCGGCAGAGTACAGAAATATTACGTGACATAACTTCATGCTAAGCTAAATTTCAGTAGAACAAAAGAACTGCACTCAATAAAAACATAACAATGGAAACCCAAAACGCAAAAATGTTAAGCACAGAGTAATAAAAACAAATCTGATCTTTTTTTGCGAAAATTAAAACACTATTACGTCAGAGACATAACCCTGTTTTGGTTTGTTTCCCCTGAACTGATGGATAATATATAGCACCCAATGCGACTTTAAAATGATGATAAAACTAAATGAGTTTCATAACTCACTATTTAATTGCCAAACGCTTCAAGAACGAATGATTTAGAGAACAAACTAAACATTGAAAGTTTTAAAAAGATTTTAAGTGTGCTCACAGATCAAAATTGAATGACAAGCAGAACTGCTCAATAAAAGCAAGATAGTATTGAAATTTTGATTTTTTTTTTTTTTTTTTTTCTGTTTTTGTGTATGCACAATAAAAGTTCAACCAAAACCTTGACGATTACGTGAAAAAATACGTTAGTAGTGACGTTAGTTCTCTCGCGACTTTTATGGTTGTGTGGTGAGCTTTTTGCACTGATGAAGGGCACCATTGTAGCCTTGAAATAGGGGGATTGAATTGAGGAAGATTTCCAGTCAACGTGTACAAAAGAGTAATTTTATCACTCTAAATTTAAATCTCTTTAGATTTTTTTTAAATTCCAAAAATTCAGTCCTCCTCATATATATATTAGCCAAAATCACTGATCGAGTAACGCTCTGACGTCACTTTCAATGAAATTATTTATAAACATGGATTACTTTACAATGGAGAGTAATTATTGAACTTTGTATAAATTTTTACGAGAAGATTTCGATAGCTGTGATACTTGGTATTTTTGCTAATTTGTTGCCACCAAAAAGAGTTAATGTACCTTGACTTCGCTAATTTAGCCAGAAAGGAACAATGAATTGCCCAAAATCATGCGACCAAAAATTTCAGCGATCAAAATATCCCTAAACAGGCAGTTATTTACTAAATTAAATTGCATTTTTCAACGGCCATACCTTGACGGGGTGATGTTCTAGTTACTATTAAATAGGCGTAAACACTCCGTTTCACGGATTTTCTGGTGAAAACCCTATGTGAATTCCTGAGCTTCAAATGACTTCTGCCGAATTCGACAAAGATCCGACGTATACTTAATTTGTATTTGTATAGGGTAAGCCTGCTATGGGAGATTTTCACTCTCATGCAGGGTAGGGGGCAAAACCCTCTTAATGTGAATTTCTGAGCATCAAAAGACCAATATGTCAAATTTAGCAAAGATCCGAAGTTAATTGGATTTTTTTGAGGAACACAAACACATACATGCATTTTTATATAGATTATTAAAATTAGTCTCTATAAAACCTATAAATAAAAATAACATTTAAAAATATATATGATGTTACCGATACGTAGTTAATTGTTATGTGTTAGAGCTGAACGTCAGCATAATGTGCAGCTATTCCCTTCTTGCATCTAAGTCTTCAATTTTGCCTTTTACAAACGCTTTAATACCCATAACTCCTAGAACTCAGTTTGAGAAAACACGAAAACTTCCAAACCTGCGAAGTACATTTATATGCTAAACCATAATCTGCATATTTCGGTTTCTTCTTCTGGGAGTCATATTCAATATTCCTGATCAGTTTAAATGTTCGTTTTGCGAAAATTTCATTCCGTGTTCATGTCATTTTGCGACACCATTTTTTTGAGGTGATTTACATATTCAATCGATAAGTATTAGGCGAAATGTACTTGTTCTTAGAATAACGTCTTCTGACAATTATTTACGTATATATTTATTTGGGTTCATATCACAAAATGGCTAGGTGCTCGCACCATTTTGCAGATAAGAGTATATAAAAGAGCAAATGAGGCTAAGACCATCGGCACGAGTAATAACAAAGTAAACAGAAGAATGATTAGAAAAATTAAAAATGCAAATTGTCACATTTAATTCGAGACATAAAAGTTTTGTTAATGCTCAAATCCGGAAACTGCCCCCAAATTACTATTAATGGTTGTTTGATGAACATTTAGCATGCAAAGTCGTGACAGTCTCTCATAAGTTATTATTATTACTCCTGCCCGTGAGACTCGACTTTGAGTTAAGAATTAAACGGTTCATAAGTCATGTTGTAGCCGGACGATTTAGAGATGCTTGTAAATTTTTATAAAATGTTGGAATGAACTTTGATGTGGAACTTTAAAATTTCATGAAATGTTCTAGCATCTAATATACGATGTTACAGTATTCGTGTGGTTCCCTTGTCCCGTTCGTCACCTGCGGTAGCTCAATGAAGTAAAAATGTCCCACCCGTACCCGTGCAAATGGATTGAGCAAGATGCATATACTCGTTCCGGTGCTCCTGAATCTTAAATAATAATAATGACAAATTTAACTTTAAAAAAATGTACTAGCTTTTGCAACATGTTTTTAGGTATCAAAGAATAACATTTTTACTTCCTTTTTCAAAAAAGGAAGTATTGTATTCGCGAAAAAATTTTCACTCAAAAATCGACCTTAATTTCCATTTTTCTCACCCCCGAATGAATGCTGAGTGTTTTTTTTGACCCGATCACACGTGGATAAATGCCTAGGAATGTAGACACCCGAAATATCCATTTTGACGACCCCCGAGTTAATTACAACGAATTTTCTCGTGACGTCAGTATGTATGTGCGTATGTGTGTATATCTCGCATAATTCAAAAACGGTATGTCCTAGAAAGTTGAAATTTGGTACGTAGACTCCTATTGGGGTCTAGCTGTGCACCTTCCCTTTTGGTTGAATTCGGATGTTTCTAAGGGGGTCTTTTGCACCTTTTTGGTGGGAAATCACTGTTAATTTCAATGTAAACTCAAGTGGTGTTATAATTTGTCGGACATTTGGCGATACATCGCCAGTCTTTTGGTCGCCAAGTTTCGTCGCCAACTTGGTGACAAATTCGGCGATTTTTTTAAAATTTGGTTTCAATTTGGCCACTGTTGGTGATATTTAGAAAGTAAACAATTGAATCACATTAAAATTGCCAAAAATGGGGAAATGACATTAAATTGGAGTAAAAGGAAGTCATGTGATGCACACATCAGTTCGTTATTTTTTTTTATAACAATGAAAAGATAAATATATACTGTTATTACACTTCGATAACACGTCATGAACGTTGCTCTTATGATAGGGCGGTATGTTTGTATTTCATTTTCTGCGTAGTTCCTACTCTGTGTGTTTGAATTTTGAACTATAATATCACTTACTCAATCTATTTGCACAAAGGATGCATTTCTTTGCATATTTCCCCATTGTACCTAGAATTTTATACTTTGGCTTTTAATGTTTTACATTCAAATATAAGGAACCATTATCAATCGTAATATGAAGTATCAACTTGCTAAAAAGCTTTCCTGTATTTAGAAAGTTATAAAAGGTGTCCCAAAATTGACGCAAGATTTGAATTTGCCGCCATTTTTGCAATAAATGGTTGGCAACCCTGAAAAAAGAACAATTTCACAGCTGAGAGTTTAGGGTAATCAAAAGTGGAGCGTTATACGATACAATAACGCGATTTCATTATTGAACAATTGTTTCAAAAATAATGAAAGTTGAGGCTGGTCAAGCAGTTACTGTCATTGGCGCTCGGTATCGCAACACGGTAATGCACGGGTGGTTGTGGGCTTGTTGACATAGACCTTTGAATTCAAATAACCCCATAAGAAGAAATTTAAAAATGTTAAATTACACGATCTAGGGTGCCAATTCTGATGACCGAAATGAGAGAGTACGCGACTAGGAAATGCCTTATGCAGTAATTGAAATGTTTCACTCTCTCTAGCTGTATGGTACAATAACACCCCATTTTTACTAACCTTAAACTCTCAACTGTCAAATTGTTCTTTTTTCATGGCTGCCAACAATTTATGGAAAAAATGGTGGCAAATTCAAATCTTGCGTTAATTTTGGGACACCCTTTAGTTTGTACGTGTTCCGGGCGTGATCGTGTGTTTCGGACGTAACTGTACGGTCACATACGCAACACATACAAATCCTTATTTTTCAAGCATAAAAAAAAATATTTTTCTTAAACTCGACACGTCATATCGCACTCCGGCAAGGAAAGTGACAGAGGGAAAAAAAAAAAAAAAAACAGAATTCGAGAAAATCAAGGTTTTACGCAATAGTCGATTTTAGTGATTTCGTCTCAATTGTTAAAATACGCGTAAAACCCTTATGATGTAATGTTAACTATTTAGTTTTTCTTGTCTATATTAATAATGCATATTTAAAGTTAGAAAAATTTTCTGCTAAATTGTGAAAATTTAATGATGTATCAGTATTGGTTATATCGTTTTTACGCCACCACGCACCAGGTATGTAACCTAACTTTGTGCGAGTTTTGCGGCAGGAAAGAGCAACATTTAGATTTTAAATCAGTATACGTTTTTCTCAAACTTTGAGTTGCGTCACTTTCCTTGACGGGATGCGATATTATGATACAGAAGGATCCCTTATATTCGAATATATTACGATTAAAAGCGAAGGTTTGAAACTCCAGGGATGGAGTCCGAAACATATGCAAAAAAAATGTCAAACCTGTGCGAATGGATTGAGCAATCATTGGAATTTGGTCGAAGCCATTTCGAATTTCCCTTTTAACAGCTCAACTTCAAAGGAAAGAGATGATAGTTCTGAAACTAGAGGGTAATATACTATTAGAAATATATTTAGGGTTGATTTTTTAATTATTTATTTTTTCGTAGGGAACAGCGTCCTGGTGCTTCTTTGGTGTGTTCTGTTGCAATTTCTATTCTTTAACGGTAAAATGAAAGTAATTGAAGGAAAGGTATATTTTTCCTGTAAAGCAAAATTTAGTTCAGAAATATTTAAAACGTGGCAAGGGTGTCCAACCTAAGACCCACGGGCCGCATCCGGCCCATAAACAACAGCGAGAAGCTTTTAAAAAAAATTTAAAAAAAAAAAACTTTTTTTTTTACTTGATAATATGTATACTTCCTTTCAAGTATTTTTAAATAAAACTACTCCCAAGAAATCTCAAAGACGACCACTGAGCGCTTAATTTAAAAAGGAAGTGGATGGGGGGGGGGGGCATTAGCACGAATTAGACCACCTGAATTAAAATATTATTGGATTTATGGTAAGCTTCGTCACGAAAAATTTACAGCGTGGCTCTGGAGTAAAAAAGGGTATTAGTCCAACTAAGAAAATACGGACGAGTTGCATAAATTACAACCAGTTTCGCTTTACAATAAATAACAGAAATCGATTGCGTGAGTTAAAAAAAAATTCTTTTTTTGAGTTATTTACTCTGAAAGTGAGAGTCCTTCAAATTTGTGTCGATAATGTCATTTTATCATCTTTCTTAAGCCGTCCACTCATCTATACGACTTCGCAAAGTGAGCATCTACATTTTGCACTCTCCTGTTATTTTCCTTTTCCAAAGAAGCTGATGACGGCTTAGATAAATGCGATTGACCTATAATCATACTTCACGAAAGAGTAGCATGCAAACATACGAGATAAAGGGCAAAACTGGGAATTTTCTTTAGTCGCCAGTCTCTGCTAGCAACAATTTCATTAGCAGCCACACTTAAAAATAAAAAAATAATTAAAAACGCAAAGTGCTGAACGAATTTCAAAAAAAAAAAAAAAAAAAAAACTAGTAATAATACAATTAAAAATAAGTTAATAAAAATAAGTAAAAGTAAAAAACATAAAAAAACAAATAAATTTAGGGAAAGATAACCTCTGACTACGGTACGTTCTACTAAGATAACTTCAAGCATAAATTCTCGAGTAATGGCAGTACCAGTCCTACTTCTTGACGAAAGAGACATTTTATGTTTCAATGGTAGAAACTTCTTTGTTTGAGCAAGTGTTGTATGTAATTTCATCAGTCTTTTATTCGCGAAAACATATTTTAAACTAACGTTTAAACTATAAATTATTGCTAACCATTATGCAATTTGTTTCGTCATTACTATATTAATAGAGCAAAAATATTAACTAAATCAGACAGAAAATTATAAAAGTTCGACTTTAGATGTCTCGCACGCGGCACATGTAAATAAATTAAATTTTAAATAACAAAATTATTTGATAAAAATATAACTAGAAGCATCTCTATACCAAATGTAAAGATTATAAAAACACATTTATTCCTGTTAAATTTAAAAAAGTACTATCTTCAACAAAATTATGGTGAAATTATAGAGTTCGATTGTTCCGCACGTGGAGGCGGAATGTCCCTTTATCAGTCACAAATGAAAAAGAAAGCATCCAAAAGATACTCACAAACGATTTTATTGTCGCTCTTTAAGGTACAAACCATCTCTGATTCAAATAAACTTTAATCTTTAACTGGTGACCGCCACCAGTGGTGAGGGACGTTTTTAGTAACACCACTGCGTGAGGTGTATGTAACCCCAACGTTATTTTTCTTGAGCTATCCACAAATTTGTATATTAAACTCGGAAAATTTCTGAATGATTTTGTACTATTTATTTTTGAAACTACTGTTAAGTGATATACCAATACGTATAAAGTCATATACGTTAACAGCAAGAGCGCCCATATAGGGGGTCAAGGGGGGGGGGGGCTCAAGCCCCCCCTTTGAGATGAGAACTTCCCTGCTTTTAGTGCTTTTTTCTTTGCGAAAATTTAAAAAGAAATTCTTTTATATCCATCAATGAATAAGTTACTAAAAGTGTCAAATTTTAGTATCTCTAACCTGTACTGAAATCGGTTTCCATAGGGAAAATGTTCTGCTAAACTATTAGGACAATTTCTAAGCCCCCCCCCTTAAAATTTTGCATATAGGCGCCCATGGTTAGCAGGAACTCAGAACAGCGTGTGGTCTTCACCCTAGAGAAGTTTGAAGCCTATTCAAGATTATATGGCAAAATTACGATTATATACATATAATTTATTCCGTTAATGTGAAAAAGATAGGGTTGCGATTTTGATTACGATTATGAGAAAATACACCCGGCGTATTATAATTACGATTAAAGCCAATCCCGACTCCTGGGGATGGCGACTTAGGCGGCCGCCTAGGGTGGCAGATTTTAGGGGCGGCAAATTTCAAACAATGCTGCTAAAAAAAAAATAAATAAATAAATAAATAAATAAATAAATAAAAAGAGTATGTCCCTAGATACAAAGCATAGTTCGGAATTCAACTAGAAATTCAATTTAATTTTAGAGGCAGCAAATTGCGTGATTTAAAAATCTTTTGAAAATATTAATACAGTAAAATCCCTCTAATGCGGACACTAATAGGACATTTTTTTTTGTCCGCATAAAAGGGGTGTCCACCTTTGAGGGGTGTCCGTTAGGAGGGGTTTTATTCTATCTGTTTCAGTGCCATAAGATGCATTACTTTAATGTTAAAGAAGAAAATTTAAAGTGTATAAGTAAATCAGTGCTTGGAGATGCAAAACCCAGTTTGAAATTAAACAAGAAACTCACTTTAATATTTTAAGTATTTTACTTTTATTCCTTCTTTATCAATATATTTGAAGCACCGTTTATACGTTTTTGAAGGGACTGTATGAAAAAAGCGTATAAATGAAAAAAAAACGTATAGTAGGAATACGTTAATATGCATTAAACTGTGCTGGGATAAAATTAAAAAACGTATAATTGATAAAAACGTATAAAAAAGAAACGTATAAACGGTGCTTCACTATATTATATTATTATTACTATTGTTCAATGGGGAGGGCGGCAATTATCACTATCGCCTAGAGCGACTGAGCTACTAGAGCCGACCCTGATTAAAGCAGATATCTTCAACCTGGGTTCAATGAATCTCTAAGGATCCCTAGAACTTTAACAGGGGTTCCGCAAGTAATAATTGTTTGCTTAAGTTAAGCGCCATAACCTAAGTCAATTTTTGAGGCTTTTAAAATAAACACAAATATTTTATTTGTTGCTTTTGTTTGTCATTCATAGAACATATTTTAGAGATCCAACAAAAACGCAGTTAATATTCATTAGCATATTAAGATGTTTTTTATTGTGATAAAATAATGCAGCAAAAATCGTTCTTTAAATTAGGATAAAGCACTGATATTGTATTTTTTCTGCTCTTTGGTCAAGGGGTTTCTTAGAAAAAATGATAAGCTCAAAGGGTTTTCCATAATGTAAAAAGTTTGCATACCCATGGATTAAAGAAAAATAGAATCAATTACTGTCGATTACGATTACGTAATCATGAGTGCTACAACCCTGATTTATACTAGTTGAATTCCGGAGTAAAACAAAAATAGCAATTTTTATTTTTCGCAAAAGGCAACTAATTATAACATTTTTATGCATTCCAATGGCATTCTAATTTTATCATGTTATTTCCTGCAAAGAAACAATTAACTTTTTACTGCCCGCCGTGACTCATAAGGTCGAAAGTCACATCACATTTCATAATTATATTTCCCTCTAGAAGCGTAATTCTTTGATTGACCAGTGTGACTTGAGAAGTGTAATATGGCTGCTTGCATTTAGGCTGTTGGTTGGTACTAACTCAAGTTAACATTTCAGTCACAGAGTCAAACTTATTTTGAAAGTATAAACAAATTAAACAATAAAAAACATTCCCCATTTTGTGTCAAATGTGTTATTTTTTAACATCATGTGCATATTCATATTTTTCCCACAGAAAATAATAATTCGAGCATTAGAGGGTTGAACAAGAATGCAGTTTCAAACGCAGTTGAATTACGAAGCGTGAGCAACCTTCGCAGCAAACAAGAAAAAAATTTATTTTAAATGGTTCCATCGTTGCCTTGCTAGAGCAGCACAGTCTAGTTGCAGTTCATGCACCTTATGACAAATGCGATTCAGTTCCAATAACGTAACTGCCGATAGAGATCTATGAAGTCCTTTCCATCGTGTTTTCGTAAGGCGTCGTGACCTTAAACAAGTAGGCTGAAAATGCGGTAGGTGGACAAAGAAATCCCCAAACAATGGGCTGTCTTTATTGAGATAGTTGCAACATTGCCAGCACTCGGACCTCTCTTTAGCTGTTTGAAAAAACTGGCCTTTGGAGAAAGCCAGTCGTGTTCTCATTTCAACCAGAAAGCAGTATTTTAGTCATTGCTTTCAAAAAGGATATTCGAATGCAAAAAAGCGCGACCAATGATGATGTGAAAGCATCTTTAGCAGTTCTACAGAAATGAAAGTTTTCTATCTGTCTCTTATCTATCATACAAATGCAACAACAAGTATCAGTCATTTGGGGTCAATTAGTCGCAATATCTCAATTTTAAACTACCCGATACATATCTTAATCGTTTTATTATACAGTGTGTCTCCGTTTAACCTGCAAACCCTCTATTTTCACAACGGTTAATCCTGAAACCATTCTTTCAATTACAGAAATGGTCGAAATAAGTTCAGATATTAAAAGTTTGAAGCGAAAAAAAAGTGAAAAATACGAAATCTAACTTTTCATATGGTCCCTAAATCCTCGCTATTGTATTTAAGGAAATCACAAGCATTCATCTGGATATGAAACGCCGCGTTTTGTCAATAATTCTGCAGAATTACTTACTTATTGAAACTTCAAATCGCGAAAACAGTATGATTTGATCACTTTTGCTTAGACATTCTTATACCATCGTGCTTGCAATATTTTTATCTACATTTTTATGCATAACTAATGCGAAAACTCGATGAGGGTAGGTCGACCTAGGTCGAATCTTGGACTATTTAGAAATATCAGAAGTGGCAAGTTTAACGTGAAAGCTATTAAAAAGGATGTTATTTACCAAACAAAGAAATAAAGCCTAAATAATTTTTGATCCATAGGATACATGTGCAAATATTTTTAGCAAAAGAATTATGTATTAACCCTTCGAACGGATTATGTTTCTTGTCTGTTTTGATTAACATCCGTGTCTGAGACGGGTATAGATTGGCTACGAAGAGATGGCGGATGAACTGGAAGCTGAAACGAATCACTTCATTTTGTAAAATGTAGGATGTGCGAAATCACGCTAGCAGTAAAACCATCACTGCTTGGGAGTCCTCTTCAAGCACGATCTTTATGATCCGACCCATTACAAAATTAAAAGTGGTCCGTTTCCGCTTCCAGTTCATTCATTAACTCTCCGTGGTCAAGCTATACACATTTTTTTTTTTTTTTTGCAATTTTCGCAAACTGGGCGATTGGTTTTTAGATTGTTAGGGTTTATTCGCATAAAATACAATAGGGTAGAGATATTCAATCTCTTACATTTTGGAAAATCCTTTGAGCTTACCTTTTTTCTTGAAGGAACCGAAGAGCAGAAAAAATAGGAAATCAAAGCTTTATCCTACCAAATTTACAAAATATTTATTGCATTTTTATTTTATTGGAATAAATTATCTTAGTAAGAAAATGAATGGAAAACTAATAGGTGTTTTCTTTTCGGTTTTCTAAAATATATTCTATGAATCATGAACAAAAGAAATAATAAAGCATGGGCTTCAATTCTTGGGTGCATATGTGCCAAGCAGTGGCGCAGCCAAAGAAATGTATTTTTCAATTTAGCACTCCAGAGCTGGTTTTTGAGATTTTCTCGGCTTAGTTTTCTTTGGAAAGACTTAAAAGGAATCACTTGCATATTATCAAATAAAAAAATGTCTTTTTTTTTTTTTTTCTAATTTGTGAGCTTCCCGCAGACCGGACAAAATCTACTCGCGGTGACCTCTGTTCTGTAACTCGAGTATCCCTTTATCTCTAAGATTTCATGGATCTCAAACTCTTCAGAAGACTGTGGGAACTTTCCATTATTCGAACTACCAATAACTCGAAGGTTTTAGCCGGTCCCCAGGGACTTTGAGTCATCTGCAATTGACTATTATAGAATAATGCGTAGTTTTGAAATGTGCAATGTTTCTTTATCAATAGTGACAAAATCACAAGTGTAATTAAATTACAGATATGTCAACTGGGTGGCGTGAAGGAAGGTGCTGGTCTAGTACACCTTCGATCACGGGTTCATAATCTACGGACGAAGTGGACAGTCGATGGCTTTTCGAGATTCAGAAAATCGTTGCACCCATGTCGCATGCGAGATTATGAGGCACGTTCAAGATCCCTTGAGTGCCTATTTGGCTCAGGCAATCTCAGTCAAATTAACTTATGATTGCAATATCGCATCGTCAGAGCACAGGTGCATACCATCTGGTGTGGCATTGACATCCGCGCCTTAATGGTGGAACCTTAAAAAACTGGATGTCATATCAAGGGATTGCACTAGGTTTTAAAAAGCTACGTCATCTTTCTTAGCCCGATTGGGAAGTAAAGGAAATTATTAATTGCAAGGAGGAGTGGAATTTCTAGTTGTTGGTAGCGGTCAATTTGGGAGCTCATTAACTTAACCAGCTGTTTGGACTCTCAACCGAACGTTCAGGAGTGTATCCTCAATCACAAGTCAATAATTTTCATACTGGGCCACGAAGGGTCCTCTCATTTGAAACTTTTCACTTTTCACTCTAGGGTCTCCCTTACCTACTACTATTTATTGTTTAACCAGTTGGATGGGACCCTGAAGACAGCTCTGATTTTTTGAACCAGACCAAAAGCCGAGCAATCCCTGGCCCAGCACCCCCAGAGATATCGTTTCACTCCGAGGACTTTGTGACCACGAGCATATTTAACGTCCCCCAGTGACCATCAATGAAAACGGTGGATCTTCGACCGGCGAGGATCGAACCTGGGAATCCTCCGGTCACAAGTCCGATGCCTTACCGATCAGCCCACCACGGCTGACTTGACACATAATTTACGAACATATTAATTAAATAAAAGACCTTAGGATCCAAAAAAAGATAGAAAGCAAAGAAACATTAGGGGACGAGTGGGAGAAAAATGTTGTTTGAGAGGATTCAAAAGAATTTGCGAAAGTTGCTTTCCCCCCCCCCCTCTCTCTCTCTAATGCTAACGATATTTTTTTATGACCCCCCATTTCATGCTTTTACGCAAAGCAAGTCTTATTTCCTATTCCCACGAGCTAACCAAAGAACATTGAGACAGTCCTCACCAAGAAACCCGAGGAATAATGCAGAAATGAAAAAAGATTGAAATAGGTTGCAATCGAAAGAGCATGTCGAGAAATTTTTTGACACGAAAAGTATTTGCCCTCGTGCCCCCGTAATCGAGATATAAGTCTACCAAAACTTTAAGAAAGCGCCAAATTTAAGACTTGGCAGGAGTTTGAAGATACCAATTTCTCTCCGACGATTTCACCTACTGCACGTGGTAGGACATACCCATCAATAAAGTGTGTGAAAAATGTTTTCCATTGCTCACTGAATCTCGTGAAATTTGGCACCTTTTTTTAAAATTTAGGCAGATTTTAAGACCTCATTTCTTAATAACTGGGACGCGTGAGCGAATAATAATTTTTATGCATCCAGAAAGCTCTTTCAAATGATACAAATTTAAGTTATTGTTCATTATTACACAAACGTATAGTTTCCTTGTCAGATCATGCCAGACAATCTGTGTGAAGTCCTCTGTCGGAGGAAATTTCAAATCCTGTTAAAGCTGCAAAAACGAAACAAAATAGGAACTTCCTAGAATTTTAAAGTTAATTGAAGGAAACTAAAAAGAAATTGCAATTTTTTATTAAGTGCACGATTTCAAGAATTTTTGTTTGAATAACGCTTATTTATTTGAGAACGAGTTCTGCGAAATTTCTTACATGTTGAACATTTTGCTCACGAGAGACCAACACGGAAGGCAATTTTGTATTGTTAATCAATGCCAAGTCAAGCATATACGCACGTCACTTCCGAAAGAAAAAGTGACGTACCTTCCTTAGATTACTTTCTTATTTGAAGTCCTATTAAATCTGAGTGTGTTTCTTTTCTTCAAAAATATAATACGCTATGATGAAATAGAACACATTTAATCATAACCTCATTACAATGAAGGAAGGAATTTAAGTGAATGGAGCATATGTATCGCATTGTAATATGGGAAATCTTAAGCCAACGATCATAAAAAGGATACAATCTTAGGAGCCGGGAAAAAAAAAAGTAACTCCAGACAAATTGTTTATTAAAGTTTATAAAAAAAATTTAGTGCAACAAGGCTTTCGAAAGATTTTTTTTTCGAAAGAATTAGTCGCCAATGTATTTTTTAAGTCGCCCGGGATTTGTCAAACTTTGTATTTAACTATCGGGCCGAAGCGTAAATGGTTTGAAAGTCGGTAAAATCCTAATGGTGGTCATAATCAATTCCGAAGGCATATCGCTCACAGATGTCAAGAGCCGTACATCTTAAAATATTTTTTGAAGTAACACTTATTGTTTTAAAATATGAATTGGGGATGTCCATAAATGATGTCACACTTTCTTTGACATACCCATGTCATGCTCGCTATATTACGTAAACATATTGTTGAGAAAAATTTTATGGTTTAAACCCAAATGTGCCACACTTCCTGTCACATCCTCCCCCTTGTCACAAACTTGTTGAAAATTTTTTTTGTCACAACTTCATGAGCCCTCTCCCCTCAAAGCGTGATATTTTTTGTGGGTGACTCCACTAAATGTTCTTTCTTGTCACAATACTGGTACAAAAATAGTTTACATAACTGGTTTGTGCGAGTTTTTAACGATATAATCAATAATGCCACATTTTTCAAAATTTCTAAGATAAAATTTTTTTTAAACTTTAACTGCACACAAATAAAAACTACAAAACCAACGAGCTATCACAAAATCTTTTAATTTTTTATTTTTGAGTATATTGCGGTATTTGGGTGGAAATCAAAAAACAGAAAAACTTAAAACCATTGACTTTTCAATGCTGTTAGTATTACCACTATTGTTGCCGGATATAGTATGTCCCGTTAGTCTAAAGATTACGACTTTCCTCTATCGCACAAGCTTTCGACCTAGCTTAAACGGAACCCTGGAACCCTACACTTTCCTGGAACTGTGACAGGGGTTCCGAAAGTGATCAATATTTGCTAAATAAAAAAGCCTAAATTTTAGTTGTCGCAAAAACTGTTTATTATTGCTTATTATATGTTTTATATTGTTGATTATTCATAGAAAATATTTCAGAAAACCAAAAGAAAAACCCCATTATCTACATCATTCATTACCTCCTCAAGATGTTTGCATTGTGATAAAATAAAATGCAATAACAACCTTGTCAATTTAAGTAAGATTAAGCTTTGATATAGTTTCTGTTCTTTGATGAAGAAGTTTTTTTCAAGAAAACAGTATACTCAAAGGGTTCACCTAAGTGTAAAAAGACTGAATACCCCTGCTCTAACGCTAAGAATCCACTCCCAAAATTGCGTCACTTTTGCGTCAACGGAAAGTTCTCAGTCACAAATTCCAATGGAGTGACTTGATGATGGACGTGAAAATGACATCATTCCTGAAGTACCAAACAAATCTCAAGTCAAGCACATTATTCACTCGAACATAAAAATTGAGATCTTTTCAGTTGCTCTCTCAAAAAAAGTACTAAGATTTCTAACATCCAATTTGTCACCCACCGTTGATAAACTAAAGATAACCGTGGAGAAAAGATAAGAATTTATTTCCGACGAAAGTTCATTACCCCAGCTCGTTACTGCAAACAAAATGCAGCCTTTGGCTCCATTTTCGCCACCAAACAAAATGCTCGGTGAAATCAATCCTTGCTGGTTCCGATGTTTTGGCCGCGCTATCTGGTACGTATCCATAGGTTTCTAATCTTGAAAGCGGACAAGATCTCCCACTTCCTGGAATTACCACATGAGAGAAGAACCAAGTCTTCACGTCCACACGCTTACAATGGCTCCAAGGTACCGCTGACCTACATAGCTTCGAATGGGAGCAAAATTCTTTTCGGCAACAATCGAAAGTATCTTTCTCCACGCTTCGATTCTCTTTGAAAATCGGGATAAACATCGGTTTAATGAGGAAATTCGTTACGCCACTTTTCGCCCAGAACATTGACATAGATGCAAATTTCCAAGCGGCAAAGGCCCACTCGGTTGCTTTTTATGCTGCTTCATGTTTTGAAACATGTACACAATAAATTTTATTTTTACTACTAACAAATTGAGGAGGTTTCACAAAGAATCAAGGAGGTTATCATTCTTTCACCAGTTAACCTTTAAGTGGATCGCACGCACTCCATATTACTTTCTCCTCCTCTCAAATCAGTTGACGTTTTCGGAAGCAGCTTCACATTATCATCATAACTTTCGGTTACTCGGAAGATAGTATAATACCAAAAATAGGATAAACATCAGTTTAATGAGAAAATTTGTTACGACACTTTCCATCCAGAACATTCGGAGAGATGCAAATTTCCAAGCGGTAAAGACCTATTTGGTTGCTTTTCATGCGGCTTGAAGTTTTGAAACATGTACAATAAATTTTATTTTTCATTAAGAAATTGAGGTTTCACAAAACATCAAAAAGTGGATTATTCTTGAACCAGTTAACCTTTCAGTCAGTCGTGCGCACCTGACAGGTGCATCCCTATTATTTTTTCCTCCTCTGTCATCAGTTGTCGCTTTCGAAATTAGAGCTTCATATTATCATCCTAACTTTCGCTTGACAGCAACTTATTATATAATAAACTAATTGAAAACAGAATAATGGCAATAATGGAATCACTACTTCTGGAAGAACAACTTGGTTTCAGAAGAGGCAGATCTTGTATTGGTAACACTTTTGTCGTGATGAAAATAATTGAGAAATACCGAGAATTTTGTTTTGTTTTTAAAACTTTGAAACGTATATCATCTTTGTAGATTATAAAGACTTTCAATCGTGTAGATAAAGATATACTGCATCTTCTTATAATGCAAAAGAGAGGGACCCCTCGGCATTTAGTTCAAGCACGCCAGTTCGATCCCTATACTAAAATACTAATTGATAAGAAGGAAGTTGAAACCAAAATGAGCTACACAAGGCTGTGGTCTATCCCCAACTCTCTTCAACATTTATATTGATGACATTTTACGAACATGGAAACTTTCAATAAGTTCTGATCCATCTGAGTGTTTCAACTACTGTCGATATATTCCTGTTTGCTGACGACCAAATTATAACTCAGTCAATGAAAATGACCTTCAAAAGTCACCCTATTTACTTCATAAAATTTTTCAAGATTATGATATGAAAATCTCAATTCCGAAAACCAAAACGATGGCACTTAAAGGAAAAGTGCCTAATAGAACTAAAATCGTTATTGATATCAAATGTATCGAGCAAATACAACATTTCACCTATCTAGGATGTGGCACCGCCTTTGACTATGATAGCGATGCCCAACAAAAGCTACACTTGTGACACTCTCGAAAAGATCCTTCAAGGGAAAAGAAACGCCACTAAAATTCTACAAGGTCAAGGCAGTTTCCAATTTGCTTATATGGATAAGAGACATGGAATCTGAGTGCCGGAAGAAGAATCCAAGCAGCTCAGGTGCGGTACCTAAGATTTTTAAAGGGCTGCATACTTATGGATAAAATAGAAAATGAAGATATTAGAAGAGAATTAAAGGTTATTAGCCTCTGTGGAAAAATTTACCAATACTGCAGTGATTGAAATGGCTATATCTGAAGTATGAAAAGGAGGAGACTTCCTAGAGCAGCCTTCAACTACAGGCCAAAAGGAAAGCGAGACCTTGCCAACTGAAGTCGGGACACTTAAAAAATAGGGATAAACGTCTGTTTAATAATAAATTTAGATATTTAAATTCCACTTCCCGTCCAGAATATTAGCATAGATGCAAATTATCATGCGGTAAAGACTAGAAATGCTTAATATTAGGTTTTCCCCCAAGATCTTGCGTTTTCAGTAAAGTTCTTGGTCTTATGGGATTTTGTTTTAAATTCTTGAGTTTTGGGTTTTATTGATGAAAAATACACATTTATTAAATATTTAAAGAATAAAACACTATTTCCCTTAAAATCTAATTTTTGGCACATCAATCTAAGATGGAGCTTTTTTTATTATTATTTATTAATTTATTTTGTTTTCTATGCACATGCTGTGACTAAGTAAAAAAAATATCATTCGGGAAAAAGCAAAAGAACTTTCTCGCACTGGAAGGAACTTCTTCATGTCGTAAATCATTCACTGCCTATTTATTTCCTTGTGTATAACTATATTAAAATATTAATAATAAACTTTTTTTTCTTTTGCAACAGACGATGTTTACACCCTTTCTAAAGAAAATTTTATGATGAAATAATTATCGAGAGCTCAATTGAGTATTTATTGTAATATTTTTTTATTTGCTCAATTTTAAGATAACACCGTGCGGCAAAAAAGAGAGAAAATAAACCCTCTCAAAATGCTGCTGACAACATTCTTGCTGATTCTCATGAAAAATAACATCCAAATATGACCACCATTTCCCCCCACCTCCCACCACACTTTGGAGACCCTCCCCCCCCCTCCTTTTTTTTTCAGTTTTCATCAGTTTCATAGCTATTATTTTCATTTAGAGGCAAACGGAGCAATATGTTAACCGTTAACATTCTTCTAAGAAGCTAGAGAGATTTAAAATTTCAAAAGCATGAATATTTGTAGCAAGGGACTCATAAGGGTATTCTACTCTAAAATGTTTAAAAACTCCTCATAAATTCTATTTCTCCTCACAATTGTTTCACTTATTTTTCAGTGCAAAAGCAGCGTATTGGTCTTACCCTACGAGCTTTGTGCACAAAAATATATTTACGTACTTAGTAAAAATTAAAAGAAAAAAATCTGGAAGCATCGCATGTTGCTTGGAAGCATGATGTGCATGTCCACAACCGACTGATTTTCATCGATCCGGGATTAAAAATTTTCTCACTTATTGGGAAAAAGTTGTTGTGATGCCGAGAGTAAGTACATAATTGAATTAAATTAGAAACGTGTTAAAAATTTAGGATTTGGAAAAAAAAATACATTACTTTCTGCTAGTTTTAATAGTTATAAATCAAGGACAAAGAAAAGGAATATGAATAAATCTATTTTCCTTCTAAGAGAAATTTTATGTTTGATGTTCCTTTCAAAAATCTATGCATCTGTAAACATATTTTGATCTTCATATTAATTATATTCATTACGAAAGGTAACAGGGAATTGGACAGGGAATTTGCTTCAAAAAGAAATAAATCAATTTAGTTTCTTTTTAAAGTGTCTTTTTAAAATGTTACGATGAGGGTCAAACAATAGAAAGCGCAATATAAAGGGGAAAAGAGGGCACATGTGAACAATTTTTTTCATTTCTTAATTTCTCAGAAAATATCATCAATTTCTCACAGAAAAAGGATCCGCATGATTGAACAGTGTTTTTTTGTGTCATGGATTTTTTTTTTTCAGATTTTTTAAAAAATTATTTCTTTACTTTATGGATTTTTTTTTAAAATGTCTTCAATTGTTCACATGTGTCCCTATATGGAGGCTTGTTTCACATGTGCCCTATAGGGAGGTACATGTGAACAAGCTTGGGGCGCAAGTGAACACGATTGAAAAATGCAGGACGAGCATCATATTTCAACGCAAAACTCTTTATAATGAAGCATATACGTATATACCAATTACATTCAAGGGCTTGTAACCTATACTGTGTCGGTTAAAACTGAATTGTACATGTACAGTATGAATTGTGCAGTAACTGTCATTAAGAAATATTTTTTCCAAATTACATAACTGTGCTCACTGTCAAATTTAAAAGTTTCATAGCATGTCCTAATCACTGGACCGACAAGAAAAAATCTTATAGGACTAATGGACTAAACAGAACAAAGAATATTTTATTGTATAAAGTTCATTAAAATTGTTATACCTGTATAGTGCGTTTAAGCTTCATACAGAATATGATGATGAATTTTGAAATTGTTCTAAACTTCGGAACTTAGTAAAAAAACGGAAACATTTCGTCTTTATTTTCCATACCTATATTATATACCACGAAATTTTTGGTCAACTATTTAAATAGTAATTAAAGAATTAAAAAATAAATAAAATAAATAATTAATAATTTATTTTATTATTTTTTATTTTTTAAATTTACTGTTAATTATTGTTACATAATTAATAATTATGCAACACTAATCAACAGTAAATTTACAAACTTATTGCAGCAAAATAATAATTATAAATCTTTACATCCCTTTTAACATTTATAATAAGCTTACACTAAAATTTATATTTCGAGAGGATGTGGGAACTGTTCACATGTGCCCCTACATGTTGTGTTTACAAGTGCCCCGTCATCTATCTTAGAACTAATTTTCAAAAAATAAATTTTTAATTCAATTAAAAAATTTAAACATTGGCATAAATTTACGTGAATATTCATATAATGATTTGCAATAATTAAATTTAGCTTATTATTTAGTTTAAAATATGTTTTAACACAAAGAAGACAGTGATAAAAGTACATCAGTATCTGCTAAAGCAAAGAAGCTAGGAACATAAACTGGTTCCTTGCTCTGAAAGTTTGACTAAGAAGTAGGGCTGGTACTGCTATTACTTGAGAATTTTTACAGATTTTTTGCTTGACGTTATCCCAGTAAAACATACCATGTTCACATGTGCCCCCTTTTCCCCTACTACACAAAGTTAATTATGTGGCAGGATCCTTTTGATAAAATACTCCTTAGAGTCAGAGTTGGCAAAAACCCAGGTTTTTTTTAAGCCCATGGACCGAGGGTTTTTTGTGGTTTTTTTAAATAAAACCCAAAAAAACCCAACTAAAGTTGCGTTTTTTTGTCTTTTTTTTAGGGAAAATGTGGGGTACTTGTAGCATAAGTATATAAACAAAGTGCAAAAATTGTATTGGGGTAAAAAAAGCTAGAAAACTAGTTAAAATTCAGCGATTTCTGAAGAAAAGTATAAAAGACGAAAAAACCCAAGAATGGTGAAGTTTTAGATTTTTTAATTTTCATTATTACCAACAGTTAAGGCAAAGTTACTTCTTGAGTGATAAAATCTATTGTTCGTTTTTAATTATTATTATTTTTTTTTTTTGCATTTTACTTTATTGTATTTCATTTTGTTATGCAAAACTACTGTAGAACCTCAAGTAGTTTTAAAATCCCTTTTTACTGAATTCCAGCTTAATCAAGACATTTCTTTGAATTTTATGTTGCCTGTTTTTCTATTTCTGTGTACAGAGTAAGAAATATTAAACTTTTTCGTGAGATAATGAAAATACTGTACCTGTCGACCGTTTGAAAAATCTGTTCATTTCTAAAAAATGTACCTTGTCTTTATTCGAGATTTGTGATGTGTTGGTTAGCAGAAAATAATTCACATGAGAGCATTTTAACTAGATTAGTTTTCTCTGTACAATCTACAAATATTGAGAAAATCAGACGTGACAGGAGTTGGTCAAGACAATTCGAGTTATTTATTGACCAGTTAAAGAAAAAAGTTAAATATATTTATTTAAAATCTTTGAAGTATTTTTTTAATGCCGTTAAGAGTTAAGAAATACTATTAAAGTTCAAAATTCATTTTTTATGTTCATTGTCTGTGGTGAAAAACAAATAAAAAGTTTAAATTGTAAAAGTATTTAAATTAATTAATTTTTTTTAAAACATCTCAGAAAATTTAAAAAAACCCAAAAGTGGGCTAAATAATGGTTTTTTTTTAAATGGGTTTTTTCAAAAAACCCATTGGGTCCAATTCGGCCAACCCTGCTTCGAGTGGCGCCCAGTGGTGGCGCTAGGAAATCCCCGACAGGGTGGCAAGCTTGTCCGACAGGGGGGCAAAGCCAAATTTTAGTTTGCAAGATTCCCCCCCCCCTCCAATTCAGGTGATGAAGAAACTAATCATTCTTTGCGTCTAAGAACACGAATTCCCTATAAAAATTAAAAGCAAAAAATAAAAATTTTAAAATAGATAAAATGAAATATGTAGGGAAAAAAATTAAATTTAAAATGAAAAACATAAAACTAGGCTTTTGTGAGCAGGGTCATCGAGCGATCAATAAACTAGAAGTGTCTGAGAATCAGAATTTGACGAAAAATCTAAACATGATGTAAAATTATTATAAATGTGTGCTCAACATAGTTTTATGCAGAGAAAGAAACTTAACAACAGGAATTTAGTTGTGCGTGTAGAAATTAGGGGGGTCCGGGGGCTCTCCCCCTGGAAAATTTTCGAAATTGTAGCTCTGAAAACGAAATTTTAGTAGATCTGTAACGGTATTTTATAGGGAGTATGAGAGTCGAGGTGCACTCCCGAAAAAGTTTCAAAATTAAAGTATCGAAAACGCAATTGTAGGTCATGTTTGGTAACGTTAGGGTGATGGGGTTAGTGACCGATTAAGATACTGAGGGTTCCTCCCCCCCCCTCCTTCCATAATCAAACCCTATAAACACACAAATTTACGGGTGGAAACTCCAGGGCAAAAGGTTATAGTAGTGCTCATCCACTAGCTCAAAATATTTATTGGGGAGCAGAGAAACCCACATCTTAAGTAAACAGTAGAAGAGTAACTAATATTAAGTTAAAAAATTCAAAAGAAACTTGAGCCCGATGCCTAGCTTTATATTAAGATAAATATTAAGATAAACTTCGCGAGTCAGAACACGTATAAAATTAAATTTATTTATATTTTTTTTTATTATATTATTTTTCCGAGATTACTTGGGAAAGCATGGGAAAGGGAAAACGATCACAACTACTAAGTTTTGCTAGCGCAAAAGTAGAATCAAGAGAAAAAATTGAAAATCTTTTGAAGAGCCTAGTTTGCTAAAACCAATTACAAGTGAAATACTTGTTTGTTAACAAATAGAAACTGGAAACGGATAAAAATTTTGCGCTAAAAAATTAGAAAAGGAGCACATTTTTACGGTTTTTAACTAATTTCTATGGTAATAAAAGGTCTACATCGATTAGGCCTAGCTGGTGGTGGATGGAGCCGGCGAGCAGCCGGACTAATCAAATAAATAATCATGATAGTTTCATAGGGGCCGCAAACATATTTCATTCCTAGATTTTTAAAAATATCATCGTACAAATCACAGCTATTTGTAGGAAAATGTGTGGGCCGCCCAAGCATGTTTGAAATAGAAAATAAAAGTCAAAATGTAGTGAGCGAGATTTTAATTATTGAAATGAATAGTCTCACCAGTAGTTTTAAGCAGGACTGCGGAGTCGGAAGAAAAATGACCGACTCCGACTTTGGGAATTTTAGAGATTTCGACTCTGATTCCACAAGAACTGGCAGGGTTGCAGATTTTAAGGGAAAATGATCGACTCCGACTGTTGAATTTTTAAACCTTCGACTCCTGACTCCGACTTCTTTACCTCAAAATCAGTTTGACTTCAACTCCTCACAATTGATTCTAAGTTTTTGAATGTACAAAGCGAAAGTATTGTGTGTGTGTGTGCTTTGCGTAATCCCCCCCCCCCAAAAAAAAAAAACGAAACTTGATAATATGGTCGGTATCATGCTAAACTCAGTAACAAACGAAGGTGAAAAATCGGGAATCTCGTTTTTCAAATTGAATGGTTTGCCGTAGTACTTAAAAAGGGCTATTACTACAGTACACTTCCGATTATCCACGGAATTGAGTGGCCCAGGTATCGCGGATAACGAAAATCGTGGACAATCCGAAAAAGGTTTAAAACCAGAGGTAAAGAAGACAGAAATTATCTTTTGCTTGAAAATGATTGTATTATAAATAAAACGTGATACGTTTAAAAGAGATGCGGCATTAAAAATTATTTGTTTTTCAAGTTCTACAGAACTAGAATAAACTAGAATTTAAATCATGAGTAGGAACTTTCCGTCGACCTAAAACACTCAACAGCTCAGAAGTGAAAACAGTGACCACAACAAAAAAGATCACCCCAAACCATTCTCAATCGGAACAGGTGATAAGGAATGATACCAGACTTCCCTTAAAAACCGGTATATATTAATGTCTTACGCTCCTTAGGGGATAAACTAGGGGTCTTCAGTAAACACATGTGTTTTACCGAAATCAGCTGAACGTTTTCCCTTGAGGCACGTGTCAAAAAGAAGTTGATGACAATGCATAACGACTTTCACGTTTTTTGAGAAGGAGCACTTGTCGTGGGAAAGGGAAAAAAAAATCTAGGACGAATTGATTTCAGATCCTTGTTTTTGAAGAACAAAAATTTTCTCCACAAAAATTTAATTTTTTCTTTTTCTTTTTCCGAGACTTTCGCGGATAATCCACCCCGCAATAATCCGCTCGTGGATAATCGAGAGTTTACTGTACATCAAACAATAAGATTTACACTTAATGTTACTTACAAAAATTAAAACATTGAAAATAACTGAACGCGTCTGGTGGACAAAAATATTGTTTTGGCTCTCCTGAAAAGAGCCAGTTTTCACATTCGGTAGTTCATCATGGTGCCGACGATATTACGCCAGAAACAAACTTATTAAGTATCAAAGTGATTAACATTAATTGCACCAGTTTTCTCTTGTGTAAGATTTTTAATTTTTTTTAATTAACTATATACTTAACTTTTTTTATTTTTCAAATCTTTTGAAGCTTTTATAATTCGAAAATACATAACCATTAGTTTCAAACTTTTTATTTAGCCTGCCAGTTGAAATCTGTCATACTTTGAAATTTTAAGTTTTAATTCACTTTCCAGACTAAGGGGGGGGGGGGGGTAATGTAAATTCTAAGTCTTACCCCAAAGTTTATCTACATGGACCCTTTTTGCAGATCTACGGAGTCGGAGGGAAAATGGCCGACTCCAACTCAGGGACGGATTCAGACTTAACGGGGCCCTAAGCTATTTTAGGTATGGGACCCCTTTTGTAGTTTTAAAAACGTTTCTCTCGGTGGTGTAAGAGGTTTTTTTTTTTAATTTTTTTCTCCTTTACTCTGTCTGTCTCTTTCATCTGATACATATAGCAATATTTTTACTTTTTTGATCGTGCTTTAATATATATATATTTTTTTTTTGATGTACTTTTTTTGATTGACCTTCAGAGGGGAACAGTATCAAGAGAGTAACCCAAGACTCCGCTTTAAGTGCAGTATAGAATATCCCCAATTGTAGGGGGTCGGAGGGTTTCTCCCCTGGAGGAAATTTTGAAAAATAGATATAAAATTCTGCATTTTGAAACCTTATAAGATGTAGTTGGAACTACAAAAATATCAAGACAGAAATAGGCAAACAAACCTTTTTTTAAGTTATAAACTCTTTCAAAAATTAAGATAATACACAGTAAAAATTGTTTTTGATTCGCAAAAACCAATGACAGCAGTCGACAGAGAGAAACAGCGCGTGAAACGAAAAGACAACGCATTGCTTCTTGCTCACATTGGCTTTCGATACAATTAGTTTTTAATCACCCCTCCAACTCACCGACAAACAATTCAACTCCGGCTCCTTTATCAGTTCGACTCCAACTCTCACTCCGACCCCGCAATCATTGGCAGTGTTACAAGTATTGAGGGAAAATGAATCCGACTCCGACTCTTGGAATTTTTAACCTACAAATTCTGACTCAGACTCCTAACTCCTTGTCTCCAAAATTTGTCCAACTCCGACTGCGCAGCACTGCTTTTTTACACCATTTTAGTGCTTGAAAAAAAGCATATTAAAAAAAAAATAGAACATAGCTTGCAAAAAAAAAAAAACTTAAACAAGACTGAGTCTGGTATCAGTCTGTAAGTTGGTTTGATCGATCTCGAAAGAGCAATGTTGACTTTTGAACTGGACTTGGTCCGATCAAATGATTACAGTGGTCTAAGCTAAGCGCAGCTTTTTGAAGGTTTCACTTCAAGTTAGAAACACGAGTTTCGACTACATGATAACATCTGAATAAAATTAAATTTGGAAGAAAAATGTATGTTTCCAATTGCTTTTAACATTTTTCTCAAAAAGAACCCAAACCTGATGCATTACCCAACTCGACGTTTAATAATCCAATGATTGTTTAGTTGCGCCAAAAACCCGATGTTTAGTAAATCATTCTCATTTCTTCTTCATTCCCAGCAAAACTATTATGCAGCCTGCAAACAAGATCAATATAAGTTTTTGAGAAAAATGTATTTAAAACGTTAAACATCTATTTGCTTTTATTATATTAGTCCAAAGAATTTTTTTCCTGCATTTAGCATTTGCCGACAAGACATCATTACACTAAAAAATTAAAACATTAAATCTGCTTTAGTACACTTCCTTGTATAAGGTAAAAGGATCGTTTACTCATCGATATGTTTCGTTGGAGAATAATTCAACAATAATCAAATAAATTGTGAATAACTATAGTAATAACTTACTTGTAACTTCTGAGTGAAAATGAAAGATAATATTGCAATCATTTACCCAGAGAAGTACTTTAAGACGCATCAATGAGTGCGTCTGCACACTTGACATGCAGATGAAGAGCTCTTTAGCGAATGTAATAGAAAAGCAAACATCTTCGCAGCATGTTTTTTCTCCGATGACAACCTCCCCCCCTCCTCTCTTGTCTCCTTAGCTCGTCTTGTCTTGGCTATTGTCATTCGGTATGTATTTGTCTCGTAAATCCGATGACGACGCCTTAGGTCTGACCGGTAATCACCACTACATTCTGCAGGGACGGGGATGGTAACACCCTGAGGCCAAAGCCAGCTCATCGACACCCTGCATCTACAAACAGAAATTTCAAGGATCAAAACACACCATTTCCCCCGAAGCAATAGCTATACTTTGTCACCATCTGGACGACGTTATACGGACTCTTGCTAACCTTGCCTCAAAGGGGATAGTTTTTTTTTCCTTTATATATATATATATATATATATATATATATATATAAAGAGACTTCTACTTTTTTCTACTAATTTTTTTTTCGAGTTCATATATGAGAAAATATTTATCATTTACGATAAACGCCAAAGCAAACAGATTCCCCGACGAAATACTAAATTTTCCCAGACGGGGGGGCAAGACGTTTCCGACAGGGGGGCATTTGCCCCCCCTGCCCCTCCCTTGGAGCCACGTCTGGTGGCGCCGGAGCACGCCACTCTTTTTCACTTTCCAAATTGACTCTCTCATGAAATCACGCAAGTAGGTTCCGTTTTCCCCTGTTTTCTTCGCGCATTTGTTTCGAAACGTTAAAAGGGCCTGTAGTCCAGTTAACAGGTAGGCTTGCTTTGCAAAAGGTGGGGTATACGTAATTTTTAATTTGTAAACATTAGTGCCAATATGAAAAAAAAAAACGAGTTATCCAAGATAAACGATTCCGGAGGAAGTTTTGGGGGCCGAAAAACCAAGAAAATCTGTGACTTTTTGTTGGGTTTCCGAAATATCTCAGAAATGGTTGAGTTTAGAAAAATAATTTTGTATGAAAAGGATAAAATTTCTTACAACCTTTTCGTAGCGTTAAGAGCAAGCGCGTTACAACTTCTTGGGGGGGGGGGAGCTGAAATTTCTTTCCAACAACAAAATTAAAGTGCATATTAAAAAGCCACTAGTTGCATGACCTTAGAACTTGGAAATAATGTGTGTTTCGTGGCTGACGGAGAGGAAGAGTTTTATATCAATACTAAACCGTCATTTATGTTGAATTGTCAGAAATTTTTGCTTGTTAGTACCCTAACATTTAAATACTCTCAAAATGCACTTGCTGATTCTTAAGTAAAATGACACCCTTAATCCAAATCTTCCTACACCGTTTTCCCAATCGTTTTTATTGACAGTATCCCCATTTTCTCAGCTGTTATTTTTATTTGGAGGAGGAGGGGTGTAGCCGAGCATTATATTAACAAGTAACTTTCTTCCAAGGACATAGAGAGGCAAAAAGTTCAAAAGCAAGGATATTTGCAGCAAGGAGGGAGACTCATGGGAGTATTCCCCCCTAAAATATTTGAAAAATCATAAAAATGATGTCTTTCTGGATTTTTTTTTTCTTACAAATATTGCATTTTTGTTAGTTATAAAGTTGTAATCTGAATATTATATGCTGCAAATAAATGCGTGTACATGAATTCCAGTTACACAATACTGTACATCGTCTCTAATTGGAGTCTGATGAGGACTACATCTGGCAGACCAGAATTGCTAATGTGTGGCCGGTGGGGGGGGGGGGGGGGGTAGAAAAATGGGAAGCAAGAAACGAAAAATGTTGAAAAACTCTCGCAAAACTAAAGGATCCAGTAAAATTTTTATTAAAATACTTGGGGGCTACACCCCCTGTTTGTTTTGCTTACCAAAACCCGTTCGCAACCTGCGGTGACTGAATGCCGCTTGCGGCGGGTGACAATTGATGATTTTAATGCTTTTATCCCAGATGTCCTTAGGACATCCATGGAATGGTGATCTACTCAGGACCTGTGATTTCCAATCACTTGTCTCCGAGGAGAGACAGGGAGGAATGGTTTCCCGTGGATGTTTCAATGATGCCAGCCAGTATTGCCCTGGTAGACATTGAGGAGATAGGATTACAGACACGCAAAAGTTGATCTGGTACAGATGTGCATTATTTATAAGGAGTAAATGTCCCCCCCCTCCCCGGGTTTGAGGAAAACTGTCCATTTTCAAACAGCTGCAGAGAGCTTACTATTTATCATTTGAAACTGAGGAAACTGAAACGAATGGGGGGAGGGAGCTATCACTAAAAAGGGGTGGGTGATGGGGGGGGACTGTGATCAATTTTAGACTTGAGGGATCGTTTAACATTAGAATTAACAAGAACTGTGTCAAAAGCATTTTTTTTTTTTTGCCGCGCAGTGTTACTAATAATGCGATGTTTGTATATAAATGTGAATGATTAAATGTTAAGGTGCTAATAAGCAAAAATCGTAGACAATCGAGCATAAATGACGGTTTTAATATTGATAATGAACCCTCCCTCTCCGTCAGATACGATACACATTATTTCCATCCAAGGTCACACAACTAGCGGCGCTTTCATGCACTTCAATTTTGTTGTTGAAAAGCAATGCCGATTTTCAAGATGTTATACCGCGCTTGCTATTCATCATGCTACAAAAGTATCGTAATTGTAAAATTTAATCCTCTGTAACTGTTAAATAAGAGAATTTTCAAAACTTAACCATTTCTGAGATGTTTCGAAAAACCTACAAAAAGTCATAAATTTTCGTGTTTTTTCGGACTCAAAACTTCATATTGATCGTTCATATTGGATAACTTGCTTTTTTTTATATTGGCACTAATATGTAAAAATTTTTAAAAATATCTTCCCCACATTTTGCTCGGTACAATATATTCACTGACTGAACTACTAATACACTGAAACGTTACATAACACAAGCTGATTTCTACCCATGCACAGTCGGTTTTTGTGCATCAAGGGAGGATCTAACTCCCAGAAACTGGAACTCCGGATATTAAAATTTTCCGAATATGCACAGCGTAAAATTTCAAGTTCGTTTAAGATACTGAAAGCAACAACAGCACAAAAAAAAACCTATAAGGGAAAATCAAAAGGTTTGTTTTTTAAAACAGAGCGTTTTATAAAATAACAGTCACAAAAATGAAGAGGAAAAAAGCAGAAAAACCCATAACATTTCAACTTATACAAACATAGCGATCGCAAAAACGAACCATCCTTGTAAATAAATACGAAAATTGTTATTATTTATTTTCATTCTTTTACAACGTACTTGCTTCCCATTTTTTAAATATACTTCAACGCGTTTTTAAAATGATGCCGAGCCGAACATTTTGGTTTTTCAAGACACTAAGCAAGGAAAATGGCCAATTTCGAATGAATGAGTAGCAAAGAGATGAATAAGATTAAATGTTTGAACTAATTTCAATGAATTCATAACACAGACAAAAAGTAAATGTCGGAACAAGTAAGTTGGCAGTGTCTTGCATGATCGCTTTACCGATGTTTATCTTTTTGTTTACTGCTTGTTTCTCTTGTTTTCCTTCTTTTTATTTATTTCTTTATTTTTATTATTTATTTATTTATTTTTTTCGTTTAAGAAGGTAAGCTTGCAAAAGATGAAAGGTGCCCAATTAGTATGTTTGGCGGAAAAAAAAATAATAATAACAATAACAACATAAGTAAATTGTTCTTCATTTTCGGAGGAGTGGAAAATAAAAGACTTTGGGATTCAGTATACATGTAGACTCTCAATCTCATTGTGGAAAAATAATTCTTTTTTCATTAAAATATTCATTTTTTATAAGTTTTAGAGCCAATATTATTATTTTGTGTGGGGTGTTTTTCTTTTAAATTTTTGTAAAAGCTAGTGGAACAGTGGAAGAAGAAACCACCCTTCTGATCACTTTACTGACATAGTCTTTACTTGATTACTTGTTTGCTTTGTTTCCCTCTTTTTCCTCCCCTCCCCCCGCAAAAAAAAAAAAAAAAAAAAAAAAAAAAAAAAAAAATCATGTACAGCTTTGGCAGGCCAAAGTTATGTATTTAGTGAAAACTATGGTAATAATAGTAGTAATAAACTGTTTTTCTTTATTTTAGAGAGTTTGAAAATAAAGACTTCTGGTTTTTCGGTATATATATGTAGTTTATTATTCATTTTACATGAAATCATGCCCTTTATGAAAGTCATTGTGCCCTTTCTATATCGCAAGATCTTTTTAACAAGTTTAATAGACCAGCCCGCTTTAAATATATATGTGTGCGTGCGTGTGTTTTGATAGTTTTGTAAAAGCCAGTGTCAGTGGTAGGATAGCTTTCCCGATGTTATATTTTCTTGATTGTTTATTTATTTGTTTTTCTTACCGTTTTATTTGTTTTTTTTTTTTTTTTTATTTGTTAAGAAAAACTCGTGAAGGGTGGGAGATGCCTTAGCTATATATTTAGTGAAAAGTCGGTTGTTATTCTTCGGTCAAATAAGCAGCAAAATCTATCCATAAAACAAAACGGTTCACCTACCATCACCCATTGACATTTCAAGCATCCACTTCTAATTAAAACATAACATAATTTTTAAAGACGAAAGTCGATGTACGGTAGACATGAGTTAGTTGTAAGACACTCATTTTTTAAAGGAATAAATTAAAAAAAAAAAAAAAAAAAAGCCTCTCGATTTCACTGGAAAAGTCGATTTGATGTTAAAATAAAAAATTAAAAACCTTCTTTAACTAGCTTCTTCGATAAATTTATTTATTCGAATAAGAGTAAAAGGGATTAATAAAAAAAAAAAAACACTCCACTACATTTAACGCAACTTTGTTTCATTTCGTAAAAATAAATATTTAAAAGTAAACATAACATTTTTATGCGCAGAAACTACGACATATATAGTTGATGAAATGTGAGCCGCGGTAATCTACATACATAAAAGAGACGACGTAATAGTATACAAAAGGATTTCGACAGGCCTTCAGTGATCACTGTTTATGTTTATGGTTGGCGGAAGATGATTTATGTTTTGAGGGCAGGAACTTGGAAATGGGGTGTCTGAAGGTTGGTGCCACAAAAATAACGGACGTAAACGATTACTTTTGTTTCAGTAACGGTTGGTTATATTGGTGATATAGTTACAGCAATCATAATGCAGATACGGAACAAGAAATATAAAGGAATGTGACAGAAATTTAAAGGGCAGCAACATACCTGCAGTCGTCAAAGCGACATGTCTTCTACGGCGATGAAGCCCGTAAATGATTGAAGCTGCACACAGTACAATCAACACAGATCCGATAGCTATCAGAATAATAGCTGCTTCTCCTAGAGTATCAGAATTTGCCAAAGATGACGAAGAAGAAGGCTCTCCCAGCTGTATACCCATGACTGTTTTTTGTGTTAGCCCGTGTACGACTAACCCGCTGCCTTTCTTCCTCTTGCAAGAGTCGTCTGACACTTTTCTTAAAAGAGGGACAGATGGGAAAAGCTAGAGCAAATCGTTCTCTTTTTTTTTAGAAAGAATGCGGTTCATAGTATGTGCTGCCATCTATTAGCAGCGCAAAACATAATTCTAATATCAAAAGCGAGTAATGTCAATAGAGTTTAAAATGCATCATGGAAGATCAAGTTTTTAAACAAAAATTGCCCATTTGATTTTCCTTAATACAACTTTCACCTTTTTTTATTTCAACCACTCTGATTTGAAGAAAAAAAAACTGGTACATTAGAATGCATTATTTGGTACATCGCTTTTCTTCTCACAAACAGTTTGAAGGAATCCTTTTGCACATAGTATGCATATAGGGTCCTTTGATCTGTCATAAATCACTTGCACCCCCTGGCGTTAAAAAATTAAATAAAGATAAATTTGCGTCATATTTTTTTCTAACTAAAATTTTCCTTTTAATAATACTACTAATTAAATTAATAAACAATTTACAAAAACTTTACTTTTAAAACAATTAAAAAAACGCATCACGAAAAATACCAATCTTAGAGCGCCGGCAGAGGGATACAAGAGGCTGCTACTTTCACCGACAGCTTTAAAAATAAAATATACTTTTCTGAAGAAGGATATAAATACGAAATGCATTAACGAAAAAAAAATGTCATGAATATTTCTATAAAAGCCGGAGAAAGGGGATGCACGTTCGCCTTCCCTGGCTTTTAAAAACAAAATTTAATTAATTAAAAATGGACAACTGCAAAATATTTTTTAAAATTACAAAATGTATCACTAAAATTATTAACCCCTTTTTGATGCCCATTTCGTTGGTAGAAGGTACAAAAGGTGCACTTTCAGTCAAGGGCGTATATAAGGGAGGGGCTGAGGGGGCCCGGGCTCCCTCCAAAATCTGGATTTTTTTTTTTTTTTTTTTGCTAAAGGTAGTTAGTTATTTTTGGTTTAAAAAAAAGAATAATTATGATAGAGATAGTAAAAATTATAAAAAGCTAGATCAGAGATTTCCGAACTGGGTGCCGCAGGGGGAGGTGAGGGGTGCCGCGAAGGGACTATAGAATGCTGTGAGAAAATTTTAATTCTTCAAAGGGTGCCGCGCGAATCATTAAAGTTTGGGAACCTTGCGTTAGCTGGGCTGGTACTAGGCAATTGTGTTCAAAAGGGGTCAGGGGATCTGTACCCCTTACTCAAGAAAACAACGTGTCTTCGGAAAGTGAGATTATTTCAACAAAAAGAAAAGCAAATTATGTTGGGAAAAATATTTCAATTCTTCCAAAAAGATATCTTTAAATTTAATTTTTTTTAAACAAATGCAGCTTATTGCTTAGCAAATTCAGTTCCCCTCTCCACCCCCTCCTCTTTTTTTTCCTTCCTAGTCTGTCTGAAAAGAAGGGTCTTCAAAATGTTTCTCTGTTTAACTAGCGTCCCCAGCAAGACATTCAAAATAATTTTCAGTTGTTCGTTTGGAGTAATGATAGAAATTGACGTCCTAAAGACGCATTTATTTAGGCGTTTTTCAGATATCAATTTCATAACATTTCCTGAGGAGGGTCCCCGAACAAACACCCCTTCATTAAGGTTATTACAAAAAATAGTCTGAAATTGTGCCTTTTTAGATTTCAATTTTGAAAAGCTTCGGAAAAAGATCCCTTAAACCTCTCCTTTCGTCTAAACGTCTCCAAAGATGACATGAAACTGCGTTTTACCTTTCAGAGAAGGATTCTTAAGTTCTTCCTTTCCAAAGATGCCTAATATTAAAGAAAAAGTTTGAATTGCTTTTGAAAAGAACCAAAGAACCTTAAAATTAAAGAAATTAAAAGTTACTGACTATTTATCAGTTTATTTCGTCCAACACCTCATATTTCTTTCACCCCCCCCTCACCCCATTTTAAAGTATTTTTTATTTTTCTTAGTCGGTCTAAAAATATGAAAGTTTTCAAAATGCTACACTTTGCAAGCCCCCTCCATCCACTAAAACCATTAAAGAGCTTCTCAAACCTCGTTTTCAGGGCTTCACTGTCAAAAAATTTTCAATAGACAATACGAAACACTTTGCCTTCTGAAAGTATCGAAAGTCGTTTAAGATTGCTTTTATGGAGCTTCAATTTCGAAAAACGACCGAGCCCCTATAACGTTACCAAATATGGTCCACAGTCACGGTTTTAAGACTTCAATTACGAAAAAATTTCGGACGGAGGGTCCGACTGCTCCCGTATGATATCTGAAAGTGAAAAAACTCGTTTCGAAAAATTTAAGATGGAGAGCGTTCAAATCCCTCTATCTAAAATCACTGAATATTTCTTTGAAACTTCGTTTTTTAGGACTTAAATTTCAAAATAGTTTTTAGGGAGAGCCCCAGAACTGCCCTGCCCGTAACATCAATGAAGTTATTCCGAAACTACGTTTTTAGAACTCCAATTTCGAAAAGTTGAGCGGAGGGGTCGTGGATTTCGTTCTATTAAAAAAAAAAAAAAAAAAAAAAAAACAAGCGAGGGCAACTTTAAAAAGCCCCATTCCTTTCATTACACTAACGTTAAAAAATATAGCCTCTAACGGCGTTTTAAAGATTTCAATTTCTAAAAATTTCCGCAGAAGACCGCCCCCTCTCCCCCCCCCCCCGATTTTTTACTCCCCATAGCATTCCAAAAACCATCTAGAACTGCGTTCTTAGAATTATAATTCCAAAAAGATTTCCGGGGGAGAACCCCCGGACCTCCCTCCACCCCCTCCCACCGAAAGCGAGAATTTCTTAAGAGTGCCCTCCTATCAATATTTTTTGGTTGCGCCAATAGGTGACAGTATGAAGTCCTTGCCTCACTTCGAAAAAAAGATCAGGGCAATGTTGCTACCCCCTTCAAAAAAAAAAAAAAAAAAAAAAATTGAAATTACAAAAAAAGTGGGGAGGGGGGAGCTAATCTGGTTATATGGGCCCTCTCCAAAATACAAACATATATACGCCACTGCTTTCAGTCACCCCCCCCCCCTACCTCCACCACCACTTTAAAAATAAATTAATTTAATTAATCAAAAAATACAAACTCCAAAATATACTAAAAAAGCTACAATACATATCACGATAGTTATTAATCTCTTGTTCATAAGGGATGCAAGTCACAAGTACACGTGTTCCATTTTAATCCAACTAAAATTGCTCACTTACTACTCAATAATATCATAAAAACAACTATGGGTAATTCTCCAAAAACCTGACATTTTCCAAACATAATTTTTTTTAATGAAAATTCTTAAAAAAATCTGAAAAAAAAAAAAGAAAAAGAAAAAAAAGGAAATTATATTTACTCTATGTTAGGAACTTACTTTGAGAAAAATAGAGGGAACTCACTTTAACTATGCTGCACCCCTCCAAACATGGCGTCAAATTTTTTCACACAGCAATGACCAGTACAATCACAAGCATCACCAGGAGAATGACAAAATGAGTTTCATCAAAGACTATGAAAAATTTAACTATAGTAATAAAGAAATAATTGTAATCTAAATCAAAAAGTATGTAATTGCATGACAAAACAAAATCCATATCAAGCCTCCCTTAACGGACACTCCCAAACAGAGAACAACTCCTCGAGTCCCAGTCCCTTTTTATAGGCTTTTTCATATTATTCACTCTAAATAGCTTACACTTCGAATAATGGGCAGTTATTTTAACAAAAGATTTTTTTTCAACTGGTATACTAAAATTCGAAACCAACAAATTAATAACAATTTTCGCATTAAGTTCCACTGTTAGTTATTTCTAATTCTCTAATTTAGAAAAGTTTTTCTGACTCTAGAAAGTTGTGCTCGAATTTATCTAAGTCAGAAATTTAAAGCAACTTCATTTACCTATTCGAGCAACATTAAAATTACAAAATTTATAACCAACAAATCTCTTTTTGAATGATTCGTCTGAACAAGAAAAAAAGAAAAAATAAACAAATAAATATAATTTTACTACTGCTATTTTATTTATCGTTCTCTTAATTCAGATTTTCTCTTGTTTCTTTTAATCATAATCTTATTTTCTAACTAATGCATTGTAAATAAATTTTGTTCTGCTTCATGTATTACTAGTGCTTTATAAATAAACCTTTTAATTCAATTACACACTCTGAGTAGAGTTATTTTTTTATCTGTTACGTTAAACAACAATGTTGTCCAGGAGAATGACAGCAACAATGTTACATTCCCCATTTTTGAACTTCTGAATTTTAATAAGAACAGCAGACAAATCATATTTACAAAATACTCAAGAATCCAGCCAAATGGTGATAATAAACAGTGTTGTAGGACAGCAGATTAAAAATTCCTTCTTTTTAAAAAAATCTATACTAATAATATAAATTTGAAGAATTCGTTTGTTTGAACACGCTAATCTCCGGAACTACTGACTCAAATTGAAATAGTCTTTTTGTGTTGAATAGTCCATTTATTGAGGAAGGCTATAAGTTTTTTTTTTTTTTTTTAATCAGATTGACCGAAATATTTGTAATTGCAAATTAAATACTTAATTGTTTAGTTCTATGAATTCCTAATACAGTGAAACCTCCCTTAACGGACACTCCCGAATAACGGACACCTCTAATTAACGGACATTTTTGCAAGTCCCAGTCCCTCAATATAGGCCATTCCATGTAATTCACTCTGAATAATGGACACTCCGAATAACGGACAGTTATTTCACAAAAAATTTCCCTTGCGAACGTAGCACTTCCGGTTTTTTTTTTTCTCTTTTCACAGAATATCTTAGTAACTGCTTGCCTTACAAAGCTTTTCATCCTCCACAATTGATATCCCCCCCCCCCCCGTCATTTCCTTATCACTGTTTCTTGGAAGGAATTAAAGGGTGGTAATGGCAGAAGCAGCGATTGGGGCTTAAAAGTTGGGGGCAGAAAAAAAAAGAACTAAAAGACATGGTACTTTTTGCGAGCAGCAAAAAATGAAAAAGAAAAAAAAAGTCATAATTTTGTTACGGCTAGTTTTGAGAGTGTTGAAGCAGATAAGTGAAAACTGATGTCAGTCTAACAATTAACGTACGTTTTTCTTAAGATTTTAATGAATTTTATACACAATAACTATTCAAAAGTTAAGATAAAAAAAGGGAAACTGGGTGCTTTTTCTAACTGGGGCTCTCGGGAGATGCAATTGAGCAGACCAGCGCCGGTAGTAGTCGGCTTTATGGCGCCGCGGTTTCGTTGGGTTGTTTAATTTTTAGACATGAAAAAGATTTGCCCGTATTCAAGGTCATATTGCCAACTGTCAATAATGCAATAGTGATACTCCAGATAAAATAAATAAATTAACCATAAAAAGTAGAGAATTTTCGGAAGCACAGAAATACAGTAAAGAATTGAAAAACTTTTTCATGAGCAAAGGGGACACTGAAAGACTTGCTAAGGTAAATGATTTAAATATTTATATTGAGAAACAGGTTTGTAATGCAAAAAAGAGATGTCAAACTGTTTTAACTGATTACTTTAGTTGATTAAATGCTTTTTAAGACAAGTGTGGGCTGTCAGTATACCTTTATTAAGAAAAAACAGATTAATTACTCTTGACGTAAAATGTAGTAAACCTTTCGCAATTGTTTCGATTGTGATCTACAAAGGAAACTACAGCCCACTTTGAAAAAGGTAAATTAAGTAGTTCCTCCTAATAGCGGACACCTCCCAATAACGGGCAAAACTTCTAGTCCCTTGACTGTCCGCTATTCGGAGGTTTCACTGTATATGGCGGGGTAAGTTTATTGCTACGAATTTTCAATAGATAGCGGCAGTGTTGATAGCTGCAAGGAACCATTCCGCGCGGCTCAGACGCTACGCTATTGTGAGACTGTAGTGGTCAGCAAACTAATTTTTGAATGCGTTTTTTTTCTTTTCTTTTCTTTTTTTTTTTTTTTATATTCAGGTATTTTAAGGTTTTTCCTCCCCCTTATTTCTTCAACGTATGTGTTTGTTCTTATAGTTGAAGATTGTTTCTAAGTAAATAATTTGATTTGTCGTATTATTCGATTGTGATTGTTCTTTATAACGTTTTTATAGTATTTCATAGTACTGTTTATTTGCCGAAACATTTTAAATTGCACAAAAAAAAAAAAAAAAAAAAAAAAAAAAAAAAAAAAAAAACCGCTTTATTTGCTAAAGAGCAGGGTTAAGGTAGAGTGGTTGCTTCGCGCGTTAAGCGATGAACATACAGTTGAAGGATTCTTTTGAGTTTAACAGCTACTGTTAATCTTTTTACATGTTTCGGCGAATAGTTTTACATTCCAAAAAAAATTTAATAGTTTTTTTGAAAAGGTGTGTACGCATTTTAGTTGAAGAAAAATTATCATTTCACATCAGAAAGGGGTAGAGGGGCAAGGATTTTTTTTATTCAACGGACTTCCTTTAAATTTTTAGCAAGGGCATCGCCGTGAAGGTACTACTTGTCTATAATAATTGAACTCATTTATAGGCCAGGAAAATCACATGAAAACCTGAAGACAAACTTTAAAATGATGTATTTTAACTATTTAAATTATTAAATTTCTTTAAGGAATGTTATTTTGCATCTTTAAGTATGCATATTTTAGAACAACAAATTAAATTTGTGGAATGTTGATTTAAAATTTTTAAATAATTTAATTACATTTGAGAAACGAATTGGGACGCGCCAAAAGAGTGACTTGTAGAGTGATTTTGTAGGAAAAAATAAATGAGCTATTGTTTTAATAAGAATGGAACAATATCTGAAAAGTTATTTCTAACTATTAAAAAAAAGAAAAAGATTTCTAGGTCAAACAATTCTCCTGTTAGGCTCCAGGGACATAATATTGTTAGAGTTTATGAGAATTAAACGTATGTCACGAGTTACGGCGGCTCGCCGCTGCAATTAGCAAAACTCTGGTGCAAAAATTACGACTTGAAATGAATAAATCATATGATGCTAGTATTTAATTATAATCATCAACAAAATAATCATTCAACGATTAGGTCAGAGTTCTAACTATGATTTTCATTCTCTTTTCAAATTTAATTTTCTTAATTAAATAATTTTTGCACTATTTATTTATTATTATTATTATTTTTTTTTTTTTTTGGTAATTTTATATTTTTAACGCTTAATATTCCGTATATTTGTAGTGTTTCTTAGAATAAGTTTCTCCTTCCAGCAGCACCACACTTGAATTTGTAGAATCCGATTAAATTACATGCCGAGACAAAGGCTGCAGTTAGCATCTTCCCTGGATCATCAGTCATTATGATCGCGATTCGCGAGTTACGAAAACGTGTCAGAATTTGAGGTCATACATTAAAAAAAAAAAAAAAACATGTGATCAGATAAATAAAACTTATAAGTTAAATAATTTTAACAAAGATGGAAACATATCTTCGTGTTCGCATACATATAGAAATAAATAACTAGTTAAAACTAAGTAAATAAATAAAAATAGTTAAAATGTTTTTAAAACGAGCTGATGTGTGCATCACATGACTTCCTTTTACTCCAATTTAATGTCATTTTCTCATTATTGGCAGTTTTAATGTGATTCAATAGTTTACTCTCTAAATATCAACAACAGTGGCCAAATTGAAACCAGATTAAAAAAAAAAAATCGCCAAATTTGCCGCCAAGTGTGCGACAAAACTTGGCGACCAAAAGACTGGCGATATATCGCCAAGTGTCCGCCATATTATAGCACCACTTGAGTTTACATCGAAATTAACAATGATTTCCCCCTAAGAAGGGACAAAAAACCCCCTTTGGAGCATCCGAATGCAACCAAAAAGGGAGGTGCACAGCTAGACCCCATTAGGAGTCTACGTACCAAATTTTAACTTTCTAGGACATTCCGTTCTTGAGTTATGCGACATACATACACACATACGCACATACATACGTACATACAGACGTCACGAGAAAACTCGTAATTAACTCGGGGATCGTCAAAATGGATATTTCGGGTGTCTGTACGTTCCTACGCATCTATCCACGTGTGGTCGGGTTGAAAAAAAAACCAACATTGATTCGGGGGTGAGTAAAATAGAAATTAAGGCTGATTTTTGAGTGAAAACTTTTTCGCGAATACAATACTCCCTTTTTTGTAAAAGGAAGTAAAAAGTAACAAAAAAGCTAAACAAGGTTTTTTGAAATTCCAAGGCATAGCTCTAGAGAATTATACAACTTTTCAGTTTTTTTCTCGCTTCTACATGCACATTTTTGTACTAATAGCCAAGCATTCGACATTACTATGGAATGCTGAAAAGCACGAATTTGCCAACTTTTGCTCCTTAGATGAATATTTTCAAAGCTTCATATCAGAGAAAAAATTGCTAATTGTTGCATTAATGCAGCAAGCATGAAAATACAAATTTTATATTGATACTAGACGCCAGGGCGGCTAGTATTGTTTATTGTTCAAAATCTGTGGGTTTTTTGCATTTCTAAACTGGTATCCTTTTTCCCGTGCAGTGCTAAAACTGTAGATATTATCCGCGAAGCCCATCCTCTGTTCCCATCCCCTGCCTCCGCTAATCCCGGAACACAGGGGATGGGAGATTTTTTTCTCTGAATTATCACTAATTCACACTTATTATTTAAAGTAAGTAAAGTAATTTAAGCAATAGTAATGTTTTCGAAAACCATCAGCAGTTTTTACTAGCTAATTTTATATCGAGCAATACTAGTATCTGTTATAGATTCTACTTTTTTAGTTGTTGCTGACTCTAAATCCGCATATTTGGTACACTAAACTTGAAACAAATCGATGCAAGAAGATTTTTTTAGACTCAACTGCAAATAATAATGTTTTAACCATCAGGACACAATAGTTCATCAATTGCAACCACAGGAGATGAAAAAAATTTAAAGTCATAACCATATAGGGGAGGAGTGGGTACAGTTACGGATCTAGGGCTTTAGGTACAGTGAGACAGGGAGAGTAGAGAGACAATAGCAACAAAAATTCTGTTTGGATATTTCCAGCCTGGCAAAACTTTTGAAGAAAAATATTATAGAAAAAAGTTTGCTTTCAAGTATCATGTAAGGAAAATAACTATGTCATCATAGTTTAAACCTTTCGAAGAAAAATATCTCCATTGTTTGCTGTAGTTTCTAATCTGTTAGATAAACTATACAGATTGGTGTTACTATTCTTGCATTTGCCAATGAACTGAAGTTCATTTTAGCAGTATAATGATGTTAATTTCCTTTGCCTAAGAATGGCAGACACTGAGTTTATATTTTGTAATGAGGGAATAGTGAAACACCATTAATTCGTTGCTCATTGCTCCCGTGCAGCAGTGTTTCTTTCAGACCTTTTGCTCCACGGGGGGGGGGGGGGACACTTTGAAAGTTTGGGGGGACAAGAGCGTATTTAAGGGGGGTGAGCTACTTTTAAGAGTTCGAAGGGGTCAAGGTCGTATTTAAGGAGTGGGACACGCACCCTCCTCCCCCGCCCCAATAAATAAATTAAAAATTAACAACTCTAAATAATTTTATAACTTTAATTTGTGAAGTTGCCTTCATGTTTGTCTTGCCCGCCCCGCCTCAAATAAATCCTTGTATTCATCCACAGGCGGCACGATATGAGTTTCAAAAACCACTCCTGGTTCATATATCGTTCCCATAAAAATGTAACAGATCAAAAGACTGACAGTACTGCAATATTATGAAAAACACAGATTTTTACTTGAAAAAAATGTAATGAAAGTATTTCTTATTCATTAAAATGTGTTTAATGTCAGTCTAATCGAGAAAAATATGAAGTTTCTTATTGACGGTCCTCCGTTACACAGCAAATGCATAAGAAAATATTAAATTATAAAACACGCAACAAAACATGAATATCATGCAATAAAAATTATTCAAAACTAAGCACTTATACAGAAATAAATATTCGTTGAATTGCTCCTTCTAAAGTCGAATTTTGTTTCATTAAATTGTCTTACAATTTCTGAAACTGGTAATAACATATAATAAAATAAAAATTGCATATAGTGAAGAAAAATAACTCTCACTAAGTTTCTCGGGAAAAAAAAAGACAAGGAAAACGATTAGGAGTCCGGATTATGTACACTAAAAAATTATGAAAAAATGCATGCATATGCACTAAAAATACTTAAAATATTCACTAAAAGCTAGAAAAAAAAAGCTAAAAATGAAAAAAATATTTGTCTTTTTTTTTTTTTTTGAATTTACGAACTTTCCATATTGATTGATACTTGATTTAATTGCATAAAAACCCTGAATTCGGCATTTTTTGCATTTACGAAAGAACTTTTGCTGCAGTTAAGTCTTCAATTAAGGACCAGATTATATGTCAGAATGTGCGCGTATTATTTTCTTTAGTGTTAAGTTAACAAAGTTAAATAAAAAATCGGGAAAATAATGAGATTTTCGATTTCTTTTCGGAAAGAAAAAAGTTCGGAAACTTTATCCCCTGACCATAGGGTGATTCCCCCCCCCCCCAATTTGAACCTCGTTTTTTGTACAAAATTGCTTGATTAACACACTAACATATGCGGTATTAATTTCAATTCAAGAGCGTAAAATTCTTAAAACTCTCAACAAAGTGATTGTTTGATAAGAAAATTTCGGTAGTCACCCAAAATTCGGCATGCTATGCGAAATCCAAAATTGGTGTTGGTCCCGTTGCTGCCTGACTTCAAACCCTATACTGTACTTACTTTTAACTATGCAGTAAAATATAGATAAATAAAAGTTAGGTCCCCCCTCCTAATTTTCCAAAAAAACATCGGCCTTACATCGGCATTTAGATGTTTTTCAAGGCCGATGCCGATGGCTAAATTTTTGGAACCATCGGCGCCGACGCATCGGCCTAGCCCATGCATCGGTCGAGTCCTACTTATTACATTTTTGAAGTTCAAACTGATGTATAGCATTCTTTGCTGTCAGTCTCCTATACGTACATCATTTCTATTTTTAATTTAAAAAAAAAGCAACTTGTAGTGTGTAATTGAATTTATAGGTTGGAATAGAAAAATAACGTCCTTTACCTCAAATATAACACTGAACCTAGGTAGGCCTTTTATAAGGAAAATGTCAAACTGCTGGCGCAAAAAAAAAAAAAAAAAAAAAAAAAAAAAAAAAAGCACTCTCCTAATAGCGCAAAATATGCTACTCTTCTGGCGCGCATAAAAATGAAAATAAAAAAGTCGTTCTCCGGCATTATTTTTAAAGCAAGCACTTATTTTTTTGGAATAGAAGGATTTATTATATTTCCAATTCTTCGAAAGTATGAGCAATATTTGAATTTAGAAATAAAATGTTTTGAAACCAAATGATCTTCATACAAAATATCTTGATCTGTAACGAAAAGTTCATTAAGGTAAAACCACTAGCAGTTGACTAGTTGACACTGCACTACTGTTGTGGGCAGGTAATGAGCAGTAACTGCAGGGGCAGTATTTTTAATTATTTTGCATTTTTGCCATCTATTGTGCGTTAGCTTTATTGTAGATGCTTGCTTATTTGGTTTCCGCTGAAAAAAAGCGTCGAATTTCAACATTTCCCTGTTACTCGTAGTATTGAATTCCTAACGCGTTTCTTCAAATATCTCGAAACCTCATTTCTGCATATACTGCCGTTTACCTGTCCCTGGTAGACTAGTAGTTGACACGTATAAAGCAAAAATAAAATAACGAGAGAAACACAGCTGAAGACCAGCTAAGTGTAAGTTAAAAGGCAACTATTGCAAATTTAAACACCAAAAAATAATTTTGGAATTCTTGCAGTTTCATAAAATCACAGTTTTTTTTTTTTAATACTTTATAAGTGTCAATTGCTATCACAGGTGTCACATAATGGTAAGTACATCAAAAAAAAAAAAAAAAGAAAGAAAGAAAAATAAGAAAAAGTAATTCTAAGAAGTAAAATGAATAAATATAACAGCATGTGATATTATGATCTACTTTGTATCAGTGGAGTCTGTGCCTAGAAATCAGGATCCGATTTTCTTAAAACGAAGGAATAAAGTCCTCCATTTCCAGAGAAAAGAAGAACAAAAGCCCTATATGCTTCAGAAAATAATACATTTCAATGAAATGTTCCCGACTTCCAATAAATAAATCCGAGCCCTGAGCGGAATTTGATTTCTTTTCAGCAGTCAACCGCGAAAGCGAAAGTGTTCCCTCCCTCTTTTTGACCACAGTGAGGGGGCCCCGTGGCAACATTAGCGTACCCATTACGCCCAGCGCGGAAGGTAATTTATTTCAAAAACGATTCAAAACTGCTATTTGATATCGGCGTTGACCTCTCCCAGCAACTGATAGAGTCCAGTCGCGTTCAATCCAGGTTCCGATGATGGATTGAGGACGGAAGTGGGGATTTGGACTCGAAGCTTCGGGTCAAAAGGACTCGCCGTAATCAAAATCGAAATTTAGAAATTGAATTTGATTCTTCATGAATCTTTTTCTTCTCTTCTAGCGTTTTCTTTTTTCAATTACACTTCTTTTTTTCTTCGATGGGGTTTGTATAGAATGGTATTATGAGAGCTGAGTGACTTTCCCCCGTAGTTGAGTTGCGCTTCCAGATGCATTGGCTATTGATGTCCATTATGTCCAGCGTAAGGTCCCTGGATTAAGGGAGCTGACTCATCCACCATTTTGGTTCCAAAACTCCAACTACTAGTAAGTGTACCAGAACCGTATTTAACGTAACAGTACTGTTAAAACAGCGGCTCTCATATGGCACCTTTTAAGGTAAGACATAGGGCCAGCAGCTCTCCCTTAAGGGTGCCAAATAGCCCCTTTAAAGGTGTCATAAGGATGTCTGAAGTTGCCATAGATAACCAAATGGCACCTTTAAGAGGTAGCCACTGGTGCTACAACGTTTCACTCAAAAAGGTGCCATATGCAACCCGCAAAGGTGCCCCGCATTTTTAACAGTGTGGTTACTAAGCATTAGATTTGTTGCTTGAGGGAAGTTTGATTATTTTATTCCTTAAAAAGAGAAGATTTCATTCATTCAGCTATAAAACATGTGAACTATTAAAATCTAATTGTTTACAGATAACATTTCAACGATAAGCAGTATCTGAGTACACAAAACCGGTTAACTCGCTTCGCTTGATTTGCTCAAAGTGGCGTTTTACTAAACTTTTCATCAGTTATCTTGCGACGTAGCAACCAGCAACTTTAATGACGTATTTTCAAATACTTGAAACAAAGCTGTATCTAACCCAGGTAGCACACGTCAAGTTTAATAAACGTATTAAAATGGTTGTCACAACGTTGATGACGATTATAAACCGTTTATAAATCTAATTGTGTTACCTGGGCAACGCTGTCTTGGAACCAAAATGTCGGATTGCTCGGTCTGGCCTCTAAAACGGCTCTAGTCCAGCGGAATGTCCACCAGATGACGCAATCACTAGCATTTAAATAATTGAGCGGAAGTTTCGAGGGATACGAGAGAAAAACTTTTCCATTAAGAGCTTCCTCGAGCGCTTGATTTTACTGACCACTCTTAAAAATGTTTAGTTTACGACGGATCGCTATAAACCACTATTCGGGCATGAAACCCTTTCACATTTGAATTTCATTTCTTACTCTTTCTCGGTCGCTTGCAGAAACTTCTTTGACTTCATTTTGGTTTTATGTTTCACTCAATAAAGGATTTCTTTCTGGATTTTACGGTCTTCAATACCCAGAAAATTGCTTTTACTGGTCTAACCAAAAGAAAATTTTCAATATTTAATTGGTGTGGAATGATTTTTTTCGAAGAATCCGGTTCACGAAGTATCTGTTATACGTCGCATAAATGTATCCATCGAAGCTTCTTTCTTTTTTGCTAAAAAAAAGAGCATTTTTACGGCACTTGACAGTATTTTAAAAATTGTATATTATTTTTAAGTGCTAAAATTGCTCTATTGTTGAATTATTAAATTATCCAATTAATATTAAAACGAAAACAAAAAAAAAATTTGTTTGAATTCATTGGTTCCTAAGAACAAGAAATTAAATTTTATTTCTAAATAAAACATGAACTTGTAATTTCTAACAGCTTTGAACCAAACATGTAAGCACAAAAATGGTTTTCTCAAACCCTATCCTCTTTCTTGAAAATTTGTATGCCTTTACTTGACTAGCGTGAGAAAAGTATAAGTTTTTTTTATTCAACCTAAAAAAATTGAAGACAATGTTATCAAATAGTATAAAACTTTTGAAAATAATGAAATGAATGAAAATGAAATGTGTGTTTGTGTTTAATGAAACATTAGCCGCACAAAAAAAAAAAAAAAGAAAAGAAAAAGCGAGAGCCTAGAACAAAGCGAGACCAATTTTCCAAATAAAATTTACCATAAGGAAAAACGGGTGAAGGGGGGCGATTAAAATGTTTAAAATTTCATTTAATTTTATCGAATTCAAATTGTCGAACAGTCTCAAGGGAAAGAAATCAAGATAATACACATATTTTCTTTCCTTACCCTCTTCCATTTCAACCCGAGACTCTTTTTTTTTTAATGAAATTCATCACTATCATGATCTTTACAGTTTTTGTGCATTTCACTTCTCAAAAATGAAATTCACTCTTCTAAAAGTGTCAAGGAGTATTTTCACGTCTTATGCATATATATACATAGACATATATCAGAAAATGAAAGAAAAAAAATGGCAGCTGAATGAAAACTAAGCTTTTTTTGAAAACATAAGCTTATAACGTTTAAAGCGTATTGAAGAAATGTATCGAATTAAGTTTTAGTTAATACAGTTAAATTTATCATTTCAATATTCTCAACTTCAACATAAGAAGCTTGTGTTATTCACTAAAAGCATAGCCCCTGTCGATCAGTCCCGCTACAGCCATTTTTTAATATTAAAAAACATACCACTCTCCTGGGTGCGCTTGAACCATCAACTTTCGGTTAACAGTCAAACGCGCTGGCCGATTGCGGCACGGAAGCTTCGCTACAGATGAATTGTTAAATATTATATGAACAAAGTTCTGCGCATGCGCGCCGAAGGTAACATGTGGAACGCTTTTTTACGTCGTTTTTCCCCCTTCTCGTTCACTCTGGCCACACAACATCCCATAAGAAGCATAGCTTCAAAAATTGTATTAAGTATTTTGTTGTTTAATATGGCGAAAGGCGAAATAAGAAGAGGAAAAAAAAACTTTCAAAATTAAATTCAGGTCAAAAAGAGTTAATATGGATGCTTTGTTATTATAATTCATGGCGTGCAGTTTCGATCGTGTTTTACAACAGCCATCTTCATTAACCACCGCTGTCAGAAACAATGGGCAATGCCTCTTAAACACAGAAAACCAACATTCTGACAAGCTGTAAAGTAAAATTCGAATCTGCTTCATGAATTTCGGCACTCTTCTTTCTTTGCTCGCGAGAGAGCATACTGAATATAAATGAATGGCGGCGGAACCACGAACAGCGATCATAGAAATGAAAACGAGATGAGCAGCCGAAAGCGATGAGAAAGAAACTTTTTTTTTTTCTTTCAGGAAAAACTGGAATCTGATGAGGAAGAGAGTCGTCATTGAGAAGATGGAGATGAAGATTCGGGCTGTACAATATTAATGGTTGTAGCTGATGGTCTGCAGGAGAAATGCTAATGGGCCTTCGTAGCAGCTGGACGCCACTCATTGTCAGTGGGATCGACGGCGGTATGAATCATTCAGGAGTGGAAGAAAAGGATCCGAGTCCGGCAGCTGGGCCTTCCATCCCCATCGGAATTAGATTCACCTTGCTGCAAAAACTCGTCGTCAAAAGATGACGTTTCCCTTCTTCACATACGAGAATGAAGCCGCTTGGAATATGTCTCCAAAAACTGCTCGGTATCGCTGATTGACATCGGGACAACTGATCTATCTCGATTAGAGGGGCAGATACGGGTTTATGGATGTCTACCCCCACCCCCAGAAACCTTTGTTTTACATTGCCAATTTTTGGTATGTATATATATATATATATATAAGGACTGGTATGAGCAAAGGTTTTTTATGCCTCCACAAGCGTGTTCCATGTATTGAAAATCGGTAAAACGCATCTAAAATTTAGTCGTTTTGAATTTTGAATAAAATGTTAGTGGCGTGGAAAACGGGAAAAAAAGCAAATGGAATGTTTAAAGTACTACATTTCAATATGTTGTTACTTTTCTCTTGAAAAAATTAGCACGCTTTGTATTTGGAATAAAAATTTAGCGACGTAGAAAATGGGGAACAAAGCCAACTGGAACTTTTAAAATACTACATTTCAATATGTTGTTACTTTTCTCTTGAAAAATTTAGCGCCCATTATATTTTGTATAAAAAGTTAAGTGACGTGGAAGACACACGGGAAACAAAACAACTGGAACGTTTAAAATACTACACTTCAATATGTTCTGACTTTTCTCTTGGAAAATTTTGCACGCTTTGTATTTTGAATAAAAATTTACTGACGTGGAAAACGGGGAACAAAACAACTGGAACGTTTAAAATACTACATTTAAGTAACTTGTTACTTTCGACTTCAAAAATTTAGTCAAGAGAATTTTTTCGGTTTGTATTCTAAATAAACATTTATGAGCAGTATGAATCATTCAAGAATAGAGGTAAAGGAGGCAAGATCGGCAGCTGACCTTCTATCCTTTTCGGAACTAGATTCGCCATGCTATAAAAACTCGTCGTCAAAAAATGAGGTATCCTTTCTTCACATAACGAGAAGAAATACTTTTCGAATGTCTCTAAAAATGCCCGGTATCACTGGTTGACAATGGAACAACAAATTTATCTCGACAAGAAGCATAAATAAAGAGAGTTTGACTGACAACCACCCATATAAGCAGACATATTTTCAACGCCCATGCAAGCATGTTTCATACGTTGAAAATTGAAAATACGTCACAAAAAATTACGATTTACATCATCAATCTTAAACTCAGTTAAAATCTTTCGTCAGACCCGTTTGTCATCTCAACAAATTTTGCACGCTTTACATAAAAAAAAAGGATTTAGTGACGTGGAAAATGGGAAACAAAACAACTGGAACGTTTAAAATACTAAACTTCAATATATTTTTTCCTTTCCTAAACGCAAATGCCAAACATTTCAAATGTTAAAAATCAAAATTGCACACAACTCTTCTTTATGTATCGTCTCCCACTTCATCCTTGAAAAGTTGGTATTTTTATGTAATTGATCAATATCAAAAAGTAGTTTTAGGATTTGAAAAAAAAAAAAAAAAAACGAGCTAATGTGTATGTGCATCACATGACTTCCTTTTTACTCCAATTTAATGTCATTTCCCCATTATTGGCATTTTTAATGTGATTCAATAGTTTACTCTCTAAATATCACCAACAGTGGCCAAATTGAAACCAGATTAAAAAAAAAAAATTTCGTCAAATTTGTCGCCAAGTTGGTGACAAAACTTAGCGACCAAAATACTGGCGATATATCGTCAAGTGTCCGCCAAATTATAACACCACTTGAGTTTACATCGAAATTAACAATGATTTCCCCCAAAAAAAGGGGAAAAGGCCCCTTTAGAAACACCCGAATGCAACAAAAGGGGAGGTGCACAACTAGACCCCACTAGGAGCCTACCTACCGAATTTCAATTTTCTAGGACATACCGTGCTTGAGTTATGCGACATACATACGCACATCCGCACATACGAACTTACAAACGTCACGAAAAAACTCGTTGTAATTAACTCGGGAATCGTCGAAATGGATATTTCGGGGGTCTGTACGTTCTTAGGCACTTATCCACGTGTGGTCGAGTCGAAATAAAAACTCAACATTCATTCGGGGGTGAGTAAAATAGAAATTAAGATCGATTTTTGAGTGAAATTTTTTCGCGAATACAATACTTCCTTTTTTGTAAAAGGAAGTAAAAATTAGCAATATTTCTGTATTTAAGGAGTCTTATGACCCTTCCCCTCCCCTCAAGGGACAAAACTCTTGCTTGTTATAAATCCCCCAAATTGAAAATTATAGCTTGTTGTGACCAGCCCCATGAGAAAATTCTGGAGGCAGTAATATCGTGAATGCTTTTAAATAGAAGCAGTTAAATATTTTGTCATTTCCAGTTGTATATTTCCAGAATAACTTGCAAGCTGGAACTGAATTTCTATGAAAACGTCGATTGGAAAATTAAAGCATCCAGTCCCGATCTTCATTTAACACTTATATACCAACTTAATGTTAAAAACGGTTCATTTGATACCAATTTTAAATGTTTCATTTTACAATTGAGACATTTTTGGGCCATGGAATTCATCGGCTCGAGCAAGTTAGAATGCTCAGCACAGCACTAGAATCATTGCAATAAGTACTTTATAGGTTTGAGTGGTTTAAATTTAAAATGCTCATTACAGCATTTTTTTTATAACACCAATGTATATTTTGTTCTCAAGGGTTAATTTATTTATTTTATTTTTTGTATGACGTCATACTTCAAACTTCATAAGTAAAGACATCCTTTTAAATATTTTTTTATCGTCGAAAAGTATTCAACCATTTTCTATTTCGGCTGTTTTCCGAAAAAGCACAATTAAAAAAAAACGGATTTTTGAATTAGCGATTATGCTTCACACGGGTCAGCTAGCATTAAGCAATATGTGTCAATTTCGGTAACGTAGGGACACTAACGAAATAAGCAAAAGCTTCAATACGTAAACTCAACCATTTTTCACAAATCTGTAACAGTAATGACAATAGTAATACACTGTAATTGTTTAGTCTTAAAAAATACTTTAAAAATTTGTAAAAATGACATTAGAAAATTTAAAATTACATTTCAATCTTATTTATGAAGCATTTGGCAAAAAGTTGAAACGTTTACCTAAGTAAGGAAAAAAAAAATCATCCGAACAAACGTTATTACAGCTCAATTTTGGAAAAATATAACTTGCGCGGGATTCGGAGTTGGGAAGACCTTTAACATTATCTTAGTAAAAAGATCATTGGGATGGAATCTCGATCACCATAAGGATTGAAATCTTTTTTTTTTTTCTGTTTTTTGTTCAAAATATAAGACTTTATAACTTTCTGAAAGAACACTATTCACGTTAAAAGATTAACAAAAGACACTATTTAATTGCCATGCAGACTTTTTTTCTGGACTGAACTTGCCATGTCCACTTGGGACCTGACCTGCCATGTTCACTTTTTTTTCCTGGACATGACCTATCATGAATTGCAAGTGGCAAAGATAAGGGATAGGTTCAGTAAGCAACTTAGAAGAATAGCCCAAATGAATGCTAACACCCTTTATTAGTATAATGAAGAAAATTCTTAATTCACTTTCTAAAAAGTTTTCTTGCGTCTGAAAAATAATGATTTGTACGCGTTACAGGCGAGATCTTGTGATCACACCTGCAACAAGTACAAAATTTTTCAAGTACAAATTTCTTTTTAGAAAGCTAATACTTCATAGTATGATACATAACGGTTCCTTATATTCGAATATATTATAATCAAAAGTCAAAGTTTAAAATTTCGGGAACAAAGTGCAAATATGTACTTAAAAATGTGTCATGCGTACAAACGGAATGAGCAATCTATGATTGAAATGATATCGAATATTCCTTTCGTTTTTACGTATTTAGAGTCAGTCAGTTTTTCTTGCCTTGACTTTGCACAGAAAGTAAAGCAACTTTTACAGAATTTAATTACCTGTCAGAATGAATTTGCATACACATCTAGTGACATAATGATTGAAAATTTCAGCGAAACTGGACGAAAGAATTTTAAGAAGGTTAAACGAAAGATGATCTAGGGCAGGGTTTCACAACCGCTGGTCGCCATTTCTCGAAAATTTATATACTTATATCTAATAATTGCGATAATTACTGATCTCGACAGCTAAATGTTATTACATGTAAGTTATAGTAAAACTTTTACAACTAACTTATCTTATGCAACTATTATTCAAAGCTTAATAATGCTTATTTATTTTTTTAATTATGCTAAAAAAAACTCAGCATCCCAGGATTTCTTTTTTAAACAAAATTTTACCGATTCGCAGGTTGAAATAAGTTGAGAACGCTGATGCGAGCACTCATTTCAATTTGAATTCGTCTTTGGCAGCAAGTTAAAGCAATTGATCGGTATTCAGATTTCGATTGCAATTTCAAAAATAAAGCGTTTGGTGTATTATAATTGCGTTTTTTTGTTTTCAATATGGATTTTATGACAGATTACTTTATACGTACAAAAAAAAAAAAAAAAAAAAAAAAAAAAACGTCGGAAAGTCGTATCATATGCTTGTTACACACATTCATGATAAAATGCAAAATAAACTTGGCGATTTATGTACTCCCTTGGACATAGGCGGTTCGTACGGGGGAGGGGGGCAACTTCTCTTTCACTTCTGAGAGTAAAGGGGCTTTGCCCCTCACTTTTCAGAGTTAAAAATGATAATCGATCGAAAAATGATTTTTTATAGGATTTAATGATTCATTTCACGAAAGTGAAAGCTGAAATTTTCAAATAAATTGACTTTTTTTTCAACTTAATTTTAAGAATGGAACTTTCAAATGGAACGGGTAAAACTTTGGTGGCCATCAGTCCCCAGTTTTGATGCCGTATTCCAAGTTTTTAGATGTTATTAACTCAATAATATTGAAAACAAGTAATAATGTCCAATTGTATATTGAAAAAAAATCAGCTTCGCGGCCACGTCCTTTTAACCCCCACTTTTTTGGTGCACCAGCCACCTATGCCCTTGGATATTTTGAGGGTTAGAACTTCAATTTGGTAAAAAGAAAAAACTGCATTTTTTTTGGCTTAAATTTGTTTTTAAGCATGCCTTTAAAGAAAAACAGATTGAAAGTGAAATGGTTTCGTGGGTTGAATGTGATAACAAACGCTTTCTTTAAAATTAAATATTAATGTAAAAACTAGAAATGATGACGATGAAGCATGAGACAGAAAAATGACGACTCAGATTCTGGTTACCAAAATGTTTTACATTTGGATGTGACTAAGGCAAAGTAAGTTTCTACCATCCCCCCCCCCCCCCTAAAAAAAATGAATTTTTTTTTTTGCTTTTTCTTTCTTGTTTCTTTTCTTTTTTTGCTTTTTTCGTTGCTCATATAATTGAGAATCTTGATATTAAATTTTAGATCTGAAATCCAGTTAGTTTGAAGCTTCGTAAACTTTGTTAGACAGCATACTTGGCAGCTGAGAATAGGCGGTCAGCATCTATATTGTGCAAAATATATTTTGAAATAAGGATATTTATTTAAATTGTGTCAACATGATGTTTTATTGCATTTTATAAGTTGGGAAATGAGATGTCACAAAACTAGAACCTTACAAACATTGTTAGTGTTGAGATAAATAAATACCTTTGTGCTGAACAGTAAAGTAGGAAAAAAGAATGTCAAAAAAGCACAAATTGCAGATTACAGCAGACACGTATTTCGGCGTTACAGGGAACGCCTTTTTCAATGCAAAAAGTAATGAGCTTATGGATGAAAAGACGAGCTCATTACTTTTTGCACTGAAAAAGGCGTTCTCTGTAACGCCGAAACACGTGTCTGCTGTAATCTGCAATTTGTGCTTTTTTGACGCTGTTTTTTCTTACTTTATTGTTAGTGTTGGTTTTATATCGATACAATATTTAAATACGTTTTTTTCTAATTTATGTTTTTGTCGATCAAAGTGTCTGCTAACCCCTAAGACTATTTAATTAATTTATTTATTTTTATTTTTTTATTTATTTAATTTTTTTTCTGCATGATACAGTCTTGAAATAAGGATATTTATCTAAACTGTGTCAACATTGTGTTTTATTGCACTTTATAAGTCGGGAAATGAAACATCACAAAACTAGAACCTTACAAGCATTGTTAGGGTTTTTGTTTATACCGACGCAATCTTTAAATACGTTTTTCTCTAACTAAAAGGGTCAAATATGATGAAAAAACTGACATCATTTGTGGGCAGTCAGAATGCTCATTAAGATGAAGGTATTTCTTTACTTAAAGGTGCTGATGGAGGTAACTAGTAGAGGATTGTCACAGAACAAGTTGAGCATTTTAATTCTGATTTTGAGACGTTTCAGATAAAGTTAGAGCGCATGCTATTTCATATATATTTTCTCATTCTTGTAGCGCAGAAAAATTATGGACATTAGATGCTTTAGGAATTCGGAATCCAACAGAAGGTAAAAATCTAGGACAAGAAGCATTAGAAACATTCAAAAAATAAATAATAAATTAATAAATAAATCAAAATAAGTAGACAAATAAATAAAATAAATAATAAAAACAAAAATCAACGTTATGATTCAAAAAAAAAAAAAAGCTACCGTGACTTGAAGAACAAGAAACTTTAGAAACCTTCAAAAAATAAATAAATAAAAACAAACAAAAAAAATAGATAAATAATAAAATTAAAAATCAACCTTATGAGGAAAAAGCTACCGTGACTTGAAGAGTTTTTTTTTTTTTTTTTTCATTTAAAATGTAACGTGAAGAAAATAAACAAAGATGCAAGTCACTGATAAGAAAAATTAGGCTCTGTTGGGGTAATGGAAGCACGGGATAAATGGAAAGAAACTGTATTGCTACATTGTGATAACTTTTAAAACTAAACTAAAGGTAAGTGAAGATTTTAAATTATAAAAATGGATTGCCCTAGATGAATTAATTTGAATCTATTTTCCGAGCTGTTGCGGATCACTAATCGGATTTACATTGACTTGGAGCAATTTAATTCCCTCGGCATGAAGTTCATTACTTTTGTTTAAGTAAGCTTGCTAAGTTGCTATTATGTAGCAAATTAAGTAGTAAGTAAGTGGTTAAATCACTAAAACCCCTCCTAACGGACACCCCTCAAATGCGGACAATTTTTAATTCCCCGATTCCAAGGCAAGTAACATTATTAAACCCCTATCCTGCGGACACCCCTCTATTGTGGAGAAAAAAATGTGTCCGCATTAGAAGGGCTTTACTGTAGTAGTAAGTAAGTTACGTAGTAAGTAAGTTACGTAGTGAGTAGCAGCAAGTAAGTTACGTAGTAAGTAAGTTACGTAGTAAGTAGCAGCAAGTAAGTTACGTAGTAAGTAGTAGTAAGCTAAGTTGCTTTTTTTTAAAGAAAAATAATAAATAAGTGAAAAGGTAAAAGTTAAAACATTAGAAATGGGGGCTCATCCCTTACAAGAAAATTCTTTTGGATTAAGCTTAAAAACGATGATTTTCCCTACTAATTTTACATTGGTGGCTATGCCCATTTCTTCTATGCTCAGCGTGTCCTCCGTTTAATATATTTTTGTTTCGCGTTTGTCATGTTGCTTGATATTTCTGCAAGGTAGAAATTACGCCCCAAAAAGTAGCGTTTATTTTAACTCCCCGTTTAAGCGGGGGGGGGGGGGGGAGGAAGGGCTTACTTCAAAAAAGAGATGCTCCGAAGTTCAATTTTCAAAAGGTCCGCATTAATGCTTACAACATAAAATCATATTTTATTTTTCTTAAAAATTTTATGTTTCTCATACATAACTGTCTTGAGAAGCGTATAAAGGGAGAAATTAAAATACAGAAAAGAAAAGAGTGGATTGGTGTTTTAAGATTTGTAATGCAGGACTTTTGAAAACGTTGAATTGAAGAATCCTCATATTTGTAGTAAGCAGTTGAAGACCTTGTTGCAAGAGGGGGACAGCCCCAATTTTTGCCCGTTTTCAATTTTACATTGAGAAACACTAAGTTTAATCTTTTATTTTGTGCAAGAACGAGACAACTCCAACTTCAATCCATATTCCATAAGATATTTTTATATTGCTGTAGCAGGCTACATTTTAGAAGGAGAACGATTTAGTTTCTCAATAACTCAATGTATAATTTTGAAACTAAAATGTTTTTTATCTCAAGAATCACATCGGTTCTTATTTAGAGAGAAATATTATTTGATGTATTGTAGAAACTCCAAAATTTATTTGGATTGTTCTATGTATTTGGCGCAAAAACGGAACTGCTCCAACATGCAACACAACTAGCTGTACCCGCTTGGCAATGCTCTCGGTAAGAATTTCACTTGACTAAATAAAAATTTCTTCACTTCGCCCCCCCCCCCCCCGGTCGTCCTCGAAGTATTAAAAATGTTTTCTTTTTCAAAAATACTTGCTTATCTTTTAAAGGAATAGTAAAAGTGGAATTGTAATTTGAAACAGTCTGCTAAATAAATTTAAAAAGCATTAAATTGCTTTAACAGTTACTTTAAAATGTAAAATATTCCACCAACGTCATTCTTTACCGCTTATCTCGCAAAAGGACGAAGCTACCTGAACCCAGACGATTAGCGAGCGAAGCGGGCAGGGAACTCTGATCGATTAGCGATCAGATCCTTTTGAACATTTAAAAGAGAGTCGCACTCCCCCTCCCCCCTATACACACACTGAATTTAACTAAGAAAACGCATTGCATCCATCTAGTACAAAACAAAACTTTTAATCCTCTCCCCCGTAGGAAAAATAATTTAATTAATATACGCCCTGCAATTAGCACAAAACAAAACTACTCCCCTTCCGCATCGAAAAAGAATTTACTTAAAATTTGCGTTACAATTACAACTAAGTGGAAATTCGCATCCTCCCGTAGAGTAGGGAAACTAAAATACGCGTAACAATTAAAATGAAGTCAAAATTCGCCCCCGCCCCCTGTCGAAGAAAAATAATTTCATTTAAATAAGCATTAAGATTAATATAAAATAAACATTCTCCCCCCCCTCCCCGAGAAGCAAAATTTTGATTAAATGACGCAAATTGTTATCAGAACTTTCAATCGTAAACACAAAACCAAAAATATATTTGTAAGAGGCGAAAAATTTATGTTAGTACACTGAGAAAATTCATATGCTAACTGATTTCTATCATTAAAAATCATTCTATTTTATATAATTACTTGATGAAAAATGAGTTATATTGACGAAAATTATAAGAATTCAAAGGAGTTGGATGTTATTCCTGAAAAAAAAAAATTGTACTCAAGCGTAAGATTTAAATTACAAAATTATAAGAACCTTGATTTAAATATATATATGTATAATAATAATAATTTAGATTCTTAACTATAGCAGCGTGTTTTATAATAAACACAATGGCAAAAAAAATCAATGTTAACTTATAATAGAATAAATGTATAAGTGACTTATCTGTGTAATTACTGGATCAAACATACACCATTACTCGCATTTCTTTTCTTCAGCATGCAGTTCGAGCTCATACACTTCAGTCTCACAGAATTGCTCTCTTCTATCCAATGAGCCATCAGCTCAAAAACTGATAAGAGGACTGCGTACTCTTGCGCCTAGCCTCTAAATTGCTTCCATTACTCGGAACACAACATCATACAAATGCATTGATGTTGCCAGATTTTGACCGTGAAAGTTTAACTTAGATTATAAAGCAGTTCAAATTAATTTTAAATTAGAAATCAGAAATAGGAGCCTCCGTGACTCTGTGGTTGAAGTTTCGTCTTCTAAGCCGGAGGTCGGGGGTTCGCTTGCTGCGGTGCCCTGGGTGTTTCATTCACTTGTGTTATAAATTTTTCCTGTGTGCCCGGAGGCAAGGCGCTTGGTACGCAGTCCAAGTCTATGTATGTGAAGCTGATTAGCTTCTAAATAAATAAATCAGAAATATTATAAGAGCAAGTTTTTCCTTAAGAAAGAGTTATGATAGAACAAAAACCGAAAAATTACAGAAATTACAATTGAAATTTACATCCAACATACTGTATAGTTCTGCCGTAGCCTTAAGAACGGTATAACTTTGATTTTTTTTAGCAAGTGAGAACAATAAGCAAGTGAGAACATTGCTTATTGTTCTCACTTGACTGTTTTGAATTCCTGTGATTTTATCTTCCCCCGCCTCCCTCTGCAGCAACAACGTCAACCGACCGGCCTCACGATGCTGCTCCTCTAGCTAAAACAGTCTCGAGGTTGCTTCCATACATACACACACCTACACACACACGCACATACCCACACACTCATGCCTAAACACAGATATACACACACACCAATCACACACACACACTCATGCCTGCACACAGACACAAACACATGTGGTTGCAAAAAACATAATTTGAATTCAAGATGTCAAAATTCAAATTAATTTTATTATTATTATTATTATTTTTTGTGAGCAATCACATTGCTTATTGTTCTCACTTGACGGTTTTGATGCTCCTATGATTTTATTTTCTCCCCTCCTCCCTCTGCAGCACCACCGTCGACCGTCCTCTCCCGATGCTGCTCCTCTAGCCAAAACCGTCGCCAGGTTACGTCCATATCCCACCTACACACACTCACAACTACACACACACATACCTACACACACCTACACACATACCACACGCACATACACAAACACACACGCCTACATGCACACACACACTCGTGATTGCGAAAAACATAATTTGAATTCAGGATGTCAAAATTAATTTTTTTTTTTTTTTTTTTTTCAGTTTTTGGATTACTGACATTTGGACATCCTTTAACTGTGTCTTTCAACTACCGATCAACGCAGAAGAAATTACGAATTTTGGAGATTTCAGTTTCTAATCATTGGTTCAAACTCAAATCCTTACCTTAAAGTTGGAGGAAAGCATTTTATACTTCAGTATTTCATGGTTTGGTTGGCTATTTTCCGAGATTTTATGGATTTAAATGTATGGTTAGAATGCACGCTTTTCCTAGAAGACGATGGTTAGGTCCAAGTTATATGCTTCAAATCTGCCATGTTTTTAGTTTTTCAAGCATAATTCAGGACTGAAATTAAGAGCAAAATTTTGATCACTAACGGTTTTTTTAACTTCTCGCTTGATATATTTTATTTTAAAGCGAGAATTCGTTTTCAAGCCTTTTGCGAATGTGTACTGCGTAAGATGCTCAAGAATTGAAGGAAATTTTGAGCTGTCAATGGTTCTGAAAAATTCATTTAAAATGTTATAAACCGAATATTAATGAAAAAAAAAAATAAAAAATAAAAAAATACTCCGAGTGCATCATCCGTGATTTTAAGCTACCGAATTTCGAGCATGTATGTGATGTAGTTCGTCTCGACATTGCACACAGACATTGTCTTTCATATAAGAAGAGAGATCAATTACACATATAACATTTCATTAAAATACCATTGAAATTAGTTTTATTGACGTAATTTTTGGCAAAAAAAATGAAGACAAAATCTTAAAAAATTAAACTATTTTATTTATTTTATTATTTTATTATTAATATTTCTTTTGGTTTCCTAATTTTTTTTTAAACATTTGGAACGGTCCCCTCGTTCCCGATGTCTTCAACTGAATTGAATGTTCGAGTTGTTATGGACGTGGTATTTATGCAGTGACTTTTAAAGCAATAAGTACAAATACGTGAAATACACCGCCAGCTCAGTCATTTCCAGCCGAGGACAACAGTTTCGTGCTTATTAGCACTCATCAGCCCGGCATAGGAAAGTGACTGCGCTGGAGAACCTTTTAAGGAAGCCAAGAGTGCCAAACAAACTGGTAGCTAATACAGAATTAGCACTGACCAGACGAGTGACCGAAGCAATGGTTCGGTTCAACTCGAATTTTGAAGGCAAGGCAAGACATGCGGTGTAACCCAGGCAATGTCTAGTACAAAAAAAAAAAAAAACTAGGGCCCCGGCTAAGAACCGGAGTAGCATTAATTGTAAAAGTTTTATGAGGTGGGGGGGGGGGCTGGTGACCAAACTGACCAGGAGCCGCAGTGGCTCTCGGCGGCCCTCTGTTCGTAGATTCTCAGTCACCACTCCTTCTTGCACTTTTGTGTCTTTTATTTGAAGCGTAAATTTCCCAAAGTAGGTACCTCTAAAAAAAAGGGAAAATTCACATGTCTGTCTCTACAAAAATATGAGTTACAATAACTTTTCCTGTTTGGTTCAAACCATTTAAGGGATCATTTTAAAATTTTCTAGGTATCTCAGGCTGTTGGCCTACCTGAGCATTACAATGAAAAAACTGAAATTAAGCATTTGCGAAACAATTGAATGGGCGATACCATTTTTCGCAACTACATGCTTCATTTGGTATTTTCATTGATGTACCTACAGTTGGGTGTCTTAAATACTTGCCGTTGGGGGGGGGGGACTTTTGAAGCAAGAACGATTTTTTTCTTTTTTTTTTCGGATACAGAACGTACAAAATTAATTTTATTACTTTTTTTGTATTAAATGAAAATGTATAAATAACAATGACACTTTACTGAAGTAACATTTTATTTCGTGTATAAGACATTCAAAAATGAGTTAGATTACATTTTTGTGTTAAATTTAGATCTCGTATGAGTAATTCTAAACAAATGTTTGAACATTTATACACTTCTCTTAAAATTAATCAATGTCCGGCACAAAAGCATGTTATGAAAATTCATTATTTTTCTACAGCAAATATAACAAATACAAATCTAAAACAAATAATAGTTTTTTGGACATTAGTTTCACCAAAAATATTTCCTCGGTTCTTGTTTCGATCTTTTATTGCACCAAAATCTGTCTCATTTTAAAATCACTGGAACATGAGACATACTGGAAGACATCTGTTAGAACAATACTACAGGGTGTCCCAAAACACCCTAAGTAGCACACTTCGTTTCATAAACGTTTTAAAATGGTTGTCAACGTTGTGACAACTGTTTTAAAACGCTTAAACTTTACATGTGCTACTTAGGATACTAGGAATAAAATTTTCAACGTTGTGACAACCATTTTTAAAAAGTTTATGTTAAACGTTAAACTTTACGTCTGCTAATTGGGATACGAATTAGAAATAAAATTTTCAACGCTGTGACAACCATTTTAAAACGTTTATATGAAACGTTTAAACGTTACTTGTGCTACTCGAGATTCTAACTGGGAATAAAATTCCTGTGTAGGTAAACAGAATTACATATTGCTTTTTGTATAAGTTAATACTGGGTCTTTCAGAAAGAACTACCAGTGCGAAGATATGCTCAGCGTGGGTGCCATTCTTCAGTACTGAAGACGAAATCTTGTCGTTAAAAAAATTGGCGGACAGATTTCCGTCTTTCAATTAAAAAATTTTGAGGATATATAATTTGAAAGATGGAAATCCGTCCGTCGTCTTTTTCTAACAACGGAATACCGCCTGCAGTCCTGAGAAGTGGCAACCATGAAAGATGGAAATCCTTCCGCCGTCTATTTTTTAAAGATTGAATACCGTCTGTAGTTCTGAGAAATGACACTAATGATACTCATCTTCATTATTAGGTTTTTCGACTTCAGTACGGCATTCCAGATTCACTGAGCCTCGAGTGCAGACGATATACAGTACTGGGCTTTAAAGCATTGCAAGCATTAGCGGATTGGTATTTGCTTGAACTTCTTTCTTATAAATTCTGCCATATTTGCATCGAGAGCTTGCCTGGTAAATCGGGAAGTTGAATCTGTTGCTATATTCATAAATAAATGTTCTAGTAAGTTTTTTGATCTATTCCTCAAACGTGACTGACTTTTATTGGGGAGGTTTCTGAAATCTTCAAACAGATTTCAGGTTAATTTCAGGATGGTTACTGAATTTTAGAGGGAAATTTTCCTGTTTTTTGCCAGGCATGTTACCGGGCAATTAAGCACGCTAGCTGCCCATTATTTTCCAGAAACGTTCCAAAAATTTTTTATAGTGTTACTGTGAAATGAGATAACAATGAAACAGGAAGGGTAAAAGCAGCAGTATGTTAGACAGCTAGGTCTGGAATTTGTTGTTATCCGGTTTTCAGAGGAAGAACCAAGATTGGACAGCAGAGGGCACTGTTGTCAAGATTGCATTTTAAGTGTGAAAGTGCGCTTAGTGAACAGGGGTCAAATCACATTACGGTTGTTTCGATATGGCTTACTTTAGCAGCAGTAACATAACGCTACCGAATTGTAAAGTTCGAAGTCACACGTCTCTGTAAAAAAGGACGCACATGCCCTTTCGAACTTAACTCTTCGATTTATCCGCATCATGTTACTCCTGTGAAAGGTGACTACATTGAAACAAGCGCAACGTAATTTAACTTCTGTTCACTAAGTAATTTCATACATTAATCAAAAGAAATTCTTGACTTAAGCGCCGTCTGATATCCAATCTTGGAACTATTTCCGAAAACCAGTGTACTTAATATCAGATCTATCTGGCCATTTATTTCATCTTTATGTACCTCACTCTTTCGATGTTACGACATTTCAAAATAGTCCTTTCTGAAAACAACCTTTAGAATTATGTAAAGGAAATACAATACAGGCCACAATGCATTAAGAAGTACCATTAACAACGCAGCGTTTCTCACTGTGCTTGCGTTTCTTTAAACAAACCAACAGAAAAATTTCACAAAATTTTTACAAGAACAGTCCACCATTTCATTCTATACTCATTTTCAGTTCTTCCAAGGTCTAAGAGCTCTTTTAGCTACACCATATTCTTAAAAAAAAAAAAAAAAAAAAAAAAAAAAAAAAAACACAAATAAAAATTCAACAATTTCAATTTTGGGTAATCAGAGACCTAGCCACAGCCATAGTGCTTTCGGTAATCAAGTGCAATGTGTGAGTTTCTTCATAATGTTTATTTCATCTTATAACGTACCAGTAAAATCAATTACACGAATCGATAACTGTCCAATAACTTTAACCCCTTCCCACGTAGCGCACGTTACGTTTATACATTTCATAAACGTTTGAAAATAGTTTTCAATGTTGTGAAAATTATTTCAAAACGTTTATGAAGCATATGGTTTTATATATAATGGTATAAAATGGTTTACACAACGTTGAAAACTATTTCAAAACGTTTATGAGACGAAATGGGCTAGTTAGGTTGGTATACAATGACGTCTGATAGACGTCACTTCTGTCATGTGCCAATGTAGACTTTGCTGTCTCCTAGATTTCATTCATCTCCAAGGTCACTGTATATTGATGTACCTGATAAGTCATTGATTCCATATACCATTACAGGCTCTTTGACGCCTACGAGACGTCACAGTATATCAATTCGAAAATCTGAGAAGTTCGGTGCTAACGTGCGTCATTTTCATTGACCACTGCTGTGTGAGACTTTATTCACAGAGACTTAGCACTCTACCAATCTGTTAATTCTTAAACACTTGTATGTATCGTTAGCATGTCGCAGTCCTTTTCACGTAGAAACAAAGATCACACCTTATTACAACATGTCCAAGGAAATACCACAATGTCATGCTCAAAATTCTCAAGTTTTACCATGACGTTTTATAACAACATATTATTTTGGTAGACATGTTTTGGGACGCCCTGTATGTTTTGGCAAGAATAAAACAGCACCGAACTAGTAAAATACAAATATACACTTTTTAAATCTGTACAACGTTCAATATCGATTTGTAATCCATATTAGAAGGTGCACTTCAACAGATAGGAAAGGAAGCTTCAGACCACTTTGAGCTCGATGCCATCAGAAGAATTTTCGGCATCCAAGTCCATGCAGTCGCACGAGATATCCGGCTCTTTGTCCCGGATCCTGTCTTGGGTGGTAGGAACTTTAACCCGGATCACGAGATCGCTCAGGTCTGGCTTCGGATTGTGCTTCGTCGGTAGTGTTTGTTCACGGGTTCCACCAGAAGAAAGAAGTTCCCTTTCCTTCGAGTTTCGCCACTTCATGCGTCTATTTTGAAACCAGATTTTCACCTATTGAAAACATGTAAGAGCGTTAAATAACAAAAAAAAAAAATTTGGGTTGATCAAAATTCCCATTTTGACACCTAGATAATGTTGAGATAGTTACAAAACTGAAACTTTCTAATTGGAAATTCCGAAAATCAAATAAATTAATAATTGAAAAAAAAAAAAAAAATGCGGGACGGGGTCTAACTTATGGACCTGCGACGTCACCATGTATATGCCGCTTTCATGGCAGCCCAGATCCAATTGATCTCGGCACTAACTGCGCAAAGTACAGTATGTGAATTTTCTATCCAATTGGCGATACTTTTAGATTAGAGAAAACCCCATTCAATAACAAAATATCGATGCCCCTAGAAGGAGTTATCAGAATGATATGAAATTTTATTCACGTAAGGACAACATAAATAGTATAAGAAAGTGATTAAAAAATGAAAGAAAAATGATTGTTTATAACTGGAAAAATCCCAAAAGAATCGAGCTTTTAGTACCCTGTTGAACCCTCAGAGTGAAAATGGATAGAGACCGTATTCCACTTTGAAATCGAGGGGAAACTGCCGTGCACACGGGTCACGTGATGGGCAAGCAAACCTCTTGCACCTTGGCGCCCTAACTTAATTGGCGAGCGTTTGAAAGTGTTAGGTTGACAATTTAAATCCTTCCGCTTCTTGAAATCTTTTTAAGATTACTTGCAACGAATGAACACAGTCTGCTACAGGCATAACTCGGGAACGGCGAATGGGAAAATAGATCTTCCACTTGTTCCAAATATGTTTCTATAAGTTAATAAAAAAAGAAATTGCAATGTATGCATGTGAATGAACCGGAAAGCATTCATAATGTCTTATGAAAATAATACAATAGAATATTAAGAAAGTATTTCATTTTAAAAAAGAACACACACACTTTTAAAGTGTTTTTTTTTTTTTTTAAATCTTAAAACGTACGGCAATTATATTTGAATATGTAGGGTCGTGCACAGAAATTTTGGGACTCGTCACAGATGACTTTTACCGGCCCTGTCCATATTGCTTATCCCTACGTCTCTTCATATATTTCACCCCTCATTTTAAAATCTTGGGTTCTCTTTAGATTCGGGCCCGAGCCAACAGGTGACGCAAAAAGAAAAAAAAAAAAAAAAAAATCGCATTTTTGCAAATGTTGCGGTTAAATATTGCTCAAAACTTTCAAAGTTGAAGATTTGAAACCGCTATTTCGACCCTGTATTTGGTCACTTTAAAGGGACCTTAATATTTTTAAAATGTTTAAATTATCTTTGGTGGTCTAGAGAAACTAGTAATTAACTAATTTCAATTGCAAAAAAGATTCCTATCTTTCAAGAAATTTTTCATTCTTATTCTGGTACGATTGTGTAAAGAAAATCCCAAGGCGCGCCGGTTCGAGGGTGCACCGGCGTCGGTGGCCAGTTCGCCCCTGCTTCAAGTCCTCAAAAATTATGAAAAAACAATAATTTGTTGAGCTTTCCTCGGAGCAATATGGAAAAACGTGAATTGTGTTTCACTACTTATAACATTCACCCGACGAAATGATATAAGTGTGAAGGTTTGATCAAGCGAGAAAGGAATAAAAACTTGAATTAGTTTCAGGGAAAAAGAATTTACTGAGGACAAAGGTTTGCACCATTGGTGAAGATATGAATTTCAATGCTAAGTATTTTATGAGATTGAAGATAACAACGCAAACGATCAGTTAAAATTGTTAATTTTGGTAACATAAAATGTTTTACACCAAAAAAGAGATAATTGACTTTCTAACTCTATTTTTAGCAATAAAATCAATAAATTTGAAAAAAAAATAATTTGAATTTTGACATCTTGAATTCAAATTATGTTTTTCGCAATCACGAGTGTGTGCATGTAGGCGTGTGTGTTTGTGTGTGTGGGGTTTATGTGTGTTTGTGTGTAGGGGGTATGTGTATGTGTGTAGACATGTGTGTTTGTGTCTGTGTGCTGGTATAAGTGTGTGGGTAATTGTGTGTATGAATGTGTGTGTGTGGGGTGGTATGTGTATGTGTGCAGGCATGAATGTGTGGGTAGTTGTGTATGTATGTGTTTGTGTGTGTGCATGTGTTTGTGTATGTGTGTGTAGGTGTATGTGTTTGTGTGTGTGCATGTGTGTGTGTGTGTAGTTGTGTATGTATGCTCCTGTGTGTAGGACATGGATGCAACTTGGAGACGGCTTTCGCTATAGGAGCAGCATCGTAAGGAGCCGGTCGACGGTGATGGTGCGGAGGGTGGCGATGGGAAAATAAAATGATAGCACGCCAAAAACAGTCAAATGAAAGCAATAAGCAATCGTGATTGCTCAATAACTGAAACATTATTAAAGTATGTACATTCTGATGGAATGTTTTTGGTCCTCACTTGACCCATTGTTTTGTTCCTTACATCCAAATGGAGAACAAAAAGAAACTATTTTATCTTAAAACAGCAGTTCTCTGTCGTAGAAATATATGCTATGCTCCTCCGCGGTGCTTGCTCCTCACGTGGTAAAACCCAGTTTCGTGCTGGCGTGAAAAAGGGTTACCACAAACTATCTCTACCCATCTTTACTCTGCGGTTCAGCCATCTCTACCGTAAATGTAGAAGCTGATACAGGCGAATATTGAGGTATAACAGTCTCGTACGATTTTCTGCGTCATCTCGTTCCACATTTAGTGTAAGTACTCCTCTCATTTGATCAAACTCGTAATCTTCTCAACTCACCACCCCAAGTGATCCCATATATGCTTGATTTTTGATCTGTACAATGCATATGCTTGTTTGAACCCATGACCTCCGACTTAGAATTCATAAATCTTCTACCTCAGAACCACGGAGGCCAAAAACGCTTCATTAGAAAACTAGTATATTTCCTCTCCTTCTCTGTGTTTGTTTTTGTCTTTATAATATATGCTGAAATATTGAAAAAAAAATTCGGATACTCGCGTGTCATTTATTAAGAATTCAAAATTAATTGCAAAGAGAATTCGAGAGAAGATACCCTATGAACACTGAACGTTGAAAAAAAATATTGCCGGATACTCATGTTACTTAGTAAGAATTCAAAAATAATTGCAACGAGATTTCGATTGCACAGATCCTCCGAAAACTGAATGTTGAAAAATATTGCCAGATAATCGTGTTAGTAAGAACTCAAAAATAATTGCAACGAGATTTAGAGAGCACAAACTTTGTGAACATTGAAGGTAGTGAACATATTGCCGGATACTCGTGTTAGTTAGAAAGAACTCAAAAAGAATTGCAACAAGATTTTGAGAGCACAAACTCTGTGAACATTGAATGTTGAAAAAATATTGCCGGATACTCATGTTAGTTAGTAAGAATTCAAAAATAACCGTAACGAGATTTCGAGAGCACAGACCCTGTTAGACAAAGCTCAGGAGTTCCTGTATCCGAAGACGGCAAAAAGGAGAGAAAGTGATCGAACAACTGCTTGTCAGAGATGATGCAGCTGTGATGTTCAGACACCCATTGATGGCGCTCTATTTGTGTCTAGAGCCTCGACGTTTTTGTCAGCTTTTACATTAACGAATGTAAGCGAGCGGCAGGCTCAGGAGCGCTAGCCACTGAATTGCTTGAATATAAATGACGTCACAGCTGCGACCAATCATCGACCACAATGTGGAGGCGCCTATTGATTGGTAGTTTTTGGGCAAAGAATGATCGCGTTGTCCACAGACACGCGCGGGGGATGACATTAGCATATCCTAGCTAGAGAAGAGATCAATAGACGGAGATTAGCAGATTTACACGGAGGAAGAATATCTTCTTTTCCCGAAACATAAAAGTAAGCTTAGAAGAAAGACACGCGCCTTTTTTCTACTCGATATCCGAGCACTCGAGGCAAGATCAAGTTCTCTCAATTTAATAACATAACGACTTTCTTCTTCTTTAAGCGTGGTAATAATGATGATTTGATATATGACTATTCTGTGATCATAATTACGACACATGCCTGGGTAACTAAGTTGGCACTGTTTGTAAGTGGCCAAAGTTTCAACTTTCAGACTTGGAATACACTGTTAAATCTAGCCAAAATTGGCTGCAACCTATTTATTGGTAATTAGCTTCACAAATGTAATGGTGCTTTTACAAACTGGTGATCCCCCAAAGCACCATTACCTTTGTGAAACTTATCACCGATAGGATGGTTGCAACTAAATTTGACTAGATTTAACTTATTTCTTTGTGAAATATTGAATGAGAGTTTAGTCTGTGCTAGTAATTACGACACATGCCTGGGTAAGTTGTCACTCTTTGAAGTCGCCAAAGTTTCAACTTTCAAACTGTGGAAGTACACGGTTAAAAATCAAGTTCAATGCTTCGCCAAGAAATTGGTTGAATCTAGAAATATTTAGCTGCAACTTACTTACTGGTAATAAGCTTCACTAATGTCTTTGTGCTTTTATAAGCTGTTGACCACCAAAAACACCATTACATTGGTTAAACTTATCACCAGTAAGATGGTTTCAGCTAAATTTGGCTAGATTTAACTGATTTCTTTATGAAACATTAAGAGTGTTGAGAGCTTAATACAGAGATTTCGCTTGCGGCAGACTAAAATCAACATTTAAATTGAATTTTTAATCAATGTTAAACATCTAGCATGGAGTGAAAGATTGGAAATTAAGTACTGATTGCTTTGAAACTTTCAGTTAAACATATCGAAGTTACAATGAAATTCTCTTTTCTACACACTGACGGGAAATTTTATACTTCTTTTTTCAATCTTCCGTTTAGTCCTGATTGTTGAACATGTGTCACTTGACACATATTTTGTTTTCGAGGTAGACGGTGCAACGCCGAGAGACGTAGCTAGTATCTGGTATTTGGGAGAAGTATCATTACTTAGATAAAACCACCAGTAGCTGACACTGCACGAGTAGTTGACGCTTGTAAAGAAAGAAAAGTTAACGAGAGGAGCACAAGAGCCAAAGGTCAACTAAGAATAAGCTAAAAGGTTGAATTTGAGCACTATTTTATAATTTAATCATTTTTATACAACTTTATAACTTCTCGAGTTAATTTGTTTTTTCTTTATAAGTTTGAACTGCTACTGCAGTGTCGGGGGTTTTACCTATTGTATATTGGTCCATTTCCGACAGTTAAAAAATAAATAAAAACCACAATAATTACAATAATACTCTCCAAAATTGAAAATTAAATTCTCGAATTTCAGGGTCTTGTCCCGATACAGATCCTGTTGGAAACAGCATGTCACCCTGCTTTCCCGTAAATATGTTTTCTATGCAATGACACTGTCGCCGCAGTAAAGCTTTCTGTACAAGTTTCACCTCAAAGGTTTTTTGCCTTAGAATTTTATGGGCAATATTCATCACATAATAAAATGGGATTAACGATTTTTTACGCACTGAATTAGAAAAGATTTATTTATTTATTTTTATTTATTTATTTATTTATTTTTTTAAATCTTAGCTCGTGGATCAAAATTCAGGAAAATATTCTTTAAAAATGTGCTTTAAAAATCTTACAGTAGCTTTTGATTAGGGGACAGGAGCGGATGCTAAAGCAGGTTTTAAAGAGGATAACGGCAGTAGCGGATTTTAGGGGCACCTAAGACACCCGTGCCCCTGCCAAAGAGACAAAATTAATTTAACTATTCCTTCAAACATTCTTTAATTTATTTCTAAACAACGCAAATCAAATTCTACAAACAGTTATTTTAAAAGAAAAAACACGCAGCGTATTTGAATAAAGTAACTTATATTACCGATAGGAGAAACTTTGAAGTCAGAGATCAGTGTGAAATTACTGATTTATTCAAACGTACATAAAATCGCGATTCGTCTAATAATTCTTCTTTGATAGAATTGATAAGGGAGCCTAAAAAACATTTTAAAAGAACTTTTATTTTAAAAACATAATTTTTAAAAAATGAATGAAGACGTGCTTTTTGCTTTTACTCCACGGTGCCCACTCCAAAAACTATTTCTGTATTAGCCCCGGGGCAGCGGAGAATAAAAAGTGCCAACCTTTATGCAATTATTCATAAAAGAGGTTCACATAAAGTTCTTTTAAAATGCTTTTAGGAGCCCTTAAAGCTAGTTAATTAAATTTAAAGCATAGAAATATCACCCACTAATTTACACTCCTGTTTGTGAAAATTGCAACACCACGAAGGACTTACGCGAGTGAGCTGAAAATTGCAGGAAATGTACAGTAGGGCATGATATGCAAATGATTACAATTGTAGACCAGTAGTGCATGCGTATGCTGAGCAGCGTCCTCTGAACGGCGGATCGAACCGAATATAAATAAACGGCTGTAACGAGGCAGGTATGATTATCGGTGGTTATATGCTAGAGTAAAAGTTAAATGAATCTTTACTATGCCTCTTCGACCAAAGAAAGCGAAATTTGAGCAAATTTCGGAGTTTGAACGGGGCAGAATCGTCGGCCTTCGTGAAGCTGGATTGTCTTATCGGGCAGTAGCCGCTCGTGTGCAGCGTAACAGCAGCATAATCATGCGTGTTTGGAAGCAGTGGACGGACGAGGGTCGGACAGCTCGGAAATCCGGGAGTGGACCCCGAAATGTGACGTCGCGATGACAGACACCTGGTGCGTATGGCGCTGAAGGACCGCACAGCTTCTTCTAGACAATTGGCAGCACAGTGGTCAACAGCTACAGGTGTTTCATTGTGTGCTTCATCAATTTGGAGATGTGTGCTGCAGCGTGGGCTGCGCGCAAGGATTCTTTTATACAGGATTCCTCTCACGCAAAATCATCACCACATGCGGCTACAATGGGCCAAGGTGCATTGGAGCTGGCGTGCTGATTGGCAGTAGGTAGTCTTTTCTGACGAATCCCGCTTTAATTTGGGGCACCATGACGGCCGAATTCGTGTCAGGCGCTATGCCGGTGAACGGTACATTCCGGAGTGCATTATCGAACGCCACAGGGGACGAACACATGGAATTATGGTCTGGGGTACCATAGCATATCATGAATGATCAGAATTGCTACGAATTGTGGGCAATTTGAACAATACCCAATACATAAACGAAGTTTTACAGCTCTAAGCTATTCCTTACCTGCACGGATTGACAGGGGCTGTATTCCAGCAGGATAATGCCCGTCCACATGTCGCCAGGACTGCCAAATCGTACCTTGATTCGCAGCAGGTACAGCTTCTTCCTTGGCCTGCATATTCCCCGGATATGTCACCGATTGAGCATATGTGGGATTTCGTTGGGCGGCGTCTCGCTCGTGATCCTCGTCCTGTCGCTTCGACAGACGAACTTTGGTTGCGCATACAAACAATATGGAATACTCTTGCGCAGGCAGATATTCAAGCTTTATTTCACTCCATGCCGAGTCGTGTAGCAGCTCTTGTTGCGGCGCATGGTGCCCACTTAAAATACTAATTTCTATTTCTTTTTATTGTTCGTTTGGTTTAAGAATGTAATCATTTATTTGTACCATTACCACTCAACTGTGTATTAAATTTCATTCAAATATGATGCTTCCTTCATGGTGTTGCAATTTTCACAAATAGGAGTGTATTTTGAATTCGGACGGTACAACACAGGATATTTAAAAATTATTGAACTGATAAAAAAATTCAATAAAAAAAACTACTTCAGATTTAAACTTTTTTTTTTAAAATTCTGAACCTTATCTTAGATTTTTTTTTTTTTTTTTCACAAAGATTAGCTTACGTGCGCACCTTTCGTAGATCTGAGAATATTTAGACAATTTTCAACTTTGCTCCAGTCAGTATCGCAGTCAGAATTTACCTTTTGGGGATGTGAGGGTTTGGTTATAACAGTCCTTACATGGATATAAACTGCCAAATCAGAATTGACAATATCTGTGTTAAAATCGAGTGTTGAGGGGGTGGAGGGGGGGGGGGGCTTTGAGGTCAACCCTCAAAACCCACCTTGTTGCGCCTTTACGAGTTTTTTCTTTCAAAACACCATTTTCAATTTTCGATGTTAGCTTCTCCCACGTGTCTGTAGCTAATATCTATACTTCAAAGCCAGAAGGACGTCACATTATGATAATTTTACAAGAGAAAGGAAAAACTTTTTTCTGTCGCATGCAAAGGATGTGACGCATGCTCTTTTAACCCTGGTAAAAGAATTTTTTTTTTTTTTTTTTTTTTTTTAAGAATTACTTTCACATGGCTCGATTCGGAACAGGCTTCTACATACAATGCACTTATAAACGGAAATCGCAATTTTTGGATTTACGTCAGGACCTGAGGAACAGTTGTTATACCAATGGGGAAAAAGCTTGGATGAAATAAAGATTAAAAAATTCATATATGTATAAATCTTAAACAGTTTTTTTATTAATACGTTTTCTTTAACAATGTAGAATTTTATAAGCACTTTGTCTCTTTTTAAACATATTTAGGAAATTTAATACTAAGCTTTATGACATTAAATTTCACCTAAATGTCATAATAATGAGCAGCATTAATTAGAAACACTGTCATAATGATTATGACTAAAAGGCTGGGTTATTAAACAAACCCGCTGCCGCATGTTGAGTTTTTATAATTTTTTCCCAGGTGAAAGAGAGAGTTATAATTAATACTCCCCCTTCTTTAACCTGTACAAGACGTTTGGAATATTCGACTGTAAAACATTACGTAATTAAATTAATCATTGCTTCCCTTCATTGCATATACTATACAGCGCGATACAATGCTATGAATCGACAGTAAATGCGTGAAATAGGTATTTAATTTCTTTAAGGTCGTGAAATCAGATCTGAAAATAGTTTCTCGCCACTTGCCATTTGGCGAATAAACATCATACTTTGGCGACTAAACAAAATATTCAACCTAACCCTTTTTAAACACCGTACTCGCCAAAATTCTGCCGTGGGAAGGTAAAGGGCAGTAACTGAAAAATTGTCATTTTTCACTTTTTTGAATTTTTTCATCTATTGTACGTTAGCTTTATTGTACAAGCTGGACTATTTGGTTTCCGTTGAAAAAAAGGTGCGAGAAAAACGTCCAATTCCAAGATTTCCCTATGGTTGATATAAAATCTGACACACATTTCTTCAAATATCTCAAAACTCATTTCTGGAAATACTGCCGTTTACCTGCATACGGCAGAATTATTACTTTGATTTTTCCCCCAAGTCATTTCTGTTTCGTCGCATTTGTTTGAGGCAAAAACAATCCATATCTCCCACGGATAAGAAAAATCACATGTACAGAATTTTGCCCTAAAATTGACGGTTGAAGCAATAATAATTCCTACATTTCCATTATTCCAGTTTTTAAATAAATACTCATACATATAAAGTCGCAGTTAGGTGTCATATGCTAATGTTTTCATTTAAAAAAGGTCTTCGATAAAGTTGCGATTAACGATAAAAGAGTGGTTACTAAACTAGAAGTGCATGCAATTTACCGACAGTCGGTTATCACATCCAGAAACTGCAGTTCCGTCCTTGTCATGGACTCATCAGTCTGGAATAGTGAAGAACCGAACTGGAGGCAGATGTCATCTCATTGAAGCTGAGAGAGCTAACAAACTGGTAGATGAAGTAAATTTATCTCACCAGCGAGGGCCCGCAGCCATGGTGCTATTGAATTCGAAAATTGAAGGCAAAACCTGGGTATTTAAACAGTAAGTTACCGCCCTAAAGCCAGGGCTAAGGCGCAACTACATGCAACATACCGACAGCCCAGTTATCACATCCAAAGACAGCAGCTTTGTCCTTAGGCCGGTAACACTCTTTAATACCCAAGCTTTTGCCATCAATTAACGAGTTGAACCACACCGTGGCTGCAGACTTTCGCTGATGTGATACATTGACTTTATCTACCAGTTTGTTGGCTTTCTCAGCTTGAATGAGATGACATCTTCTTCCTACTCGGTTATTCACGACGAAACTGCAATCTTTGGATGTGATAACGTGGCTGTCGGTAAATTGCATGTAGCTCTGCCTTAGGCCTGGCTTTCTGGTGGCAATGTACTGTTTAGTAAACTAGAAGTGTCTCTTGTCCACTGAAGACAAAAGAATGAGATGACATCTGCTTCCTACTCGGTTATTCACAACGAAACTGCAATCTTTGAATGTGATAACGTGGCTGTCGGTAAAATGCATGTAGCTCTGCCTTAGGCCTGGCTTTCTGGTGGCAATGTACTGTTTAGTAAACTAGAAGTGTCTCTTGTCCACTGAAGACAAAAGAATGAGATGACATCTGCTTCCTACTCGGTTATTCACAACGAAACTGCAATCTTTGAATGTGATAACGTGGCTGTCGGTAAAATGCATGTAGCTCTGCCTTAGGCCTGGCTTTCTGGTGGCAATGTACTGTTTAGTAAACTAGAAGTGTCTCTTGTCCACTGAAGACAAAAGAATGAGATGACATCTGCTTCCTACTCGGTTATTCACAACGAAACTGCAATCTTTGAATGTGATAACGTGGCTGTCGGTAAAATGCATGTAGCTCTGCCTTAAGCCTGGTTTTCTGGTGGCAATGTACTGTTTAGTAAACTAGAAGTGTCTCTTGTCCACTGAAGACAAAAGAATGAGATGACATCTTCTTCCTACTCGGTTATTCACGACGAAACTGCAATCTTTGGATGTGATAACGTGGCTGTCGGTAAAATGCATGTAGCTCTGCCTTAAGCCTGGCTTTCTGGTGGCAATGTACTGTTTAGTAAACTAGAAGTGTCTCTCGTCAACTGAAGACAAACTAAAATTTGAATTTCCAGGTCTACTTGCGCTTCAAACGGTTAAATGAATTGATAAAAATGATTTACCTGAGAATCTTTGAGCCCCAGCTTTTCTGCCAACTTTTTCCTATCTGGCTTGCTGATGTATTTCTGCAGCTGGAAGCGTTTCTCCAACCCCTGCCTTTGAGCATCCGAGAAGACGGCCCGCCGCATCATTCCTCTTCTGGGCTTCCCCCTAGCTGCTGTTGCCCAAGGAAAAGGGACACTTGATGCTGTTGGAAGTGCCGTCGCTGAGGATGGGATGGAAAAAGGGATGCTCTGCCCCATCACGGTATCACCCAGACTCTGATATCCGTGGGACACTGCGCAACCTGCTGAGAAATATGTTCTGAGATTAGCTGCCTTGCTCATCATTTTGCCGTTTTCATTCTAATAAACACTAAGAGAATTCCCACACGCCACGGGCTATTTCTGATATTTTAACGGGTTTTCACCAGTTTCCAGTGAAAAACAATTACTTTTTCAAAATGTTTCGCTGCAAGTTTCATAAATACTGACTTCTCACTGTTGTCGAAAAATATTTTAGCTACCAGTATGAAGATGTACTCAGCTTCTTTATTAGGTGCAACGCCCTTTAACTCTGTTATGATATTTCTCGACTGACTGACCCCCCAAAAAAAGGCGAAATGCAGTCTGTGGATTCTATAGCTTTGCAGAAATTGCAGGAAAATCAGCTCTTCGGTATTTGCTTGCAATTCTGCTTTATCTTCAGTAATGTTTGTTTTAAGAGCTCTCTTGGTAAATCAGGATTGTTCCAAGCTTTTACTTTCGACCTATCTATGTTTTCTTGAAAGGTTTCTAAATTATTCCAGAAACTTGACTTGCTTTTATTGGGAAGATTTCTGAATTCTCCAGAAACATTCCAGGTCAATTTCAGAAAGGTTTTTGATTTTTAAAGGGAAACTTTCATGTTTATCTTACTGGCAGAAATTAGCCACACTAACTGCCCATTATTTTCCAGGTACATTGATTTTTTATTTATTTCTTTATTATTGTAGTGAAATAAGCAAAACAGAAAAACATTTTAAAGAGGTTTCAGACTTTTTAATTTCCATCAATCGAAGTGACTTTACCATTTTCGGTGGGAATCTTTCCACTTTTTAAATGTCAATTCGCATTATTGCTGATGATTGATAATTTTATTCTCACGTTGGGACAGAAGAAGAACTGTATTGAATGTGAGGTTTATTTCTTATGTTTATTGTCAAGCAAAGGATGTAAGTGCCAAAATTAAAAAATTGGCGATGACTACACAAATGGAAGAAAAACCGTCATTTATTTTGTCACAAGAGATGGTCATAGTATGTCTAGAAGGTATTGCTATACAGCATGATTTAAAAAACTTTTCGATGAAAGCCCGCGCAGGGTTTGAATTTTGAACAAAATAGTTACACAAAAATTAGTACGTTGTACAAAAATAGTTAGAAAGTTCACTTAGCTTTTGCTTTCAACTGCTCAGATTATCAAATGTAGTGAAAATCTTCTTAATTCGATAATTTGAGACATATTTTGGTTTCTTTTGAATGGCGGAAATTCCTACTGTCGAAAAAGAAACTAAAGAAAAAAAAAGAGGGGAGCAGATTCTTATACCAATTATTTTTTTCAATCTCCTGTAAAAAGCAAACACAACAAAAAAAATAAAAACTATTCTAAAAACAAATTTCACATTCGTCTATAATGTAACAAAACGTATTGTACGAAGTATTTAGTCATAATATTGATTTTACGGTAATAAAGTTCAAATACAAAACAAGTACTGTGGATTATAACAGTCGTTTCGGTTAAAACAAAAACAAAATTATAATTGAAATAAGATTAAATTAAAAAAAATATATATTCAAATAAAACCTTAGATTGTCAGTAATCATGTGTGTCAATTTTTCTTCACAAGAAATTCAAAATACAGTAAAACCAGTAAATTGATCACCCTTGTAATTTGACCACGAGAAGTTGAATACTTGTTTCTGGTACATAGTTAGTCCTATATCATATGTACCAGCCTCTTTAAGTTGACCACCTGTCTAAATCGAGCATAAAACTACTGCACTGCAAGCGTTCAACTTATGCAGGTTTCACTGTACATGAATTAAAATGAATTTCATAAATTGAATTCGGAAACTTTCTCACGTTTTATTGATATTATTTTTAGTAAAAAATAAAACTAAGAACATAATCAAGAATCCACTTTTGTTGGATTTCTTGGTGAAAGTATTTTAAGAACAGCACTATGATTTTCTCTCATAGACGCTTACGTTAAACTTTTGATTCTTTCAAAAATTAATCGTACATGATTAAAAAATCTCTTATGCACTTATTTTACAACAAGCATTTTTGATAAATTCGGAATGAAATAAATTCATTCATTATAGCGCGAATTGTAAAAGATTCAATATTTCGTAAATCAACAAGATTTTTATGAATAAAAATATAAAAATTGATACACTTCATGTGTTCATATCATCAATTAATACCGGTACGGATATCAGTGCAATCGTATATACATACAGTTTGTTTATAAAATCTTGTACTGATCAAAAAATCAATAAACTCTATTTGACTTAGACGTAATTCTTTCATTTTGATCCTGGTTTCAAAAAAGGTTTTTCACAAAGTTAATACACTTCAACGTGTGCAACTTTTGCAGTCCCAAGCTGGTTTAGACGATTTTTAACTTCACGCCAGGCACTAGCGCAGTCAAAATTTACCTTCTGGGGGGTGATGGTTTGGTTATGGCAGTCCTTAGGTGGGTATAAACTGTCATATTAGGATTGACAATAACAGGGATTAAGGCAATTCTGAGGGGAGGGGAAGTTTACCCCCAAAATCCACCTCGCTACGCCCCTGATGTCTGACATTTGCTTGTGTATCTATTGTAATCCATATGGGATACATTATTATTTCTTTTAATGTGTCACTATTGGAGGCTAGTGTGTAAGAACTTAGTCGTCGACAAAATCTTACAGGAATAGTTTTTTTCTTCATACGAGTTTTTTTTTTTCGCATGAAAAGTTTTTTCTTTCATAGACGCCATTTTCAATTTTCGATTTCCACGCCATCTATATGTTTTTGCTAATATTGTACCAGTAAAAGGAAAAAACTAATGACATAAGGATCAGAATAAAAAAAACCCGAAATTTTACTGTTTTTTTTTTTTTTTTTTTTTTTTTAAATTAAGTTTCGTTAGCAGTTCGAGACTTTGTAAACTCCCTGTATTCCTCAATTGCCATCGTGAAAACCCGCTCATGTTCTTTTATAGTGCCTCAAACCAACAAAACTGTAGATTAGCGAAATACTTTGTAGCTTATTCCAACCACATTTTTATTTTATCCACACATATTACTACAACGACATTCATTTGAAGTGTGTTGAGTTTTTAATGATCTTTCGATATCGTTTTATTCTGTGTTGCTAAGCCTCAAAATATCGCAACGAAAACTACGCCGCATGGTGTCGATTTCATTATTTCTTCCAAACAGCTGTGACGAAGAAAGTCTCCTCTAATGATTTTGCCCCCTATTTTATCTCGATAAAATCATCTAAGATTAAATTCATGCTTAGCTTTTTCTTTTTTGTCTTACTATTGTTATCGTTACTAATGTTTCAGCCAATTCTAGTCTTCTCAATCCATTTGCACAAATGAAAATTTTTAAGCGGCATATATTTGCACTTTATTTTCAGAACTTTAAACTTAGGCTTTTAATTTCGATGTATTCAAATCTAAGGAACCATCATGTATCATAATGTGAAGTAGTATTGACTTTCTAAAAAGTTCTCTTGCAGTTTAAAAATAATGATTTGTACGTTTCGCGGTCGTGACCGTACGATAACACCCGCAACACAAATCATTATTTTTCAAGCACCAAAAATGTTTTTAAAAAGTTGATACTTCAAATTATGATACACAGTTGTTCCCTATATTCGAGTATTTGAAAATTAAAAGTCAAAGTGTAATAAAGTTCCGTGAATAAAGTGCAAATATATGCGTAAAAATGTGACACGTCTACAAACGGTTTAAACAAGTTACATTATTCCTCATATTTATCACCAGTTATTTTTGCCCTGAGTTATACTCGTATATAGAACCGAAGAGAGCATATCGTCGCCTCAAAGCAACAGTAGAATATCTTACTATTACTCCTGGGATTAGATGTCTTACTGTTGTTCTGAGGCGACGATATGGAATACCATATACATTTCCAGAAGTATCTAAATTGCTATCTGGATAAAAATCCCTAAACAAATAATAGCGAATAATATAACTACCTGCAACGAACTGTCTCTGCTAAAATAAGAATACGATTTGTTTTATTGTTAAGAAAAAAATATTTTATGAAAAATAGCAAATCAAGGATAGTGAAGAACGGGGGGATTAAATCATTAAAAACTTCGAATGCTCAGTTTTTTTTTTTTTTTTTTGCTGTTTAATGGAGCTTGTTCGTTCTATTTTACATTATCTCTGAATTGACTGTTATAACCTTTTTTTTTATGAGAAATGGGGAGAAGGTTGTTATTAGAAGAATGTGCCCAACTTTCCTTGTCTTTTTTTGACTTCTGCTTTTTTTTTTTTTTTTTTTAGAGATGGCGGTGTATGTAGGGGCGTGCACAGGGGGGGGGGGAGAAGGGCCCTGTTGACCCGGGCCTGATCCTGAAATGGGCCCAATATTTTTAAAACTAGACGTGAAATATGGAGGGAGGCCCGGAAAAGTCATTTGTGACGGACCCCAAAATTTCTGTGCTCGCCCCTGGGTGTATGGGAAGAACAACGTCTGCTGACTTCGACAAATCAGAGACTTTCACACCAGGACTCTTGGAGCAATAAGAGTGCCTGGTTTATTAATAATATACAGGATGTTCCCTTTTAACCTGAAGGACCTTTATTTTCGCAACCGTTAGTCCCAGATGTATTACTTCCAATTGCAAAAATGTTCAAAATCAGATGCAGAGTTAAGATATTGAAAGTTTGAAGCAAAAATAAAAATGAGTCAAAAAATTGAAAATTTAACTTTTTTATGGGTCCTTCGTCCCCTAACTAACATTTAGAGAAATAATCTCCATTGAAAACTATTACTGACACAAAAAACTTGACATTTGTGCTGCCAAAACTCAAGGAGATATTCCAGTTCAAAGTTTTGAGGGACCATACAGAAGATGAGAGTGGAACTCATCACCCTTTCAGAAGAAGGACAGGTCGGCAAAGTAAGAAAAACAAGGTATTCATGTTTATTATTGCTATTCAAAAATAAATGCAAATGTTATGCCGTGATATGCAAAATCACATTACAAAACCTTGAACAATTTCAAAAAACCACACTATACACACATATAATTTTAAACACTTGTTAACCGTTATATTTTCCTTCAAAAGGTGTTATGGACGCCGAGTGAAAAATTTCATATCTCGGTGAATATTGGTCGTACTAACTTCAAACGTTTTGTGTTGGAATTATTTTTCAATGGTGATTATTTCCCTAAATATAAGTTAAGGGACCGGGGCCCGTATAAAAATTTAATTTTTGTATTTTTTGACTAATTTTCATTTTTACTTCAAACTTTCAATATCTTAACTCTGCATCTGATTTTGAACATTTTTGCGATCGGAAGTGTACATCTAGGACTAACGGTTGCGAAAATAAAAGTCTTGCAGGTTAAAACGGAACACCCTGTATACTCTGCTTAGTGCCGATATTCAAGTTACATGTGTACTTGTAGATAAAATGATATGTTTGAAAATTTAAATGCTGAAACTTTTTAGAAACCACAAAACACACACACATCACTCGACCGGAGTCTCGCTTTCAATTTGATCATTTCCGTTCGTGATATTTCAGAAATGACTATTGAGGCAACATTTCCTGCTGAACTGTATTCTAAAGGGTGTCCCAAAATTAACGCAAGATTTGAGTTTGCCACCATTTTTTCCATAAATTGTTGGCAGCCATGAGAAAAGAACAGTTTGACAGTTGAGAGTTTAGGGTTAGTAAAAATGGGGTGTTATTGTACCATACAGCTAGAGAGAGTGAAACATTTCCATTACTGCGTCAGGCATTTCCTAGTCGCGTACTCTCTCATTTCGGTCATCAGAATTGGCACCCTAGATCGTGTGATTTAACATTTTTAAATTTCTTCTTATGGGGTTATTTGAATTCAAAGGTCTATGTCAACAAGCCCACAACCACCCGTGCATTACCATGTTGCGATACCGAGCGCCAATAACAGTAACTGCTTGACCAGCCTCAACTTTCATTATTTTTGAAACAATTGTTCAATAATGAAAGCGCGTTATTGTATCGTATAACGCTCCATTTTTGATTACCCTAAACTCTCAGCTGTCAAATTGTTCTTTTTTCAGGGTTGCCAACCATTTATTGCAAAAATGGCGGCAAATTCAAATCTTGCGTTAATTTTGGGACACCCTTTATCATCGCATTAACAGCATTTCAATGAATAGAATAAATGCACAAAAGATGAAGTATTTTCACCAAGCAAATACAGATGAAAAAGAACTGAATTTTCTGCCTTTGTAAAAAACGGAGTATGAATCACATTTTTATTAGTTTCAAAAAACGATATCAGTGATGAGAGTTTGCTTCTGTTTCTTCGAAATAATTCATTCATTGCGCATTGGAGGCTCAAGTGGAGTCTCGCTTTCAATTAGATTATTTTCCTTCCTGATAATGTTTTCCTCGTTTCGCTCGTCAACTGTAGCGAATACTCTTCAAGTATTTATGAAGCACTCGTGGCTAATCGGTTCATAAAGCCGCCACTATGAAGTCTCGAAGACTGACAGCGAGCGTATTGTGTGGCGCGCACTTTCGAGTGGCGTTGTGGTAATGCGTTTGAGAGGCGTTTTTGTGTGGCGCGAGCAGACACGCATCATTTTCATCATTCGCGAAACTCGATATTATCTGGTTCGAGCGTTTAAAGGTCCGAGCGTTTATAGCTCCACAATGAATTTATTCGCAGAGGCCGCTTTATTATTGACGTAAATGGTTCCCGCACTCGAGACAAGTTAAAGTCTCGGATTTTAACACTTTTTAGACGATAAAAAGGCGAGCCTCTTAATGTCTCGGAGAGAAGGGATTCTTTGTGTGGAAGGCCCTTGTGTCGGGCGCCCATATTATTAATGACAGCCAGGTGTATTAATAGGATTTTGTTTGGCAGACCACTCGTTAAAAGGTTCATCGTCAAAAGCGACATCGGAAACCTTTACGCTCTCGATGATGGCGCCGCAAACAACGAAGATTCTTCTCCTCACACTACCCAATGACGGAAGCCCTTTTGCAAACTAGTACTAGAGAGTAAAAACTCTTTTTTTTTTCTAAAATTTCAAAAATTTGGTGGAAGTTTTTCCTAGTTTAAGGAAATGAAAATTTTACTGTAAATTTTAACTTTTATTCTTAAAAATGTGAGACTGAAAACGTTTTTCCAATGTTGTAAATGCTAATTACGTAATTTTTAAAAATTTATCGGATTTTGTTTGGTGGACAACTCTTTAAAAGGTTTATTGTCAACGAAGATTTCTTCTCATCAAACTAACCAAAGACGAGAACTCTTTTGCAAACAAGTACTGCAGAAGGGAGGAGAAAACCAGGGTTTTTTTGTTGTTTTTTTCGAAAATTTAAAAAAATTGCGGGAAATTTTACTTAACTTAAAGAAAAGAAAATGTTATGAAGATTTCATCTAATCACACTACCCCCTTTTTGAAAACTGGTAATACGACAGAGTAGTGTTTTAAAGGGATTAAAAATTAAACTTTTATTTTTGTCAGGAAATTTTGAAAATTCACTGGAATTTAAAAACAGTTTAGAGAAATAAACATTTGTTTTTTTTTTTTTTTTTTTGACTTTAACCTTTTTACTTCCTTTTACAAAAAAGGAAGTATTGTATTCGCGAAAAAAAAATTCACCCAAAAACGGCCTTAATTTCCATTTTGCTCAACCCCAAATGAATGTTGTTTTTTTTTTCTTTTTTTTTTCAACCTGACCACACGTGGATATGTGCCTAGGAACGTACAGACACCCGAAATATTCATTTTGACGATCCCCGAGTTAATTACAACGAGTTTTCTCTTGACGTCTGTATGTACGTATGTATGTGCGTATGTGTGTATGTATGTCGCATAACTCAAAAACGGAATGTTCCAGAAAGTTGAAATTTGGTCCGTAGACTCCTACTGGGGTCTAGTTGTGCACCTTCCTTTTTAATTGCATTCGTATGCTCTAAAGGGGGTCTTTTGCCCCTTTTTGGGGCGAAATCAATGTAAATTTCGATGTAAACTCACGTGGTGTTATAATTTGGCTGACACATGGCGATATATCGCCAGTCTTTTGGTCGCCAAGTTTTGTCGCCAACTTGGCGACAAATTTGACGATTTTTTTTTTAAAATCTGGTTTCAATTTGGCCACTGTTGGTGATATTTAGAGGGTAAACTATTGAATCATATTATAACTGCCAATAATGAGAAAATGACATTAAATTGGAGTAAAAGGAAGTCATGTGATGCACACATCAGCTCGTTTCTCTTAAAAATTACAGTTATAAACCTTTTTAATGTTGTAAATGCTAGTCAGGTAATTTTTAGATATTAATAGGATTTTGGTTGGTAGCTTGTACAGCTAGCAAATATTTATTGATTCAAACAAAATTCCTCCTCCTTCGCTGAAAAAAAAAGAAAGACTTTCTTCTTTCATTGACCACTTTTGTATTCGAAAAATAGTTATAACAAAATTTCAGTCAACATTTTTTTCGCTAATTTTGCAATCACCTATAATTAAATAGAATTTAATTTGTTAACGTATCACCAAATGGCAACATTTGCGACGCGGAAAAGACTGAAAATAACGGTTCCTGTTCCACGGGGTAGCTGCAAAAAGGGGCGTGTTTATTCCCGGTTAATAAAACGGGATTTTTTTTTTGAAGGAAATTTCGAATATTCCCGGGATTTTTCAATAAATTTCAGAAAATAAAACTTTAAGTTTTGCTTTTATCATGTTTACATTACGAGAGCTTGCAAAATGAAATCTACGCACTTACCTGAAACAAAAGGCGTCCTGAAGTTGACATATTGTAGAGGAGGTGGTTGGCGAAAGTGACGAGAAAAGCCTTTATTTATCTGGTACGTGAGCGGTGATAGCTGAGAACCAACACTTTCACCTAAAATAAATAACAAACGGTGGTTGAAAAATGTGATTAATATGACACGTAATACTTTTTTTAAAAGTATATTGTCAAAACTAAAAGACAGGCAGATAGGTTAAAATGGTATCTGTTTTGCAGATAGAGCAGGTTGCAAAATAGGTTCCTAATTCGACTTTGGAGCCGAATTGAAGAGACCTATGTACCTAGGTCCTAGGGCACTTTTTATCTCTGCTTAAAAACAGATACCGACCTGTTCAAAGCGTAAAGCTGATCTACATGCAATGTTACTCTAATTATACCATAACGTTTATAATTCCTGAAATTCTATCGAACAGAAAATTTAAGAAATTTCACACATGACGTCAGGTGCACGCTTTTGTACAATGTACACAGTACTGGAGAAAAAACAAAGCACTCCTTATTACTCAGTCATCATGCGTACTAAGAAAATAAATAAAATATCAATCTACATGTATATCGATCAAAGTCTTTTTAATTAGTAAAATTTTGTTAAATAGCCGTTTATGTCATAGTCGGGAAGTTTAGCGTATTAAAATAAATGCTAAACTTCCCGATTACGTTTAGAATGCACTGTTTTTGACAACAAAAACGAATTAAGCTTGCTCAAATTAGCTTACATGTCAAATTGGATTTCGTTCTGATCCTACAATGGTAAAACTGCGAGTTGCATATGGCACCTTTTAGAATGAAACGTTATAGCACAAGCGGTACCCCCTAAAGTGTGCCATTCGGAACCAAAGGGCACCTCTTATACCCACCATAGGAAGCCAAATGGCACCTTTAACGGAGAAATGGCTTCTATGACGTTCACATTAAAAGGTTCCATGTCTACAGTTTTAACAGTGTATAACAGAAGACATTACAAAAGATAATTTACTTCTTTTAATGTCCGTCGTAACTTTAGCCATCATGCGTATTATAGAAATAAATAAAATGTCAATCAATATCATTAATGTCTTTTGTTGTTGTTGTTGTTGTCGTCGTGTCTGATGACGCGCAGAGTGCGAAAGGTTTAGATGTCTCCAAAAGTCTTGATAACAAGATCTGCTAATTCTGGAGCCCGATGGCTGTACAGGATTTCAATTGGTGGTGCTCCAAGTTGGAGGAGGGAGCGAATAATGGCCTGACAGTTAAAACATGATCCGGGATGAGTTGTAAATGGGGACAGTGCTTGCAGGTGGGATAAGATTTATTAATAGTTGGTAATATCTTCATGTCCTTGAAGTGTCCAGTGCGTAGCCTAGCTATTGTAGAAGAGAGGTTTCTTGGGCAGTGAAGGTTGGGGATTGCTGCCTTGCTGAAAAGCTGATCGTAGATCCTTCGCCTGGCAACAGCATTCACGTCTGTGACTGTTTGAGGTTGATCTTGGTCAGGTGCTTCCTTTGCTAGGGCATCTGCACACTCATTTCCCTCGATTCCGACATGAGCGGGGATCCACTGGAGAACACAAGTTATGTTGAGTGAGTGAAGAAGAAAATTAATTTCTTGCGTCAGTCTTGTCACACCGTTACGTATGGCTTCGAGTGCTGATTTTGAGTCGGAAAAGATCACAATTTCTTCCAATTTTTGGTTTATAGGAGTAGGGGAAGACAGACAATAAGAAAGAGCCGCTTTAATAGCAATGAAATCGCTGGTGAAGTTTGAGGCGATCTGGCCAGTGGGTATTTTAAGTTTGACGTTGTTTCTTGAGGGATAAATGATGGAGATGCCTGCGCCACCTCTATTACAGTCAATGTCAGAGGAACCATCTGTGTAGATTAATACACTGTTTTTTTTTGGCAAGTGAAAGAACAGTGTCTTCGCCTTTCTGTAATAAGATTTCAGTAGGTTCTTTTTTAGAGCATGGTTCAAGTAGGTAAGTATTGATTTTAGTACTCTTAGGAGGTCTAAATGGAAAGAGTGGTTCTTGAGTTATGTCCAAGGAAGAATGGGCAAGATGAATGGCATCTCTGATATCCCTGTCTAACTGCAGCGTTGATGATCTCTGAAGCCTTGATGTGCCTGTCCAAGCGTCGAAAGCTCTGTAAGCAATGTGGTCTTTATTGTGGCTTCTGATTTTATTTGTGAACTTCACAGTAGCAAATTTCCGTCTGTTAAATTACTGAATGTCTGAAAATTTAGTGAATTTAGTGAAAAGTACTGAATATCTTTTAAATTACTGGAGTAAATTTTTTGAAAAGAGGTTGTTGTCGTATTAAAATGAATGCTAAATCTCTGGAATATGCTTAGAATTGAATTAGTTTCCTGAAAAATACTCCGATCAAACATTTTGTCAAATTGAGAAAAAATTTCTTCAAATCGACAAAAACAGGAGGTTCTAAACAGGGTCGCCAAGAACCTGCTCCCCCCCCCCCCCAAAAAAAAAAATTTGTCAAATCGATACCGCTCCGAACCCGAGCCGGGCTCTTTAGTTTCCTACCAGGCTGAAGTAGCCTCTCGTTGGCCTTGTTTCTGATCCAGTGAGGAAAGAACCGTTGAAGTTGACGACATTTGTCTAATAATTGAAGATCTCTCGAAAGTGGGCGATGCCTTTCTGAGAGTGAATGAGTTCAGCACTCAGCATGCTTAAATTAGTTTATATATTAAATTTGATTGCATTCTGAGCATTAAAGCACAAGGCACAAGACATTTTCAGTGGATTATTCATTGCATTTTACGTGATAGTTTTTTTACAGGTAGAGGTTCATAATACAACGCAAACGAAAATCAAGGTATAATTTTAAAAACAAAAGAAATGTGCAGTCGATAATACATTAGTTTCAAGTAATTCCTATAAAGACGTTGTTGTTGCATTATGGTTAAGATTTTTATCGAATAGCTAGAGTTTTATACATTCAGCAATGGCATACACTCTCTAAAACGGCAGAAAAATGTGCTTTTAAGCATATCAAAAGAATCCACTGAATAATTTTAATTGAAATTTTAGATATCTCATATCAAAGCTCCTCCAGCTCAATTTTTACTGAAAAGGGTGATATAGACGTTTTCGAAGTCTTTACTCCTTCTAATTCCTTAACTCTTCACCCTCCTTTCCTTAAAAAAGACTAAATACCGACAGGTATTTTAACTATTTTTTAAATGCATCGAATCTCGATGCTCTTTGATCTCATCTCGTACACTGAAATGATAACGGAATGATGTACAACATCAATATACACTGAAAAGGATGATGCAGACGTTTACGAATTCCGTCATCTTTCGAAGTGAGACGCTTTTGAAAGGACTAAATGCAGACAAGCCTTTTACTTTCTTTTTTTAATTCATCGAATCTCGATGCGCTTTGACTTCATCTCGTACACTGAAATGATAACGGAATGATCTACAACATCAATATACACTGAAAAGGATGATGCAGACGTTTACGAATTCCGACCTCCTTCGAAATGAGACGCTTTTGAAAGGACTAAATGCAGACAAGCATTTTACTATTTTTTTAATGCATCGAATCTCGATACTCTTTGACTTCATCTTGTACAATAAAAGGATAACGGAATGTTGTACAATATCACTATACACTGGAAAGGATGATTCCGGCCTTTTTTAAATTCCTTACTCCTTGGAAGAAGATGCTTTTAGAAAGGCTAAATTCTTAAAAGCCTTTCTCTATTTTTTTAATGCATCGAATCTCGATACTCTTTGACTTCATCTTGTACAATAAAATGATAACGGAATGTTGTACAATATCACTATACACTGGAAAGGATGATTCCGGCCTTTTTTAAATTACTTACTCCTTGGAAGAAGATGCTTTTAGAAAGGCTAAATTCTTAAAAGCCTTTCTCTATTTTTTAAATTCATCCTCTTTGACTAAATCTCGCACACTAAAATGATAACAGGGTGTTGTACAATGTACAAGGAAAGGGGCAATATAGATGTTTTCTAATTTCCAACTCCTTGGAAATAGACTCCCCCCACTTAGAGGATCGGAGCCTTCGTTTTTCCTTTCTTTTTCGTTCGTTCGGCAAACGATCGTTTTTAATGGAAGCACGTGTTAAGCATCGCGATCGCAGCTGTTTCCCAAAGAGGGAAGATGGGAAACCGATAATAAATCTCGGCCGCCCATTCCTCGTAATTAAATGATAATAATGAACCCCCGGGTCGCGCCTGACATGCAATTATTGTTCCATGTCGTTCACACGCGCCAACCACGCGGGGGGTGGAAAAGAAGCGCCAATTTCATGGGATTCTCCTTTCTCTGCCAAACATTTCTCCATTCTTGAAGGAAACTTCTCGAAGTAGCTTTTGGGATCGTTTTACTCAAAGTCCGAAACCCAATTTTTTATTCATTCACATGATTGAACGGAATCTCAACACAGAAGTCTTCAATCAGGGTTCCACGGAAACATAGGGTTCCTTGGAGCTTTTTCAGGGGTTCCGTAGGTGATCACTACTTGCTTCATACAAAAGAGCCAAAATTTTAGTAAAATTATAATTTTTTAAAAGATGGCATTTTAAAAAGCAGTTTACTTGTAAAAATAATTATTTTATGGCCAAAATTATGATCTTAAATTTCGTGCAAATCATGTGCGTTAAATGTGATTTATTATTCAGAGAAAGTACTTTAGTCCCCCCCCCATCCCCCACACGAGAAAATACCATTAGCTTTTTTTACCATTCATTATCGTATTGAGATGTTTGGTACCTATTGAGATAAATGAAGGATATAATAATAAGTTAGTAAATTTGAGTAGGATAAAGCTTTGAGATCCTTTCTTTTTCCTTTTTTCTTTCTACTCTTTGATCAAGAGGTTCTTTCAAGAAAGCGACGAGCTCAAAGGGTTTCTGATCAAAAACTTGCATCAACGAAACGAGTAGTTCAAAGAGTTTCTGATCAAGAATTTTCTTCAAGAAGATAGTAGACTCAAAGGGTTCCGCAATGTAAAAGATTGAATACCCCGTCTTAACTTAATCTCAATAATGACAGAAAATCAGTTTTTATCGATCTTCCCCGCAACTGGGGAACCAGTGGCGTAGCTAGGAGGGAAGATAGGGAGTTATAACCCCTCGCAAGAAGAAACAAATTTATAACAGCACAGCGCCAAATCAAAAGTTTTCTTTTCAAATAAAAATGTAATTTTTTTTGAGCAATCACGATTGCTTATTGTTCTCATTTGACCGTTTTTGGTGTGAGTGCCTTTTTCAACTTGGACCAGAAGCCTTTGCAGCACCACCGCCCACCGTCCTCTGCAGGCGGCGCGGCTGCTCCGGTTTTGAGCTATCCGCTTCTCCTGGTCGGAGGCGTCCATCTCCTACACACACGCACGTTCACACACATACACACACGACTTCACACACATACACTCACACACGCCTACGTACATACACACAGGTCTACGCACTCACACAACTATACACAAGTAACCGCCTAGTAGGAGAGGCAGACTTTGGGGGGGGGGGGGGATTACAGGAGCCGTTTCTAGAAACAATAACTCCAATGAGTAGGGTCCTGTCTCAGTTCGTGATTGAGAAAAACATAATTTGAATTCAAAATTTCAGAATTCAAATTAACTTTTTTTTGTGTGTGTGTGTGTCTTCCGCTCGCCCTATACACTGAGGTGATAAAAGTCATGGGAATAGGGAAATATGTAGATCTTAATAGTGTCGTGTACAAAGTGGCACAATGGGCAGCTCATTGGTAGGTTTTCCATTTGCAGTCAAGGAGACCAGTGAAAATGTTTCTAACTTTATTACGGTTGCATGAAGATAATTAACTGACTTTGAACCCAGAATGGTAGTTAGAACAAGACGCGTGGAAAATTCTATTACAGAATCCGTTCTGAAAGTCGACATTATGACATCTTCAGTGTTGCCTTATTTTAGTTTACTAATCTACATAGTATCCCCGTTTAACCTGCAAGACTTCTATTTTCTTAACCGTTAGTCCTAGATGTATGCTTTCAATTGCAAAAGCGGTCAAAATGAGATTCAGGTCTAAAACATTGAAAGTTTGGAAGCGATTAAAACACTTAGTGAAGAAATACGAAATTTAACTTTTTGAATAGCCCCCGGAACCCTAAAGCTACATTTAGAGTGAACAAAAGCACAAAAAAAAAAAAATCACATTAGTACGACCAATATTCACCGAGATATAAAACGCTGCGTTTTGTAATGCCACTTTACGTTCATGATTTTCAGGGATCATAACAGCGACTTAATATACTTTTTTTTTCTATCTCAGATTGTAGAAACTTTGGTAGAGTATCTAAACCAGGGCTTCGGAGTCGAAAGGAAAATAGCCGACTACGACTCCGACTGCGACTCCTGGATTTTAAAACTACCGACTCCGACTCCGGAAACCCCCCTAAACATACACTATATGACCAAAAGTATTGGAACCACTTTAAAAAATTCACATTTTTACGGATTTCTTGAGAAATAAAAGATTAATTGCTCTGCGATTCTTTTTACATAAAGAGTATACTTTAGCCGTCATTTTCCAATAACAATCAAGTATGCTATTCATTAAGGAGACCAGCAACAAATTGAGGAAACAAAAAAAAAGGTTTCTGATCATTTTTCTTTGCAAATAGCTGGGAATAAGCAATAAATTTCAGAAATAAGTTAAAAACCTATCAAGAATCTATTTTTATATTTTCGTGAAAGTATCTCTTATACCCATGGAGATATAAGCATTTCTTTCAAAATGCATTTTTTTTTTTTGAAGGTTTTCGGCTCATATCACGCAGAGTTTTTCGTCAAACGTTACTAAACTTTCAGAATATTTGACAGCATATTAGAGAAATATAATATAAAAATTTGAAGTTAAAATATTGAAAATTTAATGAAATATGAAAGTTTAAAGCAATTAATTTTTCACTGCGCGTGCGCAAAAGATAGCAATTTATAACCATCTTAATAGGAGGCCCAGATATATCCCACATCTCATAAAAAAATTCCACCTTGATATCTTTAAAATCTAAAAAGTTATCAGCGATCTAATGAGCCGTTCATGATAAGAACGGATTATTTACAAACGATCCCTCACGATTCGACTACTAGCCAAGAATTATTAAAATTCGGCTCATTAGATCGCTGATAACTTTTTAGATTTTAAAGATATCAAAGTGGAATTTTTTTATTAGGTGTAGGATATATCTGAGCTTCCGATTAAGGAGGTTATAAATTGCTATCCTTCGCGAATGCGCAGGGAAAAATTAATTTTTTTAAACGTTCATATTTCCTTAAATTTTCAATATTTTAATTTCAATTTTTATTATTATTTTTTCCTAATATGCTGTCAAATATTCTGAAAGTTTAGTAACGGTTGACGGAAAACTCTTCGTGATATGGGCCGAAAACCTTCAAAAAAGATAGATTTGCATTTTTGAAAGAAATGCTTACATCTCCATGCTTTCACGAAAATATAAAAATAACGTCTAGATAGATTTTTAACTTATTTCTGAAATTTATAGCTTATTCCCAGCTATTTAAGACGAAAAATGATCAAAAACCTTTTGTTTTTTCTTTAATTTGTTGCTGGTCCCCTAAATGAATAGCAGACTGAATTGTTATTTGAAAAGGATAGCTAGAGTATACTTTTTATATGAAAAAAAATTACAGAGCAATTGGTCTTTTATTTTTCGAGAAATCCGTAAAAATGTGAATTTTTGAAAGTGTCCCAATATTTTTGTCATATAGTGTATATGGAAATATTAATTCCTTTTACGAAGTTTTCGACCATTCGCACTAAAACTTATTTGAATTTGCGGCCCCCTGAAGAGGTTCAATTCAAGCTACGAGCAGTGACTTGCCCCCCCTCTCACCCTTTAGATTTGGCACTGCATTTATCGTTGCTTAGCTGGTGCTTGGAATTAAAAACCTATGGTTCTCAGAATTGTATGATTTTTAAGAGTTAATCAGTCAATGTAATACTATTGCTTACATGTTAATCGTTTTTTCTAAGTAAAAGCATCATTTTTTAGAAGTAGGGGAGCCTTTTATTAAATTATTTCATATTCGTTCCAACTTTTATTAAATTTTTTTTACAACATTTTATTCTTCTAAATTTTTACTGACACCAAAGTTTGTTTAAAAATATTTAAATAACACTGTTTTTCCATTTGCAAGTATCAACTTCGTGTTTTACTTACATTTTAATCAGTGATTTAGTTTTTAGTTTTTATGGATACATTTATTTTTCTATTTTCTAACTGACATCGAAGTAAAAAAAAATATTATTTATATTTGAAAGTGATAACTTTAAATTAAAAAAAAAACTAATGCTTAGAAAATACTAGGCAACAAACCCGTTTGCTGATAGTAGCTATTAGCTAAAGAAGGTTATGAAAATATGCAAATTAGATGTTCTCGGTGGAGGCAGCTATTTCAGAAAATTTAATAAATAATCAAGCCGGCTGATTGCCAATTGCAGTTATTTTCTTATTAGTAGACCTTTACACCTGTAATGGGACTAATTGGTCGCTAGTTTTTTTTATAAAATGCAAGGAGAGTCAGTGAAAACTAAAGAAAAAATAAGCCCGGAGTCGGAGTTGGCATGTTTTCTAACGACTCCGATTCCTTTACTCGAGAATCAGTCCGACTCCGACTCTACAACCCTGGTCTTATCGTGTCAAAGTGTAACATTTCCTTTTATTTTTCAATGCAATGTAAAAGATAGATATTTACCGTTCATTTTATTTATTTATTTATTTTTTGGTTCAATAACCACCATAATTCGCGTTTTTCTAGTAGGGCGATATATTCTCATCTTATTTAGAGTACAGTCCCTTAGAACTTTGAACTTCATTACCTCCATGAATTTAAATAGTATTTTTTTTTTTACCTTTTTACTATAATTGTTTTCTCATGCTTGTGATTTTCTTAAATGTAACTTTAAGGATCCGGGGGCCATATAAAAAGTTAGGTTTCGTATTTTTGCACAAAATTTTTTCTTCTCTTCAAACTTTCAATATTTTAACTCTGCACCTTATTTCGGCCATTTTTTTTTATAAATTGGAAGTTCTAGGAGTAACGTTCGCGAGAGTAGAGGTCTTGCAGGTTAAAAAGGGATAGACATATTTAGTTGAGCCACGAATTCTTAAAACTACAGAATATACACTGTGCATATGCTGTTATTATGCAAAAAGGGAACTACTGCTCACTGCACCTAGGGTCAGTTGGGGTAAAATGCAATAACTTTATTGCTATACTTGTGATAATTTTTGACACCAAGCTATTTGTGAGTTGTGCTTTTAAATTTGTTTTCAGAACTCCTAAGAGGAGTTTGGTGCATCTTGACGACTCGAAATCATAAAGCAATGTGAGGTCGCAAATGTTTTCTCGAAGTGGTATGTACACAGAAGCATCATAAAGAAAGATACTGTAAGTGAAGAATCGTTTAAATTTTACATGTAAAAAAGAAAATGGTACATGGGTCAAACAAAGTGCTTGAAATTTTTATCATCAGCTACAATGCACACCTCACATTTTCAGCGCATGGAACTTCGAACAATCTGGAATACTCCCGGCATATCAAAATTTTCTCGGGTAGGGAACTCATTTCCACCCCCACCCCTCCATTGCTATATGATTTCGAGGCGTCATGATGCATCCTTCCCCTCTTAGGAGTTTTGAAACATTTAACTGAGACACCCTATATAAAAGATATTCAGAGAGCTCCGCGCGTTTCCCAACCATTGTGTAGCCGTCACCATTGTTTGAAGATGGCACTGTGGAAAAAATTGTTGTTTTTTTTTTTAAGTTTCCTGATCTTATATTTCCTCTCCAGCAGGTCTACAAATGCGAATTCACTAGTTTCAACTAATTCTACTTTCATGTCACAAAAAACATTTTGTCTTGCACGTCATCTTTCATCTAGTTTTGATGTTCAATTTAGGTATTTTCACTCACCACATATATGCTGTACTCTGGGGAGAAATGGAAAAAGGTTTTCATTCTTTCTTTTTTTGGAAGACTAAATTTTGATGCAAATTACACATATGTGGGTGGTTTACATAAATTTACCGTATAATTTAAATTTGTGATTGTTTTTCCTTTAAAATAATTTTAGATTCAGTGGTTGCGTGCGACCCTTGGCGTTGGTAAAACTGCCGAAGATGCTAAACTTAAAGCGCAGCATCTTCGGGGACCTGCCCCAGAAGATGATTTTTTTTTTTTTTTTTTTTTTGAATTGAGCTATATTAAAGGCTTTTGACGATACTGATTCTATGACCTCCAAAAAATGTGGAATATGGCCTTAAAAAACCGGGACGGATCGACACCGTAGATTTTGCCCTTCCAATTCTAAGATTCATTTTTATGAAATAAAATGAGAGAAGTCCATTTATTTGGAATTTTTAGTACTTTCGTAAAAGAAATCAATCCACCCTATATATATATATATATATATATATATATATATATATATATATATATATATATATATATATATATATATATATAAACATTTTTCAATTGATCATTAGTTTTTAACTCTGAAAAGTAAGAAGCAAGACCTCTTTACTTTCGAAAGTGAGAGGGCAGTTATCCCCCTCCCCTCCCCGGGACGAGTCGCCTCTGAAACAGGGTTTCCCTCACTAGGTTTTTAAGTCAAATTTTTCCCGTAGTCATGGACACAATTTACAAAATGTTAACCCTCAATTTATCCGAAAGAAAAGGAAGGATCTGAAGTTGACACAATGAAATTCCATTTCCCTCTACCCCAACTGACCCTACTGAATGAAAAATAGCAAATCAACTTTTCGATTTCACTAGAAATTTTAGATAAAGCAGGACCATATCAAATGGACTCTTAATGAGAGACGACATCTAAAGTCACTTTGAGGTGGATTCATTTAAAGGTTTCGGCCCCCGAAGAGATCAGGTGAATAAATCTTGAAACTTAATGCGTTTAATGTTTACGATGGAAGCGTAAACAAATCGAAATTATTGAAATGAGCGGAACCACCTCCAAGAAAAGGCGAAATGAGCCAATCGGGAGGAAAATCACTTAAAGGCGGCATTCCAGTCTGCACAGTTGTTTCTGATTTATGATAATGGTCTTTATGAATATGAGTTTAATGGCCATGCAAATGATAATGTTCGCGATCACTAATGCTTGCCCTCCGAAATGAATTCACGATCCGAGTATTTATGAAGGATCAAATGATAGCTCATTAATGTAAACAATTTGCCTCTTCTTTGTACAATTACGATTAATGTCGTCCTTTTTAAACGCGTCTAAATTACTTCTTTTATTTTTTTCATTGTGTTTTCTCGGTTTCTGATGATAAATTATTTATTGCTGATAGCGAATCTCCGTTTTCGGATCTTAGCTAGGAGAACTCGGTATTTTATTTGTTCGCAAAAAAATGGGTTTACAGTTTTGCACCGTAATCAAAAATAATAAAAAATGAAGGCGATGTATCTTTTTAACAAATATTTCACTAAAGAACGAAAATGATCATCAACTGTTAAACATTACTGAAGTTTTGTTTTGAAAGAAAGGGGACTATTTCTAAAAATCTCTCTCTCTCTACAAACACACGCATAAATGGGTATAGGGACAAAGGCGGATACAGACTAACATTTTGGGAGGGTTCATGTTAAAAATATGGAATTTTAGGCACGAAAAATTACTGACTCTGTAAAGGTGTCAATAAAAAGTATCAAGTCGGCGAGGAATAAGACTTAGTATGCGCTAACTTTTTATATAAAATCAGAAACAATTAAAGGAAGCATTATTTCAAATATTAACTTTAACAGACAATTAATGAATCAAAACGATTACCGAAAACACTTACACTAAAGCATTTGAAAACAATGTGTAATAATATATTTGCATGATATTCTACACCCATTTGTCTCGTAGGCAATTATTAAATTATGAACACATACAAAAATGATTAATGATAATATTGTCGACGGTTTAAGGGGGTCATGACCCCCATGACCCTCTCCCGGTATGGGGGTATATGAGGTATGAATGGATGGATGTGGAAGTGTGTGTGTGTATGTTCCTTATACAAATCCACAGTTTACGTCGAATCTTTGTCGAATTTGGCAAGAGATACTTTCATGCTCAGGAACATTCAGGGGCTTTTTGAGTTTTAAAAAACTCCAACAAGGTCTAAACTCAAATTTTGAGTCGTAAAATCACTCTTTTCTACACGTTGATTCGAAATGTTACTTTATTTTCTTCTTTTATTTAAGCCTGATTGTTGAACATGCGTCACTTGACACAACGTTTATTTTTTACGTAGACCGTGCAGCGCCGGAAGACGTAGCTAGTAGAGTATATAAATATTCAGTTTTCACACGCTTTCGAAATCCAATCCTTTTTTAAACCTCTAGCAGGTCCATAAAAATTTCAAGACCATCAAAAAGTTTTGAACGTGATTTTCACTGTATGTTTTGAAGTAATGAATTGCTTTCATACGTATAATTAAAAGTCAAGAGAAAGAAATCCGTATAAGAGTCCAGACTTTAGTTTTAAGATGAAGCTCGGAGAGTAGTGTTTAAGCAAAATGCAAACATTATGAAATTGCAATCTGCTCTTGTATTGTAGATTATAGAAACCCTGAAAGAGGGGTATTACCATAGGTGTAAATGTTATAAATGTAAATGCAAAACTACTGTATTTAAAAATATATTAGAATGACGATCAGATTGCGCAGCATAAATTATCATCTTCAATTTTTAAGTTATAAATGTAACTTATTGTATCTACTGTACAACTCTTACAATGCAGTGTTTCAATGATGCAGCTTTTTTTTTTTAATACTGTAAAAATTCAGCTTTATGTAAGAAACGGTAATATATGTATAAAAAATGGTCTAAAACAGTTTTAAAGGTGTTTAAAAATGTCTAAAATGATTGGGTATGTAAATAAAAAAGTCATATTCACAACACTTTTCCACAACGCGAAATTTCGACTTACGCGAGGAGTCTTGGAACTCATCCCTCGCGGAAGTCGGGATCCGACTGTATATTGCTTTTCTCAAGATGGCAACTTGTGCAACCTGCTGCAGATACAGGGAAGGGCATCGCTTCACTGCTGGCACATCAGTAATTATGTGTTTATTTTTTGAAAATCGATTGAAAATTCACTTTGAAAAGCAAATTACGCAATAGAAAAAAATTATAACGCCACACCCTTAAAGGCGGTGAAAAAAGTCTCTTAAAACACGTACCTCAATTGACAACCTCAACGTTGGTTGAGTTATATTGATCGCTATTGCTCTACAAAACTTTTCTCAAGATTGCAACTTGTGCAAACTACTGCAGATACAGTATAGGACATCGCTCCACTGCTTAGAACATCAGTAAATATGTGTTTATTTTGTTGGAAATCTATTAAAAACTATTTTGAACAGGACATTTATGGCAAAATTTTATAACACTGCAGCAAAAGACGATGAGAAAGGCTATTCATCAAACGCGTTCCTCAATTAAGAACCTCAAGGTTGGTTGAGTCACTTTGTTTGTCAATGTTCTGTAGGACTTTTCTCACCATAGGAACTTGTGACACCTACTGCAGATGCAGTAAAGGGCATCGCTCTACTGCTTGGTATATCAGGAAATATGCATTCATTTTGCCGAAAATCGATTAAAAATTCATTTTGAATGGCACATTAATAGTAAAATTTTATAACGCAGCATCCAAAAGCGGTGAGAAAGGCCGTGTGAAGGCCACTCTTAAAACACGTTTCGCAACTCCTAGACTAGGTGCTGGAAGGAATGAGAATAGATGAAACGTCGCAGCTCATTCGACTTCTGACCTCCACCCTGATGTCAAATGCCGTCACTTCTATGGTGAAGCCGATATCTGAAAGGTTAACTAGAAGATACATTCATAATCATGTCCGGCAATCGGTAACAGGATTCGATGTTTTCGGCTGATTCCGATTTCCCAGATACGAAATTTATGAAATTTTAAGAAGGGCAGAGGTCGGGGATCCGCAGCTCGGCCACTTATGAAAATTTTGAAGCTGTAATTAGTGTCATGTCGGGTTCTTCCTCTAATCGTTTCCATATTCTGTTCGATCCTATCTTCCATTTATCTTCATCGGCTGAGCCAGGCTGTAAGGATGTTGATCCCGGCGAGATATCTCTTAAACTTGATTGAGACGTTTAGGGCAACACCCACTCTCCGAAACAAAGAGACCTCCGTCACCTCTCGCTGCGCTACCAGCACAAAAAACGGCCATTTAACATTCATGAATTTCACTCGAGATGCAATCTTCCCCCGCCTTCTTTCCCTTTCAAATCTCTACATTCCAAGAAATATTTTATTGAAATTTTATCTGCGATGGATGTGCCCCGTAGATTTCCCTCTTTTTTGCCACATTTATCTAAAATAATATCTTTCCTGGCTGTCTCTCTAGAAACTTTTCTAGAGGTTAGAGATATTTTTTCTCCCAACGTCATCCTCGGTTATTCAAAAATCATTGTGATTATGAAAATAGTTAGTTTCCATTTGTGAATTTCATGTTCACACTTGCGCAAATTGTGTGTGTGTTTTTTTTTTCCTATTGACACATCTATAGGCACAGTAACAGTATTATTTGGTATTTTAGCATTTCTTTTAGAATTTTAGCATTTTCATTCTTACATGGCTCCAAGTAAGAGGTCGTTAAGCGAATTTTCCAACTAAATATTTTAGTTTGACGACCATGATTTCACATCTAGTCGTCATTTTCGACGCCGAACTGTTCATTAAAAATAATGAAAAGATGATCTTAATTTTAAGCCCAGTCATCAATTTTTACTATGTTATGAAGAATAGATTAAACCTGGCCTTTTCAAATCGAAATCCTTTCTCTCTCTCTCTCTCTCTTTCTTTATTTAATCCATACTCAAACATTGGTACCAATCCTTAGCATATTCTCAGCAGTTGTCTGCCTTTTCATCACCCCCAATCATCACCCCAAATAGAGCATATGTTTTAACAAAATAACTTCAAATCGGAAGCAAGTACACATTTCTGGTGAACATCTTATTAAATGTCTTGTTATTCATTATCATTTTGAACATTCACTGTCTCTGTATGTGCACGCACTTAAATAAAGTTTCTAAAGTGATTTTCAATAATTTAACCACTTCTCGATACTTTTGTCTGTAAGCAATTTGCAAATACACATGGAGGGGAAACATTTTTTTTTCTTCATTTGAAAGTAATTTTTTAACAATTACACTGTTAAAACTACAGGTTGCATTTGGCACTTTTCGAGGGTGAAAAGCTTGTTCACCAGCGGCACTCTTTACGGTGCCGAAATTGCACCCTTAACACGGGCGAAAAACCGGCACCCTTCACCCAGCGTGCACCGCGGTGAAAAACGGAACCCTATGGCAGAACATTGGCACCCTCTGTTTTCTGTTGCTGTGTACCCCCCCCCCCCTCGGTTTTGTGTGCATTTCCGTAAACAATTGTATACATTATTATTTATTGTTTTGAGTTATAAAAAGCTAAGTCTTGGTACATTTTCCACATTGAATAGTTCTGAAAATGATTAAAACTTGTACTTTAAGCATTTGATCACATTTCAACTTTCGAACATAGTTTAGAAGTGTTCATGACTTAAATTTGTCTGCCGTGCACTAATTTTCGTACATCCACTTGGATTGCTCAGTAATTTTAATATGTTATTGACATTTACTGCAGCACGATCGTACCGAAAATGAAGAACGTAGGTACTATTTGTAAATCATTTACACGAACAATAAATATTCAATTATGTTGCAATCATGGAAAAATAAAACCTTTCATCACGTTCGAAGTTTTAATCAAAGAGCACCATATTAGTACGTACGTGTATATGATTCGACATTTGAATATCCGTAAAGAATATAAAAGAACAAAAGTCTTTCGATAAATTAAAAGCCAAAACAAATTCTAACGAGTTATTCATTCTTACTATTACTAGAGTGACGAAAAAAGTTCAGTCATTCGCTTTAAGCAATAACGCCGAGGAAAGCTAGTTAACTTAGACACGAGATAATAAATAAAAAAAAAAAAATCGAGACGGAGAAGAAATTTCTTTTTCTCAATCCGCTTTCCTTTTTTTTTCGTGCTTTTATGTTTTTGCTATTTGCATCATCGTAATTAGAGTTTCCGTTCACTTGCTGAGTGCATCACATTGCTAACAATGAATCTCTTAGTTAAAAATCCACAAGATTGTTGATAATACAAGCAAGTAAAACCACATAGTCAAAATTAATAGTTGAAATAACTTTTCAAATATCATCTAATTTAAGCGTTTTGATTATTAAATGTTACTTATCCGGTGCTGATAGCTATTTTTAGGTAAAATTTATGCATGATAGGAATAGCAAATGTATATAACGGCTAACTGAAGAATCAACGTACCTTTGAAACAATTTTAAATATGTTCGAAAGCCTTAAAAGCTACACTATGATCAAATGCATGTACTTACGCGAAACTTTGAAGAGTAAATCGCAGAAACTTATAAGTTTTAATCCAATTTCGTACTTCATTCAATGGGAAAGTGCATGTGCGTAGTTATTCTTGCGTCCGCCATTGATTGTGGTTGAATGATGTCAGAGCGGAGAGCGCATGCGCCAGCGTTTCACCCATGCATTTAGGAGGTCCGTTTTCACATTTATTAGCGACATTCACCTTGATCACACTTCCTAGCCTCTACTGCACCCTGAGGCCCGGTGTTTTCACCCAAGGGAGCCAAATAGTTAGTCAAAGGCACCCGTAGTTTTGACAGTGTACATGATCATCATAACAATCAAAAGCTGGAAGCTTTGCTTAGCCTATACTTGAACTATTTAAAAATTATACCGAAGCAGAACATTTTGGCTAACTTTTTCATCCAAATTTTGAACCTTGATCTTAAACCTCTGTAGCATGGTGGTTTCGTTTGAGGCCAACTAGCCTTTTATTTATTTCTTTTTCTTTTTTTTTTCAGTCAACTGGCACAGTGGCTTCAACAGTTGACTTGAAAAAAAAAAAAAAAGAAAGAAACTATACGGCCTCAAATGAAACCACTAGGCCTCAAAGTGTTAATACCTAAGCTCAGAAGGATATTTGTGTTCCCCGACGGTAATTGAATACATAAAACGTTTAATGAATGCCAAAATCACATCTTTTCTATAATGTGGTGCACTGTGTTGAAAATCAGCATGACATTAACCCTTTATTTACTTACAGGAATTCTTAATCCAGCATGGAATTTTTAGGATGATTAGTTTTAATTTTTACAGCACTGGTTATATTGAAAACCTAAATCCAAAATCCATTCAGCAAAACAATTAATACACATTTTCGGTATGATTCCTAAATGCAGTGAAACCCGTTTCAAATTTTTTTTTCAAGGAATTGAAAGAAATGAACTTCTTAATAGCAAAAGTATCTTTAAAAGAGGCATAAAGACGTTTGAAAAATCATAAATTGATGCTTGAAAGTATACTTGTTCGGGACATCAAGTTCATAGTGTACTTATGTAAAACGTTGAAGCTTTAATTTTTTTTTTTTAAAAAAATTTCACTTTTGAAATGTAAGTGAGCTTTTAAAACTGTGTGAGAGGAGTAAGAGAAACACTTTTCAAACTTAAAAAAAAGAAATAAAATTTAAAAAAAATCGCATAAGTACAATCTAAACAGGAAGGAAAAAAAATGCTCTTGAAAGCTGAATTGCTCGTAAGAAGAAAATTTAAGCGGCGGGAAAAATTAACAATATAGTTTATTTCTTTTTTTAAAGCATTGTTAAATAAGAATAAATTTGGAACCGAAAATGTGAACTTAAGGGCAGTACATAAATGAAGTCACACATTTTTCAGAATATTTGATACCCCCCTCCCCCATCATAAAGTGTCACAATTGACCTTATCCTCTTCCCTCTCCTCGTCACAAGTCATTCTATGTTACAAAAACCTATTACTAAAAATATTGCTATTTCAACAAAAATGTGCGATGTCACACATCTTGTTCCCTCCTTCCCCCCTCAAAGAGTGACATCATTTGTAGACGACCCCTTATTAACGGGAAAATTTCATAAACGGTTTCACCTTATTCGAGCGTATTTTATGCATGCCTGATATTTCATCAGCTGGTATCCTCCCATCATCTTTGAATGCGTAGTTTGTGAAAGAAGCCGTTTTACGAAGAAGAAATCCCCACAGCGATGCTTGGTGAGGAAAAATTTGTTTAAAATAGCGAAACTTGTAAGGATCTAATGGGCCGTACACTAATAACCCCCTCAAAGACTAATGTCTCTGGCCAAGATGTCGCTGCGTAAGCATTTCAGAAACTTTTTTTCTTTTTTGCTTCAAAGTCAGATTACCTGCTTTCGCTGCGCATAGGTTAAGCAGGATTTCTCCCTGATTTTAAAAGTACTGTAGAACCTCATTAATCTGGACTAATAAGGGATCCAGTTCGTCAAATTAAAGAAAGTACGGATTGAACAAAATAGTCTATAAATTGAGCCAAACTGAATAAACAAACTATTATACACAGCAAAAATTATATTTTGAATTCAAGAGAAGAAAATGAATGTAGTATGTGCGTGTATACATTATTTTATATGCCTTCAAAACTACATTATTGCGCTAAATGAACTTTTAATTACGCAGTATGTAAATCTAAATGACTGTCCGGATTAAGCGAAGTTCGGATTAATAGGGTCCGGATTAATGAGGGTTTACTGTACTTCTTTTAGTCTCGAATTTCATCATTTTTTTTTTTTTTTTTTTTGTGATACCCTAAAAGAGATTACCCACTACATGAAGCAGAGGGAAGAAAACGGATGTAAGCGGACATTTTCAAGTTTTAAGTTAAACGCGTTTAAAGTTGCGGTCCTAGGTAAACTTTCATTGGAGTATTTTTCTAAATCATGGCATATAGCAGCACCTATCAGTGCTAAGGATACTATCTCTTACTCCAAGACAGAGGAGAGGTTTACCTACCATTTGCACTGGATGTCTCGAAATTTTTAATTTTGGCATTTACATCCCTTTGCTTCTCCCTGCCTCATATATGGCTATGACTCAAATGAGGCAAAAGTTAAAACGTACTCTGACAAAGGATTCACAGAAAAAAATCTACTTAAGATAGCATTAAAAAAAAGTTTTGTTCGAAAAGAGTTTTTCCATTTCAGTTTTCTAATACCAAAAAGAAACTATTCCTCACTTGGCCAGTCACAGAGCTGTTTTTTATCTCCCATGCCAGTGCTGTAGCAGGACAAAAAAGTTTGGGAGGACTCGTAAAACGGAAAGGTGGTTTGAAACTAAGTTACAACACATTTGCATAATTTTCACTCTATTGATAATAATAATAATAACATATTTCGAGGGGCAGCATCCCCCCGGGTTCCTTACTAACTGTTTTTAACCACAGGCCATGCCTGAAGCCATTACTTGTATTTTTGAGATTAGTGTTGAGTCTACAGCTTGTTGACTACAAAAATAGTGATTTTTTTTTTCTTTTAGGGCACATGTAAACAAGCCTGGGGCACATATGAACACGACTGAATAATGCAGGACAAGCATCATATTTCAACGGAAAAATCTTCAATATGAAACGTATACGTATATAGCGATTACACTAAGAGACGGGAACCTATACTGTGTCAGTTTAAATTGTACAGCAACTGTCAATAAGAAAATATTGTTTCCGAACTATATAACTCTGTTCACTTTCATGTTTTAAAGTTTCGTAGCATGTTCTAATCACTGGATGGACAGGAAACAAACTCATAAGAAGAGAAGTCTAAAAAATACAAAAAATATTTTACTATGTAAAGTTTATTCTTCTCAAATTGTGCGTTTAAGCTTCATACAGAATATGATGATGAATTTTAAAACTAATTTAAACTTCAGTTTTTAGTTAAAGGAAAATATTTCGTCTTTTTTTTTCTTGTAAATATTATGTAACAATAAATTGCTGGCCAACTATTTTGTAAAAAAAGAATTTGAAAAAAGAATTTAATAAATAAAAAACATTAAAATAAAAAATAATTAACTAATAATAATGTAATAATAATTAACAATAAATTTACAAACTGATTGTAGCAAAACAATAATTATAAATCTTTACACCTTTTGTAATACTTATAATAATCTTACACTGATATTTATATTACCCCTTATCTACTTTAGAACTAATTTTCAAAAATAAAGAATTCTTAGCTGAATTTAAAAATTTTAACATTGTCATAAATTTACTTAAATGTTCATATAATGGTTTCCAATTATTTACTTTAGATCATTAGTTTGATTAAAATATGCTTTCACGTGAAGAAGACAGTGATAAAATTATATCAGCATCTGCTAAAACGAAGAAGCTGTCACCACAAAAACATAAACTGGCTCATTGCTCCAAAAGTCTGGTCAAGAAGTAGGACTGGTATTGCCATTAGTTGATATTTTTTCAAGATTTTTTGCTGGACGTTATCCTAGTAAAACATACCATGTTCACATGTACCCCGTGCTCACATGTGCCCCTTTTTCCCCTACATATTTTTTCTTTTATTTAAGCCTGATTGTTGAAAATGCGTCACTTCACACACACAACTTTTATTTTCGAGATAGACTGTGCAACACCGGCCAACGCAGCTAGTAAACCAAACGTCCAAGAATACACGGGCATTTTAAAAAATTTAATTTATTTTGCATTTCTTGAGAAATATTGGACAAATCACTCAATAAATTTCACTCACTCAATTAATTACTCAATAAAGGGCATGCTTGAGCTCATACTTTCCAAAAAATTCAATCACGAATGCGTTTAGGGGAATCAAAAACAAATGGAAGAAGCAAAACAGTTTTTCTAATCATCCTGTATTTACTACACCCCAGCATTTTAAATTGCTGGGGTCAAGTTGTAAATTTTAGAAATTAGTTTGCTGTGTACACTTATTTTATATATATATATTTTTTTTTATAAAAGTATCACTTGTATTCAGGAAGGTATGAGCTTTTTTTTCTTTTTTTTTTTTTTTTTTTGAACTTTCAGATTTCCCTTGCAGGTATTTAGCTTGAGTTTCTAATTAAATTGTACTGAAAAAAATATATATTGAAAATTCGATAAATTTTGAGCGTTTAGATGAATTATTTTTTTCACTGCGCATGAGAGAAAGCTAGCAATTTATAACCTTCATAATTTCGTAAGACAACTTAAAACGAGCTGATGTGTGCATCACATGACTTTCTTTTACTCCAATTTAATGTTATTTTCCCATTATTGGCAATTTTAATGTGATTCAATAGTTTACTCTCTAAATATCACCAACAGTGGCCAAGTCGAAACCAGATTTTTAAAAAAAAATCGCCAAATTTGCCGCCAAGTTGGCGATAAAGCTTGGCGACCAAAAAACTGTCGATATATCGCCAAGTGTCCGCCAAATTATAACACCACTTGAACTTACAACGAAATTAAGAATGATTTCCCCCCAAAAAGGAGCAAAAGACCCCCGTAGGAACATCCGAATGCAACCAAAATGGAAGGTGCACCACTAGACCCCACTAGGAGTCCACGTACCAAATTTAAACTTTTTAGGACATACCGTTTTGATATATGCGAGATACATACACACACATACGCACATACATACGTACATACAGACGTCACGAGAAAACTCGTTGTAATTAACTCGGGAATAGTCAAAATGGATATTTCGGGTGTCTGTACGTTCCTAGGCATATATCCACGTGTGGTCGAGTCGAAAAAAAAAAACAACATTCATTCGGGGGTGAGCAAAATAGAAATTAAGGCCGATTTTTGAATGAAATTTTTTTCGCGAATACAATACTTCCTTTTTTATAAAAGGAAGTAAAAAGGGACCGAAGGTCTAGTACAAAGCTTTTCAATCATTCTCGTATAGGCGATGAATCTTTATGGATTGTTATCAGATCAATAATATATTTATTCACAATCCTTTAGTGTTATTATTACATGCGATTCGTGATACGCTATGCATGTTATGAACCAAAAACTTGCGAGGGAAATTGGTATGTTTGGAAGAGAGAGAAATGCTTCTACCTTCTGAATTTTCCGCGACGAATATTTTAAGAAAATCCATAGAATAACTGCACATATAAATATAAAGTAAACTTGTAGAATTTTCAGCTTACTGCTAGTTTTTTACAATGAAGATTGATTTCTTTTGTCTTGTTTTGTTTCTTCTGCATTTGTGTAAGGTCTCCTAAATGTGGCGTGATTGAGTTTTTACAGGAAAATGTGAGCTCACATTTTCCTATGACCACATCCTACGATCACATACCTTTTGTATGACAAAAAAGTAGCAGAACAATTTTCCTTTTCTTTTTTTAATTTGAAATACCAATTTTCAAAAGAGCCCTGATATTTTTGACTATATAGCGTTTAGCGTACCGGAACGAAAGGGAAATTTTAGAGAAATGATGAATATGACTGAGCAATTGAAGATCTTTATGCAAGAAGGAGACAGCTCACTTTTTTGTTGTTTTACCTTTCATTTTACAAAAATGAGACATCTTCAATCAATATTTCATTAGATATTTAAAAAAAGGAACTGTAACAGGCTGTGTTTCAGGAGAAAGTAAAAAGAAAAAGTTACCTCTTATTTTATAATTTTAAAATTAAAGTATTTTCTCTAAAATGCAGGGCCGTCATTTAAAGGGTCAGAGGGATCAACTGCTCCATCTTTAGGCTTTGAAAAATTGAAGTTTTTACATATAAGTGGGCGTAGTTTTTATTGTTTTTTGAAAAAGATGCATCCCTCCCCCCTCCTCAACTCTTGGAAATATTTGAAATGTCGGGCCTGATAATAAGACTGGTACTGTTTGTTTTGTACTATTTTTTTTATTATTAGAGCCAAATATTATTTGAACCATTATTAAAAACCCGAAATTTATAAGGAATACTTTATGTATTAGAAGAAAGGACCTCATAGCTCCAATACGCATCAATTAATTTACGCATTGGTAACAATTTTATCAAAATGTCATTGAAATTGATTTCGTGCAGGTCAACTCTCACATAATATTAAACATGAAGACTAAATCATAAAGGCGAATTTTCAAAACATTTTTTTTGGGATTCTTGAAAGTTTTCAAAAATTGGAGTTGTTCTCTTCTTGCCCCGAGATCTTCAACTATAACTCAAAGATTATCATGTAAAGTTGTGATTTAGACAATTCTATGGACACCGATCATCTTAATCGACTCGCAATGCATGGTCTTCTAACTACAGCATAATTGCAACTAAAGTGCTCGAAGTCAAGATAATTATGAGACATTTAAGCGATTTCTAGATTTGATTGCCCATTAAAAGGCAATTAGTCGAAAATGAATATGCTTGCGGCTGCTTGGTCGATGCGGAATGAATTCAAGCAGAAATGGGTTTAAACTATCTGGAAACAAGAGAAAGGAAGCTGTTGCGTTATTATAGGGGCAATGCTTTGAACTACCAAAGGCTGGAATGCTATTGGGTGATTCCATCGTCACGTGTGGGACAACTGGACAAAATTTTTCCTTAAATTTTTATAACCATACAAATTATTTGGAGCTGAATTATTTAGAGTTACTTAGAGCTAATTGCGTGATTTGGTACGGAAAAAAAATTAAACTTTGTTTTAGAATGAAGTTTACGCCCATCGCGTGCAGGACACACTTTTTAACATCGGCTTTGAACCTCTCAATTACATAAAAATATACATTGAATCTGTTGCTGCATTTTTTTAAATATATACGGTGCAACCTCGCTTATTTGGACTAACTGGGACCAAAGGCAATCCGAAAATCCAGATAATCTGAGGAATATGAGTAATAAGCGAAATTAAATTCGTAAATAAGCAGATTTACTGTTTGTGTAACAAAAAAAAGAAAGAAAAAATCGCAACAAAATTGCGTACATTTTATGCAAGACATTAAAAAATAGATAAATAATTTTTCACATCATTCCTTTGCAAAGAATTGGTTCAGTTTTTCTGTTTCAAACTTGTGCGGGGTTTGAATGAAGCACAGTTACGCAAACGCTTTATTATTATCAGAGATGAAAATAAAAGGCGAATGTGTTTAACAAACTGATAGTTAAGTTCTTTCTTTATTTTTTTTTTTAACTTTCTACTATTATTCAAAATTTTCTCTTAACAAGCATATATTTATAAAGTTTATCTCCCCCCCCCCCATTCCTTTTGTATGCAAACCCTCCTTTCTCAACTACGAGTGCGGATAAATATTTTGGAGTTTTCTTTTTTAGAATTCCTTCTTGCAAGCTCAATTCTTGGTATGAGTTTATTCTTTCTCACTTTCAAACGTCCATGTTCTAAACAAAAATACACCCCATTTCGAAATTTGGAATTTCATACTATAGAGCCCCAGTACAATCGAATGTTATTGCACCCCCTGATTGTAAGCAAGTGCAAAGAACCTAACCTCTTTTGCGATCTCGAGAATGACCAATTTAGACCAGCTGAAGCTTCTTAAACTACTGTAAAGTTTTTGTTTCAGAAATTAATTTATTTTCATTTATAATTTTAATTTATTTAACAGTTAAACCAGTCATAATAACAGTTCAACGACGAAGCTACATATTAAACTAGATGATTATTGATGAATTCTCGACTATCCGAAGTCGGTTCGGTGCCAATTACTTCGGACAATCGAAGTTCTACTACACTTGTAAATGTGGCCATATGTATGTTGTGGATCTACGCTTGGGCCACAATGAGACTATTATTTCTTTTTTAAAAATGCGATAAAGCTCTTATTTTCCCTAAAGTGATACTTAAAACTGATGGACTTCATAAATACTTAATAAAATATTAAGCTGGTGAGTTTTTTGCAAGACAGAGTAGAAAAAGAAATAATTTTTAAAGTACATATTTAACTGTTTTTTGTCTCATTGCGGCCCACCCTCCCCTTTTTATGTACATACCATTGATGCTTTATTATACACAAGTCAAACGATAATCAACAAAAAGAATATGATTAGCAGTCGGAAACTATTAAGTTTGATAACGAAATTCAAAAGTGTCAGACATGATTTGTATACAAGTTTCGTGAGAATGACTCTTTTACCCGTTATCTTAGACAGACGGTATAATGTCAAAATCAGCTCTTCAATTTTTTTCTGAAATCATTTTTTAAAGGATTTTCTTTTATGAATTTCTAAGACATTTGAAACAACGAGATAAGGAATCTTATCGCCTTTCGGAAACATATCGCATTGCACATTTTAAAAATACAATAAAGCTTTGATCGCTTTAATGTATGAAAAGTTCGCCGAGAGCCAAAACGATCAGACGTAAACATACTTTCGTTTTTTATATGGAACAGGACGCTAGCTGATGCGAGGACAACTGGTTTAAGACTGAAATAAGGAACAACTACTCTATTTTTTTATGAGCCCTAAGTTCTAGAAGAGGCGATATTTTAAAAGTGCCTTCCAAAATTGAAAACCCTCGGTGTAAGAAGAGGACAGCTCCCTTTTTTTGTCGGATTTGTACTTTGCTTCGATACATATGAAGAAAAATAGTATATTTCATTCTGTACAAGAACAAAACATCTTACAGCCAATCTACAGGGGGGGGGGGGGGGCGGGAACTTCCTTTTTTTTTTTTTTTTGAAAATGAAATAAATAAAATTTACATACCTATAAAAATTCTTAATTATCTTTTTCCTGTCACACACATAATGGAAGATTATGCTTAACACTGTTTTGAGAACAATATCTTGTAAGTGTTGCCCTCCTTTGTCAATAAGTACACTGATTCAGTCGAACTCAGAAGTTTTGGTCAACTCTTTGGAGCATGTCGACCGGTATATTGGAAGTTTCGGCTCGGTTGCGGCTCTTCTGGTCCACCAGGTTCGTGGACGATAGTTATAAACACGCGGCTTCAGATAACCTTGCAGGAAGTAGTCACAGAGTGCTAAATCAGGCGAGAATACAGTCAAGTTTAAGTCCCCGTGCCAATCGAGCGGCTGTTTTAGAAAAATACGCCTCCACAGTAAAAGCGCGATGCTGTTTCAACCAAAGCATGATGGCAACTGAAAGCATGATGCAACAAAACTTCCCATACAGATCTTCCCGTTGAGCCTCTCCCCCACCACTCTGTCATGCTACGCACCTTTTGCGCGCGAAATTCAAAAAATTAAGTTCCCTCGCCCCACCCTGTATATGTACGAAAATGGATGTATGTGGGTGGGTGTGTATGTTCTTTACACAAATCCACAGTTTACGTAAAAATTAAGTTCCCTCGCTCCACCCTGTATCTGTACGAAAATGGATGTATGTGGGTGTGTGTGTATGTTCTTTACATAAATCCACAGTTTACGTAAAAATTAAGTTCTCTCGCTCCACTCCGTATCTGTACGAAAATGGATGTATGTGGGTGGGTGTGTATGTTCTTTACACAAATCCACAGTTTACGTAAAAATTAAGTTCCCTCGCTCCACCCTGTATCTGTACGAAAATGGATGTATGTGGGTGTGTGTGTATGTTCTTTACATAAATCCACAGTTTACGTAAAAATTAAGTTCTCTCGCTCCACTCCGTATCTGTACGAAAATGGATGTATGTGGGTGGGTGTGTATGTTCTTTACACAAATCCACAGTTTACGTAAAAATTAAGTTCCCTCGCTCCACCCTGTATCTGTACGAAAATGGATGTATGTGGGTGTGTGTGTATGTTCTTTACACAAATACACAGTTTACGTAAAAATTAAGTTCCCTCGCTCCACCCCGTATCTGTACGAAAATGGATGTGTGTGGGTGGGTGTGTATGTTCTTTACACAAATCCACAGTTTACGTAAAAATTAAGTTCCTTCGCCCCACCCTGTATATGTACGAAAATGGATGTATGTGTGTGTGTGTATGTTCTTTACACAAATTCAGTTTACGTTAGATCTCTGACCAAATTTGGCACAGGGGTCCTTTGATGCTCACCCTATATTAGGGGAGTTTTCCTTATACAAATGCACAGTTTACGTCGGATCTTTGACAAATTCAGCACATAGGCCATTTGATGCTTATTAATTCCCATATGGGGAGGGGGCGGTGGCAGAAAATCTGTGAAACGGAATGTTTACGCCCATTAATAAAAATGACCGAATCGTCAGACTTGAAAAAGAACCAACAAGGTTTAGGTTTTTAATTTTGAGTTTTAAAATTGTTTCTTCGTGTTGACCTTAAATTTTACGCTTTTTTTTTTAACTTCCTTTTACATAGTAAAGGAAGTAATGTATTCGTGAAAAAAATAAGATTAAAAGTCGGCCTTAATTTCCATTTTGCTCGCCCCCGAATGAACATTGAGTTTTTTTTTTTTTTTCAACCCACTCACACATGTATATATGCATGAGAACGTATTGACACTCGAAATATCCATTTTGACGATCCCCGAGTTAATTACAACGAGTTTTCTCATGACCTCTGTATATACGTACGTATGTGTGTATGTGCGTATGTATCTCGCATAACTCAAAAACGGTATGTCCTAGAAAGTTGAAATTTGGTACGTTGACTCCTCAAGGGGTCTAGTTGTGCACGCACCTCCCCTTTTGGTTGCATTCGGATGTTCTAAAGGGGCTCTTTTACACCTTTTTAGGGGAAAAACATTGTTAATTTCAATGCAAACTCAAGTGGTGTTGTAATTTGGAAAACACTTGGCGACGTATCACCAAGCTTTTGGTCGCCAAGTTTTGTCGCTAACCTGGCGACAACTTTGGCGGGGTTTTTTTTTTTTTTTACTCTCTTCTTTTTTTAAAAAAAAAAATCTGGTTTCAATTTTGCCATATTTAGAGAGTTTTCCATTGAATCACATTAAAAATGCCAATGATGGGAAAATTTATCTGTATAAAACGTTTTCTTTGCTTCGGTTCGCAACACACTTGGGGTGAAAATATTTAAGGTGTTTCTTTGCTTACTTCGAGGTACTGTTATCATTAAATTGGAGTAAAAGTAAGTCATGTGTGCTCGTTTTCTTTTCTTTTGCTGATTGTTGAATATGCGTCCCTTGACACAGCATTTATTTTCGAGTCAGATCGTGCAACACCGGGCAATACTGCTAGTATTCCATGAAATACTTTTAAAAGGAGCTACAACCAGGGCTTCCAACGCTTGGGTCCCGGGGTTCCCCCTCCCCCTCCCGGGTTTTTGACTTTATTGATTAAAAAAAAAATGTTTTAACGATAAAATGAAACATTTTCATTAAAATAAAATGCTTTGGCTAAGCAATATAAACCGAAGGTTTCTTTCATGCACTTTATGACCACTTGTTTTGTCCTATCTGTATAATTGTATCAAGACATTCTTGGGGGGGGGGGGGATTGTTGATTATTTTGTTTTTCGCTATTTATTTATTTATCTATTCATTTTGCATTTTCATACTAATTTTTAAGAAATTGTTCGAAGGAAATAATCATTGTATTTTTCTATTAATTACCACAAATTGTTACTTTATCATTTTTAAATAACTGTATACAATAATAGTTTAATAATTGTATACAATAGTAACAATTTCGAAAAAGTGAATAAATTACAAGACTTATTTCATATTACATAACCTTGGGTTTTCTTGTCTGGATCTTAAAAACTTTAGGAGCAATATCCTAAGATTTGCGAAAAATCCAATTGGCAGCAATATTTGTTAGACTACATTTCAGAAGAAAATGAAGAAAACCGTGACCTTTTTTGAGCAATCTCGAATTACTTATCTCTTTTACTTGACCAAATTTAATGTCCTATCCCTTTTTTTTCGTTGATAACACATTTCTTCTCTCACTTTGGTTGAAAGAAATTCGGCAGCAAATGAAATCTAAAAGTAAAATCATTTTTAGAAATTCTTAATGAATGCTGGATGTTAAATTTATCGTCAATTTGGTATGTTCCAAGTTCTGATAATTCCCCCAAAAGTTACTTTGAAATGCAAAACATCCGCCAACAAGTAAATTAGGTCTTCAAGAAAAAGTCCATTGTATTCAACTTGTATTGAGAACATTTGTCATCAATCATTTTTGCATGCGTAAATCTTTCTTAGAGTAGAATAGTTTAATAACTTTTAACAAAAAATGATAACAAGCAATACACGTTCTGCCAGTTTTGTGTTTAAATTTGAAACGTATAAACAAAACATTATCCTTTGATTTTGAACAAGAGCGAGACATCTCCAACAAATAAGCCATTAGATTTTAAATGAATTTCACTTCTTTTTCTTTTTCATTTCATTAATTACTTATTTATTTGAGATTGACAAACCGTTACAGTCTATGATCGTCAACTTTATCCTTCCATGTGCAAAATGTAAAAATATCAAATAATCTTGGCAATATTTCCTAAATTACGGCCTGCTTCTTTAAAATTCAAGCTTTAAATTTGTCGAAAAATATCACGAAAAACCCACCCGATAAATTCTTTAAAATTTACATTTTCAGAACATGCTTCAATGTTTTATACATTTCTTAAGAGTCTATCACTTACTTGGGAGATAATTTTTGTTCAAATAAGCTACATTTATTCTACATCAGTTTTGAAAAAAATCTACAAATAATTCAGGATTTTACAAAATTTTATGGAAGCAGGGGCACAGCAGGAAGGGAAGCAAGATTATTGGGAATAAATCCACTTATTTACATGGAACGATAGTAAAAGCCAAACTCTCCCCCCTCTCCCCTCCAGTAGAAATTTTTTGGCTCGTCAAAACTCCCTCCTCCGCAGAAAATTCTACTTACGTTAGTATATAGAACAGTTGCTCCCAACCAGGGCACGATCGCCCAAAACGGGAGATTTGTCTCCTCAAGGGGACGATAAGTTCATGACTGGCGATAGGGGGAGGGGGACGATGAGTATTTAAACGAAAAAATAACAATAAAAGGAGATTGTTCGTAGCTCCGAAACGAAACAAAAGTAAAAAAATGAAACAAAGCAACGTTCAGAAGCTTCCTTCATTAGCCCTCTGTTTAACCTTCTCAAGGCCATAGAATTTTTTCATTATTTCTGTACCTCAGAGCCAGAACAACGTAAGTCGAATAATCACGACTTTAGAGGAGAGAGGGAAAACTTGTGTCTGGTACATGCAAAAGTTGGGATGCGCGCACTTTCAACACTTTTTTTTTTTTTTTCACACCACTCGATGCGGAATAAGATTCTACATACAATGCACTAATGAACAGAAAATCGCAAATTTTGGACTTACGTCAGTCTCGCTCTGAGGTATAAATTTATCGCCAATTTGTCATCCCGAGTGCTCTGATAAGTACCTGAAATCATATTCCCCTCATCCTCCATTCTTTACTTAGTCATGTTTGCCGTTGTTTCGGTCGTGAAGAAATATCTAGGTAAGTTTTAATAAGTTTGAAGCATTGACTTTCTATTAGCCACTTAACAGGACAGGCCTGTCTCTGCTGCGCTAGATGGACCGGCATTTTGCCCAATGCTTTGGAGCAAGACTACAAACATATTTTGGGGATGAGATGCCCGCAGTTTTCGGACGCGTGCTAGATGGAAATGATCGTACTACGAACAAAGTCCTGTGGGAAAAGTGTAATTGGATAGATTATTTACACTCTTTGTGTTAATTGGCTTTAAGAATTAATCTGAACTTGAAACTAAATGCGCAGTCTGTGTAAGGGAGGAAATTTTACAAAAATGGAAAATGGAACATTAAAAAGAACAAAAAAAAAAAAAAAAAAAAGCATTGTTATTTGGATGGATATGTAACATGTTCTCGAATGTATTTCATTTTAACAAATTGAAATTGATTTAAAAACACTGTGTATTCTGTGTTTTTACCCCTAAGGTATCGGTCATCTTGACCCAAGATTGGGGTAAGATGCTGCAATGCAAACGTTTACATTTTTTTAAAAAAAATAGTTTTCCAAAATGAAACTTATTTTTAATTAATTTCAAAACTACATCTATTGTCCATAAAATCGTTGGTTAAAAATAAAACCAATGCAATATTTTATATAAAATAAAGCTAAAAACTACGGCGTCTTCTCCCAATCCACGCTAATTCATACTACTGATTCTAAAACTGCATTATTAAGCGTTAGGGTACAGAAGAGGTTTTAAAAATACAAGCTCATTATTAGCGTTTATTGCAACTGCATCATTCTGGCAATGCTAGTGTATAGAAGTAGCTTTTAAAGCACTAGTTCATTATTAATGTTTACTGAAATTACGTCAATCTGGCAGCATTAGTGTATAGAAATTACATAGCCCCAAGGTCATGAAACATACTTTGAACCCATCTTCCAACACAATCGTATCAGTACAATGAAACTTAATTTTTACTAGATGTTAATAAATGAGAATAATACAACAGACTACAATACTAATCGACCTTGTTTTAAATATCCTGTGAAACGTTGCTGAACACCCGTCACATGCATTTTTGTCATATTGCATATTTTAACAAACTGCCCTTAAATAAAGCGCACAGATACAAAATAACAATAATTGCTTCTTAATTATGATTAAAACTCATGCTAGTGGAAAAGTAGTGCATTTTTTAGAACATGAAAGCGAGGTTGGAGTGGAATACAGAAGCAGATATTGTACATAAAAATTTTGAACGTGGAGACTATGTGGAGGGCTTATGAATGAAATAAAACGGAAATTCCCTATTTCTTAAAATATCGTTGGACATGATGGCACCCACAGTATAGCCTATTATGTGGTATACCGAGTAGTAGAATAACGGCGTCCCACTGTATTTTGAAAAATCCTAGTTCATTATTACTTTTTGCTAAAATTGCATCAAAAAAGTAGGTTTATAGCAAAATGTTTTCTAATAAAAGTGCTCCAAATGTGCTCAGGGATCGATTCAGACAACTGGAGCCCCGGGCATAAACAGCAACTGGGGACTTTACCCACTGCTGCGGTTAGAAAAAAAAATATTTGGTGGAACTGACAATAACGTTTGAGGGGACTCACCAAAAGAAAAGGTGGTTTGAAACTAATTTACATTAATTTCATATTAAAAAATCAAATATTTTGCCCCCCCCCCTGCAACTATACAGAATTGTTCCTACTTAAAAGATATTGACAATTTTAATCAAAAGTAAAAGTTTTGTGAACTACGTTTCGAAGAGTGGGAGAGGACATACTTTTTTTGTTTTAGCTGCCAAGGCCTGGCGCAGTGCAGATTATTATTTGTTTGTAAACAATGTAATACATAATGTTACATCATGCCCACAGCAAAAACACATTCCAGTTGAAAATGATCTTTTGATCTGCATGAGCTAATAATAGTATTAGTTGTGACAAGTACAGGGTAAAAATTATTGCTTACTTGCATATTTATTACGAAAATAAAATGCTTATAAGTTACTTAGACTATCTTGTAGTTTATAATCAATGAAATTAAAATGCTTATTATTTAGTTCATCCTAAGAAACAACATTAAATAGTTCACTTCATTTTAAAGAACAAGCTTTTGGAACAAATAAAATGTATTACCTCAAAAGTGATCGGAAACCCACAAAATAGTGAAAATAACATAGAAAATTCAAAATGTTTGGACAACTTGATGACAAAATGTCCTGTTTGGGAACCCCCTTGAGGGGCCCATGCAAAGTCGTCGGATTCACCTCAGTAAATCAGGCCCTAACTGTGCTCGGATACCTCGAACGGGACATTTCGTCGGAAAGCGGAGGTCGAAGAGAAGAAGAAGAAAATCCACTCACCGGAAGGACAGAGATCCGGAATTTTGCTCCGATGCGGATCGGAGGCGAGGATGGCGTTCACTCCGAACTTGAGATCGGTGCGAGGGCTCTGGAGCAACGTCTCCACGTAGAAGTCCCGAGCCCCGCGTCCGCATGCCGCCTGCATCCCCCGCTCCGGCATCGACGGAGATCATCGAGCTGACTGGAAGAGCTCCCGCGACGCCCTTTAAAGCGAGCGGCCCCGCTCCCATTGGCCAGCGCACAGCGAATGGGCGGCGGATGCAAGCCAATCAGAGGAGGGATCAAGCGCTTGCTGCGAAAGGAATGGAGGTTCGCTTTCCCGCCGCATTTCATCATTTTTCTGGTGTCGGCCGCATTTAGCTTTTGCGGTGTTTTTAGGAAAAAGCGGGACTTTTGGAAGTAAATACATGTTGAAAATTTGATAAAATGCGGCCATTTAAAGGAATTAATTTTATGCTGCGCAAGCGTGAAAATAAGCAATTAATGACCTTCACAATTTTGGGCCCGAATAAGGAGACTGACAAGTAAACTAACTTTTAAGAAAAATTTCATTTTCAAAAAGTCAAACACTATTAAAACTACAGAATTTGGCACCTGAAAGAAAAGGAAAGCATTTGAATTAATGAATATTTTTGTTTTTTAACTGGAGGAACTTTTACGGTTTCTAGTCTTTTTTTTTTTGAAAAAATGCTGCCAACCAATCAATGAACTCGTATAACTAGCACCAAGGGACAACAAACACCGCTTTTTTTGAAGAAATGAGGTGATGCGGAGAAAAGTTTTCTTTTTGAAATTGAATAGAAGTCAACTCATTAATATATATATATATATGAAATTGTAGTTCTTTTAAAATATATATATATATATATATATATATATATATATATATATATATATATATATATTTAAAAGAACTGCAAGCTGTTCATTCAGTGGTCGGTCTACGATGCACAGCAAATCTTGAAACACTTTTTAAACATACAGACACTGGTCCTTTCTTTTGAAACGTTTTGAAGCACATCTTTTGGCATATTTTTCAGAATACTTATTTAGTTTACATAAATTTTGAGCACTTTTTGGAACGCATTTAAAAACAGTTTTGGAATAGTGACACATGTGACATTTTTAGAGCGCTTTGTAGCCACTTTTTTTGGGACACTTAAAGATTTATACAACACTCAGTGTTTTCGAAGCCGTTGATTGTTAGGCTGTGTTTGCATTCAGTCAACCGCAATTTTTGTAGGAGGAAGCTGTGAGCCGCCGAGCAATATACAATTTTTCGATAAACTATTGATTTTTTTTCAATAAAAAAATCGAAACCTGCAAGGGGTTTTACTTGACACCACTTTCCTTCCTAACTATACTGAGCCGCATTAAGGATCTTTCGCCACAAAACCTAACACATACACTGTAAAAGAAATTCTGAAATGTTTCTGGAAAATAATGGGCAGCTGATGTGACTAATTTCTGCCAATAACATGTATGACCAAAACCAGAAACGTTTTCCGCTAAAAGTTAGTAACCTCCCTAAAGCTGACTTGGAGTGCTTCTGAAAATAAAGATACCTTCCCAACCAAAGTCAGTCAGGTTTCTTGAATAACTAAGGAACATTCAGTGAAAACTTGTATATGTTTTTAATTAATGGCTTAGCACCTTTCTAATTTACAGGAAAGCTCTTAAAGCAAATATGGCCAAAGCTAAGATGGAATTGCACTTTCTGATGATGATGATGACTTATTCCTCCGGTCTAGCTGCAGGCTAGACCCTAAAAAATCATAAACCAGGAGAGGACTGGTGTAAATGTCCTCTCTGTCCTGTCCCGCACTATTCGAAAGATGGTCTGGAGATTTCTGTACCAAGCTACATTTTGTACAGGTCTCAAAACCTTTCTCACCTAAATGATAAAAGAAAGGCACTTGATGTGCCTACTGCAAGCCTACTAATTGTTGTTTGGACGACCCTATCTGCCTTGATGGAAAGGGCACCCTGGGGACTGCCTATTGTACTAGGGGTGAGTCGGGGAGTCTTCCAAATTTCTTGGTTCAAAATCTTCATTTTAGAACAAATTTCTGAGAAGGTTAAGGTTCTTCTCGACACCAAATTTTCAATAACACTTTCCTTGGCCAGGAGGTCCGCTGTGTTATTGCAAAAAGAGACCAATGTGGGTTGGTATCCATTGGAGGTATATCTCATGTTGCTGGGTGAGTTCTTTAAGATTTTTAAGGATTGAGACAGATGTTTTGTCTCCATCGTTTGTCCAGTTGCTAAGATGTTGGTTGTTGGATAGCACTGCGACTGTCAGATAAAATTCATATTTTAGCAGATGATGTTACCGTCTTGATGATTCTGAGAGCTTTATCAATGGCAATAAACTCGAATCTAAAAATGGAACAGAAGTCTGGATTTCTAATTTTGAATTTATGAGCGCAATTAAGAGCCTTTATAAAGATGCTACTGCCACATGAGTTCCGGCCATTTTTGCTGCTGTCAGTATACATTTGAGTAGCAGCAGCTGGTATTTAATTAATATACTCCAATGCGAGTTGACGTAGGTATTCAGCTGGATCTTGATTTTTGAAAGTATGATTCCCCATTTCTGATCTAAAATGTACTTTAGGTAAACCCTCTAGAGGGTTATATAAAGACTTTCTTCAAAAAATGTTCTTCTACGTCCTGATCCAAAAGATGCATCGTTTGCATTCGAGAGAAAGGACTATCTCTTTTTAGTCTCTGTCTGTTTGTCCAGTTTCTAAGATATGCAGATGTCCGTTTATTAACTCCGTAGCTGTAACGTTTACAAAAATATTTTGTAAGTATTAGGTCCCTTATCAGACATAAGGGCTTGATATCACTTTCGAAAAGAACTACTTCTGTGGGGCAGCTGTGTCTCATGCCAGTGATAATCCTAGCAGCGCTTGACTGTACACGGTCCAGTTTCGCCAAAATAGTAGGTGATGCACTGAAGTAAACTAGCACTTTCTAAGATGTTACAATATCCGGAGACTGTCTTGAATGGGGCTCGGTAAATCCGGAGGGTTAATTGTTCTCCAGTAAGTAGTTTCTAATTTTCTTTTTTTCTTTCTTATTTTTCTTCCTTTTTTTTTCTTTTCCTTTTCGTTTTTTTTTGGGGGGGGGGAGGGGGAGGGTCCGGTGATAAAACTGACTAGGGGTCCGCCTCGGCTCTCTGAGGCCCTGTATTGAACTCAGGGGCACCCAAATTTTAAATTTTGGGGCGGGCGGAAGCTCTCAATTTGCTAAATGGAACTCCAATTTTTGCGAATGATGATAATTTCACCAAATGGAACTATAAATATCGCCGAATGATGGTAATTTTGCGGATAGAACTCCAAATGTGGCCGAATTGCCAGCCAAAATATGCCAAATAAGGAAAAATTTGGAAGGTCACAGTGACCTCCTGATTGAACTTAACTCGGACAAAAAAAAAAAAAAAAATTGCTTCAAGCTGTAAGATGTCGAAAAGCTTACACGGCATTACTTTTATGAATTTCAATCAATTTATTCCTGTTGGTTAAGCAACAAAACATCCGAATACAAGTACATTCTATTTTCCGCACGAGCTAGCTCCTTTTTTCCGCATTATTGAAAAGACTTTTCATCGTTTTGAAAGTAACTGAATGGGATTTCTATTGGAGGAATAAAATTCACGTACCCTTTAAGTAGAAATACAAAATTCGGGGCATACTTTAAACTTCAATATACTTCGATTATTGGACTAAATAAAGGTGAATAACATTTATTTGCAAATGACAGAAACAATCAAATATTTACATTTTAGTTTTACAAGCTAAACGATTTAGTATATCGATTGTAAATAACAACCACATTTAACGCTAGAAATCACGTTATCGTACTTTTGATGGATTTCTGAAAGTTGAAATTTGATGGATTACTATTTTGAAAGTATGACATCTAATATTATTAAACGATAAAATACTCATGCGAACTTCAAAAACAAATATTGGCGAAGAGTTTATAAACTAATGAGTAGTAATTTTGATACTGATAGTACATTGTTATCGTCCTCCGATGCAAATTGCATCCGATCATTCGTATTTAATAATTGCGTAATTTTATATTTAAAAGATAATGCAAAATTTTGCGTACCATTTACGGAAAATATCGTATTTCCCCGAAAATATAACCTAATGAAAAAATAGACCCTTGCCTGATTTTTCTGGGTAAGAACAGGCAATAAATACTTATACCTCGTAAGTACTGAAGATTTACCTCTAAAATAAGCCCTCTTTAAGATATTCATTCAAAAAAACGCTTATACAGGGTGTTAAAAAATGACTATCCATGAATACATTAGTTTTTCCCTGGAAATGGATCGTCATACGATCCATGAATACATTAGTTTTTCCCTGGAAATGGATCGTCATTTTTGGACCACAAATGACAAAACCAAAGCCCTTTTGCTGTCATATTATACAGGGTGTTTCAAAAATGACGATCCATCAATATATTAGTTTTCCCCAATGGATCGTCATTTTTAGAACACCCTGTATAATATGACAGCAAAACGGAAGTCGAATTAATCAACAACTATAAGAGTATTTTATTGCTGAATGACCAAGCACAAATGCACCGAATATGAAAATTTGAAACGAAGCAATCGTACCTAATGCTTGCAACTAATTAGAATATTGAGTATTTTTTAAGTATATGTCGCAAACAAACGAACGTTTAGCGTTTACTATGTTCCAGAAGATAAAAACATACAAGGTCGGATCCAGCTTTTGGTTCTGAAGAGGATCGTATTGAAATATGATGCAGAAATCAGAGGTGGTAGGGAGTGTAATATTCCGGCATACAAATAGAGCTGCTGCCTGCTGCGGCTCTAAACCGGTAATTTTTCAATATGAAGTCCTCGAAAAGCATACTTGATCGCTTTAATAAGAGGTAATGATTTCCTTGTGTCCAACTTGGTTCTGTTCATGATTTTGCTTGTTTTCGAATGTTTATGTCAGGAATAAATGTATTTCTTGAACCCACATAAATTTGTTATTTGAGAACAAATGTGATTTATTGAGCAAAAAAAAGAAGAAGAAGAAGAAGAAGAAGAAGAAGAAAAGCTATTTCTTGAAAGTTAGCACAAAATAAGGGCGATAATAATAGCGTATAATTTTAGACCAGGGCTTATTTTCGGAGAAACACGGTAGTTCAATTGTAGATGATTGTCCAAGAACAGGGGAAAAATACGGCGTTTCAAAAATCTCTTGATATTTTCATGTGAAATCGATTTCTCTATAAAAAAAAAATTGTGGTACAAATTATAATGTAACGATAAAAATAATGTATTTCCACTAAGGTTTCCTTGCACTAATAATTCTTTTGCTTTTCCAGTTAAGTTAACAACAATTACAGGAAAGCATCTACTTTGATATGCTGCAAATTGTTTTTCAGCAGGACGATGCATCCTCAGACGAACAATTTTTCGATGATGGATTAGTTGCGGGTTGCACTCAGACTGTAGTCGCTCTCCTGATTAAACACCCCTGAAATTTTTGTGTGTGACTAAGTGGAAAGGGTAAGTAGTGAGTATTAGCACAACTGAATATTAAAAACAACGAGTAACTGATGCAGCAAGCAGCACAAATAACAACCCATTTACTTTTAGATGTATTTCGTGCCACCCATGAAAGGAGGGCCCGATGCTTTGAATTATTGAGAAATCATGTTAAAATGCATTTATAACTGCTTATACTTTCTTAACGCTTATGCTTATAAATGCTTAATGCCTTAAACTGCTTATTAGTCAAGCAGTTTCGTTATTAAAAATATTTTTCATGAAAATATCGGTAGGCTTTCGAAACACCCTATACAGTTCATTAATTTAACCATAGAGAATGAGAAGAGATAAAGTGGAGAGCGTGAAGATTTTCTTTCGTGAAGCAAATATCCCAAATCACGTGATAGAGTTTTAAGCAAAGCATTGGAAAAATCAGGTTCATTTCGCTATTGTTTCAAGCAAAACATGCCAACCATTCGTCGTCGTTGAGTCACATGACTTGGCGTCTTTGCCTCAGCTTTTGAAAGCCAATGATTGGACTTGCTCTCTCCATTTACTAATTCCTGCCCTAAGGATTCAACTCGACTCGAGGAAACTTTCTTTTAAAGTTCAATCTGGAAGAAGAAGGAAATCAAATGCTTCGACGCCACTAGAAGATGTGGCCACAGCACACACACACACATTACAGGAAAGATATTTTTCTTACGCCATAGTTTCCCACTTCTTCAAGTAGGGGAATGTGGAGTAGAGTAAAATAGCGGGACTAAGTGAAATTTTGAAATATTTACTCTGCTTTTAGTGCCCCCTATTTAGTAATATTTAAACTATGTAATCACTCATGTTGTCTATTCCAGTCAAGGGTAAATTACCTCTGAAAATCAAAGAACATGATAATACAAGCACATTTCAAAAATTGATAAATACTGTAATATTTTGTTGTGAGACAAAAATTATTTGTTATTATTAAATGATAAAGTCCTTGTTATTAAATATTAATTTAGACCTACTAATATTCAGTGCAGTATTTGTTCGGTTAATATTAATTTTATTTGTATTTTAAATGCTTTGTACAGCTGGATGGCCAGAGTGAACCATCATACATAATGTTTATTTTTCAATGAGAAGATTCAAAATTAGATTAATATAGAAAAATACACATAAAATATATTTGTGTTTTATAAACTTGGAAAGCAGTACTACCAAGTAATACTTGACATGTTTATATTTGATTTATTCAAGATAGAAAGCAACATTTGCAGCATATTTACATGTTAAGGTCGGAACTTTAAAAAATCGCATAGTTCAATCTGGCATAGTAAGTCAAGTGCATGAGGGCAAAATGGATATGGCAAAGCAAAATAAAATATTTCATTTACTTTGTCAATCTTTTATCAAATTACTTATGAATTCGTTTATTAATTATTTCATTTACATTTCTTCGTTTAATAATTCCCGTATTTATTTATTCATTCATTTATTTCCTTATTCATTCGTCATTTTATTAACCCTTTATTTTTTTACATTTATAAACTTATTGATTTATTCGCTTATTGTTTCATTTCCTTTTCATTTATTCCTTCATTCCTTTATTTACTCATTTATTTGATCAAAAATATCTTTAATAATCGAATAGAAAATATTTCATTAGAAAAATACTTTATTTTACACTTCGCTCCATGAAAAAAAGATATCAAACATTTCCATCTTTTTTCTTTTGTTTTTCGAGGTGCAAATTCACTGCCAAAAATAAAAAATAATGCTTTAATGCAATTTTTGTTATAAAATATATTGTTCTTCCTTTTTGTACCATAATTTTCAGAACGAATTTCTAACTTGTTCATTTTGAAAAAGTAAGTTATATATATATATATATATATATATATATATATATATATATATATATATATATATATATATATATATATATATATATATATATATATATATATATATATATATATATATATATATATATATATATATATATATATAGTTATCTTAACTATTTTACTGTGTCTCACATTCCCCTATTCAGTTCCAAGAAAAAGACAAGCAGATCTTTGTTTGCAGCATTTTGAAAGTGTTACTTTAATTATAATCACCTTGTATATATCATACAAAAAATATTTGGAGGAAGGGACGCTAATGTTAGCTGAGTGCAAGCTGCCGACGCAAAATTTTGGAAAGCTGGCCAAAACCTCAAAAAATGAAAATTTGATTCGGGAAATTTTGACTTGTGGGATGGATAGAGGTACAAACTGCTGGTTAAATTTCAAAAGGAGAAGGGTCTATCCTCATACCTACGCTTGTGCCCTTCAGTTGAAAGTTAGCTTTCGTGCAGAGCACACGCGTGTCGCTTGTTACTTCCTTTTACAAAAAAGGAAGTATTGTATTCGCGAAAAAAATTTCACCCAAAAATCGGCCTTAATTTCCATTTTGCTCACCCCCACATGAATGTTGAGTTTTTTTTCAACCCCACCACACGTGGATATGTGCCTAGGAACGTACAGATACCCGAAATATCCATTTTGACGATCCCCGAGTTAATTACAACGAGTTTTCTCGTGACGTCTGTATGTGCGTATGTGTGTATGTATGTAGCATAACTCAAGAATGGAATGTCCTAGAAAGTTGAAATTTGGTACGTAGACTCCTAGTGGGGTCTAGTTGTGCACCTTCCTTTTTGGTTGCATTCGTATGCTCCAAAGGGGGTCTTTTGCGACTTTTTGGGGAGAAATCATTGTTAATTTCGATGTAAACTCAAGTGGTGTTATAATTTGGCGGACACTTGGCGATATATCGCCAGTCTTTTGGTCGCCAAATTTTGTCGCCAACTTGTCGACAAATTTGGCAATTTTTTAAATTTTTTTTTAAAAATCTGGTTTTAATTTGGCCACTGTTGGTGATAATTAGAGACTAAACTATTGAATCATATTAAAACTTCGAATAATGAGAAAATAACATTAAATTGGAGTAAAAGGAAGTCATATGATGCACACATCAGCTCGTTTTTTCTCCCGAAATCTTGGTTTCTCATTAGCGATTTTAGGTTCTTGGGATTATGTTTGAAACTCTTCGGTTTTAGGCTTTTGCATTATTAATTAAATATTTGAAAGAAAATTTATACTTTCTCTAAAATACAATGTTTTGGCTAAACAATCTTGAACAGAGATTCCAAGCACGAGCTGTGACTTTATAAAAAGATTGTGTTGGAAAAAAAATCCCTGCTCTAACCCTGGATGAAATTAGTCTCTTTTTGTCGTTATTTTTTGCCGACAGTTCGTCTTGCAAAATCTATATAATAGTATCAAATCATTAATCACCCCCCCCCCTTTCTTTAGCAGCAAATTATTTTCTACACCTTTAAAAAAAAAAACTAATAAAGAAATAATTGTTGAGAGATCAATCTTAGTACTCTTATTATATACGTTTCTATCTTTTCACTTTTAGAATCATAATTGACTAACTACAATCGAAGAATTTTAAAGTGAATACATTTTAATAATAAATAGTTACATGGTTTTGGGTTTTCTTGCCTAGAACTTAGAAATTTTTAGAGCCCAATCAGTTTTGCGAAAATCCCCGCGGTAAGGGGAGAGCTTGCATGAAGATTACCTACATGATGAACATACCTACATGATAAAACAGAGATTTTACTCGCACAGAAATCACTGTCTTTAAAAACAGAGGCAGGGTGCGATTAAGATATAAGGAGGCCCTAAGCAAGACACTTTTTCGCACCCCTATCCCTAGTTAAACCTTACAGTTTTAGCCATTGGCTAAAGCAGCTTTATACAAGTGGACGCCCCTAAAAGAAGGGGGCGCTCAACCACAGGCTAACTAGACAGTGGCCCTCAACCACTGTCTAGTTAGCCTGTTCAATGATCAGGATAATTTTATTTATTTATTACTTTATTTTTTTGAACCAGTAGAAATAGTAAAAATACCTAAATAAAATGTACTAGAAGGTAGATAAACTCTTGAAATTCACAAAAAGCATACATATTTGACATTTTTTTATATTAACAATAATTAATAAATAAAATTTTAAAAAATGCTAAGCGGCCATTTTGCTCAATGATAAAAAGTCAAGATTGGGAAATTTTTCTGATTGCAGTGGCAAGTAGAAGCAATTTTATTAGTCGCTACATTTCTTGTCTTGTAAACAAAACAAAAAAAAGTAAACAAACGACAAATTAGTTTTTACTTTTCCGGACTATTACTAAAGCAGAAAAAATATTATCACTTTAAATGAATGATAAAGAAACTCATTTTAGTGATATTAACGTTAATTGTATAATCAAGTGTTAATTATGCGAGCAGGAAATTATTTCATTTTTAAGAGGAATGTTTTCTGCCAACTTAAAATTGTTTACAGCACAGGTGAGTATAGAGGGGCAACTGGGTAGCAAATATTAATATTTTAATTCGGTAATTATTATTTAGTCGCTACGTGACGAGTGGCGACCTCGAATCTTGATCTTTGCCATGTGCCATTTTTTTTAAAGACGAATTTCCGTCTTCAGTAAAAAAAATTGCTACTCAGGCTTGTGATTGTGAGCAGGACCTGATTAACGTCTGAAGTTGAGGAAAACGCCATCTCATTTGAGGAACCCCCAAATTTTGCTTAGGGATTTTTTTTTTTTTTAATTCTACACACATCGCACATTAAAATAAAATCCGCTGATACTACAAATGATATTTTCAAACGTGATACTGCATAATTCAGAACTATATTTATCCCCCCCCCCTTCCTCCAACGCGACACATAGAATTTTTGTCCATTGCAAATACTTACACAAATTTTCAGCGAAGAAGGGTGTTCAGCTGTTAAAACAGATTTATCACGTTGATAAAGCTGTGAAATTTATCAATGCTGTCAAAGTAAATTGTAATACAGTTGAGCCAAATTTTACTTAACAAGTACTAAGTTTGCAATCTTAAAACTGCACTTTAAAGCTGAAACTGAAACTTTAAAGCACCGTTTTTCAGTCAATTTCAGGCCCTCGAAAAATCCCGAGAGGAAGCTCAAGCTTCCCGAGCCTTTTCTCTAATCAGCCCTGATTGTGAGAATGGTGCCGAGTTTTCTGCGGAAAGTAAAATGCCATTTCAATTTCTGAAATCAAACAAAAGTGACCCGAAAAAGGGACTTTCCCTTTGCACACTCCTGGCCGAGAGCGCGGTGTGTGAAGTGCGTCCGATTGTGGCAACGCGGCTGGCTTTTCGGAGCGGGGTGTCGTCAGCTGGTGCTGACAAGCGGCCCCCCTGATGGATGTGGGGAAGAGGGGGGGACCCGTGTAATAACGGTGAATAATAACGAACGCTTCGAGCCCGGCAGTCACCCAGGCTGCCTTTAATGACCCGCACTCAAAAGCAAAGGGTTACATTCGGGGCGGCTGTTGCCTCCGTCATTCCACCAGATAGGACAGAGCTCTTTGATGGTGGAATTAAAATCAAGAGACGGCTTTTTAGTATTTACTACTCCCGACGAACTCTATTCACCATGCAAATGCAAAGATCTTCGACACAGACTTTTATGGACCGGTTCGTTCGAGAGTGCCTTTGGATTTTCCTCTTTCACGGCAAAGATCAAGATTGGAAAAATTTTCTGGTCTCCAGTGGCGAGAAGAAGAGTCGCCACTCTTTCTTTTCTAGTCGCCACTTTATTTGTAGACTAAAAAGCAGCCAGACAACAAATTAGCTTTTAAATACTGCTAAAATATAAAAATTATCCGTTTAAATAGAGGTTAATATAACTAATGGCATTGAAGGTAATTGATAGCGCAGGAGGGGTTGGAGAAAGCAGTCCGATGGCGAATGGTACTAAATTATATATAGTCACTTTTTTTATTTAGTCCCTTGTGGCGAGTGGCGATCGCTAATCTTGATCTCACAGGGGTTTAAATAACGGTACGATCCAGTGTGTGCCATCATGGAGGCGGTGAGGGGGGGCAACCATATTATATTATACCGTCCATATTTAGGCCGTCTTCCCATATTATAATATTATTAACGTTATTAATATGGAGAAGCACTCCATATTATAATAATATTTACACCAGACACACATGAAATTGGGTAGATCAACTGTGAAAGAATAGCTCTTAAAAATAATAATAATAATAATAAGTTTTTAAAAGTTTTTTCTCAGACAGTAACAACTTTCTTTTAAACATTTCCAAAAAAAAAAAAAAAAAACGACTATAAAATTGTGTTTGTCCGCTGGATAGAGGTGTCGATACGCTGTGTTGGTGAATTTTTGTTTTCATTTCACCTACAACCCCCCCCCCCCACCAGGCACGTAGCTAGAACTTTGTTAAGGGGGGGGGGGTCCAAGGTTTCACGAACTTCAAAAGAGGAGGCATGCTAAAGCAAAAATAGTAGCTCATATTTACGTTAAAAAATAAATCCAATTATAATTAATTATTAAAATATGATAATTAACTAAAATTAATTAAATAATTGAAATTGATAGAGCATTTATTAAAAAATTATTTAACAAAAATTTTACATTAAGTGGCAAAAAAATTGTCAGTTTATAAAATTAACATTAAACTAAAAGTTTTCCCATACTAAGTTTTCATACATGGATAAGAAAAATTCCATCACATAAGCTTCCTCTGTTCTGATGCTTTGAAAATGAGTGATATAATTCCTATTAATAAAAAGTTCACAATAAAAGAAAATCGGAAAACGAAAACTGTTCTATGGATTACTTGGAAAACGCAGGTAATAGTTTAATAAAATATTAAAGCTTTGTAATATATTTCAACAAAATATGTACAAGTCATTTTATTTGAAAAAAATAAAGAAATCTATATCTATCGAGTCGAATGTATAACTATGAATGCAATATAACGTAATTCCGCCACCCTGTCCGATTTGAACAAGATTTCTGGCAAAATTCAACCACCCTCTCGACGAAAATATTAGCAAGGTTTCATTTAAAAAGCCTGAACTAGTTCTTTATTTATCTACTTTATAACATTCTTTTGATTATACGAAATTGAATGAAGTTTCTAATTTTATCCGTTTTCTAATTATCATTTCTAACCATCATTTAAAAACTTGAACAAACTATTAACTCTTTGATGGATGGAGACTTCCTTTGTTGCAATCATTAAAAAAAAAAAAAAAAGCGTATTGCCGTTTTTTTTAAATCGTTATTATTATTTTTTTGCAAAACGAATTGGTAAAATAAGCTATCTTAGGATCCGTTATGGTATTTTTTTTTCTTTCTAATGGGGCTTCGTTAGAGGCTTTAGCCTTTTCGGATCTAGTGCGAACCACCGATATGGCATCTAGTCTTTCAAATGCTACCATTAAGGCGCGGATGTGACTGCACAGGAAATTTCGATGCCGAGTTTCCACCAGATGGAGACACTTGAGCTCTCTTCGGTGCGAAACTGCACTAGGGGTTTAATTTTGTCAAGCCAAACGAATACCTGAGAGATCTTTTACCTGTCGAGTATTTGAATGTATGGTGAATGAAATTAAGCATCTATGTATTTTTATTTTAACAACATTTTGGAAAAAATGCAAATGATTGCTTTTTATAAATGTTTTTTATAAGGTCATGAATGATTTAAACATTATTGGCGATTTTCCTCTGATGTTTTCAATTTGATGTTTCATTTAAGAGATCAAGAGGAGGCATCGCACCCACCTATCTCACCACCAAACACGAGTTCAGTTTATTCTGCCAATACAAAAAAAACTTCTGTACAAATCAGTCTTTTTCAAATTAAAAATATAATTGTAAACAACTACAGGGAAAATGGCAATATACTCTATTACGAATTATCGTGTCAATATTTGATTATAACCTGGTTACTTTACTGTCTTTATTAGCAGTAAGTAAGTGTTCGACTCGAAAATTTCATGATTTGGAGTCAAACGTCAAATTTTGATCATTAAGGTAATCTTCGTCCCGTTTGCGATTGCGATAATACAGTAGCATTAAATTAGATACATTTTCAACAATATGTAATATGCATAAACCTAGCCAATTTTTGAAATCAAAACTTATAAGTTTCTTATAGCCTCAGTTTGTAAATTTTTTGCTCAACAGTCATCTGATGTTCAAAAGCCTAAAGACAATCTTTTGTAAAAAAATCTTAGAATGATTGTGGTTAAAAATCCAGTAATGATTTAAATCTACCTTCCAAAATTCATCTAACAATAATAACACTTCTGATTCTTTCATTTTCAAATTGGTATAACTTCCATTCTAGGAGCGATTTTGTAATCATCATGTATTCTCGAAAGCATATCATATTTTATAACGTAGGTATTGACTTTTTTTTTTCTTTCTTTTATGTGATGTTAGTAAAAGATATTCTATTGCAAGAAATAGCAAATAATTTTAACTTGAAGAAATTAAGAGTTAAAAAAAAAATTTAATATAGACGTGAAAAACACAAGAAAATGTACCTCGCATTGACCCTTTTTTTAATTATATGCGCAGTAAATAGCAGAAACTTTCACCTAGTAATTTTATAGTTAAATGCACATGTCTGTTTTTTGTTACGTTTAATACTACCTTCGCAATTTACTAATGATGGATGCATAGACGCTTATTAAATAATTCCTCAGTACAAAGGCGGTAAATACTAATCAGAAAATTTATTCCAATGAAACAAATACAAATATGCTTTTCTTGAAAAACGGAATAACATCGAAGAAAGATTTTTTTCTTCAGTTAAAAATGACTGGCTGCTCTTCTCTTGGGACCATAGACTCACATTTCAGTAAGATTTAAAAGTACGAATTTCTAATAATTACTTTTAAATTACATGTGTTAATATGGCCGAACTTGCAATTTCATAAACTGATTACAGTAAAATATTCAAGTAATTTTCAATTTCATTCTTCGCTTCATAAAATTTTGATGCAGCGAAAAGTAATTTCGTTGCATCAACTTCAAATTTATTTATTCACTTATGTTCAAAAAAAAAAAAAAAAAAAAAAAAAAAAAAACGAACTTTTCAGGATTACAGTTTAAAAGTTGTAAGCTTCCGGGGAGATAAGTAATCTATTATTGTTAAAAATAAACTAAAAGTTTAAATAAGATTATTAATCAAAATATAAAATGAATCTGAAATAAATCATAATAAAAATATAAAGTTCAAAAATAAATTAATAATTAATATTTATTTTTTCTCATCCTCAATCACACGAAATGTGTAGAATTTTTTTTTCGTTGCTGTCGGAACTTAGTTTTTAAATGGGAAAACATATTAACACATAAATTGCTCGTATTGTTAACAAAACTTTAAAAGGAAACACTACAACTTACCTAGTTTATGTACACTTAATTTTCTTTTGATTACAATTTTGTTCAAGATATGTTTCCTATAAGCGCGTGGTAGAAAAAAACTGTGTGTTAAAACAGAAAATAATAGGAATTTCAATTACTAATTCACTAGGGATGCACCTCACTCTGGCTGTCCTTCGTGCAGCATGTGTCTAGGAAATCAAGTCCAAACGGGAAAAGAGTCAAAACGAAAAGAAGAAAGAAAGAAAACCACCCCAATGAGACTGGGGAATGTTTGTTTTCAATTACTTTGCCGATGGCAATTTGGTGGGCTGAGGGAGAGGGGCCGAATTTCAAGGTCACAACCCAGTTGGGTTGAATTGGAAATTCGTCGTTTTCGGACGGATTCTTCGCGACACAGGAAGAGACCGGCGGCAACTGGGAACCCGCAGTTATTTCACGAGGTTCTGGTGTTCTGAATTGACTCGGACGCGGGAAAATTGTCGATAAATGGGAATATTTAAAGGGAAAATACCGGGTTTCATAAAATTTCTCTCTTTGGAAAATTTTTGTTGTTGTGAGGTGCAACAACCGAGAAAAAGCAGACAGTGGTCTTTCGGGAAGGGGGGGGGGGGTCCGGACCCCATGGACCCCCCCCCCTTGGCTACGTCCTTGCCCCCCCCCACACAGAACCATTAAAGCTCTACTTTTTTTTTAAACAATTACTTACGTCTCGATCTAAATGTTGGTTCTTAACAATGTTATGAATTTTGAAAATTATGATTTAAATGATTAAAAAATTAATAAAATTAAAAAATTAATAAAAAATTAGGATTATTTATGATTTTTGAAAAATCGCCCCAAAGGACCGATCTGTTTCCTCAAGGAGCCAAAAGTTCATGAGGGGTGATGAGTATTTAAAAGAGAAAATAGCAATAAAAAGTCAGTGAATGTCAAAATTGAAAACGTATACGAGATTGACCAATAGTTACAAAAATGAACCAAAAGTTAAAAAATGAAACAAGTTAAAGTTCAGGAGCTTCCTTCACCCCTCAAAGATCAGAAAAATGACAAAAAAATGACATTTTTAGACCCCAGTAAACCAAAAGGGGATGGAATTAAAAATAAAATTTATCGGCCAATTGAATATTCCATTCAGGTACTATGTATTTGGTTTTTTAAAAAGTTACAGGTGTTTGAAATTGAGCAATTTTGCTAGTTAATTTACGCACTAAAACAGAAATAAAAAGTGTGAAAACTTCATTGCACTTTCTTAAAAGGTCTATATAATATATTATACTGAAAAAACATATTTTAAGTATAAAAAAAACTTTTAATTTGATAACTTAGAAATATTTGGACATGAATGAGTAGTTCATACTTGATTGACAGCTTAAGTAGTTAATTTATAGACTATCTACACACACAAATTTTCAATACACAGAAACATATGCTCTGTACATTAACACATCTAAATTGCTTTAAACATATGCAAAAACATTATATATACAAAAATTTAAATTATAAAAAGTGCGTTTTTTATTTTTTGTTTGAGTGTAGTTTTGAAAAAATGAACTCACCTAGTAGTCCTATAGTTGTAATGGTGACTCAAGTATATGGCGTTTTTGAATGGCACATTCATAATTTGATACTTTGAAAATGTACTAGGAGCAAGACAATGACAGGGGCTCTAAATTTAGTGATCAACACAAGCTATTTAATAACTTTTTTGACAATAATGGGCATTTTCTTTTGATAGTCTTTTTAGTAACACACTATTCTTCTTACCTATTGCTAGGGGACAATAATTTTACAGTGATAATATTTAAATACGGTGGCATAAAGCAGTTATTAAATGTTGTATTGGGAATTTTATTTGCAGAGTAAAACCTTTCTTGCAGCATTTTTTCAGCTAGTTTATTATACTGAATGCTCACAAGGATACATGCAATGTTTAGTAGCAAAAATGCAGAACGTATACATTTCTGTAGGAATTAAAATGTGACTTCTAGTAGTTCTTTGCAAGCTAGTCTTAGTAGTATCAATTCTTTTTACGGCTCTTCTGATTCAGTTACAATGTCCATTACCGTGTGATATTGCATAGAAATGCAATTCAGCTCTCAAGTTGACATCCGTTTCGTGATTACATAAATTAAGAAAGTTCTTTCTATTTTTGTTGTGTATTTGAGTAAAGTATTTCAGTACGCCATATGCTGTGTCACCACCAGAACTATAGTACTTCTGTGTGAGTTCATTTTCTTAAAACTACACTGAAGCAAGAAATGAAAAACGCACCTTTTTTTCCCTTTCAACTATGTAGATAATGCTTTTGCACGTGTTTAGGCAAGTTACATAACGTATGTACAGAGCGTATGTTTGTAGGTATTGAAAATTTGTGTGTGTAGATAGTCTATAAATTAACTACTTAAGCTGTCAGTCATGTGTGAACTACTCATTTATGTCCAAATATTTCTAAGTTATCAAATTAAAATAATTATTTTTATATTTAAAATATCTTTTTCCAGTATAACATATTACATAGAGCACACCATACGTAATTTAAGAAAGTGCAATGAAGTTTTTACGCTTTTTATTTCTGTTTAAGTGTGTGAATTAACTAGCAAAATTGCTCAATTTCAAAGACCTGTATCTTTTTTAAAAACCAAATACACAAAACAATATATATAACATGCATAGTACTTGAATGGAATATTCAATTGGGCAAGAAATTTCTTTTTTAATTCCATCCCCTTTTGGTTTGCAGGGGTCTAAAAATATCATTTTTCTCAATTTTCAGATATTTGAGGGGCTGTAATTTATAAAGGGTAAACAAAAACACAATTACAGCTATATTTTCTCATTAGTGTGACTCCAGTGATTAGTTTTTGCCATATTTCACTTTGTGTTTTTATCCCCTAAGCGAGTTATGACTTTTTGAAATGAGTAAAAATTTTACATTTAACCTTGAACTTTTGCCTGCTGCCATTATTTTAATTATTAAGTTACAGCTACATAACTCAGTGTGTGAGACTACTATCTTATGCACTTTAACATCAAAATGTAAAATGTTCTGCCATGATTGTTATTCAATTAGATTTGGACCAAAATGCAAAGGTCTAAAAGTCCAATTTTTGACTACGAAAATGACTTTTGATGACCTCTAAAAAATCAAGGGTTAAGGTTAGAGAAAAAATAAAAGTGGTTTTTAACATCATTCATATGCATCTTTTTGGGATATGAGTTTCAAAAAAATTAAAAACGGTCGAGCGCACTCATCCGTTGAATCTGTATGGAATGACCCTTATATCGTTCAGCTCCTCCCAAATAGGTTGACACCTCACCTTACGTTTCTTTTTCGTACTGACGATACAGCCGTCTATGCAAATTACTTATAATTACACATTTTTCTTACTTTACTTTTTTTTTTTCAAGATTGACATAAAAAAAATTTTGGAACCTGTGAAGCATTATGGCATAAACCGCATAATCATACGACAATTTTTTACTTTTCTATCATGAATTTTGAAAATGTGTCGGGGACTTTTCTTACACCTCATACTTTAAGAGATTTTCTTCACTTTGTTGTCAGTAGATACAATAAAACTGTTGAAGTGTGAGTGAGGCAGCTTAAAACAAAGAAACTGTGATCTAAGTTGTCGTGAATGATCATAATTAATTTGATTAATATTTCAGCTTCAGAACTTATAGTTCTTCAACCAACGGAAAAAAAAAAAAAAAAGGATTCCTGTTTTGCTTTCCAAATGACTCTTTCGAAATCCCCGGGTTTTAGTCCCGAGTGAAAGTCCTTCCCACTCATTATCGATCTGTGCGTTCCACTTCATGAAGCAGCTGTCCCGGACATACCCCACTTGCCTCATTAAAACGAGGCATCCCTCAAATGCTCCGGCCACGCGAACAGGCCGACTTCTAACCAAATAAAACACAAAACTTTCAAATGAAATCTTATATAACCTCAATTAGAAAGAAGTCAGGGGCGCCAACCTTTGGGGGGGGGGGATCATGGCGCAGACTGTGCTAATATTTTTTTTGTTGGGGGGGGGGGGGGTCATGGCGCAGACTGTGCTAATGAAATTTTTAGGGAATGGTGTTTTGAAGAGTATTTTTCTCTTTTTTAAGGGGTCTCGCTTTTGTGGGGTAATTGTGGTATTCAGGGGGGTGCTCTTTGGGGAGGGATGGAACCCCTGAAGGAGTAAGAAATTCAGGTATTGTCCGTTTATACGAGAAGGCACTTCGCCACGCCTCCTCGAACGCAGAGTTCCATTTTACGCGGGGGTGATCGGTAAGCAATCCACGCCCTTCTAAAAGAGACAAAACCAGGCCTCCTTAACTTGGGCGTGCATTTTAATGTGCAAAAAAGTCTTAGTGTCCTTTACATCACTTGTCTGATGTCATTTTAGTTATTCTTACATTTTAAAAACTGCTGCTTTTATAACAAAATGCTATGATCCGAATACACCTTCTGCCGAAAACAGCGAAATAGAATCTACGGATGCCACGTGACGAGGGAGGAGTCAAGTGCCTTCTCCTGAAAAACGGACAACAAATGGAAACATCGAATAAATGGAAATAAACACGACAGTTGTGGTGATTTCTGAAACTAAACTATTGGTAAGTGAAGACCTGGCAGTGTGTAAAGAAGATATTATGCGAGTTCCCCGTGTTTCTAAACAAATGTGTAGGCATCATCATTGTTTGAAAATGACACCGTGAGAACAGTTGTCCTTTAAAGTTCAGTGATGTTATATTTTTCTCTCCAACAAGTTTAAAATGTGAAGTTGCTGGTTTCAACTAATTTTAAATGGCAATCACCATTCTTTATTTATTGGCGAACAAGATTTTCTCATGAATGACAAGCTCATTTTTTCGTGCTTATTTGAAAGAACACCATCGGAGAAATCAAAATATAGGAAAAAATATGTTCTTTCTAACGGTACCAACGAAAAGAAGATGCAAGGTGACATACTTGATCTATAGCGATTTGAAAATAGGCTATTTTTCACTTGAATGGTTTTGAGAGCTACTTTGGATAACAATATTTGTTAGGAAATAGATATTTAAGCTCTGCAACTGTAACCCGTTAAAAACAAGTGTGCTAACAACAGAATCTAGACAATAGTACGAACCAAAATAGTTGCTTGGTAAAAGTTACCCAAGCTTTGCCTATTGCCTTCAATTCACGAGTCGAACCGCACGCGAAAGGAACGGTTTCAGGCTAACTACACTGCTCAAAACAATTAGGGGAGCACATGGTTTTAACAAAATTACGCAATGATGTATACCAGTAAGTAACATAAAATGAATCATCCATAATTTAAAGCTTACCAGGAAACGGATCAAGAAAACTTTATATGTAAATCAAAGTTCATGACGTCAAAAACCAGAAAAAAGAGATAAGGGCAGAAATCGGGACAATGCAAAAACATCTGTTTTATTGCTGTAACTGTGAAACACAAGGTCTCAAGGTTACTTGAGAATGTCTCAACAACGTGATATACCGGAATCCATGGCATGGCGTGTTATAGGCAGACTGGAATCCGAGCAAACACAACGTAGTGTCGCGAACGCTGTTGGAGTCGCCAGAAGTGTTGTTACAAGGCTGTGGAATCGATTCCAAGAAACAGGAAATGTTAGACGTCGATCAGGGCAAGGTCGGCATGCTCCACTACAGCAACTGATGACCGGTATATACGGTTTACAGCCCGTCGAAACAAAACAGAGAATGCTATGCAGCTGCAAAAGCAGTTGCGCTTGGCTACAGGACAAAGGGTGGCCAGCCAAACAGTAGGTAATCGGCTTCATGAGGGGGAGGGGGCTCTATGCACGTAGGCCAATGGTCTGCATTCCCCACGCTACCGTGCTGCCTGAAGAAGATGGGCTCCTGAAGATTGAGATTGAGAGCAACATGATTGGAGCCAAGTGCTGTATACAGACGAGTCCCGATTCAGTCTGGAGTGTGACACCCGACGTGTTCTGGTATGGAGGGACAGGGGCACTCGAAATAACACCGCAATCGTTCGTGAAAGGTCACAAAACCGACGAACTAGTTGGATGGTATGTGGTGGAATCAGCATAGGCGGACGTACGGGTCTGCATATCATTCGGAATGGCACTTTGGCTGGCCGAAGGTATGCCGACGAGATACTGCAACCTCATGTCATCCCTTAAACTGGAGACATTGGAGATTTCTTTGTTTTCTAGCATGATTATGCCCGACCATATAGAGCTCGTCTGTTGGAGAACATGTTTGAAGCTGAAGCATTACAGCGTATGGAACGGCCAGCGCGCTCTCCTGACCTGAATCCAATCGAGCATGTTTGGGACATGCTCGGACGACACACTGCTGCGCGAACAAGGCCGCCTGTTACTGTTCGAGACTTGGAGATTGCACTTCTTGAGTAGGGAAACAGTACTCCCCAAAGTCAGATCGATAACTTCATCGCATCCATGGCAAACAGATGTGCATCAGTCTTAGTTGTTCCAGGAGACCACACGTCCTATTAAAACTCATGCATCATGTCTAAACAGTGCCTTTTTTTATCGTTTACAAGTAACCTAATTGTTGCCCCAAATCATCTTTTCATGTTTTTCTCATATTTTTAAATAATCAAACTTTAATTCCAAATTTTTTACGTCTTTTATTCTGTATCGCGTACTGATACGCGTGTACTATCCATTGTATGCTAATACGGGGCTGTCTCGCGCGGTTTTCTTCACTTTTTTGCTTGCTCTCCTAATTGTTTTGAGCAATGTATTTTATGAACGATTTTCAAGAGCATATTGCAAAGTAACGCACGTCAGTCGAACTACCTTTGCCAATATCTTGAGTACAAAAGGAAAATTTTCATAATGTAAGAAGAAATAACTCTTATATTAGGATTATAATTCAGAGCAATTTTGAATATAATCATATTAACATGTACATCGAACTAGGTACGCAAAACTAGACAAGAGAAGGATAGAAAAAGATTTCCATGGAGGATGTATTTGATGAATATGAATAGTGTTATATACATGTGATACTACAGCTTTTTTCTCAGTTTGTTAGTTGTCTATTTATATTTTTTCATCCGACTTTATCATTTCACAAAAACAAGACGAGAGAAAGAGGAAAATATAAGAAATTTATTTTCTTCAGATAATGCATTTATGCATACGGACTTCACTAATTATTTTTGTTACTTTGCTATATTGTTTCTAATTATCATAAATCAGTTTGAAACAAATCTGTTTCACTTGATTTACATTTTAATCACTCTAAACTAGCCTTTCAGGTTATTGACTGCAGAAAGGGCATAAGTCCAAATAGTTTTAAAATTTTTAATTAATTTCAGTTACGAAATGAAACGTAGTTTACGGTGAGGTAATAATCCTACTGTGGCTAGATTATTCATAAAAATTCTTGTAGAATTTAGTTTATTTAGGAATGAAATAAACACATTTTATTGAGTTCGGAAAAGTTTCATTAGTTGGACTTATGCCTTTTCTAAAATAGACAATTTATTTATTTTAATTAATATAAAACCAACAAATGGGTGATTCCCCAAAAACCTGACATTTTCCAATCACATTTTTTTTTTAAAGTAAAAATGCTTTTAAAAAATTCGGAGAAAAAAAATGAAATAAAAAACATTACTCTTTGTTAGGAACTTATTAAGGAAAAAAAGAGGGAACTTATTTTGACTATGCTACTGCCCTAAAAACAGGGGGCAAATTTTCACACACCAGAAGAGTAACAAGCAGTAAGTTTGATCAAAGGATATCAAAAATTTAATTATAGTAATAAAGAAATAACTGTAACCTAAATTAAAAAGTATGGTATTGCATGACAAAACAAAATCTATGTAAAACCTCCTTTAACGGACACTCTCTAATAAAGAACATTTCTTCGAGTCCCCAGTCCCTTTATATAGGTTCTTCCATTTATTCACTCTGAATATCTTACACTTCGATAACGAACAGTTATTTTAACATTTTTTTTTTTCAATTGCTTTACTAAAATTCTAAACCAGCAAATTAATAACAATTCTCAAAATAACAAACAACTCAAATTAAGTTGTTTGTTATTTCGAATTCTCTTAATTTAGAAAAGTATTTACCTAATTCTAGAAAGTTGTGCTCTAATTTAACAAAGTTAGAAATTAAAATTTACCTATTCGAACATTAAAATTTAAAAAATGTATAACTATTAAATCTCTTTTTGAAAAATTTGTCTCAACAAGAAAAAAAAAAAAAATAGAATTTCTCTACTACCACGTTTTTTTATTTATCATTTACCAAATTCAGCCTTTTTTTTTCTTTTAAATTATAATCTTATTTTCTAACTAATGCTTTGAAAAGTTCTATTCTGCTAAATGTATTACAAGTGCGTTATAAATAATGCTAGGAGAGTGTTTTTTTTTTTTTTTTTTTTTTGTACCAGGAGATGGCATTTTTGCGCCATGGGAATGATGACATTTTCCTCGCAATTTGCCTGCACAAGGAAGGCTTGCCAGATTTTCAAAATGTTCAACCGGGACACCGTAATACTCACCCCCCCCCCCCAGCGTAGCAAGTGTTCAAAAGGATACACACACCACTGGTTGGTTTTTAGAGTGTTTTTTTAGACGGTATCTCAATGCTATGAATAAACGGTAACTCCTTAAGAGTCTAAACCTAATAATACAAGACGCAAGCAGATACATTTAAACATTTTGTTTCCTACAGGTTAATAATTTTAAGCTACTTTAGTAAGAAGAAAAACTTTGAATCTATACATATAATAAAATAACATGTTTGTGTGTGTGTGTTTGTGGCGCGTATCCCGGGAAAACGGCAAGGCCTAGAAAGATGAAATTTGGCATACAGGTGCAATTTCTGCCGAAGATGTGCACCTCGGGCTTCGATTTTTGATGTTTTGATTAGAAAAAAAGGTATTTACTGTTTTATGTGATTTTTAGCACTTTTTACCTCACAGACCCCGAACTAATCGCGCCAGACAAATATTTTTTGTACTACAGGGTGGCGACAGGAACTGTGAAAAAAAGTTCAGTGACTTTTCCCTGATTTCCCTGATTAAGTTCACCAAATTTCCCTGATTTACGTTACCAATGATAATGGTTTTCTTTCTTTGCTCTAATTGAAATCCATTGTATATCTGTATAAAATGCAGTATTTTTAACGTTTTAAGCTGTGTAAAGTTGTTGAACTAAAGATATATTTTCAAAAGATGTTACTTTTTTTAAATAAAATGGTTAAAAAAATATATCAAGTCAATCTTTGGGGGGCGGGAGACCTACAAAACAGTACATTAAATTTTTCTACAATGGACAGATTATAGAAATTTAAAAAAAAAAAAAAAATACTTCACTTCCAGAAACCACTTAGCATGAGAATTTTAAGAAACTATTAAAATTACTCTTAAAACCATATGTGTATTTAAGATAGAACTAAAAAGTAATTAAAGTCATTTTGAACTAAGTTTTCAAACAGTATAATAATTGTTGCAAGAATAACAAGTAATAGTGAAATAATAGAATATTTATGCAAAACAGATGAAACCATTTGACATCCATTCATAGGGAGCATTTCTCTAATCAAGAACATAGGTTTTAATGAATGAATATAGCATTTTAACAATAAAAAAAAATTATTTAAGTACACAAGTTAACTCTATTTAAAATCATTTCAGTATGTAATGAAAAAAAAATCTTAGATTGCTTTTGTAACAAAACACTTTGAAATGCAAGAAAAAAAAAAGAAAAAAAAAAGCAATTACTTAATTTCAAAACATATAAAAGAATACAATTTGGTTATAAAATTAGAGAATCACTTAAGTCTGAAGAAAAGAAAACCTTTATATCTGCGGTGGCAACAAATAGTATAACGGCAAAAAACAAAGTTTTTTTTATTGAAAGTTCAGTTTTAGCAATTAAATTGAAAATGCAAGGAAATGATAACTTTTAAGCTTTTATAGTATTAATTCAAAAACCAAAGATTTCTTCTTGAGATCGTGATTACAGTACGCTAATCACTTCAAGACAACGGAATAAAGGCAAAGAAGCTAAGGCATTAATGAAGGCTTCCTCTTTGCCTGTATGGTTGTTTATTTTACGTAGCATTGAAAGCGTAAAAGGAAATTTCAAGCTAGGTAAAATAAACAACCTAACAGACACAGAAGCAATCTTAGGAAGTTCATCCTTTGGTTAATAAGTAAGATTCAATACTTTGACGTTGAGGAAAAATGATGCACAAATATGCGGCAGTGTATAATCACACCTCATTAATTTAACTTTTTTTTTTTTAACAGATCATTGGTAGAAAATGCGTAGGGAATTAGAGTACTTAATTTTGTAAAGCAAAAAAAAAAAAAAAATTTCTTCATAAAATAAATTTTCCCTGATTTTTTGTTATTTTTTCAAAATTCCCTGATATTTCCCTGATCTGTCGCCACCCTGTACTATAGCGTAGGAAATTTAATATTAAATATTATGAACAAAAACAATTTGAAGATAGAGAACTTTTTGTATTTTTTATGAATTTTTAAAAAAACCTTTAATTTGCATTTCTTCCTGAGTTTTTTTTTTTTTTTTTTTCTAATATCATCCTGCGAGAAGCATAAAAGCCTTATTTCTAAAATTTAAGTTGATAATACTAAACACATTTCGCACTCTTCATAAGAAAAAAGTTTTTTAAAATACGCAATAGTTTTTTTAATGCTGAACACATCATGTCTTTCCACGCATCGGTCGAAAAAAGCGTTCTTCAATCTTTTATGCCTCTGGCGTCACTACTCGGATTTCGATTCGATATGAAGCATCGAATCTTAATCGTTACATAGTTAATCTTGATTTTTTACTATTGCTTACTATTTACTTATCATTTGTATTTTCTGCTATAAAAAATATAGATTTTTCTCCCCATTTCAAAGTAATTCTTCTGTTCTCATTTTTTTTACACAACCCGTTGCTCCTAAAAATTTTAGGTTTGAAGTTTTTTTTTTTTTTTAATTCTCAGTTTAGATAAGTAAAAATAAGGTTTTTTTTTTTTTTTTTTGTACTATGCCAAGCTGTGTCTTTAAATCCGTTTGTTTTTAATAGCGACGTTCAGCAATCCCCTCCCCCCACGCTAGACGTTTTGCTGTATCTTATTACGTTACGTTTCAAGTTGTGCGCATTTAATTCAAAAGAAACAGCAAGATTTTTTTTCCTTTTGCAAACGCTACTTTTTTGCATACTACGAGGAATTTTGGATGTAACTTTTATTTTTTTGCTCTACTTAAATGAAAAAAATAAAGTGGTTTTTTGAGTGATCTTTGCTTTTATTAGGGAATGGGCAGAGAGGTCAAAATAAATAAAGATGGATAAGAAAATTTAGACAAGTTGCGAGTGAGTTTTAAAGAACTATTAGATTTTTTTTGTATGTTTAAATTATTCACTTATATTTAACCTTATTATTATTATATTTTTTTGGCATATATGTTTATATAGTGAACAGTTTTATTAACAAATCTGAAGATCATTAATAACTTTTATTTTTAACTGTTTGATAGTTGATCACAAAATTAATAATGAAATTACAATGAAAAAAAGAAGATTTTGAGAAATGATGTCACAGAAAAGGAATTTTTAAATACACGTGAAAAAAATACGAAAAATTTGAAAAGAGAAAAAAAATAAACGAATATTTTAAGACAGACTGTGGAAAAAATGCCTGAATCTGAGAAACTTAAATGTTTGCATATTCATAAGCAGAGCATTAGAATTCTCAGATTTTTGCTATCTTAAGTGTCTCCAACCAAAACTAGAGATAAATTTTCTCTCGGAAAATCTTTAGAAATCCAAGATTAAAAACTGGTGAACAATATAATTTTTACAGATGGCATTCGCTTAAATCAATTTGGATGCAACTGGATTGACATTTTCGAGTGGGCGTGGCAAGAAGACGAATTTACCAATCCTCATATACTGAAAACAAAAGATAACAAAGGAAGGCTGAAAGTAACGATCAGTGCAAAATTTTTCTAGTCAAAGGAACAGAATCACATAAAAAATTAAAACGATCGATTTTTTTCAAAAGCGGATGCAATCGGATTTTGAAATGCGCAAAAAATCAGCACTAAGCCCAAAAATCGTAAGAACAAGCTCCAAATGCATAAACTTGATGATATTCTTCCAAAACTGCCAAATATACTAAAGGAACTGCAACATTAAATGCGAAATTTCAGTTTTGGAGCAAGTTTATCCGATTTTGGTGCAAAAACGTCCATTTGGCGGTCTTTTGGAGCAGTTTGGGGCAGGATCGGCGATTGGAGCAGTTTGGCGCCATTGGCGCAGCTGGTACATCCCTGCACATGAAATACACCGCCAGCTCAGTCATTCTAGCCGAGGACTGCAGTTTCGTGCTCATTAGCACTCATCAGAACGGAATAGGAAGTTAATGAGCTGGAGGTAAAAGAAGCCAAGAGTGCCAAACAAATGGTTTTCCACCTCTAGCTCAGTCACTTCCTATGCCGGGATGATGAATGCTAATAAGCACGAAACTGTAGTCCTCGGCTGGAATGACTGAGCTGGCGATGTATTTCATGTACTAGTTTTATATATTAATGTTACAAAGGATAAAGTAATTACCCTAAATATTCTTCTGTTAATAATTTTAAAACTTCTTTTAACATCTTTTCTCCGATTTATCTTTTTCCAGGATGGGAAGTAAGCCGGCCCGACACCGGTATCTTCTATGAAATACGGGACTGTCCTGATCAAACCGGAACATCTGGAAAGCCTAACATAAGCCCAGGATTATAATTAAGGTAAATAATCTTATTTTTCTATTCTAACCTCTTAACTCAACTACACACTGAGCAAAATTTATTATTTTTTTAAATTTTAAAACAAAAATGCTGTTCAGGAGAATGACAGCAAGAATGTTACATATCCATTATCAAAGTTACATATTCATTTTGAACTTCAAAGTTTTAGTAAGAACAACAGGCAAATCATATTAACAAAATACTCAAGGAATCCAACAAAATGGTGATAATAAAGTGTTGTAGTGCAAAAAATTAAAAATTAGTTTTTTTTTTTCTATAATAATGAGAACTCATTCCTAGGAAAGGAGCATGACATGAAAACCTGGGGACAAACTTTAAAATGAAGTACCTTGATTTATTTAGATAGTTTAATGTATTTTAAGACTAATTTTACACCTTTAAGTATGTGTAATTTAGTACAACAAATGAATTCTGTGGAACGTTGATAGAAAATTTTAAAATAATTTGAGTATATTTGAGAAACAAATATGGACACGCCAAAAGATCAACCTTCTGGCTATTCAAAAATTTCTGCAGGAAAAAATAAATCAGTTATTGTTTAAATAAGAATGGAATAACATCAGAAAAGTTTTTTCTAACTATTAAAAAAAAGAAAGATAATTTTAGGTCAAACAATCCTTGTGTTACGCTCCTGGGACATAATATTGTTGCGATTTTAGAGAATCACCCATATACATTAAAAAAAAAACTAGCTGATGTTTGCATCGCATTACTTCCTTTTACGCCAATTTAATGATAATAGCGCCTTGGAGTAAGCAAGGAAACACTACATATTTTCACCTCTAGTTTCTTGCAAATCGAGGCAAAAAAAGTTTTACACAGATTTATTTCCCCATTATTGGCAATTTTCAATTGATTCAGTGGTTAACTCTTTAAATATCACCAACATTGGCCAAATTAAAACCAGACTTAATTTTAAAAAAAAACCGCCACATTTTTCGTCAAGTTGGCGACTTAACTTGGCGGTCAAAATCTTGGCGATAAATCGCCAAGTGTTTGACAAATTATGACACCACTTGAGTTGGCATTGAAATTAACAATGATTTCCCCTCAAAAAGGTGTAAAAGACCCCCTTAGGAACATCTGAATGCAACCAAAAGGGAAGGTGCACAACTAGACCCCACTAGGAATCTACGTACCAAATTGCACCTTTCTAGGACATACTGTTTTTGAGTTATGCGAGATACATACACACATACGCACATACATACGTACATACGGACGTCACGGGAAAATTCGTTGTAATTAATTCGGGGATCGTCAAAATGGATATTTCAGGTTTCTGTACATTCCAAGGCGTATATCCACGTGTGGTCGGGTCGAAAAAAACTCAACATTCATTCCGGTGTGAGCAAAATGGAAATTAAGGCCGATTTTTGAGTGACTTTTTTTCGTGAATACAATACTTCCTTTTTTGTAAAAGAAAGTAAAAAAAATTAAGCAAACATAATTTCTCTAATAGGAATATAATCTACAACAAAAACCAATTGAAATGCCCATTATTAAAACAATAGAAAGAATGTAAATTCCTCTCTTTAATAGCTTGGGTGGATTTATTTTCTGTAATAATATTTAATGCCTGCTTTTCCTCACTACTAAATATGACCCAGGCTAGTTTTGTGTAGACCTCTTAATTTCTTTTTATAGTTGATATACTAATGTCAAAATGGGCAGATAGCACTCTTTGAGACAATCAAATATTTTATTACAATAAAAAAAAGACTACATTTTTGGTGGGTTATTGACATGAATTTTAAAAATAATTAAAACAAATTCATTATGTAACAGAACAATCTTTGCTGCGCAATTGCAGCTAAATATTGGCACAAAGCATTAACTGAAATTTCTTTGATTGTGAAGTAATAACAAAATTAAACCTTTGAAGTTTTGATTTAGAAATAACAAAATGCATAAATTTTAGGTAATTTGGCATACAATTTTGTACACTATATGAATGTAAATACAATAAATATAGTGAAACAAAAAGGGAGTTCAATTAGCTCACCAAAAGTAACAAATTAGGCATTATTAATCAACATAAATAAAATACATACATGCGTAAATTATTTTTTAGTAATTTCGAAATGATTTGAATGTAAATGAAATAAAAATATATATACATAAAAACAAAACAAATAACAAAATTTAGTTGAATCCTTGGCACTGCATAAGAATTGGTATTAAATTTATTCCTGAAATAAAATCAAATGTTATTTAAAATAGAGATCAATAGTACATCCATTTTGACTAACCCTTGTTTACTTCCTTCAATGTAACAATAAATAAACACAAATAGTAACAAAAAGTTTTCTGTTCTTGTAAGAAAATTTTAGAACTAGAAAAATCTATATGTATCAAATATTGGTGCAGCCAGAAATTTCTGCCAAGGGTTACAATTGTGGAAATTTTTGAGCTTGTCCCAATTAATTTGCACCAGTACTGTATATACATACATACATATATATATATATATATATATATATATATATATACAGCATGCACCCGCAGAACCTGCAAGACCTCTATTTTTGCAACTGCTAGTCCTATTTTAGATACATACTTCAAATTGTAGGAGCATTTGCAGCATGTTTTTACATATCATAGCATAGTATAAACATTTCCATTCATTTCTCACTAACAATGAAAAAGATAAATAAAAAGTGTTTTGCTTCAATAGGTATCCTAATCAGTTTTTTTTTTTTTTTTTTGTAGGGTGATAGGTTTCTCACTCATTTTCAGCACAGTTCCATAGAATTTTGCACAAGAATTTCTGCATGAATAATGCTTGTACTGACAAATTTTTTGCTTTTCAATTATTTTTTCATGCTTGTGATTTTCCTAAATATGAATGGGATAAATAAGAGTTTTATAAAAAATTAAACTTCATAGTTTTTCATTAACTTTTTTTCGCTTCAGACTTTCAATATCTTAACTCTGCATCTTATTTTGACTATTTTGCAATTGAAATTATTCATCTAGGACTAACAGTTGCAAAAATTAAGGTCTTACACACTAAACTGAACATGCTGTAAGTGTTTATGAAATAATAGCAATATAATTACACTTTTATTACTTTCACATACATTACTTTCACATCAGATTGATATTGTAGGAACAAGTAAATTAAGATCAACATGACATGTGTGAACATTCAGATCTTAACATACTTAAATTATTGAAAAATTTCCAAATGACTGAAAGACAGTTAAACTCTGTTAATACGACTACGGTTAATACGAAATCATCGCTGAAACGAACATTTTGTTAATTAAGTTTGGTTTACTATTGAACTGCATTAATAATAACACTGATATTATGTAGAACAAAAAGAAAGTTTCAGTTCAGACGAACAAAACTTCTAACCTCTTCAGGGAAAAATTCCCGATTGAATACTTCTTTTACTTCTGATACTTTGTATCATTGCAGAAAGCTCACCATGCATTCCTAATTCTTTGAGTAAGTTCCTGCCCATCTTTTAGTTATCGAGTGGTGACAGTTATTCTCCAATTTCTACATGGCACTGAAAATTGTAACTGACAATAACTGCAGTCAGTGCAGCCCCCTACGAATTCCTTTATCATTCTCCCCCCCGAGTTCAAGCTTGTTAGCTCTCAAGGGGGTGGGAAGGTGCTCTGGACTGCATTGGGCAGGGCAATTGCTAGAGCCGCGGCACTTCTCCCCCTATTGCTATTCTGAGAATGAAAGGGTTGAAACTCATACTGTTGCTGTTTACATTTACATCTACTTAGGAGTAAAACAATCTATCTTTTTATTAGGGCTCGACCGATGGCATTTTTTGGCCGATGGGCCGATGGCGATTGTTGGCCGATTGTTCAAGGATGGCCGATAGTTTTCCTCCAAATGGCCGATTGCCGATGCCTTTGGCCGATGGCAAAAAAAAAAAACAATAAAACAGAAATAAATTGATAAAATTATCAGGGATTTAAAGAATCTTTGATTCATTTCACTTTACTTCCTTTCTACGAATAAGGAATTGTAATCACAAAAAAAAAAAAAAAAAAAACAGATTTTGACCTAAATTTCTATTTTACGATCACCCAATTTAAACTTCATAAGATTTTTCGGCACATTTGTACATGCATATGTACCTAAGAACATATAGATGATCGAAATATCCATTTTGAACGTCTCCTCAGTTAATTATCGCAAATTCTCTTGTGATCTCTTCATGCGCGTAAACTTGCGTCACTCAAAAATGTTATGAAATAGTAAGTTGTGAAACTCATACGTACATAGTATGATCTAAAAGTTCGAGCACAAGTTGTATAAAACCTTACCCTGAATAGTTCACATTACCGAAGCACATCTATCTACAAAATAGTCACCTCGAACGACTATGCACTTCTGCCAATGTTCGTATAGCTTTTAGAAGCACTCCTGAAAAACATTTTTCGCAACCTCCTGTAAGGCCTCTTGTGCTGCTGCTTTAACTTCATCGTGGGAAAGAAGGCGACTTTCATGTTGAGGATGCACGGTTCGATTGGTCAATACTCTGATATGACAAACAAATAACATAACGTTTCGTCGAGCTTAGCTCCGTGTGACTTTTACCTGTTCCCAGCAAAAAAAACATTTGCATGGACGCCGCTTTCTTCCGTCAGAAGAAGATAAAGCTGCATCATAGAAGGCTGATCAAAAAATGGCTTCCAGGAGTGTTTCCAAAAGTTATATGAACACTGGCAGAAGTACATAGTCCCTCAAGGTAACCCTTTGAAGGTGGATGTGCTTCGGTAATGTGAACTATTCTGGGTAAGGTTTTATGTAGCTTGTCCCCGAGCTTTTGGATCGTACTACGTACAATCTTTATAGGGTGTAGCTATGCTTCTCCTTTTTTTGACTGCTGTATGATGAAAGAGAAAGAACAACAGCCAAAAAAAAAAGAAAAAGAAAAGAAAGGAAGGAAACCAATTGATTTGTTTGTTTGTTTTTTAATTGAATATTTACTAAGATTTCAGTAATATCGTACTAATGTATGGATTTAGGTACATTAAACATAGTTAAAAAACATTAAATTATGTTGATTAATCATTAAAAAAAATAAGAATAAAACTATGAAACAGTCAACAAATTACGCAATTAAAGTGGAAAGATTGCACGTAGACATTTTTTACTCATCAAATTAAACAAAAAATGTAACAGATAAATTACAATATTAAATCCTAACAGGAATATTTTTATACTTAATTAAAGTTTATGAATTGAAAAGTTTGCATTTTTCATAAAAGCTATAACAGTGACACAAATTTTACGGAAAAAAGAAATAGCCATGAAAAAGAGCGAGGTTCTTAAAATGCAGTCAAAATAAACAAACTCAATATTTACACCAAGTTAATCACTGAATACATATACTACTTGATCTGATGTTTGCACACATAATATTGAACAATTTGATTGTTTAAACTTTTATGAAACTTTACAAATAAGTTCAAATTAAACTTTTCAATTTAACAATAATTTTCTGAAATTTAAAAAATTGCATAATAGAAAATCCTTGAAACTTTTCTATTAAAAACGAAAATAACTTATTCATTGATTTTATATAAATACAGAAAAATAGTTACTGACAACAAAAAAAAAATCGATCACTATTAATGATGAAAAGATGGCGCATTACGAAATATAGGTGAAACAAGTATGAGAAATATGCAAAATGACATTTCTTGACCAAAATAAATAATTGCTAAATATTTAAGAAATGCTTGCAACCTCGAGAGAGGGTTAGGGGGGGGGGGGTCACTCTCTGATTTTGGAGTAATTCACACTTTGGCCCCAACCTCGACTTAAATTTTTTAGTAAAGAACCGCTAAAGCCAACGCCTCGGAAGAGTTTCTGAATCTATTTCAGCACTTCCGAAGAAAAAATTCAAAAGTCCCTTCGATTTCCGAATTATGTCACCATTCAAAACGTCTTTAATCAATTTCTTACATTAATGCTCTAAATTCTTTCTAAACAATAGATAAAGTTTGAAAGAAAAATCTCTAATTTTATGAATGGTGTTACTTTTAAACGACTCAGAAGTACAACTAGAGTTTAATTTCAGAAATTGAGGGAGTAGGAGGAGGAGCACGCAAGTGTTCTCGGAAATTCAAAAAATAGTCGTAAAAAATAGAGTTCAAAATGATCATAAACATTGAGCGGAATAACATTTTCAAAACTTGCACCCGAGTTTGTTTTGACGTGCAGTGGCGGATTTAAAATATAGCAAATGTTGCAATTGCGCGAGAGGACCCATAACCATAGGGGCACCGTAGGAGTTACAAAACTGCTTTTGATAAATGTTTTACAACTTGTGTGATAGAGAAATAGGGCCCCATAATGTATTTCGACGGGCCTCAAACTTATAACTCCGCCGAAGCGATACAGAAAAGACTGCATTACTGTGATTTATATTACAAATATCGAAAAATTAAAAATTACAGTCGGCTCAACGGGAATCTAAAAAAATGACACAAAAACCGGTTTCGCCATCTCATATTTGTTTCCATAGTCACCAATTCGGCAATATACCACCAAATGATCGTCAGTCTGAGACACTATATTAGTTTAGCCACAAAAGATGAGTAAAGAGGCTTTTCAGAATACCCGATTGAAAACAAAAAGGAAAGTGCACAACTGGGAACGTACGTACAACCCACATGCGGAAATTTATCCTTCTACAGCTTAGCATTTGTGAGTTATGACTTATGAGAGATGCATACGTACATCCAGCTGCAAGAAACAAAGCAATAATTAACTTGTTTGGTACCTGAATGCAGTATTAAAAACTCTTTCAAACGGGACTAAAATAGAAATTCATACTGAAATTTAAGTAACCAATTTTATATGAAAAAAATAACTCCTTTTACTTCGTAATAAAAAGTAAAACATCAATGGTCCTTTTTTTCTGAAAACATCGGCCAATTCCATCGGCTTTTCGATGTTTTTTAAGGCCGATGGGCCGATGTTTCCTGCAAGTTAGCATCGGCCGCTGATGCCGATGACTAAATTGTTGAACCATCGGCGCCGATGCATCGGTCGAGTCCTACTTTTTATTTGGGTATTACCACCTGTACCTTTCCCCCGCTCCATCATCACCTTTCTTCGAATAGGTTCTTCAGTTAACAATAAAAATGCCTGTCCCACTCTCTGCCTGTCCCCATTTCATTCTCCCCTAGAACATCGCTAAGGCAGGTTATTTCATGTTGTAACTTAGCTTATCTTTTCTGGTTCCTGAAAGAAAAAAATAAGTAGTATTTAAGCTGACAGTCTATATTTCTTATAAATCAAATGCTGCTTTTTCTGGTAATCCATTACAAACCAATGGTGGGTGGCATAAAAAGAAAAGCACTATCAGCTCATGAAACGTAAGACATATAAATGACTGGCAATGTATTATGTTACATAACAAATCTATACAGAGTAAATTATACATATGCATTTTTCTTTCCCATTTTAGGTGTTCACAGTGGTTACCAATAATGGCTAATACGAACAAATTCGTGGATTTTCCGTAACCATTCATATTAACCGAGTTCAACTGTACTAAAAATTGTCAAAATAACTTTGATTATGAACAGAAGTTAAGTCTAACCCACAACCCTTCTCTGGATGCAGCCTCAGTACATAAAATTAAGTAGTATAAGATTTATATTAGTTTTTCAAATTTAATGAAGAACTTTATGCTGAAACTTAGGCAGCTTCAACTTCTTAAAATTTGTGGCTTAAATTGAGGAACATTGTTTGACTAGCCACATTGATGATAATAATAAATCATTGAATAACTATATGGTTGAGACCAAAGTGAACTGCTAAAAATAGTTTATATAGCAGACAACTCTTACATATTTAATTGTAGCAAAAATAGTTATCTTACATTGATTTTGTACAAAAGTAAAACACAAATTGTGATTGCATGTTTAAATTAATAACCGAACATTATTAGTTATTTTTTCAGAGTTAAATATGAAACATTGTACAATATAATGATATATAAATGCTGTTTAATTTTTTCAATGTAATAGCATTTGTTTTTTGACATAATAGAACACAACAGTTCATCAAAGTACCTATATAACAGCGCAAAATACAATTGAGAAATGTTGAAGTGTGGTAGCAAAATATATGTAGTTTGTTATTCAGGCATCTTTGCTCTAGTGCTCCGTGAAAAATATTGATGAATATTGTGAATGAGATTTAACACTACTGTGGTTGAACTTTCGAGACATTTTGAAATGCATACATTTGGTTATAGATGCCAGAAGCTTTAACTACACGGACTAAATGCTTTTCCTGAAAAATAAAGAAGACCTTTTTTGCTAAGGATTTTCTGTTCATTCAATTTCAATTCAAGGGAAAAGATACTTTCATATGCTGAGATCTAATTAGGTATATTTAGCAGGAAATAGTTATTAAGAGACTAAAGCTCATGTGCACAAAAATAAGAGAGAACTATAGTTTGCTTAATCCATTTTCACTAATGAGACACTTTTCCACATATACCAGGTGGTTACAGAAAAAGTATCTCTATTTGGAGCTATCTGTAGCTTGAAAAAAGAATCGAAATGAAATAAAAATTGGTGCACTTACTAATCAGGAAAAGGAAAGAGGAATAGAATAATATTAAAAAAAATAGTAGCAACAAAGACCAACAGGTGACGCTTTAAACGGATAATGAGCAATACAAGATTCAGAAAATTTAGAACTTGAACCCAGATGGGTGAATCCGGGGGGGGGGGGGGGGGGGGGGTCTGTCACCCCTGTAATGATGCTATTGTGTATGTATATGCACACACACACACACACACACACACATATATATATATATATATATATATATATATATATATATAATGAAATAAATAATTTGGTTTCAAAATCACCTCTTGCAAATGTCAACAAAAACATGAAGATTATAAAATAAAAAAGAAAGAGAAACCACAGTAACTACTTAATATTATGATGAAAATTATGCAAAAAATCCCCATTGCATAAAATGATGAGAAAAGCAATATTTCTGTAAATTCAACAATTAACAATTTTTAAGTTTTACACTGCATAAAAATATATTTAAAATATTCTCTTCAGATTTTAAGTGAAGTATATAATATTCTCAAAAATTTCTATGCTGCATTTGCTTTGCAAAACAAATGATTTTCTTTAAAAAAAAAAAAAAAAACACACATACAAGCAGTTTGGTAATAAATAGTTCAATGTATAAAAAATGCACTTGATCATTCCGAATATCACAGTTTCAAGGCGAAAGAGCAGTAATGGATACCATAAAATTTAAGTACACTTGCAACTATTTGAAATCCAAACCTTCAACGGTACAGTAAATTAATATGGCACTATATGGCACAGCAGAAATTTAAGCAATCATTCTAATCCTAAGCACAAATGATCATTATAATGAATTTAAGACAATATTTGAATATATATTATTCAGTATAATAAAAGTATTTAGAAAAAGTACTTGACTTTTAATCAGCATTTGCCCTCAGATAGGATTATGCATAAATACTGTTGTACGGTAAAACCCTTAACAGCAACTGTTTTAAGGCACTGAATTTCTTCCCCCACCTTCAATCTACTAAATGTTAAACGCTTACCAGAAGAAATTAGGCAACCTTCTTCTGTAAGCAACAGGTATCATCTTGTATCAGAAAATTTGCTTACTTTAAACTGTTTAACTATAACTCAATGACAAAATGAAAATTGAAATTTTTGAATAAAGGACTTCAGGGCAATGTAATTCTGAGTTGAGAGAAAAGAATTATGTCTGATGGGTTAAGTCAGTAGCCAGAGCGTATGATGACAACCTAAAAACCTAAACACTTTACTTAAATACAGTAGAGTGAAAAAAAAAAAAACTTGACTTGTTCATTCAAACAGCATAAAAGATATTAAAACAAATGCTCTTTTCCTGGAACGGCAGAACAAATTTTTAAAAAGTGGAACATTTGCATTGTAAAAAAAATAAAATAAAAATTATCTGATATTTCCATAAGCTTTAAATAGTTTTCATTCCAAGCATGTGTTTGTTCCGACAAACAGTACTTGACAAACAAAGGCATAAACAACTGTTTTCAGTACTTTTCAGGAATAATGATTTACAAAATTCTGGTTGTTTATGCAAAACAATGTTGACACTTCCCTGTGTCACCTTCTTATACACTAATTTTTCTCAAAATGGAGAGTGATTCTGACTGTATATGATAAGTTATACTACTTTTACTTTTCATACCCATGAACATCAAGTAAAGCACATAACTATTTGAAAATACTAAAACATTCTTTTTTATAATTAACTTTCTAGTTATCTTATACAGAAGTGTTTGCACACAATACAGATCAATATCCAACCATGATGAAAAATACTGCATACGGATATAATTTCATAAAAATAACAATTTAATATGTATTAAAAAAAAAACAAGCTCTCTCTTCATGCATAATACATTAATATATGCATCTGTTGTTGCATAATTTACAAGAAGAAGCATTTCATTCAGTTATATTGTGTATTTAGACATAAAATCAACAAGCTTAAGTAATAAGTTAAACACTAGTGCACAATTCTTAAAATTGATATGAGAAAAAAAATGTAAATAAGCTCTATAATGTTCTTAATCTGTGTATCCACTCTAGATAAGAGCATACGATATGCTTTCATTGAACACACTTAAAGGCTCTACTTTATTAACTTAAGGTGCAGTTAATTTTTTAATCAATCTCAATAAATCATCAGTAAATAAATAGGGAATTAGCTAAAACCCCATACAAAAATCAATGCATTTAACTTAAATTTGCTGTTTTCAGTTTCATACATTAAAAAAATTTCTTGTTATACAGGATAGCTTTTAGAATATAGTTAAGTCTGTTTATAGCAAAATGAAGGGACTGATTAAAATTTCATTATAGCCATAATTTTTTTATTGTTTTAGGGAACTGAAGCTATTATGGTATTGCCATAAATTTGCTATTTAGGACTAAGCAATATTTTGAAAAATCAATTGTTTATACCATTTCTCACCTTTATTTCAAAGGTTTTCAGTTTAAATTCATGAAATTTTCTGGAATAATTTTGATACTTGATTAAAATTACAAGTTAAAATGTGAAAAGAAAATACTAAGTAGAAAGTAGGATATGAGTTGGTGAAGAAAATATAATTTCCTAGCATGTGCGCGAAAGATATTTAAAAAGATAAAAATAGTGACAAAACAGGCAACCATATTTAGCAACCTAAGACAAAGGGACAGTTCAATATCATGAAAATTTCTAGAGATTGGCTGCTTAAACTATATTTTAAACATTTTCTGAAGAGTGTTAAATGGTGAGGGGTTGCCACAATATTAAAGAGTTTTGAAACAAGTTATTGATAAATTCAACTTAAAAATAAATAATAATGATAAACTCAATGAGAAATACCTTTCATTAAAAAACGTTTCATTTTGGAAACTAATACTTTAGAAAAGACTACATTATATTTATCAAATCTAACCTGAAGTTTAAAATATATGTTTGCATTCAAAAAAACTACTGAAATCTGTTGAACAAATTTGAACTTGAAAACCAACTTTTGATTTTGTTTTAAAATTATACAAAATATATCACGTTTTAAACGAGTGGTTAAAAGGGGAGAAATAAGTATAAGGAATAAGAAGCAGAGATCATACATTATATTGCACAGAACATGTTAACAATAAAAGCAAACAAGTTACATACTCAGCCTTCACACACAAAACATATGTATTGTCAAACAAGACCATTTAGTAGTTATTCTAATCTATAAAATGAGAATGTAACATTAATGACAAATTGTTCTACCTATACAAACTTATATAAGGCACAATTTGAGCAAGATCTATACTTTTTTTTTTTTCAAATTTTCTTCACAAATTAGGAATTTTAGTTAAATTTAAAACAAGATTTGAGAGCACTTCATTGTCTCAAACTTTACTCAAAAATAAAAAAGTGGGTGGGGAAAAAGACTAGAGTAAAATACATAAGTAGAGCAGCATTTTAACAACTGCTTCATAAAATTCATAAAAGAGGAAAATAATAGTAAAAATAATAGTAATACTAAAAACAAAGAAAGAACTCTTGTAACTTTCCATAAAACTCTATTAAATTTCGAATCAATGAAAGATAACAAAGGCTTCTTTTTAGTGAAAGCTCTAGAAAAAGAAAACTATAATAAATAAATTAAGAAGCATTTATATAAAGAGGGATACAAATGAATGCATAGCTATAGGGAACTGATTTATAGCATATTTTGAAAATAAGCAGGTCTACAAATTAATTAAAGAAAAAAAAATCGAATTCATTTCTCAGAAATTAGCAACAGATCTTAAATTGCTTCAAACATAATTTTTAAAAAAAGGTTAAAAGTTTAGTGTACATAAAATACAACTATACATAGTAAAAATTCATGAAAATTTCACCAGTTTTATATTAAAATATTTAAAACAGCAACCTTGTTTAATTTTCAATGAATATAAAAATAAACTACTAATATCAATAGGACTCATATCAAGGGGGTGACCCAGAGTCACCCTACTTCCTTTCCTTTTTACTCTTATCTCTTTTTAAAAGAATTTGCGAGTTCATTTTAAAACAAATATCTTGAGATGCTTTAAAGAGTTCTCATTTCATGCAAAATTATAGCTTACAGCCAACTGTAGCAAATATCTCTTTTTCTCGCATAATTCTGCAGAATATTAAGTAACAAAAAATATATATTCTTAAACAAAAACACAACATATTTGGTGGGCGAGGAGAGGAGAGTTTTATCCATTTGTTATGTGCTAGCACTTTTACTGAATATTCTGAAAAAATTTTGTATCAGAAAGATCGTCAAACAACAGCGACATAGACATTCTTGAAGACTACACAGAAAGGGGATGGAAATGAACAAACAGCTTCAGAAACCACAGCAAGTGTTAAAAAATAAATATTTGTTTTTGTTTACTCTTAGCTATAAGGGTATTCTAATAATTCGCCATGTAATGTAGCAATTAGTTAATAAAATAGCAACATTCTGTTTTACTCTGACTTCTTTTATAAATACGTATAGATATATATATATGACACGTTTAGTAACAAAACTAGCTCAATCTGTATCTTAAAATTTTACAGCAAAAAAAAAAAAAAAAAAAAAAAAAAAATCACACTTTATAAACTTTATTTTCCAAAAGTCTTTTTTCCTTTAAAAAAAATTCAGTGTGCAACTTCTTTTTTGTTTTCTGTCTAAAATTAGCAGTATTGTCTAATCACTTACAGATAAAATTATTTGGAATAAGTTGGATTCAAAGTAAATTGGCCTTATTTTATTTTTATTTGTAAATTTTCATTCAAAGTTCAATTGAAATCCTGTAGTGTGAATGTTGTAGCTGTTACCTGTCCGTTTTTACAAGGGCGGCATGGTAAAAGTATGGATTGAGCTGGTTTTGATAATAAACACCTCATATATAAACGTATATTTAACTGAATTTGAGGAATGATAAAAATCTAAATGATAAAGAATTTAATATATTCTATTTAAATGAAAATACGCATAAACAAATATACGGTAGACCAAAGGCTGTAGTTTTTTGTCTATTATGGAAATTCTATAGCTATGCATTTAGGGCAATAACAATTTTCAACTGAAATTGGATAATGGCAACAAATTTGCTGATATGATTGAATAGGTATTAGCAGGAATGTTTCAACAATCATATTGTTATCATTTTTCCCATTGTCACATATTATAAAAATCAGCTATTTTGCAAACTACTGTAAAAACTTGACACTCTTTTAACTGTGGAACCAGCTTCAATATGTAATTCATTTAACTTTTTTACTGCTGAGGCATTAGTTTTGTTTCTTGCACTTGGCTATCGTCACCCCAGAGTGGCTGTAGCAAGAGACAAACAGCAACAAGTTACTGCTGTTTATGAGCAATAATAGCAAAAAAGTTATATTGAAATTGGTCAATTATCCATCAAAAATTACATTATATCCTCAACTTAATACACATAAGTTCAAGGTAATTCTTAGTACAATTTTACTTTCTTTCGAACATACAAAGTAGCAAAATCTCCATTTCTGTATAAAAAATATAATACTATGTACATCCATCTTATATATGTAAAATACCTTACATAGAAAATTTAAACCTCTAAAAAATATCTTGCATCAGGCATATAACAAGAACTTTCGTAATCCAACAACATTAAATGCACTCTATTAAAATTAATAGTAAATGCCAAAATATTAAGAAGTAAATACAATAAAAGTTGCCAATAAAGTGGCAAGACAACCACAAAATGCTGCTGTTATCATGTACATTGTTGTGGACCCAGTAAGCTCTACAATATAACCTAAGAATATTGATGGAATTATCTGAGATAAAAAAAGTGATGCATCTATCACTGCCATATCTTCTCCAAGTCCCCTATGAGGTTCACCTTCATAATACTTCTGAAAGAACAATAAAATCGAACATTAGTAAGCCTTTAATAGAAAATGGTAGATATTAGGGGAGGTTGAGAACAGTTGATGCCCCTTGTTTTAAAGTTTATAACTATGCTTGCAATCAACAGAACAAAATGACAAACAAGTTATATATTCAGAGCAGTCTTTTTCCCATTCAAATGCTATGCTGTTTTCAAATTATTCATTATAATGAAATATTTTTACCAGAAAACTAAAATTTAGGAAAAGTATAAAGTTTTCTTAATACAAAGAAACATGATACCAGTTTGCTAGAGAAAAGCCTGGAGGAAGAGTATCCTTAGAAGCATCCCTGTCTTCTCAAATTGTTTCAATTGGGGGGGGGGAGGGATTATTAATTTTTTTCTTAAAACCATTTTTTTGGGAATTTCAAACATCCCCTCCCCCAACTACTACTGCACCCCATATTGTGACCATTTAACAGAGAACTGTTTGACAGTGTTGTGTTTTACTGACAATGCAGCTAAGAATACAAATACAAATAGGATGATTAGCAACAGGCTGTGTGCCCAGCTAGGCTGATCCTAGTCAGTTTATAAGTCCCCAATGAAGATCACTGGCCCTCTTAAAGCTATCTACCTCCTTGCTCATTACCGCCTCTTCCGGTAAGCTGTTCCAAGTGCCCACAACCCTACTAAAGTAGTAGTTTTTCCTTATTTTCAGGTTAGCCTGAGATTTAAATAGCTTTAAACAATGACCCTAAGTCCTGCTTTCCGTGAAAAAATTTAATTCATTAACATCATTCATTTTGATAAATTTAAACAACTGAATCATGTCCCCTCTGACCCTCCTTTGCTCCAGGCTATACATATTAACCCTATTAAGTCTAGTATCATAATCTAAATCTGAAAGTCCCCTTACTAGTCTAGTTACCCTTCTTTGACCCCTTTCCAATACAGAAATATCTTTCTTCAGATAAGGCGACCAAAACTGAACAGCATACTCTAAATGAGGTCTTACTAAACTCCTATATAAAAGCAGAAGAACCTTCTTTGATTTGTTTGAAATAGATCTATTGATAAACCAAAGCATTCTGTTAGCTTTGTTAACTAAATTTGAAAATCCTGATTTATTAAAATACCCAGGTCAATAACCTTTTCTGCCTGATTAATGACCGAACCTTGTAAATAATAACTCCTACGCTTATTTCCATGACCTAAGTGTAGCACTTGACATTTCCCTACATTAACTGCCATACCCCACCTATCCACCTACAAAGTAATATGATCTAAATCCTCTTGAAGCTGTTTTTCATGTTTCTCATTCTCTACAATCCCCATAATTTTTACACCATCAGCAAAACAATTTATGTTTCCAGAAATATTTTCATCAGTGTCATTCATAAAAATAATAAACAGAAGAGGCCCTAAAACAGAACCCTGAGGAACCCTGCTAAAGCATCACTCCATTTAGAATGATTACCCCTCACAACTACTCTTTCTTTCCTTCCAGTAAGCCAATTCTTAACCCAAAGTAAAGTTTTTCTTCCTATTCCTATATCAGCTGGTTTGCTGTGAAGAGCAACATGCAGTACCTCATCAAAAGCTTTATGAAAATCAATACATCCACATCCATATATAACATCCACACTTTTTGTTATCTAAAGCCAAGGTAGCCTTTGTCATAGAAATGCAATAAATTAGTAGCACATGATTTACCTTTCCTGAAACCATACTGCAAACTAGTCAACAGACTATTAGTCTCTAAGAAATTCATCATCTTAATTTTGATCTAAGTTTCAAAAATCTTACAAACCACTGAAGTCAGACTTACAGGTCTATAATAGCCTGCATTACCTTAAAACCCTTTGAAAAACATTGAAGCCAAAACCCCTCCCTTTATGAAATCCTGGACACAGGCCTGTATATGTTTTCTATTGCTAGTTTTGATCTTCAGAAATATTTTGTGTAAAACGAATTTTCTCAAAAAAAAATTCATGGAATTTACAAAATTTTTAAAGATGCAGCAAGTTGTACTTGCAACTAAATATCCAGCATTATTTGCAATGAAATAAGCAATCAGACTTAGTGAAGATTCACATATATGAACAAAAAAATAAGTTGAGGCAACTAAGCATTTAGAATTCATGAAATCTGTGAGGTTTTTATTTACCTTTTTCTTGCTGTTATACTCTGTTACTAAAGTGTAAGGAGTTGTTGTCATTGCAGCTGAACCTAAACCAGACAGAACAGCAAAAGAATTCAACAGGTTTATGTTCTTTGTGAGTATTGTGCCCAACATGCTTACAGAAAAAGAAAGCATTCCAATAATAAAAGTTATTTTTTCTCCAAAATGGTCCTCCATAAAACCTTGAAAAATTCCAGCATAAATGGCAGCTAAAAAAAAAAAAGAAATTAAGATATACTTTACACATTTCAAACCTTTTAAAACCTTTTTATGGAATTATTACAACATTCATGAATGATAATAGAAAAATTCCTTTAGACAACACAAAAAAAAAAAAGTAAAAGATCTAAATTAAGCAAATAATAATTGAAGAATATGCTTTCAAGATTAACGCAAAGGATTGTACTGAATTGCAAAAATATACACTATGATTTGAAAGATTAAAATTTTATTCATAAAAAAGGATCAAATACATTCCTTTGCACTACATCAAGTTTGAATTTTTATACAGTTGAACTCTGTTAATAGGACCATGGTTAATACGAACAGTTTGTTAATAAGTTTGGTTTAGTATTGAATATGAAAAATGTCACAGACATTACGTAAAATAAAATCAGTTTCGGTTGAGACGAACGAAACGTTTACCTCTTGATGGAAAAATTTTCTGATTGAATATATTTTTTTTTTCTGATACTTTGTGTCATTGCAGAAAGTTCGTCATGTATTCCCAATCCTTTGAGTAATTTTCAACCTATCTTTTAGTTATCAAGTGGTGACAGTTATTCTCCCATTTCCACATGGCACTGAAAATTGTAACTGACAATAACTGCAGTCAATGCAGCCCCCTACGTATTCCTTTATCATTGTCCCCAGAGTTCAAGCTTGTTAGCTCTCAAGGGGGTGGGAAGGTGCTGTGAACTGCATTGAGCAGGGCAATTGCTAGAGCCACGACATTTCTCCCCCTATTGCTATTCTGAGAATGAAAGGGTTGAAACTCATACTGATGCAGTTTACATTAACATCTACTAACAATCTTGACAAAACAATCAAACAATCTTGAGTAATTTTCAACCCATCTTTTAGTTGTCCAGTGGTGATAGCTATTCTACCTTTTTCACATGGCATTAAATATTTTAACTGACAATGAAATGACAGTCAATGTAGCCCCCTGGGCATTCCTTTTCTGGATTGCACTGGGCTGGGCTTTGGTGAGAGCCAAGGCATTTCTCCTCCTATTGCTATTGTAAGAAATAAAGGGTTGAAGCTGTTACTATTTACCTTTGAGTAGGTGTACTTAAAAAAACCGTCTATCGGTTAATTTAGGTATCATCACTAGGGTGGGCCGAAAAAACTCATTTTTTTTATTTCAAAGTTGTAATAGCATGGAAAAGTTGTGAATTGTAAAGACAAACAAAGGAAAAAAAGAATTATGGAAATCGACTGACCTCTTCCGTTTGTGCATGGGGCCTAAAATTTGACAAAATAAGAAAAAAATGTCATTTTGAGATTTTTTTTTCAATTTTTTAATTAGATGTTTTCTTAATTTAATAGTTTGTAACATCTTTAAACAGAGCCTCAAAACATAGTGTTTAAATTTGGTTTCGATCAGCGACTATCTTTTGGTCGCACATGGTCCCCAAAATTTTCCAAAATAATGAAAAAGTTACATTTTTATGGGTTTTCGGTTTTTGATGAATAATCAGTATTTAAATATAATAGACAAAGTATTTTTTTCAGTCGAACTGAAAATGCGATAGAGAAAAAATACTCTCAGCTTCAGTCAATGTTTTCCGGTAGCGTAAAGCCTTAAAAACTCTCATGAGCAGACGTCGTACAGCAACCCAGACAACGTCACTCGCCTGGCTGGGGCGCTGCACTCCAGCCATCCCCGCCATCCTAGAACCACGTTAGCTGTCTCCCAACATTGTTTTTTAATTCCGCATCTTTCAGTAGGGATCTCAGTAATTATTATTTAGTTCAATCTAGCTGTTTTAGTTCTGCAACTCTTGTAGTTGTGTGTCATGATATATGACTATGCAATAAGCAGCTTGTCTCTTCCATTTCAATGTGTTGCCATTCCACCACATGTTTCAGCTTTTGGATGGCAAGACAATGGGGTGTAGTACCTCTAAAGGATCAATTGGGGAAAAGTTAGTTGACTGCCAGAATCTTCTGGTAGTTAACTTTCAGAGTATTGATTGCCAAGTCCCAGAGATGTACCAAAACGTGTTCAGCAAAGATCAGCATCAATTTGATATTTCAAAGGCAATTGAATCAGGAACCTGTAAAGGAGATTCGGCTGCACGAAATCCTCCGCGTTTATGACATTCAAAGTGATTGACAAAGGCAAATAGAACTCTCAGATTGTGTATACAAGAGAAGAAAGCCTCACATCTGAACTTCAAGAATTAGTATAGTTTACATTGAAATCATTCATGCCAATGTGATTTTCTATCAAACCATTTTAAGACTGTTGACTTGTTTACCAAGCAATACAATATATTAGGTACTTGCTAAAACCATCGCTTATGTTGTCAACTCTGCGATCAAACTGAATGGTTTTTTAGCTCACCCAGAAAACTTACTGTTTAGCCATGACTCAAGATGACAATAAATACATAAATGTTCAGGGCTCAAAGAATTCTGAAGTCAAGAAAGATAGAATTCTAGGCAATGATATGCCTAAAATTAAAAATAATAATAATACTGGTTTGTGCTCATTACAAAAAACCGAAATGAGCAGATTAAAAAGAAGAATGGTACATCTGATTTCCATTGACATGCACATAATATATTTCTTCAATCACCATCAATGATTAAATCTAATCTGATAACTTTCATTTTAAAATTTTAAAGCACTTTTTGCTTTCATTTTCCGTCCTCAGTAATTTTAAAAGCTTCATTGTGTAACTACTTTTCAATATGTATAACACATTCCCCCTATTTTTACCCACAAAATGTTTAAAGTGACACAATAATTGCAACTTTGATACTCTTTCAATTTGCCATGTGTAAAAAATGGCAAATTGGCTAATATTTGCCAAATACGGTCACCATTTTCTACATACTGATCTACTAATTGCGCAATTGTACTTACTTAGCTCGATTAGTTATTGTTATTTTTTCAATTATGTGACTAACCCAATCGCAGCTCTACATTTTATCATCAGTGCTCAGTTTCTTACACTTTTCTTACTTTCTTCCTTCAACTTTCTAGAGTCGTTAGCAAACTTTCAGAAAACGGGACATTTCTGAGTCCTGATCCAATGTGTGGGGACAATGAAACAGGCTACCTGAAAACGGGAGGTATGGTCATCTAAGGCAGTGCTTCTCCACCGGTGTGCCGCAACAAGGTCCTTAGTGTGCCATGTTATTTTCAGAGTTGTAAAACAAGGATGAATACCCATTTTACCTGCACAAGAAATCACATATAATGTTTCTAGTTTCATCAATGGGGTTGTTTCCATCGGTCAGAAGTACTACTTTTAGTCACTGAAGTTGATAGAATGAGCAAAAAAAAAATACATGGAGCGAGGAAAATCTTTTATTTTCAAAATGTTTAAATTCTTTATTAAGTTTTTTACATTTCCGATTTTTCAAAAAAGGCGTGGCCTTTATGATGTCACAAGTGATGAACTTTGGCCCTTGACTCCACTAGCACGCTGAATGCTTACGCTTGCTATCAACTATATCATTGCCAGTATATGTGCATAAAGAAGTGAATTAAATATTGTGCTCTGCGCTAATGGCGACAGTGAATGGCGTTTCCTCACTTGATGTCAAGCAGAGAATCATAAAAAATGAAATTGAATCTGCGGACTGGTTAAAATAATTTTTAAAAAATATTAAGCTTTGTCAAATTATTTAAAAAATGGTCAAACCCTATGTTTTTAAGCATGCTCTTTACAGAAAAAAATAATTTTAAAATTTTGGAAACAACCACATTGTTGCTAGTTTTATTAAATTAATACCAATGTGTGAACATTTATTTACCAACATGTAAAGAAATCGTACGGGGAACAATAGGTTCCGATGCAGTGAATTAAAAGTGCCAATTCCAAATGATGTTATCAGGCGACTAATTAATGACATGACGGAGGAAATTAAAAACAATGGTTGATAAACTTCTCCTAGTCGATTTTTTTTTTAATTTCAAGTGGATGAATCAACTGATATAAAAGGTGCACTAGTCTTGATGATGTTAATGGCATTCAAGATCATTTTATTTTCTGAAAAGAACTTTCTCATCATGGGTGATGAAATATTCAGCGATACAGCTAAATTAATAAAAAACAACGGGATTCACATGCGCATGCAGTGATGGATCAGACGCAAAGATGCGAAATATCGAAGGGTTCATGTCGAATGCGAAAAATCAAAATCCAGATGTTCAAATCGGTTTCCTGCATCGTGTAACTCTCCTGGCAAAAAATATGACATAAGAGCTGAAGTTAGCCATGGTTGAGGCAGTAAGAACAGCCAACATCATACAATTAAGACCAATTAATTCTCATATTTTCATTGTACTTTCGGAAGACATGGAAGCAGATCATCACTCCCTGCTTCTTCACTTGGTAGTTTGCTGTTTTTGAAAAGCAAGGTCCAGTCAAGATTTTTTGAGTTCGGGGATGAGACACAAATTTCTGATGTTTCACGATGAAACGAAACAAACCAGTTTATTACAATACTAATATTTTCTGAGAAAACAAGCGTAGGCGACTGATATTTTTTTAGAATCTTAACGAACTGAATTGAAGAATTCATGGACATGGCGAGTATTGTATTCATGTGTTTGCACAAATAAATGGATTCAAACCAAAAATTCAGCAGTGGAGAGAGGAATTCGATCGTGGTCCACTGGACATGTTTAAACGGACCAACCATAGTAGGGGCAAACTTAGTCTGGTAGCATTATGTAGGCAAAGCAGATTCAAATTACAGCATTACGATGCTGCCAGGTTAGGATTGCCACAACTAGATATAAACATTGAAAGAAAAGCTTCAAAAGGTGGTAGAGTATGATTCAGAACAAAGTTTAAACACTACTTCTACTTGACAGGCATGGAACAATAAGACTGGGTTCGTGATCCATTGACGCATCAGCAAGGAGCTTTCTTCATAAGAAAAATTTATTGATCTCAGGAGCGACCGCTCCTTAAAACTGGGATTAAGCGCTTTTGGACATATATTGGCTGTTATGAAAAAGAGCATATCTAAAAATTTTTAATTCTACAGGGTGTCCCAAAAGGTCGTTTACAAACTTAACATGCTGGTCTGTCATATCATGATGAACAAGATTTACATAGTAACATAAGTTCGAAAATACAATGCTGGCACACTACATACACACAAAGTCAGACACTAAAGGATGCACAACATGTCGCATATTTATTACACAAAGACGATGTTACGCAACATTTTAGTTTTCAAGGAAGGCTTATAGCTGTTGTTGAAATTAGCTGCCTTTAGCGTCACACACGCGTCGCAACGACAAAGTACCGACCGTTGTAATAATGATCCATTCGGACAAGATTTCACCGATCGCTGCGTTGTCGTTGTAACGTGATTATGAGAGCTGACAGGACGGAAATTTTATCAACTACTTTAAGCTTTCCTTAAAAATTAAAATGTTGCGCAAAACTGTCTTTTTGTAATAGATATGCGACATGTTGTGCATCTGTTAGTGTCTGACTTTGTGTGCATGTAGTGCGCCAGCATTGCGTTTAGGAACACATGTTCCTATGTAAATCTTGTTCATCATGATATGACAGACCAGCATGTTAAGTTTGTAAACGACCTTTTGGGACACCCTGTATTAACAAACACAATGCAAGAATGAATACATACATGTAATACAATGAAGCAGTAATCCATATGAACCCATACGAACACCTTTATCATAAAGTTTCAATGATAGTGTTTCATTTAAAGTGTATGGATTTCCATGATAAATTACCTGAAACAAAACAATCTTTTAAAATTTAACAGTCAAGCAAATACTTGCAAAATAAGCACATGGACAAGAATTTAAAAATAAAATATATAACTCTTTGTTGACCTGATTGCAAAAAGAATTTTTCCAACAAAGTCGCCATCAAACTGTTTTATCCTAAAAAGTACACCTTTTCAGCATCTAGTTCATTTGTTCAATTACTAGATATCAAAATCTGCTTAAGCATTGTCCTATGAGAAAACCCAATTTGGTAATTCAAGAGTAGACACTGTTTTGAAACAAACCAGATACAGTCGACTCTCGATAACTCAAAGCCAAATAACTATTTTTATTTCACCTCGAAGTTTTCATTCGGTTCAGAAATAATTTAGCGTTTTCAATACAAAGTTCTCTATATCTCGAATGTACTCCTTTTAAATCAAACTTTTTACAAGAGATTTGTTTTCGTTTTATGCATAAAAATATAGCCAAATAAGTTTTTTTTTTTTTTCAAATACATTGCTATTTATCAGCTTGTGCGAGGTGGATAATTTATTGGCAATAATGCTGTTTAATGCACACAGTGTAGCAAGATTACATAAGAATTACCCGATTGGGCTATGTTTGCCATGGCAGAAGACCTAAATTTTATAGCTGGCTAATCTTTGAGAGGCTTAAAGTTTTGGCAAAAATTGAAAAAAGTAACCTTTATTTCTGGATGAATCAAATGATCTGCTTTAAGAACAAAAAAAAAAAAAAAAAAAACTTTTAAAAGCAATATGAACTGAAATTAAGCAAAAAGAAATTGGGTACAAAATTAATGACGATTTTAGATGAGATAAAAAATGTAAGCAGTCAAAAGTAACTTTCATTTTCGAAGTATCATAAAATAAAGTGTCATAAAAAATTTTAAAGATATTTTTCGTAGTAAAAAGAACTAATTTGGTATAAAATATAAGTTTATCTAATTCATTATGCACTATTCCTGAAAGAAAAATTCTTGAGAAGGCTAGGAAAGGATCTTATGATAACTAGAAATACAGATTACTCGAAGGTTTTAGTGGGTACTTTGAGTTATCAAGAGCTGACTGTATTAACTATAATAAGAGTACTTTTATTTTGATGATTCACACTGGCATATTATGGGATACTTGTAACCATTTCAGATCTTCCTAGAACTTTTGTAGGTTCCATTTTAAAGACTTTCGCGTTTTGTTAAATTAGTATTTAACTCAGCATTTGGTGGGTTGTCAGTTACGTTAGGTAGTAGTTTATAGGAGGCCCCCACTTCAAATGGTTATTAAAAATTAAGAGATCATATATAATTAGTTAGGTATTAAAATAATTCATCGTATAGTAATTAGAATCGGTGTTGATTTTATAGTTGGGTGTTTAGTTTGGTTGATTTTTGTACAGGAATTGTAAAATAAATTTGATTTATACGTTTGGGTAGGAAATCGTATGCAAGTATGAACAATTATTTTTTTACTTTTTAGTTCCTCTTTGTTTTTTGAAGGCGGTTCTTTTTTTATTTGAAAATAATTTATTTTTTGCTTTTTAGTGCTGTAAATATAAGTATGTAGGGTACAGTATATGGTACACTCCTTACGTATATCTCGAGTCGGAAAGCGTTTAACCTGATGACCATGTGATCACCTAAGAAGTATATAACTTTTTAAACGAGAAAAAAAAAAGAATTTTCCATATTGGTCTATGCGTGTTTGAGTTTACGGGGGACATACATAAAAAGATTCCGACGAATTGAGACCGCCTTTTTTGAAGTCTATTAAAAAAAGAAAAAATCTTAATGCGCATAACATTTTATGCGATTGGCACTAAAAACTGATCTTTGTTCCTTTCCAAGATTTATTTGTGCGCTAGTTTAATTAGAACCATTTAAATGTCAATGGTTTTCCTAACTATTTTATATTTCACAATAATACGTGTCACGTAACTCGTGAAAAAAGTAGCATTTCTTCTTGCTTGGCCACGTTCAACATCACACTAGAAACAGAGTATCTACTGCGATGTTGTATATATAAAGATCAAAGTACTACTAAAGCAATGATACTAAATGAATTTCTTGTTTGCTTCAGAAGTCTTTATGCAAAATTTGCGATATGACTACTACTGTCTAATACAGGGTAATATTTAGGGGTGGGGTATTCCCCCAAAGCAAGAACCCTTCTAAAAAGGAAAAATATCCCTCTAACACCCCCCCCCCTTTAACGGGCTACTCTGATTAATATTAATATTTTATTTGGTACTTTCTTTTACATTGAGTAAAGAAAGTACCTTTGTTTTATGGTACTTTCTTTAACAATGGATTTTATATTTAATCGTTTAATATTGAAAATAAATGAAGTTTATTGTTTTTTCCCATAACTTTTTTCTAAAGAACAAATATGGTGAAGCAAAGGTTTGGGACATAAGTTAGATCACTCCAATCCATTAAACAAACAAACAAACAAAAAAAACCCATAAAAATCGGTTAACTAAGTGAGATGCTTTGAATTTACACACAACAAAGCGCGAGTTTGAAATTTGAAGAGTTTCCAGGATTTCTCCAGTATTCCTTATACCCGGACTTGAAGACTATTAGACGACTGGGAGAAGTATATCGTTTCGAACAGAAAAAGAATTTTTCTAATCGGTCGAGGTGTCTTCTAGTAATCGGGAAGCATAGTACATAAAAAAATTCTGTTAATTAGTACTGCCATAACAGTAAATTAAACTGACGGCGTCATGAAATATTTAATCTAGACTTGTCAAACTTCAGAAATTGGACATCAGTTACGATATACAGAAAACCTGTAAAGGTGACCGCTTTTTTCAGGCACGGAATTAGCCCTTATCATGTAAATCAACCTATGTAAGTTGACCACCTGTTTAAGTTGACCACTAAAGTAGTACACCGCAAGTGGTCAACTTACACAGGTTTCACTGTAATAAATAGGGAATATAAGTTTAATCAGCGGGGGGGGAGGGAATTTTTGTCTTCAATTCCCCTTGAATTGAACACTAAATATATTTCCAAACTAAATATTAAAAAAAAAAAAAACTTTAATAACTAAATGAAGTTATTTATTAGCAAAAGTTTTTATATTAAATTAATTAATTCAACTATTTTCGTAGCAAAATACATTTAATTTACTCATTTGCTACATAAGTAATAAATATATTAGTAAGACTATACTTAAAATTAACAGACGGCTCCGTGAAAATCAAACATGCGTGAGAATTAAATATTGTTCATGACAAGATTCCTCCGTCAAAAATTCACTGTTCACGCCAAACCACATGACCTGTGAGTGACGTATAGTGCGGTGACGAAAGCAGTTCTACATAGTCACAAAGTATGAAATTTAAAGTTTCTTAGATTTCTCCGAGACCCCTCATCAGATCCAGATAAAATTAACATGGGACCAACAAACAAAAAAAGAATTTTTCAAATCGGTCCGGTATTCTTCAAGTAATATGAAAACACACATAAAAAGCCGCAAGATGAAATCATAACCTCCTTTTTTGAAGTCGGTTAAAAAGGCGGCCAGCTTGAAACCACTTAATTTATTGATTGCTAATGATCTTATCATATTATTATTTTTTGTGATTTGTTAATTTATTTATTTTTAATAAAGTTACATGGCAAATTGCTAGCCGCACCCTGTACGTTTGGTTGGCACAGTCAGCAGAAACATAGATCTGTGATTAAAGTTATGCTTGTTTATTTTATGTAAAAGAAACCGTCGTCATTAAAGGGGACTGGGCGACGTTAAATATGCTCGTGGTCTCAATGTCCTCCAAGTGAAACGATACCTCTGGGGGTGCTAGTACCAGGTAGCTATTAGCTCTTGGACTAGTTCTAAATTCTCATTAACTGTTCGATCCGGTGATGGTGCTGCCATCTATCGGTACATAAAATAATGGAGGCAAGGCACTAGTATGCAGACCTCGACATAAAATACAGTTGTAGTCAGTTGTGACTCTTGAATAGAATAGAATAGAATGTAAAAGAAAAAGAAAATAAATTCTTCATTAGAGTTTTTTTTTTTTTTTTTTTTGAAAAAAGTATCAAATGTTTTTTGATCTACAGTAGAATACCTTTATAACGCCGACCTGTATAACGCAATTCTCTATAAACCGCACAACTTTTCAGAAGTAAACAATAAGTTTTGAAGTTTAAAAAATCCCTCTGTTTTGCCTTGTAAACATAAAAATTGTTAGAAAAATTAAATTTTGAATCGGTTTTTCATCTTAATTCAAAGTTTTTTGCATCAAAATTGCATCAGAATTCAAGGATGAAAAATTTCTAATTACTTTTTGCTGAAAATTTCAAATAAAACTACATGAAAAGTTGAAAAAATTCATTTTTTCAGTTTTTCCAGAGTGGAAATAATCCCCTTTGGGAAAAAAAACGTTTTTTTCGGAAATTTTCCGTTTTTTCCGACTATTTTCATCTCTATACAGGACAAATAAAGGATTGAACAAAACTGTGGGGGAAGTCTTTCAAAACGTAACTTTTGTGATGCTCCATAACATATCAAGGAAGACATGGAAATGTATAGAGCTTCGTGTGCTTTTCAAAACGTAACTTTTGTGATGCTCCATAACATATGAAGGAAGACATGGAAATGCATAGAGCTCTGTGTGCAAAACACAATGGAGCACATACCAATCTACTAAATCAATAATATATTTTTTTATTCTTGTAAACACTCCACTTTTCAATTAATACTGCAGGAATGTACTGAATAATAATATATTAACATACATACAGGGGCTTGGGGGCTTCTCAGACACACTGTATAATATCACAAGAATCATAAACATAATCGCAACATCAGTAAGTTAAGTAAGAATACAATTGCTGGATGTGTGGTAGTTTGTCATTATTTTCACTATAATATATTTGAGTAGTTGGAAAAAAAATTACTCACCTGACCAACATAATCAGAATAGTACATATCATGGCACATAATTCCCATCCAGCCTAACAGACAAGTAAGAAACAAGCGAACAAGAATAGGTGGCATGTTGAAGAAATTTTTAGAACATTGCACCATGATATGGAGGGGAAGTACAAGGAAGATATAAAACATTCTTTTGATCAAAAACTTAATTCTTTTACATGATAAAACCAAAAACTTAAACCAATTCATATTATTTGCACTGCAACAAGGTATTTTCACACTGCACTTGCAAGATTCCAATGCATTTGTCACTGGTTCCAAGCATTTGATATTTGTTTTAATGCCCATACGCTTCTCTGCTTCATTCATAGAGCCGTTACAGTGTTTATCTACAGTTTCATTGCTTGCACACGACAATATCTGGACATCATACTTTTCCTCTTTCGCAAAATGCAAATTTATCACCATCAAAACAAATTGAAACAAAGACAATATGCCAAAAATAATCTTCTCTTGATCATTGGAATAAAATCCTTTTTCAGTAACCCAATTAATAGATGTAATTAAATAACCAACAATGCCACCTGTTGAAAGCATAACAGAATACACTGTGAAAGCTGCATTCTGTTCTTCTGATGAATGAAATATGTCAGGAATTAAAGCCTTACATGGATTTAAAAGGGCCTGACTAGAAAAATCTAAAAGTACAACGCCCAGAGCCAAAGTAGTGTTAGGGGTTACAAAGAAGCAAAAACTATTGAAGATTTTACTATTTAAAGCAATCATAACCAACGACATAATCATCAAGGAGCTTAGGGCAAACATGAATGGACGTCTTCGACCAAAACGGCTTTGGCACTTATCACTATAATGTCCTATCAGAGGAACTGTCATTAAGGAAAGAAATGGTCCAATGCCCAATAATATAGTTAGCATTGAATCAGAAAAGCCATTCTTTAAAAGCATTGGTGGGATAAAAATAAAGCCTGCACTTGAGCAAAGCTCTACACCAAATGATAAAAGATTAATGCCAATCATTTTCAGCACAGTTGCAAAGGGAAACCTAAGGATGAATTTGTGTGTTCTGGTTTCACAGAAATCAACATCACTTTTACTCAAAGTATCGTTAAGTATCAACATGGTGTCCATTGTAACTAATGAAGGGCTAAATGCAGCAACCTCCTTCAAGGATTCCAGCAGGAACAACTAGCAGTAGAATGCATCTGTAGAGGAAAAAATACAAATGTAAATAGGAAAATTAAAAATCTCAACTTGTATCTGTTTTTCATTTATTTTTTACTATGAAAGAAAATTGTTCCATGCACTCTACATAAATTAACAGGCAAAATTTGAACAGATAACATTTTAAGTTGAGAGTAAAGATGTAAAATTTCAAAAAATTTGGACACCATGGAAAAATAAAATTCTGGGTCCTTTCCGGAAAAATTGGATTTTTTATCAATTAAATCAAGTTTAATTGTTTTATTTTTTTACAAAATTTAAAAAATGCTAAATACTTAGAAAAATATGCAGTTTTTTTTTCTTAGAAATATGCATAAAAGAATATTAAATAAGTGTTTATTTTTTACTGTCAGTAGATTTTGCAGTTCAAAACGTAAATAATGAATCTAGATTAGCCCAATCATTATTAAGCAGTTGATTTTGAGTAGGGTGCAGTTTTTATCAACTGCTAAATAATTTTTTTAAAGAGTAAACAGGAAATTGTTTTTCACTTGTTATGAAAAAGTCAGCTGCATTTTTATAAATTGCTAAACCAGTTTATTTTATTGTTATTTTTGGAAAAATGTGAGATTTTAAACAAGTTGTTTTTCTTCTGCTATAAAAAAGTTAGCTGAATATAGGTAGTACGGTCCAAAAGTTCGGGGACAATGTGTATAAAACCTTTTACGCTGAATAGCTCACATTACCGAAGCACATCCACCTTCAAAATAGTCACTTTGAGCAACTATGCACTTCTGCCAACTTTCATATAACTTTTGGAAGCACTCATGGAAGCTATTTTTCCCAACCTTCTCTAAAGCCTCCTGCAATGCAGCTTTAGATGCTGTTCATTCAACATGAAATAATTGCAAGGGGGCACAGCTGTTCCCAAAATATTATTTTTGAATATAACAAAAACAAATTGCTGAGGGAAAAGAATCTGCAAAACGTCATCGCAACTTCATTCAGGCTTGAAAATCTGCACTAAAAACTGTGATACCTTTTCAATGACTTTACAGATTGACAAAATTTGCATTCCCCCTAAAACAAGCCCACTCATTGCATTAAAGTTGTTTAACAGCTTCTTTTAACAGCTTCTTTCTACAATTTTGAACTCTGTATTGGATGTAGTAAAATTATCAATTACTTATTTTTTATTATACAATATAGTTGTAAACATAGGCAACAGGTGCACCAAAAAAGTGTGTATGGGAGGGGAGTGTCAAAATACGTGTGGGGAAGGTAGGTGGGTGATTCCTTTAACATACCCTTTTATTTTTTCTCAAAAAATTAGGGTGAACTTTTGGATTTAATCGGGATTATTGATTAAATAACCTTTTTCAAAATTCGGGACAGAGCGGCCACAGTAGACAGCACCCTAGGGGTGCAAGTGGATTGAAGTAAAATGTTTCGGAAACTATGGCAAAGCTCGACTCCCCCCCCCCCTTCCCCATAAAACTCTTTAAATATGCATACAAAAATCATTGAAAAAACCATTTTGAATGCTTTCTTCAATTTAAAAAAAAATTATTTTTCAGTTTTAGAATGTGTAGTTAGTCCAAAATTTTTGGAAACGGCAACCCAAAATTTTCAGATCACAAACACCCGTGCACCTTCCCTTTAATTCCAAGTAAAATCATAATTTTTATGAAGTAACAGGAGAGCAATATTAAACACACACAGATTAAAACAACTGTTGTTCTTTAAACACGTCAAAGGATCCAAAGACTCAATTTCTAATTGATTATTTAACTTTGAGCTTAGAAAAGGTGGGGGGGGGGGGCCTTTTATTTTAGAAAGGGCAGTTGTTTCCCTTACCTCTTGTATGAGCTGCCTGTGGTTGTAAATAAATATGTTTTAGTAAATAAAAACTATTTCATACAAAATACAGTAGAGAGACTGGGGATACTTGATCCCTGGGAATACATGATCCCATAGCCAAAAATGTACCAAACTCATTAAATAGAGATTTGAAACTGACAATTATGTTAAAGTTATACTTGTACATAAAAACTGGTAACACTTTGTTTTTTTCAGCTATCTTGTTTTAGCTCAAGAAATGATTGGCTGAATGCTTCAAGGGAAACTTTTTTTAGGCATGCATTCTGATGTTTACATTATTCGTTATATACAACTTTAAAAAAATACCGAAGTGTAATGTTAAAGTATAGACAGTCTTTAATAATTGATACATATTTTTAGTGAATTGCCACCGATTGTTAATAATAGAACAAGTATGTTTCTAAAAATCACATATTAAGGATACATGATCCCTTTGTTTAGAGGGATACTTGATCTTAGGGATAGTATCCATATGACAATATATACACAATGAAAACAATATAACTGTTGTTTACTTAGTTGACATTAACATTAAATATTCAAACCATGTTAACATAATAAAACTTATGATAGTATGAGTGATATATTCAAACAATCACTGCAGTAAATATGCTAAAAAATTAAAATATCAGTTCGCACTTGTAACCCACATAACACCTCAAACATCTAAACATAAACTAATTCCACTTATGAATTATGTTCTGATCAGCCAAATGAGCTTGAACAAGTCGAAATACAGTCCACTCCCACTACAACGCGATTCAACTTATGCAAAATGGCTATAACGCGAATTTTTCACAAGTAAGGAATTTTAGAGTTAACGCGAATTTTTTGCCACACAACACGAATTTTTTTGGAAGGAAGTATCAGCTTCGTTATTGACGACTAAAAATTGATTTTGTGAATGTTATTGCCTCCCTTTCAGCATCACTGACTGCAAAAGTTCCCAAACCAACCTAGTCTAGTGTATCAAATAACCTCTTAGCATCTTTCATTTATTTATTTTTTCATTCTAAATATAAAAGTTGTTGAAATAAAATGGCACCTTAGTGTCACCTTCATTTAAAGTTTGAAGATTGGAAGAAAAAGAGTTTCTCTAAAAAACGCTAAAATTCTTCATATGCTTGAACAACTACAAATTTTCGACAGTAGAGCGACAATAAGTATTAGTGAATCTTCCATACGTACAATCAAAAGTCAAAACTAAAAGGTATCCCTAAAAGTTCAGAACTTAGTTTCAATATTGAAGCTTGCAGAGCAGTCTAGCAAAGTAAATATTATGAAAATGGAAGCTGCTCTTGTATTGTGGATTAATAATGGGATAAGGAAGAGGAGATGTTGCAACAAATTGAAATAGTGTAAAGATGAAGCAAACGTATTTAAAAATGTAGAATTAGATAAGAGAGAAGAATAACGATCTGATCATGGAGCATAAATCATCACTATCTTCATTAACTCTTAAAAATTGTTACTGTATCTACTGCACTATTATAGTTTTTCATTTTAATTTTACGTCTTTCATTCCCATTGGTCATTCATTTTGTTCATATTAAAGTATTTCATGTTGATAACAGTTTTTTTATTTTTTAAATACAGTAAAAGTTCAGTTCTTTATGCAAGAAACTGTAGTGTATGGTTAAGGAATGCTTTAAAGCAGTTTGAGTGGTGTTAATAAGTATTTGGTATGTTTTAAAAAAATTGTATGCATATATTTTTCCACAACGCGAAATTTTGACTTAATGCGAGGAGTCTTGGAACGCATCCCTCGCGTAAGTCGGTACACGACTGTAGATGTCAAATCCTTGTTTGAATAAAAAAAAGATTTTGCTATTGTTAGATTTACAACAAAAAAGTGAGTTGCCCATTATGTAGACCCATTAGCAGATAGAATGCAAAGTTGGATTTCTAGAGTTTGAAATAAGTTTTCTAAAGCAAAAAGGTAATATGCTTAATCAATCTAATTTTCGTGAAAAATTGACGAAATGTGTTAAGCTGCACACATCCAGTTGGGGTGAGTGGAACTTTAAGGACAACAACAAATTGTTTGCATTTGACTTTTCCGGTTTTGAAAACATATGCTAGGCTTTCTTTCTTTTTTATAAATACAATGATACTTATATTTTTCTTCCATCTTTTTAAAATTTAATTCAATTGATAAAACTCTTAATTTTATTACTGCAAGACAAGAAGCAAATAAGTTGAATTTTGAGCTTGTCATTCTATTTTTTATTTGTTTATTTTTAGCTTCATTACACTACTTTAAAAAAATTATCAGTTTTATTTATAAAATATATTTTTTTCACAACTGTATTGGAGGATAAGGAACTGATCAAAAGCATCATACGTTCATTAAAGCTGTGTACTTTTTTTTTTTACAAATGTCCTAGTGGAATTTAAAACAATGTTATTTTGTGTTCACATTATTATAATCTAATAAAGAAAATTAGAAATAGTGTTAGTTTTTAAAAACAATATGTTAAAAACTAAAATACATAAATAAATTGCTGATCTAATGAAATTCTATGTATTTTCTCAGTGGGATCAAGAATCTCCCATGAAGGGATCATGTATCCCTTGATGTGGGGATACATGATCCCTTTATGAAATTATTAAAAACATTTTTCTACCAAAACCATCTGTTTTTTTCCAACCAAAAAAAAAAAAAATATTGTCATAGAGGAAAAAATTACCTTTGTTCAAGTACTTAAAAAAAAAATGATAGTTTGCAGCAGAGAAAAAAATTGAAAACTAAAGTGGGGATCAAGTATCCCCAGTCTCCCTTATTGTTTCTCTAACCCAAATTGTAACATCAGGAGAGCATGTACGAAATAAAATGGATAAAGATAAATTGTGGGGGCAGATTAATATATCTTAATGAACTAAGGGGGGGGGGGGGAGGAGTTTAAAAATTTTGAAAATTACTGCATTAAAAGGATGCATGAAATAGCTAAAAGTTCAAGTGCTTTAGTTACTACAAACCATATACCACAAGTAAGTAGCATATTTTTTTTTAAAACTACTCACAGCAATCTGTTAACAGTATTCATGAGGGAAACTTGATTATACAGTTGACTCACGATATCAGGAATAACTAGGAACCTAGTTGATACCAAAAAATGAACTTCAAGACACTACTAACAATTTTTTTAAACACACAGGTACACCAACACAACATAAAAGAGCAAAAAACATCTATTTTCTTCTCAAAAAAGTTTTGCACAGATCCTTATTTCCAAGATTTATCATCTTATTTAAAGTTTTACAATGTGGTCTCTAATTAACATTTTTAGCAAATGTTTTTCTACGTTAGGTATAAAATTTAATGTCAGGAGAGCATTAGGAAACTATACAAGAACGTTTACACCAACTATTAACAGACGAAGATGTTAAAGAAATGCTCAATGATCAATGTGACTGCATAAAATCCATGATAGGAAAGGCTGCATATGAAGCCTCAGGAAAGAAAAAACTGAGCTTTAGGAAAAAAAGGACGAAGTATTTGGAACAGCAATATTAAAAAAACTGTTCAAAAAAACAAATTGCCTTCAACAACTTCCTACAGAAAAATACAGATGAAACAAGAGACATATATAAAGAGAAAAGAAACTCAAGGAAAAGTATAATTCGTCAGGCTAATTAAGAATCTTGGAGTAGATTCATTAGTAACAGAGAATGACATACATGGTAGACAGATATTGGCCAATAAACTTATTAGAAAATTAAATAAAGATGATGCAAACATCAATGTTATAAAAAGGAAGGAATGGATTGAACACTTCAAAGCTCTCTGATTTAATCCTGCCACACCTGAGGAATTTGATATTAGCAAAGTGTTGTTAACTCTATAGACAACATCGAATTGAGCGAGCTATAGGAAGTGCTAAAAACAGAAAGGTCGTAAGTTCAGATAGCTTAAATGCTAAGTTTCTTAAGTATGGAGAAACCTTACTACAAGAAAGACTACTTTATCTATTTAACATGTACCAGACAAGCTGTGAAATATCCTAAGATTGGAAAAAAAACAATAATCCTTACTTATATTATAAATGCGAAAACGACTTTCTTTGTTTCTAATTCTTTCACGCTTTAACTGTTCCACCGATCATCATTAAATTTTGCGTGCAAGTTTGGTCAGTGATATAGAATGTGCTAACCATCGAAAATTCTCAAATTATAAAAGTACTTAAAGGGCCTGTCACAGATTTAGGGGAAAAATACTTTACCAGTGTTAGTCATTACAAAAATTCTTATTATGCTTTTATTTTCTTTGTGCAATTCGTGTATCAGAGACATTACGTCAGTAAACACTTCATTATTACGTCCATAACAAATGTATTAGTTTTTATCAAAATTTTTACAAACAATCAGTAGTAAGCATACAAGTTATTATTTACAGGGTTCGGTCATTAGTCCATGCAGAAAACGTTATTAATCTGGGTATCCTAATAAAATCAGGATTTCAAGTTCAGTCAACAGTGCAGCATTGCAAGTAACAAAGCCAACAGAATGATTGGGTTTATCAATAGATCTATTTCAAACAAATCTAAGAAGGTTCTTCTGCTGTTATAAAGGAGTTTAGTAAGACCTCATCTCTGGAGTTTGCTATTCGGTTTTGGTCTCCTTATCTAAGGAAAGATATTTCTGTATTGGAAAGGGTTCAAAGAAGGGTAAGAACTTTCAGATTTAGACTATGATGATTTAGACTTAATATGTATAGCCTGGAGCAAAGGAGAGCCAGAGGGGACATGATTCAGTTGTTTAAATTAATCAAAATGAAAGATGTTAATGGGTTAAAATTTTCTCACGGAATGCAAGACAAGGGGATATTGTTTTTAAGCTATTCAAATCTCAGGCCAACCTGGAAATTAGGAAAAACTACTTCTTGAGTAGGGTCGTCGGCACATGAAATAGTAAATACAGTAGAAGACCGTGATAATGCACAACTTGGGACCAGACCTTTTGCGTTATACAGGTTTTTTGCGTTATATAGATCATTTTCCACAAATTTTGAAACTAATATTCAGGATATATGTATAAAATAGCACTTCAGAGTGAGTTTTATCTGCAATGAATATTAAAGCACTCATATAACAAATAGTCATTCACAAATAAATATGTTTCACAATCAAAAGAATATCAATTATCCTGCACTTCTGCTAGCTTCATGGTTTGTATAACAGCTGCGTTTTCAAGAGCGTCTGGTATTTTTTGCTTACTATGAATACTAATTTTCATTTAAAAGTTTTGAATGAAGATGGTAAGATGAAAAACTGTCTCAAAATTTAATTTGCCTAAACAAATTTTATGTTTGCAAAGAAAAACAAAGAGATTTTTAAACTTCAAATTTTTTTTTACTTCTGAAAAGTTGTGCGGTTTATACAGAATTGCGTTATATAGGTCGGCGTTAGAAAGGCATTCTACTGTAGTATGTTCCACCAATCACTTTTCATGAGCCCTGAGCGTCAGGAGTGCCCAAATGATTGTTTGTAAGGGAATTGCAGATCTAGGAGTATTTTTAATATTTTGAATTTTTTCCTAAACTTATACTGGGTTCAGTATCTCATTTCAGATGCAATTTCAAAAGACTTCTTTTTAGAAATGCAATAGGCTATATTTGGTAGTAACACAAGGGAAAGGGTTTGATTTGCACTGTGCTCCCATGGAAATTCTTGAAGCCTTAAAAACACATTTGGTACTGTCACCCAGAAAATGTTGTTATTGAAGCTTAAAAATACAATTATGGGATGCAAATACTTAAAATTACGCCTTGCTTTACAATACTGGAGCTTATCAGCACTCAGAGCAGGTTTTGTAAACTGATGAAAAGCGGCTTGCTTATAATTTAGTTTTTTCAGGGGTGCTCACCTAGAATGGGAGAGGGGGGGGGAGGGGGGGAGGGTCATGGTGCAGAGTGCACTATTAAAATTTTTAGGGGGGGTTGAGTGGTATTTTTCAATCTTTACAAAGGGTGCGCCCATGCTCTTAGGGGAACTGAGCACCCCTGGCTTCTTTAATCTCCCTGGAGGACCACATGGGCCAAATTTTAGTATGAACACCTTTTCTCCCCCAAATGGAACACAATCCCCAACCGCTTCTGCTAGTTTTTCCTTATATTCCATCCACTACAGATCTACGTCACTGCTTTCCAAACCTGACTAAAATACCTCTTTCAAACTCTGCCTAAGTTTTTCAACTTTCAAAATCAAAACTTCAAAAAGCATCATGTGCTTAAACGTAGAAAATGGATGTTTTTATCACACCCGTGGTCATCACACCTGTGGACAGTTTGTCCATGGATGTGGCACTAACAAAGTAAATTAAAAAAACAAAATATTTGCTCTCTAATCTGAACTACTGTAATAGCATTATTACTTTAGGATAGATCTAACTTAATCTGAAGTATTTAACATATTAGGAGAAATTTTATTTTTTTAACACTTTCAGGTCTGAGCTATTTTGACCGCATATCTCCCTCCAGACTGGGGTTTTTTTGGCGCTTTGCATGATTTTTTTAAAAATACTTGGAAAACATGTATTTTAGTAATTTTTATTGCATTACATACTTCAAGATGTTTTCTTTCATTATAAAGGAACTATTTGAGTGAAAAAAAAAATCAATTTTCAGTAAGAAATCGTCAAAAAAAGGATGTTTGAAACTAAAAAAAAAAGTTCTCCATAGGCAAACATCATTTTTAAACCATAAAAGTTTACCCAGACAAATTGAAAAATTATCTAAATCTTGAACAAATATCTGAAAATAGGTTATCTTGTAAATAAACATTACTTAATAAAATTTGCTTTTGTATGGTACATTTCAAAGCTAAAACTCGAATTTAAACCCCTATTCTATCACGTTTCATGTAGTTATTTCTGCCTGGTGCTGCATCTATATATTTTTTTTTTAAGTAAAAGGTTTGTAGATAGTATCTAAAAAGGCTAGAAACGTATAAAAACTCGGTACTTTTATAGCTAAGAGAGTAAAAATTTGACCCCGAGAGAATCTCGAGCTTAGGTACCTTCACCAAAAACGGCAACCCGAGTGACGCTCAGGCAGAGACCTCAAAGTGTTAAAAATCAGCTGCAAAATTCCTGCTTTTTCTGAGAATGACCCATCAATATCAGTAGGTTTATTATTTATGACCAATACATTGCAAATGAATAAAAAATCTAACATAAAATAAAACTCTACTACTTCTTTTGCCTACTCTATCTTGTCTAAACAAATTATACCAAGCAATACATAATAAATCTGCAGCAAATTTGGTAGCCCATGTCTCTGTAATTCCAATAACATCCAACTTCTCATATATGGTTATGCTTTTCAATTCTTCCATCTTATTTCCTAATACTGAGAGCATTCATATAGAAGCTTTAAGCATACCCAAATTGCTTTTATTTAACCCCCCTGAAATTTCTTAAATCACAATAGTTAAAATTACTACCCTATTTCCATTTCTAGTAGTATCCAAATAACTATCATCCTCTAAATACCTGATGCTTGAACCTTGCCCCTCATTCAAACTTAGTTTTTTCTGACTCTGAAGCCCCCTAAAATTAAACCACTAGCCATTTCTTGCATTACTTATATCTAATATTTCATTTTACAATTTTATCAATTTCAATGGAGTTAATTTAGCATTAGCTGTTTTATTCATTTTTTCCTCTGTTAGCTACTTAACACAGTTATATGATTCAGAAATAAAAAATATGCATTAGTCACAGCGCAGTCATAAGACATTTCTTTTTTTCTGACCAACATGTAATATTTAATTAGGCACTTTTAATATGAGTTAAAATTGTAACATTACTGATAATTTTATGAATATAAAATTTAAAAAAAAATACTTTGCTGCATTAATGATGTACATCATAACACATATCATAAAAATGTAGTACATAACTTTTTGGTTATTTTTAATAATAAATGAAGAATATTACTATGAATAATATAATTTTTATATTGAAAATAACATAGTTGAAAAAATAAATATCGAAAATATCATGATATTTTCAAAATACGAAGGTCGTCTGAAAAGTTTTCGACCTTGATATGAGGATGGCAGCACGAGTAATTGAAAGTGGGGTGTCCTTATTTAGGCATTCCTTGGTAGCTTAAAACCAAAATTGGCGCCAATTTGAGCTCAAATTGTTTGTTTGACAGATATTTTTTTGAGTTGATATTAAAGTTTTTGTGAAAATGGAAAAAAATTGAGTATCAAGCTGTCATTCGCTACTTGTTTTTGAAGGGGAATACGCCTGCCCAGATTAAAGAGGAGTTGGACACTGTGTATGTTGTGTTAGAAACAATTGAATTTATTAACAAAATAATTAACAATTAAAGACCATGAGCACTATATCACATTGCAACTGTTTTTGATACCAGATTCAATTGCTCTTCAATAAATTCAAGCAAAGGACACAACAATAATGTGAAACAATTAACCAAAAATTATTTGTTGTGATATTTTAACCCGTAACATGGGAGGTGAAAAAGGACTTTACAGGGGACGTGAGGTCTCATTTTGGTACAGATGTGATATACCCCCCCCCCCCCCCTTGGCGAGGATAGAATTTTTAGCTCATTTCGAAAATCGCCAACGTTGGCGATAAAACTTTTTCCGGTAGCCCTAGTAACCCTGCAGAATGTACCTGGGAAGTACAGATGTGAACTAATTCTTTTCGCACGTGTGTCCGTGGAGGTAGGTGCACATATGTTCCGCTCTTAGGGGGATTTTACGACGTGGTGTTGTTTCGTGCAATATACCTTACAGGAATGCTTATTTTGTGTTAGTTTAAATTCAGTAGTTGTGTTTTGAAGTAAAAACATTAGAAAATGCCAGTTTCTTCAAACTTGAAGGTTAATTAAAAGTTAACTCCAACGTGGTGTGTATCTGTAACGTGCCATTGTCGTATGATGTATTGTTTTAGACTGAGTGTGAATATTTATACCATATAAAAAGGTAAGTTCTTTATTTTAGAATTCAAAAAAAACCTCTCACTTCCAAAATTCTTTGTTTTTACAAATCCTTGAGGGGTTCTTGTAGTATACATAACTGTGATCATACTCCGACTGTAATGTATATTAACAGTCGGAGGGATAACGGACCGAGCGGAGCGAGGTCCTGGCGAGCCAGAGGTCTCATAGTACTTTCGTAATGAGACCGAGGCAGGGCCGGCGAGCCGAGGTCTCATTACGAAAGTACTATGAGACCGAGGGCTCGTATCCCGGAGAAATGATGAAAAAAAATTAATGCATTAATTTCGACTTGTAATTAATACAATAATTTATTTCATTGTATTTTAATATGTTTACAAAAAACCCCGGCCCTGTACATTTTTGAAGCATATATTTGTGATGCTTTTTGTTGTGCTTTTATGTTGTTTTTATATATATTGTGTTCTGAAGTGCTTTCATCATGTTTTCTTATCTGATTTTTTCCTGTTGACGCTAAAAAAGCATCGCTAAGAACGATGTATGACATATGTCGTCATACATCGTTTTCTTGGCGACACTTTCTTGGCGCCAACAGGAAAAAGTCGCCAAGGGTGGGGTATATCACATCAGTTCCCTCATTTTTTTTAAATCGTGTAATTAAGTTACATTTCTGTAATTTCCCTTAAATGTTCTTTGCACATTTAATAGCCCCGGAAGAAAATATTTTTGAATTTTGAATAGAAATATACTTTTTCCGAGGAAACTTAACTAGAGCCTTAAGATTTTTTTGAGAGAAATCATATACTGCAGTAAATAATTTACTACTCATAATAAAAATGAATTTATTAGCACCCATTTATTTTATTTAAATTGTTTAATATATACAGAACATTTTAATACCAGAAAATTGATTATACCACGGGGCGAGAAAATTTTGGCAGTCCCTTAACTATTAGTATTTTGCTTCGTATTTCCAGGAATAACTAAGCCTTCACTGTCCCTAGAACATCATTGCGTATTTTTTGCAAATATTTCAAACAACTCTCAACCTCAACTAGAATATTTTGCATCTCTTTTGCATAACGCGGATAAGATAAATGAACCTATCTCTGTGGTTCTAACGTTAAAAGCTATGTCTTCTGTTGCCGAAAATTGTAACACGGAAGGGGACTGCAGTCTCACAGACCGCTTCTAAAGAATGCAATGAAATTAAAACCAGATGCCCTCACCAAAAGATACTGATAAGCAAGGGGGTGTTCAAGGTCACACTATTGGGGAAAACCATTCAATCGGACTGAAAATGAAATAGAGGTGGTGGGATGAACTTTTGAGCTGTCTGCGAGACCGCACCTCCCCTGTTAAGAGGACTCATCAGACAGAAAATTTCTAGCTTTCGGAAGAGAGAGAGAGAAAGCTGTAGCGTTTTCCTTCCCCTCTACGTGGAGCGGCTGACAGGTTTTGGGGGACGTCTTCCCCTCTATGCTGTCACCGCTCAAAATTTATTGGCAGGGGAAGAGGGTCCGTGTATAGTATTGGATGACCACATACAATTTTTGCGTTGACTCTTTTAGCGCATTTTAGTTTCGACCGAAATCTTCTACACAATCGGTGTTTTGTGCCTAAATTTCCTTTCCTTATGCACTGAAACTCGAAATTTTGTTAATTTTATATTCGTTATTTGTTTTCTAAATTTGATTTATTAAAATGCTTTCACATGCTACTTTTTATGCACAAGAAGGATATGCAGTAGGATCATTAACATTTCGTTTTCCTTCGAAACGCAGCATTATCAATCTGCAAATCAAAAGCATTTGCAGGATTGATAAAAGAAATTATGGATCACGTTGCGATTCGAATTTGGCGCTCTTGTTCATCAAATATTACCGCATCATTACCGCCAGCACCAGGCAAATGGGCGCGAAATTCTTGCAGTCTGGCTGAACTCACCAAAATGAAACAATTATTCAAAATTTGAGGAATGTGCCAAAACAAGGCCCCCACCCCCCTCCCAATTTTAAAGAAACGACTTAGACTTGAAATGATATTTTCGAATAAAAGCAAAACTGTTACTTTTGAAAACAGTTATATTCCAGTACTAGCTCTTACCCGCGGCTTCGCTCACGTTGATGTAGTTTTTTTCAATTGATTTAAGTTAATGGTCATTACAGGCAGAGGTAAAATAGTTACCAAAAAATTGTTTGTCTCTAGTTTCGTCGACATTTCAAATTGTCTGTCCCCTTAAATGTATCAAAAGGTGTGATTAAAACTGAAAATTAGGGGGAAGGGGAGTAAATGAAATGTCGGCAAAACTGAGAAGACACCCAAAAATCACAAAAAATAAATCACGAAAACGTTCAGGAGTTGCAAAGAAGTCATGGGTAATTCCCAAAACAAAACCTATTCGAGTGAGGTCAACTATTCTTAAATAAAGTGAAACAGTTCCCTTATAATCCCGATCTCCATCAAATGCATAATATCCAGCGCTACACCGGCAATCTAAATTATTGTATAATGTATAACTTCTTACCGTAGAAATCGTCCCAAAATGGGATCAACAATGATGCTACCCGAAATGTTTCCAATAAACAGTAAAAACTTGGCAATTGTATGAAATTGTGTGCAAAGACAAAGTAATGGAAGTTTTTGCGCTGTTTATGAATTTGCGAATTAGTTGGCGAATTATTTTACGTGTTAACAAATTTAAAGAAATATTAAAGAAATGGCGATATTCGGTTACATGGTGAAAACCGAGAAACACAGTACTGCGTAGTCTTTAGCTTCAAAAACAGCGACAGTTGAAAAAAATGCCAAATGCCTTAGCTATTGAAATGATTCCACAAAAAAAGTTTGGCTAGATTCCAGCTGATCGATTAAATATACCCAGTCAATACAAATAAATAAAAAAAAAAAACTATTAATTGCCTCAAAGTTGCATTAAAATGGGAAAAAAAATCAGCCAAATCCATGTATTATTTGCCAATCTTGTGCAAAAATCTTACTTCAAGATTTGACTTGAGAAAAGCCTTGAACAGTCACGAAAAGCAAAGATAGTCAACAATACAATAGTCGCTATCGACAGGGAGTTGAGATGATACACTAAATATTGTATTGAGTTAAGGAAAGCCTTCGAACATGGAACTAAAAAGCTCATAACTCGTTTTTTATTCTACTTAGAAATTTCGAAAAGGTGCCATCTTCAGCAGAAAAATCAGAGCTTTCGATGGACATATAATGTTAATATGTGCAAGTATTTTTTCAACCCCATATTAGAGAATTTATACTAAAATTGTGTTTTATTGCCTCCCAAAGGGGGTTTTGCCCCCCCATAATGGGACGAAAACTACCCTATGTGTTATTCTGATGCATAAGCTAAATTATTGTGAAGTTTCATCAAAATCCATTCAGTAGTTTTTGCGTGAAAGAGTAACAAACATCCATACATCCATACATCCATACAGACAAACTTTCGCATATATAATAGTAGTAAGATTATTTTAATCTTTTGCAATCTATATTCTGTAGCATTTGATCTATTTCAGCCTCTGCTTCACATTTTAAAAGTCGATTATGAAAATTACGTTTAAGAACTTCATTGGCCGCTGCGACACCATCGTTAACTTTCTAACCAGAAGTCAGTAAATTTAATAATCAATTAAATTTATCCTGATTTAAATAAACACACTGGTATGATAAATTATAAATTCATTTGTAGAAACGTGAATCGAAATAAAAGTAACGGAAAAAGAATGATTATGAAATTTTTTCCGCATTAATTTCCATATTTGTCAAGCTGTATGTGAATGACAGAATCCTTACCCCCCCCCCCCCCCCCACACGCCACTTATCGAATTATCAGGGAACGTATTTTTCAGACTTGAAACATACTGTTTTAATTCATAGGGTAAATTTTAGAATTAGTAAAGCGTTCGAAAAAGAAAATCAAATTTGGTTCTGAAGTTTTTTAATCAGAGATTGCAATCTTGAATCATTACTTACCTTTTTTTTTTCAATGTCCTTTTTTTCTCTTTTCGAATTTGTGCGTAGTAGTTGATTTATGTATGTTTTTAAAAGCAAGAGTTTTGAATAAATTTCAGGTTTTCTTTTCAGATTTTTTGTTTACGCTAAATGTTTCACGAAAAGAATACTAATGAATCGAAACAGTGTAAAAGTTATACCATAAGAACAGTGGCACCCAACCTGCGGCTCGAGGGACACATACGATCTGTGAAGTTGATACGTGTGGCCCGTGGTCTTCTTTAAACTCAACAAATCGAAAAGCACGTTTAATGAGAACGTCAAAAATTGAGCTAAATATTCAGAATTGGTTTCTGATAAACTGATGCAATTAAAAAAAGATGCATCAAGTAATGATTACATCAATCATTGGTTTTTAATTTTCATTCCTTTTTTCTCGTTTTCACACGTAATTAAAAAAAATGTTGAACATTTTCAAATTTTAGTTATTTTCTGAACCGCTAGAATCATTTTAATATGAGGTGTGGTCTCAAGTAGAAAAATGTTTGGCACCACTGCCATAAGAGATCAAAAAATCATCAAAAATATTTTTTATTTCAGTATGAAGTATGAGTTTAATAACTTTATTTCTGAAAACACTTCTGAAAACAATTGCAAAAAAATGTCCCCTGTGGCCCAAGCTCGCTTATTATAACTCCAGTTTATTACGTTTTATCTGAAGTTTGGATTTTTAAAAATTGGAAAGTTTTGTGTATTTGCATGAAATGAAATTACATACCTTTCCTAGCATCCGTTTTATTTCTACCTACATTCGTAGCATAAGATGGGAAAACGCAGAACTTCGAGGCTGTTAAGAAACCTCTCTCTAAATGATAAAATTATGTGCTCAAACTTCACAATCATTATTTTTTACATAGGTGAAACCAAATGGGAGAGTAAAACCAATAAAATAAAAAATAATAAAAAGGCTTATTTTGGACCACTCTAATTTACCATGCTGTTTCGTATAAGCTGAAAAAGATGCCATCATAAACAGGGGCGGATACAGAAAAATCTTTTGGAGGAGACCCGAAAATTGAATCCCCTCCCCCCGCCTTTTCGATGTTTAACAACAGAGTTTTGATGACTTTATTTTTAATGGTTTTGCGGTCAATGAATCTACTTCTAAATATAGGAATATTATGCACTAATATATTTTGAATGTGGACGGAAAACATCTTCAACGTTTCAAGCCAATTAAATACTAAACCCAATTTAATATCACCGAGATGCTATACAATGAGCGGTTTTAATTAGGAACATTGAGGGAAATGTTATTAAATAAACCCATCTCTCATTTGAGTTTTATAAATTAATTTATATTTTAACTACAAAATATTATTTTAGTAAGAAAATCATAACTTCATAAAACATAAGTTTTATTGAAGAATTCAGAAACTATTTTTGTGTGAATTTCAAAGCAGTTACTGATTGTTTTTAAAGTCATGACACAGTTGAGATAACACATTGTATTCTACATGCTGTTTCCATTAATAATCATGATTTTTCCAAGAAACTACCATCATGTGATTTCTATCATTTTGCATTTTTTATGAGCTGAAAATGAAATCTATTATTTGGCAAATAACTGCCTGGATCAAAATGACTTTTTTAGGCGAACCTGCACATTTTTTTTTTTTAATGTTAATTATTGATTCCATAAAAGAAGAATTAGTAGATGAATATGGTGATAAACATTCCCTAGAATTCGAAACCAGTGAGTTAAATGTATTCTGCCACTCTGGACCTCTGACTCTAGTATTACTTCTTTAGCAAACAAGAATGCTTTTATTCGAAATATGCTGTGTGTGTTTTGTGCCAATAACCTATATAAAAAATGCAAAAAAGAATTCAATTAAAAATAATTAATAAAATAGTTAAATTAATTCATCCCTTTGGGGGGGGGGGGCACCCCTAAAATCCGCTACTGATCATAAACTTATGATTTGCTTTCTGACCCGCCATAACTCTTCTAGGTAAGCATATACATATGTATTTTTTTTAATGTTAATTACTAATTCAATGAAAAAAGAAGTAATAGACAAATCGCGATAATATATAACCCTTGGGTTTAAAACCATTGAGTTACATATCTTTTTTCTTACTATCCTTAAATTCCAATAATACTCGAAAAGCAAACAAAAGTGATAAGGGTAAGTTCAAATTTTCTTCTAGGTATATTCAAATATTCTTTCCTTTTTATATAATGTAATAATTTTAAAAAATATATAGTTACATTGTGACAAAATTAATTGAAAATTATTTAATGGGTGAGTTCAATTAATTTTATCCCTTCGAGAGAAGCACGTAAACTCTCAATCTCCTCCCCCCCCCCCCCCCGAAGATTTGCAACTGCATTTAAATCGTGATGTAAATACTTTTAAAGCTTAAATTTTGTGTTTATATACATAATTTTACAAAAAAAAAAAAAAAAAAACCCGCAAGTATTTATTAAAAAATAAGCAAAATTAAATTTATGTAAGAGCGTCATTTTTGCCAGGTTTTTTCCTCGCAATTCTCAAGCGAAGGAAAAAATCTTTCCAGACAGCTCTTTAGGACAGTCGATCTGTGGAGAAGCAGGTGGAGAAGAAACACGCCCACAAGTGGGGTGCTGACCGTTTCCCCGAAAAGACCATAAATCACTTGCGTAGAGACGAATCTCGTACCTTCGTAAAGGGGGATGGAAATTTTTAGTTTGTGAATTGGAATAGGCTCACCATTTATTTGATTACTGTTGTTCTATTAAAGCTATCGAAAATATTTTAACATCTTTAGAAAGCTGAGATTATACGCTATGCTTCTATTTTTTTAAAAATCCGAATACTCCTCCTGGTTCGTCAAAAATTCACCTTTTCTCAAAGTTCAACTTCAAGTTTGTATAAAAAAATTTTGAATTATTTTAATGAAAAACCGCAAAAATAGAAGCACTCTATAGTCGTCACAGATTAAGTCAAAAAAAAGAAAAGTTTGAAAATCTCAATTTCCCGATGAGCTATCGCAAGAATGAGAAGACATTCTGTCCCGTAGGTTAACATAGGGATTCGAAGACCGGGAATCTGTCTGATGCGGCCTCTTAAGGGTTAACGAAATTACAAACCAGCCACAAAGTTAAGCCTCGGCAGAAACCTCTGCTTGAAATGAAATAAGAGAAATTGACTATTATCTTTCTTAGAATCGTTATTAGAAAGGACAAAACGAGCTTTAAATAAATATAAACAAATAATGATAAATGAAGTAGTGAGTAGTGCCCTAACCTATCCCAATGGGCCAGAAAGTACCAGGCGTTCACTAGGAACACTTATTCTCAAAATCTGGTACTTTTTCATGGAGGAAAAAAAAAGGAGAGAACAAGACCTATATCCACTGAAAATGCTCAACAATTTTTTCCCCCCTGCATCATAAACTGTGTTTGTACAGGAAAAACTTTGCTCTATGAGGTACATAACTTCACATTACATAGACTATTTTGGAAAATACCATGTAATCAAAATTTTAATGATAATTTGTGTTATAAATTGTCATATTTAAATAGAAAAAGATTATAGATTTGGATTAAAAAAAAAAACATTATTAAAGTTTTATACATATTTTACTGTGACAGAGAAAAACTAACCTTTGCCTCATGTATGATTTATGGTAGTATTTTATCTACTGAAATTCTTGAAAAATTAGAATGATTTTTAAAAGATAAAATAAATATCAACCTTCTTAATATGTCAGAAAAAAAAGATGAAAAATCCACCGAAAATTTTGTATGTTTCTAATACAGCCATTTTTAGCTGTCATTCATGAGTTAATACTGGCAATAATGTATACTAGTATAATAAGATTTCAGACAATTAAACATAATAAGCATAAATAAAAATACATAAAGCTTTAAGTGTGTGATGATGAACTCCTTTTTTTTTTTTTTTTTTTGTACAGTATTTGGCTGAGGCTGAATATTAAACTAGGCATTTTGGTCTAAGCCGAATATTTGTTGCATCACTAGGGGGAAGGGGGACATACAGAACTGCTTTGTAAAATGTTCGAAAATCAAATCTTAAAGACTCATGTAATCTTTAGTACTGACATTAGGCCAGGATTGGTTTTGAGGTCCTTCCTCTGGAAGTTTTTAAGCAGTTTTTTAAGTCCTAAAAATGCATTTTGTGCTGTACAATATTAGAAGGGGTTGGGGCAGATCTTTTTTATTTTGTTATATTTCTTTCTTTCTTTCTTTTTTTTTTCGATATTGAAAATTAAAAACGCAATTTTAGGCTAGGTGTTGAGACGCAGGGAGGTAAAGGAGAGTATGTTTTTTTTTTTTTAATGGGATTTGATGCTCTAAAAACATGATTCTAAAGCTATTTTTGGGGATGCTAAGGGATAGAGTGGTAAATTCTGAAGCTCTAAAAGCACTAATCCTGATAACACATGTTCTCCTGTTAAGAAAGGTAATTTTTAGTTATCTTACTCTCTTTGGAATTGCCAAGAGAGTTTTATTTTTTGAAAAAAGAAAACATAAATGTGTGTAGAAAGAAGCTTTTAAACCTTGTTTGTACTTTTTCACTGGGGGAGGGGGACTAATGAGCTACCAAGCGGGGCTTAGCCTTCTTAAGCCCGCCCCTTAACTCTGCCCATGCCTCCTACCTGACTCAGAGACCAGGACTCGTTTCGAAATTTTACAGGGGGAAAAGGTGTGTCCGATACATTTTATTGGGAAAAAATAACAAAGTGCGTACCAAAACAGGGGTCTGGCCAGAGGATATTTGGATCCGTTAACGGACCCTTCACAAAAATCCGATCAACCAAAACGGACCTTTCACAAAATCCCTATCAAACAAAACGGACCTTTCACAAAATCCCGATCAACCAAAATGGACCCTTCACAAAATTCTGATAAACAAGATCGGATCTTTCGCAAATTGTTTTTTGAAGGAGCAAATCTGAAAGCAAAGTAACGCATATTAAACCGATAATTTTCGGAACCTTTCTTAAAGTCAAATTAGAGGGATCAGCTTATACAAAATCTGCTAATTTTGCAAAGAAAAAAAAATCGGCACTCTTGTGATGCTAATGCAAGCGATAAATTGCTACTGCCAAATAAATATAATGCTTGTTGTTTGCTTCTTGGAAAGAAATTAACAGCTGGAAATAAGTTTGGTTGCAAATAATTTTGTTTGTTTTATCACAGCTAATTAGCAGCGGTGTTGTTGTAAACTTTTCTGAAAAGGCGTTTGGTAAGCACTTTTTTTTTTGCGAAATTATTTTATTTTTCACAAAAATAATTCACTTTTCACAAAATTATTTTATTTTTCACAAAAAACGGACCCTGTGAAAAATCCTGGACAGACCCCTGCAAAATGCCTAGTTTCATTACGTTTCTGAAGTAAAAATTTAATCATTGGCCTGTCAGAGACATGGCCTCATGTTTCCCATAATTCAAGCAGAAAATAAGCAGCAGACATGAGGTTTCTGAGCTCTGTAAAAGGCTGGAAAAAATTAGCTAGGAAGACATAAGTGAAGAGCTAAACATTTTTTGTAAAGATAGATAATATAAAGGAATACCGCCAAGATTGGATACACCAAGTCTGACGAAATGCCATACGGAAGGCTACCATGAGTCACATTCAATTTCAAGCCATAAGACAAACGAAACTGAGGTGTCCCCAGGAAGCACTGGTTTGAACAAGAAATCGGAACAGTCCTTTGGCCTAATCCTTAAGGGGGAAGAAGAATATATTTCTTTTATCAACTCTTATTTTTTCCTGAAAGGCAGTAACTTAAGTAACCCCTAAGTAGTAACTTAGGCGACCTTAGTAACAATTTCTATAACCACGTTTAATTTTAATTCTTACTAGAATGTTACGGATCTTACAGTTGCACTTTATTTCTTTATCAGAACAATCAACTAATTACATTACAAGTCTATATATAATGCAACAATAAACAAAAAGGGCGTAGAAACATGTCTTACTTACCAGCAATTTCTTAGGATTTCAAAGCCGGTTATTACATTTCAGAGAAATTAAAAAGTATCATTATTTTTTATAAAACGAAAATCGTATCCGTAGTACTTTTAATGTTACGCATTCAAAAACAAAATCGCGACAGAAGAAAAACATTTCGAACGCAATCAATGAATGACAGCTCAGCGATTACATTCACTACTTCTCTCTCTGTAATGACAAATACATTTTTAATATAAAAAAAAAGACAAATAAACAGATTCTATTCAAGAGTCACAACTGACTACAACTGTATTTATGTCGAGGACTGCATACTAAGTGCCTTGCCTCCATTATTTTATGTACCGATAGATGGCAGCACCATCACCGGATCGAACAGTTAATGAGAATTTAGAACTAGTCCAAGAGCTAATAGCTACCTGGTACTAGCACCCCCAGAGGTATCGTTTCACTTGGAGGACATTGAGACCACGAGCATATTTAACGTCGCCCAGTCCCCTTTAATGACGACGGAGGGTCTTCGACCAGCGGGGATCGAACCCGAGACCCTCCGGCCCCGAGTCCAATGCCTTACCGATCAGGCTACCACGGCCCTTAAATAAACAGATAGAAAAAAACATTCCAGCAAAAGTAAAACATATAAGTCACTCTTTGGTTGCGTTTGACGAAACTCACCGGTCGACCGGTAAGTAACTGGTTTACCACAGCGGTTGCCATTCTAAGCAGTTGATTGGTTGATTGGAGCACGTGATCATTAGCTGTCACGTGATTAACTAACCGGTCGCTCCCGGTCGAGCTCGTCGAACGCAACCCTTAGGTTATGTTCGCTCTGCCAGCCGATGTCGGAAAGCAGTCTTCGTGTAAAACGAGTCCAAAAAATAAATCAAAATGTGAAAAGAAAATAGATAAATCTACCATTATTATTGAGTTATTAATGCAGTACGAATAACCAAATCCTAACAAACCAAGCAAAATATGAAAAAAAAAGTGGCAGAAGATTGGTAACCTCAACCGCTTCAACCTAAATGGACTCTTCCACGAAAATGGACTTTTCTGAAAGAAGGCGTGGCTTAGTGACGGCGAGACCTATAAATATTCGGGTCGCTCTCTCAGCACGCGTTTTCGCCTTTTTTCTTTTCATTTTTTTTTAAATCCTCTCTCCTAAGAGGCCTGGAGAGAGGATAAAATTAAAGAAAAGTCCTCTCTTGAAATGGAGGATCTACTGGGAACGAATGTACCGTATATTATTTACCGTTACCCTGCTTTTCATCTGGGGGCTTATTACGAGCTCTTCGGCTGGTATAACGGGATATCGTTAAGTTCATTTTAACTAGTTTGATAGTATATATTGCAAGTTTTTTTATGCTGCCGTTCCAGCTTTAGGTTTGTTTTTATTTTGTACCACGTATCTTTTGCAAATACAGATACGTGTTTTTTTGGAAAATAGCACTTCTATTTTCCTTTTAATTACATTGTATGTTCTGAAAACTATTACAGAGAGTGAACACTCGTGTCGTGAACAATTGAACCGAATTTAATTCTCAGACACTTTTTTATTCAATGCACGATTTGCATAATATGTTTATCAGAAATTTGTGTTTAGAATTGAATCCGGAAATGTTCCTCCGTAAGGTGTGACACTACTTTTTCTTTCTTTTCATTTGCTGCGAATCAAGAAATAAAAAATCGGTTAATATTTCTATAAAACAATTACATGCACATAATCATTGTCTACTTTTATTTTTAACTATTAATATTGTGTAACTTCTAACGTGGGACAAAAATTGATCCAAGTTTAATAAAGTCACGGAGGTCGCAAGGTGAAAAAAGTAGTGAGGTGTATGAAATTAGCGGCCCCTTAAGTAGTATTTCAAACTCATTTTGATAAAATCAAGTGGGTCTAAAATCGAACATTTTTTAGGAAAGGCCCTGAAATAATTTATTTTAATGAAACTTTTGTTGCATTTTTCATACATTGACAAAACTGGACTATTGCTCAGCATGGATAAAAACGTGTGTGATGGATTTCAAACACTAGCTAATCAAATCAAGATGATTTTGTTCAAAGTATGACGACATTTCTTGTACCGTTTTCTAAAAATTAGTATTTTTATCATCATTTTACACCTACTACTCGACGTTTGAAAGGAAAAACGATTTTTCAGTAATTCTCTGCTTGTGAGGGAAAAGGAGAAGTTATAACTAAAACTTAAAAAAAAAAAAAAGCCAAACAGAGGCAGGGCTTGATTAAGATACTGGGAGCCCCCAAAACAAGTATTGGGGGTCTCTGTAATTCAACCATACAATTTCAACCATTAGTTAAAGCAGTTTGGGCCCCCTGGACCATGGCCTACTTGCCCTATTCAGGGGGAAGGAGAACTAAGTTAAAGTTTACTTCGAAAAAGGTTACATAAAACTTAATCTTTTTAGTCTTTCGTTCTGAAATATATATAGAAATATATATATTCTGAAATATATATATGATAGGATGCCTTCGTCCTTTTTTTACTCATCATAATGAAATTATAGTTAGCTTGCCAGCAAGTTAAGTACAGAACTTCAACTGCTTTACTTCAATGCTTTTTAGCAGTTTTGTCCACCCCGGAACAAACCGCTGGAAAAAACCCTCCCATGCAAAATGTCATTTTGTCCATTTCGTCAACTGTTTTAGTAAGCTGAAAGTTTTTAGTTAAAAATTTGAAGTTTGAGAATAATAAATAATTAATATACTTTTATTCAAGTAATATTTTAATTTAAAAGTAGCATACATAAATATGTATGTAAACAATTGATTGTAACACATTTTAAGATGAGAATAAAAAAAGTAAGGTCAGTTGAAATTTATGTAAGTGCACATAAAATCAAATGAATGCTAATAATTTATAATGCATGTAGTTGCATTTATAAAAATAAACACATCAGCTGTAAATTTTAAGATGTTTATGTGTGATATGGAGGTTTATTGCCCATAATAAATGCATTTATAAATTTAAAGAGTACAAATAAGAAGTTTTTAAAGTGTGGAATCTCAAAACATTAAAAATCATATTTAAAAAAAAAAAAAAAAAAACTACTTGATACCAATAAAGGAAATGTTGACAAGAAGAGAAATCTGTTCTAGTAATACAAATGTAATGATCAGCAACAGGCTCTGAAACCCAGCTAGGTTGTTTCTAGTCAATTTATTAGTCCTAAATTAAAATAATTGGCCCCTTTAAAGCTATCTACCCCCTTGCTGACTATAGCCTCTTCCAGTACACTGTTCTTAGAACCCACAACCCTACTAAAGTAGTAACTTTTCTTCGTTTGTATGACATTAACGTATCCATAAAAACATACAGAGTACATAAATATCAGTGGCATAGCCAGGATTCTAATTTGGGGGGGGGCAGTCGATTTTATTAAGGTACTACCACATTAATTATTTTTCATCAAATCGTGAATTACGTTATTAAAAATAGATTTCATCATGCATTATCAGGGTGGCGACAGATCAGGGAAAAGTCAGGGAACTTTATTAATCGGGGAAATATCAGGGAATTTCGAAAAAATAACAAAAAATCGGGGAAAATTGATTTTATGAAGAAAAAAATTTTTTTTTTTTGCTTTACAAAATTAAGTAATCTAATTCCCTACGCATTTTTTGCTAATTATCTGTGCCAAAAAAAATAAATAAATAAATAAAATTAATGAGGTGCAATTATACACTGCCGCATATTTATGCATCTTTTTTCATCAACGTCAAAGTATTGAATCTTACTTATTTACCACAAGATGAACTTCCTAAAATTGCCTCGGTGTCTGTTAGGTTGTTTATTTTACTTAGCTTGAAATGTCCTTTCACGCTTTCAATGCTACGTAAAATAAACAACCATACAGGCAAAGAGGAAGCCTTCATTAATGCCTTAGCTCCTTTGCCTTTATTCCATTGTCTCGAAGTGATTAGCGTACTGTAATCAAGTTTTCAAGAAGAAATCGTTGGTTTTTGAATTAATACTGATAAAAGCGTAAAAGTTATTACTTTGCGTTTTTAATTTAATTGCTAAAATTTAACTTTCAACCAAAAAAACTTAAGTTGTATTCTTCTTTTATATATTTTGAAATTAACTAATTTCTTTTTTTTTTCTTGCATTTCAAAGTTGTTTGTTACAAAAGCAAATCTAAGCCTTTTTTTGGTTACTTACTGAAATCATTTGAAATAGAGTTAACTTGTGTAATTAAGTAAATATCTTTTTTTTTATTGTTAAAATGCTGTAGTCATTCATTAAAACCTATGTTCTTGATTAGAGAAAAACTCCCTATGAATGGATGTTAAATGGCTTCATCTGTTTTGCATAAATATGTCAATTAGTTACATAAGAATAACTATATTACTTCTATTCTTTCACTATTACTTGTTATTCTTGCAACAATTATTATACTGTTTGAAAATTTAGTTCAAAACAATTTCAATTACTTTTTAGTTCTATTGTAAATACACATATGTTCTTAAGAGTGATTTTAATAGTTTCTTAAAATTCTTATGCTAAGTGGTTTCTGGAAGTAAAGTTTTTTTTTTTTTTTTAATTTTCTATAATCTTTCTGTGTAGAAAAATTTAATATACTGTTTTGTAGGGGTTTTTTTTTCCTAAAAAATTGACTTGATATGTTTTTTTTAAAACCATTTTATTAAAAAAAGTAGCATCTTTTTAAAATATATCTTTAGTTCAACAACTTTACACAACTTAAAACGTTTAAAATACTGCATTTTATACAAATATACAATGGATTTCAAGTAAAGCAAAGAAAGGAAACCATTATCATTGGTAACGTAAATTAGGGAAATTTGGGGAACTTAATCAGGGAAAAGTCAGGGAACTTTTTTTCACAGTTCCTGTCGCCACCCTGATTATGCGCATTATAGATTATTACTAATTATTCATTAAAAATCAATAAAAATGAATTGCACCCATATTTGTGGTGCTGGATATTTTCAATGATAAATAACATCAAGATTAATGCACCAGTAATATGCTAAAAAATGTAAGTATTTTTAATTTGTAATCAGAAATAATGAAATGTGTTCTCCACTACCTCTGCAGAATCACATGTACTGTTGGTGTCTTTCGGCGTTATGGAGAAAACAATAAAATATAATTGTTTTTCTTTTTTTATCACTCATTTTGAAAAGAACCGATAGTTGAATTAGATAATAGTCAACAGTTCTAAACAAGAGAAAGGCTGAAACAGAAGGGTTAACTATTAATTATATTCATTAGTGGTGATCGAAATAAATTAAAATAAGTTAAAGTTGAATTCATATTACTAGTTAGAAGAATTGATCAAAAATTTAAGTTAATGGAAAAGGTGTTGTTTAAAATGTTAAAATCTAAAATTAAATCCAAAACACTAACACTAAATTGTTGGCAACTATCCCTTAGCCTACGAAAAATTCTATTGTTTGGGAAGTTAAGTTTTCATCAATATGAGTTTAAACATTATAGCATGCCGTTAGAAATTTAAAATTTAATTTTATAAATTATCGAAACGAAAGGAAATCGAAGAGTCCACTGTTCTTACAGGAACTCGAAAAATGTGGATGTTGTGAACTCAAAAACAAAATATATATCTTTACTAATAATAAAGCTGAAAGTCCCTCCATCTGTCAGGATCTCTGTGACGCGCCTAGCGCCTAGATCGTTCGGCCGATTTTTATGAAATTTGGCAAAGTTGGTTTGTAGCATGGGGTGTGCGCCACGAGGCGATTTTTCGAAAATTCGATGTGGTTTTTTTTCTATTCCAATTTTGATCTTTACTAATAATAAAGCTGAAAGTCCCTCTGTCTGTCAGGATCTCTGTGACGCGCATAGCGCCTAGACCGTTCGGCCGATTTTCATGAAATTTGGCACAAAGTTAGTTTGTAGCATGGGGGTGTGCACCTCAAAACGATTTTTCGAAAATTTGACGTGGCTCTTTTTCTTTTCCAATTTTAAGAACAAAATTTTCATAAGATGGACAAGTAAATTACGAAATTATCATAACGTGGCACCGTAACATGGGCACAAGCCAATTGGCGAGAAAATTCACCATACATTATTTGTAAACATACAGGCGAACCAAAAGATCTTTTAATTTTTCTATTATGGGCAAAGCCGTGCGGGTACCACTAGTGTTCCATAAAATTGTGTAAAATCATTTTCATCAAGTATTAAATAAAAACTATATTCATGATTAGTATCTACCCTTGATCAATTGAAACAAGATTTGGATCAAATTTAAATAGTTTAGTTTACTAAGGAAATATCGAGAAGGCTTCAATCAGCAGTTCAATTTTTTTATTTATTTATAATTATTCTTAGAATCCGGTAAGAGATCTAAAGAAAACATTAGATTTGATATCTAAATTGAAATCTAAAGAAACTAATCTTTTTAATTATCTCATCAGTTAAAAGAGAGCTGATGAAGAAGGAAGCTGCGTAAAATAATATTTGTTTAACAACTAAAATAAACAGAACAGGAGCTATTATGTACCATTAATTACTTCGCTGTTAGTATAGAATTGGTAAAATATATTTCAAAGGCTCCATTCTGAATTTTATGATGCTTAAGAAAAATATTTAGACGTATTTAAATAAAATTTAGGGAAAAGAAACTCACATTAAACTGAATTATAAATATTATGTATTATGTTAATGAATTCTTTTGTTGGTCACAAAGTCTGAAGTTTTCTTGCTCCACTTCCCCAATAAAAAAAAATAACTGTTTGGTTAAATGTGCAGCTCTATTCATTTTTATTTGAATTGTCGTATGGTTTGTAAAAAAAAATTCCGCTATTTGTTTTTAAATCTGAAAGGTAATTCAAATTTATTGAATTGTAAAGTTAACTAGAATTATTAGCTAAACCTAATTTTCTTTTTTTGTGTCAATCAACCAATTTTTTTTTACTTATTCTATTTTATTTTATTATTTTTTTTTTTGTTAGTTTATATAAATTTCGAATAATGCGGTATCGGCAGTAGCGAAATTAGTTACTTGTTAAAATGATACTTCAAAAAAAAAAAAAAAAAAGAGTCATTTTGTCGACTATTTGCAAATAAGGAGCACAAAAATTGTGAACTTAGAGGGACAAAAGCAAACTCTCATTCTTAAGAATGAAATATCATAAAATAATTAAATTCAAAATAAATAAATAAATAAAAAGCTCAATAAGTATAAACAGTCGTTTTTTTTTCTAAATCAAAGAATCTTTTTCTTTAGCCTCAAGCATAAGTACAAAATATTTTATTCGTGGCAATCTTGATGGGATATGCATTTTTCAATGTAAAAGTAGATAAAATAAAAAATCTCCTCTCGAAATTTTACATATAATTTTTTCTTGAAACCAAACCCTCCCCCCCCAACCCCTTCGTTTTTTAAAATAACAGCAATGAAATATGAAATAAAAAGTTAGCAGTTTAATAAAATATTGCAGGATAACCTACCTCATTAATTTGTAGAATCCATCAAAAATTTCTCTTTGTGCACGCTTTTTCCTTCTAAACTGAAAGAGAACTTTAACGCATAGCGGAATCAAAAATAAAACTTGGTTTTGGGTAGAGAACCAAAAACCGACTGATTCTTATCCCACTACATCCAAATAAATTTCTCCCTTCCGTTATTATACAGTGTTTAAACTAATGTTTTCTGAAAAACTATCCCCCTCCACTGTATACTTTTTATAGGTGCTTCAGGGCAAAAAGACCGAGCCAAGAAGGAACAATTTGGAAGTTTTATTAGGCATCAATCTTCAAGAGGAAGTGTCAATGAATTTCTGTGACATGTTGTCGATTTGGGTAATTTGCGCTTTCATAAGAGCCGAAAGCACTTCTGTGGGAGGTTCCGTGGTGTAGTCTGGTGATTAGTGCTATCTGTTTAGTATTGTTCAGCCCGAGGATAGGAGTAGTGTTACAGAGTGTGGGTGGCGCAGACAATCTATCTGACAGATAACTGGAAGTAAAACTGGGCCATTATCAATTTAGACGCCGCCATTCCTAAAGCATTCATTGCATATAATAAAGGGCCACAATCATTAGACACGGGAGTCAACTAGTCATCCGACAAGATCCAGCACGGATAGCTCAGGCGACTTGAAGCGGTGATATCAAAGGCGATGAAGCTCTATTTGCAATAACACTTGAAATTTTGCCCCATCCAAGCCTTGGTTTCTCGGAGATTTGGGAGGGAGGACTTTAGGTGGAAATAATTGCCTCCTCTCTCCTTGACTTACAGAAACATAATGTACTTTGTTGGTGTCTGGTATGTTTTTTTTTTGTATTCTCCCCCCCCCCCGTCTACACCACTGCTGTCATACAAACAATTTTTTAACCAACTTTTTCGCCACCAAAAGTTGGTTAAAAAATCATTTTTACATGAAATATTACTATGTCAATAACGAAAATTTCGGGGGGGGGGGGCTGGTAGGCCCCCCTGGCTACGCCACTGATAAATACTATGGGGTGACATCAATAAAAACTCAAAAAAGTAACAGTAAAATGTTTTTAGTCTATAAATCTTCGTTTTGTATGTACAGTGGCTCGCAAAAGTGTTTCTACACCTACGACTTTCAATGAAATCAGACCCTATCCATTGGTTATTATTTGGTATTTCAGAATAGGTATTTAATTATAAGATCTATGATCAATTTTCTATAAAACTACATGAAAGTTTTTCAAAAAATATTAAAACTAATTTTTTTAAACCGAAAAGTGCTGGAAATTTTATTTCGCAAAAGTCTTTGTACACTTTAAAAAATGTCTATAATATATTATTGAATAGTCTAACTTTTTATTAAGTCATTATTTAGTAGAATATCATGCAGTATCAACAACACCTTTTAAGCGTCTTTGAATAGATTTTTTCTTTCTTTCTTTTTTTTGGTTAATTTCCGAGTAAGTGTTCAACCACACTTTGAGTCTTACTGTTTCTAGCTCTATTTTCGTTTCAAAGCCGTGTTTTCATAATCTAGCCTCCTGATATCTCTAAATATGTTACATCAAGTTCAAATCTGGAGATTTAAGGGGTAATTTCTGAACTCTAGGACAGTCTTGCGTTAAGTTTCTTGATACTCTTAAGCAACTAGAAAGTGAATGACAACAGGAGGGGGAGGAGGAAGCTTATGTGGTGCGGACTTGGAAATTGAAATTATTAGCGGTGTAGTGCTGTGCAGCCCTTTTTTCTCATTCGTAAGGTGCAGCACTACTTTGGGAGGGGGGGGGGACACAGTGTAAAGTATCTGCATATTAAGCTCAAAGATAAGCATTCTGCGATAGAGAACAGCTATTGGCCATCCAAGACAAAAAATACTCCAGCGACCGAATGTCCTCGCCTATTACCATCCTGAAGACAAAAACCTAAGTCATCAGAAAGCTGAAGCACGGTTAAAAGGACCAAATAATTTTTTTTTAAACATACAAATCCTAGTCTAAAAATCTTCTATCAGAATGTTGTTTAAAATTATTCAAAATCCAAAAAAAGATTGAAAAAAAAGGGCAAGAAGCAGGCGATTTTTTTCAAGAAAGCGGATTTCAAAAAAAAGCCATATTTCTCGAATTTAGCTCAAAAAAAAAAAAAAAAAGCCAATCTGGCAACCTGCTTACTTTTTTGTAATCTATCTACCCATGCAAGGAATTGTTTGCTTGGATTCAATTCTGAGAAAGTGCCAACTGCGATCTCTTATCATTGGGTAAGAGTTTTGTTGTCATGGCAACACGCTTTCATTTCCTATCGTGCATGGCTGCAGTTTTCTTTCCTTTGCCTTTGACTTTTCTGGGGAAATCGTCGTTTAAGCAACATTTTGTAACTTATTTTCAATAAAAGTCAATGTAAGAAAAAATTTATAAAATTCATACTTCCTGTCAATTATGAGCATACAAGTGAGAAATGAAAATTATTTTTGGAAGACTCAAGCTTTGTTTGGTTTGCCTGGGAAGACCTCACGTCACTGATAAACCCCCAAAAATGCAACATATTTTGACTTTGATTTTTGAGTTATTAGTTTTTGTGAACCCAACACTTTTAAATAGTGCTAATTTTGGAATCTGGTAAAACATTTTTCAAGTGGATACTGGGCATAGAATAATTTCTGCTGGAAAATCTTCATCAGCAACATGTAAATTTAAACTATAAACCTCTCAAGAAACGTTACCTGTAATCTTTTAAGCATACATTTTATGTTTTTTTTTTTTCTTCAGTTATTGCTTTTATTTTGAGATTTCGGTTTTTTTAATTTCTTTAGTTGACTTTAAATGTATTTCTCACTGAGCCTAGTTTGAATTCTGTGTTAAACGGCCTGTTAAGTTCGCCACAAAATGTCATATTTTCCCTTCCCCATTTTTATAGGGCTATAAAAAGAATTTCTTTTACACGTTTATTTTATTGATACGAAATTTGCACCAGTTTTACAGACAGAACTTTCTAAGGCTTCAAGTTCGCAAAAATCATTCGTAATGCCGAACAAAAACTATCTGTTGTTTTGGAAGGTTCTAGAATTTTTATTTTCGATTCGTATCCTTGAACATTCAATTCAATTCATTTTATTTCAATCAGGGTAGTATTTTTTTTTTACAAAAATGCATTTCACAGATAAAATAAAAGAAATTACAAACAGAAATATATTTCACCCTGTCTATAAATTTTTGCTTTATTCTCTGGGCTAAGAGCTACCTAGAATGTATTTAAAATGTTAAAATTTTATTAAATTATCTAAGCAATTACTTATCAGCATGACAAACGTTACAAATTGATTGTGACGAGCGGAATCGCTTGAAACAAGCACTGTATCTTTCGAAAGTTTAGTTCAATAACAAATAAATAAAATTTGTATTTTGAAATAATTTAATTTTTTAATGTCACTGTATAGTATTTTGTAATTTTCAGAACAATTAACTCAATTTTTTAACACATATTTGTAGAATTTTCTTGGTTTGTAGGTTATGGAAAAAACAGAGGCTCAAAAAAAAAAAAAAAAAAAAAAAAGTTAAAGTGTAGCAAGAATGGCAGGTAAATAAAAAGAAAATGACAGGAAAAAAGCAGCAGGATGTATGCAAATATTACCACAAAATAATAATCTATACATATAATAAAATAAGATGTTTGTGTGTGTGTGTGTGTTTGTGGCGCGCATCCCAGGAAAACGGTAAGGCCTAGAAAGATGAAATTTGGTATACAGGTGCAGTTTTTGCTGAAAAAGTGCACCTCGGGCTTCGATTTTTGATATTTTTATTAGAAAAAAGTTATTTAATGTTTTATGCGTTTTTTTGCACTTTTTAGTACTTTTTACCTCACAGACCCCGAACCAATCGCACCACACAAATATTTTTTGTACTATAATGTAGGAAATTTAGTTTTAAATATGATGATTGAAAAAATTTTGAAGATAGAGCAATTTTTGTATTTTTTATTGATTTTTGAAAAAACCTTTATTTTACATTTTTTCTGGGTTTAGTTTTTTTCGAAACCCATCCTGCGACAAGTATTGAACCCTCAATTCTAAAATTTTAGTTGGTAATAGTAAAAACATTCCGCCCCCTTCAGAAGAAAAAAGTTTTGAAAAATACGCAATAGTTTTTTTTTTACAATTTTTTTAATGGCAGAACACAACGCGCGCTGTTCGCTTGCCGGCTGAGTTCCGAGTTTACCTCATCACGTGATCCAACTGAAATCGTTTGCCTTCTCTTCACCTTTTTTTTTGCAAGCGCTACTTTTTGAACACTACGGGGAACAAAGAGCTTTTATTTTTGAGGGCTATTTTGATTACATAAAGTCCGCGATTTTTTGCATGATCTTCGTTTCTGTTACGAATTGGCGGTTAGGTTAGGTAGATACAGAGATAGATAGAGGTTGAGTGGACAAAAAATGTTTTTGTTTTCGAATTAATACTTATATAAATAAAAAAAGATTGTACTTGTGAGCATTATGTGTAGTGAAATTTAGACTTACTACACCGCTAGTAGAAGTGAACTTGCAAGTAAAAATGTCCATAGCCTGAAGTTGGAAAGAAAAACACGTGAAGCATTTTTCCTCATGGAAAATCTGTATTTATTATCCACAAAGGATTACTTAAGTTGACGAACAACATCTTCATTGATATTAAAAAACATTTAGAAGAATAGACAAAGATTAGCCGCTAAAATACAACGATACATTCAGTTTTTACGAACATGCTGATTCCAAGGAATATATGGCATTAACGTAACATACAAAAATAAGCCTAAAGGCGTTTTAAGACTTTGAAATAGACATCACGTTGTATTACGCCCTGCCAGGAGTAAAGGGCACTGGCAGACATCACGAAATCACGTACAACACATTTTGCGGCTATGTGAGGTGAGAGAGAGCGAAAAAGATCGCTCGAAGTATTTAAAGGTCTTCACATGGCTGTCAAATTAAGAATATGCAAAATATAAGATGTGTTGCCAATGCAAGAAAGTTAAAGATATGTTGCCAATCAAAAAGTAACTCAATCTACAAAAAATTCTCGCGGTTATAAGATACAATGAACTGGTGACTCGGTTCACCCAAAAGTTCATTCACTTGACTGAGTCATTGCAACCGATCGCACACATGACGTCACAACGTGATGCAATGTTTACATCGAAAAAGGATTGATACTGCATGATGCAAAAACGTTTTTTTTTTTTCAAATTAAGTGATTCTTTCACGTTTTGTGAAAGTTTAAATTAAAAATCTAACAAGCGGCCCCATTTTTGCAACATGCACAACAATCAGAAAAATTCACAATAAATTCAAATTGACAAAGTCACCATTGAATTTCACAAAAATTTTACACACCCAAAAAGTTGAAATTTAGGTTATATATTTTTCCCCCCAAAAATAATGTCACAAAAATGTCCAAGTTGAGATTTGGTATAAGGTTTTGTCAAAGCATCAGCTAAATTTAATTTAGAACTCACATACATTAATTTAAACAATTTTTCATTTACTAGATTTCTCAAAAAATGATACTTGATATCAATATGTTTACTTCTTTGATTTTGTATAGGACTTTTGGAAAAATCTATTGCAGCAATGTTGTCACAAAATATTTCACAATTTTTCAAAATTAAATTCAAATTTTCATTTTTTAAAATTTTTATGATCCAGACAAATTCTTTAGCAGCCTCTGTCAAAGTGACATATTCGGCTTCCATAGTGGAAAGAGCAATACATTTATGCTTAAAGGTTTTCCACATGATAGGTGCATTATCTAGCAAAATGATGTAACCTCCTATTGAAACCCTATCATCTCTACTAGCTGCCCAATCTGAATCAGAATAACATTTAATATTTAAATTTGAAATATTTGATAACTTCAATTTAAGATTTTTCGTATACAAAACATAACCAAGGAGACGAAGTAAACCATGCCAATGTTTTTCACCATAATTAGATTGAAATTGGGAAAATATATTCAAAGCATATGTTATGTCGGGACGAGTTCTACTAGCCAAAAAGGATAAACAGCCAATTAAATTTCGATATGGTAAAGAATTACATTTATCTATTTCTAACTTACTAGTAGGCGAATCAATTTTTGAATAAACCACCCCAACCGAAATAGGAACATTACTAATTGGAATATTATAGCTAGAATACAACTCAACAATTTTATTAATATATGTTGTCTGATGAATATACCAATTACCATCAATGTTTTGAAATTCAACACCCAGAAGTTTTCTTATTTCACCCAAAATTTTTAATTCAAAATGATTTCTTAAAAAATTTACAATTTCATTCAAATCAGATTTTAGTTTGCCAAAAAGTATGATATCATCAACATAAAAAAGAAGAATAACCTTATTTTTATATATGTAACAACAATTACACCAATCTAAACTAGAAAAGTTCATTTTCAAAAGTGTTTCATGGAGTTGATAGTACCACATTCTGCCACTTTGGTGTAAACCGTACAAAGCTTTCTTTAACAAACAAACTTTACCAGGCTCTAGTACATATCCACTAGGTTGTTTCATATATACATTAGTATCCAAATTAGCATACAAATAAGCGTTATTTATGTCTACATGCAGATGACACCATTTAAAAAGACATACAAAAATACAGAAAAACAATCTGATTATAGAAAAATCAATGACTGGGCTAAAAACTTCTTGGAATGATTCTCCAGCTTCCTGAAGATAACCTTGGGCACATAATCGAGCACGGTATTTCACAATATTCCCTTGCTGATCTTCTTTTACCGTATATACCCACCGATTTCCCAAAATTTTACTATGTTCAGGTGGATCCACTAACTCCCATACACCGCGATTATAAATGGTTTGTATTTCCTGATCCATCGCGTTAATCCAATGTTTAGATTCCCTAGAATTAATGGCTTCTTTAAAATTTAATGGAAGTTTAATTTCAGCAAGATTTCCCTCTAAAATTTCTATTACCTTTCCCTCTTTTAAATTTTTGCCCGAAAAGTCAAAATATGATTCATCAAATTCAATTTTGTTATCATTACAATATTTAATAACTTCATTTAAAGAGCGCAAGCGAATATTTGAACCTTCAATCCTATAGTAAATATCAGTTCTATCACCTGATGGTCTAGGAACAGCTTGACGCAACCAATTAATTTCGGAACAAGGTTTTAATTCTTCACTAGGACTATCACTGGAAAGCTCATCCACTCCCTGATTTGAAGTTACAGGATATTCATAATCAAAATTGTCAGGTAAGTATTTCATAACCTTTGGACTACTTGATCCAGAACCTAGTACAACATCTGCCCCTTTAGTTCCCTCATCAAAACTGACATTACATGTTTCTATGATTCTTTGTTCGTCTTCCAGCCAGACACGATAACCTCTAGTATTTTGAGCGTAACCTAACAAAATTCCTGGTTTAGATTTATCGTCCAATTTCTTTCTTTTCTGGCTTGGAACATTTACAAAAGTTAAACAGCCAAAAGTTCTAAGATGTTTCACGCTAGGCTTTTTATTGAAAAACAGTTCAAACGGGGTATGATTGCTCCCATGACAAGACCTATTCCAAACATAAGAAAAACAAAATGCAGCTTCCCCCCAGAATTTCGAAGGTAAGTTACTCTCTTTTAAAAGTGCTCTAACTCCCCCCATTAATGTCTGGTTAAACCGTTCAATTATGCCATTCATCATTGGTGTGTAGGGATTAGTTTTCTCATGCCTAATGCCACGGTTATTCAAGAAAATTTCAAAATTTTGATTGCAAAATTCTTTCCCCCCATCTGTACGAATTGATTTAATTTTCCTCCCTAAAAGCCTTTCATTACGATTTAAAAATCTTACAAAAATATTGAAAACATCAGACTTCAATTTCATAGGGTATACAGCAACGCGTTTTGAAAAATCGTCCATAATGGATAAATAATATTTCTCTCCCCTCAAAGTTAAATTTGGGACTTCACCTACATCCATGTGTATAAGCTCTAAAGGTTTAGAAGATCTCACGGCCCCAATCGATTTAAAAGAAATACTCCTAGCTTTAGTATATTTACAAATTTCACAATAGTTAACATTTTTATTCAATTCAGGAAGACCTCTAACACTATTGTTTTTGCTAGTTCTAGAAATATATTCATAATTAATGTGACAATATCTCTTGTGCCATAAATCTTCAGGTGAAATTTTACCAATTTTTTCAGAAATGTTACAAACAGGTTCAGAATTATCACAATGTTCACTATTTTTCAAATACAAATATCTATTAGGCTTAAAGAAATATAAATTTATGTCATTTCTACGCTTTGCATAAAATAATTGATTCCAATTTTTGTCATAAACTTTAAGAATGGTATTATGACCAACAAATTTGTTACCTTCCTGTTCCAATTTAGATAATGACAATAAATTACGACGGATTTCAGGATTGTACAGAACATCTTTCAAGATAATTTTCCTATGTCTACCATTAATTTTGACCAACAATTGAATTGTACCAATCCCTAAAATATTGCTTTGTTTACCGTCAACAGCCATAGACATTTTTAAGTTATTAACTGGTCTAAAATCAGAGAAAAGATTTTTATTTTTAGTGACATGTGACGTAGCTCCAGAATCGGCAATCCACGTTATATCTGAATCAGATGAAGTAATATTCAAAGCTTCTGACTCATTAATTTCACTCACATTATGTTGAGAATTAGAAGACCCTTGAGAAAAATTTTTAGAATTTAACTTTGCCTTAAATTTAAAACAATCAACCTTTTTATGCCCAAAAATCCCACAAAAATTACATTTCCCTTTAAATCTATTTTTACTAAAATTTGACACAGGTTTACAACTACTTTTACAAGGATGGATCTTACCGGCAGGTAGCGAATTCGGAACGGTCACATACACAGCAGGTGTCTGTAGTGGAACGTTCATTTCAGAAATTCTATTTGCTTCGAGCAACAGTTCTTGTTCTATTTTCAATGGGGTAAAGTCCACGTCAGACCATCTGTAGATTTGCTGTACAATGGATGCAAACTCAGGGGGTAAACTCCGGATATACTGGAAACCTATGTAAAGGTCGGACATCGCATGGCCAACTTCTTTTAATTGTGACGCGGCTGCTTTCACTCGGCAGATGAAAAGACCAACCGTTTCTCCGTCTTGAAACTTGACTTGAAAAAACTTATCCAACAGGGATATTAATCTGGCACGGGTGTCAGGTTCAAAATACTTGCACAAGATTTCCCAAGCTATCTTTCCTTCAGTAGTGCATTCGATGAGAGGCTTGAATTCTTCTGACAGGAACTGATAAATAGTAGTATAAGCTCGAGTTCTTCTAAGATTCAATTCCGCTTTATCTCGGAACGTCAATTTTTCTTCTTCAGGTTTCTTTTCTTTTTCGTCAGCTTCGATGAATTCCCAGCTGCCCGAATGACGCAAGACAACTTGTATGTTTCTCTTCCAAGTATTCCAATTATTGGCATTTAGTAAAGGTATTGTAGGGACTTCCATACTTTCAAAAATTTCACGATGTTTTAAAAATTCTTCAGAGCATAAAACTTCAAATTTTCCAAGTTCTTCAGGTTATGGCCAGGAATTGCAAAGTCCAGGTGACCTGGGCCCATAACCACTTGTGAGCATTATGTGTAGTGAAATTTAGACTTACTACACCGCTAGTAGAAGTGAACTTGCAAGTAAAAATGTCCATAGCCTGAAGTTGGAAAGAAAAACACGTGAAGCATTTTTCCTCATGGAAAATCTGTATTTATTATCCACAAAGGATTACTTAAGTTGACGAACAACATCTTCATTGATATTAAAAAACATTTAGAAGAATAGACAAAGATTAGCCGCTAAAATACAACGATACATTCAGTTTTTACGAACATGCTGATTCCAAGGAATATATGGCATTAACGTAACATACAAAAATAAGCCTAAAGGCGTTTTAAGACTTTGAAATAGACATCACGTTGTATTACGCCCTGCCAGGAGTAAAGGGCACTGGCAGACATCACGAAATCACGTACAACACATTTTGCGGCTATGTGAGGTGAGAGAGAGAGAGCGAAAAAGATCGCTCGAAGTATTTAAAGGTCTTCACATGGCTGTCAAATTACGTTCGGTTAGGGACCGAAAGATTGTGAAAGCGTCAGGGTGAAATAGTGCAATATCTTCGCTTTTCTACTTGATTTTCTTATCGTTCATGCTGCCATCTAGTGAACAAATGTATGAATATCAATCAATATTAATTATAAAATAAGGTTGCAAAGCCATTAAAGTTGTCTTCTTTTTTGTTCCGTATTAATTTATTCTTTGTAATTAGAGAAAATATAAATATTTGAAGAATTAAAAAGGTTACATTTAGCGTTTATGATTTAAAAAAATCAAAAATAGACTTTTTCATTTACATACATAATTATTTACTTTAGTGCAATCTTATAAATAAAAAAGAGAAGAAGAATGTATTATTTTTGGTTGTATTTGGTGTAAATGGGTGAATAAATAAATTTTCAAATTTATTAATATATAAGCATTATAAAATTCAAATTGCCTATAATTGTTAATAAAAATTAAAATTATTCAAACGGACAGGAATAAAGTAGTATTATTAAACGTTTTTTCATTAGGGTTATTCTGAATAAATATATTGTGCATTTGCATGAAATAGACTTAAGATATGTAAGAGCTACGATTCATAAAAAGAGTAATTTAAAATTGGACGACAAACATTGGACGTTCTTGGGAATTGGTATTTGTTACATTCAGATGAGGATGTAAAATTAATCCTCTGAACAAAAAAATTCATGTAACCTCAACTGATGAAAGTACTCAATAAACTTCGGTAAAAAAATATTTTAGAAATGAATGAAAAAAGTATTGATGGAATTATTTTCTTCCTATTCATTTACTTTTTACACTTAGTATTTATTCATAATTAATGCCAGTTGAAAAATAACTATGTACAATAGAATAAAAGTTATTAAACTAGTTTGTTGTTAATCATATCTTTAAAAAGTGAAAAGGTGCTGAAGAAATTTCAGTTAATTAAAAGTGAGCAACAAAAATTTTTAATTGAAAAAAAAATTCAAATTCGTTTACAACAAGTTTAATGATGAACATATCAGTTTAAAATATGAATTTCAGTCTAACATCAAATACAAAAAAAAAAAAAAAAAAAGCGCTCAAACATTTTAGATGGCAAGACGCTCATATGTGAAACATTTTCTATGTTGAAATTCTATATGAAAATAGCTTTATTGTAATAATGATATAGGGTATTAGAAATGACTACTTAACATCAGGGTTTGTGATTTTTTAATTTTCTTTTTTAATCAAAAAACTCGGACTTTTTCATTCAGATTTTTTTAAACCGTGAAACATTTGTAGATTAGGGTTGGTTCGGGGACGTGGATCACTGCGGTAAGTGGGTCACCCCCCCTAAAACTGAAATAGGGATAAAAAACCCTTAAAACTCTCTTCAACTCTTTCAAACTCTTTTGCACAGATCATGTTAAATTTCATCACAGTAATTGGTTTAGCACATATTTGGGATTCGTGAAAATTTTCTAAGTCAGAGCAATTAGTCAAAAAAAAAGAAAAGAAAAATTAATTTGAATTTTGACATCTTGAATTCAAATTATGTTTTTTCGCAATCACGAGTGTGTGTTTGTGTGTGGGGGGTATGTGTGTTTGTGTGTGGAGGGTATGTGTGTTTGTGTGTGGGGGGTATGTGTGTTTGTGTGTAGGGGTATGTGTATGTGTGTAGGCATGTGTGTTTGTGTCTGTGTGCTAGCATAAGTGTGTGGGTAGTTGTGTGTATGAATGTGTGTATGTTTTTTAGTGTGTATGTAGGTGTTGTTGTGTGTGTGTATGTGTGTGTATGTGTGTTCAGGTGTATGTGTGTAGGTTTTTATGTGCATGTGTGCGTGTGTAGTTGTGTATGTATGCGCGTGTGTGTAGGACATGGATGCAACCTGGAGACGGCTTTCGCTATAGGAGCAGCATCGTGAGGAGCCGGTCGACGGTGATGGTGCGGATTGTGGCGGTGGGAAAATAAAATGATAGGACGCCAAAAGCAGTCAAATGAAAGCAATAAGCAATCGTGATTGCTTAAAAAAATCTGAAAAAATTCTTTTTGAGAGTTCAAGCAACATTTTTCAAAGAAGTGTTTCCAGGTTAGCTTTTATTATTTTTATGATAATTGATTTTTTACCTATAGTATAACTTAAAGTTCATACAGCAACAAGAATTTTTGAATAAAATATTATTAATAAGTGTTTAAGAGGAGGGGTCCCACTTACCCCGTACATTTTTGATATACGTGGTAAGTGGGTATTATACACATCTACTAAATAAGTGTGTATTATACCTACCTCCTCACTATGGGGTAGGGTCCCCCTATAATAATGTTAATTTCAAAATAAAGAGCAACTCTGATTAAGTATTTGTATTGGCGAAATACGAGACAACTATGACGACTTAGTATAGGAATTGATGGCTGAGCTAAAAACTGTTAAAGCTGGTGATTATGTATTTGTGAAACGTTCGATTTAAGTAGGTCTAATGTTGGAAGTTGATGTTACAATTAAAAATAGTGTTGAATTTTCAAGAACGAATAGAAATAGTGACACTTTTTATTGGCATTGTGCAGAAGATATTGGGAAAATTACTGAGGATGAAACGATAATGGTTCTTTTTTACAAAGACGCAGTCATTTAGTGTTTCCAATTATTTTTTTTAACTTATAATTTTGGCAAATTTACTCAAATTTATCTTAATCAACTGTATTACGTTCATTAAACACACCTTTATACGTAAAAGTAAAATATATGTCCCTATAGACTTTCAATAAATTTCACAAATAAAATTGCTTTGTTTTTCGTTTTAATATTTTTCGTGATACAGATTTAAAAGACAGTAAATATCTTACATAAATGTTAAAAAAAAAAAAAAAATCACACTAAAAATATACCGCACCGCATTTTTAGATATGCTTTATTTAAATTTAAAATAAAGGGGGTAACCCACTTACTTCTTACTCACGCCCGGCTCCTGGGCTAGGCGGCCACCTAGGGTGGCAGATTTTAGGGGCGGCAAAATTCGAAGTATGAAACTCTGTTCCAGCGCCATAAGATTCACGTCTTCAAGGGTAAAAGTACAAATAATTTAGAGTTTGTATCAGTGCTTGGACATGCAAAGCATAGTTCGGAATATAACTAAAAATTCAATTTAGTTTTAGAGGCTGCAAATTGCGTGGTTTAAAAGTCTTTTGAAAATATTGACATCCGTATCAGTGTTATAAGATGCACTATTTTATTAATGAAAAAGACAACTTAAAGTGTGTACCACAGCTTGGATATGCAAAACCCATATTATTATTTTATATTATGATTATTATTATTCGATGGGGGTGATTGGGGTGCGGCAATAGTCAATGTCGCCTAGGGCGACAGAACTACTAGAGCCGGCCCTGCCTTACTATGGGGTAAGTGGAAGGCCCATCCGATTTTTTAAAAAAATATAATCGTTAAGAATATTTAAAGCATTATTTTAGAAAATAATGAAGAACTTTTGTTTATGAATAATATATAAGATAAAATAAGACAATAAGTTTAAAATTTTTTGCTTCAGAACTTATGCATAAGGTTTCAAAAACGAACTATTCTCAAAAGGGGTCCCACTTACCCCATCCAACCCTACTTTACATTTAAAAACATAATATATTTCCCACACAATAGATGAATAATAGGTATATAAGTAGACCAGTTTTAACACAAATAATGTATTATTCAAAATAAATTTAGCGTTTAAAATTTAAAAAAGGTTCATAGAATTTTTATTTTGATCTTTTGGTGCAAGTCTATAGGCATAGTCCATAGTAAATTTTTATCATAAAATGTCTATACATGTACATTGTGAAAGGTAACCTGCAATTTTTCCCCCAGTCTCTTCTACCCCTTTTTTCAAGCAGTTTTCAAGTATGATTTTCTCCTTTTTTAAACTGAAAACTGTCATACATGATGATAGAAGTTTTTACAATGACAATTAGAAATCCTTCAGAACAAATTTTGACTATCAACCACTAGTTTTCAAATCTAGCTGCTCTGCTCCCCCCCCCCTTCCCCACAGCTACTACCACCAATCCTTCAACTATATACTTCTAGGAAACAGTGGTACCCCTATTTCTATTATTATATGTTTCACATTTTATAGAAGTAAAAATCTTAAAATTTGGCAGTTTTCTATGTTTATCAGCTTAGAGTCGACAACAGTTCTGAAATAGATTTAATTGGGGTGAATAAGGCAATTGTTAAAACTTGATTATAAACCAGTCTGAACTGATGAACCTTTTAGCTTACTCTTAAAATTAGCTTTAGTTCTCTGAATATTCAATAAATTCTTAAGATTCATAAATAAATTATAACGTACAGATAAGATGCGATTTTGTTTAACACTTTGCTTAATCAGGGGTGCCCCTCTTCCTAAAGGGAAAGAGCACACACCCTCTAAATGTCACGAAGTCCCCCCCCCCTATCAAGAGCTTCCCAAAATTGAAAAAAATACTCCTAAAAGCAACCCCTATAAAAATTTCAATGGATCAATCTGCGGCATGACCCTCCCCCCCCCCCCCCTTGGTGGACACCCCTCTCTTAATGATAAGGGTTCCATCATCAGGTACATTTTTAGTGTAAAATAATGTGTTAAACAATTACTTTACTTAATAAGTTTAAAGTCATGGTGTATAAGAAAAAATGCGATTTCTTATATATACCTATTTCCGAAATGTAATTTTGGAATAAAAGCAATATTGCAAGAATAATCTATGTTAGCCAGTTGAAGTTAAGATTGTATAATTCAGTGCAGTTAAATTTAGAGCAATACATTCTAAAAATTCAAATTTAATTAATAAAAATAAAATCAACTGATTTTAATCAATGATTTTGTTAAAACAATTTCTTGATTCAAATCAACGGGTTTTTTTTTCTAAATTACTTTATTTAAATCATGATTTTAATCATAACTTAAATCAAGCTGATTTAAATCGAACACTGCTTAACATTAAGTAAGATTGTCAAGCAGTTAATAATAAGTATTAACAAAATCGAAAGCGTTGTACGGTTCCAAATTATGAACACGTTGAGCATTAAAAAATGATAACAATTAGGATTTAAAAAAATGGTGCTCATATTTTAATATTTTGTTGTCAGTCAAGAATTTTTTTTTGAGTAATCACGATTGCTTATTGCTTTCATTTTGACTGTTTTTGGCGTGCTATCATTTCCCACCGCCACCCTCCGCACCATCACCGTCGACCGGCTCCTCACGATGCTGCTCCTCTAGCGAAAGCCGTCTCCAGGTTGCATCCATGTCCTACACACACGCGCATACATACACAACTACACACACATACACATACACACACATACACCTACACACAAATACACACGCATACATACAGACACCTACACATACATAATACACACACATACACCTACATACACACTCACACACGAAAACATGCATACACACATACACACCAATACTCACACATTCATGCCTGCACACAGACACAAACACGTATGCCTACACACACATACACATACACCCTACACACAAATACCCCGCACGCACAAACACACGCCTACATACACACACTCGTGATTACGAAAAACATAATTTGAATTTAAGATGTCAAAATTCAAATTATTTTTTTTTTTTTTTTTTTTAACGTTTTCTTAAATTAGTTAAGTGCATGCTGGGCAAAGTGACATAGTTCAATTCGTTTACTTATTCAATCATTAACTAACTAACAATTGCCTTATTCACCCCAATTGAATTTATTTAATAACTTTAGTCGACTCTGAGTTGATAAGCATAGAAAATTGTCAAAGTTTAAGAATTTATCTTGAAAAAAGTATAAAAATTATAATTTTAGGAAATATAGTAGCACCAATGTTTCCTAGAAGTATAAATGAATGATTGGTGGTAGTAGCTGGGGAGGGGGGGGGGGCAGACCAGCTAGAGTTGAAACCTAGTAGTAACGAAATTTGTACGCAAGGATTTCTAATTATCATTGTAAAACTTCTATTATCATGTGTGACAGTTTTCTTTTATAAAAAAAAGAAAATTCTGTTTGAAAACTGCGTGAAAAAGGGGAGAGAAGGGATTAGATTGCTATGCACAATGTACAAACATTTTATGATAAAAATTTACTATGAACTATGCCTCTGGACTTGCACTAAAAGATCAATAATGATAATTGATATCTACAAATGTTTCAAGACTAAAAAAAAATCTAAATAAAAAAATCCGAATTTTTTGATTTAAAAAAAATTAAAAAATCCAATCCCTGATGTTAAGTAGTCATTTCTAACCTTTATCATTATCATCACAAACTATTTACATATAGAATTTTAACATAGAAAATGTGTTTCACATATGAGAGTCTTTCACAGTAAAATATTTGAGTGCTTTTGTCTGTAGTTGATGTAAAACTGAAACTCATATTTTTAACTGATATGTTCATCATTAAATTTGCTGTAAACGAATTTGAAGTGTTTTTTTTTTTTCATTCAAAAATTTTCGTTGTTCACTTTTAATTAACATTTTCAGCACCATTTTCATTTTTTTATAATATTATTATCAACAAACTAATTTAATAACTTTTATTCTATTGTAAGAAGTTATTTTCACCTGGCATTAATTCATATGAATGCTAATTGTAAAAAGTAAATGAATAGAAAGAAAATAATTCTATTAATGCTTTTTTTTCCATTTCTAAAGTACGTTTTAGCGAAGTTGACTGAATACTTTCATCAGTTGAGGTTACATGAACTTTTTTGTTCAGAGGATTAATTTTACATCCTCCAAATTGTAACAAATACCAATTCCCAAGAACGTTCAATGTTTGCAATTTTTTCGTCCAATTTTAAATTACTGTTTTCATGAATCGTAGCTATTACATACATTAAGTCTAATTCATGTGAATGCGCAATATACTTATTCAGAATAACGCAAATGAAAAAAAAACCCTTTAATAATGCTCTACCTTATTCTTGTCTATTTGAATAATTTTCCTATTACTAACAATTGCAGGTGATTAGAATTTTATCATGTTAAAATATTACTGAATTTGAAAATTTATTTATTCACCCATTTATACCAAGAGTAGCTAAAAATAACGCATTCTTCTTCTCTTTCCTTAATAAGATTGCACTATCTAATGTAAATAATCATGCATGTAAATGAAAAAGTATTTTTTCATTTTTTTCCACCGTAAACAAAATTATTAGCCTTTTTAATTATTCGAATATTTATATTTTTGCTAATTATAAAGAATAAATGAATACTAAAACAAAGAAAAAAGGAGGACCTCCATTAATAGAGGGCTTTGCAACCTTATTTTTATAATAATTATTGATCGATACTCATACATTTATCCACTAGATGGCAGCATGAACGATAAGAAAATCGTACAGAAAAGCGAAAATATTGCACTATTTCACCCTGACGCTTTCAGAATCTTTCGGTCTCTAACCGAACGTGTCAAATTAAGAATATGCAAAATATAAGATGTGTTGCCAATGCAAGAAAGTTAAAGATATGTTGCCAATCAAAAAGTAACTCAATCTACAAAAAATTCTCGCGGTTATAAGATACAATGAACTGGTGACTCGGTTCACCCAAAAGTTCATTCACTTGACTGAGTCATTGCAACCGATCGCACACATGACGTCACAACGTGATGCAATGTTTACATCGAAAAAGGATTGATACTGCATGATGCAAAAACGTTTTTTTTTTTTCAAATTAAGTGATTCTTTCACGTTTTGTGAAAGTTTAAATTAAAAATCTAACAGTACTGTCAGGAGGTAGATATGCGCAGATCGTATAGATTGATAGATAGACAAATATAGAGTTCGATATAGCAGATGGACAGCAAGAAAGAGGCATGTCCGTCATTTAAGGAATTTCAACGGGGTGTCAGTGCCCCCCTCCCCACACACACCATGACTTTGAAAAAACAATGCTTTCACATAAAAGTGGAAGTGCTTTTTGTTATTTTTCGACAAAATTTGCATGAAGAGTACGTCGTACCCCCTTCTTTAAAAATATTCCAAACGACGGAACTGGAGATAGATCTAGAAAATATTTTATTCAAACTACTAATGATATACATAGATATAGATTGATTGATACCGCCACGAAATTTGTTTAAGCAGCCGCCGAAGGCGGCAACATCGGTGTAAAAAGGCGAATGATAATATTGAGAAAAAAGAGAAAAACATTGATTAATACCGTCGCTAAATTGTCTAAGCAGCCGCCGAAGGCGGCAACTCTGGCGCAAAAAGGCGAATGGCGTAAAAAGACCGACCAGCTGGTCGCCGCAGGCGGCTAGTAATTATAATAAATACGTAAATAAATTAAAAAAAAAAATCTTTAAAAAATCAAGAAGATTGAGCAATCAAAAATAAGATCAGGAGATGAGAATCAATTGCAGGGATGCTAGTAAACTAACTTTGTTTTCAGTTGTAAAATAATGCACTTCACCTTTCTCAACATGCTAAGTTTACAGAAAGGTTCAAAAAGCACGCTCTTCTATGTAGCCCGTTGAAAAAATAGGCTCTTATATGTTATCTTGCTTAATAATAATAATAATATTGGAATCACTGTGGCAGAAATGAAAGTCTAAAAGTTGCATGAAGAAGTTTTCTTGAAAAAACATTCCTTACAATTGATTTTGTTTTCGTAAAGTTTACATTTCTTGATAGTTTTCTGGAAAAAGAAGCTCCGCTTGTGAGTGATTAAAAAAAAAAATGTGCGTTGTAAAGACTCACGATAGAAATAAAACTTTTATCGTTTCTTTTTTACATTCTAAACTCATTTCACCTGTACGTTTTCTCTCAGGTCTAGCTCTTGTTCTTTCTATGCCTGATTTAGTCATATTCACAAGATGATTGTATATTTTAATGAGGAAAATAGATTATAAATGTTAAGAAAATTTTAAAAAATCCAAAATCCGCTTTTTAACTATTGCCAAGCAATAAAAAGTAATAGTTATAATAAAGTTAATTTTGATAATAAAAATTAACAAACTAAATTTAAGGCAAAACCTTAGCAATGTGAATTACACTCTTAAACTAATGACTTGACTTGAATCAAAGAAATTCTCGAAAACCTGCGTTATTTAAAACAGCGGTTCCCAACCTTTTCAGTAGTTCGGCCCACTAGTTTTGTAAAAGCAAAACTTGAGGCCCAGTAACTACCAAATAACTATACAAGTAAAATTTTTAATGGGAAATAAAACTCAAAATGGAACAAGACCAATGAGGTTGGTTTGAAAAGTGGTTTTAAAGTTTGTTTACGCGATACAGTCGAGTTCCGACTTACGCGAGGGATGCTTTCCCAGACTCCTGGCGTAAGTCGAAATTTCGCGTTGTGGAAAAATGTAGGCGTAAAATTTTTTTAGAAACAAGCCAAATTCTTTTAGACACTTGTAAACACCCCTCAAACTGCCTTAAAGCATTCCCGAACTGTACATTACAGTTTCTTACATAAAGACCTGAACTTGTATGGCATTTGAAAAGTAAAAAAAGCTGTTATATTCAATATTAAATGTTTTTAGATGCACAAATTAAATGATCAAAGACTTAAATAAAACTGCACGGTATGCACAGTGTGTAGTAATAATAAAATGCTGCATTGTAACAGTATTGTACAGTAGAAAAAGTAATAATATTTATGAGTTAAAAAATGATGATGATTTATGCCCTATGATCAAATTGTTACCTATTACATTTTTAAATAAGGTTGCTTTGCTTTTATAACATTTCTATTTACGACAACAGCCTTTCTTCCTTATCTCTTTAATTGACAATACAAGAGCAACTTCCATTTTCATAGTACACTTTGCTTCTGCAAGCTTCAATATTGAACTAAGTTCTGAAATTTTACGAAGATCTTTTGGCTCTGATTTTTGAATTGTAGATATGGTAGATACATTCATACTTGTGTCATGCTACCGTCGACGCTTGAGTTGTTCAAGCATATCGAGAATCTTAACCCTTTTTTTTTGTCAGAAACTTTCCTTTTCGTCTCATCTTCACAAACTTTAGATGAAACTGTGCGCTAAGATGCCACTATATTTCCTCAACTTTAATATATAGAATTAAAAAAAAGATAAATAAAAGATATAGAGTGGTTATTTGATACACTAACAGCGCTATGTGTACAATAGTTTGGTGTGGGAACTTGCCCTGTCAGTGATGCTAAAGTGATGTAACAACATTCACGAAATCAGTATTTAGTAGCCAATAACGAAGCGGATACTTCCTTCAGAAACAATTTTTGCTGTGGACGAGGAATTTGCGTTAGCTATAAATTCGTTACTCGTGAAAAATTCGCGTTATAGCCATTTCGGGTAAGTTGAATCGTGTTGTAGCAGGAGTCGACTGTAGTTCAACTCACGAGTATTCATCAATTGAAGTTAAATTCAATTTCTTATGTAATTAAATGGAATCTTATTCAGTAGATTTCATCTTCAATTTTAGAGATGTTCTCTTAATTTTGAAACATATTTTTTATTGCAAGCAGCCACGGAGAACTTTTGAGTGATGGCACATCTCAGTAATGAATTGTCCCGAAAAAATATTAGACCCCAGGATTTATCTTGGCTTTTAGAATCTAGACCAATGTCCACGGCCCAGTACTAAGCTGCCCATGGCATACCTGCCAATCCATCCGGATTTCCCAGAAGTTTTACTGATCTTCATGTTTTTTTCTGTTTTTCCGGTTCTGAGCAAAATTTTCCGCATTTTTCACGTTTTGAAGGAAAAAAATTGTATCTCGCCAATTTTGGCGCTAACAATACTTTTGTGGAACACAGCACCGTGTTTTAGGCCAAGTAGCCAAGGAAAGGTTGCTGTAGGAGAATGGCACGAGAAGAAGTGAGGCAAGATTATGACGTCACTGAGTGATACACAAGGTCCGCAGACCTCCTATTTTTCCCTACTTTTTTAAAATTTTCAAATATTTTCCTGTTTTTTTCCTATTTTTTTCAATACATAAACTTGCTTCCGCCTTTTTACCTATACTACTATATCTTTGTGCACCTTATCCACAGACAGTGGCAGATCCAGACGATCCTGTTGAGAGGGGCGATTGAGTAATAACATCAAGGGGGGGGGGGGACTAATGAAAATAAAATTTAGAAAAAAGTTTAAGAACTGAAGCATGTTTTTTTTATATTTTTTGGAATAATGTGTATCGTTCAAAGAGTTTGAATGAAAGTTATAAGTGTTTCGAGTACCACACACACACCAGAATGAAAAATTGAACAAAAAAGGAGTTTTTATACTAGTATTCTGGATTTATTTAATCTAAACCTTTCAACTTTTGATTCGTTTGAGGACTCGTGAAGTTTTTCCAGCAGATATTCAGGTTCTCAATTGTACTTTTTTCCTTATAAAAGAAAGATTGCAGTATTAAAATGGCATCTCTTTTTACTAGTTTTCGTACCAAATATAATGAAATACTAAAATTGCTTTTATAAATAAAATTTGACTATAGTAATGGATTTGTTGTTCAGTTGTTTAATATTCCCACATAAGTAGGAGTGTTTGCAAGCTCTCCCCCGAAAATGTTTGTTAGAAACGCCATTTTTAGACTATTTGGTGGTTAATAAGAGGAAAGGAAGTTTGGCGGTCCCTTTTCGGAATTTTTTTTGAAATTTAAGGGTATAGTTTCGAAAACATAATTGGTTACTATCTTTGTGTTCTTGAAGGGAAAGGATGAGATTCAGTCTCCCCAGTCGTTTTATGATATTACAGCTTCAAAAACGCAATTTTTTAATCTTTAGTAATGCTAAAAACCAGGGGGTTTGGGGGTTTCGCACGGAACATTTTTTGGAACTGAAGTCCTGTAAACGCAATTGTAGGCCATCTTTGATGACGTAGCAGAAGACATGGGCTTCAGAACTTTTTTCCAGAAACTTTTCAATGTAAGAGTTCCAAAAATGCTGTTTTAGACGATCTTTGAATGATGTTGAAAGATGAAGAAAAAAGACACGGGATCTCCTCTCCGGCAATTTTTCGAAATTGAAGTCTCAAAAACACAGTTGCATGCCACCTTTTATGATGTAAGAGGAAGGAAAGGGGTTTGGAACTCCCCATCAGAAATTGTTTGAAATTGTAGCCTTGAAATTCGATGGTTAACCATCATTGGTAGTGTTAAGGGAAGGGATGCAGTCAGGAGTTATCATTCCTCAACTTTTCAATAACTTTACGTTAACTTTGAAAACGTACTGTTAGTGTGGGTCTTTATTGGCATTAGGGGAAGGACTCGAGATTGAGGGCTCTCCCCCGGAATTTTTTCGGAATTGAAGTTCTAAAAATGTAATTGAAGGCCCTTTAACGACATTTTCGAAAAAGTTTTCCATTGTGGCCATTTTTTCGAAATTGAAGCTCCAATAATTCAAAAGTTTTGACATTGGAGAGAGGGGTTGAGGAACTCTCCTCTGGAAAATTTTTGGAATTAAAGTCGTAAAAATACTGTTGTAGTCGATTTTTGTGATGTGTAAGGGGGAAGGGGGATTGTGGTGACCTTTTCCCGGAATTTTTTTGAATTTACAACCCATTTGGGGGGGGGGGGCGATCGCCCCCCCCCTCGTTGGATCCGCCACTGCCCACAGACTATCTGCTATGAAAGTGCAAAATTAATGATGCACCCATTATCTATGCTTTTTCCCCCCTCAAAGTTAAAACAATGGAACTTCAATTTACAGTTGAAAAAAGGACTGCTCCTGTGCCTGTAAGGTTGTTTTTTTAGATTTCCTTTTATTCTATTGATTGCAGCTATGTAAATTAAACAGGCTTACAGATAAAGAAAAAGCTGTCTCTGTTTGTCCCGTACCCCAATAGTACAGTAAAACTAAGCGAAAAAAACGCAAAACACAAACATACCCCTGCCCCTCAAAAAAAAAAAGTTAAATATGTTGCAAATAAATTCTTACCCTTCCAACAAAAAGGGGGTAAAAAGTCCCACGATTTTGTGCGTCGGGTTTGAGGGGAAGGGAGTGGACAAAAAAATCTTCTCTTTTTAAAATTCTATTACTTAAAAAATTACTCAAAAATCGCAGAAACCACTCTATAATAGTAAAATAATAAACTCTAATAAACAAAAATGCTAATTAACCGGAGTGCCCTCGGCGGGGGGGGGGGGGAGGAGGAGAGTGCTAATGGTGCAAATTGCGCATTTGGATTTTTTTTGAGGGCTTTTATTTTGAAAGGCTTATTTTCGTTACGCTTGAAGGGTGCTCCATTGCTTTTTTTTTAGGTGGGGGGTGTAATCTGCATTCTAAAATCCATGATTACAGTGATGTTCATGGGCAAACTTCACTGATTTTTAACTTTTCCGAAACAGGTTAAAATGCCTCCCAAGCCCAATTATATAGACAGTGGCATAGTTACAGTTTCTGCCGGGCGATTCACCTATTTGCCACCCTTTCATTAAGACAGATCTAATGCATTAAACCGTCAAAAATTATAGAACTTAATATTGAAAACATCATTTATGTAAGTAAATTGGAACTAATTTAATCCATATTCTTCCTACCGGAAAAAGGGGAGGGGGTGGCAAGTGCCAATCTTGGAGAAATATTCTAAATTTGCTTCAAAAATTGCAGTAACGTTTGGGGGGATGGGGTTCTCTCCAGAATCTTCATCAAAATTGAAGTCAGTTTTAGCTTTTGGTGACATTAGGAAGTCAGGGTCTTTTCTCAAATATTTCCCAAAATTTAAGTCTGTCTTAGAGGAACGAAAAGAGAATGAGAAAGGTTTAGAGGTTCACTATGGAAATATTTAAACTTTGAACACTGAAAAGCAAAATTGTACAGTCTTACCAAAACCTTACATTTCGAAGGGTTTTTCTTTGCTTCCAATAATAGATTTAAAGTATGATTCCCTTATTTAAATTTTTTCACATTAAAGGTGCTGAATTGCCGACCCCCAAAAGTATGCCCCTCGGGGCAGCCCGCTCCACCCTAGCTACGCCACTAGATATAGAACTGTCAGAAGGCTCGTCCTAAAATGATCTAAGTGAGCTCAGAAACCAATTTAGTTGTGACTGGAGTTATTTAACTGTTAAGGGCGTTGAAATGATATCAAAAACTATATCCCTGTGAAGCCCCAAAAAGAAGTTCAAATTGACTGAAATTTCCTTTGTCCTTCTTAATTAATTTACTTCAACTTTTGAATTGGACAAATTTGGAGATAATAGTTTTAACCTGGAATTCCCACATTACAATCTAAATCATAGAATTGTCTTATTATACCAGTATAGTATAGTGATAGAAGAAAAAGTTAGAAAGACACTTACATATGCAAATATAAAAATTATTGTAGTTTTTAGTAAAAGGGGGAAAGGGTGAGCTTGGATAAAACTTAAAAAGTAGGTAACATCCTCGACTACGCTACTATCTAAAACTAATTTCAAGCAAATGGAGTTTACTTTATGGAATTAACTTGATCAAAATAGTAGCAATTGCAAGTAATTTCTTTAATTCCATATCATTGGTTTCAGAAAATAACGGTCATGGACGCAATGAAGGTCACTTCGCCCCCTAGTAAATCCGCCTCTGAAGCCTTTTATAATAATAGTTTGTTGAAATATATAAGTAAAACATTCTTTTAAGCAAAACAATTCCTGGTATTTTGATCTTGAGTAAAATTTCTAATTGTTTTCATTAATTGAAATATGTTTAATAAATATGGAGCAGCTTTGTAGCTCTTTTTTCATAGTTAAATTTAATTATGATTTATACATATATAGTTGCAATTTTCTTCCTTTTTAAGAATATTTTCCTTTTTTTTTTTAATCTAACATTTTATCTAACATTTATTTCAATTTTTAAAATATGTACATTTCAGCAAGTACATCATAAACATGCTTTTGAGAAAATGAAACACGAAAGAAATGATTAGTTTTGTTAAACTTACAATAAAAAGAAGTAATTAATGAAATTTTACCTTAGTTCAAGTTGTTCTAGTAACAAAAATACGCTGATTCCAATGATTAAAATTTAGTAGCATCTAAAAGACACTTCAATATGTTACGTAAAATAAATTGAGTAAATTTAGAGCATTCCCTCATCTTCAAAAAAACATCTAAAATAGAGGAAAAAATGAAATTTACGATTTTTTAAAGTACGATTTCGTCATCAAGAAATTCATAAGCAATTACTAAATTAGAGCAGATAGTTAGTTCTATATAGTTTTTCAATCTGAATAATTTTTACTGTTATTTTTTCATTAAAAGAGCTAGAAGAGTGATTTGAAATCTGAAGTAAATTGGCAAATTTTCAAACTTTGTTAATATCTCAGATTCAAAAAAAGGTCTGAATAAATTTTACTTTGCTTTTTCGCAATAAAGATTTGTTTATAGAATCCGGAAATATTTATTTTTTAAGTGTACGTTTATAACTTATGGAGTTATTGAGTCATAAACTGGCAGCAATGAACACTAAAAATTTAGGCTTAGTTTAAGCATCAACTTCTAATTTCAATAACAAAGCAACGAACAGTTTTTAAACTTCCATACTTTGCATTCCCACATAGATATACATGGTTTACCTAAATAAAAATTTTCATTGAAATCTGTGAATGTCAGCCACAGATGATTTGCTCATTTCGCATGGAATGACCCAGCTGCAAGAAATATATTCAAGATTTTAATTTGTTCCAAAATTTGTAAAAATAATTGTAATAAATATGTAGTCAAAAGAGCTCAGAAATTTTAAAAATAATTTTGGTTTTAGTACCACAGCCAAGTATTTTGCGTTTGATTACCTTAAAGAACAACATTAACTCATTATAGTTCCGCACAATTGTTTTCAACAACTTTATCCTGTGGTTCCACCTGGTAGTGTGAAATGGTGACTAGGCATATCTTGGACGGTTTGCAATGGTTCGAATATTGTGGGGTTGTTTTTTCCCTTTAGAGCTCACTTGCGATGGGGATGGAATGCACCCCTACAATTATTTTGGAGGGTGCATGGGCACGGCAGCACTCTCCAAGTAGGCAGCCTTGACAGCATTACTGTGATAATGAAAGAACTATTTAAAAAATAAGCATTCAAAGTTGCAGTCCTTATCCCATGCCACATTGCCAATTTATTATTGGTTGTTTGTACAGGAGAAGGAAAGAGAGTTGTAAAGTCATATAATTTCATTTTGTTAAAAATGCTTTAATTTTTTACCAGCTTTCATTAAAACAAATTATAAAAGTATTTTCAAAAATTTTAGAATTAGCACATAAATCATAGTGACAAAAATTTCTGATTAGTTTATGACTAGCTTATAAATTAACTTATCTTACATTAAATTAAGGGTTTTGTTAATACCAGAAGCAATAATTAATATAGTATGTTAAAATCAGATTGCACTAAATCTTTTATTTCAGACATAGATTTTTGTAAAACAAGGCAATTAGAAGTATTCATAAAATTTATGAATCAAACTAAAAATTTCAAATGCTACTCTCAAAAGTTAGAAGAACACAAATACTTTAGCATGAAGAATTGCACAATAAATGAAACCTTATAGAGCCACATATAAACAAACAGTAGTTACCTTATAGATCCACACATAAAAACCAATAATTAATGTAGTTCAAATGAACTAAAAGCGGATAAAATTTGTTTCCGTATGTTATGGGCAGATAAGAAAGGTAAAATAGTTTATCAAAAGTCAAAACAAAAACTACATCAACTACTCTTGTTTCTATTTGTTATGCAGAAAGTTTAATAATTCGCAATTAAACACCAGTTCTTTAAATTGTATGTCGTCATGTCCGTCATTCAGTTATTTCGAGGAAACTAGACAACAATGCTCCTTTTGCCACGTAGCTGAGCCTGCATACCACAGAAATGCCTGGCTTCCAAAAAACTTATAAATTACCGCAAAATTTAGAAATTCTTTCAGAGAAGTAATCCTAGTCAACTACTGAAAGTGGTCTTTACAGGAAATAAAAAGAAAATAAGTGTACCCTAAATGAAAGGCAAAAAATTAGAACCTACAGTCAGACATTACAAACCAGATATACATGATCTGCATGACATCCTCCAGGTCATCCTTTAGAGCAATTTTTTGTATAACACATGTGCTAGTGCAAGCACTTTAATAAAGCAACTGAAATTAACCAATTATCCAAACTCCCCGTAAATGAAGTGTCTAGTTACTTGAGCATACTATCCATCCTGGAGCATCAAAAACATTCCCTCAACGTACAAAAGGATGAAATAAGAGCAGATAAATGAAAAAAAATATTTTCCAACAATAGTTGCTGAAATTATATATTTTATAAAAGGTCAAAACCAAAGAACAGACAAATTAGACAGGCTTCCACAAAGAATTTCTAAATTCCAAAATGTAGGAACTCTTTGTTGGAAATTTTCCTAGTTTACAACTGAAAAGTGGTCTTTGGAGAAGAGAAAGGAAAAATAACTCACTTTTATGAAAGAAAAATTATTTTCCGAAAAGGGGGAAAAAACCAAGGCCAAGACAGCAGAACTCTAGAAGCCTAATCCCAGCCTGGATAAAGTGCAAAGGAAAACTACGCACAGATTTCTTAAATCTATCCATTCATCACTAAATTTGATTGAAATATAAATTTTCTGCATTAAAAATATGTGTTCTATTTGTTTTCATGTAGTCAGAAGCCTCTCTGAAGTTGCTTGTCCAAGCATCCAAACTCTTGCATAGGGTCAATCACAACAGATTCAGGGCTGCCATTGAATTCTGCTACAAAAATACTTCCTTTAGTAGTCTGCAATATGGTCGCCAAAATACTAGTCAGATGTAGAAAAAAAATTCTGACAATCTCCTCAAAAAATAAAAGTAAGTAAAATCATGTCATGATAATGTAATGATAATTCAATAAACATATTGTGGCTACCTAGTATCTAAGTGGAACCATTCAAAGCAGGAGGGTTAAACCTATATGTGGGGCAGATTTTCCAAGAATGTTCTCTAAACACTTGGTGGGGGAAGGGGGGGGGGGACATTTTCAGACTTTAATCCAGCCTTTTAAAAAGAGCATTAAAAAATAATTACTGACCCATTCTGATATGATTTTAGTATCTGAATGTTAATTAATTACAACTGTAAAAGACTAACTGCATAAAAAGCACTGGAAATGCCACCTTCATGACATTTTGGATTGTGTGGAAATCGGAGCTTGTTCTCAAAAAATTAACGAAGTGCAGCTGCAAGAAATTGGAGAAAAGTTTTACTGACACTCATTTTGAATTCAAAAAGAAGTTAACAAAAACAGTAGAAGCGGAAACAAACTTTTTGAAAATATAGCAAGTGTAAAAAACGAGCATTTTATAAAAATAGTGACTGGCAAAAACAAAACTTATCATACAAGAAATGAACATCACACATATTTTTGAAATAGCTTATTTTAAAAAAAAAAGTCCCCTCCCCCTTTTTTTCAGAAAGTAGGGGGAAAATTAGAAGTAAATTTTAATTTTTTTGACAGTAAGAATAAAAAGTTTTTTTGCATTTAAGTCTAATTCTCACTTCAATATTAACCGTTTTTTACAATTGATTGCGAAATAGTTTTTTGCAAATATTTTGACCTGTATAATCACTATAAGTTGCATTTGCTTTGCTCTTTAGTTGTTAGTGGCAGCCCTGCAGGTTTGGATAATAAATTCTATACTGTATATCATTCTTTTGATTTTTAAAAAATAAATATTTTAAAAATATCCCTGCATACTTCAAGACATTTTCTACGACACTCACTATGTTCCTATTTTTCTCAATTCAATATGGATGCAAATGACGATAATAAAGGATTTTCATGGAAAACAAACAATTATAAAAATACATAGTAACATAGTCAATGAAATCCTGTTTGCACTTCCATACACAAGATAACCAGTCTTTTGATGCATTATGTTTAAAAATGTATAACAAATAGCCCGTCAAAGAGTTTTAAATCTCATAATTTTACTGGTTTTACAGTAAAACATTGCAGTTTTAATACCATAGCCCAAAATCAAACAATTTAAAGTATAGTTTTCAACGGGAACATAAAATGTATACATAAAGCACTATGGGCCAGATTTATATAAAACAAGAACATTATATTAATTTTGATGGGCAAGGAACACTTGTTTTGTATTTCTAGAAAAATATTTAGTCTTTGAACAATTTTTTAAAATTTTGTTACACACCCTTAAATGAAAGTATAAGTAATAAGTAGACATTGTAAAAGCAATGGCATGTTTCAAATTGGTAAAAAACCTCTGGATTTATATATTTTGAACAAGCAAGCAATGATTAATTAATCAAACATTGAACTAGATATGTAATACTAAACTTTTTTCAGTTTTTGTAACTGAAATTTACTGTATGTCGAAAATAAAACAGATATTAAAACAATGTTATTGCAATTTCTACTGTTTACAACTCATTTTATAAAGCTTACATTTTACAATCCTCTCTTGGTATCCAAATGCTAGACAGAATATCACCATACATTTTTTGTTTCAAATAAAGAGCAGGTGAACGGTGCTGGATAACTCTGTAGCCATAACGTCACCTCAGAGCAACAGTAAGACATCTAATCTCAAGAATAACAGTAAGATATCCTACTTTTGCTTTGAGGTGACAATAATATTGCTCGAATTTAATTACTGAGAGTTATTGTCTTGTATGATCGCACAGAAAAGGATTTGAATGTTTGACTAAAGTTGGCCATCTCAAAATTTTTTTTAATACAGTTGCAATAATTGAGTTAGACAGACTTAAAATAAAACCCCAAAAATCATTTTAATAGTACCAAAAAACTAGTAGAGATACCATTTCTCAAAAAATAATATGAACAATTACTTTAATGAGTAAAGATAAATGGGTTTTTATTTTTCTTAACATAAAAAAGATCAACTTATGTAAGTTGATAAAATTCCAGTTACTAAAATATTAACAAGTTTAAATTAGAACTAAATATTTTTTCTGTAAAGGAATTTAATACAGATTCTAAAGAATTAACAACCCATTTAAACATCTGTTTATTGCAACACAAATAAGAAAAAACAAGGTCATAACTTTACAAAAAAGTACAAGATAAAACATATGAATAAAACATTACAATTATGTAACTAAACAGAAAAATTGCATTAAAAATTGAAAGTAAAATAAATAAACTCAAAAAGATGAAATAAAGTTGACTAATGCTAAAATGTGTATGGAGAAAAATAAATGAAAAAACTCAAAATATGACCAATAATTTAAAGCAAGAAAGCATAACTTAGTAATTTATATCAACAGCATTAAAGAAAGCAAAAGGAAATTTCAATTAGGACACACAATGGTTTTTGTAGCTGATATATACATGAATGCAAATGCTGCCACATGTACTACATTATGTATCATAAAGTAACATTAAACGTTATTGGAAATGCATATTTTAACTATGCTTTAATAAGCTGCAATGTTTGGAAGGGGGGAATGAGAGGATGAAAATATGATATTTACAAGCCATAACAAGTAGTAATTTCATATACAATTAAAAATATATTTTATATCATAAAAATCATTTAAAAACTTTTAACATACAACATAATATATGTATATAGATATATTTATATATATATGTATTAAAATGGAATGCCAAAATATAAAAATTTTAGAAATTTATCACAAAATGCAATGAAGTCAAATGCAGTAAATTTTTGAATCCCTGATTTTTTTTTTTTTAAAGTCATGCAACAGAAGTACAAACATTAAACAATGACTTTTTATGACAACCATTTATGTAGATCTTGCCATACTAATTACAAAATCTGTTAGTAGATTCCAGCTCTATACTTCACATGGCAGATATGTAGGTTTTTGGTGTTGATTCTAAAATAAATAAATAAAAATCACAAAAAGAACATACCAAGGAGAAAACAAAGTTCACCAAATACAAATTTGCATAAGGGCATTTAAAAATAAAAACAAACATACCAATAAGCTTCTTTAAAAGTTCTTAAGTGATGTGTACCATATTTGACACATTTCATTTACAAATGCAACTGAACTTCACAATATACTCCACCTAAACATTAAGATTTCATATTCCATGGTGATACTTTGATGTAATTTTGTAGCAATCGGTTTTTGGCAATAAAAAATATTTTCTTTGCACTTATTTTAAAGATGTTTTAATTGTATAAATGTTACAAATTTTTTTCTAAACTAAATTTCATCATTGTCGCTGGCGTTGTCAGAAGCCGTGGTTTTCCAAGGGAGGATCCTTTTGTAGAATCCATGGTGTTATTTGGGAATGAGAGGGAGGAGCTTTCTAATGTCAGTCAACTTCTTTCCATTGATGGGCACCTGATCAGTGAGTGTATGCAGGCGTAGTTGGTAGATCGGGGATGTTCTTGACTTTCAGGAGTTTGTAACAGTTGTAGTTAAGGCCGTTAATCCGGTGAAAAGCAATAAGGATCTCAGTTGTTGAAGAATCAAAAACGTACATCTTGTTGCGATGATCGTGGGTCTTTTTCAAAAGGACGCAGGATTTCTTATAAAACTCTGGCCACCATTGACTGAAAGCTTTGACTTCTTTGGGGCGTAGCACCTTGACAGTGAAGGGATCCTTTCCGGCAGCCAGAATCATTGCATGATATTCGTCAGGGACGTAGACCTTTTTTCCGCTGGAATAGTGGTACGTTTTCGTGGGAAATTATCTAATATGCTCCACCATTCGGTTGATTTCAATGGCAGAAATCTCGAAATTTGGTCGAGGAGTTTGAGCCCGCAGTTCTTTTGGAGTGTCTCCTCCACTTGACAATCCCTGTAAACGCCTTAGCATCTTTTCCGAGATGCTGTGAAGACTGAGAAAAACCTTTTGACAAACAAGTAACTTGTGGAAAGGCTGCATGACATGATAGTTGAAAATGGACTGCCTCACTTGTGATTCTTTTTTCAGGACGATGTTTTTCGACTTTATAGTGATCAACGAGGGACTGAAGATAGACGTTTTGATTGTCTTTGATTGCATAGAGTACAGATTAGCAAGGACACCGTCACGTTTTTCTGGAGAAAATGAATCAAAGCATGTTTCTGACTGACTCTTTTTTTACATTTTTTTCATCTACTTCGTAAATCATTATGTTTAAAAAAATTACCTAAACAACATAGATAATGACGATGCAATATTGGTAAAATGATGATGCAACATGGCGAAATAAGGGCAGAAGATTACCCACTACAGTTTATAAAACACTGTACCACAAGAGAAACAAAAAAAAAAAAAAAAAAAACCTTGCACAACCAGCGACACCTATTAAAATTGTCAATGAGTTTGAAAAGGGCGTAAGTTCAATGACTAACACCCTTTTCAAAGTCATCGCAAATTTCCCCTCCATTTTTCTCAATCACTATGCATACATACTTATGCCCTTTTTGATCTAATTTACTACCACAGTACCGTTTCCCATTATTATCTAGATTTGTCAAAAATGGTGACTTACGCCCTTTTCAAAATCAGCGATTCATATATATATATTGTAGCTAAAAGTTTGAAAATGATTTCTGAGCAACTAAAACCAAAAATAACTACTTTTATTTAAATTGTTTTCCAGACTTTGGTGGGAGCCCGGGCCCCCTTATATACGCCCTTGTTACAGTTTAAATGATAAAACCTTTGAATCAGTTTCAACTTCATTTTACCTTAAGCAAGGAAGACAGCTTGCATAAGTTATTTATAAGTTACTTAATTTTTTTTTACAGAGTGGAAAAAATATGCATTTTGTGCAATTAGGCAGATGATTACAGAATGTCGTTAATAATTAAATACAGTGCGCCCAATAAAGTCCCTTGTCACCCTCTTAGTTTTTGAACGGCAGCTACTATCTTTATAAAAGTGGTGTCTAGGTATAGTAAATCAGGTATGTGTTATTGAATGAATGCTCACAGCGTCACTAGTGTAAAACTGCAGAGTTAGCTTTCATATCTTGGAAACGCAACGAGATTGGGGGAAAAAGTGAATTACAAAGTTGTAGAGTGTTATCGATTTAGTACGGATAGACACCTCATTAACATGGACGTGAAAAACTATCTCAGATCATTTTCTCCCGTCACAGCGTACAAAGTCACGGAGAAACAAAGGCACGTTTTAGTGTTCTATTCTTTGCATTGATGTTCACAAGGTGTCTTTTCGTATTACATTGATGATGCTCAATAACTTTGTAAATTACTTTTTTGCTCTATCTCAATCTATGTTTGAGATAGAAATTCTAACTCTCCAATTTTCCACCAGGTGGAGCTGTGAGCGATCTCATTCGGTAGTATATATCCGACTTACTATGCCTAGACATCACTTTTATAAAGATAGCAGCAGCAGTTCTGAAATTAGGAGGGTGGCAATTGACTTTAGTGGGCACATTGTGTTAAGCTTTATCCCAATGCTCACAAAAAAATCTTACATCTTCCAGTGATGAAGGATGAACAACGTGCTTAGACAAAACAATGGTGGTGGTTTTCTTTTTCTTCATTGCACAAGGTGAATTTGTAAACACTTGAGGGGTTGGAGAAACTAATCGCTCTGCAGCACGAACAATGTCTAACACTTTCTCATCAACTGATTTCTCTTCCGATAACACAACATCCTGTGAAGACTGTAAGAGAGAGAAATTAAAGCAATGTGCTTGCAAAGAAATTGTAATAAAACTTATTACATTTTCTTTAATAGTGTCAATATCAACAAAACTGACTGAATCATAGAAAAGAATCAGCATAAAAAAAAGAATACAATCTGCTCCATTAAAAGTAATAATTTTCTCTTGATGGCAATGCACTAAATAAAATATAATTTCCTAGTTTTATTACACAATATTTAAAATATAATTTTCCAATGTTCTATCTTGCATAGAGTTAATATCCATACATAATATAATAAACTAAAATATTTGTCTGCAGTGCGTGTGCTTGTAAAAAGTTAAGACCTACTAAAAAGATAATAATTTTCAAAAACGTGGATAATAGAAAGTTGCAACAGTATTTGGAGGTTTGAAAAATTAATCTTAGTGGCAATTCTCTCCCTCCCCCCTTGTATCAACTTTAACACTGACCTAATTATTTAATGTGTCTGCTATGTTGGACAAAAATAAAAATGTCCTAGACGAGTACAGGAAGCACCTGCTTTATTGGAAGTTTCGACGATGCCTCTCCCGAATGATCAAATCATATGGTTAATATTAAAAATGTCATTTGATTATTTTCCCTGTTTCATAGATATGGCAGTACTAATGAACTCTTTTTTTTATGTGTCAATTAATTTTATCTTTACACTCATGTTTAAAAAAATAATAATGAAAAGCAAAAGAAAATAAAAATTCAGTGAAAGACAGCAAAGATTGAATATTCAACTTCTGTGATCTTCATCTTATTTGCTTTCCCCTCTTCGTGTTGAAGTATTATTAAACACCATTTTTAAATACTCATTATTGTACATTGTATGTGGTTCAATCCAAAAATACAGAGAGCTATATATACTCTAGGCCAGGAAACAATAACAGCTTAACCATAGTGTGATGTATAATTTAGGCTTTTGCTAAAAATATCACGTTGTTACAAATCACATTCCCCTTCAAAAACAGAGAGAGAAAGAGGGAAAAATGCAAAAAAGCCAATTAAGAAACAAAGGAGTTCAAAATATTGTTTATTATAAAATTTACCTTGCAATATGAATAAAATAATTTTATTTAATTATTGTTTTATTTTATGAATTAAAAACTATATAATGAAAACAGGTAAGTATAACATATAAAAATATATAAAAAAGATAACATCAGATTTTTTTACTAGTAAACAGTCCATCCACCTTGCCTTCTCATTCATTTTAAACGATTATGTGACAAATATTTTTATTCGCAAACAGTTAAATTTCATTTCTGTAATTGATTTTAAAAAGAAATGTTTATGAGAAGAGAGTATATCAAAGATTTTATTATAGGATATAATAAAAATTTCTGTAAGAAATAAAGCAGATCACATTTGTTTTTCATATTGCTATGTTTGAATGCATATGCTATATACTCAAAGCAACTAATTAATTTAAGAGTTAATACACTGCATCGGTTTTCCGATAAGATATGAAGAACTTTAATATTTTATTAATTCTAAAAAACAATATTTAAACATTTTAACTGTGATCTTTTTTGTTTTATGATTCTTGTTGCATCCAACAAGAGTGATAAGAAACTGGAAAAGTTGAATATGAGAAATAGCAGAATAAGAAAGTATCTCTCCCCCCCCCCCCCATTTGAAGTTTAAAAAGAAACCTAAATTATTTGCAAGGTTCATGCCCTTAAAGGAGGGGGGGGGGGAATGTAAGCACTTTTCAAGATACCAAAAATATTTTTTAAGGTACTACCATAGATTTGTACTATGAATATTGCACCCAGATTTCATTTAACTTAAACATAAAATATTTTTGATGAAGAAGAGTAAAACTAAGATTATATAATATAATACTAAGATATATAAAATTCTGTCCCATTAACTTTAATCATTTATTCATTTCACTTAGCAGTGTAAATTTTTTAGCACATGTTAAAAATATTGATATTTTAAAGAAAATTCTGTAATTTTAGGAAGAAGGAAACATTCTGTGGTTTATTTTAATTGTATTGCTTGCTTATTTTTTATGAATAAATATGAATATTTTTATATGAATGATTTTATGAATATATTTTTTATGAAAAAATGCTTAAATTAAAATGACAAAGCTCTTACCAGCAATATGGATACATTCTTCGTGTGTTACATGCAATTAGAACTGCTCCTTTTATACACTTACAAGGAGATGGCACGACCGTGGGGTCGGAGATTTGTGTCAATTTTTTGTGGTGAAAGAGGACCCCCAGTACCTCACGTCATTAAATTAATACAACGCAATACTCAGAAAATTATGAGAAAAATTGATTTAAAGTCGCCATGCAGTCTCCTAGGCTCCTTATGAGTTAAAAATGTCAGTCTTTTGACAAGCGGTCACTAGCCTAGTTGGTTAAGGCGCAATAAAGTCGACGCTCATTATAACGACCACACATTATAAAGACCATTCCATTATAACGACCAGTGGTAAAAGCCCGAACTTTGTCCCTATGAACTTAATGTTAATTTGCTTTCGGTATAACGACCGTTCTGTATCTTCTAATCCAATACAACGACCGAATTCAGCGGGCACTATTTCCGATGTTTTTCCAATAAAGCAAATTTGTAGCTTGGAATGATCTTGATAACTGTTTACAGACAGCTGCATGTAGTCTTCAGTGTTCAATCCAACTTTGAGAGGGGGTGGGAGTACTACTCAAAACAGCACAGAAAAAATAAAGGGGGTATAAAGTGAAATTTCCGGATTCCGAAGTAAAAGGGGTTGACACATTTTATGTTAGTTTGGTGTTTGATCACGTGGTTTTTAAGATCTTTGCAGTTTTACATCTCTCTGAAGCAGCATGGAATGAAGTCTCAGAAAAGACCCTCAAAAATTGCTTTCATCATGTTGATTTTGAAAAGCAAAAGGAATTGGAATCTACTGCTGAAATGCAAAAGCAACTTGCTGAAGTCAGGCAATCCAAGATGAAAATTTCGATGAAGAAGATGAAATGCTGTAAAATGTTTTTAAGAAAATGAAACTGGATGAAGAGTTAAACTAAAACAATTATGCTAACATCTATTCTGATTTAGCATGTGTTGAGCATCTGTCAGAAGATGAACTATTTCTCGATACTGTGCACAAAAATTAATTGATGTATCATGATCAGATGAAGAAGGAATTGAGACCAAAGTTTCTAGTGTGAAAAGTTTTGAATGTTCAAGGGAATTTTAAATGTTCTTTCAAAAGCACACTACTTATCATCTATAACTGAAATGGAAAATTGTGTTTTGCAAAAATCATGTGCGTTAAAAAGGCAAACAAGTGTTTCTGATTTTATCTTCAGAAAATAAATGATTTTTAAGTAAACGATTTTTAAATATGTAATCAGTTTTTTCCCATATTTTCTACTTTAAAATCGGTCATAATATTTTTCACCCATTATTTTTTAAAAAATATCTATGATAAAAAATACTTTTGGAATTTAACTGGAATCTTTGAAAAAATGCAAACTTTATTAGAGCAACATAACATGCGTGATGCATGTATATATGTTTTTTAACTTCTACCTCTTATAACGACCACCCATTATAAAGACCTTTTTCTCTGGGACGGAGATGGTCGTTATATCGAGCGTCGACTGTATTGTGCTCCAGACATAGCACAATCGAATCCCACTCTGGACCTTTTTCTCTTTTTTTTTGCTATCACAACAATTAGGGCTAACCCTTTTCACCCCTATATTACTTTCTGAAATTTATTTTTGCCCAAGATTGCAAACTTTTTCATTATCACTGAAAAACATTCTTGCTCGTTATTCTGTACGGTTTGCTTTGCCTAGTGAAGGTTTTTGACCTGTGGTCTCCCTACAGTTATAAGGGACATTTGCTCATAAGACATTTGGATCTTTTTTTTTTTTTTTTGTTATCACAGCAATTATTGAAACACAATTTCTCATCCCTTCATAATTTTTAAGAATTTATTTACATCATTTTTTAAAAAAAATATTTCCTTTTCTTCGGGCAAAACAATTTAAAACAATTCATATTTTTAATTCTAAAGTATGTGAAGAGGAACATTGAGTTTTTAATGAGAAAAACCAAGTCTATAAGGAAGAATTCAAAATTTTTTTTTTAATGATTATGTACAAAAACCGCACTGGTAGTTATCATAGAAACAAACAAAGCAATAATTTTTGCAACATCTTGCGCAACAAATGAAAGCATATTTTTTACAATTGCAGGGAATTTGCAATATATCAGTAGAAAAACATACCTCATTAACATTCATGAAAATATTTCGAATAGTGGATAATTTAGATGCAAACCAGGCATGTTGAATCATGTCTTGGAATATTGGTGACGATAATTGATGGTGAATAATTGAATTAATTTTAATACAATCTTCCCAGGAATTAATTTCTCTATTTTACTCTAACAACTCGCTGCAATTTTACAAGCGCTTTACGAAATTTTTGACTTGTCTGTAGAAGTAAACAACACAAGGTTGCAAAAAGAGAGTGCACTGTACATAGATTCTTTGGGAATTTCCTCTCCTATTCCAGAAGGGCCAGCAACTTCTTCAGCCAACATTTTAAATTTTGATTGTACTTTAACTTTGCGTTTAATGGAATAGACACGTAGGTTCACGTACAGCACGAAATAGAAAAAGTAACTACAGTGCAATTCTCACAGGGTCACGCCGTCTTTTGAGCAGATGTCCCTTTGAAGGGACTACAGGTCAAAAACCTTTACTAGGCAAAACAAACTGTATAGAATAAAGAGCAAGAATGTTTTTCAGTGAATGAAAAAGTTTGCGATCTTTGGCAAAAATAAATTTTAGAAAGTAGTATGGGGTGAAAAGCATTACCACTAATTGTTGTGATAGCAAAAAAAAAAAGAAAAGGGTCTAGAGTGGGATTCGATCATGCTATCTTTGGAGCACAATATCGCGCCTTAACCAACTAGGCTAGTGGCCGCTTGTCAAAAGACTGACATTTTAAACTCATAAGGAGCCTAGGAGACTGCATGGCGACTTTAAATCAAATTTTCTCATAATTTTCTGAGTATTGCGTTGTATTACTTTAACCATGTAAGGTACTAGTAGTCCTCTTTCACCACAAAAAAAAAATTGACGCAAATCTCCGACCCCACGGTCGTGCCGTCTCCTTATTAGTGAACTTGCCACATATTGGTTTTTTACAATCTAAACAGTTGTCAACAGTTTTATTATTGCATTTTGGGACATGACAACGCACTCTCTTTGCAACTACTGACATATTTTTTTCAGATGCAGGTGTCAGTGTGGCTAAATTTCGACTTTGTAATATGTCTGGATATGTTCTTTTACGTTTTGTTGAAATGTATGTTGCTCTCAGTTCTTCGACAAGCTGCTGAAGAAACTCTTTCCTTGAAATGTTCTTTCTTGTGGCTTGTGTATACAAAATCCAAGAATTTATTCCTGCAAGGTCAAGGATATTGTAAAAGATGTGAACAGGCCATCTCTTAGACCCAGCTTTTACGGTGTATTTCGAGCCATTTGGTCTGCGACATCCACACCACATTTTGTAGAGTTATAAAATGATAGTCTCTGGTAACGTTTTCTTATTATTAGTGTCAATTTGAACAGTTGTATGCAATGAGCTAAGTAGTATGACATTTTTCTTTTGCTTCCCTTGATAAACTGTCATGGTGATGTCATCGTGCTTTAGTAATGTCGTTTCATGCAAGAGTGACTTCATTTTTTTTTACAATTGTAGGCACTTCTCTATGATTTTGTTTTACTGTTCCAATTAAGCTTATCTTTTTTTCTTATAAATTTTTTGCTAGGTTAAGAGTTGTAAAATAATTGTTTGTGGTGACATTTCTGTCCTTCATTTTCAAACGGTTTGATTAAATTCAGAACAACATATTTGCAAAGACTCTGATTTTTAGGACAAATCTTATTTTTATCTAGATATAGAAAATCATTCACTATGTACTTTGTGTCAGCATCTGCGGCAATCCAGAATTTTATCCCAAACTTGTCAGGTTTATTTGGCATGTATTGCGTAAACTTGCATCTGGCTTTTGTGGGAAAGAGTTGTTCATCTACTGTAATGTATGGTCCAGGTTTCTAACAATTGATAGTATTTTCAGTAAATATGTCCCAAATTTTTGAAATTAGACAAAATTTGTCTGTTTCCAAACGTTCTGATCTGGTTGTTTTTTGATCGAAGCGTAAAAATCTCAAAATTTCTCTAAACCTGTCTCTCGCTATTGTTTCACGAAAAAAAGGAGGACCCCAAACAGTTGACCATAAACTGTCAAGTTCTAGGTCTTTTAAGCAGTATAAACAACGAGCATATTAAATTGCAATAAACACATCAATTTCTTCGAGCATTAGGGTCCAATCATTGTTTCCCAGCTGTCTATGAGCTTCTTCTGTGCACATTTCTATGTGACGAAGCATACTTTCATTTATGAATAGTCTCCACCAGCTGGACGCAAATTCATCATCAATGTTCCGCTTTGCGTACGATGTCGGGCCGCAAGCTTCTTTACAAACATTATGTTGTGAAATTCTACCACAATCGTTAGTTTCAGAAAAAATAATTTACCATTTTGATCCATCTACCCAAAAAATTTCTCTACTTTCGATCAATTTTGGTGTTATATTTGGAGATTTTTTTTTATGTTCTTTTCCTCTTGCCTTTGATTTTACACATTGGTTGTCGGATAAGTGATTCGTATCATTGTCAGATTGGGTGGCAGAATCAACAGATAAATTATAATCTGACGATTCATTCTTCATTCAATGATGGGGCATATTCTTTGCTGAATAAGTCATGGTCAAAATTTTCACCTTCGGACTCATTTTCCGACAGCTCTTGCATGTATTCAAGAGCTTCCTTGACCGAAAGTAAACAATGTTTTCTTGACATTTTTCTGCCGAGACCAAGAATGGTTTGCAACTAGCAGTATAATTGCAGCAGTGTCAGATAGTAAAAGAAAGAGAAACAGCTAGTTTTTCTTATCAGTAAACTGTCTTGTTCTATGACCTTGACTCATTTAACCTTCAGTGCCTACTGTAGGTCCTTTTCATACCAGTTGGGGAGCAGTTTTGACTGTTACCGATTCCAAAAATCATTTGGTTTTGCATCTACTAAGCGAAGGGTCATTCTGACTCTTACCCTGGTTTTAGGTATAAGGATTAATGTCTCGGAAATAAAAAATTCTGAATGGTTAATTCTTTTGCAGATTAATATTCATACAATTTAAGAAAAAGTCAAAAATTTTCAAGTAATACCGCTTGTAAAATTTCTGAAAAAATGGAAATGAAATTTGATTTAGGTCAGATTGACCCCTACCGCGGTTCTAGTGTTAATGTCAATATGAATCCCAAAAATAAATTTATTTATTATTCACCAAAATTAAACATGAAATATGCTAATCTAAGGCAGTATATTTCGAAACAACAAACAGTTGCTGCAAATATTAAATTATTTTCAAGATGCAAAAGGATTGAAATCTCAAACACAGGAAGCTAATTTTTGCGACTGACGTTTAATGTTGGCGTTTTTCCCAAAAATATATTTTTTAATAATTTGCTACAATAACACATAAAATATGCTAATGTAATAGTGTCTTAGCCACATGATCTAGCAAACCAATAAGTGCTTCTGTATACATGGGCGTATCAAGAGGAAAGCAAGGGGGAAAAAAACCCTCTCTTCCAATATAGAAAATGTTTAAAAATAAAACCAAAAAAATAAAACAATTGTCAGTTCACGGTTACTTTAACTCTTTAACTTATCAATCAGTTCTGCTACAGTAACTTGGTGACAAATTTGGAAAATGTACATTTCTTCTTTGGGAGCGGAGTATAAAAAACACTTCCCAATTAAAAAGGCTCTTTCTGCTGCAAAAGTCTGTTATTACACACAACCTTTTCACCATACAACCTGAAAAACCTCCCCCAAGCCTGTAATATCAGAACTTTTCATGGGAGGGCACAAGGTATAGTACTCAATGCATTATTTTAGGGAAAAACAACTTAATACATACACAAATGCATAACTACATTGTTTCCAATTTGGGGGAGGGGGGGGGGCAGTTGAACTTGACTCTTCTGATTGTCTAAATGATGGCTTTGCCTACCTCCCTTCCATTTTGAGCTGGATATACCCTTGTCTTAGATACAGTAATTTAGCCCATAGTGTATGAAATAAAACATAAAACATGGATTTAATAATTGAAGTTTGTAGAAACAATTGTTCACACAAGGAAACCATGTAGCTAATGGGGTACATGTGTGTTAAGTGAGAAACATGTAGAGCTTATGATCACAAACTGAAGAAAGTGCATAGATTAAAATGACTCAACAAAAGAATAAGTATTACTAAGTTCAGAACTGATTTCAGAGAATAGATATTTACCGGACGGAAAATATCGATTGAATCATCATCACTATCTATACATGGCACAGAATCGGTTGTCATTGAACCAGAACTAGGAAGACAATTGTAGGAAGCATTCATCAATGCTCTATTGAAGCCATTACAAACTGTAATATGAATGGAATTTCCCACAGAACTGAGAGCAGTATTTGCTTCATCTAAAGTAGCACCTAAGAATGTGTATCCAGAAACCTAGAAAATAAATAAGTAAACAATCAGCAAAGAAAGGAAGAAAATAAGAGAAAATGCTAACTAAAAGAGAAACTTCCCCTTTATAAAACAAACTGAAAACTGCAATCATGCAAAACATATTGTATAAGTACTCATGACACGCAAAATACAACAGTAAAACCTGGATACCACAATACTTATGGAATTCATTGACATATTTTCCAGAGGCGGATGTTCTGTTACATTAACTGGAGAAGAACTTTTAATTTAAAAGAGTTTATAACTGGTGTAATATTTTCTTAAGACAAAATTGATAATAATAACAATAAAAAGGATCAATAATTACAGGTGGAACCTAGAGAAGAGTTTCCTACCAATCTTCATCAATTGAAAAAAGGTGGTATGGATTTTGACATTCTCACTCGTTATCACATGGAGTTTTATTGCCAGAAGGGAAAAAAAAAAGAAAATTTTCTTTCTTTTACTAATTTTTGAAATTGTGTTATTATTTAAAGAGAAGCAAAATAACAATCATTCTTGATGAAAACAGTTTTACAGGAGTTTAAAATTGTACTGAATGCTGTAAAGTTGAAAGGTAATTTATACATTTTATGTTTTGAAGTAGCAAGTCCTGACAGATAACCAATGCACAGTCAAAATTATTAAGGGTAGAAAGCTGAAATTTGTAAGTTGCATTTATTTTATAACATAGACACATGCTAAGAAGGGATTTTTAGAAATTTTATTTTGAAAAGGGTGAAATGGAATGGGGAATTTTGCCCTTCCAAATACCCATACAAAATTCTCAAGAAAGGGCTAGAGTTCAGAGTCAAGCCAAGTATTAAAAATTTTGAAATTTTAGGAGGATTACTTATATCTTTCTCTCGTTCAGGTAGAACACCAATAAACACAGATATTAATTAACTAATTTATACGTATCATTAACATTTGTCTATGCCAAGAAAGAGTTCATCTTCTTGAATTTTATACAGATGAAAAGCACGTTCAAAAAAAAACTATGGAATTTTCCCCAACCTTTTGATCATTGAACTGCATAAAATGGCTAAAAAAGTTGTAAGTGTTTTTAAATCCAAACTTTTTAGTACCACCATCTTCTGTGCAAGAAAACTTTAGCTTGGAAAAAGCTGAATAATAATCTTTGTTGCCAATTCTCACTTGAGAATTCAGAAACGAAATTTCTTTTAATCGTTCATCAATGCATTGGGACTTTGTTGCTAATCAGAGCAATTAAATTATATTTCTTTCTTAATTACGTTTTTGAAAGTTTATATTTGTATTTTAATTTGTTTAGTATTCCTGCAAAAGTAAAAGAAAGACGAAAAAAACTATGAAGGAAGGCTTAATACATCTTTAAAATATCGCTATATAAACGAAATAGTCAAAAATAAATAAAATATTGAAATAAATATCGAAATATTAAAAATTAGAAAGTAGGGTATGTAGGGGTTAGAAAGTAGGGTAGGGGGGGGGTTGGATGGAGAAAATGTCTTTTGTTTGGTCGGTCTGTCTGTCTCCCCCTCCCCCCAAATAACTGTTGAGTGAATAGTCCGATTCAAACGAACTTTTTTTGTTAGAAAGATCTCGCCCAGGACACCTCATTCCCATAGTTCCCTTTTTGATTTGAACAGTTTTTTTGTTCAATTTTGAACAGTTCAAAAAACTTAACATTAGCAACTAAAGAAAATTCAAGGCAAATATAAATCCCAATAAACTTAGAGGTGAATTTGCTTCATACTTAGCTGGAAAAAGCTCTTGAAGAAGAAGGTGTAATAAAAATATCTTCTTGATTTAAATAATTTTCCATTCAATTTTGAACTGTTCAAACCCCTTAACATTATTGCCTACGGGGAAACTAAAAGTCAATATACACAGTTGCGGATTTTGAGGGAAAATGACAGACTCTGAGTCGTTGAATTAAAACCCGTTGACTCCCAACTCTGACTCCTTTACCCCAAGATCAGATCGATTCCGACTGTGCAGTCCTGGTTTTTTAATGTGAAATAATTATTGTTGATATGATTAGTTTTTATTTTCACTCTTAAGTTTTAATTTATGTATTCTATTTTTAGCAACATCAAATAAAGCAAAATATAGGACTCCTTCACGTTTTAACATAAACAGCTGTGCAGAGGATTTTTTGTTAATAAGAGAAATATTTTTTTAAGTATATATTTTATTTTCTATTAGTTTTTGTTCATTATTATTTATTCTTTTTTTAAATTATTTTTCAGCAACGAGGGAAAAACAAAGGTAGAATGAATTTATTTTAATGAAATTATTAGTCGAGTCTCCATATAACAAAATGGCAAGGGACTTTTGAATTAGTGATGTTCCGTATATCCATATTCACAGATATCCGAGGGAAAATAAAGACCTGTATCCGTATCCGCTACTTTTTTGACGGATCTTAAATGGATCTTTTCTATTCTAAAAATTCTTAAATATTTGAATAAAAGACTCTTAAATTCCGTTTAAATTAGGTTTTCTTCCCTATTTAAATTATAAGGTATCATTTCAGAAGCCAATTTGTATCCCCCGTCGCGAAAAGAAACAGGTAATAAGTTTTAAAAGTGTATCTGAGTGTGTATTTGTGGCATTGTAGCTCCTAAACAGATAAACCGATTTTGATAGTTCTTTTTTCGTTCAAAAGGTGACTTGATCGAAAGTGTTCTTAGCTTAGCCTCGTTTTTGCAGAACTTTAATTACCAGAAATATTAATAAAAACCGACTTAATGTTTTTCAGAATTATGGTAGTAAAAACTTACTTGTACGTTATTGGCCCCAAATTAAAAGAACTAAGTTTTCTGCGTTTGAAACTTCCAAGTTATATACAGTAAAAGCTATAATTTTGTTAAGGAAATTTTAAATGCAATTCCAAGCCTTTCTGATGGGAATACCTTCCATAACAAATTAAACACTTGGATGGCTGAATTGGGTAAAAAAATATTGAGATCCGTATCCATATCCGCGGATCTCAACACTAATGATCTGTATCCATGGATCTACTTTTTTGACGATCCAGCACATCACTACTTTGAGTAGGTTTGTTACATAGAAACTTCGCAAAAAAGAAAATAATAAATTTCTATGCTTAATTTTTAACAAAGATAATTCCCGATCACGCAGTGAATAAATAAATTTTAAAACGGACTGATTAACGTCGTCATGCACGCACAATCGTACTTGTTTTATATTAGAATTGCACATTTCACCAGCTTTACTTCAAGTGGAATTCTTATTTTCTTAGTATAAAGTGGATACACTATTTGCAGAAATCCCATATTTGCGGCTACATCTTTCTTCTTAACACCGTTTCCAACATCATTGACAAATGAAATTTTTTCCTTTATAGTCAAACACTTTCTCTTCTACATTTTGAGAACAGCACACCACGTTGCAGAGCAAGGTGAAAATGAACAAAAAGTGCACATGGTCACTTTCAGAGATTTTAGCACAGCGTCAATGTATTTCCAGGAAGGTCTCTAGGAATTCTGCACTCCTTCTTTCGAATCCCTCCCCTTCCATCACCACAAGTGACAAAGAGAAAGGAAAGTTGAAAGACAAGGTAAGGAAGCTGTAGAATGATTAAGTCTCAACAAAAGCACCAGAAGAAAAACGTCTACTTTACAAAACATCGACATTTTCTCCCCCATAAAAATTTTTGCAATAAAGAAATCCTGCTGTTTGATATTCGTTAAAGAGAGACATATTTGCATGCTTTTTCACTGAAACTTTCTATGTCACTGAACATGCTTCGTTTCATAGAGAACTTCACCAAATAGAGTGTTCACTATACAGAAACCCGACTGTATTTTAATTCTTTTTTTTTCTTTTTGAAAGTGATTAAAGTTTTTTTTTTAAATGGAAAAAATATATTAGCTGCTTTACTTAAAAGGTGCTACTACTTCCTTTGTTCATTCATTTATTTTTTGCGTATCTATTTCATTAGATGAACAAGGCATAGTCTGTTTCTAGAAATCAACGAAAATGTGTAAAAGGTTTGTTTGACATAATTTGCAGTCTTAGCTAATTTAGAGAACATTGATCAGATAATAGAAAGTCGATGCTGGAATATGGGAAAGTAGGCTCCCTCAGTTCTGGACGAACTTGTTGTTCCTCCAGGAAGCGATGTAACGATCGAGATTGCCACAAAGTGCAGAGCATAATACGATTGCGATCTGGATTTTGAAGAGCAAGGTAGACTTAAATCAAAAACAGCTGACCTCTTATGAATTGAAATTTTAGGTAAATTTTTCTGATGCTAAGTTAAACTCAAAATATTTTCTCAATACATAGGGATTGAATATGTGTTACCTGATAAATTAATAAACAAATAGATAAATAAACTGTAAATAAATAGATAAATAAAATAAAAATAAATAAATAAAATAAAAATACATAAATAAATGAAATAAATATATAAATAAAATAAGAAAAGAAAAACTTCTCTCTGTAGGATAATCAAAACAAATCAAGTTAAGAGCATACCTCTATAACTCTCATTCCAACTTTAAGTCTCCCATCCCTGAAGCAAGCAGAATCTGGAAGAATCTGAAATAGAATATGAAAATTCAGTAAGTTATGTTGTTAGTCAACAAAAGGACTTTTTTTTTAAACTTTAAAGAAATTTAAAGGCAGTTTTAAATTCATGAAAAGAGTTTAAGAAAATTCAAATTCACACACTCAATAGAAGAAAATTAAAATAAAAACATTTCTCAAATCTCTGAAAACAATAAAAGATGGGGGGGGGGGATACCAGATTTCTAACAATTTAAAATCTACAGAAAATTTTGGTTCTATGCTTTATTGAAAGCATGACAGTGAATTCTTTTGAACCAAGAAACTTATGTTAAAAATATTTTACTTATTAAAAAGATGCAGACCAAACAAGAAAGAAGCTTTTCAGAATATTTTTTAAGTTTAGAACAAAGGCATACATATCAAAACACCAATTTAAAGGTAGAAAAAATATATTTTAGTGACAGAATTTTTCTTTTTTTTTCAAATCAAAGATTTTCAAAATGGGACTTTATAAATAATTTATAAAATCACATATACTTGTATATTATAATGTTGTTAGGCTACAAAAGTGTTTTTTTTTTAAACTTTAAAGAAAATTAAAGACAGCTTTAAATGCATAAAAATTTTTTAATAAAACTCGAGATGCTTTTCAGAATATTTTTTTAAGTTCAGAACAAAGGCATATATATATATATATATATATATATATATATATATATATATATATATATATATAAAACAATTTAAAGGTAGAAATTATATTTTAGTAAAAGAAGTTTCTTTTCTTTCTTTTTTTTGCAAATCAAAAATATTTAAAATGTGATTTTATAAATAGCTTATAAAATTACATATATGTTATAATGTTGTTAGGTTACAAAAGGTTTTTTCTCTTTAACTTTAAAGAAATTTTAAGAAAGCTTTAAATTCATGAAATTTTTTTAATAAAACCCAAGTTTACACACTCAATCAAAGAAAATTAAAATAAGAACACTTTTCAAAGCTTTGAAAACAATTAAAGATGGAGGGGCGGGGGGTGTTACCAAATTTCTAAGAATTTAAAATCCACAGAAAATTTTGGTTCTAAGCTTTATGGAAAGCATTACAGTGAATTATTTCAAACCAAGAAATTTATGTTAAAAACATTTTACTTATTAAAAAGATGCAGACAAGAAAGATGCTTTTCACAGATTTTTTTAAAGTTCAGAGCAACTGCATACATATCAAAAACCAATTTATACGTAGAAATGATATTTTAATGAAAAGAATTTTTCTTTTCTTTCAAATCAAAATTTTCCAAATGTGATTTTATAAATAATTTATACAGCTTTTGAATGAGTGAGGCAGAATTTATTTCTCTCAATATAGACCACAATTAAGCTAATCACACATCCCATTTTGAATTAGATAATCTCATTTCCATGTATCCTCTTATTTTGGCTCATAGCTGAGGGACGCTGAAATGTCAAGTTTTCTTACGAGAAAAAAAAAAAAAAAAAAAACACTGGGAATATTTGATTTGACCAATTCAATCTATATAAATAAAACAAAGCATATATATATGTGTGTGTATGTATGTATGTTCCCTATACAAATCCAGTTTTCATCGGATCTCAATGAAATTTATCAGGAAGGTACTTGGGGACCCCAAGAAGGAACATAGGGGGGGGGGGGGGTTCGAATGCCAAAAAAGTACCAAACTGTTCAAATTTTAATTTTAGAACCCGAAAATGACATTAAATGGTTCTTTCTACCGGAAATAATGATCTATTTTCTTTGATTCAGGTCCCATTCAAAAGTCCGCAAAAAACACCCATAGAGTTCCTTCATTTCTTTCAAATTAAAAAAAAAACACTAAAATCACCGGGGAAGAAATTAAAAAGCACTGCTAAGCCTTATGGAACAGTAATTTTAAATGAATAAACTGTCGTTTGAGCGATCTCATTTTAAATTAGCTTTAAGAAGGTTGCCACATTTTTTTTTTCTCGGTTGTGACTAGATGAAATTTGTTTTTATTTTGAGACAAAAATTTCCCTTTTTGATTATTATTTGGCAATTCATCTTTTTCCTTTTGGATTTTAGGTGTTGCGTTTAATTTATTCGGGAATTTATGACTTGCCGTTTTCTTTCTTAAAGAATGATTAATTTGACGGGAAATTCATTTTTTTTTCTCTAATTGAAGCCTGATTGTTGAACATGCGTCACTTGACAGAACTTTTATTTTCCAGGTAGACCGTGCAAAGCTGGGCAGTGCAGCTAGTACAAAATAAAATCTTCATCTTAAAATAGTATTCATAGTTTCTGTGATATGTCTAATTCCTGTTCCATGCATGAAGAGCATACTGATGCTTGCAATCTATTATACTGTTTCTTTGTATAGCTGTAGATTCCCCTATGACTTTCAATGAGACATATATTGAAAGTTGACACATCTTTATATTTTATTTCTGTAGCCTGTTTTTTTTGTCGCTAAGTGAGATCTTCTTCAATTCTTAATCAATCTCTTTGATTTACCCCTCATTTTAAAGCTTATAGAGCAGGCTAATGACAAACAATAGACCCACGGTCAAAAAATTGTTTTTTCTGTCAAAAAAAACCTGTTTAAAAGCATCAGATTGAGTTTTTCGGTTAAATTTATAAGTTTAACTTGCATTGTGACTGATAGAGCTGAATAGCTCGATCGGTAGAGTAACCCTATGAGCAAGTGTTTGGGCCTGTCCAGGACGCTCTGCTGAAATCAAAAAATTAGAACTAGGAGAGACTGGGGCAAGATGACGAGCCGGGCAAGATGACGAATGTCTTAATTTTTCCGTTTTCTTCTAGGTAACAGCATCAACTTGACACTACTTGCTCTCCTATCTGCTGTTCTTTCAGCAATAGTATAAAGATGTTTTTATTGCCATATTTGTGTTAGTTCTGAAGCTCTGATTGTTTACCATGGGCACGTTATAACTTTTATGCTTGTGTAAATAAGCTCTGCTACACATACAGATAAGATATATTGTGTCCCTTTAGTATTTGTGAGTAACTTAGTTTAAATACTACCTATTATCCTGAATAAATGTCAACTAATCACCTTCCTTTATGGCAATGGAGACGAATCCATTCAAACAGGTAGTCAGGGGCACAATGACGGGCTGAAACGCGGGGCAAGATGATGAGCTCGTCATCTTGCCATCGTGTTTCGGAATTTATTAAACTAACAATGTTGTCTATTTTATTGCATCCTGTAAACGCTAATTTGTTTGTGCGTTTGTCCAGGCGACTTTGCGCTTCAATCTCCTTTGGGGCAAATGGATGCTTAGAATCAAGTGAAGTATCGTTCGAAAGCTGGTGACCAGAGGTTACTTACAAATTAGTTGACCAAATGACTAGTTGACTTAATGAAGCTAAGCAAAGAACCTCCTGCTCTGTAGATTATTGAAATTATAAATCTCACTTAACTGTTCCGGCTATCTTATATTGCAGTGAGAAAAACATTATCATGGTTGGGTTGCTGCCCTACACATCACATCGTCTCTAGCTCCTGATGTGTCATTTTCTGCTCATTAAAAACCTACTATAGCCAAGCATGTGACAACTTTATGATCATTTATCTGGGACAAACTATCACACAATAAAATATTGGTGAGCTTGTGAGCACCGCTAACTTCAAAGCAGCTACAGTTGGAAATACTGATAAAGGGTTTAAAAAATGTGGGATCAAGATTCATAATTCTCCTGTTTTTAGCGGACTATGATGTTGTTGGTGATGAAACTGAGAATAATAGTGCTAATCCTTAGACCTAGGTAGTAGAAAACCAATATATAAACCCTTCAGATGAAGCAGAATTTACGGCAAATGCTGATTCTGATGTACCAAAGAAGCCTGTTAGTATTTCTGATTTCAATGCAATGCCTAAAGCAACACAATGTGAGAAAAAAAGAACAAGCAGAAAACTGATCTCAAACATTCTTACAAGCACACCCATCAAAGCAATGCCAGAACAAGGAGTAAGCAGAAGGGAAAAAAGAGGATTATTTAAAAAAACAGAGGAAAAATAAGCTAAAAAGGGAGTAAAAAAACTCAAACTAAGTTACTGCAGGCCCAAGTCTATACAATTCATGCCAAGCAATTCAGTTGCATCAACTTCAAAGGATGGTGTTATAAGATGCCCTGCTTGTAAAGAGGAATATTGTGACCCTCCAACAGAAGAATGGATCCAGTACTGTAAAAGCCAAGAGTGGTGGCATGAGGAATGTTCCAATTATGAAAATGGCATTTTTATTTGTGCTATTGTTAGCTGCACAACTTAACACTTCAACATTAGGCTACAATGCATTACGCTTAATTTGATACTTTGTAAGACGTAAAAACACAGTTATCATTTACTAGATAACCTATTCAAAACATAAAATATATTCAACCTTTTTCAGTGTTGTCATCTTGCCCCAGTACTGGGGAAAGATGACGATTTGTTAAGGGTATGAAAAAATAAAAATATCTATTTTCATTTGAAAAGTTAAATGATAATATATTTATTACTACAAAGGACTACTCTAACAGCTCATGTAAAATTATTTTTACTATCCTTAAAAATAAATTAATAAACAACAAAAATTGTTATCATAGTCATCTAACCCCAGTCTCTCTTATATCACGCATTACGTGTGTATGGACACTTACTATACAATAAGTAATGTACATGAGGCAGTAAAACAAATGAGCTGGGAAAGCTCCATGAATTAGCCTGTATAGAGAGACTGTGCTTTTCAGACTTTTTTAAAATCTTTGTCTCCTATCAGAAAACTAAAGCATAATGTAAGCAAAAATATAAGTATCAGGTTTAAGATTTCAGACTACAAGGGAATACTTTTTCGTTCAGAAAGAAAAACAAATTGCATAATGAAATGCAGATTCTTCTAATAACAGTTTTTTTTAAAATAAAGCTTAAAATCACTGGACTCAGTTATTTGGTTGAACTGATAAGTTTTTTTTTGGTAGAGTGTTCGGCTATATACTTAGAGAGCTTCGGGTCCACCGGGCCTGTGCCATTATAGCTAATTTAAATTATTATTGCACATTACACGTATACACATAACATAAAATTAATAACACACGTAATGCAATAAAATAAATGTGATGTGAATGTTCCTTTGTGTTTCCACTCCTTAATGCAGGCTACAGTTATTATTCAGATAAGTTGACCATTAATCGAAGGGTGTTCTTTCTTTTCTTTTTAAATCTTGGACTCTGCTCAGAAAACTAAGCATGAAAAATGTATTAGGTTTAAAAATTCAGACCTCAAGGGAATCCTTTTTGTGCAGAAAACTTTTTCTCTGTATGTTGAAATTTTGATTTATCTAATAGCAGTTTTCGACATTTTGTATAAATTAAAAAATACTACCCCAAATTGAAATTACATGTTTTGCCCCATAAACCTTTAAGTATTTATTAAAATACAAAGTAAAACATTAAAATTACTATCAACTCATAAGTAAGGAATCATTTTCTCCCCTGCTTACGGCAAAAAAAGAACAACTACATTTTGTCTACTTTCGAAAAATTACACTTAAAAAACAGACTCAGTTCAACTGGTTTTGGTTTTGAATTTTAAAAGAAAAACATGTGCAAGCCGTGACGGTTTAATGCATCCTGCTATGGGAAATTGCAATTTTCAAAAATAAAAACACTTCTTTTCAATCTTATTTATTATTTCTCTAGAATGCTTATTTCAATCGCTACGTGAGATTTTCTTTATTCCTTAATCAAATTCCATATTTTATGAATTGCCGGCTAATGACAAAACAAAGACCCATGGTTTTTTTGGCAAAAAGTTTTTTTGCTGTTTTTTATTACACATTGCTTCAATGAACAGCATTCGAAATTCAGCGCATTTTCTCGTTGGTTGGAGTGTTGAGTAGATAATCAAAATGGCACCATTTGAATCCGTGTCAATAACTATCCGTTTAATGTTTCTTTTTTTTCCCTGTCAGAGGCTTACATTGGCAGGATTGCATTTGGAAGACCCATTTCTTCCCATGCACAATTATTGTTTTTTCATGAGTAGAAACTTTTAATGATATTTATACTTCCATTGAAAATGCATACAGCCAAAAGTGTGTGATGATCACATTATCACAGCGTCGTATTTATTGAGGTTTTGTAGCTGATGTCTTTAAATTACATGCCGCCTTTTGCATTTTTAATTTTTTCCGTTTACTTTAATCTGTTTACTTTCTTCCATTCTTCTTCATAATGTTCTTTCCTTGAAATTTTTAAAGAGTGGACTACCATATAAAACAATTTGAAGCACGGGTCAGCAAGTATTGTTCTATTCAAGTCTGGTCATAAAAATTGAACTATAGTTAATAGAAAATAAGGTTTGCATTTAATTCACTGGCTACAGAAAAGGTTATTCAGTTTTAAATAACATAAAATTTATTCATAAGTTACCTTAGAGATAAAAATTCCTTCATCATATAAATCAAAAGGATTTACTGGTGAACCACCAAGTCCACCTCCTAATTCAATGCCAAAACCTTCAGCATCTGTCTTATTCAAAACAATAGTCTAAAACAAAAAAATTTACAAATGAATCAATGCAAAACTCAAAATCAGCAATAACAGATAATATGAGTTTGTTGACATAAATATCAAATGCAGAAAACAAGTGCCAAATTAAAATAAATATTATTGAGTTTTGCATGGCAGAAAATCACCATCATTAACCTATAATGCACTCATCCAAACTATAGAATAAACTGCATAAATACCTGCTACTCTATTGGTAATTTTCTTCTGCATACTCTTTCAGTCTAAAACCTTACAATTACCTTGCACTACACACACAGTGAAAGTGTACACCGTATAATCTACTGGCACAGGCATAAAAGCAGAATAGCACAAAAGAGGAGCAATGCTCATAATTCAAAAGAAGAAAAAAAAATTGCAATGTAGTAAACTCTATAGTTGAGCAAACCTAACCTGGCAACCTAGTAATGCTGCAATTAGGATTTGCATAGGCTTCACAACCTTGATAGGTTAGATTTGCCCCAACTATATTTGAATTTTCATTTAACTAATCTATGTTTCATATCAGTTATCTTATGTTTTCAAATGAATCGTTGTATATTTCTTCCATTAAAAAACAGCATCAATGGGATTTACTCTGTTTGACAAGCAGTAACCAAGAACTGCAGGTAAATAGAAAATTAGAGTGAAATTCAAAGCTTAGTAAAAGAAAATCAGACTACATTTAACTCAAGGAAAAAATCCATGGGGGACAGGGTGGGTGAGATTTTTTGAAAAAGTTCAAAATGACTCTGATCAAACTGTAAGTAGGTAAAAAGCAAACAAATGAACAAAAAGTTGGGCATCCCATACATATTTTTGTACAAAACATTGAGCAATCAACAGACTACATAGAATGTAGAAAAGTTCTATGAAAGCAAAAAACCATCATCATACATGGCAGATCAGTTTATTATCACAAGTAAAAAAAGTTTATATATGAACAGATATACAGGGTGTTCCGTTTTAACCTGCAAGACCTTTATTTTTGCAACTGTTAGCCCTTGATGTATACTTCCAATTGCAAAAATGTTCAAAACCAGATGCAGAGTTAAGATATTGAAAGTTTTAACAAAAATTAAAATTAGTCAAGAGATTTAACTTTTCATACAGGCCCTAGGTTCCCTATTTAATATTTAGAGGAATAATCTCCATTGAAAACTTACTGACACAAAAAACCTGACATTTGTGCGACCAAAACTCAAGGAGATATTCTAGTTTAAAGTTTTAAGGGGCCATACAGAAGATGAGATTGGAACTTATTGCTCTTTCAGAAGAATGACGGGTCGTTCAAGTAAGAAAAACAAGGTATTTATATTTTTCATTGCTATTCAAAAATAAAGGCAAATGCTAGGCCGTGATATGCAAAAACACATTACAAAACCTCGAATAATTTGAAAAATCACACTCTATGCACACATGTAATTTTAAACACTTGGTCACAGTGGTGTAAGTCACAAAACGCTGCGTTTCATATCTCAGTGAATATTGGTCATACTAATTTTAAACTTTTTGTGCTGGAATTATTTTTCAATGGAGATAATTTCCCTAAATATAAGTTAGGGGACCTGGGGCCCGTATAAAAAGTTAAATTTCGTATTTTTTGACTCCTTTTTATTTTCACTTCAAACTTTCAATATCTTAACCCTGCATCTGATTTTGAAGATTTTTGCAATTGAAAGTACACATCTAGGAATAACGGATGCGAAAATAAAGGCCTAGCAGGTTAAAATGGAACACCCTGTATACAGAATAAAAATCATGTGAACAAATAAAATTAAGACAATGTTTTTTAAGCAGAAAATGAAAAGGGGAAAAAAAAGCAGAAATTTTGTATTCCAATAAGTATCAAATTGGGTTTACACATGTACACAATATTTTTCCTCTTTTTAAACTTCGTTTTGACAAATTCTTTGTTCGTGAAAGAGGAAATTTTTAAAATTTCTTTGAAACATATAGCAAAAAAAGACAGGTTGTAGCTACATTATGCAATGGTACAAGTATATCTTAAATTTTCTTGGCTCAAAACTTATTTGGTGGTCGTTTTGAGATGCAAAAATGATTTGGCGATAGCAATTTTAATGCAGAACAGTTTTGGCAATCACTAACTGGGTGCGAGGTAGTGAGCAGTCAATTTCTGGTCTTTGGTTCAGCCAAGGGCGATTTGGCAAGCAAATTTTACTTTTACAGCAAGATGTCCTCTCACTGTCCCAGGAAATTTTAATAATTATGTCAATAAAGTTCAAATATATCTACGGAATCAAGTTAAGGTCTTATACTTTGAAAAAATAATGCATTCTCTAAGATATTTTTCTAAATATACCAAAACCTCTAACTGAAAGTATTTTGCATAAAATGCTAAAACACCTTTCAAAGCAGAGAGAGAGAGCAAGAAAGAAATGTTGATTTCAAGGTAATTCCAATGCAATATTAATAATATTCATAAAACAAATTGTAACTGATGATGCAGGATTCTCATTTAAGCAGGAAAATAAATACAAATAAACTTAAAGTCTTTTTACCCATTAAAACTACATGCAGATTATTCAATCCACAATTTCGAAATATAATCTACACAATACAATCAAACTTGAGGCATAATTTGTGCTATAAACATTCATTTTGCTATATATACAAGTATACACACATATGAAGAATGATCATAGTCCACCATGCTCGAATGTTCCTCATTACATTTTTGAGCTTGAAATCTCAAAGCGTTTCCAAGTTAGCCACATTCTTCCATGTTAAAACTCACTCACTATGATAGGTCTTACCTGAATAATATTTCTCTTGAATACTGTCTGTAATAATCTACATGTTCCCATAGGTTAACCAGAGTTTTTTAGAAAAATGGACTTGGATCTTTCTTCTCCATAGCCCTTCATATAAAATTAAAATTTTCGGCAAGAAACAAGAAAATTATCTTCCTAAAACTTTATTTCTGATTGTTCATTGAACAATCTTTGCTTAATTAAATGAGAAAAAGTCTAGTAAGATATAACAGTGATCTAACAAAATTTTCTCTGCATGATTTGAAGCAACAAAGTAAACAAACTTGAAAATTTGCAATATTTCACATTACAACTGTTAACAACTATTATTTTTATTTACAAATGTGTATTATAATGGATAATCCTTTAGCAATGAAAAGGTTCATCTACCTGCCAGCCATCAGGAAGAGGATCATGCTGAATCAAAAGTTTTACTTCATCACTTGCAGCACACAGTGCAGACACAGCTTCATTGTGTGTAGCTGTAGTTATATTTGTATCATTTACCTGATATTTATTAAATAGGAAAAATTGGCATTAGTTATAGATCAGAAATTTCTGATAGATAATTTCAGATATTTTATGTATAATAAAGAGTAAATTATATAAATACAGCACACCAGTCTTTTTAAAATCATTTCTAACTATAATTGTGGCGTTAGATCTTATTTCAAAATATTGAAACATTTTTGAAAATTATGGGGGTGGGAAGTGAATAGCATTTGAATAGCATTGAATAACATTCGAATAGCAGCTCTTGCTAACTGCCAAAGTTTGTGATATTGAAAATTTTTATTTTACATCATCAATATCACCAAAACACAGAAACTTCATCCCGGAAAGAAACAGATTAATGAAAAAAAAATATACGGACTTTGTCTTCAGGTCAAAATACTGAAGGATGAGTGAAACAATTGAAGCATTCCATAAAAATAATTTTTCTCATAAAATGCACTGCAGGTCAAACTTGAAACTTTTTTTTAAAGAAAGCGTACACCTACCCGCCATGTGTGGATAAGAAATAAACAAATAACTCACCTTGCCTTATAATGTTTACAATTGCAGATACTAATGAAAGTTAAGGCTGCTAAAAATTTACTATGAATCGAGTTCCTACAACAAACTTGATAACATACACTATATGACCAAAAGTATTGGGACTTTCAAAAATTCACATTTTCAAAGGATTTCTTGAGAAATAACAGACCAATTGCTTTGTAACTTGTCACATAAAAGGTATGTTCTGGCTGTCATTTTCCATTGAAAGTTATATCACCCATGCGCTTAGAGGACTAGCAACAAATTGAGGGAAACAAAAATGTTTTTTGATCATTGTTCATCATAAATAGCTGAGAATTAGCAGTAAATTTCAGAAATTAGGAACTTTACTATGTACAATTATGTTATGTACTTTCGAGATAATATCCCCGATATTCATTAAGATATAAGCATTTATTTCAGAGCTTAGAATTTAATTTGAAGGTTTTAAGCTCATAACGTGTAAAGTTTTCCATCAAAGCATACCAAACTTTCAGAAAACTTGACAGCACACAAGAGAAGTGTTATATTAACATTTGAAAATAAAATGTTGAAAATTTGATTAAATATGAACGTTTAAAGCAATTAATTTTTTTCTGCACATGCACAAAGGATAGTAATTTGTAACTTTTATAATCTAAACCCTAACTAGATTCTCCAACTCATAATTTCAGTTCAATATCTTAAACATTCAAAAAGTTATCAGCGTTCTAATAAACTGAATTTAAATAGTTCTTGGACAGACTACTAATCGTGAGGGATTGTTCGCAAATAATCTGTTTTATCACAAATCACACTGAGCAATTTCAAGCCAAATGTTGCAAACTTGCAAATTACCCCTAACGAGTCGTCCCCGATCTATTCAAATTCTGCTCATTATATAGCTGATAACTTTCTGAATTTTTTGATACTAAACTAAAACTTTATTATGAGTTGGAGAATCTAGTTGGGGTTTGGAGTATGAAAGTTATAAATTGCTATCTTTCGTGCATGCACAGAGAAAAATTAATTGGTTTAAATGTCCATATTTTATCAAATTTTCAGCTTTTTACTTTTTAATTTTAATATTACACTTCTTTTGTGTGTTGTCAAGTTTTCTGAAAGTTGGGTAAGCTTTGCTCGAAAACTTGACTTGTTATGAGCCAAAATCCTTCAAATAAAATTCGTAGTTCTGAGAGAAATGCTTATATCTTCATGAATATCAGTGATATTTTCTCTAAAGTACATAAAATGATTGTACATGGTAAGGTAACTATTTTCTAAAATTTACAGCTTATTCTCAGCTATTTAGGATAAACGATGATCAAAAAACATTTTTGTTTTCCTCAATTTGTTGCTGGTCCTCTAAATGCATTGGTGACATAACTTTTAATGGAAAATGACAGCTAAATCATACTTTTTATGAGACAAAAGTTACAAAGTAATTAGTTTTTTATTTCTTGAGAAATCCTTTAAAATCTGAATTTTTGAAGTGTCCCAATACTTTTGGTCATATAGTGTGCATCTTACAAGTTCAAAGAGTGAAGTGCTGAGACACTAACATAAGGATCTCTAGCCCTTATAGCATGTGATCCGTTCCTTTTATCTTTTGAACAGTTATGAGAGTTCCGCTGAAAATTCATATGCAATGTATATGTAGGAAAGTTGTCCTCTCACAAAATTTACTGGTAAAAATTTAAGTGGTAAATATTTACCTTTTAGTTATTCTAACACTTGACTACATCCAAGGCAAAAGGGCACAATTTTGAAACTAAAAATACATATGCGTTTCAAGTGTATTTACCAATTATATTTTCAGCTCTAATATAGGTTATGCTAGCATTATTGACAATTAAGAGGAAGATAAAATGCTCTTAAGAAATTATCCAAGCACTTGACAATGTTACCCCAAAAGTAAAGAAGTAACAGTAAACAATCGACTTCTGTGATAGCTCATTGTAATCTAATTCCTGTCGGATACTACATTTAATAATTTGCATAATTTTCCCTCAAAATATATGTTACAAAATGCTCAAAACAGGCTCAGTGTAGTTACAACATAAAAACTTTGAACATTGTAAGAAGATAAATAAAAGTTGCTACCCCTTATTTTGACTGATTTAGGTGCTCTTTTAGACATTCTTTAGGAATTATAAGCAATTCTGCTTAAGTAATTAATTTCAAGTTATTCAATTAATATTAAAAGATAATGAATATTAATTTTTGTACCCATTCAGAAAAACACTTTTAAAAATATAACAGTAGAATCACTGTTATTTTCAGTGTTAAGGCATTTCCTTAATCACTATAAAGTTTGAGAAAGGGAATATGCTAAACAGATTAACAGATCAATGTTTGCCAAAATTTACCACACATTTGATCATTTATATTTGCTTCAATTATTTCTAGAGATTTTCTTTTTACTTCGATTTGTTTATTTATTTATTTATTTTTATTCTTTATTACTATTATTATTATTATTATTATTATTATTATTATTATTATTATTTTTTTGACTAAACATTTTATGATTTGTGTGGCATCCTTTTACATTAACCTTAATATCTCTTAGCATGAAAATAACTAAAGTCCTAAAGAGGTTAGAAAATATTGTCTCAATGTGGAAATTACTCATGCAAATTAGGTTAATGTGACAAATTTTGAAACGAAATGAAAAGGTGAAAATAATAATCAGAAGTGAAGCAATGAAAAATATTATCTACTTAAAAATAACTTCAAAACTTGAAATATAAATTTTAGTAGCCAAATTTTAAAAGCAATACAGCTGAGAGAATTATTATAGGGTTGTTTTATCAATAAAATTTGAACGGGACACTAAAAATCAGGTACAGTATCTGAACATAAAGCTACAATAATAACAAGAAATCAAATATCACTATTTAAAAAATAATAATAAAAATAAAATAAATAATGATGTTACAGAAAAAGTCGGTTGTAAATTTGGCACGTGATTTCATTAAATATGTGCAAACTAAAAATACAAGTACCTTTAAAATTCTATCTCCAACCCGAATTCTTTTAGTTTTAGAAGCTATTCCATTTGGTACAATCTAAAAAGAAGAGAAAATGGCAATTATTGAAATTTTTTCATTTTGGATATTGTCATTGGGCAGTCAGAGCTTATTGAATGAGAGGCTTTTGTTTGGTATTTTATGGTAGATTTGTACTTAAAAGAGTCCCTTTTGAGTGCCATAATTTTATTGTAAATGAAAAAGTAGTTTTTAACATGACTTTTTTTTTAAATTATTGTTTGAAAGTAGCATAGAAAATAAGTTTGCATAGAAAATAAGGATAAAATGCAATTGATTTTGTTTATTTCATTACTTTTTTTCCTACCACAATATGGTGGGTTGATTTTTCCAGGCAAACAAATGTTACATATATAATATTATTTACTTAAATTATATGACTACTTGTTTAAAATTCGAGGTGCTCAATTTTTCCACCGAAGGACCCAGGTTCTCATAGTTGAGTGTGAACACTGATATAGGCAATCTATGTTTAAGAACTCTAAAAAAGCTTTTGGCTCAAAAACCACTCCAGGATCCCTGGTATGTACCACTACTTGTGGTGCAACTGGTTGGATTGAGGTCCTAAAGACAAGGGAAAGAAAAAGACTTGTTATCCAGTTATACATTTGGTGACCTGAGCAGAATAGTCCAAACATAGTACATGCGTGTCAAGAGGCGACTAAAATGGATACCCAATCTAAGGTGTGAGGCACGGTGCTAATGGATATAAGGCATCTGGGTTTTATGATGCCTTAAACGGCCCCCCTCAAAGAACCGGACGAAACCTTGTTGCATTTAGCCTTGCAGTCATACAGGGTGGTTGTGCTGGTGTTGACCTTTTACCACCTCCCAGTTCCCATGGAGTTGGATGATACTGGCTTGAAGGAGAAAACTGTAGGAGGTGAGGGTGCAAGTCTGCAACCCACTGACTGAAGGGGGTGAGGGCGCAGGTCTGCAACTCACAGCTCTGCAGTAGGAGGGGAGGAAATGCTCATTTTTCCACAAAACTGCAACTGGAGCAGGCAGGAGAGGGGTATAGGAAGCAAAAGCCATTGGGGCAGCCTTTCTCGAGAAGGTACGAGAAACCAAACATCTTTGGTCAGAGGTTTCAACTCCTTCCTCTGCACAAACTGCTGCATCTTTAAGAGTAAGGACAGGTCAACCACAGTCTTATGCCCAAGTAGTGTGAATGTTTATGATGGCTGTTGCAAGAGAAAACTTCCCTCAGGAGAAGTTATCTTACAATGACACAGAACGTATAAAGCTAGTCATCATAAGGACAGTCCTGATTCTCTTTGGGGATCACATGCAGAAAATGCAAAAGGTTTCTAAACAAAAATGGTATTAGAAGGCTTTTTTAGTCTTCTTATTGGTCATTGCACCTTAAAGTGGCACCTTGCTTCAAGGTGCCACTTCAGTAAGGATCCAACTTTCTGGGGTTGCATCATTTTGAGGAAACTAATACTACATCACGTGTGATTCTGAAGTATTTTTGCCTATAGGTTTGAACATATTGGTCGTCATTTGCTTGAAACTTGAGAGAATCATAACACTTCTATTAAGTGTTTTCTGAATTTTGCTTCAGCTACTGTTTCGTTTTAAGACTTCTGTTTGGGGACTAGTACATTAGATCACTGGTTGCAGTGCCTGGTTCGGTTTAATCCCCCCTGCTTTCATTTCATTTTATATTACCTAGTTCTGCGTTTCACTTCTGATAGAATTTGATTGAAATGTAGTGACAGTCATACTTTTTTGAAAAGTTAGGACAAGAAAAACACCTTCTGCATTGGGACCTAACTACTCAAAATCCATTTTTCTAACTTTAAACACCAATATTAATTCCAATAAATAAATAAATACAAACAAAATAAATGAATAAATATAAAAATTCAGGTTAATATGTCTATTAGTATTAAATGAACCAAATGAGTGAAAAACTTACTCGAGAAACAAAAATTCCTGTGCCATTTGAACCAAAAGGGATGCAAGTTTGATCACAACCACCCATAATGCTCAATCCAAGAGGTCTTTTTTGTTTATGCAAAATAACTTCCTATTGAAAAAATTCAAGCACATAAAAACACTAAGAAATACTCAATCAAAAATTCATTCAAGCATTGCAAAAAAACTCCTGCTTGTTTTAATTTACTTTTCACGAGAATATTCTCTTGAAAAGTAACACACACAGTAACACAGGCTCAAATCATAAAGAGCATAGTTTAAAATATGTAAATGTGTTAGTTATTTATAAAGAATAAAGAGCAAGCTTTTTTGGTTTCCTATGGTTCAGAAAATTTTCTTGCACTTTTGAAGACTATTGTATTCAAAACTTTTATCACTAGTATTAGCTCCTACTTTATTACTGTTTAACATAAACTTGTGTTTAATAGTAATACAATAGAGCATATGATGCAATTTTCATTCATATTTCTAAGACTTGCAGCAAGGTTGGCTTTTTAAAGTCAAAAACTGGTTTAAACAGTTGAAAACTGTCAAAAACCTAGGTAGATGCTATGAGAACATCTTTTACATGTAAGTAATTTTTCAGCTAAGCTTAAATTCATATAGAAAATTATCATTGATTAAATCAAAAAGTAATACCTCAAAAAGTATCTTTCTAAATTGTCGTTATTTATATTAATTAGTGTCATTTAAACTGCAATCATATAACTTCAAGAAAACAAGCTCGAGTAATCATAAAACACATTTAATGCCTTATGATTACTTGATATATGCTAAATTTAAATAATATAAAAAATGACAAAATTTAAAGCCCCCCCCCCCCCCCCCGCTTCCCAAATGTTAAGGTTTCGAGAGGGGAAGTTAAGGTTCTTTAAATGTTAACTTTAGGTAGTGAGGTTTCTAGTCGAATCAGCATAAATAAATTTCCCTCGTACCATTTCTGAAATTTTTAAGGTTTAAAACTCTTAAAATGGCCGTCCATTTAAAGCACAAAAGTTAACGCCACATTTGTATATTGCAGTCTTTAAAAACTTATTTTAGTAATAGCAGTAGTTATTTCCAAAAAATAAAACATTAGATCTCTTAAAAGCAATATTCTTCTCCATTTTCATCTAATTTTATACTGTCAATACACTATAGTTCATCAAGCAAAAAGAAAAAGGCTAGTAAACTCATGCAATAAATGATTAAAAAAAAAAATAGCAGTCAGTTAATACTTTACAACCAAGTTTTGCAAGCAATAGAAAAATTAGAGCAGTCAGTTTGATCACATTCTTTGATTTACTATTTCCTTAATGCAATGTTTTAGATGTGAATAATACTGTTTTTGCTTTTACAATGATTGTAAAATTAGAAGTTTTGATGTGACAGTTTAAGCCATGTCTAAAACTATCCAAAACTCATTTGTCAAGAGCTTGCCATCCCTGATTTGAAGTAATGATTAAAAAATAAAGCATAAGGCCCACTCTAAATTTATGTGCACATTTTATGATCTGAAAAGAAAATATTTTCCACTTTTGATGCATTTAGTACTTTTATTGGGCAACATTACCATGTTTGGCACGTTTTTATTCAAAAGCTTATACCGACAATACGGTAATGGATTCACCAATAGTAATCCTACTGCCTCCGGATGTCATAACCAGGCTACTGGTACATGCTTTTAGTTCTCCATAGCCCTGGCTAAAGGGCAGTAACTTACGGCCTTACAGCTTCTTACAGGTTATTTGTTTGTAAAAAAACGTATTTTTCCAGGATTTTACTTACTGAATTGTTAGAAACAAATATTAAAATAACTAATATGGCACAACTGTTGTTATTTTCTTCAGCAATTTAATTACTGTAACTAAATTACTTCACTAAACACTAGGGTATAAAACTTAAGATGGAAAAGATAAAATGATTCCACTTACTGGCTGAAGTTGGGCTGTTTATACAATGCATTACATTTCAATAGTAAACTTTCACAACTTAATTAAAATGTGTGCATTATGCTTGTTTTCATAGAAATATTAATAGCTATAAGAAACATGAAATTGCTTCGATCATCAGAAATACAATGATATAATCACTTGCGAAATAAGTATTTTCTCTAGGAAGGGGGGGGGGGGAGGTAGGAGTGTAGATTCATAACAGTCCTAGCTTATATACGTGCATATATATAAACATATTAGGACTGCCAATTGATTTTAAACCAAGTGCTCTTGAGGAAGGGATTAATCCCCAAACCCATCGCTGAAAAAATCATCGAAGGCAAAGAACCACTATAACTTATGCTGCATTTTATAAAACTTCTAAAAGTTTTATCACATAGATAAATATAGAAGATATATATATATATATATATATATATATATATATATATATATAATTATTAAAACTTAAAGTAAAATATTCTACATTTAGACAGTGCAAATGCAGCTATAGTATTAAATGTATATTACATATATTATTATTTAAAGTCTCACTCGTAGGTAGCACAGTAGCAAGAGTACTAAACAACAACAATAAAATCAAAAGAATATTAACAATGTAAATTGAAAACCATGTAAATATGAAAGGTTGAACAATATGAATATTAAGATAAATAATAGAATGGGCAGTAACTGCTACGTTATCAAAGAGCTGGAGCAGTTGGCATATTATACTAATTTGCAGGTTTTTTATAGAGGTCAGTAATGCACAAGTCAGCGAGTATTTGCATTTTTATCAAATTAGCAAGAATTTACTTGCTTATTTCAACTGCGTCGTAGGCTAAGTATTGGTTAACATTAAACGAGTATTATAAAACTTGTCACCTTTTATAATACTCGTTTAAGCAGTTACCGCCCATTCTATTATTTATCTTATTGTTCATATTGTTCAACTTTTCATATTTACATGGCTTTCAATTTACATTGTTAATATTCTTTTGAGTTTCTTGTTGCTGTTTAGTACACTTGCCACTGTGCTACCTACGAGTGAGACTTTAAATAATAATAATTATTATATATATATATATATATATACTCCTGTTTGTGAAAACTGCAACATCAAGAAGGACTTATGCGAGTGAGCTGAAAATTGCAGGAAATGTAAAGTAGGGCATGATATGCAAATGATTAGAATTGCAGACCGGTAGCGCATGCGTATGCTGAGCAGCGCCCTCTGAATGGCGGATTGAACCGAATATGAATTGACCGTTGTAGCGAGGAGTGTATGATTATCAGTGGTTATATGCTAGAGTAAACGTAAACTGAATCTTTACTATGCTTCTTCGTTGAAAGAAAGCGAAATTTGAGCAAATTTCGGAGTTTGAACGAGGCAGAATCGTCGGCCTTCGTGAAGCCTTATTGTCTTATCGTGCAGTAGCCACTCGTGTGCAACGTAACAGCAGCACAATCATGCATGTTTGGAAGCAGTGGACGGACGAGGATCGGACAGCTCGGAAATCCGGGAGTGGACCCCAAAATGTTACGTCAGCTCACAATGACAGACACCTGGTGCATATGGCGCTGACGGACCGCACAGCTTCTTCTAGACAATTGGCAGCACAGTGGTCAACAGCTACAGGTGTTTCATTGTGTGCTTCATCCATTCGGAGACGTCTGCTGCAGCGTGGGCTGCACACAAAGATTCCTTTATACAGGGTTCATCTCATGCAAAACCATCACCGCCTGCGGCTACAATGGGCCAATGTGCATAGGAGATGGCGTGCTGATTGGCTGCAGGTTGTCTTTTCTGACGAATCCCGCTTCAATTTGTGGCACCATTATGGCCAAATTCGTGTCAGGCGCTATGCCGGTGAACGGCACATTCCGGAATGCATTATCGAATGCCACAGTGGACGAACACCAGGAGTTATGGTCTGGGGTGCCATAGCATATCATGGATGATCACAATTGCTACGAATTGTGGGCAATTTGAACAGCAGGATAACGCCTGTCCACATGTCGTCAGGACTGTCAAATCCTACCTTGATTCGCAGCAGGTACAGCTTCTTCCTTGGCCTGCATATTCCCCGGATATGTCACCGATTGAACATGTGTGGAATTTCGTTGGGCGGCGTCTCGCTCGTGATCCTCGTCCTGCTGCTTCGACAGACGAACTTTGGTTGTGCATACAAACAATATGGAATACTCTTTCGCATGCAGATATTCAAACTTTGTTTCACTCCATGCCAAGTCGTGTAGCAGCTCTTATTGCGGTGCGTGGTGGCCAGACAAAATACTAATTTCTATTGCTTGTTTGGTTTGAAAATATAATCATTTATTTGTACCATTACCACTCAACTGTGTATAAAATTTCATTCAACTATGATGCTCCCTTCATGGTTTTGCAATTTTCACAAACAGGAGTGTGTGTATATATATATATATATATATATATATATATATATATATAGAAAAGTCAGCTAACATAAAGATTTATCTATAAAAAACTTTGAAAACTATCCCAATATATAAAGAAACATTGAGTAACAAAAATTGCAGAGCATAAAAGTGTTTTAGGAATATAAAGAGTGCCTTTTCAAAAAGATTTTGGTCTTTTGCATGCAAAGTTGCAGTTACAAGGAAGTTTCCATTATGTCAACTGCATTCATTCTAACGGCTGCCGAGCCTCCCGAAGTTGAAAATCTTTTATTTTCATTCAAAACATTGCTCCTGGTTGCCCAGAAAAATGTGTATGCAATAGACTTTGCAACTTCAACTATAAAATGGAAGTTTTCTCATAATCAGCTATTTAATGTTAGTTTTCTCCTATATTGTATCTAAACAAAAGTAAACTATTATATTCTGAACTACCAGTGTTCATTTTCCCATAAATTCTTAGACTTTTGCAAAATGTTTTACCTCTGAGATAGGAGCCTTTGTACAGGATGAATTAGAAGTGAGGCGGGTGAGTGTAGTCTCAGTAAATGATGATGTAGTTAGGACTTCAGATGTTTCACCAAGGGCTTTAGTTGGAGATGGAAATTCAGGTTTCAATGGCACATATGGTTTGGGATTTTCAATTGTTACTTTAACAAGAGGTCCTTCATATTTTTCTATAGTGTCACAGGCTGCAGATTGAATAAGGGAGTTGAACGTAGAAGGCTGAACAACATCAGGAATATTTTTACTTGGTGCACGTGATAAAATCATGGGGGTTGATGTCATGTCTGGTTCAAAAGTATTCAAATTATGATTCTGCTCATGAAGTATATTTGATGATGCAATGACTGCTTCAGAACTGGTTTGTTTTTCAGGACTTCTCCCAGACACATCATTTAGTGGCATGTAACTAATTTTGAAGTTTTGCCCATGCTTTGGAATGCTAGCATTTACGGAATTACTTGTTCCAAATGAAAATGGCTTCTCAGTATGTTGCAGCTCTTTTAGTGAATGCAACGTCGATTCGTCTCCATCGCAAACATGGAGGCGTGGCAACATATCAGGTTTCTGAAAAATGAATATTTTAAATTTTGTGCATAAGATTTTAGAAAAAACTCACAGTATGATCAATCACAACTAACATTTAAAATGCATGCTTTTATTCCAACATACATTCATTTTTTTCCCATGAACTTAGTGGCAAATTTTTAAAACCCTAAATGATTTGATTTAGAAAAGTAGGGTAGACTGACCAGTGAATGAACACTTAAGCACAATTTCATTTTTTTTTTAAAACTCCAAGTAATTTTAAATATTATTCTTTTCTATTTGTGATAGTTAGAACATTTTCATTGATCTATGTAAATGTCTAGAAAATATTGCAGGAAATTAAATGGTACCACTTAAGACTTTTTTAGGTGTTTAAAGAAAAAATGGCACAATGACCCAGTGAATGAACACCCCTAACCAGTAAATGCACACAAATTGGTCCAGTAATGAACATGATAAATTTTGATTAAACGAGCTGTTGTGTGCATCACATGACTTCCTTTTACTCCAATTTAAAGATAATAGTGCCTCGGAGTGAGCAAAGAAACAATTTAAATATTTTCACCCCAAGTTCGTTGCGAACCGAAGCAAAGAAAACGTTTTATACAAATGCATTTTTGAAATATTAGCAGTTTTAATATGATTCAATGGTTAACTCTCTAAATATGGCCAAATTGAAACCAGATTAAAAAAAAAAAAAAAACCTGCTAAATTCGTCGCCAAGTTGCCGACAAAACTTGGCGACCAAAAGCTTGGCGATATATTGCCAAGTGCTTGCCAAACAACGGAGGTGACAACAAGTGACAACGGAGGCCAAAACCAACGAGGATAACGACTTTGGTGACGCACAACCAAAAACGTTCACATTGAAAATTTTGAGCAATTCCTAGACAATAGAAATGATTTTTCTGATTTATTAGTAAAGGAAGATTCTATCATGGAAATGACGCAAGTGATCATGGATGCACTAATGCTCTGCAAAGAATTACAGAGAAAAAGTCTTGATGACTGCCAAAAGACTATCATAGCCAGCTCCTCTTTTTAAAGAGTACACGAAATTAATTTATGTTTTCTTTATACATGTTGTGTATAAAAGTCGATATAAGTACACATTAATTTTATTATACAATTAGTCATCACTAGAATGAAGTACTTTGTTATCTACGCAACCAAACCCCTATTTTAACACTAGTATTGGTAATTTCACAAAGTTTCACTTTTAACGTGAAACTAACGTGAAATTATCAATAGGGACTCTGCTTTTTCCTAATTTTCTACAGATGATCTTAATTTTCTTAAGAAACTTAAAGAAGCATATGTTTTCACTGTTGTTGACAAAGCCAGCTCCAATTTTTCTATCTGTTGTAAAAAACTTCATGCTACTATTATGAAATCTGAATTAGAAAAAACTACTACTTATAAATGCTCCACACTAAATGAATCTTTTATCATAAAAAAAAATCTTTGCTGAATACAAACTCATGAAATTATCCCATCCTAAGACTATCCATTTACACCCATTTCTTTTTGTTTTATCTGTTCTGCAACTAACACCATTGGAAAAAATCTCAGTGTTAAACTTAAATTTTATCTTTAAAAGATTTTAAACCAACTTAAGCTCTGTCAAGAGAAATGGTATTGGATAATCGATAACAGCAATGATGTGATCAAATTACTTAATATGCTCGGCATCTTTCATCTGGAAACATTTGATTTTGAAAATCTGTTTACCAACATTCCACTCAAATGAACTGCAATTCACAGTTACTGAACTTTTCAAAACAGTCAATACTTCACTCAATATTAGTGAGGAATTTTTCTAACTTTTTAAATTTTGCATCTTTAACAACTATTTCAAAAATGGCAATTCTTGCTTTCAACAAATTAATGGTATTGCTATGGGTGCTAACTTTAGTTCTACCCTAGCTAACATTTTTCTTTTATTTTATGAAAGAAAATTTTTTATTGATAATCCTGGTACTACACCTTTTTGTTGCAGATTTATTGATGATTTATTATGTATCAACTATTACAACTTTTCGGAACTCAGCAAAAATATTTATCATAGCTCCCTCACATTAAAAAAGACTAGTTCTAATTGTAAAATTTTTAATTTTCTTGACATTAAAATTAATATTGACTTCAACTGTGAAACCACTAGTTACGACAAAACAAGCGAATGTCAATTCAAAGTTAACTGTCTGCTAAAGTTTTTCTTCTTGCCTCAGAAAAAAAGTTTTTATTGGCATCATTGTTTCACAAGCCATCAAAATCAAAAGATTTTGCAATCACAGCATTCAATCAAGAAATTAATCTACATAAAAATAAACTACTTGAAAACCATTTCCCAAATAATCTCATAATTAATATTTTCTCCAGCATAGCCTTTGACCAACACTTTGCTTCACTGTAACCATCTAACTACGGGGTTCCCAACCTGTGGGTTCCGATACCCAAGGGGGTCGCGAAGCATTTCTTAGGGGGTTGCGACATTATCGCTAAATTAAAAAATATATCATTGCATAATTAAAAAATTAAAATACACAGAAAAAAAAGCATCATTTTGGAGTAGCATCAATACTTGAGCGCAGTGGTGAATCTAGGAGAGGAACTGTGGGACTGTATTATCACCCCCCCCTCCCCCCGTACTAGAGTAGCTGATCGCCAACGTCCTCTAAGATTATATTAAATTTTGGCATAGAGACTTCCAATATCTGAAAAGCTTCGGCGAAAGAGTACCGAATTTTTTTCCCTCTAACATCATCTAAAATAGTCTGAAATTTCGTTTTTGAAGCTCCAATTCTAAATAGTTTTTTTGAGAGATTTTCTTCACCCCAACCCTTATCGTAAAAAATGTCCTGTAATTGCGTTTTTAGAACTGAATTTTGGAAATATTCCGGGGAAGGGCTCCAAACTCCATCCGGTCCCCTAACTTCATCAAAAATAGCCAAGAAATAGGTTCTTATAGTATGAGATCCGGCTGCGAAATTCTGCACTCATCGCGTAAAAAAAAAGAAGTGTTTCCTGTATATTTAAAAGAACGATGTGCTTAGTTTTAATAACACATCATTTAAAAAGTGCTTTTTAATGCTATTATTTCGTTGGAAAAATAGGTTTAACCATCACGATATTTGTTTAACCATGGACTCTACTGAAGAACTCGGATATCATACAGAGTGCTTCAAGAAAATAACAGTTATAAAGCAAAAGGATAAGCAAGACTTTGAAGATTTTTGCAAAACTCAAACAGTAAGTCATGTTTCTTATTAAATTTAAGAATGATGTAGTTCATAGTTACTATCCATATAAATAAAACAGAAAATATATGTGTTGAAGTGTGTGTGTACATGTATATGTGTAGGTTCCATATACAGTCAAGCCCGCTTATTAGAATATCGGCTAAAAGAATATCCCGTTTAATATAATATAATTCAATTTCAATGTATCAAACCAATGTAATGTGTTATCTTGATCCCGGTTAATGGAATATCCCACTTATTAGAATAGTTTTTCATGGCAAAATGGCTGTTCCATTAAGCGGGTTCGACTGTACAAATAGTTTACGTCGGATCTCCGCCAAATTTGATCAATCATAAACCAAACTTGTAAGAAATGCAGAATAAAAGCTGAATTTTGCCCAAATTAGGGCGATTCTATATAATGTTAAAACTCTTTCAAAACCAAGTTTTGCTGGAGAGAACAGTTGTGAACATCTTTTAAAACTTGGATTGAAATTAATGTTGGTTGAAAGTCGAAAAATATAAAGTTATGCGAAACTTGTTTCCTTGCTGAGATAATTTATGAATAAAATGAGTCTCCAATAATCAGGATTAAAAATTGCACATAACTATCTAGATGTGCTTAACAGGTAAATTTGAAACCTTAAGTGATAATGATTGATAAGTAAAAACATTTGAACAAATGAATTCAAAATATAGATAGAAATATTTAAGTAATGAAAAAGAAATAAAAATCACTCATTTAAAATATCGTTTTTTTTTTTTTGGTGTGTGTGGGGGGGGGGGGGAGCTGATCAGTGGTCAGGTAGGGCCCATGCTGATTTTTTGCAGGGGGTGTAAAATGTGTGGATGCGGGCCTGCACTTGACATAACTTTAATTTTTGTGGTAGGCCATGCAAAGACGTGAGAAGCAGCTAGTATAAATTATACATCATTGATTTGGAAGTTTTCTGAGAAAAAACTTTTGTTTTCTTTCATATATTTAAAAAGGTCAAAACGAAGTACATTTTTTGTAAAATTGTAAAAGCAGGGGGCTTGCTTTTACAGTTTAACAAGTGGTGCATTTGCCCAATGTTACTCTAAATTACATGTACTGGAGCTTAAACATTCTCTTTTAGTTCATAGTTAAATTTTTGGTCTTTTGACCATAATTAATGAATCCTCCACGCCTGATGAGCTCTGGATTCATACTTTATCTTTTCCTATTTAATAGCTATTTGCAATTTCCCTTTATATCATCATTATTTTTATATAATTTGTTTAATATTTGAAATTTTGTTTGCTTATTTCATATATATATATATATATATATATATATATATATATATATATATATATATATATATATATATATATATATATAAAAATTGATAGAGAGAGAGTTAAGTAGGTAGATAGATATGTAGGTAGATATAGAGATATGGAGATAGGTACCTAAAAAAATTGATAGGTAGCTAGATAGATATATAGATAGATAGGTAAATAAATAGGTAATATAATGTAATGTAATATTATTTAAAATAGTTAAAGAAAGGGAACAAAAATTAGTAATATGCCAAAAAGTATTGTTTGCAAAGATATCAAAAAAAAAAAAAAAAAAAGTAAAATGAAATATATAAATAAATAAGCACATAAAACTATCTACATTACAAAAAAGTACAAAAATAAAAATATCTCAAAGAAACTTCAAATTTCTTTTCAAATCAAAAGAAATTTTGTCAGTGTTTATTAACTGGTTTTTTGTAATTTCTTGTACAAAGTGACTGAACACCCCTATACCTGGAAAACTACGCATTCTGCATTAGCTGAAACAACTTTAATCCATAGCCTAAATATGCATACTTAATTTATCTTTTGCAGAATTAAAATAAAATTTAAAAATATAATTAATATTCTTCAAAATAGTTTGCATGTACAAAACCAGCCTTGTAATTTTGTCAAGGAAAAAGAGCCGTAAACATTCTAGATTCTTTCAGGAAAAAAATGTGACCAAAGTAAACAATCAGGTGTCAGACAGCTTAGAATATCAATAAAGAAAGCTTTTGTAGTTAATTTATTTAGAAAAAATCGTTTGAAAGCTCTTTTTTTTTAAAAATATTTCGAGTTTGTTCATTCACTGGGTAGTGTTCAGCCACTGGTTGGTCTACCCTACATAGATTCTAGATAAAACTTGGTGCTTATAGGACACTTCATTTAAGTTACAAAGGAAACAGTATTCTTTTGTAATAGTTGAGAATTGCATTTAATAACTAAAATTTGGATTCTCCTTCCATAGCAGTAATGGAGCTTCATAAATTAAAGCCTTCCAGGTTAGAATTGTTGTTACATGTTTTCTGTGATATTTAAGTAGTTCTCTACTAAACAGGTCTTACCATGTAGAAAAAGAGAAACCGACAATAAATGAACATAAAGGAGTGTAGGATAGGATAATATAAATGCTTTTGTTTACATTGTCTTTATACTATCTTATTGTGTCTTTACCATTCTAAAACCATTTAAAAGAATATATTTAATACATATTAATTAGTATCTCTGTTTTTTCGTGCAAATAGAATTAATTAAATTTGAAACTAGATTAGAAAGCAAACTATAATTCAATACTGAAATTCACAAAAAAGTTAAAAAATAATAATAAATAGATTAATTCAAAACATTTGCTTTATCTGTATCTTTCTAAGAATAACTCAATTTATGTAGATTGATCAAAACCGCAAAAGTCAAGAGCACAAGAGAACTGTTCTCATTATATCATTAAATAAGAAAAACTATAGATAACCTCTTCAGATGATGGTTCTTCTCGAAGAATGGTAAGTTTTATGTTCTTTCCAGCATTTCTTAGAATTTGAACAGCACTATAATGATCAATATCAACCAAAGGTACACCATTCACCTAAATTACACACAAAAATCATTTTTAAATTCCATAGAAATGGAAAATGAAAAACTATGCATAAAATAAATTCCAACAATTTATGTTATTTTACTATTCCATTACATTGCTATCAACACTATTTACTGTTAAATTAAAGATATTAAAGAATATTTAATGCATTACTTTCAAAACTTTATCTTCTATTTTTAAACCTGCTCTATCAGAAGGGCCATCAGGAGTAACCTTAGATATAAAAATGCCCTAAAAAAAGAAGATGGATGATGAAACTATACTTAAGCAAAGTACTGAATCCCATTATAAGCAAAAATAGGCATGATAAGAAAATAAAAATTTATTATGGTATACTTTACCTCATCATCTCCTTTATAAGGAGTAGATTCTTTTCCACCAGCAATACTTAAACCCAAACCAGATGATTCACGTTCAACATAAATTTCATAGACATTGCAATGGGCATACGAAAATATTGCTGCAAAAAAAAAAAAAAAAAAAAAAAGAAAAAAGAAAAAAAAGAAAAAAAAATCAGTTAAAATCTCACACTAGCATTAGAAATAAAAATGTATTTCTGAAAAGATACTAAATAATTTTAAAAGAATAGAAAAGAAACTCAAGCTGAACAGTTATATGAAATTTAAACAGATGTCAGCCTCAAATATTTTGGTGAATTATTCAGCTTCCTTCAAACCAAGTAAAATAATTTCTCTTTTTCTGTAGAAAGAGTAGAAAAAAATTGTTTTGTTAAGAACCACGTAGATTCAGTTCTTGCAGACACAGTGTACCGTACAACTGCAATATTAATTGGCTAAAGAGAACTTTGAACTTTCGAACAATAGCAAAGTAACTCCAATTCTTTAATGGTGAAAATCAATTTAATACTATATATCTATACCATTCAAAACCAGAATTTGTTTCAATGAGATATTTTAAATATCCGAGAGAGAATTGTAAGTGGTACCTGCAAAGATAGCCTTATATAAAAACAAGTAACGCAACACAGTTGATTTTATAGCTATGTGCTTAAGACTGCAAATGACGGAGAATTAATAAACCCACAAATTAACTATGAGACAAAAATGTAAAAAATGTTTAACCTGAAGAAAAATTGCACAGCAGCCTAAAAATTTTAAAAAAAAAGAAAAAAAAAAATGAATCAAGAGATAAGGGCTCATAACAGATTTTCACTTTGTCATATGAAGAAAAAAGGACTTTTTTCTAAATATAAAATAGGATTTTATTTAATACCCTCTTATTTGAAATTGCAAAGTTAACCTCTGCTAGTATCTTCCTGAAAAATTCAGGAGCTCTGTTGCTCAAACTGAGAACAAAGCTTTGTGAAGCATTCAAAGACCATAAGATCATTAATTATACTGGTGACATTTTAGTAACAACTTTGAAAGCATTTAAAAGTACTGATGAAAATTAAACTAAACTGGAAACTAAATAACTAAATCAACATTGCAATCAAAAAATTACTGCTTGCACATAATTCTTAATTACAAAACATTACTTAGTAACACATAATTTTTAGTTACAAATTGAAACCTTTTTTAATGAGGAATCAGTAGTATTAAAAAAAGGGTTCCTTGAAGGCATAAAATAAATCAATGAAATGTATCAAACTTGTGCTCTAATAACATTGACTCTCTATATTTTTCAGAAATCATAGTTATTTTTAATTCTTACATTATACTGTAAACTCTTTCATGAAAAATAAAATACAGCAGAAAAAAAGCCTGTCATTATTAATTTATGACTACAATATAGTTCTTTATTCAAAATTGATGAATTCATTTGGAAAAGCTGGGAATAAACCTAAGTAATAACACTTATTCAAAACAGACATAACAGTGAGCAGTGCTAAAAAAACAAGGGAAAAGCTATATGAGTTAAACATGAACTTTTTTCATGACTTTTGTAAAATTTCAATGTAATCTTCAATCTCAAGTTTCAATTAAAAAAAAAACTACATGTAAGAACATCCAAATAAAAAGGTACAAAACATCATAAAAACCAAACCAGTAGAAATTTGAATGTTTCACTTTAGGAAATTGTTTCAGGACATTAACAGGGCAAAGCACTGCAACAAACGACAGGATTAATACGTTAACATACGAAGTTTGTCTGGAAAATATGTATAAATAAGTTGGAGTGACGTATCACGGCATCGTGGAGGCGCCATCAGGTGGCACAACTGCTGTAGCCTCTCCCTCAAAGCTCAGTTCGAATCAGAGCGCTCTGCATATAAGTAGGAGTACGCGGCTGCTTGTTGAAAGTTGCCCTTTTTCACCTGCCGTCGGCATGGAGCTCTCTCTGATTGAGGAACAGTGCATCAACACCAAGTTTCTTTCAAAGCTAGGTAAGAATGGCTGTGAGATTTTTGAGTGATGTGGAATGGAGACCCTTGCCCAGGAAGCCCCTCGACATCGAGTTCTCATTAAAAGGTTGAATGAATTCGGGCTTGTGCTCTTAAAGACCATAGACTGACAGTCAGAATGATAGCTGACATGCTACGAATACCCAAAACAATTGCTCATGAAATTCAGACAAAAACTTGAAATGAAGAAATGCGCTCGCTCACAAGTTGCTCACTGTGGGTGAGTTTATGGCTGGAAGCTCAATCACTGTTACAGATCACCCGGATATTAACCAGATTTAGCCCCTTGTGACTTCTTCCTGTTCCCGAAATGCAAAACGGTGTTTCACAGGAGTGGCATTTCGGAGATGTGGAAGTATTTAAGGCAGAAATGACAAGGCAACTGAATAGCATCAAAGCTAAAGATTTTCAGAACTGTTATCAACAGTGGAAACGTCGTTGGCAGAAGTGCACCTTGTCTCAAAGAGAGTACTTTGACGGAGACCATATTGTAATGCCTGAATAATTGTAAAATAAAGTTTTTATTCAACTTTTATATGTAATTTCCAGACAAACTTCGTATGTGGATTTCACTTATCCAATCAATATTCTAACTAATTATTAAAATATTAAACAAATACAATTACTTACAAGGTGCATCTTGAATCTGCAAAGGGCCTTCTGAATCAAACGAAACACTGACTTTATCACTTGAAAGACAATTTTCACTAGAGTTTTCATCCTAAAATATTAAGTTCAAATATTTATCAAAAAAGCACTTGATTTAAATATTTGAAGAATTTCTGAAAATAACTATTATTACACAATATTTTTTATAGTTCCAAATGTTTAACAAAAACGAATATTTAAATATAAATTTGTCACTTTACCGTTTCAGTTAGCTCCTGATCTTCACTGCATACCGATTTTAGTTTTTCATTTGAATCTAAGTGAGTACTGCCATTCTGATGGGCATGGATGTTTGTGAGATTGTAACATGCTTCATCTGAATTTCCTGAATATAAATAGAAGATATGAGCTTTGGTGTGAAAAATGGCATTTATGAAGTATGTAAATAATATCAACTATTAATATTACGTTTCACTTAACAACTTATCAGCAGGTTGTACTGATTAGTTTGTGTTAAATATTAAAAAACATTAGGCAGCAGAAACGAAAGACATATATAAAAAATTCATTAGCAAGAAAAATCACTTTTTAGTATCAGTGCCTTTTTTTCCACAATATATATGTGTGACTATATTTTTGCTAAATTAAAATTAATGGAGTTACATTTTAAAAGTTCAAGTTCTTTTTTCTCTTTACAAGAGAGCTCATACAGATTATTGCATTAACGTCTGTATGGCTTTAAGGCTTAAGGACTGGTTTTCTTGTTCGCTACAAAGTATTTTTACAAAATAATACACAGACAGGTGGGTTCAAAAATTAAAGAAAAATCACAAAAGCAGTGATAACTCATTAAAAATGAATCAATCTAGATTACATTTGAATATGTTGTAAAATAAAAGATGTTGAATAAGATGATGGCATGTAAATTTGTGGCATTGAAAATTTAAAAATCTCTGATGATCCTAAACTGCATGTTAGGCAATAAGTTTGCACATAAGACTTCTGGGATACCTGATTACTTATAATGAACTCAAATCGTCACTTGTGTATAGAGTTTCTAATAAGAGCCATCAGGAGAGTAGAAGCAGGCTTTATTCATACAGAAAGTGGACACTCAATAAGTGTCCTTCAGTGGTTAAAGTGCTTTCGAAAAACCTCAAATGGCATTCAGAAAATTAAGCCATGGAAGTCCAATTGTTACGATGAACATCAATAATAAATCTGAAGCAGTTTCATAAAGAAGAGAGCATGTTTGAAATACATCATGAAATAATGCTTGAATTCATTCCATAGTAGAAAAATGAATTTTTTGTAGCACATAAATTATAGTAAACATCCTTAAGCACCTTATGATTACACAGTACCAGGATTACATGATGCATGTGTTAAATATCTCACAATGAACAGTAAAAGGTGGTGAATTTAAAAATAGCATGTATATAGTAACTTCAAAACACATATTTCAAACAAATCATAAATAATGAATCACAGTAAATAAAAAATCTTACCTCGATTTGATGCAACACTTGAAACTCCTGAATCAATAATTACTGGAGAATTACATTCCCCATTTTTCTCCTAAAAAAGACAACATTCAGTTACAATAGAATTAAGGTAGATGAAAAAAGAAAGTTTTATCTATAAATATAAGTCATAATATATTCAAAAAACTATTGGTGAGTTCCAAGTGTGACAGAGGGGACATTAGACACAGAGTTTGCATCAAAAAAATACATAGCAACTTCTAAGACAAAAAAATCCCCAGATAAAACTTATTTTAAAGAACAATGCTTAATAAATTAACCTAAAATTGAAATTCCATCCTCATTTAACCTCAATAATTGAATTAAATGGGTATGTAACAGAGGGGACAGAAAATGTAAACATAATTTGACAAGCACCATAATTTATATAAAAGTCTGTAAATTGGAACTTTTTAAAAACTTGGTATTTTTTTCCTAAATCAGAATATTTCAAAGTAATAATATCAGAAATATAAATGTTTAAATCATAACCTCATTTTATATAAATGAAATCTGGAGTGTAACAAAGAGGACAGCTTACGAGTTTGTACTGCATTACAACAAAAATATCAAAGTTAAAAATGATTTCCATTGTTTAAAGTTGGAGTAGGTAACAGAGTTGTTATGATATATGATATCTTAACACATGTTGTATCTTATCAGGGGTGTCCATCAGTAGTGGGGAGGGGGGGGGGGCATTGGTGCAAGTTGCACCATTGAAACTTTGAGGGGGGATATTTTTAGAGGGTTTCTCTTCTTATTTTTGGGGAAAGGTGTTTTGTAGCATTTGACAAGATATGTCTAAACCTTAGGAGGAGGGGGGGGGGGGGGGGCAAGACATTTTTGGCGAAGCTCATGTTCAATTTTGGCATGTTTATAAATAAAGTTTTAGTCATATGAGATAGAACTATAGGAAATTCAGGCCAAATATTAGAGATATTTTACAAAAAAATCATAAAAATAATTCAATCTTCAAAGTAGATCAAAATCTTGAAGACCGAAAAGTATTAATAAGACAATAAACTTCTAGAAAAAGTACATGCTGAATTCATTCAACGTTGCTTTGCAAAGCAAAAGCAGTTCATTTCTGCATTTTGTTCTACAGTTAGATGACATAAAATCCATCAGGGAATCAAAAATTAAGAAGCACAGTATTTTTAAAAAAAGTGATTGACAATTTATTTTAATTATCAAACTTACTGCCGATTTCATGGTTCAAATTGAAGAGAAATTTAATAAAATAAGAATTATGATTGATACAGTAATTGATACATGGGTAAGAGGACTCAAACATCATGTACTTGCATAGTACAACACCAAAGCTTATTATTGTGAAGTGATGAGATTAATCTTCAAAACTTTTTCTTAAAAATGCATCAAACAATAGGCTAAATTTTTAAAAATCTAGAAATTCAGTAGCAGCAAAATGTAAGGTTTTTTTTAAAAAATCAAATTGAGGCAGATAGGCCTGCCTACAGGGACCCTAAGTGGCATTAAAATCCTGATGGTGAAAAAGGGGTAAAAAGCTATTAGAATGAGAATGCCAGTTTTTCTGCTCAAATCCCCTTGAGCAAAATAGATTCATTTCTTCTACTGTCCTCAGGATTACTTCAAGGAAAGATAACTTTAAGGTAGAGAAGAAAGGTCACTTATTTGCAGAATAAACCATAAGGAGATAGTAGTAAAATTTCAGGAATTTAAGGGCCCTTATTTTCTTTTCTTAAAAAGCAGTGAGTTAGTAAGGAGCATACGATACCCTGATGTGATCAAACACTGAGGAAACTGGTTTAAACAAGATGTTATTACCCATTTAGGCATCCCCAGAATCCCTTATGAACAGTGTCAGCAAGTGAGATTTTATTAAAAAATCCAACGTCAAGGTGTGGCGGAGAGGACATTCCAGCTGCATCCCCTTTATTATACATCTATGTCCCCTCTGTTATGGCTGTATTTCTTCTAATTAGTAAAAACTTTTCAAAATTATTACAAAATATGATTAAAAAATTAAATTTTACTGTGTAACCTATTTTTAAGTTTGAAACTCTTTAATATTTTTCATAAAGTAAACTTATTTAAAATTTTGTAACAGAGGAGACAAATTAATTTCTGGAAAGCTTTTCAATTTTAAAAAATAAAAATATTTGTTGAATGAAGAAAATTATTACACACATATACTCAGAAACAATGAACCTTCATCTGTATGAAAAATCACCATACTTTAAGCATTTATTGATGTTTTGAAAAGCAACAGTTTTAAAGTGAAAAATCAAAATCAGAAATGACTCTGTCTCAAATTTTAGACATAACTATGCACAAGTCTGTCAAACACAGCCATTCAATCCAGAAACTTCAATAAATTTCCTTCTAAATAATATCAAATACAAGGTCATATTGCCTTATATTGCTTTAAGTTCAAAAAACCATGTTGTGGTTTCAGTTGGCATGGAATGACATTATTATAAATATAATTTGCCCATATGCAACATTCTTATCCATAAACATTTTCCAATACAGCACAACTTCGATATCACAAATCTTTCGGAAAGAAAAAAAAGGTCAAGATATTGAGTTTTCAAATTATCAAGGTAATAATTACACTAGTAACTCTCACAAACACATACATTACATCGTCACCTCAGAACAATAGTAGGATATCTTACTGTTGTTTCTGGAATTAGATGCTCTCTGGTTGATCTGAGGCGACGATATATAAACATTAATAAATGTACTATGCAACCACTTTGCAAAAAAATTAACAAGGTATTCAACATTTTACAGGATTTGAAATTTATTTATATTTTTCGGTTTTAATATTCCAATATCTAGCATTCTTTTAGTTTGCAGCTTCTGAAAAAGCAGACATCTTAATTTTCTTTTTTAATTTTCTTCATCGTAGTTTTTCTCAGATCTCGATGTGCTTTATTATTATTATTATTGTAAATATTGTACAGGTTGAGAGATTTTGAAATGAACAGTGATTTGAACTTTCTTTTTTCATTTACTAGCACTAAAGTTCTAATTTTTCTTTAAGCACATTCAGTTTAAAGTTTTCACTAGCCATTTTATAGAAGTTAAAAATGTGGAATGATGAGGAACATGAGTTCCTGTTTTCAAGTGAAAACTGGTCAGTGACGAAAAATCAACCCCGTCTTCAAAGCTGGCACATGTTCTGAAGAAAAGGTCAAAGAATGTAACCTCTAGGAAGATACAAACATAAAAAGGACCACAGCTCTCCCATCATACTAACACTCTTTTACTATTTTATTCCCGTTTTTGTCCTTACACTTTTTCGGAAAAAGGGACGAAATGCTACAAGTAGATATCAGCGGAACTGGTTCTACTACAAAAATTGATAAGGAAGATCAGCAACAGAAACTTGTTTTTGTGCAAAAATTTTGCCATATCAAGTGTTTCAAAAAATAAATTTCAAAATAACTTAAGAAAATACATAAGATTTTTTTATGTAAAATGCAGGGGAGAAAGATTTTTTCCCAAGATATCAGGGATTTTGAGATAAGGAGGTTTGAAATGTCAAGGTTTGGCTGTAGTAGAATATTTATCATGAAAAACATTAATTTTCAGCCACTGTGAAGAATGAAATTATGGTCGTCCCTCTCTACTTTAAGTTTCAAAGCTTCAATCTCTAACATTTTCTTTTCTTTTTTTCAAATGCATTCATAACCCTTTTCTAATGGGTTCATATTGACTCCTTTCAAAGGAGCAATAAATTATTCTATAAGTAAAGAGCTACAGTAGAACTAGAAAGGTAGAAAGAATGCTGAAGAGAGTGTCAAGCACCATGATGGTGTTATGAATCTCTATTGACTTTTGACCGTTAAACACTTAATGGGTAGTGCATATCATTGTACTATTACAACAAAATAAATATATTTAAAAATGATGATCAACTACTAGCTTTTGAAACAATGTAAAACCTTCAATAAGAACCAAATAAAGAGGAGGGAAGGGGGAGATACTGTCACTCATTGCACTAAGTATTTCATTGTCGAACAAGTTGCACCCTTTTCGCAGGTTAGTTGTAGTGTATAACAGCGGTGTGCATTGCATAGTTTAATGCACAATAATAACAATGAAACCTTTCAAACCTCTTATATGTCTAACTTTCTCATATTTTTTGGAATATATTGAGTTACAAGAGCAAAAAGGTGACTAAAGGATGTTATTTCATGGCTAAGAAGCCTGAAATTATGTTAAAACTGCATTCAAAGACTCGTAAATCAGTTTTTTTCAGCTCCAACTAGGAAAATATACATCTTATAAACAAAGAATACTGCTTCATGGCAGGCCCATCAGTTGGGTAATCAGAGGGTTGAATGATAATGCAATTATGCATTCTTGTATTTTTTTCGTATAAAATGTATTGAATACAAACTCTTTGCCCCGCCCCCTGGAATTTTTTGAAATGACACGGCTGCGTCATGGATATTCACTTATCGTGGTAGAGTCTTGAACGAATTAATCACAATAAACAAGAACCGACTGTATCTCTAAATATTTTTACATACAAATTTTTAATATAAATATATATATATCTTAATTTGAACAGAAAGAAAAGTAAGTTTCCATGTTTATAAATGAAATAGCAAAATTTAGGTTAAATAGTAGTATAAGTAATATATTAATTTAAAAAAAAAAACACAAAATTAGTAAAAAAATTGTACATACCAAACTGTCTTTAATTACTTTGCCTTTTAATGGTAATAATTTAGATACTTTCAATTTCAAATCCTTTGGGTATGGAGTACCATGGCGAACCAGTTCAGCCTAAAAGAAAAGAGATTTTTTTTTAGCAAAGTTCAAATTAGGAAAATTGGGGTAGAATAGGAAAGCAAGATAGAACAGGATTTTCCTATTTTATTCTTAAATTTTCCCACTTAGTAATTTATTTTGTTTCTCAGCCAATACAGAGCCACTTTTTTCACCTTGAAGCATGACTCACCTTGACCGTCAATGGTGAATTCATCATGTCGCAATTGTGAGGGGTGTCGAAAGGAATTCAAAAAAACTTATGAAAGATATTTTTTGCAATTCTGTTAATCTTTAAAAAGTGCCCAAAAATGCATTGTAATGACCCTTAAATCTGAAAATCTGCTTCTGCTAACACTCTAAGTTATCAGGTACCCCAATTTTGGAGTTCCTACTTCTCATCCAAGGATTTAAGAGCAACAAAAAGCTTTTAGTTAAGCCAGAATTGTTTCGTTATAATATGCCCTACTATGCCTCAAGTGGTTAGTCATTCCTTGTTCATAGTAGACTTTTCATTTATTTCTGACGTTTTTTTTCAAAGAATTATATTAGTGTCTTATGTAAGTGCAAATAATGCATCATTAAATTAACTTCAATGTTATTATTCAGTGGCATAGCCAAAAACGTTTCAAAGAACAAAAGTAACTTTTAATAACTAAATTGATGATGCTGAGTGTTGGGACTGCACATATTTATGTTTTACATCCACTGCAGTTTTAGGTGTGGTGTTAGAACTGTTTTGAATTAGTCAATAACTCATACACTGACACAGACAAGGGAGGAAGACAAGTAATCCCAATACGTATACTTGCTTAACAGCTATTTTTTTGGCATTTTAAAATATTTTTCATGCTTTTCTTTATTTGTAAAACTATTTCACACTGAAAGTAGTTTTTTTTTTAATTATATATTTTTTCTTTTCGTATTTTTTGTACAATTGACCAAGAGACACAACAATATTATGGGAAAGTTCAAACAATAAATTGATTTAACATTTGATTTAACTGCATCAAAAAAAAAAAAAAAAAAAAAACCTTTTCAATCATACAAAGCTATATTTATCGTCAGACGACAAAAAAAAAAAAAAAAAAAAGAAAAAAAAAACAGACATCTTAAAAGATCATATCCTATTCTGCCTTGAGTTCCCTAAAGTACAAAAGAAAGGGAAATAACATAAAAGAAAGTAAAAGTATTACATTCTTATCAATTTCATCCTCGCTCTCTACTTCGAATTCAACACGTTGATGACTTGCAATAGGTTTTTCATCTGTTTCTGCTTTCACTGTAAAAATAATGAACAAATTAAATAAGTAATTGTAAAATTGCAAAGTTACAATTAAAGAATATGAACACAAAATACCTGAATAATCTATTGTACATTCTTGTTGTGGTAACATATAGCAAGTTATGATCTCTCGTTTAGCTTTCCAATCAAAATCTCTTTGAAAATTTAAAAGTGGTTGATGCTATGAGAGAAAAAAAAAATCATATGCAATTTTAATCAAAATATGGAATAAGCTAAATGTGATTTAATAACCATCAAAGTACTAGCAATAATGCGAGACACATGAAAATCGTAAAATATGTGGCCTATTATAGTAGACAAATATCTTACGATTGTTTATATATTTCAATTAAATGTTCCATTTATATTAAATACAGCATAATAAAAGCAATCAAATAGTATCTAATAGCAATATGAATTGTTTAGCTGAGCATTTCACACATCGCATTTATTTGACTGGATAACAAACTTTTGATGAAATAATACCACCAAAAACAGTTTTTCCAACTGCTTTGAGAAATGATATAGCAAAATCATTCAAAAATTCAGCAATTATGAAAAGTATGAATAATTTTACCAAAATTTTAAATCACTGGTTTGTGGTCCCAGACCACTAAAGTTATCTGGAAAATCATTAACCTGTTACAAAGGTTAGGGATTTTTGTGTTTTAAGACTCTCAAGGAAAGTTGCACCTTTTTGGGACCTTATCACATGCAGCATTGAAAGAGCCCTGTGCATTAGGATAGTTGGCTAGTTGATCTTCTTCCTGATGACATATCAGTACTAGCTTCACAAAATTTATTTGGTATTATTTCGTATTTGAAATTATCTCACTTTTCAAATTTTGCATTTTTGTCATCTTTCTATTACTGCACTTTCTGGATAAGTTGTGTATTTTTTGATATCTTTATCATATTTCAGTATCCTAATAATATATGTATATATATATATATATATATATATATATATATATATATATATATATATATATATATATATATATATATAATATATATATATATATAGAGAGAGAGAGAGAGAGAGAGAGAGAGAGAGAGAGAGATATATATATATGGAGAGGAGTTCCATAATATTAACTGTGACTGTACTGCTAAACCACGGTGGGCGGAGAATCGAAAAACAAGACAGTGGAACGAAAAAGACGCGAGTGAAAGATGTTTGTTGTGTAAACCCTAGACACTGAAGTTAGACATTTGTTTTTTTTCATTCGTCAAGTGTTTACGTTTGTATTTATGTTCGTTTATATACTGTTTGTCCTTATTAAATGTGTTTCATCTTCTATTTTTCTTTTATTTGGGATAAATTCCCACAATTTATGGCCGCCTGGCCCAGATGTGAAAGAGTAGTGTAGGGTTGTAAGAACTGTTCATTAGTGAAATAACTTTTGTGGAGTACTTCTAACCAAAGCTGCGTGACACCAACTGGTGAGTGACTTTGTACATATTTACTATCTTCAAAATGACGGAGTTTGATGATAGATTAAAGATGCAATCTCAAAGTTACGCCGATAGTTCTAAAAACGAAACTATGAACGAAACATATGATGACTTTTTGATTAATGCTGTAGAACATCCGAGTTGTGTTAAATATTCTATAAGCTTTAATGACGTAGAAAATTCAATTGCAAAATTTGAGGGGGAAAATACACATTCAATCAAAATATGGATTTTAGAATTCGAAGATATTACAAGTTTATTTGAGCTTAGTGATTTGCATAAATTAGTATTTATCAAAAGATTGTTCAGCGGGAAAGCTAAAATGTTTTTGCAAAGCCAAACAAGTATGTGTTCTTGGCAAGAATTTGAAAGGAATCTTACTTAAGGAATTTGATCAGTGTTTTTATTCCGCTGAACTTCATGCTTTTTTAGGGAAGCATGGCCAAAGCAAAAATGAGGCCGCTGAAGAATGTTTTTTCTATATGAAACAAATTTCATGTAGTGATTTTGTTGAAGATAACGCTTTAATGCATCATGTTAGCAATAGCAAAAACAATAGTTCGGTAAATAAATAATCCAAACCGGAGTCTCGATGAGGACGAGCTGCGAATGACAAAGTTTGACTGTTAGATTACTAATATTGGGGGCAATGTTGCGCCCAGGATGGCCGTGTGGAGTTGAGCTTCATAATATTAACTGTGACTGTACTGCTAAACTGCTGCGGGCAGAGCATTGAAAAACAAGACAGAGGAATGATGGAAGACAAGAGTGAAAGATGTTTTTTGTGTAGACCCTAGACACCAAGTAAGAGCTTTGTTTTTTGTGTTTGTCATGTATTTATGTTCGTATTTAGGTTCGTTTATGTACTGTTTGTCCTTATTAAATGTGTTTCGTCTTCAATTTTCGTTTTATTTGGGATAAATTCTCATATACACTATGTGTCCAAAAAAAAAAGTTGCATGCCTTAATTTTTGGTTGGACCACCTTTTGCACGTATTGCAGCTTTCATACGTTGTGGCCTCCTAAACCTTCGATAGATGAAGGAAGTGTCATGTGTGATCTTAAATCCTTTTCGAGTACGTCCGACAGATTCTCGATTGGATTGAGGTCTGGACTTTGGGGTGGCCAAATCATGTGTTGAAATGATGCATCGTGCTCATCGAACCAAGATTTAACAATTGTAGCCCGTTGTACTCTGGTGTTATCGTCTTGGAATACATCACTACCGTCAGGAAAATAAAAGTCCATAGATGGCACAACATGATCATACAAGATGTTAAGGTACTGTGGAGACTTCATTTGGTTGGTGCACAATGCAACCGGTCCAATGCCTAGTCCAGATGAACAGAAAAAACCCCAGATCATTACACTGCCTCCGAAAGAGTGCGCAGTGGGAACGAGACATGTAGGGTCCATTGCTTCGTGTGGCTCTCTTCGAACCATGATGCGTCCGTCATTTTGAAAGAGCATAAATCTTGACTCATCGGACACATGACCTTTCCGAAATCATTAACAGTACAATTTTTATGATCTTTTGCAAATTGCAGTCTCTTTTGTCAATTAATGGCACTCACAAGTGACTTCCTTTTTGAAACACAGCTTATTAGTCCCGATTTTGAAGTTCTTGTCGCATTGTGCGCTTGGAAATTGTTTTACTTCCCTCGTTGAAGAGTGCTGTGAGTTGAATGGTCGATTTCTTATGATTTTTCTTCACTAATCGCTTCAGAGAACGCCCGTCACGCTCGTCCAGAATGGATTTGCGACCATAAAGATGTCGTGAACAGGTAGCTTCTCCGCCATCATTCCTCCTTTTAATAATGCGTTAAACAGTTCACAATCCTATACCACTAATTTCAAATATGTCTTTGCATTTTGTCCCACTTTGGTACAGGCCAACAATTTGCCCCTTTTTGAACTCTGTTACATCACTTCCTCGAACGCAACTACCGATTCTAGCCAAGCTTACTTCAAACTAAACTGTCTTATAGTGTAACGCCCGCATTTTAAGCTTGCATTGAGCAAAAATTTATGCAAATATCTGTAATACTCATCGAATCACCTTCTTCCAAAATTGGAACGTTTAAAATTCGACCACGATCTTTTTTTTTGGACACTTAGTGTATATATATACATATATATAATAATTATAATAAAAGTGAAAAATTTTGAAAAGACCACACCAAAAGCCCATAGATGCATAGATGTGCAATGCAGCAAAACTAAAAAGCCAAGTAAATATAAAAAATATGCTTTTATTTTTAAGTTTAAGCTCTTGTTTATTGTTTATAGTTTAACATGTGGTGCGTTTTGCCCAATGTTACTCTGTATTGCATATACCGGAGCTTATACACTCTTTTAGTTTATAGTTAAATTTTTTGGTATTTTGACCACATTTATTGAATCCTCCAAGGCTCACTGCCAAAATTTAAGTACAGAGAGGAAAATGCAAATTTCTGGAAACCAATCCGAATTGGAGAAGCTGCAATTCCCTGCAGAGGTAGATAGAAGTATGCAAATAAGTTAGGTAACAGCCAATCACCGTTTCATGTCGAGATATATGCAAAAAAGACAGTGGCATAAGAAGGCAGCATTTTGAAGGTTTACAGGAGTTGCTTTTAAGTGCCGATAAAAGATGTTTAGAACTATTGTACAATTTGTTTTCAAGACAGAGGTAATTGTATGGCTTCCAGAAGATGAATGGAAAATTTTGAGCGATGGCATGGTGTCGGACGCACTGAAGCAGGATAATCAATCACAGATATTGGTTTTATCTTTGGTGTTCATTACTCCGCCATTTCACAATAATGGAAACAATTTCTAACGAACCAAATATTTGCCTGAAGACCTATGACTGGTCGTCCAGGGTTCCGAAAAAATTGGAAGATCGATATATTGCTGTTGTAGCCAAGCGGAACCCAAGAAAAACCTCTACACGTGTGAAATCTACGGTTGCAGCGGCCATGGGTAAGACGATATCTTCTACTACTGCGTGCCAAAGTCTATACATGCACGGGCTGTATGCCCGGGTACCACAAGTTTATATTCTTCTTTCACTCCAATCAAGATGGGCACTATTAAAGTGGTACTGCCAATATGTCAGTTGGACTGTGTCTGATTGGGGCTATGTTATTTATGTTCACAGATGAGTCAAGATATGCTCTGCAACCCGATGTCAAGCGTGTAAGGGTCTGGAAAGAACAAGGCATGCGTAATCGGGCCCAAAACATCACCAAACATCACGCATTCCGAGGTGGAAGAATCATGGTCTGGGCAGGGATTTTGTTGGGGTTTCGCACCGACCTGCACATCTACAGACGTGGTTCTGTGACGGCTATAGGGTATCAGGATGAAGTCCTAGACCCCACTGTGGGATTGTACGCTGCAGCAGTGGGTTCTGCTTTCATTTTATTAGACGATATTGCACGTCCCTATAGAGCTGCCATCGTTGACGACTACCTGTAGAATGAGGGTATTGTGTGTATGGACTAGCCTGTGTACTCACCCGACCGAAATCTCATTGAAAATCTTTGGGATGCCCTCGGCCTTGCCCTTAGTACACGTGGTCATCGGACCACAGATTGGAACTTGCATCCGGACACATAGGTAAGACTTTTGATCTTTTGTTGGTGGTACAGTGCAGGGACATTATTGATAGCCTTGGCTTCTAATGTCCGAGATGAAACCCCAGTATTTAGTTTTAGGTCTTAGTTCCAAAAATCTGCATTCATTTTCACATGTGGTGTGTTTAGCCGAATGTAATCCTGAATGTTAGCTTTTTAGGAAAAGGACATTTTACATTTAGTTTTAGTATAAATTTTTTGGTCTTTGGACCATAGGATGAAGTTTCCACTGCTGAAGAGTACTGGCTTCATCTCTGTCATTTATCTATGTTGTAACCTTGTCTGTTTGTTGTTTTATTGATGTTTATATCTACCTGGCTTATTTGTTTAGCTGCTTTGCGCATCTTTGGGCCTGTGGTTTATGGTATTCTAATTTTTTCCTCTTTGATATGTTTTCAATATATATACATATATATCTGTTCTTTGTTTTTTGAACCATAAGATGGAATAATAAAGCAAGAAATGACAACATCAAAAAGCGCAAATTGCAGATCACTGCAGACACGTGTTTTGGCATTACAAGGAACACCTTTTTTAATGCCAAAGAAATGAGCTTATGGATGAAAAGGCATCTTTTGTCAGATGTCTTTTCATCCATAAGCTCATTTTTTGTATTGAAAAAGGCGTTCCTACTAACGCCAAAACATGTGTCTGCAGTAATCAGCATGTTATGCTTTTTGATGTTGTTCTTTGTTACTTTAATTTTTAACACAAAGGTATTTATTTATCTCATAAGCTTTAGTTTTCACTGCTGGCTCCATCACTTTAACTTTAGTTTCCTATTTTACTGTGTTTTGTTATATTACTTTTGGTTCAATTTAAAATGGTTTGTTTCTTTAAAATGCAATACACATAAATTTCTAAGAATAAAAAAAGTCACACTCAAGCTATGGAAAACAAACATAGTAAAATGATGTAAAACTAAAAAATACCTGATTCTCTGACAACCACAATGCTTTCAAATTCAGGAACATAATGCTGATTGGCAGATACTGTATCCTAAAAGAGATTAATCATAAAAAAATGGCTAGAAATTGAGGCTACAATAGCAGTATAGAATAATGTAATTAAGAATCAGAAAAGAGCAAGACATATTCCTTTAATATTGGATACAGACAAAATGTAGGCAAAGCAAAAAAAAAAAAAAAAAAATGCTAACAGCTCAACACACATCTTGGGCAATAATAAATCTATGACAAGGCAGAATTACAATTGACAGTTGGAATGGTTCGTAGCACTTTGAAGGGAATAGAAAATTGAATAAGCATAAAATACATTAAAAATACTTATAGCTTAACACTTTGCGTCAATGAGTAAAATAAGACAACGAGAATAGAAGTATTTAAAAAGAGTTAGCAAGAAGCATTTGTGCATCTTCAACCCACTTAAAGTTTTAAGAATTTAAAACATTTAGCAGATGGCAACTGTAAGTACATCAGTCACATGGTCATTGGTAAGCACAAAATTAATTTCAATATGACAATTTCAATTAATTTCAATAGTTAATCTAAAGAAATGATGTCTCACAACACTGTTTTAGAAACACCAGATTTTCCTCTAATTTTATTGAACCCATACTGTCAGTTATTCTACATACCATATTAAAAGGATTATCATGCAATTCAAAAAATAAAACATATAAATAAGTTGCCATTTTAGTGAAAACTAACAAAGTCATTCATTCAGTCTCAATTGAAGAGGAATTCACAGTACCTTATTTGCAACTGTTTGACAAAATTGTAAAACCACTAAAAATGAACCAATCCTCAGAATATGATTTATAATCATAACAGCTTATTCCCAATTAGCGTCAATATTCCTAAACAACTCATTGTTCTTTCAAAATATCAGTTAAAATTGAATGTTTTAAACTATTTTTAGCTGCTAACCAATGAGACTTATTATAACAATTTAGAAATTGACTCAATTGACTAACTACGTTGGAAGTCTCAGGTCTAGTACAAGTTATGAAGTACGTTAAACTTCCTACTAATTCACTATAAGGAAAATCATGTTCATTATAATTGCCATACTTTTGCTTTTTAGCATTTACATTCATTGGGCAAGCAACAGGATTGGTATTTGCTATAACAAATAAATTATAATAATTCTCAAATATTATTTTATTGACTTATCACTAAAACCCCATTTTCTATTTAGAAGTTAATTCTCCAAGCAATATTTAACCAAACCAAAATATTTAAACAGGATCTTGCAAGATAATTATAATGTCATTAAGAAAAATCCTTATAAGAGCTAATAATTTTTAATAAAGTCAGTTCTACTTTGCTTTGCTTCCAATTTATGAAAAATTATATTTAACGGGTTATTTTAAAATAAATATACAGTCGGACCTCCATATATCGAAGTAGCAAATTGCCGAAAAAAAATTCGATATATAGAAATTTCGATATATAGAAACAATCTTATTTTATCCTATAAATCACCTAAAACATTAAAAGGAAAGCTAATTTTCATGTATGAAACCTAATTTCTAATTTATACGAGCATCAGATTGAATGAAAGTTAATAATTAAAAAAGTAACAGAAATTACATTTTTGCGCCTTCATACATCTTCATTCTGCGGCAATTCAACTTGGTCTGCAACATGAGGAAATTTTCGTTTAGACAAATCGAAAGAAAAGTAAAAAATTAATCTACGTAACTTGAATGATTTTTACTGCAGCTAAAACGACTAGGAACGATAATCAATAGACAAAAGGGATGAATTGAAACTGATTTTACAATGTTACTGGTTACAACTAAGATATTTGAAACAAACTTGAAGGAATTTAAGAATTCTAGAATGAAACAAAAATTTATCTAGACACCCCTCAACCCCAGATTCCTTTTGAGTTTCATAGCAACCTTTAGTGAATATAATTTTCTCCCCTAACCTTTATTTTTCATGAGACAAACAGTCTAAAGAGGAAAAAAAATCTACAAATGCCTCGAAAAAAAATTCGATATATAGAGATTTTTTCGATATATAGAAACAATTTTTCTATGTAATGAACATAGAAATTTTCTGGGATTTCGATATATAGAAAATTTTGATATGTGGAAGTTTGATATATGGAGGTTCGACTGTAAATGTAAGGAAGTAAGAGATGCTCCTCCCTATGTCATCTGAATAGTCTACATTTTTAATCTGGTAGAATTTTTCAGATACTCCAAGTTTTCAGGAATCCAAGGTGATGTGAGTCCCAACTACCTTGGATTTTTGAGACTTTACTGTACAGTATAACATATTTGGATAAAGTAAGTAATGACAACTTTAGCCAGTCAGTAAAACATGACAATCAACTATTATTTTAATACAATTTTTTTTTCAAAACCACCCAAGTTTTTTTCCACCACGCGCCATTGAGCAGCCAACTTTGTTACAAATTAGAACAAACCAGCTACATCTCAAAAAAAGCAATGTTTCGAATCAACATGAATATTACTATAAAGTATGGGAAATTCTTAAGTATTTCAGTATTGTAGTTAGAAATTATACTAAGAAATACTTTTAAAAATAATAATTCCTTTAAAATCTTAATGCTATATCATGTGCACCTGGTTTTATGATATGGCAATAGGATTTTGAAGAAACTAAAGAGTTGTGTAAGCACTAAAATGTTCGGAAAAAGAAATAAAATAACAAATTACACAAGTCTTACTTGTTAAAAAATCAGTACAAATTTTAAAATGCTATTAAGTTTTGAAAAAATAGTTCACCTTTGTCTCCTTCAAGATCAAATGAACTGCCATAGAATGGTAATTGTAAGGAGTTCAGTTGATCATAAGTCAACAGAATAAGGCAAAGTTGCAGTAAAAACTTAAGAGCTATATTGGTTACCTCATAATAAAGACATAGCAAGGTAGAAGTAAGATTTTAAAATGATCTATATTCTAGACAAATATTTTCTAGTGAATGAAAATTTACCTGTTTCCACATAGATCAAGCACTTGCAAATTTTTCATAATTCCAATGTCTTCAGGAAGATAATATAAGCAATTATCTCTTAAAGATAAAACAGTCAGTTGTGCCAAATTACATATTTCTGATGGGAGAGTGCTCAACTTATTGCAGTCTGCTATAAGTGCCTTCAAACTTTTCAAATTTCCAAAAGATGCAGGAAAAGAAGATATTTCATTTTCTTTTAAAATAAGTTCTTGGAGTTTAGCGCACTTACCCAAACTCATAGGCAAGGATAGCAACCTGTTGCTATCCACCTAAAAGAAAATTTAAAGAATCAGGACTTGAATAAATAAATAAATTAATAAGTGTTAAAAATGTTTTAAAACAGTTTTTATTCATTTTAATAAACTTGTTAAAAATAACAACCTTGAAAACGGTTAATTCTTGAAGATTTCCAATACCATTGGGCAATAACTGCACATAATTTTGGGAGAGATAAAAATCTGTTAGACTTTCTAAACCTGAAATCTCTTCTGGCAAAAATTCAAGTTCATTTTCAGATAAGTCAAGACAGGTCAAATTCTTTAGCTTTTTGATATCCTAAAAGAAAATAGACACTAAATTACATTTACAACATTTCTTTCATGACATTAAGTATACACTTTAAAATTAAAAAAAAAAGTTTGAATTCTATGATTATTTATTTATTTTTTTTGGTGTGAATATCTACATACAAAGTAGAAAAAAATACTATATGTACGAATTCTTAGGATGCATTGCAGACAAGGGTGGAGTCAGCTTCAAAGCAGGTGGAACAAGTCCACCTGTCAATTCCTTCATAGGGTCATGTCCCCATCACAGAAAATTCAACGTTTCTACACAAAATCTCTATGCATTAGCATTTGGGATGAAAAACAAATTTCTTTCAAGCATGAACTTGATAAAGCCAACTGTTTAAAAAGGAAATTTTTTGAATCAATTTTTAAACCATCAATCTTGCAATTAAGCTCTTGAGAATGTTAAAATGTTTTCAAAAGTTAACCTGTTGGTGACAAAAGAGTATGACACTGCCATAGGGGAACAGTTGAGCATTCTCCTTGAAATTTCTGTCAACCAGTAGGCTTGTATACAGTTATGATCAAATCACCTCCTGTTCTGTCTGTGTCACTTCCAATCAGATTTTCAATGTACACACAAAAGTAGTCAAAATAATTATTGTTCCTCATTAATCAACACATGCACTATAATTGTTTGAAATCTAAAGCAAGTATTTGACACAGGAGGATGTGGGGGAAAAATGAAACATTCATAAAAATTAGAAATAGCTTAAGTCACAAGCTTTCTTCATAAATACAAGCCATATTGTACTTAAATGAAATGCATTGCCAGCTCAGTCTTCTTATTTTGGGCTGATGAGTGCTAATAAGCACAAAACTGCAGTCCTCCGATGGACCGACTGAGCAGGAGGTGCATTTTATGTATTTCTGCCTTAGCCCAGTCTATAGGGCGGTAACTTACTGTGAACATATTGTATATTGCAATCCTTCTTTATCATCTCTCACTCAAAAAAAAAAGTATTTGCAGTCACACCTTGTTATTTGGACATTCATATGATAGATCACTACGGATTTCACAGCAGCTTTCCAAAGACGAGAAATTACAGCATGTAATTTAAATATTAGTATCTTTGGAAATCACATCTGTGTTTCATGTCAAGCTCTGGTTATAAGGATGCTTAAATTATTAAAATAGTACAAACCTTGATAGCTGCAACTAAAAGAGATAAAAATATGAGACCAATTTCAAGGACAATTGCCCCTCAGACCTTCGTTTGTCCCAATTAAAAAAATAAAAGACTAATGAAAGTGTTTAGCTTAAATACTTAAGAGAGAACCCCCCCCCCCCCAAAAAAAAAAGATTTCAGCACTTGCTGAATTAGGATTGCTGATAGGGCTCGACCAATGGCATTTTTTGGCCGATTGGCTAATGCCCATGGCCGATGGCAAAAAAAAAAAAAAAGAAACGGAAATAAATTGCTAAGATTGTCATGGATTTGAAAGATCCCTCCCCCTCTCTTTCTTACTTTTGCCACCATTTTCCTGATGTTAAACAAGAAGTTCTGTTTAGAACTAAACAAGCCTGATTTCCCGCATACCAAAATCAATTATCTAGTATCTGATCAATATTCTCAAAATTAGCTAAAATCGCAAAATATTTCAAACATAATTTTTTTATATTTTAAGCTGATTTCTAGAAATAAAATACGCCTTGCTCGTCCAAAGAATTAGATGCATAAAAAATAAATAAACAAACAAACAAAGTAGTAGCACCTTTTAAACAAAGAATGAAAAAAAATAAATAAAAATTACAAGCTCATTAAAATAAATGCATCATATCAAAAAAAAAAAAAAATCATTTTTTCCCTTGTTGCCGAAAATAATTTTTCAAATGAATTAATGTACGTTCAAAATAAATAAAAACAATAAAATGTCTACTTAAAAAAAATAATCTTCATTGTCGAAAAAAAAATCGTCTTCGCATATTTTTATGTAAAGGACTCCGAACTTTTCCGCCATAAACTGAACACATAAATTGAAACTTTAGCGTGAAAATAAAATCAAATCATGTTAATAAAAATAATTATTTCACAGTAAAAACCATGGCTGCAGAGTCAGAGTCAATTTGATTTTTGGATGAAAGAATTAGATTCGAGAGCCACAAGACTTTAATTTAAAGATTCGAGTTGGAATGGGTTATTTTTGTTAACCCAACATGCGAGCTTAACTCAAGTAACTCTAAAAATAGAGTAACTCCTAAGGTTTAGCAGATGCCTTCATTGTTATACCTGAAAGTTTTCTTGAAGATTGAAGTAACAGGATTCAATTAAAAACTAACTTCATTAAACAACAACTGTAAATAATATAACTTCTGTAAATAGTAAAATAATCATAATAGGTTTCAACAGCATTCAACTAACTATAAAGTTTCCTTAATATGTTTCAAAAAAATTTAATTCCCTAAATCTCATGTAGAAAACTAACAGCCATTTTCTATGCTGAGTTCAGGATGCTGCTTCAATAAGCGAGCGATCCTCAAAAAAGAACGACTATCCTCAGTTGAAGGAATGAGAAACATGAGCAAAATGATCTCCCTCTGCATTCCTTCTGCTTATATCCTACTCCGTACCACGCAGCATGTCATGCCGAAAATGTGTACATAAGAACCACCTGGATGCTTCTAGAACTTTCCATCGGCTCCGAGTCATCAGGAGATTACATTGTCCATCTGCTCATGCACTGACGTCACATCCTTTGAATCATTCATCCATTCTGATGTTTACACATCGTAGCTTTCTAATCCGGGACTCGTAAGAAGCGTCCGTAACCGGACAAGATAAACTGCTCATTCATTAATAAAGAAACAAGTGAGTAATACATTTTACACTTAGCTTTTAAAATGAATTGGTGAGAATAAAACCTGAATAGACATTTTTTGGCTATCAATTTTCCCTTAAAGTCCGCAAGTCTGCCAATGTTTGCGGAGTCGGACTTATTTTTTGATACAGGAGTGGGAGTCGAATTTCCAAGAGTCACAGTCATTGTCAGTCATTTTTCCTCCGTGTATAAATTTTTGCAAGAGCTACGAAGTCATTGTCGAAGTTGAGGAGTCGAAGTCTGTCTAATTTTCGGGCACATGAGTCAGAGTAAAGTGCCCCAAAATTTTTAGAGTCAGAGTTGGGAGTAGGTCATCGAGAGCTATTTCCAACAAAATTTGTTTGAAGTAAATCCGCCTTTATTTTCAGAATCTATATTGACTTTCAGTTTCCCCGTAGGCGGTAAAGTTTAAGAGATTTGAAATGTTCAACATTGAATGGAAAATTGTTCAAATCCAAAAGATTTTCGATAATTGTTCTTCATCAAAAGCTTTTTCCTACGAAGTTTGTTTGAAGTCACTACGCCTCTAAGTTCAAGATTTATTTTTGCCTTGAATTTTCCCATAGGTGCTAATGGTACGTTTTTTTAACTGTTCAAAACTGAACAAAAAATTGTTCAAATCAAAAAGTGAAAACTTGGAATGAGGTGTCCTTGCGGAGATCTTTCGAACAAAAAAAATTGTTCGAATCACTGAAAAATTATTAGGGGTGGGGGTTGGGGAGGGGGGCAGACAGACCGACAGACATTTTCCCCCATCTCAATACCCTACTTTCCAATTTTTAATTTTTTGATATTTATTTAATTATTTTTTTAAATTTTTGACTTTTTTTTTGTTTTTCCCAATACTTTCAAGATGCATTAAGCCTTCTTTCATGCTTTTTTCTTCTTTCTCTTACTTTTACTGGGAAAGTAGGCTAAAAAGAGAAGTTTGTGTTTTATTAGGAGGTTTTCAAGACTCTATAATCATGTGTTAACTTTTTCTTATGACAAAATTTAGGAAAACTTCATTGTTTTCTTCCTCCTCGAGTTAACCTCTACAGTAGAAAAAACATCAGTTCCATGATTTTTCTCTGCCATTCCCTCAGAAAAACAAGGAATTGTACTGATATGCTATCAAGAAAAACTCTTGTTTGGTACCTAAGTAATTTTATTCTGGTAGTGATACAAAAGACTTGCATTTCTAAGCGATTTTCTTTTTGCTTGCAAATATAGATTAAGAAAATGCTACCCTTTTTGGGAAAATACGTTTGTTTTTTCAAAATATCGTGGGTAAATTTGCTTTCTCTAAAAAAGTGCCGCCCGGGGCGAACATCCTCTCTGCCCCACTCTAGCTATGCCACTGGTCTCACGTCCTCCCCTCCCCCCCCCACTTCCTCTATCACCTCAACTGTATTTGGTCAATACAAGTATAGTGCAATCGAAAAACCCCGATTGGAAACCGAAGCAGAGGCTATTAAGTGAAAGTAAAGTAAAATCGTATGTAAAACATATGTATATTACTACTACACATATTACTTTATTTTGAGTGTGTTATTATTAGAATTCATGTAATCAAAGAAGCAAAGAACTAATACACATTTTTGAGGAAATATATGATCTAAGTGAGATTGGCATATAAGACCAGCTATGTTGGTGGAAGGGCTACCATTGTTTGTTATTGATAAATTTCTGAATGTTAGGTTGTAATTAAAGCAATGCATCAGATTACTTTCAATACCTTCTTCGATGATTTGACTTTGTATGTGGTACTAATGTTGAAAAACACTCATATGTGGATGAAAACTACACCAACAACCTAAAAAAGGCGATAATGTCGAAAATCTTCACATGTGATCACAAAATTGAGCAAATTACAGTTAGTTTTACTTTTTCATTTTATTTTTTCTAAACATGCATGCTTCCCAGATAACACTCTTCTTCGCCCACTAGGGAGGTGTGCACCTCCCCCGCCTTAGTTTTAGAACCCCTGCCTTAGAGCGAGCAGAAAAACCCTTTTAAAACTTGTACCCCAGTTTGTTTTGAGGTGCAGTGGCGAATTTTAAATATCACAAATGTAGCAATTGCGAGAGAGGCCCCATGATCGTAGGGGCCTGTAGGACTTACAAAAATGCTTATGATAAATGCTTTACAAGTTCTGTGATAGAGAAAGAGGGCCTGAAACTTGTAACTCCACCGAAGCGATACAGAAAAGACTGCATTACTGGGATTCATATTATGAATATCGAAAAATTAAAAACTACAGTCGGTTCAACAGGAATCTAACAAAGTGTCACAAAATCCGGTTTTGCCATCTCATATTTGTTTCCAAGTTGGTCTCCAAGTCGGCACTATATCATTAAACCATCAGTTTAAGACGATATATTAGTTTTGCATTGAAATAAGTAATTGATAGCCACAAAATAATGAGTAAATAGGCCTTTTAGAATACCTGATTGAAAACAAAAGGGTGCACAACTGGAAAACAAGTGCACAACTGGAAGGTACGCAAACCCCACATACGAAATTTCATTCTTCTAACAGCTTACCACTTTTGAGTTATGACTTATGAGAGATACATGCATACATCCAGTCACAAAAAACAATGCAATAATTAACTTGTTTGTACCTGAATGCAGCATTAAAAATTCTTTTAGGGGAGATTAAAATTGAAATTCATACTGAAATTCAAGTAAAAAATTTTATATGAAAACAATAATGCCCTTTACTTTGTACTAAAAAGTAAAACAGCGGAGGTCCTTTTTTTCTCGAAAACATCGGTCAATTCCACTGGCTTTTCAACGTCTTTTAAGGCTGATGGGCCGATGTTTTCACCAAGTTAGCATCGGCCGCCGATGCTGATGGCTAAATTGTTGAACCATTGGCACCAATGTATCGGTCGAGTACTAATTGATGATAGAGAAATTGAAAAATGCAAATTTAAGATCATTCAGTAGAATTAGAGAAATGTGAGGTATTGTTTGACTCATTATAAATATTAGCGTTTGTTGCACGTCAGTTTAACAAAGGATGGTCTGCAAATAATCTTGGCTTTGGAAGATCTAAAGATGTGAGCTGTATCCCAACAACTGTAACATCCCAATGACCTGATATCCAGCTACTGATTGCTTAGTAATTTTTAAGTTACTTTACATATAACTCTGATGTTCTTTCAACCTAAAAGTTAAAGCCTGCCTTGTTTGCCCAATTTATCCAATACTACATTCATAATTTATGTACAAAACATAAATTATTATGGAAAATACAAAACTATACTTTGAGAGCATAAAGAACACAATCAAATTAAAAAAAAGGTACACACTTCAAACATTTTAAATTTTTTGCATATTAACGTTATTGGATCAAAAAATATATGTGATTTAAGAAATCCTTAAACTATTTGAAGGCGATTCTATTTTAAACTTTCATCCTCTCCCCAATTAAAAAAAAAAGATAACTATTCTCAAAACAACCATTTCAGTGCTTAATTTTTCTCACATAAAGAATGGATTTTTTTCTGGTTTAATGATCTGGCAATCTATGTTAAATGAAATTCTGTACAAACAAGTTCCAATTTTACAAATGTAAAAAAAAAAAAAAACCTACAAAATTATGGAATAGTAAAGGTTTTATATGAACACATGTAGTACTTAGTTTCATTCAAAAACAAGATGTTGTGAAAATTACTGAATTTTGGAGAAAATAAAGAATAATTATTTAGAAGTATGTTTTTTCATCTGTATCAAAAATATTTACTTCAAAATATAAGATAACTAACAAGACTGCTACCCCCCCCCCAAATGAATAATTAATTATATAATCACAGTGTAAAACACTGTAAAGCTGAACATTATACTTTAGAAAATGCAAATTTTATCAAGTTCACTTGACAGAAATTGAAAAAAAAAAAAAAAAAAAAAAGATGAGTCAAGCTTATTTAACACAACCAAAAGTATCTAATACATTTTAGACAGCCTGAACTTGTTCAACAACAAATCAAGAGGAAGTTAAATGTATATATGTATACACATTGTATTGAGTATTTAATGCTGATGGTAACACCCCTCCTCCACATGACCACTAAACCCTATGAGGACAGAGTAGAGAAGTGAAGGAAAACATATTTTTGATTGTTATAACTATTTACTACCTCTTGTTATAATTGTGAAACTAAATACTGCAATTGATTCAATCATGTTTTTCATTTTTTTTTTTTAAGTTAAATGACCAATGACATTCTTGCCCTAATCAGCAAGCCTATGTATGGGCAATTGTATTGAAAATCTTACTTTGCACTCCAGTTTTTCAAATTTTCAACTTTCCACAAGGGATTGCAGTTATTTTTTTTCCCCCTTTTAGAAAGACAACACAGATTTTTTTTTAACTAGCAAAAGTTCACAAAAAATCTTCCTTTATTTCAGAGATATTGAGGGTTAAATTTGATAAATTTTATGAATGCAAATTTCCTCCACAGTTTTCCTCAATTTTGATTCCTGTATCAATTGAATAGTTAATACTTCCTGCTATTTACAAGCTGAAATCACAACAAATCTACTAAAAATGTTGCTAATATATTGCAATATATTAAAATACCCATCTTCTCATTTTTCTAATGAGTTTTGATTAAATTTTGAAATAAAACAACCATAGTTAAAAGAAGTTAACTTTCAAAAAATCAAGGGTCAAGGTTCAACTTGGCGAAACTCAATTGGGGGAGTATGTGGCGAACAACCGATCTTCACTCAAAAATGCTGGGGAAAAGTTTTAACTATGCAAGAAACATATTAATGTATGCAATCAAGCAAAATAGAAACTTAATTGCAAATTAGAGTACTTGAAGCTTTGTAAAAATATGTTTCAGAGATACTTTTCAGCTTTTTTAGCTGTTTAGACAGACCATCAAAGAGAGAAATTCTGATGAGGGACAGTGTATGGTAGTGACATTTTTGTACGTTATGCCACCACATAAATAAGTATCGTTTAGCATTGTTAAATGTCCATTATTATGTTCTTTAAATGAAGACAAATAAATAATAGCAAAAAAGAAAAAGAAAACACGTCTAAGGTTGCAATGAACCTAGGACAAGAAATTGCACCTTTCTAGAGAATTGGCCAACTGAATAGTCCACTATTGTAAACTTAGACTTCATAGCAACACAGACATATATGAGTTGTAAATTAAACCAATATGAAGATAATGAATACTTTCAAGATGACTTAATAGTTATATTCAAAAATCTCAAAAAGGTACTTATTCCAGACATGCTGACAAGAAATTTAACTCATACTTACATTTAGAAGGGTAGTAATCTCATTAGAGTCTAACCAAAGTTCTTGCAATTTAGTCAGTTGACATAAGCAGGAAGGCTAAGATGAAAAAAAAAGAGAAATTAGTAAAACAGTCGATTCACGCTACAACGCGATTCGACTCAGGCGAAGTGGCTATGGTGAGAGTTTTTCACCAGTAACTAATTTTAGAGCTAACCTGAATTCCTCCCCCACTACACAAAATTTTTTGTTGGGGAATCCCTGGGAATAAGTATTGTCTTCGATACTGGCTACTAAATATTGAATTCGTGAATGGACTTCATCTCTTCGGCGTCACTTAAGTGCGGAAATTCCCACACTTTACTAGTCGTATCATCGCTTTGTTTGTGTATACAAATAACCGCTCTGTATTTTCCACTCTTAATGATAAAATTAGTTTAACATAGTAGTATCTAAGTGTGCTGTTTCAGTTTAAACTAGGGAAGAGAAAGTTTCGTAAAATCAAAGAAAAAGTGAAGACCCTCAATATGCAGGAGAACAGCTTCACATCCCAACCATCATCATTTTTGTTTTTTAGTTACATTAATTATTATTATTTTATCTACTATAGAGAAGTGTAATAGTGTTGCGATTGGTTGTCATTATTATTATTGCGTACTGTACATACAGTATAGCACTTTGTCCCACTCTCCGAATGATCATTGATTTATTGTGCATCATAACAGTAGTTTATATTGAATAACTTAAATTTTTAAGTGGTTTGTTTTAATGCAATAGAAATTCACTTCTTTGAGTGGAAAACGTTGACAAATACTTAAAGAAAGGTTTGCAGCAGTCTGAGGGGTGTTTACAAGTGTCTAAAATAATTATTTATGTTTATTAAAAAGGCATATACACACCCTTTTTCACAATGCAAAATTTTGACTTACAAGAGGAGTCTTGGAACACATCCCTCGCGTAAGTTGGGACTTGACTGTATTGCAAACAAAAGGGGAATAAAATCACTTATCGTTCATAACATTTTCCCTAAAATTTAATACGATAGCTATTAGAGAGGAAACAGATGTACAAAGATTTGCTATTAGAGATGAAATAGATTTGAAAAATGATGTAAAAAGGTGCCTAATACAAAACTTTTCTGCTTTGCAAGACAAGAGACTGACTGCTGAGCTGATGGTTCAGATAATAGTTTTGGATGATTTTTACAACAATAGAGTTCATAATTCAATTTTATATAATATTTTTCTTGGTAAAGAAATTACTAAATAAAATAAACATCAAACATGGAAAATAAAAGAATGAAATATATGAAAGACAAAATGTAAAAAAAAACAACAACTGTCAAGAAAATTTTACAAATAGTTGTGTTTTGAAGCAGCAATGGAGCACTTTCATCAGCATAACATGTAATTAAAAAAGTCCTGAATGAACATACGTAATCTGTCTAATAAATACGCAAACTCTGGTAATCTAGCAGCCATGATGCAAACTATAGTCCCCCTAACTATCGGCGATAGTTGCCTGACACCCAGGGGCGGCATTTCAGCATTTCATTTGGGGGGGTCGAGTTTCTTAAATATGTATTACCACAGTGCAGTAACAAACACACATAAGCTAACAGGAAGTGGTCATAAAATGGGTTTAATATGAATAAAAATTAGTGCTTGGAAGCAATTAAAATTTTGATTCATTTTCTAATAAGTTATCATACAAAACATCTCGATACTGAAGTTTTTATACCTTTTGGAAAAGTTTTAATGCATGTTTTTTGGAATTCAGAAGAGCAGGGAATCCGCTTACTATCAGTGCCCAGTGTCATGCTGTTTTGCCAGTACAGCTAAATAGAAAAGGTTTTTTCTTTCTTTTTCTTTTGCCCATTGTGCTTCGAAAATATTTCTCTAACCTAACAAAAATTTTTCTCTACCAGCTGAGCTGACTGGAATAGTTAAAAAATAATTGAAGTAACAAAGTTATGTATGAAAACACTTTTTATGTCTTGCTCTTCAAAATCACACAGGCAACTTCAAAAATTGGGAGGAACTTAATTTTTCATCATTGAATAATCTAGTCTCGTCGGCACTCTCAGCTTCAATGAGATGTCATCTACCACTAGCTCTGTTATTCACTATTCCAGGCTGAAGAGTCCACAACAAGGACGGAACAGCAGTCTCTGGATGTGATAACCGGTCTGTCGGTATATTGCCTGTAATTTTTCTTGCCTAGTGCTAAAAATTTTACTCATAATTGAAACATTTTATTTTTTGTTTTCAAAAAATCCAATCCAGATAATATAGAGCCAACCATGCAGAAAAATAATTATCAACAAAATCTTGTGTTAATTTTATTCGAAAAAGAATCTATTACTTTATACAAAATATTAAAAAATCAGTGTTTGACTTCACATCATCAAGTGGATTTTTCGTTTTTTAGTTCCTTTTTAAAATTGGCTCGGAGGAAGAATTTTTTTGAAAACGTTTCATCATTGATTGAAATATGCATCTATGTAAAATCTATTTTCAATTTCAGTTGCAGATTGAACTATGGTAGTATGAACGCACAGATCAATTGTAGATTGAACTGTGGCTTGAATAGTCCTAAAATTAAGGGCAGCGGATTGAAGATGTTTTGATAGAGTAAAGCATTTTTAAAACACTTTCCGCAATAGAAACAAATTGAATAAAAATTCAAACGAAGTCATACATGCTGAAGGGCATGAGTTTTTTCACCATTGAAAGAATCGTTTTGCAATAATTCTCACAGTCGTCAAATCACTGCTTTGAAGTTATAGAGAAAGGTTTTTATGGTTTAACTCTTGAAGACCATCTTGTGTCACTTTGAGATTGCATGAGCCCCATAAAGGGTATTTTGTCTTTTTTTATTCAATAAGCACATGCATTTTTAAGAAGCTTCTATGAAAGCAGATAATGCATTGAGCAGCTGAAACGTGTTTCTAGCAAAAGAAAGCGATGAACACTCATTAAATAAATATACACTTAAAAAATGAGCGTAAAAGTGAATGTAAAATATCAAGGAATTTTCTTGAGAAAACCATGCAGACACACCACTTTGCACGAGTCTCTCATATTGGACATACCATCGTTACACTGGGCACACAAGTATGAAATATTTAGCCGTGAAAAGGCCGAAAAATACTTCATGAATTTTCAAGTCATCATCCAAATAACGAAAAACACTTTTCTAGTCTGGGAATGTGTCGAGTTTCATCAAATAGTTACTGAGAACCAGCGAGATTTTTTTTAATGAACATTGATTTCTGACTTACATAAATTGAATTCACCCATTTTCTATCATTCTGCTTAAAAAATTTGGGGGTGCGACCGCCCCCTCTTGAACCCCTATTTGCCACCCCTGCTGACACCCAATGAGCTGTCAGTGCTTAGCAGATTGCCAAACTGCGTGTATGTTGCAAGTTATGCTAGTTTCTGTTGTTCTTGTTTTTACTGTTCCTGGAAAATGGAAAAATATGAAATCACGGAGCAACTAATCAATATAAAATTTTTAGGTAAGTTGTCAAGAAATGACTGAAATGTTGACAGCTGTTTATGGTGATATGCTCTGAAGAAAACATGCATTTTCAAGTGGAGCAAGTGTTTTAAAAAGATAGCGGACAAGATGCCTAAAAGATACAAGGCTGGGATGACCTTCATATGACTTCCTACCACTTAATCACCTACATACAAGCATTTCAAAATTTATAATATTATTCTACTTTTATTAGAATGGTTATGCTAAGAGAAAAGAGATCAAGACAAGCAATTAAATAAACAAGAAAAAATAATTTACTGCTAAACAAAATACTTTTTCAGGATGTATGAACAAGTGTTTTAAATAGTAAAGTTTAAATAAACAGGGTTGCCACAAAAGTTCACAAATGAAATTCCCGGACATTTCGAGGTTTTCCAAGTGGTTTTGAGAAAATTCTTGGCTATCGATGTTCACCTTCTTTTTGCAACATTAATATATATATACATCTTAAATTTTGATAAAACTTTCCTTATTTTCAAACTTTACAAACAATGGTTACCAAATTTAATTTAGTCAAGCTAAAATAATCCAAAATATGTACTAACAAAACTGAAACAAATCCCTATAATAAAGTATTATGAAATAATGTAAATGTAGCATATCTTCTTTTCAATGGCGAGGAGTCACTGCCTTACATTGAGTGAAAAGATCTCAATTGTGACATCTGTATCACATTATTTATTTTTAATTATTATTATTTTAAAAGAAAAGTTCTGCGCTCTGCCAATGAAATACACCACACTAAATAAATAAAATAAAATAAATAATTTTAAATAAAAATAAATAAATAAATAAATTTGTATCAATTAATGAATTTAAATAAATAAAAAAATAAAAAATCCTCCCAAAATTTTTATGGCGCAGCTTGTGTCATAATCCCCCTGTAGGCACCCCTGCCATAAAGTAAAATTATGAGCAATGATCACAAAACTTTCTGACGTGCAGGTTTTTTATTTTTTTTATGGGATTTCTTTCATTTTGAAAGAAACAAGCTCATTGAAAGAGTCATTAAAGGTCACTACCAAAATACTTAACGATTAGCGATACTCCTGTAAAAGGAAACTTTCCAAATTTAAAATTGTCTAATGAGCTAAATTTTCAGAACAAAACTGTTTAGAAGAAAACGATTTCATTAATTAAATTTAGAGAAATAATATAAAACATGAAAATATTATTGCAGCTCATTAAGAACTGACGCACTTGCAGACAAAACAATGAGCCACGAACTCAAAATATTAATAACAACTTCAGAATTGCTGACGTAAAAAAATAGCGTTTAGATAGAGCCCGCTAAATACAAAGACAAAATATACCTTCTGCGCATGTAAGCCTCGACTACTATGGCGCGCCAATGCCAGAGTTGATAAAAATAACTTCAAGGGGAAGGAGAAAGTCCAAACTACAAAACGACGAATGGCAGCGGGAAAGATTAGGAGAAAAAAAATTATTTTTGACATCATATAGCACTGCACTAACTAAGAACGATCGGAAAATAAAGCAAAATCCCCTGACATTTCTAGAAATGTATGTTATTTTTCTTTTTCCCTGACATTTCCTTGACCATTTTCGGCCATATTCATTTTCCCTGACAATTCCAGGTTTTCCCGATGTTCCCGGTGCATGGCAAACCTGAAAAAGGTGATACCAATTTCATAAGAAAAAACAATCATAATAGCATTAAAACCCGAAACATTAACAATGGGAAATTCTGAGCCCATTGTACATGCACCAAATAAAATTAAAAAACCCCAGCTAAAAAACATATCTTGCAAATAAAAGATAACAAAAGTTCAAAAGTCATAAAATGCATACCATTTCATCAAACATATTGCTGCCAAGATCAATACATTCCAAATTCTTTAGTGAAACAAAAGATGATGGTAATTCTTTCAATAAATTGTCACGCAACTCCAGTACACGCAGATTTACTAATCTGAAAAATACATATGTTTCAAAATTACCAAGAACACAGTAATGACATATTAATACAAAATTTCAAAAGTATTTCATTTTGATTAGCATTTAGAATGTAATAAGCAATGCAAATATTTTTGTATGAAGGGAGAAAAAATAAGATGCCTATTTTTATTCATGTTAAATGATGAAGCAGCAAAAGGGATTTTAAACCTTTTCATTACTATTACTGCAGAGCAGTATACAAGCTTCTAGCATTCTGTATGCTGTTACGTATTACTTAATATGTTTTTTTTCTTCATTCGATTACAAAATAAAATTCATACCAACACTGCTATCATGTTAGAAATAAGCAAAAAAGATTTTTTTTTTTTGCCCCTGGTTTAACAGTAAGACTAGCAGGGTAATAAAAAAGAACAATCAAATAGACATCATATTGAATTACAACCCCCCCCCCCTTTATTAAGTTAAAAATAATAAAATTAAATGTAAAACAAGTTTAAAGAAATGAAGTACAACATTAAAGATGCTAAAATTATTATAGAGCAAAAATTTACAAATTCTCTAAAAATCAGGCCAGCGTTTTTTACCCAAAACTGTGTGAAAATATATTGGGTAGTAAATATATCCTTCTGCATAGCACATTATTTGTCATTATTTTTGTGATTTCTGCATTAAATATCAAAATGAAATTTTCAAATTTACAATGAAAAGCAACATGCAAATCGAAAGTGTATCTTTTCAATGATCAAGTTTTACATTTCTAAAAAGTAGTTCAATTATTCAAAGAGATAATACAAACAAAAGTAATACAATACTCAGGGGCAGTTAAAGAAATTTGGAGGCACCAGGCGGTAAAAAAAAAATGTGGGGGCCTTTTATATTACTGCCTTGAATAATGCAATTGAAGATAATAGACAATTTAATAAGAAGCAGATAGATGCAAATAAAAGTTTCAATTAATATTCTTTGAAAAAAAAATTCATTTTCAGAAAGATTCATTTTCAGATTAATTTAGAAATAAGTCATACTGAAGATAATTGTTTTTTCCTCCTTTTAGTCAACTTATTAAAAGAAAATGCAACAAACTATAACTACTTTGAGTATAACTAGGCTGCCGAGGGCAGGTAAATGTGCAGAAATGAGTTTTCCCGAGATATTTGAAAAAAAAAAAAAAAACACTTTGGATTCAATACTAACAATAGGGAAATGTGTGAATGAGATGTTTTTTGCACTTTTTTTGAATTGAAAATCAAATAAGCAAGCTTGTTCAGTAAAGCTAAGCTACAATAGATGATAAAATTGCAAAAAAAAGAAAAATGAAAAATTTGCGGTTACTGCTCTTTACCTTTAGGGCTCTCTGATGCTTGCAAATCCAAATGAAAATGCGCTTTTCCTGGTAAACAATCGCTTGGTATATTCTGGCTATAATTCCATAGGCGCAAGAAAAGCCAATTTGCTTTGGGATAACAATTAATTGGCATCATATCAATCTAAGAATTTCTTCTCTTTCTACCCAAACATGAATGAGCTTATTTAAGGTTTAGCATCAAGGTATTAGAGTTAACAGTATACCAGGAGTCTCAGAAACTGTTGTAAAAGTTTTGGAGGGTAAATTTTCATCCAAGTTCCAATTCCTTCTCTGAACTAATTGGGAATTTTGGGTATGAAACTTAGATTCAAAGGAGCCCTCTTTTACTGTGCAGGTACATTTAAAAGAAATCATCCAGTTGTCAGGCTTTGTGAGCTACAAATATTTCGCTTTGTTGAAATTAAAGCTAACAGAACCCATAAATTTGAGTGGAAATACAAAATTTCAAAACTGACTTGAATTCCTCAGAAAAAATAAAAAATAATTATTAAATTTTTTAAAAAAAACCTCGACTGCGTAAAAACCAAAAAAACTAAAAAGACAAAAATGTAAGCCCAGTAGTTTAGAATGTTATTAAGTACTACTGAATAACTACACCATTGAAATAGTATTATAATCGATACACACATAAGACAAGTCATAAATTCAAAAGCAGAATATAAGGATCAACAGTTGGGGCCCATTCCTTTTTGACCAATCAAGGAACCCCGTAAGTTTGATTCGGACCAGAACACCTTGGCATTGGATTTATTTGGTTATATACTTGGAATTTGAGGTAAGATATTTACATTAATATTGCATGTGCTGGTCGGTGTGTTATAATTGATAGCCAATTTGGCTTCTAATAACAGAGACAAAACCTCCAGCTATAATTTTAAATGTAAGCTCCAGCTTATTTACTTACAGCTAAGCAGTTGGCATGTTTAGCCCAATTTGGCAGGACATTCACATTTCTCTTTTAGTCAGTAGTTTTAATTTTGTGGGTTTTTCAACTATAAGATGGAGTTTCCACTGCTGATGAATGCTGACTCCATCAACTCAATTTTAGTTTTCAGTTTACATTTGCATTGCTGTTAATTTGTTTTTTGCACTTTTGTTTTTTTTTCTGTCATAATATTTACTTGACTTATTAGATATGCTGCTTTTGTACATCTATAGACTTTTGGTTTGGTATTTTCATAACTTTCAATGTATCTATGTACTTATTATATATATATAGCACCTACCTGCCGAAGTCTGATGGAAGTTCAGTTAAGCTAACATCATTTATCTTGAGATCTGTCAAATTTTGAAGATGAACAATACTGGCAGGTATCCTGGATAATACAAAGTAAAAAGTTAGCTGAGATATAAAAATAAAAAAGCTTTATCAGCAAAAACTCTATAATGTTATTTTTAACATCATTTTCTATAACAAAACATATGTGCCAAATTAAGAATTAGTTGTGTATACAAATCTCATGTTAAATGTACATTAAACAATCCTTAATATAATGTACATTGAAATTCATTTAACATAAAAAATCTTTCAAAGCAAAATGATGTAGTGGTCCAGACAGTATACTGTGCACTTTAAAGCAATCCTATAGCACAAAAATTCTGTCAACACACAAAAAAAAATTTGGTTGTTTCAATTCCATGTTAAATGTTTTTCACTGTATAAAGTAAGTTCGTGTGGACTGAATTTTTAGTTTACAGCAGGGATCTATGTGGTAAAACATACTTGTAATGCATACCTTTTGACCGGAGCATTTTATAGACAAAAAATTTCAAATAATATTTGGTATAATATTTTAGAAATACAATTAGTTTTGTGGTACAGAACATGCAGCTTAATAAAATTTGTTATTATTCAGAAATATACTACACCATTATCCAGTAGCTTACCAATGAAACAAAATAATGTGTACCTTTTACATTTATTTAAAATAGAAAAAGATTACAATGCCAGTAAATCTCAGTAAGGCAATTTTAATCATGATTCCACACTTCATTTTGTAGCTGATTGCAAAGCAAGCAAATACTATGAAGAACTATAATATCTAATAAATACTATGTTATCAATGAAGAAATTTGGAAATATGGGAGAAATTACTGTAAAACAAGAAATCTGAAGTCCTCACGAATCCAAGAATTTAGTTTCTCCAGTTTATAATAAAGGAAGTGCAGAAGTTCACAACTTCAAATTGCTTGACAGATCAGCATAGGAAAAAACTTATTTTATGCAGCTAGTAAGCTTGCTGAAGTCAATTCAGAAACTGTTATGGGTAATCTTGCAAAAATATTTTCAATCAGGAATGATCCTACACTGATTGACCCTCCATTTTTGAACCTGATTTTTAAGTCACATTAGTTCTTGTATTTTTGAAAAGCTTTTAAAGCTAGTGGGGGGGGGGGTGGAGTCTAGTTTAATCAATTGTCAGATGAAAGTACAAGCTTATTTCTCTTCCGAAGTTTACTGAAGACAAAAAACTGTGATGAAATAAAAAGAAATATTAATGGAAATATAGTCTTAAAACAAACAAACTTTCAGTTAATGAAGCCTTAAAATCAAAACCATGCACTAATCAAATTTTTCAACTGGTTTTTATAATTTTATTCAGCCAAGAAATACACAGAAAGACAAGGCATATGATATTTTTTGAATTCCTTTAGATAAAGTATGAAGAAAAAAAAGAAAAAAAAAACCTTCCCTAAAAGCAATTATCCCTTTCTAAAACATTTCTTTTTATACTATTAAATGCCACTGGACAATTTTGAAACCACACAACTATAGTGAAATCCCATTTCAATGAATTTCAAGGGACTGTAAATTATGTTTCCTGTATCAGGAATTTCCTTGTAATGGAATTACGGAATGCAATGAAAATTCAGAGCTGTGTCCAAGGGGAGGGTTTTGGAGGTTAAATCCCTCCCATTGGAAAAAAAAAAAAAAAAACAATGAATCGTTAAAAGTGTTGAACCTCTTTAATCTTTCCCTATCTTAGAACAATTAACATTTTTCTGAATTTTAGGACTCCAAAGCATCTTCACTGTTAAATGTTTGAAAAAATTAACGATAAAGGAATGGCTGAAGAATCCCCCAATGCTGAGTATGCAGGGGAAAATTTATTTCAAGAGAGTATTAGACAATGATGTAGTCAAAAGACAAAAAAAAAATCAGAGGGACAAGGGAAATGGTTACTTTGCTTCAGGAGCAGACTAGATCCCTTGAGAGAGCGTCAACCTTGGAAAAAAAGGTGCCAAAAAAAAAAAAAAAAAAAAAAAGAAAGAAAGAAAGAAAAGGGAAATTCAACAACTAAGAAAAAAAAAGAGGTGTCCAGCTTGAGGGCCCATTGGCTCGTGGATCGGTGGGCCAGTCCGCTGCCCCTGCTTTGCTTACTATTAGATTTTTTTATGGTCAAAAACGGAAAGCTTATTGGGCTTCGGGAAAGGATATGTCCTCAATTCCCTTCCCTTGGATACGTATTTGGTGTTGGATGAATTTGTTGATTCACATTCAGAAGAATGTTTTTATGCCAAACAGCAATTGTTTGGTATAAAATTCATATTTTTATTAAATTCTTGATTAATATTATTTGATGAAAACGAAAAGAAAGAAAAGAGTAACCAGCATTTGGTGGCATGAAAGAACTATGTGTGCAGTTTTTTCCACTTTTGCAAATTGTTGAAATGTAGGAAAAAAAGATTTCATTAAAAAAAACACAAACTGTAAAAAAAGAAAAAAAAAAGAAGTCTAGTTATCGAACTAAAATGTACTATTCAACATGCTTAGTTAGTTTTCCTTTGACAATCGAAGTTACAAAGGAAACAAGTTTGAACCCCTCCACTTTTGGAATCCTGGACACGGATCTGTGGAAATTGAATCAGGACTAAAAAGGTATTTCCTTGAAACGAATATTTTGTTGTAATGGGACTTCCCTGTATAACAACTGATTATAATTGCTTGTACATAGAACTTGATTGTATACTTTAATAGTAGAATCATATCTGAAAACTAATTTTAAAAAATTACAGCAAGAATGTACAGTAATTACTGGAGTACAACAGATCATTTTTTAAGATTTTCCGGAAGGCTCAATTTTACTTATTTTCTTTTAATTAATTAATTATTTCTTAACTTCCTTAGTTAGGGAAATTGCCTAAAGTTCATTTTGCTACAGTACACACAACTTCGATTTAACGATTTCTTCAATATAATGATACATTTCACTGGTCTGGATTTGACTGCATTGAATGTCTACATTCCTTGATTAAACTGACATCCTTTATTTAATGATAACTTTTTCTAGTCCCTTGGTCCTAGATGTATAATTCCAACTGCAAAAATGTTCCAAATCAGATGCAGAGTTAAGATATTGAAAGTTTGAAGCAAAAATAAAAATGGGTCAAAAAATGCAAAATTTAACTTTTCATACAGGCCCTGGGTCCCCTAACTAATATTTAGAGAAATAATCTCTATTGAAAACTATTATTGACACAAAAAACTTGACATTTGTGTGACCAAAACTCAAGGAGATATTCCAGTTCAAAATTTCAAGGCACCATACAGAAGATGAGATTGGAACTTATCGCCCTTTCAGAAGAATGACAGGTCGTCAAAGTAAGAAAAACAAGGTAGTTATATTTTTCATTGCTATTCAAAAATAAATGCAAATGTTATGCCGTGATATGCAAAAACACACTACAAAACCTTGAACAATTTAAAAAATCACACTCTATGCACACATATAATTTTAAGCATTTGTTAACCATTATATTTCCACCCAAAAGGTGTTATTATTGGCAAGCGCAAAGTGGTGTAAGTCACAAAACACTGCGTTTCATATCTCAGTGAATATTTATCGTACTAATTTCAAACTTTTTATGTTGGAATTATTCTTTAATGGAGATTATTTCCCTAAACATAAGTAAGGATACCTGGGGCCTGTACAAAAAGTTAAATTTTGTACTTTTTGACTTATTTTTATCTTTACTTCAAACTTTCAATATCTTATCTCTGTATTAGACTTTGATTATTAATGCAATTGGAAGTATACATCTAGGACTAATGGTTGCGAAAATAAAGGTCTTGCAGGTTAAAACGGAACACCTTGAAACTATATATATATATATATATACATGTTCATATTACCTTTTTAGTGGATTACAGCTAAAATCGGCAATTTGCAACTGCTTTAAGCTCTTTATGTTTTCAGGTATGTCATAAATATCTAAAATAAAAAGTAAAATAGAAATGAAAACATGTAATATTATAGCTAATTAATATGACTTATTACTTACATACAATAAGGAGCATTTCTCTTACTAAGAAAGAACATAAAAGCAATTTCTTTCATAAATGATTTAAAAACATTTTCTTTTTTTCTCATTGGATTAAAAGCAGAAAAAAAAAACTTTTACACACACACCTAATGTAGCATATTAATGTACATGAATATGCATCATTGCATCTTTAAGTAAGCTACACATATTAAGCATTTTTAACCAGCATAAAATCCAAAGTATTATCTCTTTAAAAAGCAAGAAAGCTACATTGCCGTGGCAGATAAACCCCAGTATCTGCAGAAATCAAGATAATTGAAGAACAAAATTTTTCAACATCACCAGCAACATTGAATTTTTAAATGGTTATTCATCTCAATTTATAATATTAGTTTGTATTTTTTGGAAAAGACAGAATTTCTTTGAGAGTCACCAAATATGGTTTGAAAATACTCAAGATGTTGACCTTAGTTTAACCTCTTGTAACTAATTTATAACTGAAATCATCAAATTTTAGACAGGCATTTCAAAATATACAACTCTTTACCTTTAAAATGATACGTTATTTGTTTAGAAATTTTAATTTTGAAAATTTGATCATCTGGTTGACATTATCATGCAATTGCCCTTTTGAATTTCTACTGGGGTGCCCTAAACTAAGATTTTTGGGAGGAGGAAATTTTCAATATCCCAAATAAAACTCTGAATTTTGCTGAGTAATAACATAAAAGTATGCACACATACCTACATCTAATGACAAGAGATATTAGGCATCACTTTTAAAAATGCAATATTGCAATGCCCTTCAAATTTGACGATTCATGAGACAAATTTTGCCAAATAAGACTATTTTCTGGAGATTACAATAACATCTCAAGATCTCCCATTGAGGTGCCTCTAAATTTAAACACGATGTACTTTTAAAAGAAAGCCTTCAACTATTCCATCCTTAAAACGTGGATGTGTCCCCCAGACACATGATAACCCTACAGTTGGTAACATCAATAATCTCAATATACATATAACACATATAGGTTGTTTAGTTATTTCTTCCAACTTACCATTTTTGCTAAGGTCTAATTCAATAAGAGTTGATAAGTTTCCAATTTCAGGTTGAATGCGAAAAATTTCATTCTCACTCAAACTCAGGCATCTTATTTTAGGGAATCTAAAGAAATTCTACAGAAAAAATTGAAAATAAAAGTATTAAAAACAAAAGCAAGCAATAAAGCTAAAAACAAAGCTACAATTATTGTCTACAAATAGTCTGTACAATTAATAAAAACCCAAAAAGGGACATTAAATTTGATAACAAAATCATAAACATAGTTACTTCTCAAAATACACATTAAATAACTGTTAACTATTCATATGCCAAATTCACAGCGCTTTAAAGGCAACTGTAAATAAAAAAAATGCTTACAACGACCAAGAAGCTTACATACTTAAAAGTAAAAACTGCTCAGTGTAGTAAAATTACACATTTTCAATATGACCATTCCAAGTTTTTTGCACATTTCCAATTGAAAAATTTCGGCTTCAAGTTTCATTTAAGAATTAAACAAGAAAGAAGTTTAAGCACTCTTTGGAGTCAAGGAATTACTCAACCTCTGCCTTTTTTTATACATTCTCATAATAAGAAATACAGTAAAACCTGTCTACAATGATACTGTTGGGACCTAAAAAAAATATCGTAATAGACAGGTTATCATTATAGACGGTTTGATTATTCATGCTGACATTTTGCTGGGGCCAAAAAAAAAAATTGTTGCAGACAGTTTATAGACTATCGTTATACACAGGTTTAACTGTACATATAAAAAAATTAGTGGTCTCCACTCGCCAGTTAGACAATTACAGTTTTAAGAGTGGTGATTGATTTAAAAAAGTGTCATTGATCTCAACTCAATGCATATGTTCGGCAAGCTTTCTGCACCTTTTGCAAGAATTGTTTTTTTTTTTCATTTCAACTATTGTCTATTTTTTCACGAGAAGGCACTTCACCACATCTCCTAGAACAAAGAGTTCCATTTCATGCAGAGGTGATCGGCAGTCTTGCATAATATAGACGAACGCGCGAACGGCGTTCGCAGAAAATTTTTGGCTCTGCAGAAATTTTTTTTCAAACTGCTAACGTTGATATAAAAAAGAAAAAAACAATTTTTTTAAAAGGGATTTTTTAAGAAAATCCTAGAGTTTCTTTCTGTTAAAGCCTTTCTCCAAAAGAGCCTTTTAAAGCACATGTGTAAAAAAAAATGGTTTTGGTAGTTTTCTTTAGTTGGTGAGAAATAAGCAAACTACAGTCGAGCCTCCATAAATCGAACTTCCACATATCGAAATTTTCTATATATCGAAATCCCAGCAAATTTCTATGTTCATTACATAGAAAAATTGTTTCTATATATCGAAAAAATCTCTATATATCGAAAAAAAATTTCGAGACATTCGTAGATTTTTTTTTCCACTTTAGATTGTTTCTCTCATTGAAAAATGAAGGTTACGGGAGAAAATTATGTTTACTAAAGGTTGCTAAGAAATCATGGTTTGAGGGGTGTGTAGATAGATCTTTGTTCCGTTCTGGAATTCTTAAATTCCCTCAAGTTTATTTCAAATCTTAGTTGTAACCAGTAACACTGTAAAATCAGTTTCAAGTTATCCTTTTTGTCTGTTGATCATCTTTCTTAGTCTTTTTAGTTTCAGTAAAATCATTCAAGTTAAGTAGATTGATTTTTTACTTTTCTCTCGATTACATTGTCAAAACGAAAATCATCTCATGTTGCGAATCAAGTTGAACTGCCGAAGAATGAAGATGTATGAATGCACAAAAATGTAATTTCTGTTAATTTTCCAGTTATTAACTTTCGTTTAATCCGATGCTCGTATAAATTAGAAATTGGGTTTCATGCACGAAAATTAGCTTTATATTCTTTCATATTTGAATATAAATTAATTTTTTATTCAAGGGTGAGTTAGGCAAAATAATTATTTGCAGAAAATTTTCCAGTTAGGATTTGTGTTCGCAGAAAGCTTTTCATTTTATCTAAGTCTGGTGATCGGTAAGCAATCCACACGCTTCTATATAAGACAACCAGACAGCCTTAAATTGGGCGAGCATTTTAATGTGCAAAAAAGTCTTAATGTCCATTAGATCACTTGCTCCACTTGTCTGTTGTCATTTTAGTTATTCTTGCATTTTAAAAACTGCGGTTTTTTCAACAAAATGCTATGATCGGAATATACCGTCAGCCGTAAACAGTGAAATAGAATCATCGAAACCACCTGATAAGGGAGGAGTCAAGTGCCTTCTCATGGAAAAAGGACCAATACTTATCGTACTCCATTACAAAATACATAGATAAACTGTACTTTTTATTTCCATTGAAAACTTTGTTAAAAAATTACGAAAAATTGTTCGATAAATGGTTCATTTTTGCATTTACAACCTTTTACAATCCCAAATTCTCTGAAAAGTAACCATATCAAGCCAGGCAACAGAGATTTTCTGACTACTAAGTAAAGCCTGTATGAGTTCTCACATACTTAGTTATTTGCCTACATTGCATTACATTTAAAAATTCGTAAAATGTATTTCCTTTTGTTGGATGCTTATATCTATATTAAGAAATATATCCTTAGAAACTTTGTAGTTTTCATAGAGTTTCATAATCTTTTAATTTGTTGTTAATATTACTAACAGCAAACAGGGAATTTACTATTTGTGCTGCCTGCATACTTTTTTCTTAAAAAATTCTACCAAATGTGACTTTGGTAGCCAGTGGCTATTATTTCAAATTCTTAGTCTAGAACTTCATCTCCAGCTAAAAGCAGGAGAGTTGGAGAGTCTGCATTTTTCTTCTTTTTAAAATACTTATTTTCAAAAATCAAGGCAAAACATGTCTGATTTTTTTCCAGAGAGAAGATGTTAGACTTATACGTGAGTTTCAATTTTTCTGGATTTACCCTCAAAAAGTAAGGGGGTTGCCTAAAATGCAAGTATACAGCAAATAATTGTCTGAAAATTAGGTGATGGCTAAACTGAGTCTTGTGAACCGTCTATTAACAGACTAAAATTTCCTCTGACTGCACCAATGGTTGTGCACTGTGTTCAAGTCCTAATGAAAAAATATTATGCTCAAGAAAATTGTAAGAGAAAGTATAAAATTTTTCGATAGTCATTCGTTTGGATGGGTCAGAACTAAAGCTCAAAACTTTCGGTCGCCAGTTGCCTAATGTGACCATTTTCACATTTTGGCTACCACTCGCTAATGTTAAACCTTTTTCCCAACCTGTAGTCCTGACACCAGAACTTTTGCCAAATTGTCTTCTCCACTAAAAATTTGGCTATTGGATCATCGGAGGGGTAGAAAGGGGAGGTTATATCCTCTTGTCCACAAAAAATTTAGCTTTAATTAGGATAAGGAAGCATACTTGCCAACCTTAAATTTGCGTTGGTCCCAATTCTTTACCCATTTCAAAATCTGATCACATCCATCTAAGTAAACTTCTTCTGCTTTTTTTGTTGTATGTTTCAACAACAGTTACCTCTAATTTGGTGCTTACCATTATTTTAAACTTATCTTAAATAATTACCTTAATCATCCTAATTAATCTCATTCTATAACAGAGGACGTGCAAGATCATTCCACCCTCTTTATGCTACGGAATTTCAAACCAGTTGCGTCGACGTTGAACCGAGTTAGATTATTCATTTTCTTTAAATATTGATTTAAAACGTTTTGGATAGCAATGGAATATCGAAATCAGGGAATTTAGACAGTAAAATTATACAAAAGTCAGAAAATGTTGCAAGCTCCAAAAACCCAGGATATTTTTCATTATTTTGAAAATTTTCTAACACTTATCATATTAGTTAATTTAAAAGTTAAATATATTAGTTAATTAATCCTTTGCTTTAATATTTTAGAATCATTTTCAATTTTGTGGCATTTTCAATTAAATTTGAGCAAATTTTTAGTCAAATTACATGGGGATCTGCACAGAAAAGTTCTATTGATGCCCATTTTCAAAAGATGGTAATTGAGGGGATGAGGAAGATGGGGAAATATTGTTAACAATTCCCAAATTATTTTTGCTCCACAGTAGCTGGAGTTTTTGCAATATTAACATCTTGTTAACTGTTTTTTAAGCTGGCTAACATTTTGCAGGGTTGTAGAAACCACTGGCTACCAATTAAGAATTGGTGTTTTGAGGTATAATCAGAATCCACATGTATACTGAACAGGATTTTTGCTACGCAGGGCCGGATTTGGAAGTGTGGAGGCCCCGGGGCAACAAAGGAGTGGAGGCCCCTAATCAGGGTTTGAAAAGATCATCATATTTTCGAAAATATCCGAATATTTTGATATATATGTATATATCAGATATTTTTGACCCGTGAAAGAAGGGATATTTTGTAAAAATTTTATTGTGGGGGCCCCTTTGTTGTGGAGGCCCCAGGGCAGTAGCCCCGCCTGCCCTCCTCTAAATCCGGCACTGCCGCTACGGTTGCATTTATTGCAAAATGCGAAAACATTATCTAAATTACGAAAATGAAGCAAGGCATTTTCGCTTTTTTGCTCAAATGAGGGGGAGGGGGGATGATCCGAGAGAAGGTTGTAATCCTGACATTACATGTTTTGGCCTCGCGAGCAGTGAAAATGCGCGTGTGTTGGCACTTTTGGCGTATTTTGTTTTACTGCGGGGGCGAGCGAGGAACTTGCCTGGGTTCCAGGGGAAAGGTTTGAAAGGAGAAGGGATGAACGAAGGGGAAAGATATATAGCGGGTGTGGAAAGAACAGTTCAGATGTTTCAAATGCAGCCCCTATGCTTGGTGAGAAACATGAGGTAAGGCATTCTTGTTGGTGTATTTATAGAAAAATGTGCCTTTCATTAGTATTTGAATATTTAAGTGCCCTTTAGTGGGCTGAGTACCATTTGAAATAATATATATGTATATATAGTTAATAATGGAAAATAAAAGATTAATAATAATAGTAACGGCCCTGTTTCCATTCTACGAAACCTAATAAGATCACGTATGAAACTTCATGTATCATATGATTTACCAAAATTCACCAAATAACAACATCATCACAATGGTGATATTCAACTTAATCGTACTATTAATCTTAGCTAACTTGTTTAAACTGCTATTCAGTTCAACAATAGTTTGTCTTAATACTAAGTACAATACTCCTAAATTTATTATTTCAAACTAAAACAAAAAAAAAAACTACTGTGTATTTATTTCTTTAAAAATGTTGTGGCTGTATTTTGAATTTAGCTTTCAACTAGAGATGAAACACACTGAGGCAGTGAGAAAGATATGTAGACGCATATTCATTAACCTTCAACGTTTTAGCATTTTGCTAAAACTTTTCCCCCAAGTTTAGCTTTTTTGGCTAAAGAACTTTTCAGCTCAGCTTAAAACCTGATACTGAAGCCTGAGATAATACATTCTGATGATGGGAAAACTTGAGCCATCAATAAATAATTTACTAAGGAGCCAAAAGAGCATCAGATGTGTTGCACATGTTTGCAGTATCCCCTTTCATGTGTTACAAGCATCAGAAGACTATTTGAGGCAGTTGAGAAGCAAAGGGATGTTAAGTGCCAAAACTAAAAAACTTTTAAGAGCTTTCAACTCAGAAGAATAATTAACCATAACATTTCTTTAAAAATAATTCTTGCTTTTGGAGAATTCAAATTGTTGCATTCCAGTACCAAAAAAATAAATTTTCAATTATATAAAACCTATTAATGTATTTTTTTTTAAAGTATGCATTTTATTGCTTTATATTCCAATTAGAGGAGGCCAATGTCATTCTTTTTAATGATCCGTTCATCAGAGGATCGTTCATTTTTTTGATCCTATCATTCAACTTGTTCATTTGAATGATTTCATTCATTTAAAAAATTTGCAGGTGATCTCTCTGCACGACATACTCACGTACATTCGATATGTTTCATTAGATCAGTAATAGTATTTGAAGGAAACCTAACTTAAACTATCTTAAAGTAAGAAAATATGCCTACGAAAAATGAATCAAGAAACTTTATTTGGGTTTAGATGCATAAAACAATTACAGTTCATTTTGTAAGACATTTTTCATTTGCTGAATAGGAAGAAATGTTTTTCCATTCCAAAAATCACAGATTCCATTTCAGCATGTCAAAAAATTCAGTTATTAAATTTACCGGCTACAGTACTGTATATATACATAGTATTACCATTAGACTATGTATAACAGGGCTTCTCAAACTGAGTGCTGCAAAGTGTCCATATTGTCAATACCTATGTATGTCTAGATGGTCTGCCAAATAAGGTGATATAGACCAATTTGGCCACTCTCCCATTTTTTGATGTAGTATAGTAAAAATTTGCTTAAATAAATTCATCTTCATCAGAAATCCTAACTGATGATAATGCAATTGTATCAACATGCAATTTTTAATAACCAGGCAAAAGTGTAGCAATTGTTATTATAGAAGAGTGGTGTAAAAACTACCAGTTCTTATTTTTCTGTAAGTTTTGCTTCTATACATGGCTCACTTTAGATTGCTAGTATATAAAAGAGTTGTTTATTGTTCTTGTAGCCTAATTTATGCAGTTGAGGAATTCAGAAAGATAAATGTCACTGTGCTCCTTCATTTTTTGTGAGATTTGATAACCTAGAAAAGTAGATTGTAGGCCATTAAAGCTCTGGTTAGCCTTCTTAGCACTCCGGTGTCTTAATAATATGACACCAGAGTAACGGGATGATCATATGAAGTATATGCTGCACATATATGCACGAATTGCAAGCAGGAGTGACAAAAAAGAAAACAGAAAATAGCGAATTATCAGTTGCTTCGAATATGACCATAGATGTTTCTCCTTTCCATGGAAGCAAACATGGAACTTTTGATAATGCTTTTGAGCTTATCAAGTGTGGCTTAATATATATTGATATTAAAATCTCTTTCGATTTGTTTTAGTTTGATAGTACGTTTTGACAATTTTGTCTTCAATTCTGCGAAAAAGTAATCTTTGCCTAGAGTTTTCCTTAATGTGACCCATATTCCATGTAAGGGCAGATCGCTTTTCTTTGTTGAAACTGCTCAAAAACATAATTGAAACTTGAATTTTCACTTGGTTTTATTTTTTTCTTTTGTTTTTAGGAGTCAACTTGGATCAATACAATCATAAAGGAACGAGATATTAGGTTTTTAACCTTAACGAAACCTTATTCATCGCACTTACTATTATGTATTTTAGGTAGAATAAATTGGACGAGGAGGCACTATTTAGAAACACAATAACTATTTTATTTATAAGACGAAACACCATCGCCATTCCGGAACATGCCACACTGAATGGAATCATTTCGAGCTGGCATACCTTTAGAGCTCAAGTTGAGTTGCAAGACATGAAAACAATTATGACGAAAAATAAAATACTTGGAGTGATAAATTATATATACACAACATTTACGCACCTATCCCAAAAAAATAAATGTGTATTATAGGGCGCCATGAGGGCTAAATCATCTGTTACGGAGCTTCAAAAAATTCCACAGTACTAATGAGAACAGAAAACAAAACAAAAAAAAAAACGCAACAGTTTTCTAAATGGGAAAAAAAATTAGACATCAATAATCCTTTTCAAAATCTCTGGATACTGAATTTAAAACAAGCAACTTGGAAGTCATCGAGTAAGTTAAAAATAAAGTCAAATCAATACAGATGGTAGTTGATAGGGATGTTAAAGAAAACAAAAGGATGGCCAGAAAAGTGATAAAAGGCATTTTTCGAAATAATTTTGGCGACATAAAGCGTGAGAAGGATATTAGCAGTTGTGTGGGACAGGAAGTGGGTATTTCATTAGTAGCCCAAACAAGTTACACCAAACATTACTAATGGATACATTGGAAAATTGCAAATGAACTTCAACGATTAAAGAAAAAGAATGAAAAAGCAGAAAGTAAAAAGGTTCGAAATGAATATATTGTACTGAATTGATAAAAAGAAAATTTGAGATTGATTGAAAGTTAAAAATTTGAAGATGAATGTAATTTTTTTGAAACATGCGATTTTATCACAGGTGCATCAATACAATGTTCCAAACTGCACACTGTTCAAAAGAATGGTCGTTCATTTTTTAAGTGAACTAACGGATCGTTCATTTTAAGGATTCGTTCTTTTTGATCTGTTTGTTCATGAACGACACATCTCTAATTAAAATATAAAAATGTTACACCAATTATTTTGTTTGCATAGTAAAATTAATGGATGCAGAAAATAGTATTTTGTTTTTACTTTACAGTTCTATATATATATATATATCACTAGCGTGAAAGAATAGGTGACACCCGTGGTGGCCATCTTATTGTGCCCCCCCCCCCCCCCAACTAAATTTGTGTTAATGAAATTTTAAGTTGGCTAACATACCAAGACAGATAAAAACTGTTAGAGCTTTTGTTATAATTTTTTACTTCTCCTAAAAAGAAATAGAAGCTCTGAAATTGCAAATAAACAACTTTTTAGAAGGCCATGACAAAAAAATAATTTAACTAATAATGACTAATCTGTGGATCTCTCTAGTTTTAGAGTCATTGCTCAATAACATAGTTACTTAGTACAGCTCCAAAAAATTTAAGTTACACAACTTCAATATTTTCCCACAAATAGCATCACCAATTTTACGAATGTAGTTGACTTTTTTAGTAGCATCAAGCTTTTTCGCGTGTAATTCTAACAATGCCTTATCAAACAAGATTTTTAGTCAAAGATCATACTTGAATATAAACGTGATTTAAAAATAATTAAAATATCAGATGTTATGTATTCATTGTAAAATAAAGAAAGTCTAAATAGGTTTAAGAAATAGTTAAGCAATGCATTACAAGAAAAGAAAAACATAAAAAATCAAATATATAAAATAATAACTGGTTTATTTGTTTACGTACAGACGCTAAATGCATTGTAAAAGTTATTTAAATGTAAATAGCCAACTTGTTGAATATAATGATTAATTGCTCAAATTTTTCAAAATATTTCTAGTAGGCTAGGTTTAATAAATTATAAACATCTACATATGGACTAAATTTAGACTTTTTTGGAGGCACATATGGGTAGTTTAACTGTGTCCTTTATGCAGGCGTGCAAGGGCCACCTGTTGGCCTGTGCCCGGGCCTGAAGCCCCAATATTTTTAAAAGAAGGTGTGAACTATAGAGGTAAACAATATGGAGGGGGGCACGGAAAAGTCATTTGTGCCCCAAAATTTCCGTGCACGCCCCTGCCCTTATACTTTATATCTATAAGCTAGTAGACAATATTGAAGAAATAGGGTGCTTAAAATATTTTTTTAAAGTCTGTTGGTTTCATTCTTTGACTGTATAAGCCACACAATGAAGATACGTTTGAAATACAGCAGTCAACATGTCTTTATAAGTACAAATCTATACATATAATAAAATAAGATGTTTGTATGTGTGTGTGTGGTGCGCTTCCCGGGAAAACGGTAAGGCCTAGAAAGATGAAATTTGGTATACAGTAGCAGTTTTTGCCAAAGATGTGCACCTCGGGCTTCGATTTTTGAAATTTTAATTAGAAAAAAAGTTATTTAATGTTTTATGTGTTTTTTTGCACTTTCTAGTAAAGAAGAAAAATAAAATCTTTTCAAATCCTCATATATATAATAGCCAGTTCACTGATCAAGTAACGCTATGACGTCATCAACAATGAAACTCGCACCATAGCATGCATGATCACATAATGTCATTGTTGAAGCACCAAAAATTCAGTTAGTTATTTATAATTTGATATATTTTTTTTTGTCAATGTTTGACATGCAGGGAAATACTTTAGGAACTAATGTCATATACCCCACCCTTGACGACTTTTTCCTGTTGGTGCCAAGAAAGCGCTGCCAAGAAAACGATGTGTGACGACATATGTCATACATCGTTCTGAGCGATGCTTTTTTAGTGCCAACAGGAGAAATTCAGATAAAAAAACATGATCAAAGCACTCCAAAACACAATATATATAAAAACATAAAATCACAGAAAAAAACATCGCAAATATTTACTTCAAAAATACCAGAAACTAGAAAGTTTTTGTACACAAAGAAAAATTACTAGAAGGTATTTAAATGCTTAAATTAACAAATTACTATTACAGCTCACCAAAGAAATATGTTCCAATAGAAATAAAAGCTATTTTCCAACATACATTTCATCGAACAAAAACTTTTCTTATACTCTATTAAAAAAAGGGCGAAGCGATTCAATATGTGATGTTTAAAGCGGAAAACATCCCCAAAATGTAACTGTTTCAGCCAAAAAAAAAAAAAACGTTCAGTTATTCAAATTTCGACGTATGAAAAGTAAAATGTCTCTACAGAACATCGCAAACATAAACAATACAAAAATACCATGCATTAATTTGGTATCCAGAAATGCTTTCAAAATACATACCAAAAATATCTACTATATTTTACATAAAATAACACCTTCATATTTTTATAAAATGCTAGAGTCAACTTATTTTTAGAAATTCAGTACCTAAAGGAGGCACGTTTACAGAATATGCTTGTATAGTTCTTGGCATCGATAAGAATCAACTTTTAGAATAAAATAACTGTACTATTTTTGTAAAAAAAATTTACAACAAATTAAATTAAAAACTACAAGAAACCCTCAAGATTTTGTGAAAACATAAAAAATTTCGGAAGTGAGAGTTTTTTTTTTTTTTTTGATTTCTAAAAAAAAGAAACTTACGTTTTTATTGTATAAATCCTTACACTCAGGCTGAAACACAGCATATGAAACAATGGCTCCTCACCGAGACACACCCCAAGTTGGATTTTACTCTTAGTTAATGCTCAAATTTGAAGAAACTGGCATTTTCTAATATTTATTCATCAAAACACAACTACTAAGTTTAAACCAACACAAAATAAGCTTTCCTATAAGGTATATTGCATGAAAAAATAACTATCTATCTGAAGTGGAACCGCTAAAAGGTAAACAAGTTTGAACAGATCTAAGATTGCCTTTTTGGGTTGCCAAACACAGGTTAGTTTCGCTAGGGATGCCATGCTTAAAAAATTATCACCTCATTGCAGAGAAAAATATTTAAATTTTGTGCAAAAAATCGGATGTTGCCAAATGGGAGGGGGGGGGGGTATATCACATCTGTACTATGCTTTATTTTGACAAGGCTGAAGTGGATCCAATAACTTAACTTTTTTACTGGTAAGACTGTAATTTAAAGAGAATGAAGAAACGAAAAAGTGGTCAACAATTGATGCTATCAACTAGAGTTTAGGGTTAAAATTTTAACTATCAAAATATTACCAAACAGATAACGGCATCGATCAAATGTTCAAATGTCAAGATGGGCAATTTTCTAGTAGGTACATAATATTATCCTATTTTCAAGCTAGAAAGCTTTTGCATTTAACCATGCAGAAGATTTAAATTAAAGGCTTCCTAGTGCTTGGGGAAATAATGGAATGGCTTGTGTCCATGGGGTCCCACATGCAAGGCTGGATTTGGAAGTGTGGAAGCCCCGGGGCAACGAAGGAGTGGAGACCCCCAATCAGGGTTCGAAAAGATCATCATATTTTCGAAAATATCCGATACTTTGATATATATCCGATATTTTGAAATATATATGTATATATCCGATATTATAGGCCCGTGAAAGTTAGGATATTTTTGTAAAAATTTTATTGTGAGGGCCCTTTGTTGTGGAGGCCCCGGGGCAGTAGTCTCATCTGCCCTCCTCTAAATCCGGCCCTGCCCACATGCAAAATTGTAAAGGGGGGGGGGGAGGGCTCAGATATTTTCCCCATGGTTTAGCAGGACATTTTCCCCATGGAAACCAATTTCAGTACAGATTAGAATTATTAAAATTTCACATTTTCAATAACTTATTCATTAATGGCTGGAGAAGAAATGTTTTTACATCTTTGTAAAGAAAAAAATACAAAAGGCAAAGAAGTTCTAACTTCTAAGGGGGAGGGGGGCTGGAGTCCCCCCACCCCCACCCATATGGGCGCCTATGCTTGTGTCAACCGATGAAGGAAGGCAAATAGCTATATGAGGCAATGTCCAAAACTTTCCCTTTCAGGACCAAAAACAAAAATCTAGGCAGGGCCATTAATGCAAAAATATTGATAAAATTTTAAAAAATAAATAGTTTCAATGCTATGGCATGATACAAGTTCAGTCAAGTAGACTTTTAAATCTTTATATGTCTGGAATCTCAAAATTCGTACCAAGTCCAAAAGTAATTTCTGAAAGTGGCAATAAATTTAATCAAGCAGTTTTGAGAGAATGAAGATAACTTTTAATTTATATGCATTCAAGTCATTTAAATTTTTAATATTGTTTCATTTATGGTGTCGAAATGTGTTCCAGGCATGTCCAAATGTACCTCATGTAGGGGCATATGTGGACAATTTTGCACATTTTAAAATATATATATGCACTCAATGTTGTCACATTTCCTAATTTTAACATGCACATTGGAAGAGACTAAGTATAAGATTATGGTTAGTAAAAAAAAAATGAAAGAGGCTTGATTCTTGTATTAAAAAAACATTAAAAAAGAAAAAAAAATTGTCCATGTGTGAACCCCTCTCCCCTACTTTAAAGCTTTAGAAACAGCTGAGTTTTGTTAAATATTTAGAAGTAAAGAAAAAAATTATTCCCTTAAAAATACCTAAGATAATAATGGTGTAGTGGAATGAAGTTTCTCCTAACATACTTTCACATAGCATTTGACTCGTCACTTTAGACCGATTCCAGCAGGACTGATAGTCCACACCCCGGTAGAAAGAAATAGCGCACATAGTGAGGTGCGTCGCAGATTCTAGAGAAAGTACGCACAAAATTTCTTCGTTGGGGAGAAAAAAAAAAACCCTAAAACTTTTATAGAGTAAAAAATCTCAGCAAATAAAGATTTGTGCCGTATTTTCTGGGTTTAATTCACAAGTAGCATGTACTTATATTAGCATGTTATTTTTGAGCACATCTCGGTGCCGATTCAAATTTTTGGATAACTCTAATGTCGGTTTATCTTGTGCATTTTTTTTTCAATTATTATTATTATTATTTTTTTTTTTTTTTGAATCTGCGTCACAAAACCGCTGAAAATGTTCAGATACTGGATCTACATTACAGCGCACATCGCACTAATGCGTCATTTAAAAAGCAATCTACTTCATAATTTCAAGTCACCAGTTTATCAACAACTGAGGAAAAAATCATTCGGTCATAATTTACTAATTTACAGGGCGAAAAATCTACGCCATCAGGAAAAGCCCATTGCATCACAGATCATAAAATTGAAGTTTTGTTTACCTTTGGGAGCATCCTTAAGTGATTCGAGTCCAGCAATAATTCTTCAACCGCTTTTGCCCCCAAAACATCATCGGGGACCTCCTTGAGGTTATTATGTCTTCTGTCAAGGAATTGTACATTTTGATTTAAACCTCGCAACAATGTAAACATAGTTTAAGACGTAAAACATAACACATTACCCCGATCTAAACAAATCGGAAACTACTTTCACTATTCGGATGCAACAGCACTGTTGCCATTTCATATTGTTTATACATGCCATATATCGATCGGTGGCATTGAGCTGAGAACCAGGAGTGAAAACTACGGGGTCGGGGACTGCATCAGACTCTTTTTTCAGCTTTCTAAGCTCTTAACCTTTTCCGAAAATTGTTTGGATTGTTATTGCAATTTTCGGAATATAATAATTTTAATGAATGGGTATAGACAGAAAAGGCAGAGAGGTGTTGCTGCCCCTCAAATGAGAGCCTCTGATCCCCATCACTCTCCTCCCTAAAATTGAACTTTTGGGACTTTTGTTTAGAAAACCTCTGGAAGGGAACCGTTTAACCTCCTTTCCCTTCTCTTACCTGATAAAAAACAGCATAAAATGTTTTTTTTTTTTGGGGGGGGGGGGGGACTTTTTTTAAAGCGATCTCTGGTACACCCCCTCCCTTTTTCTTTCTTTCTTTTTTTTTTTTTGTTTGACGTAGCTTCTCAACGTTACGGACACTCCGAATGTTCGACCCTTTCCTATAAGATCTCCAAAGATAACTCAAAATTGTGATTTTAGAACCTCAGTATCGAAGAGCACTTGTGTCCTTTCTCTACCGCTAATGTCACCGAAGAGAGACGAAAAATGCATTTTCGGGCCTTAAGTTTCAAAACTTCCCAGAGAGAGTACCCCATCTCCTCCCCGAACATATCAACAAAACGCCAAAAATTGCGTTTCTAAAACTTCAATATCAAAAAAATTCAGAGAATAGCTGCTAAATTCCGACTATTCAGTATTTTTAGAACTTTAATTCTTAAAAGTTTACATAAAGAGCCTTTTTGAATCATTCCCATTCCTTTAGCGTCCCCTATCACCAAAGATAGCTTCAAACTGGGTTTATACAGATTCAATTTCAAGACAACTCCGAGGAGAAGATTTGACGACCAAGATTTGATGTCACCACATAGATAATCTTAAATTGGTATTATCTTCGAAGAAATATTGCGAAGGAGACCCCAATCCCCCTTTCCCTTAACAATACTAAAATAGCCAAAACTTGCGAATTTAGGCAGGAAATTAAACAAAAAAAAACTATCTGGAGATGGAGCCTGAAACTCCCCAGCAAACCTCTAACACCACTAAAGATGGACTATAAAACTGCGTTTGTGAGACTTCAATCTCCAAAAAGTTTGGAGGAAAGTTCCCGATCCTCTACCCCGTCCTTTCTCTGATGCTACAAATGAGCCCTTGAACGTGTAAAATTTGGTATCTATATCTTTCAAAACAATAAATTTCAATAAAAGAAAATCACGATATTAAACTTGTGGTAACTTTTTATGAATTCACCATTTATGTAGACAATTAAAACTTAATACAGGATCTGGAAGCCCAGTAAGCAAAATATCTTGCCTCAGTATTGCATAAAGGTTGACGTGCAAGAAAAATCATCTTGCATTAATGCTGCCTCATTGTTGTTATGTTACTCCATTTATGCTGTCAGCAGGCTGCCACAATATTGAATGACAAGGTGTATGCAGCATAATATCAGGAAAATATCAAGGTATGCTGCTTTTGTAATGTTGCATACGTATTGATATGACAGGATAATATCAAGATGTTGTCATGACAGCATGAAAGCAAGGTCTAGGCAAGATGATCTTGCTTTTGTAATCTTGCATACGTATTGATATGACAGGATAATATCAAGATGTTGTCATGACAGCATGAAATCAAGGTCTATGCAAGATGATCTTGCTTTTGTAACATTGCATACGTATTGATATGACAGGAAAATGTCAGGATACATTGTCATGACAGTATGAAATCAGCACGTTTGCAAGGTGTTTTATCTATTTATTTTATTTATTTATTTTATTTTATTTTTTGTATTATTTTCACTTTAAAGTCGGGAATTAAGTTTCATTCTTTAATTATTTCTGTTATTCTTCAATTTAGTTTTCTAGCCTAAGAATATTTTCTTAAAGCTGACATCTGATCGGAAATTCATATAAATGTATTAATAGTACTCGCAATTTAATTTAAAAAATGAAAGTTTCTTCGTTTTGCGTAATACTTGACTTATTTTTTAAATTCATGCTTCTAATTGTATTATAAATACATAACATGCCTAGTTAGGAATAATTGCGGAAGTTTTTATGACACATTTAGGAGTAAAGAAAGCAAAATAATAAATAAGTAAATAAATACAATAAAGTACATTTCCAAATGGATGTCAGCATTGAAAATATCCCAGGGACAAAACACATGAATTTATCTTAAGGAATAACATAAATAACCATTGAATAAAATTAATCTTACTCATGAGATTGAAGTGATAATACGAAATTCTGGGCTTCATGTCCTTTGTTTCAAAGTCTAGGGACGAAAAAAGTTATTTTCGGCCATTTTTAACATTGATCGCACATCGTCTGCTATATGATTTGTTTAGTACTATATTAATAAACAAATGCAGTTATCAGTCATTCATAAGTTATTCCTAAAACAATACGATTCCACACAACAATACATAAGCCACTATGTATTGTTGTGTGGAATCGTATTGTTTTAGGAATAACTTATGAATGACTGATAACTGCATTTGTTTATTAATATAGTACTAAACAAATCATATAGCAGCAGTCATTCATAAGTTATTCCTAAAACAATACGATTCCACACAACAATACATAAGCCTCCCTAAAACAATACATAAGCCACTAGAGGGCGCCTGTGATGCAGGGAGTGTTATTGCTACTAATTTGATAAGTGTTTTTTTACTATAATTTTTCATTATTACTGTCTAGTTTTAGGTTTTTTTACTTCACTTTATCATGTAATTTAGTTTTATTGTGTTTTGGGGGCTCATTTTTGCTGTTATTGTATTCTTGAAGTGTTTTTGCATTTTTTGGAGCTAAGCCTAACATGTGGTGATCTCCTGGTTTTTGATCTTGTGTGCTTTATTGGGTGTAGCAACTCTGTTTATTTACTGCTGTTTTTAGTATTTATTCTGTGTTTTTTTTGCATTTTTATCTTTTGTTTTGCCTTTTGGAACATATTCACTGAGTAGAAATGGGTGTTATATGCATTATGAAAGAGGTAAAGAGTGGGAAGGGGGACAGGTGGATCTCTTGTGATTTATGTCATATGTTCTGCCTGTATAAGGGGGAAAATGAGTCTGTTTTTGAGGAGGATTATATTTGCACTAAATGTGCTGAACTCTCAGACTTAAGACTTAAGATGCTAGTTTTGGAAGCCCAGTTAGCATTAGGGTGTAGGCCAGTTGTAGAGGGTATAAATGTTCCAGAGATTCAGGGGGAAGTTTCAAATGAGGAGTTAGATTGGGAAACTAAGGGTGTAATTTTGGGGGACTCTATGGTAAGGGAGGTGGGTAACACAGTTGGGAGAGTAAAGCGTAAGGTGGCTAGGTGTTGTTTACCAGGGGCTCGGGTAAAAGACGTTAATATGGTTGCTGAAAAGAAGGGAGTATTGAATAAGGAGGATATGGTTACTTTGTGGGTGGGAACAAATGATGTAGGCCACAGTAAAAATGAGGAGTTTTCTAGGGAATGGGAATCCCTGTTGGATAAAGCAACCAGCTTTTCGACGAATGTCCAAGTGGTTGGTTTGCTTCCCAGGTATGGAGTGCATAGGAGCTGGCTAAATCAACGTGCGAGGTGTATGAACTTGCTACTGAAGTCAATTTGCGAAAAGCGCAGTATCAGGTTCATTGATGTATGGAGTCATTGTAAACGGGATTGGATTGCTAGGGATGGCCTGCATCTGAGCTCTACAGGGGTCAAAATGGTTAGTGGATTAATTTTAAGGGCTTCGGAGTCAAAAAACTAAGTTGGAATGGGGGGCATGGTTCAAGCATCAGGTATCGAGAGAATGAAATTTTTTTAGGTATTGCTAGGAATGGAAATAAAGTGACGAACAAGAGTAGTAATGTTAACAATTGTAATTTAGGAAATTTCAGGGTGTTAAATAAAAGCAACTTAGGCATGCTTAAAGTTTTCTATACCAATGCTCGCAGTATTAGGAACAAGATGGATGAATTGAAAAGCATAGTTATGGATGAGAAGTTGGATGTTATTGGAATTACAGAGACATGGGCTACCGAATCTGATGCAGAGTTATTACATATTGCTGGGTATAATTTGTTCAGACAGGATAGAGTAGGTAAAAGAGGTGGTGGGGTTTTACTTTATGTTAGAGACAATTTTATCTGCAATGAATTGGTCATAAATGATAAGCCTACTGATATTGATATGGTTTGGCTGGAGTTGATGAGCAGTAAGGGCAAAAAGCTACACTTTGGAAACATTTATAGGCCACCTAATTCAAACCAGGGACAAGATGAACAGATGTACCGTATTATAAGTGACATGTCCAGTAAAGGATCCGTTATCATAATGGGGGATTTCAATTTTCCGGGTATTGATTGGAATAATTTTTATCCTGGTAATGGCAAAGAAGAGGAATTTTTAAAAGTAATTGGTGACTGTTTCTTAGATCAAGTTGTAACTCAGGGAACTCGAGAGGAGGCCATTTTGGATCTAGTTTTTTGTGACATAGGTAGTTTTGTTCAAGGGTTGAGTGTAGGGGAGCATATTGGAGATAGTGATCATAACAGCATTAGGTTCCGGGTTAAATTTGAAGTGTGCAAAGATGATAATTTTAGGTTTGTGCCCAATTTCAGAAACACCGATTTTGTTGCACTTAGGCAGAGCTTGAAAGAGGTTTTTTCGTCAGGGTTGGAAAATAACGACGTAGATCAGCAGTGGACGGAATTTAAGGATAAACTTGCTAAAACCGTTGGGGACTATGTTCCATTTAGGAGAAAAGGTGTTAGTACCAAAATTTGGCCCATGTGGTTCTCCAGGGAGACTAAAGAAGCTCTTAATTATAAGCAAGCCACTTTTCGTAAGTTTAAAGAAACTGGTCAGAGTGCGGAGAGGCTCCAGTATGGTAAGGCAAGGCGAAATTTTAAGTATTTGGTACGGATTCAGAAAAGGGAATTGGAGCAAAGGCTGGCAGATGACATTGATGGGAACCCTAAGAGGTTTTTTGCTTACGCTAATTCTGGGAAAGCTCGAAACAGTCAAATTGGGCCTTTGGTTGATGAGTTTGGAAATTTAATCCAAAATGATAGGGATATTGCAAATGTTCTAAATAAATTTTTTTCCAGTGTGTTTAACGATAACTGTATCTCAACAGTTGACACTAACAAGACACAAGCTATTATACAGCTTGAGGATTTTGTATTTTCCAGGGAGGAGGTCTTATTTCATTTGAAAAAGATTAAAGCAACTAAAGCTCCGGGACCAGATAATATTTATCCAAAAATTTTAGTTGAATGTGCAGATGAATTAGTGGATGTTATTTTGATTATTTTCAATGCTTCTTATAACTCGGGGACGGTGCCAGAGGACTGGAAGCTGGCTAACATAACGCCACTCTTCAAGAAGGGGTCTAAAGGTATTGCTGGGAATTATAGACCTGTAAGTTTGACTTCGATGATTTGTAAGATTTTCGAAACTTTGATCAAAATTAAGATCATGAAGTTCTTAGAGACTAATAGTCTGTTGACTAGTTTGCAGTATGGTTTCAGGAAAGGTAAATCCTGTACTACTAATTTATTGCATTTCTACGACAAGGTTACCTCAGCTTTAGATAACAAAAAATGTGTGGATGTTGTTTATATTGATTTTCAAAAAGCTTTTGACAAGGTACCGCATGTTGCTCTTCTCAGCAAGTTAGCTGACATAGGAATAGGAGGAAAAACTTTACTTTGGGTTAGAAATTGGCTCACTGGTAGGAAGCAAAGAGTAGTTGTGAGAGGAAATCATTCTAATTGGAGTGATGTTTTAAGTGGGGTTCCTCAGGGATCAGTTTTAGGGCCTCTTTTGTTTATTATATTTATGAATGACATCAATGAAAATATTTCTGGAAGCATGAATTGTTTTGCTGATGATGTAAAAGTTATGGGGATTGTCGAAAATGAAGAACAAGTAAATCAGCTTCAAGAGGATTTAAATCATATTACGAAGTGGGCAGATAAATGGGGTATGGCAGTTAATGTAGGGAAATGTCAAGTGCTACACTTAGGTCATGGAAATAAGCGTATGAGATATCATTTACAGGGTTCAGTCATAAATCAGGCAGAAAATGTTATGGATCTGGGTATCTTAATAAATCAGGACTTCAAGTTTAGTCAACAGTGCGGTATTGCTAGTAACAAAGCCAACAGAATGCTTGGGTTTATCAATAGATCTATTTCAAACAAATCTAAGAAAGTTCTTCTGCCTTTATATAGGAGTTTAGTAAGACCTCATTTGGAGTACGCTGTTCAGTTTTGGTCGCCTTATCTGAAGAAAGATATTTTTGTATTGGAAAGGGTTCAAAGAAGGGTAACTAAATTAGTAAGGGGACTCTCAGATTTAGATTATGATACCAGACTTAATAGGCTTAACATGTATAGCCTGGAGCAAAGGAGAGTCAGAGGGGACATGATTCAGTTATTTAAATTTATCAAAATGAAAGATGTAAATGGATTAAATTTTTGTGGGGAAAGCAGGACAAGGGGTCATTGTTTTAAGCTATTTAAATCTCAGGCTAACTTGGAAATCAGGAAAAACTACTACTTTAGCAGGGTCGTGGGCACTTGGAATAGCTTACCGGAAGAGACGGTAATGAGCAAGGGGGTGGATAGCTTTAAGAGGGCCATTGATCTTCATTGGGGTCTAATTAATTGACTAGGACCAGCCTAGCTGGGCCCAGAGCCTGTTGCTGGTCGTCACATTTGTATTTGTATTTGTATTTGTATAATAACTAAGCAACCAACTTAACGAAGCCTAAAGAAATGCAACGCCACGTGCAGCTCCTCTGAACCGACTGAATCGAATTAGAAAGATGTGCCAGCAAGCAATGCGAGGGACGCTGGGTAGAAAGAACTGTGCGCATGCGCAAGTATCAACGAAGGTCCGCCTGTTCTATTGTGTACTAATTACCTTGACGGCGACAGCATGAAATCAATATCATCTTGACGGCGTTAACATGTATGCAATGTTGTTATTGTAAGGTAATATCAATATTGATATTTTAAGATGAATGCAATGTTGCATACGTGTTGTTATTTTAAGGTAATATCAATATTGATATTCTAAGATGAATGCAATGTTGCATACGTGTTGTTATTGTAATATTGCTTTTTAATCTTTATGCAAGCTTTATGCAGTATGAAACGTGTCAATATTGACGCCGTCAGTATAATATCAAGATCTGTCAAGGTTGATGCAAGAAATTTTGCTAGTAGGGAAGGGTGCAAAGCTGAAGTATTTGTTCCGCGAAGAAAAAAATAAAGACACGGGGGGGGGGAGAGACAAAAAAACACAATCATGTGCGTTTATGCTTGCCCTTCCGAAGGAGAAATCCTGGATACGCCTGTTTGAAAGTGTTTATATTTTTTTCAGGAATAAAAACATTATGCGGGTGCAACAGAATCTCTTTGAATATGAAAAGCGACAAGTTTAAAAAATTAAAATTCAAACAGTGCATAACTGTGATTTACAGATTAAAATCGCAACGGGCCCGTTATTTTGACTTAAAATTGCGGGCCTGTACCTTTAGAGCAACAAGGGAGAAAAAACATAATATTTGATAACTAGAAACGTTTAGAGTCACTTCGAAAGATTTAAATAATATTTATTAGACATTACTATTTGGCAAAGCGGCACAATTATGTATCTATTTCTATTACTTGAACTACGTTGTATTATTATCTATTTTAGAATTTCGATGTACACAAAATTCTATTAAAAGTTATAGAAAGCAAAAACAGCATTTAAACCGAGCTTTTCTAAAACAAAACTACAACCACAGGCTCTCTTCCTCGTCTGGGGTGTTTTTCTATTCAACCAATCGCAGGTAAATATATATGTATCAAAATATTCCTTATTTGAACCAACAATGTAAATGTGCCCCCCCCCCCCAAGAGCAATGGCGCATCCTTCTAAATAGCACAAAGACCCCTTCCAAAGAACAAGAACCCCCCCCCTAATTGAGAAAAATACCCCTGAAAACACCCTATCTAAAAATTTCAATGGCGCAGTGTACGTCTTTGCCTCTCCTCTCCCCTCCTCCACCTCTCCTTTAGGTCGGCACCTTTGTCGAGGAACAAATAAAATAAGCTTTATAATTAAGTTATCCAAAGGGTTTTTTTAAACAATTTAAAGAAACTAACATTTGATCCTACAGGAGAAATTCAAGTCATTGATTTTAGATTCATCAACGTTAAAAATTATTTTTTAGCACCGAAAAATTCAGAAAATTGCAGAAATTCTCAGTATAACACTTAAAGAAACACACAATCGCGAATCATCAACATTGTATGAGCGGAAGGACGGGGGGGGGGGCACATTTTACTGTCCGCTACTGTCCCTTCCAAAAAATATCTCAGTATTAAACCCTGGATTGATTAAATGAATCAAAGCGAAATATATAAAACTTAAAGCGCGATAACACTGTTTTTTTTTTCTTTTTCTTTTCTTTTTTTTTTTTTGAGCAATCACATTACTTATTGTTCTCATTTGACTGTTTTGAATTCCTATGGTTTTATTTTCCCCCCGCCTCCCTCTGCAGCACCACCGTCGACCGACCTCACGATGCTGCTCCTCTTGCGAAAACCGTCTCCAGGTTGCATCCATATCCCTACACACAAGCGCATACACATACCTACACACGCACACATACACACGCGCGCATACACACGTATACACACACGCACGCACACACACACGCACACACACACGCACGCAGACACACACATACACACTCATGCTTGCACACAGACACAAACACACACGCCTACACACACATACACACACGCGCACATACACGCACATACACACACATACACAAGCGCACATACACACACGCACATTCATGCCTGCACACAGACACAAACACAGACGCCTACACACACACACACTCGTGATTGCGAAAAACATTATTTGAATACAAGATGTCAAAATTCAAGTTGTTTTTATTATTATTTATTTATTTATTTTATTATTATTATTATTATTATTATTATTATTATTATTATTATTATTATTATTATTTGCTCATACATAATGATTACTGATTTGTAAAATCTTCATTTTTGGGAAAAACTTTTATACTAAGCAATCACGATTGCTTTTATTTTTTTCACTTAACCGTTGAATGACGCACTATCCTTTTTGAGTCCACCGGCCTCTGCACGCACGGGTGCTTCTCCTGGGTGGTGGGGGGAGCTGATGACTCCTTCGGCTTCTCATCCATGTCCCACGAAATTGACAACTTGACACCAATCCTCTTTAAGCAAAAACATCATCCAGCACACAACCAGGTGGATCCGGGGGGGGGGGTCGTGACCAATCCTAAAGCGACCAAATATTGCCTAAAGCTGTATTATGGGTCCGATAATTTAAAAAAAAAATGTCCCAAACCTCCTATTTGAGCACAAAATTGCACTTTGATCCCTCTATCTTTCCGACAATGACCTTCTCCAAAGCCAGAAGCTGGATCCACCCTTACACACAACATCCAACATCCAGCACACAACATATCTAGGCATCCAGCCTCTGACACTAATTTTATGTTTTAAGTATTGAATTCAAATAATTTTTCTCGCAAATATGATAGCGATAGGAAACATTAGTAGAAACAAAAAAAAAAAAAAAAAAAAAAAAAAAAACCCACGAGTAAAAGTGATGTCGCAATTCATGATTGCGAAAAGCATAAGTTGAATTCAGGATGTCAAAATTCAAATTAATGCCAGGGAATGGATGCTAGATGTTGTGTGCTGAATATTTTTTTGTTTTTATTCTACTTAATTTACTTTTATTTATTTATTAATTTTTTTTGCAAGTTTTAAAAAGTAAAAATTAAACATTTTTGAAATAAAATTTTTGCATTTTATTTATTTATTTATTTATTTTTGACAACTCTGTTCGGGAATGAAATATAACGCTCAAAGGAAATAGTTTAAAAGAAATACTATCTGGTTGAAAAGGATTTTTTTTTTTTTACGAAAGCCAAACTTACTTTATTTGATTTGAAAAATATTTTCCACTGACTTAAATTAAGGATATTATTTTGGAGGAATTTTTCGAAGGAAGAGGGGCAGGGGTTTAACAGACTCAGACATGCATATAAGACAACAAACAAGGATTCTCAATAATACGGCTCAAAACCTTAGCTTCTGTGGCGTCTACTTCTACCCCCCCTCCCCCGTTGCGCGCCTACATACATATATGTTCATGTACAGTTGTGTCTCGAAAATCTAAGGTGTTTGGGGCTTACGTCACCTCGGATAAAACTGAAAACTTGGATTATCCGGAATATTCTTCCAGATAATAAGCAAAATTACATTATTCATACGACATGACGGAGCACTTTTTACTAAACACTTTTACCTAACAACCTACCCCCTAAATACGGCCCTGATATTAATACAGTCAATTCTCAATAACTCGAAGTTCCAAGGGACCGGCTAAAACGTTCGAGTTATTGGTAGTTCGAGATATGGGAAGTTTCCACAACAGTCTGAAGAGTTAAGGACCCGATGAAAACTTCGAGGTAAAGGAATATTCGAGTTATAAGCTTCGAGGTATCGAGATTCGACTGTGTATATATGTACTGAAGTTTTAAATCATTTTATAATACATGATTATTCACTGCATGAAGCTTAAAAGCAACAGAGTACAAAGAATATTTCGTTATGTAATAAGAATAATTACATAAGAAAATGTTCTTTTTACTTGAGTCGAAAAAGGTTTTTTTTTTTTTTTTTTTTCCTAGTCTAACCAGTGATCAGATCATGCAACGAAACTGAAAAATTTGACAGTGAGCCGAATAATATATTTGTTAAAAAATATTTGCTAAATGACACAATAACTCTATAATTTAAACTGGAGAGTAAATTTAATTCAAAATTGGATCAATATTACCATTAAACTAGACAAAAAATTATGAAAATTTCCAAAACAATTTCACACCTAAACTAACCGACCGACAGACACTAAATACAGCTTCAACTGTTTTTTATTTCAGTTACTTAAACGTTATTGACAATCTTTTTATCAGATAGTAGCACGTATTACGCAAAAACGAGAGGGGTCGGTTTGACCCGCCTGTCAGTACATCCCCACTTCCCCCAATCTAACTACAGTAGAACTCCAACTATACAAATCAAATGGGACCAAGTCCCACTCGGATTATAAAAAAATCGGATAGTTGGATTTTTTTGGGGGGAAACACGATCTATTTTTTTTTTTTGGTGAAATGGTTCTAAAACTTTTGAAGTTTTGGAGTCAGCTGTTAACTTCTCGCCACTTGAATTTAAATCATGGACTTTTTTTTTTTTTTTGCTTTAAAGATTGAACAATCAAGTTTCTGAGCTAAGATCTTAGCTTTTTCACAAAGAATCAGACAAGAAGTTGTTGTTTTATAGAACGTTGCTGCCATAGGCGGTTGGTGCACCAAAAAAAAGGGGGGGGGGGTCAGAATTAGTAGTGGAATCAAAAAAGTGTGGGGGTAAGAGGGTCGTGACCTCTGAAGCTGTTTTTTTTTTTTTTTTGGAAAATTGGACTATATTACTGGTTTTTATTATTACTGTTTAAAATACTTCTCAAGATGTGGAATGTGGTACAAAAAATTGGGACGGATGGTCAACGTAGACTTTTGCCTTCCATTGCAAAACTACATTTTTATGAAATTAGATAAGTCCTCAGCTAGAATTGACTGAGATGGCGGTGTATTTCATGTATTTCTGCCTTAGTCTGGGCTATAGGGCGGTAATTTACTAAATAGATATGTCTATTTATTTCGAATTTTTAGCGCTTACTTTCGTGAAATAAGCCAATCCACCATATATGGAAAATCCTTTTTCAATCGATTAATAACTTTTTACTCTGAAAAGTGAGGGGGGTAAGGCCCCTATACTTTTGGAAGTCAGAGAGCAGTTGCCTCCCTTGCCGCCCCCCTCCCGTACGAGCCGCCTATGGTTGCAGCAAAATTCACTCGAATATTGGATCTTATAAATAGTGTGTTGCCCCCTTCATTTATTTTCTTGAAGAACTTCATTCTTTGTTTTCAGCATTGACACGAAGATTAACAGTGTAAGTTGGCTCCTTTTAATGCTGTCGTTGGTTGTCTATCGATTGCTGACGTTTCTGTCTTATTTATTTATTTATTTATTTTTCTGACATTCTGAAAGAGATTCATAATTGGTGATTCGTATAGCCAGAGTTCGGATAATTGAAGTTATACCGCTCTTAAAACATTATTTTTGCATCTGAGGGAAGAAATTGATCTTTTCGTGGAATTTGTTATCTGCAATGCTTCGCATTTGAAAAAGTCTGGGACCTCAAGGTAACGGGATGTCGTAAACTGGGCAAAACTGATTATTGCTTTTTAACAATGAGATCATCGTGTACTTTACAAAGACGGAAACTGGAGGAGATGTTAAAAGAAAACCAGCATCAGAAACAGCATCGCCGCTTTTAAACGCAAAAATTGCACTAAAATACCACTTTTTTTTTAAATGCTCAAAAAGTTGATTTCGAAAATTTTCCCTCGTTTGTTGGTATTACTATTGAAACGGAAAGAAAGAAACAAACAATTGAATTGGTTTCTGACAATAAAAAATTTTGCAATTAAGAACTGCTATCAGGTTTTGAAACGTTGATTTATTTTGGAAAACGTTCTTTCGTTCTTTCTTTTCTTTTCTTTTTTTGAATCAATCTTTTGTCTTTCGTTTCGATTTCCCGTGTTCTGTAGTTAGTTGATTACGAAATGTTTCTAAAACACATGGGTGATTCTCCAAAATCCTAACAATATTATGTTCCAGTAGCCTAACACAAAAATTGTTTGACTCAGAAAGTGTTTTCATTTTTTTAATAGTTAGAAATAACTTATCTGATGTTATTCTACTCTTATTAAAACAATAACTCATATAGTTTTTTCTACAAAAAATTTTAAATAACCAGAAAGTCACACTTTTGGCGTGTCCCCATCCATTTTTCAAATGGACTTAAATTATTTTAAAATTTTATATCAACATTCTACAAATTCAATTTGTAGTACAAAATTAAGCATACTTAAAGGTGTAAAATAGCGTTCTTTAAATAAATTAAATTATTTAAATCATCAAGGTACATCGTTTTAAACTTTGTCCCCAGAAAGAATTTTTGATTTGCTGTGCTACAACAGTGTTTATTATCACCATTTTGTTAGATTCCTTGAGTATTAAGTTCGTATGATTTGTCTGCTGTTCTTATTAAAACTTTGAAGTTCAAAAATTGGTGTGTAACATTTTTGCTGTCCTGGGCAAAATTTCTGTGTTAAATAAAAGAAAAATAATAATTCTACTCATAGTGTGTAGTTGAATTTAGAGGTTAGAATCGAGCAATAACATTAGTTACCTTAATATAATCCTGGGCTTATGCAACAGGCCAAGTGTATGGAAAATGTCATACTCCTGTCCTAAAAAAAAGTCATGATCCTGTCCTAAAATTACGCTCCTAGCATTATTTCTCAAGCACTGGTAATGCGTCCCGTAGAATGGAAGGATTTATTTCCAATACATTAGTTGGAAAATAAGATTGATTGAAAAAAAGAAAGTTAAATTTGGCAAACGATAAAAAAAAATGTATCAGTGGAATAATTCTATTTATTTAATATTTTTTTGTTGTTGTTCAGACGAATTGTTCCAAAGGAGATTTATTGGTTAAACATTTGTTTATCTAAATGTTGCTCGAATAAGATAGTGAAGTTGCTATAAATTTCGAGGTTGCTTTAAATAAAAAGCAAAATATATGTTATTAATATTGCTGATTCCCTTTTTGTTTTTTATGTTTGTATTTCCTGAACCATAAAACACTTCGCAGGTGAGAAGAAGGTAACTTTTCTTTTTGTAAATTTTATCATACTGTGAATGGCTAACGTAAAGAAAGTTTTAATGTAGCAATCGATTTTTTTCGTTGAAATGAATGTCCGTTATTTGAAGTGTAAGCTATTCAGAGTGAATAATATGGAAAAACCTATGTGGGACTTGTACTTGAAGAAATTGGGGGTGTCTGTTAAGGGAGGTTTTACATAGATTTTGTTTTGTCATAATAACCATACTTTTTGATACAGGCTTCAGTTATTTCTTTATTACTATAGTTACATTTTAGGTAACCCATAAAGAAATTCATTTCGGAACTCTCCTGGTGCTGCTTGTCAGTCTCTTGATGTATGAAAATTTGACCCCCTCTTTTGAGGGTGTTCAAGTGAGTTCCCTCTATTTTTCTCTTAATAAGTTCCTCACAAAGAGTAAGTATACTTTTTTTCAGATTTTTTTCAGCATTTTTATTTAAAAAAAATGTGATTGGAAAATGTCAGGTTTTTGGATAGTCACCTACACATAATTTTACACAAATTTCAATCTTTCCCTTTAGATTTTTTTTTTTTTTTTTTTGCTCTAAATTTCATACAAAAAGAACACTGAAAAATTGCAATATTTTAGATTTATACTGTAATTTAAGTAAAAATTAAATTATCTATGCAATAGGAACTGTGTGCAATTGCAATATTGGATAAAAGGTACTGCTTTTGCATAATTGTAATAATTCTTAATTTAATTGTAATAATTATTTTAAAAAAGAAGCAAAACTGTTGAATTTGAAACAGACAAAATGAAAAACATATTCTAAAAGAAGTCATTTGAATCATCATCTAAAAAAGTTGATGATAAAAAAAAAAATCATTCATCTAAAAAAATTCATCAATCAATCTCACCTTTGGTATAAGAATTTCTTAAGATAGATGTGATTAAAAGAACACTAATTCATAACCACCGTTATATAAAAATTTGAAATTAAAGAAATTACTTTAAGGTAAGAAAAAAAGTTAAAAAAACATAAAATAAAAATAAAATGAATATGAAAATTAAAATAATGTAGTTTTAAGCACACACAAAAAAAAAAAAAAAAAGAAAAGAAAAGAAAAAAAAAACAGACGATAATATTTAACACCATAATTGCCATAGTTGCGATCCCCCCCCCCCCCCACTCAATAATTTAACTTTCAAGAATTTCATTCGTCACTCAATGATAATGGATCATGTGACTCGCTATCTACCAATCACAAAGCTAATAAAAGGCATAACGCTTACAAACAGTAAAGTGCGCTCAATAAGCAATAATAATTCCGTGAAAGAAAATCAACCGCATAAAAACCAAATTCAAGGAGGATTGTTTCCCTAGTAGGGTAGCTACATTGACATGCGCTTGATTTTCCGAATTGTTTGGGACCGCGAAAAATGTTAAAAATTTGAATAGCATTGTTTCAATAAAACACATTTTAGTACTGGTAAGCTGTTCGTAAAATCGAGAGAGTTCATACATTAGAGGGTAGTAAAATCGAGCGTCAACAGAATCTTTGTTGTATTATGCTGCCTTTTAAAGCAAATAAGATAAATCTCACGTTGCCTTCTTTTTTATCCATTATTTAGATTTTATTTTAATTGTAGACTGCCACTAGAAATAACATTTTTTAAAAATAGATCCTTTGTCAAGCTTACAATAGAGTTAAACCCGTTGGCGTTGTCTATAATAAAATGTATAGTGGAAATATCAACTGCTGGGACTAAAAACAAATGTATATCTAAAATTAATAAAAGTTGATTGTATGTGACTATAACGTCATCGTATCTATGTTCTCGCTATTCCTGGCGAACGACAGAAAGCTGAGTATCGAACCAGATATCCATCGATACCTAATTTTCCTGGCTACATGTTTAGCTAGGTGTTATAATTGTGCAACTTTAATTAGCGGATACATTAATTAATAACTGTATTTTTCTATTTAAGTCCTTCTTCCGGGGTTGTAGGCAAGAAGCCAAAGTGAAAGTGACGCGTGACAGGAAAACAAGCAAGCAAAGCGAACGTTGATCGAGTGGCGTAATGAAGCGCGCTTTCCGAAGCGATAAGAAAAATTACTTTTTGAATGGCTTAAAGTGCGTTTCTTGACCATGATTTTTTTCTTCTTTTCTTTTAAAGGAATGCAATTTACGTCCCAAAAACGTCAGTTTAAATTCTTTCACTAGCTTAAGCTGTCTTAGGGGACAAATACGGGGCGTAGCCCCAAAAGTACACCACCGAAGGTGGTGTACAACAATCCGCCGCAGGCGGTTTGCACGAGCCGGGCGCCGAGGCGACTAGTATATTTATAAATCGTTTTTAAATTTAGCGAAGTTTGTTGCAGCGAAAATCTCATTTTAGCCAAGACATTGGTAAAATCTCCAAGTCAAATTATATCAGAACGATGTCAACACTCGTAATATCGGCATAACGAAGCTTCGTTACAGCGAAATCGATTTGTTAAAACGAGACTGAACCTTACAAATAAAAAAATTGAAAAATGTCGTTAACGTTTTAAAGTTAGGTCTTTGTTTCTCAGGCAGGCAGTAGAAAAACATGACGAAAATCTACAGATTGACAAATATATAATCGAAGAAATAGATGCAGGGAAATTCGCTCGTCGCCAGTGGTCGGTGTTATCAATTTCATTAGTGGCCACTTTTTCTGGAGACTATTTTGAAGTCATGCTTCTTTTGGGAATTCGTTATGCCGGCATTACGGCTGCCGGAGTGAACTGGAGAAAAAAAAAACTTTCCTTCAATGTTCACATCAATGTTCAAAGGGAGGCACAGAGCATGAAATATTGGGAACCTCTTCCGGAGAATATAATAGAATCTGAATGTTATCTGATTAAATAAAGATTTTAGAGCTAATAGAAAAAATAAGTCTTTTTACAAATTTACATCAGTTTTCAAATAAAGGTCCATAGCCCCGAAAATAGTAAAAGAAATTATTATAGTAAATCCCAAAGCAAATCCTTTAAAGAAAGTATAATATAATAATTTCTAAAGATATCCATCTTTAAGTTTCTGAAAATGCCCTCTAAAAGCAGCTTAAGTTTAACTGTTTAAATATTTTGTACTAACGTAAATTGTCATTACATTTTGACTTTTCGAGCTAATTTTTGGCGAACTGTCTAGTTTTAGAAATTTTAGAGAAATAAGTCGCGTTCTGGAAGGTAAGAAGGGTTTCGTAAAAAAAGTTTATGCTGTTTTTAGAAGATATTTTCATAAACTTCAAAAGTGCTAGTGTCAAAAATTTTGTAGTAACTCAAGTTTTGTATTAATTAGATTTTTGTGTCAGTGGAGAAAAGCTCCAAATTTAACATGAAAACTTCCTCGAGAAAAATGTAGTTTCAAAAATTAATTAAAAATTGGGGAGGACGACTGCTTCGGAAAGATCCCGATGATACTAGCCAAACGCTACTCGCACCGAAGCAGACGGTTCAGTTCGAATTAAGAGTAATCGGGAGCATCGCTTCGGACAGTGTCCTCTTTAACGGAATTGTTTCCCTCTTTGGAACCAACCGGTTTTTAAGTTCACTCAACTTATTTGATGGTGGGAAAAAGTCGTTTTCATTATTTCAGACCGCCTGAACATTGAAAACTGAACTGCATGCTTTCATTAGCTGGATTTGATGTAAACATGGATATCTCCATGGATGTACAATTGCAATCTAAATCGTCATCTGCGATCGGACCTTTATCATAAAATTCTTGCGCCTTACAACCGTGAAATACAAAAGACTTTGTCTTGCCCGAAGGAAATTTTTAAAATAAATTTCGTAGTTTCGCTTTACGCAAGTCCTGATCAACGCAGGGGTCAACCAGAGTGGGGGTTAACGGAGGTCACTGTGACCTCTCAAAAATTTACTTACTCGGCAAATTTTACTGGCTATTCTGCAAATAGACAAAACTTCATCATTGATCCTTTTTTTTTTTAAATTTTAAAATTACATATTAATGATGCTTAATGTTTCTTCTTATTAGATATTACGTATCCATGATATGTGAGCATGCTCGTACTTTATCCTTTGGTAAAATTGGAATTTCATTCGGCAAATTGAGAATTCCCCCCCCCCCCCCCAAATATTAGTTTGCCCTTGAGGACATTAGGGCTCAGGCCAATGTGCTCCCAAGGTTTAGAGCCTCAATTTCTTTTCAAAAAGTTGCATTATATTCTAAGAGAGTTGGCTTTTATTAAACTTTATAGAATAGCAAAAAGCAAAATAGTTGTTGAAATGGTATTTGTTATTTTTTCTTTAATTTCTCTACTATTTATGGCTTAAATTAAGCATCACCTTATTTGCATAACTATTTAAAATATAGCAAATATTAAAATATGCAGCATTTAAAATATAGTGGAGAAAACCGATTTGACTCTCCTAGATCTGCTACTTAAATTCTGTTAACTTGTGGGATGTCATCCATAAATAATGCCACACTTGCATCAACTTTTTGATCCTCCCCCCCCTTTGTCACAGAGGGTCACACTTCCCTATACCCCTCCCCCTTTGTCAAATATCACGCTACTTGTCATAGGAAATGCGTGATGTCATACTTATTGTTACCTCTCCCTCCCTTTTGTCCCAAACTGTCGCAAATTCGCAAACCCCCCTGACCCTAAAAGCATGACATCAATTATAGCCTCTGAGTCCAAAAATGTTTTTCGTTTTTAGTCTACCTTGCCAAGCTTTGAAGCTGCATAGGGATCAATCAATAAGTTTTGTATTGTGAAAAAAAAAAATTCTTTTTTTTTTTTGAGTTAATCGATAAACACAAAATTGTAACTAATTTCTTTGCATTTTTTTTTTTTTTTTGCCTTAACAATCGAGTGTGTTAAAATTTGTTCCACACAATAATAATAATGCAGTAGTGTCCCGAATACTCGGCTGAATACCAAAAACTGAACCACTTCCTGGCAGGACGAAAAAACCTCGCTTGAAACACTTTGCGTGCACGTTTCTGCAAATCGGGATTTTCAAACCACTTTTCGGTCCACATTAGACCGAGTTTTCGGGATTCTACAGTATTTTAGAAAAGAAACTATCTCAGTTTAAACAGTTATGTGTCAACGAATAGCAGCAGTAAGGCTTCCTGCAATGCACTTCTTCCCGCGGAAAGTGCTTACATTTATTATATAAGACGTACAGAAAAAAAAACTGACGTGACAGAAGAAAACTAACTGCAGTTTTGAAAACAGTAGGCTGTTTTAGCCCTTAAACAGCACAAAAAATTGAAGTCAACAGAAACTCTGTTACAAGTTGTTCCCCAGTCTGATTTGATCATAAAAAAGTGGAACAAAAATTTAGAGACGAGGAAGAAAAACTGATCATGACTTATCATCATGTTGTCAAACAACAAACATACGTCAAGGAGATTCGTTGTATTCACCTGTCATAGAGTGTTTTAAAAAAATTAGAGATAAGAATTGTAACTGCATTCGCCTTGATAAAAGAAAAAATGTGGTTCTTTTACTGATAATGCATACAAATATGACGTGCTATTGGAGCAATCTAACGAAACCTGGATCAAAATGCTCTTGATAAGAGGGATATCTTGAAGAATTTTCGCGCTTTCTGCAAAACTCACAACAAAAGACGTGAATAATGTAGCAAACAAAAGTTGACTGGGATGTGGGATCTTTTAAAACAGAATACCATAAAGTCCTAAATCCTGTGATTTTTTGAATGAAAATTCAGATTAATTTCATTGTTGGCTTAAATTTTGATCAATGCAATTAAGAGTACCTTTATAACTTCCCACTGGAACAGAATAAAAGGGGTAATCCTGCATTTTTTTAAGAAGTAGAAATGAAAGTCCTATATTGTTGAGCAATCACAAATTGCTTATTGTTTTCACTTGACCGTTGAATGATGTCCGTCCTTTGATTTTATTTTTCTATGATTATAATGCAGGCGTCCATGTGCCTTGGAACCTAATTATTTATAAACGACCTTCTCGACTTTACACAATCCTCTTACGCGAAAACAGTATGCAGCACAAACCATCCAGCATCCAGCCCCTGGTATTATTTGAATTTTGACGTCTTTAATTCAAATTATGGTTGCGATAAAAGCCATTAGTAGAAACAAGAAATCCAACGAGTAGGGTGCTATTGCGATTCATGATTGCGAAAAACATAATTTGAATTCAAGATCTCAAAATTCAAACTAATTGTTATTTTAATTTTTTCTCAATCCATTTGCACAAATGAGACATTTTTAATTTATGTTTGCACTTCTCTTGGAAATTTTAACTTTGGCTTTTAATTTCTAAATAGTTAAATATAAGGATTTTATGTATCGCAATAATTTTAGGATTTTAAGTATCAACTTACTACAACGTTTTTAGGTAACAAAAAAAAAAAAAAAGCAATGATTTGTGTGACCCTGCGGTCACAACCACAACACGCCAAATTATTATTTTTCAAAGTACACTTAAGTGCCAATTGTTGGGACAGTTTTGAAATGTTACTTTTAATATCATATTAATCATATGTTTTCCATTTAAACGAAGTAGTCTATTTTTGGGAAGAGCCTTAGAACATCACCTCAGAATACGGTATAGATATGTAGACATGTTCCTTTAAAAATGAAACAAAACATTCATTTAAATTTTGAGACCTTGAATTCAAATTGTTCTTCACAATCATGAATTGCGATAGCACTTTACTCGTTGGGTTTCTTGTTTTTACTAATGGCTTTTATCGCATATCGCAACCATAATTTGAAATCAAGTCATCAAAATTCAAATGAATGCCAGGGGCTGGATGCTGGATACTTTTTCGGCGTAAAAAGGTTTGTGTTAAGTCGAGAAAATCGCTTATAAATAATTAGATTCCGAGGCACATGGACACCACCGTCCAGAAGAAGGAACATGCTGACGGATGCCAGTGGACTAGAAGACATGGACGCCACCGCCACCACCCAGGAGGCTGGACATGCTCGCGAATTTCCATGGACCATAGGACATGGACGCTACCACTGACACGTTGGGTTTATTGTTTCTATAAACAGGAAAATTCTCCCGGAATTGATTTTATTTATACTTAACCTTCTCTACCTCACACAATCCTGTTTTGACAAACAACAAACTTTCGCGAGCATATCTCTCCATCTAAGCGGTAGCATCCGTGTCTCTCCTCCTGGGTGGTGGCGGGAGTGTTTAGCTGCCACCTGCAGGGGCTGGTGGTGCTCGCAAATGATCCAGGTTCAAAAATCATAGGGACATCAAAAACGGTCAGATGAGGTAAACAAACAATGTGTTGATTTCTTAAGAAACAGAAGAAAATAAACTCGAAACAAATTTTCAAAATTAGTTTGAATTCTGAAATTTTGAATTTAAATTATGTTTTTCGCAATCACGAGTTGCGACAGGACCCTACTCATTGGTTACTACCCCACTCACTTGTTTCTAAAAACGGTTCCTGTCCCCCCAAGCCTACCCCTCCTCTTGGGCGGTTACGTGTGTCTAGTTGTGTATGTGTAGGCTTGTGTGTGTGCGTAGACCTGTGTGTATGCAAGTTGGCGTGTGTGTATGTGTGTTGTAAAGGCACGTGTGTGTATGTGTGTAAAGGCACGTGTGTGTATGTGTGTAAAGGCACGTGTGTGTATGTGTGTAAAGGCACGTGTGTGTATGTGTGTGAGTGTGTATATGTATGAGCTTGCGTGTGTTTAGGTCATGGACACCACCGACCAGCAGAATCGGCTACCGATGAGTCACGCCGGAGCCGCGCCTGCAGAGGACGGTGGGGTTGAAAACGGAACCACAACATCACGGAGGGTCAAATGAAAACAATTAGCAATCGTGTTTGCTCAAAAAAAAAAAAAAAAAATATATGGTAATGAAATCCCATCTTAGTCCCCTATACGACATTTTTACGTGAATGTTGTGATCGATTTTCATTGAATTTTATGATTTTTATCATATGTGTATTGATTTTTATATAACTTTTACTATAATTACTTTTTTTTTGTTGCGGCATTTCTTGAATACCAAGAAAAGTTTTTATGTGTTATTAATTTCTTCATTCTTTGTGTGAAAAATCCCTCACCGGAGAATGTTTTTTTTCCACAAGTTTTTAATTGGTCTGCGAGCACCCCCCCCCCTTTGTTTTGTTACAGAAAATAAATAAATAAATAAATAAATAAAACGCAGGGAAAAAAAAACCTCACCGGTCACAAAGTTTTACATGAGTTTTTAACAGTCTACGAGTCAAAAGTCTAATATTTTCCAAAAAAAAAAAAAAAAAAAACCACCGTTCCGAGATTTTTTTTTTCAAAAGGATTTGCATGATCCGCAGGAGAACAAAGGTTGAGAAACGCTGTCCTAGGTAATTTTTATATATTTTCGCAAAAGAACTTTCACAAAAATCACTTCTGAAACGCCTTCGTTAAGCATAAACCATATGCACCGCTGATGAGCAAAAAAAATAAAAAAACTTTTCTATCGCGGTATTGCTCGCTTTGCCACAAATTTTGCTATTAAATGCAGGATATTACGAAACCACAACTGAGCTAGGACCTCCCTGATAGCAGTAGAGAAGGAAAAAAAAAACAGCTTTTGAGACCTCCCACGAAGCTAATGAATATTTCGGATGAATGCTTTTCCAAAACTTCTCAAATTGAAAAAAATAAAATAAAATAATAATGTGTTTTTGTTCAAACAACTGGTGCTTATTTTTCTTCCGAGGATTTCCAGTGTGAAAGAGTGAAAAATTCGATTAAATGCTAAAACATTAGTGCGTTCACTTTGACCTTGAACGAAACCAGTTCATATGCAGTAGAGTACCGACAAAATGGAAATGAACAATTAAAAAGGGAGAATTGCTATAGTTTTTTTAATAAATGAAATTTGTTTGTATAAATTTGGCGCTGATTTTAAATAAGAATGAATTCCTGGCAAAATTTCATGCAATTTACTTTTAAAATCAGCAATGCTTTTAGAACTGCAAATTGCAACTGTGCTTTTTTGCTAGCCCAAGTGTTGGTTATAAACGAAAATGTCCTTCACAAAATTAATTATATACGTAGTTAAAAAAACTACATTGTAACGCAACACAGTTGAATCAAACCTCACATTTGCAAATAGCTAGATCCTTTTTTGAAGTGAAAACTTCTTTAGGCGCGTGGAGCATTTTTGAGGTGGAGAAAAACTATCCATTTTGCGACATCGTCACCTCACCGACATATGGAATGCAGCGGAAGCGCGGTTTGAGCAGACGGCAGCGCGCCAGTCTCATGATCCGATTCCTGAGTGAGCGTGAGTTCGATCCTCACACGAGGCATTTCATTTCTTCTTCATAAATAAACATGTTTAAGCTTATATAATATTTTTGAAGTGAAAACTTCTTCAGGCGCGTTGGATATTTTTTGAGATGAGAAAAAAACAATGCTTCTGACATCGGTGAGATATGTGTTTGCCGTTGCCACTCTGAAAATGGACAGCTAATTGTAATGGTTAATGTTTATATTTCACTGGCTGAGTCTATAACGAGGAATTTTTGAATTTTTTTTTTTTTTTTTTTTCTAAAGACGCTTCTGCATAACTTAAAAATAAAAAGTGGGAAGGGCTTTGATGATTTGCCAATGATTTTGAGTGGAGATTTCGACATCAATTTTGCAGATGATAAAAATCTACCATTACTTTAATTTTTAAATAGAGAATTAATTTAACGATGTGCAATGATTGCAATCTTAGCACAACCAGATATAAACTACAATTGATGCAGTCTTTACAAGATGTTTAAATGTATTCGAATCAAAGTTTTTATTTCCAATTTTAGTTACCATAAACATATACTATCGGTTTTGGAATATAATGAAAATATTAATGATGATCAAAGAGTAAAAAAATCATGATATTTTTGAAATTTTTTTTTTAAAAATTGGATTTTTTTTGATGTAAATAAGATTTTTTGAATTTAGTTCTGATTTTTTTTTTTTTTTTTTTGGAAATGAGCCCCGAATTATCTGGCGTGCCTCAAAATTCGAATTTCCCGGCATGCTGGTCAATTTCACGGCATGTCGGCTCTTCTCGGCATGTTGGCTGAAGAGAGAAATCACAGTAAATTGAATGCGTGGAAAGTTCAGTAGGGCAACGGCACCAGTAACAGACATGCTTAAGACATCGCTCTCAGGTTAACTCAATTTTCGGAGTCTTTTAATGTATTTAGACTTTTAAAACTATTATTCCCTCATGCAACGACATCTCATCTAACATTTGGCTGCTTCTGAATACTTTGAATTAGCTAATTGTATTTTTATTTGCTCAATTTCGAAAAAAAAGTTCGACCCCCCAGTAACAAGCACCGAAAAACCTGATACTCAGCAACAGAAAGGGGGAGGAAAGGCGGAGTAATGTACCAAACTCCCTTTTTCTCTTCAAAATGGGCAAAAGTTTTTCCTTTTTAGAACTATAAAACCTTATTAAATTCAAATGAACATGAAACATCAACTGACCTCGTGGTGGCTGTTCATAACCTTCCACCACTGCCTTGTAAATACCAACTGGCTCATGAAATCCACTCTGATAACACTTGATGGGTGCACCGTATTCATGAGCCACAGCAATATCAGTTTTACTCACCTAAAATTCATATTATTTAAATCCAAACTTATGACTATGTGTAACTGGACCCTTGTCTGTTACTGTTGCCGTTCCCTTATGTTTATTGTTTTTTATTTGTATGCATGGAAAACTGAGTAACACAACCTAAGAATTTATTTTCAAATATTTCCAAAAATTTGCATCAATATTTATTTTATAAATGAAATGAAATATATCGTACCAAAATATATATAATTGATGTTTGGATTGCAGATAAACGCAAAATTTTTTTTTTGTCTTTTTTTTTTTCTTTTATAGAGTCAGTTCTCATGTTTGGAATATTATTAAAAATGCACTCAAAAGCATAAATGAAAAATTTTGAGCAGTTTCATGTCATTTCTGGGTCCCTTGACAATTATGAGTGGAAACTCAAGCTTCCAGAGTTTTTTGGGTATTGAGGCCTGCTAGCAGCATATTTCTTCTTATAAAGCCCGTTTATACTAAAAAAGAAAAAAAAAGTTGGATCGGTGAAGGAATTTTCAAATCGGGGATTAAAAAAAAAAAAAAGAAAAAACAGCAGGGGGTAAATAGGGTTAATAGCGAATCATTGCAAGTATAACTTTCGTCTGAGAAACTTCTGTGCAAGTAGTAGAAAGAAAGCAATTGAAGGGCTCAGGGCAAGAATGTGATATGCCACATGATGTGAATTTTCCAGTAAGGCAATTTTCAACTTATAAAAAATATTTATAGAAGGTATTATTCATTCTATATTCTGCAATACTAAAACCAGATATGTTTTTTTTCCAAATGACATAATCCATAGTCATGTTTATTTCAATTTTAGTTATGAGACACAAAAATTTTGATTGAAAAGTCACTCCTTGTGGCATCTCACATTTCTGCTTCTATTTGAGAATGTCTTCCGTAAGACTTCCCATCTTCACTGAATAATGCATCTCTCAACTTCTCAACAACCACTTAACTGTAAATGATTCCGTTGAAATAACCGCATTTAGCAACCTTTGTTGAAGTTTTATGGCCTAGGTTTTAATAGGAACAGCTCTAAAAATCACTTCGAGTGGGTTTTCGCATGTCAGAGGCTACTACTTTGAAAAACAAAACAAAGGAAAAAGTCGTGCTCTCTCGCCATGCATGAATGCGAAGCTCTTTTGGTGAATACAATTCGACGGTTTCAGATGAGCTACGATAATAATTGCGCACCACGGCCGTGAATTGTCCGCGCAAGAATAGAGATCCTTGGAAATTTCGGATTTCTCTCTCCTACGAAGAAAAATCATGGAGATTTCGTGATATCAACTCAGCGCTGCATTGATTGCTTTTTTAGTGCTCTTCATTTTGCTCAGCAATGGGAGCTTCCGTATTTCCTCTTTCTTTTCATGCGATTCGAAATATCCCTGAAAATACGCCCCTAAAAATATCAATATTGAAGTCTGCGCCGCCCTCACCTCCCCCAGGTGGACCGTGGACACAAGGCTGGTTCGAAAATATCTTTTTTTTTTTTAAATTTCGGAATCGCGTTTTCTCTAAAAAGTTGAGGTTAAGTATCCTCAATAGGGGGGGGGGGGTCATTCTAAGTTGACATCTTCAGTTCGCGCATGAAGCTGAAAGTTTTAAATTGAATTTGAATTTTTCCAAAAAAAAAAAAATAGTTTTTTTAGATTCTCATAAGGCAACAGCCATACATTGTCAGTATATAGCGTAGTTTGAACCAGAAAAAAAAGCATTTTAAAGCTTTTACTTAAGATCTTTCGTTTTGCGTATTTATTGCCTTAAATTGGGCTAAAATCTCCTGAAATTTGAAGCCCAATTTAAGGCGTATGCGCGAACTAAAGATCTTATTTAAAAGCTATGAAATATTTTTTTTAGGTTCAAACTACGCTTTGTACTAACAATTTATGGCCGTTGCGTTATGAAAAAATACAAAAAAACTAATTTTATTATTTTCTGAAAATTTCAATTTTTAACATATTTTTTCAAACCCTCAGCCTCATGCGCGAACTGAAGATGTCAACTTAGAATTTATTAAAATGTTTTTCCTCAATTGAGGATACTAAACTACAACTTTTGAGAGGTAACACGATTCCGAAATAAAAAATCGATTTTTTCGAACCACCCTAGTGGACACCTTTGGCTTTCTAGAGACTTGAATGCCAAAAATAGATGAGTTTTTACTGTAATTTTTAGCACAACCGAGTTAAAGAACGTAAATTGTTCAAGTAAAATTCTGAAATTGTAAGGCAAAACCCTGGGCCGACATTTAAAACTTTTCCAGGGGGGGGGGCAAAGGGCATTTCCTCAATGGAAGTTTCGTCGAAACACAACAAAAAACATGTCAACTTGTAGTATGTAAAAAAAAATGTTTCAAAGACGAGCCCCCTCCCCCCCCCTCCTCCCAAAATTATGGGCCTGACCAAAATATAAGAGTGGAGAAAGAGAGTGGACAAAAGAAGAGGCATACAATGGCCTACAATGAACTACTGCAAAGGTGAACGGACGTCATTTTTTTCATAGACACATTTTCAGTTTTAAATTTTCTTACTTATTTCTTCGACGGTCCAAACCCCAAGGGCGCTCTCCTTGGTTAAGTCACTTGCTCTGAAAAAATGGTTTTGGAGACCAATTAAAGGGGGGGGGGGGGGCTGGTGTGCAACTGCCGCCTGTTATACAGTGAAATCCGGTTACAACGAATCCCAAAACTAATGCAACGAAATATCAGTTTCAACAGAATTAATTTTCAGTCCCAAGATAGTTCCCAAAACATTGCTTGAATTTCATTACAACAAAAATCCCTAAAATTTGCGGTCCTTGAAGTTTGTTGTAACGTGATTTCGCTGTATGTGTAAATGAGACGTTGCATTTCAATTTGCAAAAAGTTTACTGCTAAAACTTACGACTTGTATTTGAGAAAAGGGAGGATTAGGGGATATGCAGGAGCGGACAAAAGAGGAGGGTCATAGGGGTCATGACCCCCCCCCCTCCTAAAACGTCGTCAATAACTTCGGTCCAAATTATGTTCAAACACTTTATGATTAAAATGTAAATGATTTTAGTAATTTTTTCAAATTTCAATTCATTAATTATTTTAAAAATTTGTAAATTTTAAATGTTTCCTTTTATTGCTTATGAAATTAATTAGCAAAGTTTAAGCACAAAATTATGTGCCTTATTCCAGGCCGATTTGGTGCTTTTCATTGACACCCCGAGCAGTTTCAGAAATAATGTTTCTAGTTCAAAACCCGGGGGGGGGGGGGGCATTCTACCGATTGACACCCTGGGTTTGAGAAATTAATTTAAGTGAGGGTCGTTTCTGCCGTTTTTCGGTATGATTTGCATCGAGATTTTCTTTTTAACCCCTTCCCCCTGTAAAATTCGGAATGACGGACCTGGCCATGCCCCTCCCGGGGCCCCTCCGACCCTTAGTTGAAGTCGGCTGGCTGTTATCAAACCAGAACTTATTGAGAGTTTTTTTTATATCCGTTTTCACTCTCAACTGAGAACAAGTAAATAATTTTATCTGTTTCTATTCGTCATTTTTTTACAGTTATGATAGTAATTTTTGTCGCTATAAAAATGAAATATAAATAAATGTATTTTTTTCTCATGTTAGTGCAATCGAGAAGTACCGCCATCTAGCGACGCTTTTGAGAACACAAAAGCTTCCTCATAATATATTTCATATCTAGAAAAACACTGTCAAACCTCAAAAAACAGAAAATTTCAAGACAGGGAAAATAAATTAATTTTATAAAAACAATTAGATGGGCTGCAATCTATAATTCGTTAGTTTTGAACAATTCGGTTCACTTGTATTCATAATGTTCCTAAAACAAATCTCTTTAATTGTAAATTCGTACTTTATATAAAAATTTTGAAAAACATATTCGTAAATATTTTGGAAAACATTCCCCTAAACATTTTTGAATTTTGCCTTTTTGAGTTGTGCCACTATTCTTCTAGCGGTGCGATATCTATAAAAACTAGATATACCTGTAATGATAACGCTTGTTTCGTTTTATCAGTCTCAAAAAAAATGAAGCAGGAAGTGTTTTGACTGCATTCACAAATTGTTTTGCTACCACAGAAGGGATCGCACTTAAAATGCCTAGTTTTAAATTAACAAAAATTATAAAAAAGAAGAGAAACGGACAAATCTTAACTACTGATGAAATAGCGTTTTTTGTCACCGCAGTAGTTAAAAGCTTAAAGAAAGATGCAACTGCAGATGATGCGGCAGATCGGAGTCAAATAGGTATTGTGCTATCTATAAAAGTTTATTTTGGTTTGTGTGTAAAAATTTAGTATAATATATATTTTTTGGAATTATTTACAAATTTAAGAAGTTCCCCTTTATTGTGACATGACTATTTATCTATGAGATACAAATACAAATACAAAAGTGACGACCAGCAACAGGCTCTGGGCCCAGCTAGACTGGTCCTAGTCAATTTACAATTCCCAGTGAAGATCAATGGCTCTCTTAAAACTATCTACTCCCTTGCTCATTACCACCTCTTCCGGTAAGCTGTTTCAAGGTTCCCCTACCCTGCTAAAATAATAATTTTTCCTAATATCCATGTTAGCCTGAGATTTAAATAGCTTAAAACAATGATCCCCTGTCCTGTTTTCAGTGCTAAACTTCAGCCCCGTAGCATCTTTCATTTTAATAAATTTAAACAACTGAATCATGTCCCCTCGGTCTCTTCTTTGCTCAAGACTACATTTTTAGCCTTCTAAGCCTGGAATCATAATCTAAGTGAGAAAGTCCATTTATTAGCCTTTGAACCCTTTCCAATACATTAATATCTTTCTTAAGATAAGGAGACCAAAACTAAACAGCATACTCCAAATGAGGTCTTACCAAACTTCTATAAGGGCAGAAGAACTTCTTTAGATTTGTTTGAAATAGATCTATTGATAAACCCAAGCATCTTATTGGCGTTGTTACTAGCAATGCTGCACTGTTGGCTAAACTTTAAATCCTGACTTATTAAGACCCCCAGATCAGTAACTTTGTCTGCCTGACTAATGACTGAACCTTGCAAATACACTGGTGTAAGAAATTAAGAGAATTTTTAGATTTGGTCAATTATCTCCAGAACTACTGGACCGATTTTAATGAAATTTGGTATGTGCATACATTGAAACAATATAAAACAATTAACCCCCCAAAATTTAAAATATACACGCATGATCATAAATAACACTCGTTAGAGTCGGATGGCATGAAACAGCGGTTGAACAAAAAAATGGATTAGTAGGGCGTATGGTCCCCTCTAACAGACGTATAGGCCTCGCAGTGTGACTCCATACTTGAAATAAAGCAGTTCATGGGATCCTTAAGCAAATATTTCCACTCGTTCAACAACGCCGTTCTCAGACTATAAATGGTCCACGAGGGGGGGGGTGTTGTGAGCTGCTATTGCCCTCCCAAGAGCGTCTCAGGCATGTTCTATAAGGTTGGAGTCTAGAGATCTGCTTGAACAATCCATCGAGTGAATATCCTCCCCTTCCAGTAATTTGTCGACCAGAAGAGCTGTATGTGACCTTGTGTTAACATCCATTAAAATTAACTCGAGGCTAACAGCGACCCTCAAGAGGTGAGCATAGAGCTCCAAGACTACATTCCTATATCTCGCAATTGTCACAGAGCCTCTCTCAAAGACATGGAGGGCGAGGGGTGTGCGGCCATCCAACATGATGCCTGCCCAGACCGTCAAACCACCACCGCCATAATGGTCGATTTCGCCGATATTGGAGGGTAGGTAGCAGGTTCCTGCTTCTACCCATGTAAACGTAGGACAAGAATAGTCGTTTAAACTGAAACGGGACTTGCTATTTGCCTTCTAATATCCGCAAAATCGACCATTATGGTCGAGGAGGTTTGACGATCTGAGCTGACATCATGTTGGATGGCTGTACACCCCTCCATGTCTTTGAGAGAGGCTCTGTGACAGTTGCGAGATATAGGGATGTAGTCTTGGAGCCCTGCGATCTCCTTTTGAGGGGCGCTGCTAGCCCCGAGTTAGTTTTAATGGATGTTAACACAAGACCACATACAGCTGTTCTGGTCGACGAATTTCTGGAAGGGGAGGATATTCACTCGATGGATTGGCCAAGTAAATCTATAGACTCCAATCCTGTAGAACATGTCTATAACGATCTCAGGAGGGCAATACCAACTCGCAACACCACTCCGGGGACCCTCCATAGCCAGAGAACGGCGTTGTTGAATGAGTGGAAATAATTGCTTAAGGATCCCATACACTGCTTTATTTCAAGTATGGGGTCACACTGCGAGGCCTATATGTCTTTTTAGATGGGACCGTACCCCCTACAAACCCCTCCTTTTTTTATTTTGCAACCGCTGTTTCATGCCATCCGACTCTAACGAGTGTTATTTATGATCATGCGTGTATATTTTAAATTTTGGGGGGTTAATTGTTTTCTGTTGTTTCAATGTATGTACATACCAAATTTTATTAAAATCGGTCCAGTAGTTCTGAAAATAAAACCAAATCTGAAAATTCTCTTAATTTCTTACACCAGTGTAATAACTTGTACACTTATTCCCATGCCCTAAATGTAGCACTTGACATTTCCCAATATTAACAGCCATACCCCATTTATTAGCCCACTCCGTAATATGATCTAGATCCTCCTGCAGCTGATTTGCTTGTTCTTCATTTTCAATAGTCCCCATAACTTTGACATCATCAGCAAAACAATTCATGTTCCCAGAAATATTTTTAACAGACTTCAAAAAAGGAGGTTATGATTTCGTATTGGGGCTTTTTATGTGTGTTTTCGAATTATTCCAACACTACTGGACCGATTTCAAAAAAAAAAAAAAAAAAAAATTTTTTGGAAGGGTATACTTCCCAGATGGTCCCATTGTAATTTGGTCTGGATCTGATAAGAGGTCTCGGAGAATTTCAAGAAACTATAAATTTTATACGTCATGATCACGCGGTGTTGCTGTGATCGGTGTATTTTCACACCTAAGCGTTTGGCTTTCTCTTGAACGATATTTAATTCTCGCGGCACATGGATGATTAATTTTCTCAACGCTGCGCCGCATGGTAATTTTTTATTATAGGTGTTACTAATGTATTTATTACTGCGTAGCAAAGCAGTAAATTAAATATATTTTGCTACTTTAATATTTGAATCAATTACCTTAATATTTTATTTACTAATAAATAACTTTATAGGCACTAAAATATAAAGTTTTTTATTTAATATTCCAATTTTTAAATATATTTAGTGTTCAATGGAGGAGGAATTGAATACAGAACACCCCTTTCCCACGATTTAATTTATATTCTTTAATAATATACATTATAACTGTGAATGATTTCTGAAGTTTGACCAATATTCTGGATTTACTATTTCACGATGCCGCCAATTCAATTTGAAATTAGGGTATATTAATTAGCAAGCTTCAAAAAAAAAAAAAAAAAAAAAAAAGGAGGAGGTTCTGAACTCCTCGGATTTGTTTTTTCTTTGTACAATGTTCCTTAAATACTCGAAGACACCTGTACCCAGGGGCGTGCACAGGGAGGGGGGAGGTACACCTGTTGGCCCGGGCCCGAGCCTGGAGGGGGCCCAATATTTTTGTAATTAACGGTGAAATATAGGGGTCAACAATATGGAGAGGGGCCAGGAAAAGTCATTTGTGATGGGCTCCAAAATTTCTGTGCACGCCCCTGCCTGTACCGATAAGGAAAAGTCTTTTTTTGTTTGAAACAGCATAGTTCCTCGGCGGTCTAATGTTAATCAAGTTCAGGTTTGATGAAATTAAAGGAACTCTTCAAATATCATACTCACATTTAAATCGATTTGTACTTTATTAACTTTGTATATCGTCTCACTTAGTGAACCGGATTTTATGATTTTTTTTTTGTTTAGTGGTTGTCTAACTTAGGTTCCAAATCTTTGATTTACCCTATTTGTTCTTTAGGGAAAAGTTAAGGATAAAACAATAAATTTCATGCAATTTCCCTCACAAACGATTAAATATAAAACCCATTGATAAACAAAGTCCATAAAACAAAGGTTTATACTTTCTTTACCTATAGTTAAAGAAAGTACTAAAAAAATATATTATTAAGAGTAATGATAATGAAAATTTTGAATTAAGGATTCTCTGAAGTAAACATAAAATTCATTCTAGTGGAATTTTCAATCTTCATCTGTAGTGGAGCCATGTGAAGGAACATGCGACTTTATCACGAGTTACATGACACTAATTGCGAAACATAAATCACAATTTACGATATTACAATTCTAAAATTTACAATTTTACAAATTTAAACTTAAAGCGATTTCGTTTTCTTTTTTTTTTTTTTTTTTTTTAGTGACTCGTGCATTTGCTTTCGGAAAGCAAACTTTGATAAAGTTGAACAAATGATAAAGACAATTTTTTTTTTTGTACATAGTTACGCATTTGAAAAAGCCTTTCTTCACAGTCGTCGGAAGTCTCCGAGACGCTCGCAGTGTTATTTACACCACTAAAAGCAAAAAATAAATTATTTTTAAATTAAAAAAAAAAAAAAACCGCCTTCAAAAAATACCCAGGAACTAAAAATCAAAAAATAATTGTGATTACACTTACATTCTATTTCCTACCCAAACATAGAAATTAAATTTATTTTACAATTCCAATACAAAAATCAACTAAACTAAACACCGAATTATAAAATAAACACTGATTTAAATTACTATACGATGAATTATTTTAAATACCTAACTAATTATATACGATCTCTTAATTTTTAATAACTTTTTGATATCGGGGCCTCCTATAAAAACCACATAACGTAACTGACAACCCACCGAATCCTAAATTAAACACTAATTTAACTATACGCGAAATTAGTCTTTAAAACTAAACCTACTCAGTTACGTTAGGTAGTAGTTTATAGGAGGCCCCGACTTCAAAAGGTTATTAAAAATTAAGAGATCGTATATAATTAGTTAGGTATTTAAAATAATTCATCGTTTAGTAATTTAAATCAGTGTTTATTTTATAATTCGGAGTTTAGTTGATTTTTGTACTGGAATTGTAAAATAAATTTCATTTCTATGTTTGGGTTGGAAATAGAATGTAAGTTTAGTCACAGTTATTTTTTGCTTTTTAGTTCCTGGGTATTTTGTTGAAGGTTTTTTTTTTTTTAAATTTAAAAGTAATTTTTGTGAATATCGTTCATAAAAACAATGAACAAAACAGGCGCTAACACTGACCCTTGAAGAATCCCGCTCAAAACCTCACACCAATTAGAATAATTTTCCCTTACAACTACCCTTTGTTTCTTTTCGGTCCGCCAGTTTTTTACTCAAATGAAAGTTTTCCCTCCTATTCCTATATCAGCTATTTTGGTAAGTAGCGCTACATGCGGTACCTTATCAAAAGCTTTTTGAAAATCAATGTAGCAAAATTTACAGGCTTCTTATTGTCCAAAGCCATGGTAACTTTGTCATAGAAATGTAATAAATTAGTTTCACAAGATTTACCTTTCCTGAAACGTACTGAAAACTAGTCAATAGATTATTAGTCTCTAGAAAATTTACTATCTTAATTTTCATCAATGTTTCAAAAATTTTGCAAACCACCGAAGTTAGACTCACGGGTCTATAATTTCCCGCACTCCCTTTAGACCCTTTTTTGAAGAGCGGTGTAATGTTAGCCAGCTTCCAGTCCTCTGGCACTGTCCCCGAGATATAAGAAGCATTGAAAATATTTACGATTACATCTGCTAATTCCTCCGCACATTCAACTAAATTTTTGGATAAATGTTATCTGGTCCCGGAGCCTTAGTCTCTTTAATTCTTTTCAAATTAAGTAAAACGTCATCCCTGGAAAATACAAAGTCCTCAAGCTGTACTATAGCTTGTGTCTTGTTGGTGTCAACTGTTGAGATACAGTTATCGTTAAAAACACTCGAAAAAAGTTATTAAGAACATTAGCAGTATCACTATCGTCTTGACTTGTGGTATATGGCATCAAAAATCGGGACTGATGGCCACCGTATATTTTCCCATTCCATTTCAAAGTTCCATTCTGAGGAAATAAGATTAGAAAAGTCTATTTATTTGGAAATTCTGGTTTTTACTTTCGTGAAATGAATAATTCCATTCTATAAAAAAAACTAGTTTCTAACTCTGAAAAGTGATGAGGCAAGGCCACTTTGCTTTTGGAAGTGAGGAGGCAGTTGCCCCCTTTTCCCCCGCGTCAGCCACCTATGTGTCCGTCAGTTTTTATGTTTTTAGAAAAAAAAAATTAAATCATCAAAAAAATATTTTTGGAACTAAATTATACTATAAAATTCATGTTAAAAACGCAATAATCCAGGGTAAAATGTACTCTGTATAGTTTATATTTTGCGTTGAATGTTTCAAAGCAGTACCTGCTGATTTGCTTTAAAAATGTCAGTCGATTACCAGTGGAATTGCTTTAGTAGCATTCATGTTAGTAATATTTTGAAGAAATATATTTTCTTATTGATAATTTTCCAACGATATCGTCGTTATAAAATAGTTTTGAATAATCTTCTTGAGCAGTGGAAGAGTTTTTGTCATGCAGGGCCGCCGAGAGCCAAAGCGAGCCTAGTGTCAGTTTGGTTGCCGGGCCTCCTTCCGCCATAAAACTTATAGGAAATTTCCCATATTGAGCATTTGTAATTTAACGTTTTGCAAAATGCACTCACACATATAAACATTGAACTTCATCGGAGAAAAAACTTGGTACATTTCTCTTCAATTTCGTGTATCACTTATGGTAATAATTAATATGTGCAGTAGTTTCAAAAACGTTTTTTTTTTTTTTTTTTGAAATCGGGTTCACCATTTACGCTAACCCTGCACAATAGGCTCAATTAAATGCCTGCATTTTTTTCTAGTCTTTAGATAGTCACATAGTCTTATCTGGAAATATGAATTCTAGTGACAGTTTTTTTAAGACAATTTCGAGTGCCCTAAATACCAGAGTGGCGGCATTAACTCAGAACCTTAGAGAAACCTAAAAATTCAATGTGGCGGCATCTATTCACACGAAAGCTGTAGCTGCTCTAGCGCAGTGAGGAAAATCCATAGATGTCTTATGAGCACTAGAGTGGGTGCTTCATTATCCGCAAGGCAGAAACTGACTGTCAACATGAGAGGAAGCGAGGGTCAAATGAGAGGCAAATTTCTAAATTTTTAAGCGTTCAGAGCTAAAGTGAATCATGTCCATGAATGACTTGATCCATTCATGGCTCTAAACACGTAACACAAAACACTCAGGGCTCTAATTATATGAGGCGTACAGACCTTGGCATCGTTTTTACCACATTATGGTGAAGTTAAAAGAATGTTTACTAAGTTAGTGCATTTGACTAAAAGTTAGACTTTTGAACTCACCAAATGGTAATAGTCTAAATCGCTTTCTACAGCCAAAAAAAAAAAAAAAAAAGGAAAAAGAAAAAAAAGAAAGATCCAATGTCACTCTAGTTCTATTATTGGAAAATCGCCGCAAATGTCGCCACTCTTGATTTTAAGGCACCCTAGGACAACGCATATTTATGAATGTTGTACTTGTTTCAGGAGCAATGTTAATGGCCATATATTTACGAGGTTTAAACATTGATGAAACTTGTGAGTTGACCGAAAAAATGAAGTCATCTGGCGAAGTCCTTATTTGGCCAGAAAAATACAGAGGATTAGTCGTCGACAAGCACAGCACGGGAGGCGTTGGTGACAAAATTAGTTTGCTTTTGGCTCCAGTTTTAGCAGCACTTGGATACAAGGTAAGGGTTACTTTCTAGTAAGCAAGATAAAGATCTTGAGTATTAGTAATGTCTTATAGTTACTTTAACGGTAAGTAAAGTTATGAATAAGGTAATAACAGCACTATAATAGGAAAAAAAGAAAAGGAAAAAACATACAAACGGTACATGAAACAAGAGAGGTATATTTTTCCGCTTAAAGTTTAGTAAACAAAAACAATTTTTAACTTTTTGCTTGTATGCCTCAGCATTTTTGACACTCGACGAAGAAAAACATCTAAATCGCAGGAAATGGACAGGACAGTAAACGCGAACAGCAAACCAAAACTTTCACATTGAGCTCAGTTACGGGGAGTTTGGCATGTGTTTTCACTCACCATTTATTTCTCATTGATAACAAGCAGAAAAATAGATTATTTCTTCAACCATTGCTTTTGTTTTCAACTGGTTTTTGAGTGGGCTCCAACAATCCTGAGATGTACTTTACGTTACCTCTCATGACTTATCACTTAACAATTATTCTCTGACAAATGGTATTCACAAAATTTCACTTTTTGTTGCTTAATCATAGTCATGCAAAGCACGTCAAAAAAAAAAAAAAAAAAAAAAAAAAAAAGTCAGACTTGTCATTAATGTTGTGAAAGTGACTAATGTGCACCCCAACCTCATCTAGATCTTAAATGACCTGGAGAAAAAAGTTGTATTTGTGTCTTTGCTTCTTGGATTTCATATGTTCTACTAAGAATATGCTCAAAATAAAGTTTTGTGTAGTAATGTTAAATATTGTGTGTGAAATTATATGGAGTGTTACGTGTTTACTAGTTTCAGCTATCCCAATAAGCTCCAGATTCCAATTGTACTGCTCGTATTAACCATATTTGAGGGGCGTGACGTCATTCATGTAATGTACGAACCACATATGGGGGGGGGGCGTAACCCTATATCAGTTTTCAAAGTTGAGCGCAGTCTGAAAGATTGAGAGCCCTTGGTTTACAATATGAGGCTTGTTTGTAAAAGATGAAAAGTACCGTTATTCATATGAGCAGGACACAATGTCATTATAATTAGATACCAATAATACAGTGGTAATGATAAACTCTGTCAAAGTATTGCAGCTAATTTTAGCGTTGCATTTTTTAGAAATTGCTTACTTAAAGCTCTTTAAAAATGAATGGGAACTGGGGAGGAGGGGGGGGGGGCAAAAACTTAAATGGCTATAGTAGCAAAGTCTATTCATTAGAAGCAATGAATAACAAAAATGAAACATTACAAAAGGAATTTTAAGATGAAGCATGGTCAAAATCTAAAAATAACTTTTATTGCTGATGTAAATACTTTCATACAAATACGTATCAAGGTATCAGACCTTCTTGATTTTCACTTCCAGAAAGCAACTTTTTAGTAGCCTGCCTGAAAAGATAATCAAGAAAAATATTTGATAAGTCAACAGTTATTATAATACATATACAATTATAATACATTAAGAAGTTAAATTACTGTTTAAAAAAAAAAAAAAAAAAAAAAAAAAACATGCATAGAAGCTTAAAATGCAATAGAGTGTCAGCGCCACACTTTTTAAGCAATTAACATAATTTCAATCAAGCGTGAATAAACAAATAAGAAAGTGTATAGTATAACTTCTTAATGCGCATCTGTATACTATTAACACTTGGCGGTAGAGTCAAAAACATCAAATTCGCAGAAAATGGGGAGGGTAGTAAAAGCGATTAGCAAATCAAGACCATTGAGAAGAGACAAAATGGAGGGAGTGAAAACTTTCATTCGCGAAGCAAAGATCCCAAGTCACGTGATAGATTTTAAAGCAAAGCATCGGAAGAAATCAGGTTTCTTTTGCTAGTTTCATGCACAACATGTCAACCATTCCTCGTTGTTGAGTCACGTGATTGGACTTGCTCCATCCATTTACTAATTCCTGTTCTAAGACTACGAAAAAAAAAAAGTTTTGCCAACAATTTGGCGAGATTATGGCAACTCGCCCACGGATGAATGCCAACAATAATGATCAGGAAACCGTATGGTACCGTAAAACGGTACAACTTAATGCCAAGGGGGCAACAATGGACCACTGTTGCCATGGCAATAATTTTGCGCTCCAGTGCCTCTGTTTCGCGACTTACAAGATCCAAAAAAAAAATCACCAGGTAGTGTATCCATTTAGGTAGTTAAAGACGCTTTATCAGACATCGCCATTGTTGTTGTATACCTTAGTTAACTTAGTCGTTCTTAGTCCGTGATTCGACTCACTCGTGGAAGAGCCAAAAGTCTCCTTTGGACAAACCACTTATACCGTTTTCCAAAATCTGGTAAGTTCAGATTTGATTTACTAACATGTCAGTTATGAATTAAGCCGCTTGTTGACTTAAAACGTTTCATAGTTTTCACAAGCTCTCAACATTTATCGAAAATGGGAATGTTGGGGTACAACAATGAACCACCTATTTTTCACGGTTTTTAGTGGCTTGGAGCTTCATTTTATTCTCTGTAAGGATGCTTTTGTCATTTTTTGAGTTATTTATTGTAAATAATGGCAAGAAAAGACAGAAGAAACCTTGGTGGTAGCCCTATCACCCGTACTCATAGACGTTTTTGAAGAAGGTGCTGACTGAAATCCGGACCAAATACAAACTGAGATAATTTTTAAAAATTATTTATTTTGATGAGATTTGGAATAAGAAATGTGATTTCGCATTTCAGTTTTCATTTTTTTTTTTTTTTTTTTGATCTCGTTTAAAATTTGTCAGGCCTACTTATTTTCTGAGACATAAGTATAGGTACCTAGCCTTTGGTTGATGAGATTTTTCTAGTTTTCAAATGTTTCTATGGTAAAACCTAGGCAGATAATAAGGAACGTTACCTACGTTTACCATGTTAAACTTGATTAATCACTCGAGACAACAAGTGATGATTAAAAAATTGAAAAAAAAAAAAAAAAAAGGGAAATGATGTACTAAAAAAATCTTTATACAGTTTCAAGCATAGGACAACGTGTAGTGTCAAACAACAGTAGACCAGATCAAGTTTCAATGTGTTTTCTAGGTTAAAATGAGGTGGCCCATTGTTGTACCTCGTAGGGGTGCAACTATGGGCCACGAAAGAAAAATTCTCCTTCCTCTTCCAACCAACTTAGATTTTTTTAAACATTTCATTGGAAAGACGAGATGTATTGCTACCATTGCTAAAGTCCTCAAATTTCTAAATCAAAGATGTACACGGAATCTTAATTGAAAACATCGAAAAGTGTTTCATAGTTGGACCATTTTACGTTAGTGTAAGAATGAAAAAAATCTAAATAAGTAATAGTCAAATGAGCATAGTAAAATATGTGTTCAGAAGAGTGAATTAATTGCCCTTCGTGTCTCTGCTATCGATATATGAGTCCCTTATATCTGCCAAATTTTTGAGGAAAGTCGCCAAATTTAGCGAGTTTCAGAGAGAAATGGAAAATTTCTTTCACACGCACATTGAAAATGGATATCCTGCCACATGCAGACCGTAAGATCGCGTGGTACAATCAATATTTCTTAAGATTTTTAATATGACACTTTTTGTAAAATATCGACAGACTTTTAGTTTTTATGTCTCGATGAAGGGGTAAGAGGACAGTAATAATTTTTGTCCCCCACAAAAAAAAAATGTCCCCATATGTGCTTTAAATTACTACCTATTTAAATATTTTTCACAATTACACTATTCGCTTGGTTCCCTGGTGAAGTAATCTTAAACCTCTTGGTCAGGGAATATTTATGCCACAACACTCGGGATTTTTTTCTACAAAATGAGTTACTCAGTTTTTAAATATGAGGAGGTGACGTTCAAAAAGGATTTTACCACAAAAAAATCAAAAAGTGAACTAAATGTAGATTCAGTAAGTTACCGCCCTATAGCCAGGGTTAAGGTAGAAGTACATGAAATACACCGCCAGCACAGTCAATTCCAGCCGAGGACTGTAGTTTCGTGCTTATTAGCACTCATCAGCCCGGCATAGGAAGTGAATGAGCCGGAGGTGGAAAACCTCTTAAGGAAGCTAAGAGTGCCAAACAAACTGGTAGCTAATACAGAATTACAACAGACCAGACGAGTGACCGAAGCAATGGTTCGGTTCAACTCGTAGATTGAAGACAAGGCTGGTATATTCAGTAAGTTACCGCCCTATAGCCAGGGTTAAGGCAGAAGAACTGGCACTCTTTTAGCTTCCTTAAGAGGTTTTCTACCTCCAGCTCATTCACTTCCTATGCCCGGCTGATGAGTACTAATAAGAACGAAACTGCAGTCCTCGGCTGGAATTGACTGAGCTGGCGGTGTATTTCATGTAAAGGTAGATTATTTTTATCCAGTTAAAAAACACTGCATAAAATAGTTTGTACAAACCAAAATAATGTTTACACTTAAATTGGAATACAGAAAATCAGTTTTGTTCCGTTTCAGTGGACAAACGAGCTGATGTGTGCATCACATGACTTCCTTTTACTTCAATTTAATGTCATTTCCCCATTATTGGCAAATTCAATGTGATTCAATTGTTTACTCTCTAAATATCACCAACATTAGCCAAATTGAGACCAAATTTAAAATTTAAAAAAATTGCCAAATTTGTCGCCAAGTTGGTGATAAAATTTGGCGATCAAAAGACTGGTGATATATCGCCAAGTGTGCGACAAATTATAACACCACTTGAGTTTACATCGAAATTAACAATGATTTCCCCCAAAAAAGGGGCAAAACACCCCCTTAGGAACATCCGAATGCAACCAAAAGGGAAGGTGCACAACTACACCCCACTAGGAGTCTACGTATTAAATTTCAATTTTCTAGGACGTACCGTTTTTGAGTTATGCGAGATGCATACACACACACACACGCACGTACGCACATGCATACGTACATACGGACGTCACGAGAAAATTCGTTGTAATTAACTCGGGGGTCGTCAAAATGGATATTTTGGGTGTCTGTACGTTCCTTGGCATATATCCACGTGTGATCGGATCGAAAAAAAACTCAACATTAATTCGGGGGTGAGAAAAATGGAAATTAAGGCCGATTTTTGAGTGAAAAATTTTTCGCAAATACAATACTTCCTTTTTTGTAAAAGGAAGTAAAAATCGTTTTGACTATCCGTTTGATTTAAGTAATTTTGTTTTCTTAAAAAATGAATAGGATTATCTTTCTTCGAAGGGACACTGCTGGTTTTACTTATAGCATAAATTTGCTTATTTTTTGAAAAATTATTCTAGGTACTCTTTACTCAATTTCATTTTTATAAATATATTTATCTATTGCACATAAAATACTTGTAAAAACAAAACAAAAAAAAATAATAATAAACTACTTAATTTCAAGAAATTATTTTACAACAATTCAAAGTGACAATATATTTTAAAACTATCATTTAAAGTCATTATCAAATATTTAATTTACATGCATCACAAAAAATTCCAATAATATCTTAGAATATTATAACAAAAAAAATCGTCGCCAAGTTGGCGAAAAAACTTGGCGACCAAAAGCTTGGCGATACGTCACCAAGTGTTTACCAAATTATAACACCACTTAAGTTTGCATTGATATTAACAATGATTTCCCCCCAAAAAGGTGCAAAAGACCCCCTTAGGAACATCCGAAAGCAACCAAAAGGGGAGGTGCACAACTAGACCCCACTACGAGTCTATGTACCAAATTTCAACTTTCTAGGACATACCATTTTTGAGTTATGCGAGGCACATACGCACATACACACATACGCACATACATACAGACGTCACGAGAAAAGTCGTTGTAATTACCTCGGTGATGGTCAAAATGGATATTTCGCGTGTCTATACATTCTTAGGCACTTTTCCGCATGTGGTCGAATCGAAAAAAAAAACTCAACATTCATTTGGGGGTGAGCTAAATGGAAATTAAGGGCGATTTTTGAGTGAAAATTTTTTCGCGAATACAATACTTCCTTTTTTGTAAAAGGAAGTAAAAAAGGAACTATTCAAAGCAATGGCGCAGAAAATAAGGGGGGGGGGCTAAAAAAAAGTCTTGGGGAAGGGCTGGCTCAAAAAATTTCTTATACAGTCGAACTCGCTTACAAAGAGCCTTGATTTAACGAGAACCCAGATTTAACGAGAAAACCAGACGTACTTGTTTGGCACAATGTTAAATCTATGGGGACATAACTCACTTTTATCGAGCAAACCCCGGTTAAAGCGAGAAATATTTTTGTGATTCATAAAATTTCCATTAGCTCCACCGCTAAAACGCAGCTTCTTACAAAAATATATTCATCATTCCAAAGCAAACAAAAAGTCATTGATAAGTCATAAAATCTGCAGAAAGTAATGATGTCCCATTTATTTTTTGTTTTTATTATTTTATGTGGTGCACTACTCTCGAGATTATTGCATCTGAAATTCTATCTTAAGCAATTTAATAAAATAGAAGAGGAGGAGAGTAACAGTTCAAATTAGCAAATTTCCTTTTAATGTATACAAAATTCAGAAAATAATAATGAACTAACTATGTATAATATTTTCATTTATATTAGCGAACCCGTTTTTTTATGAGCACTAGGTTATAACGAGCAAATATTAGGGTCTCTTTATAAACGAGTTCAACTGTATGTTATATGTACGTACATTATATGAATAAAAGTACTGGTACACTTTCAAAAATTCACATTTTTACGGATTTCTCAACAAATAAGAGACCAATTGCTTTGTAACTTTTGTGACATAAAAGGTATGCTCCAACTGTCATTTTCGAATAAAACTTTTGTCAACCTTGCGTTTCGGAGATCAGTAAAAAACTGAGGAAAATAAAAATGTGTTTTGATCAGCATTCATTGTAAAGAGCTGAGAATAAGCTATAAATTTCAGAAATTAGTTAGCTTACTATGTAAAATTGTTTTAGATAATTTCGAGAAAATATCACCGATATTCACGAAGATATAAGCATTTCTATCAAAACTAAGAATTTTATTTGAAGGTTTTTGGCTCATTACAAGCAAAGTTTTCCATTAAAGCCTTACCAAACTTCCAGAAAACCTGACAACATATAAGAGAAGTATAATACTAAAATTTGAAGCTAAAATGTTGGAAATTTGATAAAATATAAACATTTAAAGCAATTAATTTCTCACTGCGCACGCACAAAAGATATATCAATTTATAACTTCCATAATCTAAAGCCCAACTACATTCACAAGTTTGCAACATTTGCTTGCAATCGTTTAGTGTGATTCATGATAAAAACAAAATATTTGCGAACAATCCCTCACTATGCGTCGCCTATTCACGAATTATTGAAATTTGACTTATTAGATCGCTGATAACTTTCTGAATTTTTACGATATTCGACTGGAATTTTATCATGAGTTGTGAAATCGAGTTGGGTTTTAGATTATGGAAGTTATAAATTGCTCTCTTTCGTGCATGCGCAGGGAAAAATCAATTGCTTTAAATATCCATATTTTATCAAATTTTCAACATTTTAACTTCATAGTATTATACGTCTTATGTATGCTGTCAACTTTCCCGAAGGCTGAAAAGTTTGGTAAGTTTTGGTGGAAAACTTTGCCTGTTGTGATCCAAAAAACTTCAAATAAAATTCGTAGTTTTGAAAGAAATGCTTATATCTTCATGAATATCAGTGATACTTTCTCGAAAGTATGTAAAATAAATGTACATAGTAAGCTAACTAATTTCTGAAATTTAAAGCGTATTCTCAGCTCTTTACGATGAATGATCAAAACATTTTTATTTTTCTCAGTTTGTTACTGATCATCGAAGCGCAAGGGTGACATAACTTTCATTGGAAAGTGACAACTTGGTCATACCTTTTATGCCGCAAAAGCTACAAAGCAATTGATCTCTCATTTCTTGAGAAATCCGAAAAAATGTCAATGATACATAATGTGAGGGTAAGAATGCAGCGCAAGGGGGGGGGGGAGTTATGAATAAAAAAAATTACCCTCTCCTTAACGTGAATTCTGGCTACGTCTATGCATGCCTGAAGTAGTTTTTTTTCTTTTTTGAGATTAGTGGTGTCTACAGCTTGTTGACTATATGGTGTGGTGGTGATTATGTCAGAGGTGGTATATTCACTACATAACTCGGTTTTAGTTTGTTCACTGTTTAATACACATATTTCCACGTTCACTCTTCCAGTGACAATCTTGCTCTGACTCCCAGTGCCGATTCTCAGTTAGCCTTGCGGGAGTTCAAGTGGTTGCGCAATTGGGGTTTCCATAGTTGCGCAATTGGGATTTCTCCTTTTGCATGAACCGATCTGATGAATTTATGGATTTCCCACAGAGTATTCCCCCCAGTGACTGAGGGTTGTTAAAACAAATGAACGATTTTTTTTTTTGAGAATCAACACTGAGAGTCATTTCATATTGTTAAAGAAAACATAAGATATATACATATAGCCAAAAATAATTGAACATTTGAGATATATATATATATATATATATATATATATATATATATATATATATATATATATACAAAAACTAATATTTTGCAGTGAAAAGAAGATACATTAGGTTATATAAGTTGCTAAGTTTTTTCGAAAATGTACTCGTCTTCCGTATCTGGTGACATATTTTGCAGGTTCGTTTGTAGGTGTTTTATTGATTGTTTTTAGTTTTGTAGTTGCTGGAGGTGGAGAATGGACAGTTTCCGGAATTACATGAGCAGGTTTAACGCGGTCAAGAGAAACTGTTGTGCGTCGACCATTGATGTCTATTGTAATTGTTTTCTCCGTTTTGCTCAACACTTTATGAGGACCAGTATATGGTTGATGTAAAGGTGGTTTCACATGATCAACTCTTAGAAAAATATGCGAAGATGATTTTAGCAACGGATGGATGTAATACTGATCGGTGCAATGCGCAGATGTCGCAACAGGATTCAGCTGTCTCATTCTGTCACGAAGATCAGTTACGAAATCCGAGTCACATGCAGGAGTGACTGTAGGGTCGATTATGTCACAAGGAAGACGTAAGGTTGTGCCGTAAACCAGTTCTGCACAAGATTGCAAGTCTTCCTTAATGGATGTTCGGATACCCAGAAGAATTACGGGTATTAGTTCTGACCATCTGTCAGTATTTTCATGAGCTTTTAAAGCAGACTTTATATGCCGATGGAAGCGTTCGACAAGTCCATTTGCAATTGGATGATAACTAGTTGTTCTGATCTTTTGAGTGCCCAGTAAGCGAGTCAATTCAGTGAACATTGAAGAGCGAAACTGGGGTCCTTGATCAGAAATTATTATCGATGGACATCCGAAACGAGAGATCCAAGTGTTGAATATTTCACGGCATACGGTTGGTGCTTTAATTTCAGCTATGGGTACTGCTTCTGGCCATCTGGAAAAGCGGTCAATCATAGTGATAATGTATGTTTTACCGTCAGATGGTGGCAAGGGACCCACGATATCCACATGAATGTGCGAGAATCTGGCATCAGGAAGAGAAAATGTACCTAGAGGCATTTTGTTGTGCCTGTGTACTTTTGATTTTTGGCATGATTCACAGCACTGCACCCACTGCTTAATTTGGCACTTTATATTAGGTCATACATATCGCGTACAGATGAGCTTGGTTGAAGCTGCGATTCCTGGATGTGCCATGTTATGCAGATGATCAAATATTAGTTTACGAAAGGAAACAGGAACGAATGGACGTGGAACACCTGTTGAAGTATCACAAAGTAAATTGCAGTCCGCAGTTTGGCATGGTTTGAACTCCAATTTTAAAGAAGATGTATTGTCTTCGAGAAATTTTTGAGTTTCTGGATCACTTCTCTGTGCATTTGCAAATTCTTTAAAATTTAAATTTGCAGTTTTGGTAATCGACTCAATTTCAATTCGCGAGAGTGTATCTGATACCACATTTTCTGAACCTCTCACATGCCGAATGTCTGTGGAGTACTGCGAAATGAAATCTAAATGGCGTAACTGTCTTGGGGAGCATTTATTTGGATTTTGTTTAAAAGCATGAGTAAGTGGCTTTTGGTCTGTATATATTACAAAAATTCTGCCTTCTAACATGTGTTTGAATTTTCTAATAGCAGAGTAAATTGCGAACAATTCCCTATCATAGGTTGACCATTTTTGTTGACTTTCGTTTAGTTTCATTGAGAAAAAGGCTATTGGTTCCCACAGTCCATGCGATAGTTGAGATAAGGTTCCGCCTATTGCAACCTCTGAGGCGTCTACATATAAGCTTAATTGAGCTCCTGGAATGGGATGTCTCAAAAGAGTGGCTTTAGCAATCGCGTTTTTCGCGTCAATAAAGGCTTTTTCTGCTTCTTCATTCCATTTTAGTTTTTATGCCGCTTTGCGAACCTTGGAATGAGATTTTTTTTTATTTGTATGTCCTTCTAAAAGTTGTACTATAGGAGCAAGTATATGCGCAGCTTTGACTATAAAACATGGGTAAAAGTTGAACATACCTAAAAATCTACGCAACTGGGTCAAGGTATCTGGTTTTGGAAAATTTTGAATACAATGTACTTTATCGGGTAGAGGTTTTATTCCATTTTCCGAAAGATTGAATCCTAAGAAGTCTATAGTTGACACACCAAATATGCACTTTTGTACGTTAATACAGAGACCGTATTCATCTAATTTTGAAAATACGTTTTTCAAATGTTGGTAATGCTCTTCGGGATTTTTAGATGCTATTAGTATATCATCGACGAAGGCGTAAACTCCTGGTAATCCTCGAGTAATTTCGTCTGAAAAACGTTGAAATGTAGCACTCGCGTTACAGAGGCCGAACTGAATCACTGTACTTTCAAATAGGCCAAAAGGAGTACAAATTGCAGTTTTGTGAATATCGTCCGGATGAATAGGAATTTGGTGGTACGCTTTCATTAAGTCAATTCGACTAAAAACTTTTGTTCCGTGTAATTCAGCTGTAAAATCAGCAACACAAGGGACGGGATATTTATCTTTTATTGTTTGAGAGTTTAGATATCTAAAATCACCAACTGGTCTCCACTCTAACGTTCCTTTCTTAGGAACCATGTGGAGTGGCGAAGCGTAGTTGCTTTTCGAAAGTCTTATATGTCCTAGATGCATCATATTTTGAAATTCTTGCTTTGCAATTTTAAGACGATCTGGAGCTAACCTTCGAGGTTTTGCTACTACGGGAGGACCTTTTGTTATTATGTGGTGAACAGTATTGTGTTTTACTGTTTGATGTGGATTAGGTACTTTGGTAATAGCAGGAAATTCTTGCAACAGTTTATGATATTCTGTATCCCCAGAAAGAAATTTGAACCGAATGTAGTTTCGAATCTTTAATTCGGCCTGCTGATTGCAATTTTGTTTTCGTATCTCTCAGACACTTATTGCGGAGATCTGGCACCAATTCAAAATAATGGAGGAAATCTGCTCCAAGAATAGGTGAACTAACATCTGCAATCAGGAAAGTCCATAAAAAGTTTCGTCTTAAATTCAGATTCAGCGATAAGGTTTTCTGACCATAAACATTAATGTTGGAAGAATTTGCTGCCATAAGGGTCTGTTGTGTAGCATTTCGTTTCTGGTAGATATTAGCAGGAATTAAACTGACGTCCGACCCTGTGTCATCCAAGAAAGATATATTTGTTGTCCAGTCACGAATGAACAGGCGACGTGATTCCTTAGGCAAAGAATAAGTCGCCGCTATTCCTTGCTCGTTTCGTTTCCCTGCCACTTGCAAGGTTTCACGCATTTTTCTCCTTTACATTTTTCTCCAAAGCGTCTATGATACCAACAAATTGAAAACTCACGCTTACGAGAGACACTCCTTTCGCGAGACCCATTGTTTCTGCGATTGGGCGAACGACCGCGAGAATAGGAAAGACGATCATCTCTTTTATTTAACTTCTCAATTTCGCGAAGAAATTTAGTCTCAAGTGTTGGTTCACTTTTATTAGACACTGCAAAAGTCTCCGTGAGAGATGGTGAAACTTCGATGATCCTATCGGCAATTTCTGCAGCTTTGTCTAAAGTAAGTTCGGAAACTGCAGCTAAAATTGTTTGGACTGAAGATGGCAAACGCTGCAAAAATAACTCTAGCATCAAATTTTCAGCTACATTTAAAGTTTCGGCGTGACGTTTAATATTCCGTAGCAATTCAGATGGTCTGCGAGAGCCTAATTCTTCCCCTTAAAGTAACTTTCGAATTTCCTGTTAGGATGATTCCCCAGACCGATTTATAAGTTCTTTCTTAATATGGGAATAAGGATCGGTTTTATCTGGTTTCATTAATACGTCTCTTATTAAAGAAGTTGTATCAGGAGGAATATGTGCAACTATGTAATTGTATTTTGTTTTCGAATCAGTTATGGGCTTTGGAGTAGCAAGTTCAAAAGTACTTCCGCACATTACAAACCATAAACTAGGATCTGATCTATGGTACTGGGGTATTTGTACTGCACTTATTTCAGACATGGTGCAAGGTTCAGATTCTTTAGGTTCAGACATTGAATGAATCATATTAATGCATATAACTATAGTACTATAACATAAATGCGTAATTTATACTGTTAATCGGAATTTGGCATTATAATCACAAACGCGACATATATACAACTGAAAAATGCAATGTTAAAAATTATCAAGCCTACTATATTTTTAAAGATAAAACTTCATGAAAATGAACAGTAATCACATGCATATGAAACATTTTCTTCGACTTTAGCATAAGAAAAACACCGAGAGAGCTTACACTGAAGTTGAGGGAAATAAAGGGGCATCTAAGTGACCTACTTTTCCACGCGAATCAAATGCAAAGCACAGAGAAATGATTTATAGAAATCGCACTTATCTGCGACCTTGAAAGCAAAAGTTCCCCACAGTTGCTTTGGCATTGCTGCTCGGTTGGAACACTTTGAAGATGCTGTGCTCGGCTTCACCACACAATTTAATCCATTTTTATTGAGTTTTTGGGCGCAAATGCAGCACAAGTTTAGTTCTGTTGAATTGGGTGTTTAGTCCGAAGGGGTCACCATTATGTGGTGGTGGTGATTATGTCAGAGGTGGTATATTCACTACATAACTCGGTTTTAGTTTGTTCACTGTTTAATACACATATTTCCACGTTCACTCTTCCAGTGACAATCTTGCTCTGACTCCCAATGCCGATTCTCAGCCTTGTGGGAGTTCAAAAGGTTGCGCAATTGGGGTTTCCATAGTTGCGCAATTGGGATTTCTCCTTTTGCATGAACCGATCTGATGAATTTATGAGTTTCCCACAGCTACAAGATGTTGTTTTGCTTTTCAGTTGTTTTGTTTGTTTATATAATAGTTATTAGAGAGAGAGAGTTTAGCATATAGTTTGTGGGAAAATCTTATTATACTTTAAATGAATTGAGATTAAAAAAATTTCATGCGTTGCTCATTCGTGTTACATATTAGAGAAAGATTTTTTCTTACATTGAAAATTGATAGGCTTCTGGTAAAACACTTTTTGGATGTTATATGCTTTGCTGTTCCACATAATAATCACTTATACTCAAAAAATAAATAAATAAATAAAATCTGTCGATGGTCCAGTGACGCTCTGACCTCTTGAACAATAAAACTCACATTACTACATGTGAGACGTCAAACGGATTAATTTTATTATTGCAGTATATAGACTTCAGCATTTTTTTTTTTAAAGTACTTACTCATTAGGTGCTCGAACTTTTTTTTTTTTTTCAAATTTCAAAGTTCAGAAATATTAGTAAAATAAAATGTAGCTATCGACTGATATAAAATGTATTGCCTTTTGTCTTACAGCCAGAACTAACCTTTGGGGAATGAGAGAGGAAGATTATAACATTCCTTTCCCATATAAACTACTTTACTAAGATCGGCAATATATGTTAAAACCGAAATTCAGGGTATTGGCACTTAGAGATACATTTTGCGTGTCATGTAGTTTAGACGCTACGACGCAACTGATTATAATTTATTGCAATCGTTATTGTATAATTTTATAATATTTTTTGGCAACACTCGGCCAGACAGAGAAATATTTTGTTTCAACTTGGAGGGGGGGGGGACGCTGCTTAGTAATATTAGGATACTTACTCGTATTACGGAGGCAGCAGTTTGGACAACTTCAGAAACAATCCCTTAGAGTTTTTTTTTTTTTAAATCTGACAAATTAAAAATTTCATGGTACTTGAATCATTATCTACATGGTTATTGAATTTGTTTTTTTTTTTAAAACTTAACTGCACTTTATACCTAACTTGACAATAATGAATCAGTTGACTAGATTTATTTACGATTGATACGCAAAAAGATAGCTAATCAAAGAAAACGGCAGTTGCTTTGCTTAAGTGAAACAGCAATTGCACCTGTCATTCCTTGACAAGTGATTTGATAGAAATGCATAACTATTTCTTATAACAATCTGTGCAAATAAAGCAGAGAGTGTGTTTGTTCTTGACACGAATCCCCAGTTTAAGTTTCATCTTCAAACTTCACCCGCGGAGAGGGTATTAGATGACTTTTTAAAAGTAAAAAAAAAAAAAAACATCCCTAATTGTTCCAATTTTAATTTGCTCTTTCAATACGAAGAATTACCGTATCGTTCCGATGCAAAACTCTGCGCAATAAATAAATAAATAAAATAAAAGAATAAAACTACTCAAAATAAAGTTTGCTCTTTGTGTCGAAATTCAAAGCTCCTAAATTAAAAAGAATAGCCTTTATTTCTGTACCTCAGAGCCAGAGGAACGTAAGTCACATTATGATACTTTTACAGGAGAGAGTAAAAACTTTTTTCTGGCTCATGCAAAGGATCGGCCCCGCGCTCTTTTACCCTGGTAAAAAATTGAAAAGGATATTTTTTTTAAGAATTATGTTCACATGGCTCGATGCGGAATAGACTTCTACATACAATGCACTAATAAACGGAAAATCGCAATTTTTGGACCTTACGTCCGTCTGGCTCTGAGGTACAGATTTAAAGGTTTCGTTCTTTGTGCCGAAGTTCAAAGCTTCTCAAATTATTAGAGCAGCGGTTGCAAAAGTTTCGCTCTTCGTGCCAAAATTCAAAGTTTCTCAATTTCGGCAGCGGTTATAAAAGTTTTGCTCTTCGTGCTAAAATTCGAAGCTCCTCAATTAATTTGAGCAGTTATAAAAGTTAAAATTGAGAGAAGTAGTAATTAATAAAAACTCAGTTTTTTTCTTTTCTCTTTTCCCCGCCGTCTGCACGAGCTACAATCAGCAGAAATTAACCAACGTCAAAAATACTTTCTAAGTCAATGAAAGTAGTCTGCCTTTGATTCCTTAGTTTTAATAGAATTGAAGCACTCGGGGCAAGAATGTGATATGCCACATGATGTGAAATTTTAACAGGCGAATTTCCATTTAACTTATAAAAAATTATTTGTAAAATTTTTCAAAAGTATTATACATTCTTCTATTCATTGTCATGTATATTTCAATTTTAGTCATGAGAAACAAAGTTTTTGTTGAAAAGTCACTCCTTGCGGCTTGTCACATATCTGCCCTGAACCCTTCAATTGTATACTGTGTAAATAGTAAAATATAGTAAGAGTGAAGGCTTTCACGGCCGGTGTCAATATTATGAAAGGATTCCGGGCTGTTGTGCCGTGGTCTGAGTGTATATTCTCCAAACGTTTCGGCTGCATCTGCGGCAGCCATCCTCAGTGGTTCCGAGTTCGTAACTTCTAGGGAAGAGACTTCTTGGCAACTGATGCAAGTGTCGAAGTGCTGTCAACATTTATAGGGCATGGGTCCTAACCAAGAGGACCCATGCCCTATAAATGTTGACAGCACTTCGACACTTGCATCAGTTGCCAAGAAGTCTCTTCCCTGAGGACCCATGCCCTATAAATGTTGACAGCACTTCGACACTTGCATCAGTTGCCAAGAAGTCTCTTCCCTGGAAGTTACGAACTCGGAACCACTGAGGATGGCTGCCGCAGATGCAGCCGAAACGTTTGGAGAATATACACTCAGACCACGGCACAACAGCCCGGAATCCTTTCATAATATGTAAAATATAGTGTTAGTATTACGGGCTAATTCAAGGTTAAACATTCAATGTGGAAGGGTTGCAAAGTTTTTACAAATAAAGTTAAAGATTCACTTAATTCTTCGAGACCGGGATGTAGTCTTCGAAAAAATTAGATTTCTTATGCCTTCGTTCATGCGCACTTAGGGGAGAGTTGACAGGAGTGGGTCGGCGGGAAGAATGGGACAGCTTCATTTATCTGTCGAAATCAAATGAGAAAAAGTATTTTCAGCTTACGTGAAATACACCACCAGCTCAGTCATTTCCAGCCGAGGACTGCAGTTTCGTGCTTATTAGTACTCATCATCCCGGCATAGGAAAGTGACTGAGCTGGCGATGGAAAACAACTTAAGGAAGCCAAGAGTGCGAAACAAACTGGTAGCTAATATAGAATTAGCAGACCAGACGAGTGACCGAAGCTCAGTCACTTTCCTATGCCGGGCTGATGAGTGCTAATAAGCACGAAACTGCAGTCCTCGGCTGGAAATGACTGAGCTGGCGGTGTATTTCACGTATTTCTGCTTTAGCCCTGGCTAATGGCGGTAATTTACGGAATATATTTTTAGCTTGTCCAGTAGATGGACAGCTTGTCTAATAGATTTGATTCTAATTTAATACATCCACTGGACAAGAAAGAAATATTTCTTTATAGTTTATTTCAGTGCATAAATGCAGCTGTCCCATTCCTCCCGACTCTTCCCTAAGCATAGGCGTGAACATGGGTGCACTCTGACTGTGTTCACATATAGAACGTTTTCTTTAGAGGGGGGGGGGGTCATAACAGTGCTTACATGTCTCTAAACTTTCGTATTACGATTGCCAATAAACACTGAGGTGACAAAAGGCATGGAATACCTATACTAAAATCGTGTAGGACCTCATTCTGCCCGGCAAAGAGCAACAACTCAACACGGACTCAAAAAGTCACTCAAAGGCCAATGAAGAAATATTGTGACAAGATTCCACCGTAGACGTAGATAATTGAGAAAGCGTTGCCAGGACAGGATTTTATGCAAACTGACCGCTTGATTATGTCTCGTAAATGATCGATGGAATGAATCTGTGCGGCCAAATCATTCGTTGGAACTGTCTGGAATGCTTTTTATGCCAATTGCGAACGGTTGTGGTGTGATATATAGCACGGGGTGTTGCCATCCATAAAAATGGCATCATTGTTTGGATAGATGGAATTTATGAATGACTGAAAGTGGTCAAAAAGTGGCTGACATACCCTTTTCGAATCAGTGGCTGTGGTAGTTGGACCAGAGAACCCAGTTTATGCCATGTAAAAACAACCCAAACCATTATTAGAGCCAACACTAGTTTGGGTTACTAGTCTCTTGGGCCCGGCGCTACACTCATCCCACATTGTTTTCCTTAGTTATTTCAATAAGTTTTGCTTGTTTGTTAACACTGACAATTCTACCCGCACGTTGCTGATCTCAGTCAATTAAGTGCAGATAGTCAGCCTCTGCGTTGTATATGGTGGAAGGTTATGACTGAATTTAGGTATCTTTGGTCCTTTTTTGACACTGAGGATCTCAGAATGTTGAATTCTCTTGCGATTTCCAATTGAGTCTGGTACTACTGTTTCGCGTTCAAAGTCTCATCAATCCTGTCGTGCGGCTATAATCAAGCCAGAAATTTTGTATATACACTTGAATACAAATTTTTACCAAAGCAATTCTCAGTTATATATATTGTACACGACACTATTACCACATGTATATTCAGTGGCGCACGTAGCATGGGTGACACCCGGGGCGGAAATTTGTGGTGTGCCCCCCCCCCCTACAAACGAGGAAAAAAAAGTTTTAGCGTTCTATGCAATGTTCAGAAACAACTACTTGAACGAAATTTTAAGTTGTTTAATGCACAACAAATTAAAAATAAAAAAACTATGACCTCTTTTTATGTGTAACTTGCCCTAGACGCCTATGTGCAGGGCTGTCACGAGGTCAGAAGAGTAAGGGGGTGTATGAAATTGATCGATCCTCAATTATTTCAAACACATGGTACATGGAAAGATAATGGGTTTCGGCTTTTTGGTTTGAGAGGAAGTCACTACTAAGTCTAAGTATTGACAATATGGTTCCAGTGCTGAGTATAATAATCACTGTCTAGAAGTTCCACCCCCCCCCCCTCCGGAAAACTTTCAAATCTGCTGTCTTAAAAATGCATTTTAAATTAGCTTTGATAATGTTTGGGGAAGAAGAGGTTCGTCGTGATGATGCAACTGAGCTTGATAGAGTAAATATGATATAACATATTGGAGGAAATCTTCTGAATCGAAGTATTTATATATTTTAAAAACTTGCAAATCCACTTTGGGTGTAACCCCGGAGACGGGTTACACCCAAAGGGGGACCGAACCCTCTGCGCCCCGGTAGCGACGCCACTGTATGTTAACATCTCGCTATCCCAGATCTTTTGTCCCCTCAGTCTAAATTAATACCACAGGCTATTAGAGAGTTTGTAATTTAAGTAAGAAAATCTTTTGTAACTACAATACAGCGACTCCCGCTACAACGCGATTCGACTTGCGCGAAATGGCTATAACGCGAATTTTTTAACGAGCAACGAATTTTAGAGCTAAACGAGTTTTTCGTACACAACACGAGATTTTTCGGAAGGAAATATCGGCTTCGTTATAAGCCACTAAATATTGATTTCGTGAGTGTTATTACATCCCTTTAAGCATCACTGGCAGCGAAAGTTTACGCAGCAAACTTGTCTGCGCATCGCGTTGCTAGTGCATCAACTAACCACTCAGCAACTTTCATTTATTCATTTTTTTTCATTCTAAATATTAAATTTGATGAAATATAATGGCACCATAGTGGCACCTTCATCTCACGTTTGTGAAGATGGGAAGAAAAAGAATATTTCTGATTTAAAAAAGGCTAAGATTCTTGATATGCTTGAACAACTACAAAACGCCGACTGTAGCGCGACAATAAGTACGAATTCCATATGTAAATTAAAAGTCAAAACAAAAAATTATTCGTAAAAGTTCAGAACTTAATTTCAATATTGAAGTTTGCATTGCAGTCTAGCAAAGTAAATATTATGAAAATGGAAACTGTTCCTGTATTCTGGAAAAAAGAGATAAGGAAGATTGGCTGTTGCCACAAATTGAAACGTTAAAAAAGAAACGGCGAAGCAACCGTATTTAAAAATTTATCAGGTAAGAATAACTATCTGATCATGGAGCATTATCTTATGGAGCATGGAGGATCATCATTATCTTCAATTTTTAACTCTCAAATATTGTTACTGTATCTACTGCACAGCACTACTATAGTGCAGCATTTTGTTATTACTACATACTATGCAAACCGTGTTGTTTTATTTTACGTCTTTCCCTTCCATTGATTATTCATTTTGTGCATCTTTAATATTTAATGTAGAATAAAACAATTTTTTATTTTTAAATACAGTAAAAGTTCAGTTATTTATGTAAGAAAATGACCTGTGTAGTTGAGGAATACTTTAAAGCAGTTTGAGCTGTGTTCATAAGTGTCTGAATGAATTTGGTACGCTTCTAAAAAATTTGTATACATATATTTTTCCACAACGCGAAATTTCGACTTACGCGAGAAGTCTTGGAATGCATCTCTCGCGTAAGTCGGGACTTGACTATTATTTCGTACAAGGAATCAAAAAGGTTTGGACATGATAAACTTAATTTAATGCAAAAAATAGCTTACCAATATTTCAATCTTCATTTTCTGAATCAGATTCTTCACTTGTTGATTCTGAATCATCGTCCTCATTATGAGAATCCCTTAAAAGTAAAAGATTTTGACAATTATTAATAGCTGAAAACAAAGATTAAGAAATAAGAAAAACAAGTGAATAAAACGTCATAGGGCAATACGAGGGTAGAAATAATTACTAATCAGGGCATAGTTACTGCACAGGCTGACCAGAACCAGGCTTTGGACCCCTCAATTTTGGCTAAATATTTTCATTTAAATTAAAATCTGCTGATTTTGTCTCAATTTTTAATAATAAAAAATAAGTTAAACGCCATATTTTTATATTTTTGCTTCTTTTTACTTTAGGTGAATATAAATGCTTAAAAATCGCATTTTTTTAAGAATAAATGCTCGAAAATTCGACTCTTCATGAGTACACATACTTTTTTTTCTCTTTTCTTTAAAAAGAAAACCAAAAAAAAAAAAACCTCAATAGGATGCATTTTTTAAAAATAAATGCATAGTATTGACTTTTTTAGATTTAAAAAGAAGGCAAAAAATAAGAAAGTATTCGTACTCATGAAGAGTCGGACTTTCGATCATGAAAACGATTTGAGTACAGATGGAAATGAATCAAATTTGTAAAAAAAGTGAAAAAATCAAGGAATTCAGCAATCTTTAAAGAAAACTCAAAGAATATCTGAAGTTGAAAGAGACGGACAACTTTCTTAGAGATAATTGCATGAGTGTTCAATTGGTGTTTAACTGCTAACAGCAATGTTGAATTTTTTAAATACTGCTAAGTGACATCTATCCCACCAAAAAGTAAAATGCACAAAAATGAAAGTATCGCTTCCCCCGTAATAAGTTGTGAGGTCTCACGCAAGGGAAACTAGGGAGACTTGACCCAATTTTCGGTTTTTAACTAGTAAGTAGAAATGGTACAAAAAACTGCATGTGGGTCAAGTGTCCCTAGATCTAGAGAGACTTTGCCTAACCCTTAGGGAGACATGACCCATCTTCTTGAATGTAAGAAGACTCATAGATACTGAAATCAAAAACGCAGGTTTGATGGTCTTTTTTGCTTGATAGCTGGTACTTGAAGTGAGTGAGCAAACATTTTTTTAAAGTTAATCTTACCCCACATCAGCAGAAAATCAGAAGTCAAATTCAAAACTTTATCAGCTCAGACTTAAAAACAATATTTCAGTTATTTTAATAAGTAATAAATCATTGGGCTTAAAGATTATTTATATTTTAGTAATTTGTCAAATAAAAACAATTTATTGGACCAAAATATTAAAATATTTTAGTTATTAATTAAGTTAAAAAAAATCAGGCCCTTCATATTCGAAATATTAGAATTATTGATTAAATACAATAAAATCATAAGGCCTAAATTACAATATTTTAGTTATTCATAAACAAAAACTAATTGAAAAAACATCAAACTATCCTTCGGGTCAAGCCTCCCAAGTTAGCTTGGGTCAAAGCTCCCTAATAAAAACAATTTTTTAGACCAAAATATCATATATTCAAAGTTATTCATAAAAAAAAAAATCAGGCCTTCATATTCACAGTATTAGAGTCATTGCATATGAATAAAATCAAATCATTAGATCTAAAGGACAATATTTTATCTATTCAAAAATACAAATTCATTTAAAAACCATCAAATTAAACAAAAAGTATCAAATTCGTCTTTGGGTCAAGTTTCCCTACATAGCTTGGGTCAAAGCTCCCTAGTTAGCTTTCTTTTCCTTAAATTTTTAGCAACTTAGATTAAAGTTATATAAAACTACTGTATATCAATAGATAGCTATATATAGAAAAGTGACTAAAGCATGCATACTTTTAAAATTCATTTCCATGAAAACTGGAAGTTAAAATCTAAAAAATTCCAAAATCTTCAAACTTTACTTTTAAGGTGCAGTATCATTTAACACTGAATTTCTTGAAAAGCACTTACAATTCTGAAATGACTTGTCCCTGCAAAATACTGTTGTATGAGTGGTTAACCAAAAAATGACTAAAATTTTCTCTAAATATTCTTTTCATGAAAAAAATCCTCATGGGTCAAGTCTCCCTATGGGTCAAAACTGCCTAGTTTCTCCTACGTTTTATTTCTGATTTGTATAAATTTTTTTAAAGTAGCTAAAAAAAAAAAAAAAAAAAAAAAAAAAAAAAAAAAAATAGATTGGTGCAGTATAGCTTATTAAGGCTCTTGCGCCATGAAACCCGACACAACAAACCAGAAAAAAATGAGTAAAGCATCAAATGCTTAAGTAATTCAATTAAAACTAATAAAAACCTAAATTAAAATACTGCTTCTAAAATACATATAAACAATACATATTACAATATTATACAAAAAAATAACACATGGTTTCAGATAACTATTTCATGTTTTAAATTTACAAGGCATTTTGTATTTAATTATTTGATACTGTGATGTTTTCTGTGATTTTTACAGGGCACATGTCTTTTGTGATCAGTTTTAGAGAGCACATAATTATAAAAGTGAATATCCAACATAACAGCCAGTATCAGTATCCGTTATGTTATATTTTATTTTTAAAACGTTTAATTATGTCATTTCAAATGATTGTAAATATCATCCTCATACATATAATAGCGAATGATCGAGTAACGCTCCTGACGTCATCAACAATGAAACTTGCTCCACGGCAGGATAATTTGGTAACTTTTTTTGGTAATGTTTAACATGCAGGAAAATGCTTTATTTCCACGCGGGTGCACTGGATCCGGTATCTTAACTGTTTTACTGGAAATACTCATTTTGTTTGAAACGAAAACGTGGTCAACAATGAACACTATCTACTGGAGTTGAGGGTTCATTCACTTGAGTTAAGGTTAAAACTTCAACTATCAAAATATCACCAAACAGACCTTTGTTTCGTTCAAATGTAGAAGCAATTTTCACCCGTCGTACCATGACGGGCGATTTTCTAGTTTATATATAAATGCCATTTAAAATACATTAATTTTTACATGAAATGTATACTAATAAATACAGTAAACTCACGATTATCCGCGGAATAGGGTGGCATGGTAGCCGCGGATAACCGAAAACCGCGGATAATCCGAATAATAGTTAAAATACGGTGCTACTGTATACAATAGTTGAAAAATATGAATAACACTTACACATAAATTTGAATTTTTACTAAAAACATTGCTACATTGCATCTACTATCATTGAATGTAAAAAATATACATATGTAAAAGCTAAAAGCGAACAAAAACACAATCATAAGTTTAAAAAACATTTAATGTCCGTTAAAAAAAATTAGTGAAAAGACCCGCGGATAATCCGAGCCGCGGATAAACCGACCGCCGATAATCGGGAGTTTACTGTATTAATAATGATATATGATAAATAAAAGTAAATATCAATAAATATCGGATTTTTTTAAACCCTGAATATGATATTGTCAAAACAGATATTTTAAGAATGGGTAAGGCTTTAAGCATACCTCCTAGAAAGTATAGGCATACCCAGAAAGTTGTTGCACGCTTTTTTTTAGGTCAGTAGTTGGATGCATAAAAGTTAAAATTGATCGAGAGAAGTACCTGAAAGCGAATTGTTCAGCACACAGTTACAACATTTCTGGAAATTTTTAGGCTTCTAAAAAAAGAATTAGTTTTTTTGAGGAAAAAAAAAGCTCTCTTGAAAATAAACAACAAAAACTTGATTTTTTACAAACAAAATTGCATTCACCAGTTTTGTTTTCTTAGAAAGCGTGAAGTTTTAAGTATTTAAAATATATGCAATCCATAGTTTTAATTTATTGACTTATTAACAGAGATATACAATCAATATTTGCTATTAAAAAAACTATCCTTTTTGCTTCATAAATATCAATATCTTTCCTTGTTCAAAAGTTCAAAAATTATCCAAAAATTATCCAAATCAGTCAAATCATCATTTAACCAATAATTTGGGATAGGGTGTGAATTTGGTAATTATTAAATCGATCAGTTCAAGAGCTATTTTTGCAGTTTTTTTTTTTAAATAGATAAATTGAAATTTTTAAACAGAAAATTGTTCTTTTTTCTTCAGTACAGTATGTGACCCCAATTTCGGTATCCCGAAATCCGAAAAATTTTCCTTTAACTATTTATTCTATTTATTTTTTTAAATTTTATTTTCAGTTTTAAAAGTTCAAAATTGTTAACATTCGGCAATTACTTGTTGAATACACAGTACTTTCAGTTCAACTCTTTTTTAAAAAACGTTCTTTCGATGCCTCTTGTTATGCATAAATAAGCGTTTTGCTGTAATTGTTCAGCAATCTTTTAACATCCACTTTCGGTTAACAATAATTATTTTTCTCTTCTCATAAGTATACAATACAAAACCTATTGAACAAAATTGCAAAAATTTTTTTTTTGCAAAAATATGATTTTTTATTGTATTGATGGGCACATTGCATAATAATAACGAGCTGATGTGTGCATCACATGACTTCCTTTTACTCCAATTTAATGTCATTTCCCCATTATTCGCTATTTTAATGTGATTCAATATTTATTCTCTAAATATCACCAACAATGGCCAAATTGAAACCAAAAAAAAAAAAAAAACTCCGCCAAATTTGTCGCCAAGTTGGCGACTAAACTTGGCGACCAAAAGACTGGCGATATATCGCCAAGTGTCCGACAAATTATAACGCCACTTGAGTTTACATCGAAATTAACAATGATTTCCCCCCAAAAAGGTGCAAAAGACCCCCTTAGGAACATCCGAAAGCAACCAAAAGGGGAGGTGCACAACTAGACCCCACTACGAGTCTATGTACCAAATTTCAACTTTCTAGGACATACCATTTTTGAGTTATGCGAGATACATACGCACATACACACATACGCACATACATACAGACGTCACGAGAAAAGTCGTTGTAATTACCTCGGTGATGGTCAAAATGGATATTTCGCGTGTCTATACATTCTTAGGCACTTTTCCGCATGTGGTCGAATCGAAAAAAAAACTCAACATTCATTTGGGGGTGAGCAAAATGGAAATTAAGGGCGATTTTTGAGTGAAAATTTTTTCGCGAATACAATACTTCCTTTTTTGTAAAAGGAAGTAAAAAAGCAACATCCGTGTACTGTACGCCGCGGCAAATTATTTCCGTTTTTTGTTTTCAGTAAAATGAACAATACTTTCATTTAGATTAATCAAAAAATAAAAGAAAATTATCACGAACAGTAGCAAAACCAATGAAAACGTGACAAATACCGCACGATAGGAGAGTTTTCACTATTTTTTGAGTCAGAACCCAAAATCCGGAAAGGCATCCCGAGCATTCCGGATTTGGGGTCCTTTTCTATATGACATTCATTCATACACAAGTGAGAACATGTATACATTCAGATTAAATGTATTCTATTAAACTCAATCATTTTTTGTAATAGATATTACTGATTCCTGCATAAAAATGTTAGTTCAGTTTTAGTGAAAAAGTTGTAAATAATACTTGATGTACAGAGACATTAAAAACTTACAGCTTCCTGCATTTATCAAAGTTAGTGATTTCATGTAGGAAATTGACAGAGTTATTTGAAGAAAAGAAACATTAGAATGTAAATTTTATAACCTTCTGGGCTAGAAAACTTCCAATTTTCCATTTTTTTCCATGTGGAAACAAAACCCTTTGGGGAAAAAAAAAAAAAAAAACTGCCAAAAAGAAAAAAAAAGTTTTTTTTTTTGCTGCAGAAAAGTCCTCACCCCCCCCCCCCCCCCGTCAATTTTGCAGATATTTCCCAACCATTTCCATCTCTAGCTTGGCTTAATTCTTCATAAGATATTAATTGTCCTCTTTCAAGACTATGTATATATATTTTTTTGGAATAAAAGCAAAATTTAATTTTTTTATTTAAGTATGAGTTAATTATTTGATTTAAAAAGTGAACATGTTTAGCATAATCTATGGAAAAAATGCGCAAAAATAAAACACAATATTTTAGTGTTTCATTTATACGCAGCATTAATCGAATACACTATACATTAAAATTTTGAGGTTTTAAAATTTATTTCAAAATGTATTTTATATATTTTTAAGAAAATTATTTGTGAAACAATTTTGATTTATTATTTTGAAACAGTATTACATAAAAATAAGTGAAAATGTTGAAAACTGCGAGCTGATATTTCAATTATTTAGTAGGTTTACTGCAGTGATTGTTTATTAATATCACTTATACTATGATAAATGTTACTATGTTTAAATGTTTTTGAATATTTAAAATTAAAGTCAACTTGGTAAACTACAGTTATAATGTTTTCATTGTGTTTACATTGTTATAGGGATACTCGATCCCTGGGATCATGTATCCCTGAAACGAAGGGATTAAGTATCCCTAATATGAGATTTTTACAAACATATTTGCTCTGTTAATAACAATCAGTGGCTGTTTACTAAAAATGTGTCTTAATTATCAAAAAACTGTCTATTTTTTAAAATTACACTTCGCTATTTTTTATGTTGTGTCAGGGGTCTGGTATATAAGTCAGGATATTTGGGTCCGTTAACGGACCCTTCACAAAAATCCGATCAACCAAAACGAACCCTTCACAAAATTCTAATAAACAAGATCGGATCTTTCACAAATTGTTTATTGAAAGAGCAAATCTGAAAGTAAAATAACGCATATTTCTGTGTATAAACCGATAATTTTTTGAACCTTTTTTTAAGTCAAATTAGAGGGATCAGATTATAATATATAATTGATATTTAATATAATATATTTAATATAATATTTAATATAATATGTATTGATATTTTGTTTCAAAATCGGCTAATTTTGAAAAAAAAAAAAAAAAAAAAAAAAAATCGGCACTCTTTTGATGCTCCTTCAAGCCTTCCAGCGATAAATAATTCTAACTGCCAAATAAAAATAATGGTTCTTTGTTTTATCACAGCTAATTAGCAGTGGTTCTGTTGTAAGCTTTTCTGAAAAGGCATTGGTAAGCACTTTTCTCCCCTCTCATGATTTAATAAACAATAATAATATGTATCTGCGAAATGAACTTAGAACTGCAAAGGGATAGTAAGGGTGGGGGAAAAAATATGATCGCTTCAGACAACTTCAAAATTATCACCACTTAGCGTCTGGCGTTGAACCTTTATAATGACTTGATTAGAAAATATTCCCATCATTTTACCAGCTTGTCAATATTTGTGTTTTTACGGTGGGTGTGGTGCGATGTTTAATTGTTATTTTGGGAGAAAATTATATGGGTTTTGATTTTTCGATGCTAATAAGGATGATTAACTTTAAATAAACTCTTTTAATTACCGTTTCTTTTTTCTTTAGATGTCTACATTTTGAAATATGTAATCTTTTAACATCCGATATGAGAATCATAATTTGTTCTTTTTTCAAGCTAACATCGCTTTATTAGGATGCAAATAAATGAAAAGTCTTTTTATTTCTCTTTTTCATCTCAAGTTGTCAAGTCATGTCTCTCATTTCAAGTTTTTAAAGCAAAATTCCATTTTCTGTTATTAAGTCAAAAATTAAAATGCTGAATAGATGGTTTATTTTATTTTATTTATTTATTTATTTTTTGCTTCAACTGTGTCCACAGATATTAATGAAATGTTTAGCATAGGACTCTAAAATGCAATTTTAAAATAATTTTATCAAAAATATTTCTTTCACAAGCTGTTTTTATACTTTTGGTGCCTTCACTTTGAGAATTGCGATCTCTTTGCATCCGCTACGGGAATCCGATTTTTAGAATTTTTGATGATTGTTACGCTTTGTTAAGAGGTAAACAATTAAAATATCTTTTTATTTTTGTTAAAATCACGGAATTTATAAGTTTTAAACGAAATTCTGTGCTTTTTAAGAGTGTCTTGAGTCAAAAAGTTAAATGCTGAACCCTATTCTGAATTTTATTTTATTAATTTATTTTTTTGTTACAATTATTTTAAATACTGTACCGAAATATTTCTAGTATAATTTAACATAATGTAGAATGGTAGATAAATATTGATACTTGAGAGAGCGATGTCCCCCCCCCCCCCGCCAAATATTAGACCACTCCAGAATGATTTTCTCGACATAGAAGAGGAAAACACCTAACTTTAAGTTTAATTGATGCAGTTTGTGCCATCTCTACATTCTAAAATTTCGTTTAAAAAAAAAATTGCAAAATTATTTGATTTTTCACAAAATTAATTCATTTTTCACAAAATTATTTGATTTTTCACAAAAAACGGACCCTGTGAAAAATCCTGGACAGACCCCTGTGTGTATAACAGTTAATGTAAATTTCAAAATGCTTTCTTCAAAAAAAAAAAAGTTTCCCTTGACACATTTAAGACGATCATTTCTTGAGTAAAACAAAATAGCTGAAAAAGACAAAGTGTGCCATTTTTTGTGTACAAGCACAAGTGTAACTTGAACATTATTGCCAGGTTTCAAAGCTCTACTTAATGATTTTGGTTAATTTTTCGCTGAGGGATCAAGTATCCCTAGTCTCCCCTACTACTTGCTCAATGTAGAAAAATTTTCAACTTCATACAGGTCCATCATTTTTAGTGGGGTCATTTGCCTCCTCCTCACCAGCTTTGAAAATTTACATAAAAGTGGGAGTAGATTTTGCCGTTTTTCATCAAAATTTGCATTGAGTATACTCGCCCCCTCCTCCCCCCCCCCGGAAAAATTCTAAATGACGAGCTTGTCTTGTTTTTTTTCTTTTGACATTAGTATATTTTGTGATTCCTAAGATGACCCCTTCGCTCTTTTCTCTCCAATGAGCTCATAATCATTTTATGACATCAGTGGGGTGGGCAGGGTGAGTAATATTTAATTTTTCAAAATCAATTTATGTTTCATAGAAGAAAAAAAAAATAAATAAAAATTAATTTGAATTTTGACATCTTGAATTCAAATTATGTTTTTCGCAATCACGAGTGTGTGTATGTAGGCGTGTGTGTTTGTGTGTTGGGGGTATGTGTGTTGTGTGTAGGGGTATGTGTATGTGTGTGTAGCCATGTGTGCAGGCAAAGTGTGTGAGTAGTTGTGTGTATGATTGTGTGTGTATGTGGGGGGTGGGGGGTATGTGTATGAGTGTAGGCATATGTGTTTGTGCCTGTGTGCAGGCATGAGTGTGTGGGTAGTTGTTTGTATGTGTGTATGTGTTTCTGTGTGTGTGCATGTGTCTGTATGTATTTGTGTGTGTATGTGTTTGTGTATGTGTGTGTATGTGTTTGTGTATGTGTGTGTATGTGCTTGTGTGTATGTGTGTGCATGTGTCTGTATGTATTTGTGTGTGTGTGTGTATGTGTTTGTGTATGTGTATGTGCTTGTGTGTATGTGTGTGTATGTGCTTGTGTGTATGTGTTTGTGTGTATATGTGTGTGCGTGCGTGTGTGTGTGCGTGTTGTTGTGTATGCATGCGCGTGTGTAGGACATGGATGGAACCTGGAGACGGCTTTCGCTATAGGAGCAGCATCGTGAGGAGCCGGTCGACGGTGATGGTGCGGAGGGTGGCGGTGGGAAAATAAAATCAAAGGACATCAAAACAGTCAAGTGAGAACAATAAGCAATCGTGATTGCTCAAAAAAAAAAAAAAAAAAAAAAAACAATCTGAAAAACCTGGATGTGCTAGAACAAACGATATCAAAACATGTTCGACATTTTGAGCTACTGCTTTCATTCAAACCACAAAATCAAAGGAAAAATATTATCTCACTTGAAGCATGCATTACCTGTATCTGCACTGCATTTGAACCCAATCCCTAAAGACGGTCACTTCGGCGAGGGGGCAGTGAGGAACAGAAACAGTTGTTTCACGATGGTAACCGCAATTTTTTATCGCCGAAATCGGCGACTTGATCAGCTCCTCAAATCGCGGACAGCCGTAAGACTCCAGGTTCACACTCTTTATTTTCAATTCCTTCAAAATGTTCTTTTCGATGATTCCTCCTTTATAGGCGATCACATTCATGTCTTCAGTTCGGCACCGGGCATAAATTTCATTTATCAAATCGGGGATATCATCGTCATCCATCACGGGTTCGTCATCCAACGGGAATAAGCTTAATCCCGTCAGTTTTATTTGATGATTTACTTTCAGTTTCGATTTCGCGTCGAGCTTGTCCATGGCGAATTTCCCCCGAAGATCGAACCTACGAGAGTGCGGCAGTAAAGTATACTCCTTGGAGAGTCGCACATAGGCTAATTCTCGAGCAAAAAATTTGTACCTGTTAGTAGATCCGTCTATCGGAAGGTGAAAACCATCAATGTCGATGACGCAACAAATGCGTTCCATTTTAACTGTTCAAATTTATGATCGAAAAAAAAATTGAGCTCTGAAATAGAATCACTCGAATGACAGAAGCCGATGAGAAATTCAAGATTCAAACTGAACGGCCCGGCGGTTTTCAACCCTTTCAACTTGTAAACGTCTGTTTTGTTTTTTGTCGCCATCTGCTGACGAAAAAACAAAGTAATCTTGAAAAATTTTATATTTTCTCATTTAATTTGCATTTGATGTTTAGTTTCGTAAATGTGTTATCGCCAGATTGCCACCAGTTTACATAAAATATGCAACATGAATATAGTTACGTTTGCCAACCCCTGAACGTCCTCACTCCTTGAACGTTCATTTATTAATGCTTTTTCGTGAGTCAACTCCGAAACAGGCAACAAGTCAAGGGCGCTCATATGAGGGGGGAATGGGGCTCAAGCCCCCCTTTTAGAAGTTAGAGCTTCCTTGCTTTTAGTACTTTTTCTTTGCGAAAATGTAAAAACAGCCAATGGCCTTTGCCAGCCATTAATGAATGGTTATTAAAAATGTGAAATTTTAATAACTCTAATCTGTACTGAAACAGTGAATTAAATCGGTTTCCATGGGGAAAATAAATGAGCCCTCCTTTAAAAGTTTGCATATGGGCGCCCATCAGGGGTGACCACAGGGGGGGGGGGGATTATGGCGCAAGTTACGCCGTCAATATTTTTGGGGAGATTTTTTTTGACTTTTTTTTTTAAATTTATTTATTGATTATTTTTAATTTAAATTATTTACTTTTTTATTCTCTTTATATTTATTTCATTTATTTATTTAGTTTGTGTGTGTGTGTATGTCATTGGCGTAGCACAGAACTTTTCAAATAAAATAATGACAATAATAATTAAAAATAAACAAAAAAATTAAAAAAGTAAATTAAATAAAAAAATATAAAAAGTAAATTAAATAAAAAAATATAAAAAGTAAATTTTAAAAAAATTAAAAAACAAATTAAATAAACAATGTTTAAAAAATAAATTAAATAAAAGTAATATTAAAAAAATTAATAAAATAAAAAAGAGAGCTAAAATTTAAAAAAAGGAAAAGAGGGTTGAGATATTTTTCCCTTGGGGGGGGGGAGGATGGGCACCCCTGGTGCTCATGCAACTAGTCTCGGAGTTTTAGCACTGGAGATCAAGCTTTTAAGAAACTTAAACTTCGATGAAATTATAAATCATTTCGAAATCAAAAAGCAAGGAAATGCTTTGAAATAAGTCCAATATTGTGCATATGAATAGTTTCAATGCATGAAAATTTGGCTTTGATGTGTGAATTGTCTCATTTTTTTCTTTTGAATTAATTAGCAACCCTACTGGCAAATTTTCTTGCATCAACCTTGACATATCTTGATATTATACTGCCGGCGTTAATATAGACGTGTTTCATACCGGGGGTGCCCCATCCTCCCCTCCCCCCTCCCCCCAAGCTCAATAACGCAAATTCCCTCCCAAAAATTTTCTCGTTTTCAAATAGGGTTAACGATAATGCTCTTTAGAGTTCCTAATTCCCAAACAAATTAACGGGGGGGGGGGGGGGAGGATAAGGCTAATTACTGCTATCTGAACCGAAATATTGTTGGATTGTTGACACATCTCACCTCCCAAAACTTACAATATGTATAACCTTGAGTAAAAAAGTTTACAGATTTTTTTTTCTTTCAAATGTATGAAATTTTTTTTGAAATTGTAGTAAGAAAAACAGTTTTAGACGATAATTGGAAAGGTTAGGTGGCTTCGATTGGAAAGATTCGGGGGTCCCTCCCCGATATTGTTTTCGAAATTCAAATATCAAAAAAGCAACTGTAGATACTCTTTCGTTATATAAGGGAGAGTGGGCGGATTCGGGGCTATCCTCGAAACGTTTTCCAAATTGTACTTCAAAAACCGCAGTTTTAAACTGTCTGTGGTAATGGAAAGTAGAGAAGAGATTTTGGAGGTCTCCCTCGGGAATTTTTCGCGATTGAAGTCTTAAAATCGCGATTTCAGGCAGGGCCGCGCCAAGCCTGAAGGGCGCCGTCGTGCAAATGTCTTTTGAGCGCCTTTATGCTCTGGCGTTCTAGGAAAATATAGTTAACACCTGGAGGGAGATTTTGTAGACAAATATAAAATGAAAAAAAAAAAAGTTTGGCATTTAGTTTATACAAAATAAATGTGTGAATATTTAATTTCGAAATATGGTATACGTTTTTACTTCATATCTCAAAATTATTCCGAGTTCAGCAGCTCCTTTGATTTGCTAATAATGTGTTTTGGAGGAATAAAATACACTCTGTCGCAAAAAAAAAAAAAAAAAAAAAAAAAAAAAAGTATATGCACCTAGAAGAATTAGAGCCACAATCATGAAACTCGGGGCACAAATGCAGTTTGGTAGCTGATATGCAAATGATCAACGAAACAAGGCTAAGCGCACTATGAGCATGTGAGTTGCACAGACGGGAGAGTTCAAAAACATGAGTACTTGTGATGTAGGGCTATTCAATCGAATCTGTTGACTTCGGTAAGATGCCTCTAAGACGTAACCGGCAGCAGTACGACCTGCTGACGGAGTTTGATAGGGGCCGTATAATAGGCCTCAGAGAAGCAGGTTGGTCAAACATGAGTATCGACCGCCACCTCGATCGGAGTGATATGGTAGTTGCTCGGGGTTGGCAACAGTGGATCACGGAAGGGAGAGTCTACCGTCGCGAAAGGTCAGGGCGTCCCAGGAACAGAAACGAACGCAAGGATCGCGCAATCAGAAGAGCGGCCACGTCGGCACCCACAATGTCGCTAGCATCGATTCAAAGCCACTTACCTCCTTCCAGGCATCCGGTGGTATCAAGGGAAACCGTTAGGAGACGACAGGTTGAAGTTGGCTTAAGGAGCCGATGTCCATTAAGACGCTTGCCACTGACCCCACATCACTGGCAGTGTCGACTGGATTTTTACCGACCTCGGGCAGCTTGGAGTGTAACAGATTGGAGGCGTGTGATCTTCAGCGATGAATCCCGATTCAGTCTCAGTGCTGATGATCACCGTACACGTGTGTGGAGGCGCACCGGCCAGCGCTCCGATCCGGCATTTGTTGTCGAGCGGCATACAGCCATTTCATAAGGTGTGATACTGTGGGGAGCGATTTCTTGAGACACACGATCATCTCTAGTTGTTCTCCGAGGAACTTTGACAGCTCGCAGATACGTGGACAGCATTTTAACGCCGATTGTTTTTTTTCATGCTATCAAGTCGCCCAGGTGCCATTTATCAGCAGGACAATGTTTGTCCACATAAGGCGCGACTCTCAACATTGTCTTCAGGGATATGACGTACTCCCATGGCCTGCCAGGTCACCAGACCTTTCGCCAATAGAGCATGTCTGGGACGTGCTGGGAAGGCAACCATCCTGCAGCCATCTTGGGATACAGGGGAATTAACGACGCAGTTGCAAAGATTATGGCATAATCTTCCGCAGGGGTTCATAAGTGACCTAATTGATTCGATGCCACGTCGTGTTTCGGCTTGTATAGCTGTCAGAGGTTGCTTTACTACTTACTGGTTTGTAACCTTTTGCATGCTGTAACTGCTTAATAAAATTATCTTTTATTCTGAAGTTGCAATCATCTTCTTATCTCCTTATACACTACATGCCTGTCAAGTTTCGTGAGAGTAGCTCAATTTCTTCTGGGTGTATATATTTTTTTGCGACAGTGTGTATTTTAATATCTAAGTTAAAGTCACTTTGAATATCTACCTAATCTCTAAGTGATGAACAATTAATAAACTTTTATGCCTGTCAAAACATGACAACAGAAGCAGTGGCGTAACTAGAAAATAGTTTTAGGAGGGGGGGGGGGGGTACAAATTGAAAAAAATATCTCTTTTAATATGAGGGGTCTGGGGGGTTCTTCCCGGAGAAACTTTGAAACTTGCAGTTTGAAAAACGCCATTTTAGACGGTCTTTGCAGGTGTCATGGGGAAAAAGGGTACAAAGGGCTCCACAGAAATTTGTAGAAGTTGAAGCCTTAAAACGTGATTATAGGCCATATTTATTGATGTTAGGATAAGGGATGGAACTCTGGAAATCTACCAGATCCTTTTTTTATACATAGAAATCGATTCCTTTTCTCGCCTTCAATTTTTCGAAATTGAACTTTCAAAAACGCAATTGTAAACAACTTTGAAGATTTTTGCAGTAAGGGAATTTCGGAGCTATCCCTGCAAAATTTTTCAAAATTAAAGTCCTAATAACCTAAGCAGTATTCTATGATAGTAAGAGAAGTGTGGTTCAAAGGCTATTCTAAATTTAAGTTTTTTATTTTTTTAAGAGAAGGAGGTTCGGAGGTCCTTGCCCGAATATTTTCTGAAATTAAAGTCTTAAAAACGTGATTGTAAGACCATATTTGATAACATTAGGGCCGGCAATCTTTCGAAATTGAAGCTCTAAAAACGCAATTTTAAGTGATTTTCAAGCGATGTTGTTTCGTATTCGTGAGCTTTCGCGAAATTTTCCGAAATTGAGGATCAGGAAACGAAATTTGAGATGCTCCGTAATGCTTTTAGCGGAGATGGGATTCGGGGGAGTTACATTTTGAAAAATTTCTTATTTTCAGCGAACAATAGAAAAAAAAGAAAAATAAAAAGGAAAAAAAAAAAGAAATAGAACGGAGGAGGAGTAGCTTACTAATTAGCTGAAACTATTGAGAATTTTTAACTCAAAGATTTCATTTTAAAAGTATTAAGTTTAAAAAAATAATAACCAAGTTTTGCCCCACCATCATTAATTTTCTTATTGAAATCTCTTTGTTTTCCAAAGACGCGTCCCCCCCTCCTCAATAGTAAATATTTTTGAAAAGTATTCAACTAAGCATTCTGGACGGGAGTGGGCACGGGGCATGCAACCAGAGGGGTGCCTTGTGAACCCCTACCCCTTCAGGTTTCGCCACGGAACAGGAGGGTACTGATTCCTAATTGCAGGATAATAGTGTAGAGGATATTCCACTTCAAAATCTGAAACTGAAACATGCCGGTGAAAAGAATAATTCTAAAACATAATATCGTTAATCGGCATTAAAGTCAATATCTATAACAAACACATTGTCCAAAGCTCTTTCTTTAATATAATGCACAAATAGTTGAATTAAAAGGGGGGGGGGGAGTGGTGGAATTGAGTAATTATGGTCAAGTTGTTACTTTTCGGAACTAAAAAGTTAATCTAAATTATTGTCTACAATGTAAGTATATATTACGTACCGGTAAATAATATGCAAATGTGCTTGCCATATTTTTTAATGGAAAAAGCCAGAGGAAATACCAAGAACAACAATAGCTAATAATCACAAAAAGACATACTGCACGAAATATAATGTACCATATTCTTCGCAAGAACCAAAATGGAGAATAGCAAATTTATTATGCTGCTTCATATGCTCAACCTTGTGAAATTACAGACATACCGAAATAACATTCATGGCTCCACACCATGAAGAAAAATGCTAATGTTGGCATTAATTAGCATCATGTGTTTTCAGTGCAAATAGCATATTTAGACACAACAAGGCAATAATTTTTCATTATAGATAGGCAGCAAGGAGGATTGCTTTTTTAATGAGCAGTATAATTTCACCGCTACTTTGATAGATATAATGAAAAGTTCAATTTTATTTTTTTGGTTGGAGATTTTTCCCCACATTTGAAGCATTTTTGATTGGTAGAGCTCGGCACCTTTCCGACTCTGGCGCCGTCGTGCTCCGCACGACCTTGCACATAGGGACGGCGTGGCCCTGATTTCAGGCTATCTATGGTTAGGGGACAGATAGTTTCCTGAAATTGAAGCTCTAAAATCGCAATTGTAGCCGACCTTCGTGACGTTAGGGAAAGGAGTTTTCGGAAGCACTCCCTAGAAATTTTTTCGAGATTGAAGCCCTGAAAACCAAATTTAAGACGTTCTTTAATGATTTTGACGAGAGTGAGGGAAGGGAGAGGGTCCACTTACATTTTCGAACCTGTTGCTTTAGAAACGCAATTTTAATAGATCTTTGGTAATGTTAGTGGAAGGAGAAGTTCAGTGGCATTCCCCCGGCATTTTTTCAAAATTGAAACTCCAAAAAGGCAATTGCAGATCGTCTTTGACTGTGTTAAGAAGAGGGAAGAACTCAGGGGCTCTCCCCACCAATTTTTCGAAATTGCAATAGTAATTGAGTAGTAGGAAAGGTTCACGAATCTTTCCTACTTCTAATATCACCAATGACTGTCTAAAATTTCGCATTTATGACTTAGATTCTGATAATACTTCTGGGAAGAGTCCCCGAATATATACCCTGATAATATCTTTGAACATCTTATATATGATCCCTCTAGCCTGTTTTTCTGTCGCTACACGAGTTCATATTTATTCTTTCATCAAATTCCATGATTTACTCCTTATTTTAAAGCTTACCGTGTCTGCTAATGACAAAAAACTGAATCCCAGGTCTAAATATTGCCTTTTTTTTGTCAAAGAAAAATGGTCTTTTTCGCATTTTTATTGCACATTACTTCACAGCCGAGAGCAAAGACACATTGGCTCGATCGGATAAAGTAGCGGGCTAACAAGGGGTTCAAATCTGGGTCGAAAAGTATCGTTTTAATGGGGTTTTTTTTCTTCGACAGAATTCTTATCCAAGTTACCATTGATACACAAAATTATACTCATAGCAGAATTCCAAGCAGCAGCTCTGTTGTTGTTAAAATCAGGAAACAAAATATTGATTTCAACACTGTCAATCGCAATTTTACTTTTAAAATATTTTAACAAAGTAGAAGCGTAAATTTCAATTTATTTTGCTGCTTTACTACGCGTTGGTTTAGTCTTTAGCATCTCGTGGTTACACTGAAATCAGAAAATTCTTCCTTGGAGTGCAAATGCTTCACGTGGGTCAGCTAGTCATCTAAAATTGCGTTTCTGGAATTTCAATACCGGAAAATTGGCGAAGACAGGTCTCGAATCTCTCCTCACACTAACATTACCAAAGATGGTCTAAAACCACGTTTTAACAACTAACTTCGAATATTTTATGGGGGAGCATCCTCCCTTCCCCTCTAGCGACAACATCATTCAAAATAGCCTTAAATTTCGTTTAAGGTCTTGAATTTCGATTAATTACAGGGTTAAAGCTTCCGAAAACTCCCCCTAGAATTATTTAAAGTCGAATAAAATTGTTTCTGGATCATCAATTTCGAAAAATCGTCGTCCTCATGACGATATCAAACATAGTCCACAATTGCATATTTTAGATTATTTATTTTCGAAAAATTTCTGGGAGTGGGCTCCCGGTTCTTTTCTCCCCTAAACATCTTTTAAGATCGTCTAAAACTGTTCTTGAACTACAATTTTGAAAAATTTTCGGTGGAGAATCCCCAAAGCCCCTATTCTTTAATGTAGTTAGAGAAAAAATAGCATTTATGTTTGTTAAGTTTCAATCTAGAAAAATGGCCGGGGAAACGCTCCCAGATCCCTTTTCCACCCTAACATTAGCAAATATCGTCTAAATGCATTTTTAAGGCCATACAAATTAGAAATAATCGATACTCTTGTGCTAATTTTTTTATGTAGTTCTGGGGACAAAGGTTAAGTGTCCAGCAAGTTGGGGGGGGGGGCATGTGCCCCATCGTGCTCCCCCCCCCCGACGCTACGCTTCTGGTGGAATAGTATTGTTTTAGGAATAACTTATCAATGGCTGATAACTGCATTTGTTTACTAATATAGCACTAGACAATCCGTATCGCAGATGATGTGCGGTCAATGATAGAAATGGTTAGAAGCATGAATTTAAAAAATAAGTCAAGTATTACGCAAAACGAACAATTTTTCATTTTATAAATTAAATTGCGAGTACTATTAAATTCTTTAAATGAATTTCCGACCAGATGTCAGTTTTAAGAAAATAATCTTAGGCAAGAAAATTAATCAATCTTGAAGAATAACTGAAACAATTAAAGAATGAAATTTAATTCTTGAGTGAAGTGAAAATAATACAAATAAATAAATAGATAAAACATCTTGCAAACGTACAGATTTCGTACTGTCATGTCATGATATCCTGACATTTTCCTGTCATATCAATACGTATGCAGGATTACAAAAGTAAGGTCATCTTGCCTACAGACTGGATTCATGCTGTCATGAAACCATCTTGATATTATCCTGTCATATCAATACGTATGCAGAGATACAAAAGAAAGATCATCTGGCGTACATACTGGATTCATGCTGTCATGACAACATCTTGATATTATCCTATCATATCAATATGTAGGGGAAAGTGGGGTAAAACCGGGACCCTAAGGTTTGCAGGCTTCTAGAAATCAGTTTTTAGTATCAAGGACCAAAATGTTCACAAAAACATACACTATTTATCTATTAATGCAACCACAGTTTCAAAAACATAAGTGGTTTTTTGTTTTTAATTTTACAAATTCTTTTGTAAAAAAAGTCATTTTACCCGGCTTTAACCCACTGGTGGGGTAAAACCGGGTACACATGTCATTGCTATGGGAAAATAAAAATTTTAAAAGTCTCCTCAAATTCAAGTTTTATAAGTTTTTTCAAGTTATTTAACTATTGTCATTACATAATGCAACAAGTATAAACGGACACATATTGATGAGTTGTTAGTAAATTTGTCTTAACCTTTAATTTTTTGCTGTAGTATAAGACCAATTGGCACAAGTCGCAAGTAAAATAGTTATCTTTTTCTTTTTTTGGACGCTTATTTTCTGTTTGTTCCCCTTTTTGGCATCTTCATAATTTTGCCTTTTCTTTGATTCGTTTATCTTTCCTTCAGGTATTTTTTTTATTCCGTCCATCTTTGGTCTTCTGTCCATCATTTTTCTTTTTCTTTTCTTCTAATGTTGCCTGAAGATGAAGCTTGTATGGGAAGCCCGTCAAATTGACAGCTTTTTAATTTTCTCTTGTCCTCCTTCGGCTGCGTCTTTCTCTCAGTGTATGATGGTAGTACCCGGTTTTGCCTCGCACGTACAGCTTTCATAAAAAATGCCGTCATATGACTATACAGAACGCTACAGACAATTACTTAGTATGATAATGAAAATAATTAACTGTTGTACAAAGAGCGCTACATACCTCTACTGTTGCAGAAACAGGAACGTAGTATAATCGGTCTAATTTTGTTCAAAAACTTTAGGCTAAAACCACTCAAACAGAATTTTCTTCACGGGAACGAAAGAAGCGAATCTATTGCATTCTAATTTAATGCCCACTGCTTTTTCATGAAGGTGGAAGGTAGTTCCTCTCTTGTCCACGCGATTGCAGCGCTTACAGGGGCTGGAAGGGGCACCCGGTTCGCTCCCAACTTCCCGGTTTTACCCCACTTTCCCTTATGCAGCATTACAAACGCAGCCTACCTTGATATTTTCCTGATATTATCCTGCATACACCTTGTCAGTCAATATTTTGACAGCCTGCTGACAGCATAAATGTAGTAACAGAACAATACTGAGGCAGCATTAATGCAAGATGATTTTTCTTGCATGTCAAACTTTATGCAATACGGAGGCAAAATATTTTGCTTACTGGGAAGTAGTATTCTAGGATTAAAATTTTTGGCTATTTGTAAAATTTACTCTTTTAGTTTTTACTGTTGCAGCTCTTAAAATAGTTAATTGTTTTTTAGTAAGCAATTTTGACTTTTTTCTATTTTTTTTTTCTTCTTTTCATCTCTTTATTTTCTTGTTTCTTTCTTTCTTCCTTTTTCCTTTTCGTTCTTTTTCTTTTTTTTTGGGGGGGGGGAGGGGGGGGTGGTAACAGAACTGGCTAGGGGGCTCGTCTTGGCTCTCTGCGGCCCTGGAAAGGTCACAGTGATCTTTCGTGACCTCCTATCGGTTCGCCCGTGGTTGCATGATCGAACTCAACGTAGCGACAAACGTAAAAATAGAACATTTACACTCACATAATTAAAAAACTACACGTGAAAGATATATTTTGATTGCGGACATGGATTCTCGTGCAAACGTATTACAGGATATATAATATCAAAAACATGTGTGGAACAAACGATGTGTTTTTAGTAGAGCAGTTTACGGAATTCTTTTAGCATCTGCTTTCAGCTTATGACATTTCTTATCAGTGGTGTAGATTGGGGTAATGGAAGTCACCTAAGGGAAAATAAATATAAAACTTTACTTTGCGTTAAATTTGAAACGTAATCACGCAAAATTGATTGCGTATACTATATTTTGCTTGTTGCAGACTCAAATTGAGTTTTAATTAATCTTACCTATTGGAAGAATAAAAAATATTGTAAAATCAGCTTTGACCGGTATTACCCCTACCCTGGAATAATGGCAGTCAGTAATGTCATTTACTACTTAATGGTTGTAAAATAAGAAATATGAGGATTTTCAATGACATAAGCGCGTTTAATTGAAATCTATATGTTTATTTTATTACATAATTATTCCGCTTTTTAGATATTACAAAAAAGAATTGAAAGTATAGACATAATATGAAGTCAATGATTTAAAAAAAATATCTTTGCATGGTAAAAAAGGGATTTCAAATGTAAGGGCAATGCCAATATGTTTATTCAAGTTTATGAGCTTTTAAAAGCAGAAGTTAATTTTACTTTCCAGAGCACATGTCACATAAATACCCCTCAGAAGGCGCCGCCATTATCCAGAGTGTGGTAAACACCATTACCCCAACCACATGTTTTCATTCAACGGCTAAAAAAACACAACACCAATGCTTAAACGTTAATAAAACACTACTTGATACAACAATATGGCTTACCTTGTTCTTATAAGATCAGTCTTGTTGCAAGAAAGATAAACAGTAAGAGCTGACAGGGGTTTAAACTATTCTCTTTCTTATAAGGCAAAACGTCAAAATGGTACTTCTTATACACAGCGGGCAAACGACGACTGACAAGATGGCCAGCGCTTCAGTAGTACATCTATAAACTTCCGTGAAAGGGCAGCACCAATCAGTTTGAAATCTGAGTTATTCACTTTACGAGAAATCATAGTGGCCGCCATTACCCCAGTCTCCCCGTACATAGCACGCCCCCGGCGCGTGGGGAGGGGGGGGAGGGGGGGGCAAGAGGTGTGACAGAGCACGTTCTGAAAAAATAACAGTATGTTAAAATTATTTTTAAAAATTCTTATGGATGAGGGGGGCACATATAATTAACAGCACAGAATCCTTCAATAGCTTCTACGCAAATGCAACATACCGCTCACGGTCCGACTGTTTTCAATTGAACAGAACATGACACACAAGTAAAGCATGCTAATACTCATTCGATCAAACACACACACACACACCAACAGCAGATTATGTTCAGGAAGTTATGAACTACGCATGCGTCGATTGTTTTAGCCGATTTAGTCAATTGTTTGTAGTTTAGCGTCGGAATTTTATTTCTACCACTCAGTACTCTGCGAGTATATTCATATTCTACACGGTTTGTCTTGATCTACATGAGCATTCTGCATACTCTAGGATCAAACAGAAGATATTTGTAATGTTTTCGGAAGTTGCTTTTGGAAGCGTCTTTTGGTTTTTAATACAAGCAAAAATTAGTCTGATCCGTGAATGAACACCTAAGCACAATAGAGGCAGTGAGAACCAAAGGATGTCAGAACCAAAATTAAATTTTGGAGACAACCAGTACCAATGGTAGGATAACCTCTCCTTTGTTTAGGTGCCATTGATAGTAGTGGTAGTAGTAGCCCTGATAGGTGCTGCTTTTACAGCATGATTTAGGAAACTTTGTTAATGAAAGCCTTCCTACGATTTGAACTTATAAACTCATTATATTCAAAAAAAAAAAAAAAAAAATTCTGGGAAAGGGGGTGGGAAGGGGGAGGATTAAACTAAAAAAGTACACCGACACCAATGAGCCGACTCACGAACAAGCAGTAGACAAGAGTAAAATTTTCTTATCGCTTTTTTATAGTAGTTGTGTATAGGAGTTAGGTTTGGATAGTGTTTTATAGAAAAGTTTCTACAGCTAATTCACCAAAGAGAAAACTTTTGAAGCCTTATTTTTTAGAGCAAATAAAGAGCTTTTCATTCACTGGTTGAACTACCCTACATGTACGAACGACACCGTTTATTCTCTATTGACGCTTTCTGTTTATGAAACTCATGCGATTTCTTAATAAATTCATTTTAAATGAAAAAAAAAAAAAAAAAAAAAACCGCCTTCAAAAAATACCCAGGCACTAAAAAGCAAAAAATGAGTGTGATTGCACTTACATTCTATTTCCTACCCAAACATAGAATTGAAATTTATTTTACAATTCCAGTACAAAAATCAACTAAACTAAACACCGAATTATAAAATAAACACTGATTTAAATTACTATACGATGAATTATTTTAAATACCTAACTAATTATATACGATCTCTTAATTTTTAATAACTTTTTGATATCGGGGCCTCCTATAAACAACTACATAACGTAACTGACAACCCACCGAATCCTAAATTAAACACTAATTTAACTATACGCGAAATTAGTCTTTAAAACTAAACCTACTCAGTTACGTTAGGTAGTAGTTTATAGGAGGCCCCGACTTCAAAAGGTTATTAAAAATTAAGAGATCGTATATAATTAGTTAGGTATTTAAAATAATTCATCGTATAGTAACTTAAATCAGTGTTTATTTTATAATTCGGCGTTTAGTTTAGTTGATTTTTGTACTGGAATTTTAAAATAAATTTCAATTCTATGTTTGGGTAGGAAAAAGAATGTAAGTGTAATCACACTTATTTTTTGCTTTTTAGTTCCTGGGTATTTTTTGAAGGCTTTTTTTTTTTTAATTTAAAATGAATTTATTTTTTGCTTTTTAGTGGTGTAAATAACACGGCGAACGTCTCGGAGACTTCCGACGACTGTGAAGAAAGGCTTTTTGAAATGCGTAACTATGTACAAAAAAAAAATTGTCTTCATCATTTGTTCAACTTTATCAAAGTTAGCTTTCCGAAAGCAAATGCACGAGTCACTTAAAAAAAAAACGAAATTGCTTTAAATTTAAATTTATAAAATTGTAAATTTTAGAGTTGTAATATTGTAAATTGTAATTTATTTTTCGCAATTAGTGTTACATGTATGTAACTCGTGATAAAATTCGCATGTTTCTTCACATGGCCCCACTATAGATGAAGATTAAAAATTCCATTAGAATGAATTTTATGTTTGCTTCAGAGAATCCTTAATTCAAAATTTTCATTATCATTACTCTTAATAATATATATTTTCAGTACTTTCTTTAACTATAGGTAAAGAAAGTATAAACCTTTGTTTTATGGCCTTTGTTTATCAATGGGTTTTATATTTAATCGTTTGTGAGGGAAATTGTATGAAATTTATTGCTTTACCCTTAACTTTTCCCTTAAGAACAAATAGGGTAAATCAAAGATTTGGAACCTAAGTTAGGTCACCCATAAACAAAACCAACACTAAACAAAAAAAAAAAAAAAAAGCATAAAAACCGGTAAGTGAGACGATATACAAAGTTAATAAAGTACAAATCGATTTAAATGTGAGTATGATGTTTGAAGAGTTCCTTCAATTTCATCAAACCTGAACTTGATTAACATTAGACCGCCGAGGAACTATGCTGTTTCAAACAAAAAAAGACTTTTCCTTATCGGTACAGGCAGGAGCGTGCACAGAAATTTTGGAGCCCATCACAAATGACTTTTCCGGGCCCCTCTCCATATTGTTTACCCCTATATTTCACCGTTAGTTACAAAAATATTGGGCCCCCTCCAGGCTCGGGCCCGGGCCAACAAGTGTCCCTCCCTCCTCCGTGTGCACGCCCCTGGGTACAGGTGTCTTCGAGTATTTATGGAACATTGTACAAAGGAAAAACAAATCCGACGAGTTCAGAACCTCCTCTTTTTTTTTTTTTTTTTTGAAGCCTGCTAATTAATATAACCCTAATTTCAAATTGAACTGGCGGCATTGTGAAATAGTAAATCTAGAATATTGGTCAAACTTCAGAGATCATACACAGTTATAATGTAAATTATTAAAGAATATAAATTCAATTGTGGGGGCGGGGTGTTCTGTATTCAATTCCCCCTCAATTGAACACTAAATACATTTAAAAATTGAAATATTAAATAAACTTTATATTTTAGTGCTTAAATAAAGTTATTCATTAGTAAATAAAATAATAAGGTAATTGATTCAACCATTAAAGTTGCAAAATATATTTAATTTACTGCTTTGCTACGCAGTAATAAATACATTAGTAACACCTATAATAAAAATTAAAATGCGGCGCAGCGTTGAGAAAATTAATCATCCATGTGCCGCGAGAGTTAAATATCGTTCAATCTTAAGCCAACATCTTTGGTGTGAAAATACACCGATCACAGCAACACCACGTGACCATGACGTATGAAATTTAAAGTTTCTTGGATTTCTCTGAGACCCCTTATCAGATCCAGACCAAATTACATTGGGACCATCTGAGAAGTATACCCTTCCAAACAAAAAAAAAAATTATTTTCAAATCGGTCCAGTAGTGTTGGAATAATTCGAAAACACACATAAAAAGCCGCAATACGAAATCATAACCTCCTTTTTTCAAGTCGGTTAAAAAGGATGAATGATAAAAAAGATGAAATGAGAAATTGAAAACGCAATCAATGAACCTTTGCAAAACTTCATAGTCAGGGGCAGAATGGCCCGCTGGCCGGTTCGCGCTCTCACCCTCGCGCCTATGCGCTATCCAGAGATGGGCAGATTCGTATTCGTAAATCCGAATCCGATTCACAGTACCTTAACGTGTCAATCCGAATACGAATACATTCGTATTCACAAGTGTGAATTAGAATAGATTCATATTTGCAAGTGTGAATCCGAATACGAAATTTGGATTCATATCTATGAATCCGAATCCGAATCTATTCAGATTCAGACCTATGAATCCAAATCATTTCTGATTCACATCTGTGAATACGAATCCATTTGGATTCACACTTGGATTCACTGAAAAATTCAATTCAAAAGCTCAATATAAATAAAGAAATGTGTGTCTGTACCTCGCTACAGGTCGAGTTTTGGGTGCTAGTGAATTTCTGAAGAAAAATGACGATATTGTTATGGGTCCAAAAATTTTAAAAGTGGAATTCTACCAAAGTAATGTAAATTGAAACTTTGATTTGTTTACATAATTTTACCACAGATATGTATGTAAAAGCTAAGAACGAACAGTAACACAATCATAGGTTTAAAAAACATTTAATGACCGTTCTAAAAAAATAGTGAAAAGACCCGCGGATAGTTCGAATTGCGGATAAAACGACCGCCGATAATCGGGAGTTTACTGTATTTGTCATAAAATTGCTAATTAAATGGAATTCATTATAAAGCAGCCTAATTATTGATAACTCTTAATTATTATTTGTTATTGTAAAATACCAATACACTCCTATTTGTGATTCTGAGTATTTTCTAAAAAAATAAATCACCTCAGAATTTATGCATGAGTTACACGATTCATTTATTTTCTTATTAGGAAAAGAATAAGTAATGTGTTTTACCAACAATTGTGTCAATAATTCACATAAATTTACACCGAAAATGTTTTAAATTTTTTAGTTAATTATAAATCAGACTTTGTTTTCACTATGTGTTGACATTAGAATCACACAGAGCTAGAACATTTAGACGCTCTTGACTAGTACTGCCGTGCTAAGCACAAAAGTCGTATCTGCAGCCGAGCATTTACGAACATTTGATTAAAGTTTCACTTTTCCAGGACTTTTTAAAAAATATTTCTCATCCACAAATAATCCCAAAGCATTGTACGTAGGTAAAATAAGTTGCGAACCACGTCGTGACAATAACTCAGTTTTGATAAAATGTACAGATATGACTTTTGTGCTTATCACGACAGAGTACTGCTTCTTAAACTGGTCCTTACTCGTTAAATTTTAAAATTGTCCTTTAAATTGCCGTCATAAGTACTGAGAGAGTATAGCTAGCATGAAAAGCATAAAATTTGAAACGGACGTAAAAATCGTATTTTTAGGCAATATTTTGTAATGTTGTAGGGAAGGGAGTTTGGGATGCCCTCCCGAAACTTTTTTAATATTGAAGTCACTATTAAACTGTCGTGATGTTCGGGAGTTAACAGCTTCATCCGGTATTTTTCTCAAAACTTAAGTTTTTAAAACGCATTTTAAGGTTACTTTTGAAGCCATGAGGTGAGAAGTGCTGAGTAATAATGCTCAGATTAGTATACGAAAGGAAAAAGGAATATATTTTTAAGTTTGAAAAGGCATTATTTTTATCTATTTTTTAAGTTAAAAACTTGAAATGTGTGAAAAGATAACATTCAAGTCTCACGGAATTCCTGAGAGAGCTCCATGGAACCCTAGTGTTCCACGGAACACAATTTAAGAAACGCTGTGTTACAGAATAAGTTAATAGTTGTCTTGTGAGGCTATGTGAGTTGAACTTTGATGTATCAGTTTTATGGGTTATTTTTATAAGTTTGAAAATTTCAAAAAAATATGCAATTTTTAAGTATGGACATAACTTTGGTTACCTACCCTAACTGAGCAGCATTAGTTCGAATTCGTTTCACAATTCATCTCGACTATGTAGCTGTGTTTCTTTTGGAGAAATTCATTTACACCCAACTAATTCAGTTAAACTTATTTATTCATAAATTTGAGAAATTGCAAATATGTTCCACACTTGGGACACTGCTTCAAGTTAAGGCATTAAACCATAGTGTCTATAAAGAATATTGAGGGAAAAACTGTATAATTGTATTAATAAAAGCGTATGGATACAAAATTTTATAAATTCAGTGATACTTTGATACACCATCACAAGACAGAACAGTTTTCATTGGCAAAAAAAAAATTAAACTATTCATGAACAAAAGACGTTTCGTCAAAACAATACATTTGTAACTTCTACAAATGAAAAAGAGTCTCTAAGTATAGATCAGGCTAATTCATTTGAAGTGAATTTAACGTTACTATGAAGAAATGAGAAGGAATGTGAAATGATGTGAAATAAGGAACATTTAAAGCTAAAAATAAGCTGTGCTAATAATTATTTGGGTTTATCAATTGCTTTTATGTTTCCAAGAGGGGAAAGCAGAAATATTAAATTCAAAAGAATTAAGAAGGCAGGTTAGACCTTCAATGTTTTCAGAGGCAAGTGTACATTCTGATCATCGTTAAAAGTTTACAAGATCATATTATTTCTATCTAATGATATTTTTTTCCTTTATTGGGTTGTAAAATAAACTACTTTTTTTTTAAATGACAGTCGGTGTCCCAAACTATTATCTTTTGCTGAATACATGAAAGAAAGATCAAAATAAAAAGTGTCCCAAGTTAGGGAGGGAAGTCCCTAATTTGGGACAATGAAAATTTTTTTGTTTTATTTTTAAAGGCACAAATCTACACACTTATACCTTGTCTTGAAGGGACGTCGTAAGGCACATCCTGAAAATAGAAATACTTCGTTCGAATGGAAAACGTATGATTAATATGCTACTGAAGGTAAAAGTTCAAAACTCCTAAGTTTGGGCACTTGACTATACAAAAAATTAACTGAAATTTTAAGCGTTTATGACCATAAAATCATGATTTTAAACTTTTTATGGACTTCTAAAACCTGGGTCCAGTCGTATTCGACTTGGGGCTCCAAATAGTAGGAAGTTCATTTTCGGGTCAATTACTTAGTTTGACGCCAATAAATATACATCCAAAAATTCGCTAACACCAAAACTCGAACTGTAGCGAAGTACAAACAAACATTTATTTATTTATATTGGCCTTTTAAATTGAATTTTTCAGTGAATCCAAGTGTGAATCAGAAATGATTTGGATTCATAAATCTGAATCCGAATAGATTCGGATTCATAGGTATGAATCCGACTTTCGTATTCGGATTAACACTTGCAAATGTGAATCTATTCGAATTCACACTTGTGAATACGAATGTATTCGTATTCGGATTGACACGTTAAGGTGCTGAATTCGGATTCGGATTTACGAATACGAATCTGCCCATCTGGCGCTATCGTTTTATTTCTAGTGGCCTCGAACCTGTGCACCTTTTCTTTTCTTTTTTTTTTTTAAGTGTGTCCTTTTTTTTTCTTTTTTGCATAACCGGTTTTCGTTTGCATCTCCGTTTTCTTTCTTTTTTTCTGGGGAGGGGAATCAAGGTTGGCGCCCTCTTTGGGGACCCAGTCCGCACCTGCTCATAGTTGCGACTTGCATTTATGAAATATAATCCGTTCTTTGCTCCAAACCGATACACGTCCTTTAGCACAGTGGTTACGACTTCGGGATTCCCATTAAGCTCTAATTGGTGAAGTGGAAAACAATGACATGGTACTACGACGAAAGCCTTAGGAATCACCATGTATCAAAATGACATTGTTTCTCACTGCAACATTCTGCTTGCACCAATCATACTTGTACTTCTCTACCGGACGATGCAACCATGCGCCCTAATGGGAGGTCACGAGAGGTCATTACGACCTAACAAAAATTCCTTATTCGGCACAAATGTCTCTGACGATTTGGCCAATTGGAAGACTCTAGAGCAAAATTGCGTTTTTTCAGGGTCTATAATAGTTTTCTCAATAGATGTAGGTTTTTGGGCATAATTGTATTTCATCATTCGGTAAAATTTGAAGTTTCACATTCAGCAAATTGAGAATTTTCCCCCTCCTAAAATTTTAAGTTTGGGGCGCCCCTGCACGAGACTTACTTATCCTTTCCACTGTTTACGAATGTTTTGCACTGGTACCCTAAGGCTCTTATATTGCTTTCAACATGCTCTATGATTTGGGAATGGGAGGGGAGGGGGAGTTATGTGGCGTGCGTTCACGAAGTACTTCAGTTCGTCCTTGACTTCTTGTTGATAAATGTCTTTTGAAAAAGTAGTGAAGATCCAGAATGACTTCTATGGTGTCTCCTGCATCAAATCCACTGCAAAGACATCGGTTCTCTTAGCAACATCTCGCATCTCTACGCCATATCGTCATTCTAATAAATTTGTGCTCATGCGAACGATAAAGAAGTGTATGTTTGAAGGTCATTATTGCAGTCTAAATATATTTTCAACCGATATGTGCAATTATATGTTTCATAATTTCTTTGCCTGAAAAAAATCCTATTTATCAGGTTCCCATGGTATCTGGCAGAAGCTTGATGCACACAGGAGGAACTCTTGACAAATTAGAATCTATTCCTGGTTATCGTGTTTATTTAAGCAGCGAAGAAATCTATAAGCAGATTGAATCGGTGGGGTGTTGCATTGTAGGCCAGACTGATGGTTGTTGTCCTGCTGATAAAGTTCTTTATCAATGTCGAGAAATATGCGCTACTGTTGATTGCCCTGCTCTTATCATTGGTAAGCAAATCACTTTAATACACCTTAAAATATACGTTATTGATAAGGAAGAAAGCCTACAAGGTATTTTTGAATTAAACCAAAAACTCAAAATAATTTACATAATAAAATATAGCAAGCAACACCTAGTCTGGTAGAAAATTCACTTCTCGTACATAAAGCAATTTTGATTTTGATGCTTATTGTCACAACAGCCGATCTATTGTCCCTTTAAAGCAAAACTTGAACGTTTCAAGTTTGTAAAAGCGCCTTCCAAGTTTGCATCTCGTCTAGCGTAAATCTTTCTCGGTACAGTAAAACCTGTAAAGTTAACCACCCTTGTAAGTTGACCACCTGTCTAAGTTGACCACTATTTTCAGGCACAGATCTAGATCACAGAGTTAGATCTATATCATATAATTCAACCTCTAAAAGTTGGCCACCTGTTTAAGTTGACCTCTAAAATAGTGCACCGCAAGTGGTCAACTTACACAGGTTTCACCGTACTGGATTTTAATTTTTCCACCAATTCATTTATTACACATATCTAAGTAGCATTTTATCATTGCTCACTTAATTTTAGTAAGAACTCTGGTACCGCATGAGAAATAGATGAACGCTGTGCTCAATTCAGAAACTTATAAATTTGCATTTCTGTCCAGATATAAGGGCTATCTATGCAACGAATTCTTTTTAAAAGTTCATGTCATTATTGGATTTTGAGTAATTCAACTTATATTCAATATATTTTTCCATTGTATGTTTTTCCCAGCTTCTATTTTGTCGAAAAAGCTGAGCGAAGGACTGGATACATTGATTCTGGACGTAAAGTTTGGAAGAGGATCCGTGTTTGGATCGAAGGACGAAGCGTTGGAAACGGCAAGAAGCCTTGTAAGTTAACATGCCCATTAAAATTCCCTCACACATCTTGTGGATGTTAGGACACATCATTGAAAAAAGAATCCCTTCTTTCAGGTTCAAACTTCAAGAAGTGTGAAGGCTTCAGCTCTTTTGACGTCGATGGAAAGTCCACTTGGGAAAACCATCGGAAACTCCTTGGAAGTTTTAGAAGCCGTTGAGTGCCTACGAGGCGAATCTGTTTCTGATGTTTTAGAGCTTACAAAGGCCTTAGGTTAGAAACCTCGTGCTTAGATATGTGTAGATATGTTCTGCTCTAAATTTTGCTTTGAAATTGGGTACGAAATTTAAAAAAAAGATATAACCGCTGAGATAGAGACAGGGGGGAGGGGGTAGACATACATTTGAAGTTATATTTAAATTCAAAACCTTTTCATGAGTTTTTTTTTTTTGTTCATGTGAGGATGCATTTTTAACCCGCCAAGGAAATTTTGCACGCGATGTACAATACCATGATATTAATTTCTAACTATTTGAAAAGAATGAAAAAGAAACATTAAACTGTAGTTTATTATTGAGCTGCTTGAATTAATCTTATTTTTGAACTTCATTGGTGTTACTTTAGCTATAATGACTATAAAACAAATATTCTTGCCAGGAAATAATACAATAGTGTAAAAATGAAAAAAATCTAAATCAAGAGTAATCGAAAGAGCATTGTAAAACATGTTTCGGAAACATAAATTATTTGCCCCCGTGTCCTCGTTATCGAAATAAGAGGTCATTAAATTCTGTCGACATTTTAGGAAAAGTTGGCGAATTTTGGTCAGTAATGGAAGATATCTTTCACATGGTTTGTAGATGGTTACAGACGGTGAAATTGCATGATCATTTTTTTGCCAAGCCTGGCACTTTTCTTAAAAATTCGGCAGACTTCAAGACCTTATATTTCGGTAACGCGTGGTGGAGCGCAAATAATTCTTGCGTCAAAAGTATGTCTCAAGATAACCTTTCGTTTGCTACCTATTTAAACTTTTTTTATTATTACACTATTCGTGTGGCTTTCTAGTTAGTACTAAGTAAGCGCCTATTGTATAGGGATTGGGAATGTTGAAAAAATCGTGAATAACCCGGATTCAAATCTCAATGGCGAGATTCTCTACGCTAGTTTTAACTACATTTCATTTGAGTCACTGCAAAAATTTTAGTGTATCTCAACACCAAAAATGGCGGCAACTACTTCACACCAAGTGTAGTGTAGTGAAACATCACAAAAAATTCTCGGTGTTATCAAACACCAGGAAGAATTTTTGGTGTTTGATGACACCAATAATTATCTGTGGTGTTTGACTACACGACACTTGGTGTAAAGTAGTTGCCACCATTTTTGGTGTTGAGATACAATAAAAGTTTTCACAGTGAAATATATCATACAAGTTTTAATTTCCCAGTAGATTATTAACAACAAATATATATATATATATATATATATATATATATATATATATATATATATATATATATATATATATATATATACAGGGGTGATTGTGTTCCGGTATTTTACCGAATTTGCGGCATTTTCGGACGTATTTCCGGTATTTTTATGTCCGAAAATACCGGAATTATGATTTTTGGTATACTTTTATCTCCCTACCTTAGCAATTTTTTTAAATTATATAATACTCATCAAATATACCTGCAAGAGCCTTAAGATGGACAAATGTCAAGATAATTTGTATAACACCAGCTAAAAAGTAACTTTGTAACCCATAAAAAATTTCATCAAATGTACACACAATATTTTGACTCAGAACTATTTAATACTATGGCAAAGGTGCACTTAAGTAATTGGGGCCAAAGATTACCCCCCCCTCCCCCCCTGTTCTCGCTTTGAAACTTTCAGGTATTTTTTGATGAACTCACAATCACCCCTGTATATATAACAATTTTGTACATGAGGATTCAACTTTTTATTTTTAATACGAGGAATATACATTTATGCCTATAAATTGTTCAAAAAAGTAACTTTTAAAGTACTAACTTTTAAGAAACTAGAATTATCTGTATATTAGAAAAATGAAATTAACGCTTTTCAAAAAACAACATAAAAATAGTTTAAGATTTCCATCAAATTTATTCCAGAAGATTTTTTAATCTGTCTTAAAAGTCTGGTATATATAAACACAAATTACATATAAAAACAGTAGAATATAAAAATTTCAAAAAATCACGATACAATAACGATAAAGTTTCTCGCTCCCCAAAAAATTTTTATATTACAAAAAACGAGCTGATTTGTGCATCACATGACTTCCTTTTACTCCAATTTAATGTTATTTTCTCATTATTGGCAGTTTTAATGTGATTCAATAGTGTACTCACTGAATATCACCAACAGTGGCCAAATTTAAACCAGATTTTAAAAAATAATAATAAAAAAATGAAAGTTAATTTGAATTTTGACATCTTGAATTCAAATTATGTTTTTCGCAATCAAGAGTGTGTGTATGTAGGCGTGTGTGTTTGTGTGTGTGGGGGTATGTGTTTGTGTGTTGGGGTATGTGTGTGTAGGCATGTGTGTTTGTGTCTGTGTGCTGGCATAAGTGTGTGGGTAGTTGTGTGTATGAATGTGTGTGGGGGGTATGTGTGTGTAGGCATATGTGTTTGTGTCTGTGTGCAGGCATGAATGCGTTGGTAGTTGTGTGTATGTGTTTGTGTATGTGTATGTGTGTGTATGTGTTTGTATGTGTGTAGTTGTGTGTGTGTATGCGCGTGTGTGTAGGACATGGATGCAACCTGAAGACGACTTTCGCTATAGGAGCAACATCGTGAGGAGCCGGTCGACGATGATGGTGCGGAGGGTGGCGATGGGAAAATAAAATGATAGGAATTCAAAACAGTCAAGTGAGAACAATAAGCAATCGTGATTGATCAATAATAAAAAAAAATTAAAAAAAAATCGCCAAATTTATCGCCAAGTTGTTGACAAATCTTGGCGACCAAAAGACTGGCGATATATCGCCAAGTGTCCGCCAAATTATAACACCACTTGAGTTTGCATCGAAATTAACAATGATTTCCTCCGAAAAAGGGGCAAAAGACCCCCTTTGGAGCATCCGAATGCAACCGAAAAGGGAGGTGCGCAACTAGATCCCACTAGGAGTCTATGTACCAAATTTCAACTTTCTAGAACATTCCATTCTTGAGTTATACGAAATTCATACACACGTACGCACATACAAACATCACGAAAAAACCTCGTTTTTTTCTCGGGAATTGTCAAAATGGTTATTTCGCGTGTCTATACGTTCTTAGGCACTTATCTACGAGCGGTCGATTTGAAAAAAAAAAACCTCAACATTCATTCGGGGGTGAGCAAAATGGAAATTAAGGCCGATTTTTGTGTGAAATTTTTTTCGCGAATACAATACTTCCTTTTTTGTAAAAGGAAGTAAAAAATGTTTACTAGGCCTTACCGTTTCCCCGGAAGCGCGCCACACACACGAACATGTTATTTTATTATGAATTCATATACGGTAAACCCAGTCGTAAAGCAGCCATGTTGAAAATGGCTACTATACAGTTGTAACGATCATTCATAAAAGAATATATTTATTAGTTAATCTTTCGGATGGACTTAAGACTTTTCCAACAGTGGTGTAAAGTAGCCTTGGTTTACGGTTATTAACATTTCATTACAAATAAAATTTAACATACCTTTTGAAAACTTCAATCCCGTGCACACGACGATTATTTGCTGACAACGTTGCAACGTGCTTGAGCCTGATTAATGTTTTGTTGCCACCGGCAGATTTCTAAGCTTACGCCAAAGTTAATGTTAACGTAGCTGAAAATATTCCTCAAATGTTGTTTGCGCATGTGACAGTGTAAAAATTCGCCAATATCGGTGTTGGGCTTCTATTACACCACTTTTAGTGTATGTGCAAGCAAGATATGGTGTTGACTTGAAATAAAGCGTTGATTTGCGCAATTTTTGGAGTTGCTTAACACCAAACTCGAAGAATTATTACACCTCAGTTTTTTGCAGTGTTGAGAAACGTTATGGTGTCGCTTAAACTGGCACTTCCGTAGCATGCTGAAATTATTCTCTGAATCGTGGCAAAAGAAACATAACTTAAAAAAAAAAAAAAAAATAATAAATGATTCTTTTTTTTTTTTTGAAGTCCTCTAAAACACAGATTTGGTAATTAGTCCCTTCGTCAAACAGTTTATTCGATTGCTGCTTAAAATAAAATCCTTCACATGTTCGTATTCGAAGCATTCAAGTTGTCGGCATTTTCGTCCCTTCAATGTTTTAAGTTGGTAGGCATCAAAGATAGTGCCACATGATAAGAAATTCTTTTATTTTAATTATAGTAAGAATAAGTAGGTGAAGCAGTCAAAGTCATGGAATTCAAGTTACGTGTAAATGTGAGTAGTTAAATAAGATAGAGTCTTTTTTAACTTCTAGTCTTATTTAACTAATTAAAGTCGTCTAAGACTTTTCTCCACATCACCCCACCGCTGGATTAGATTTCGTTTTAGTATAATCAGATATAGTAATAAGATACTTTTCTCCACATCACCCCACCTATGGATTAGATTTCGTTTTAGTATAACCAGTGGCGTACCTAGCATGGGGGACACCCGGGGCGGTAATTTCGGGTGTCACCCCCCCCCCCTCCCCAATGCAAAGAAAATATAATAAAATTTTATGTTGACATGGAAGCATGAAATTCTTGCAATTTGCAGAAACAACAAAATTTGTGTCATGACGAAATTTTGAGTGGGCTAATGTACAAAAGACAAATAAAAGTGGGGGTTCCGTGGATTTTTCAGTCGGAAATTTTTCAAATTTGTAGTCTTAAAAATGCATTTTAGCTTCATATTTTTCAAAAACTTGCAATTGCACTTTGGGTGTCCGCCCCACTTCCCCCCTGTAGCGACGCCACTGGTGTAACTCAAAATAGGTCGAGCTGCTTTGCCAAAGCGCGCGGCATAGGAATACCATATACAACTGTACTAAAATAGAGAAAACCAAGAATGTTTTCATCAAAGGTTAGAATTTCTTATTCCAATGCCGAAAGAACTGCTCACCGAATAAATGAAATAATAAGCTTTTTTTACACGCATTCTTTTTGAACAGGAAGCATGGATTTATGGTAAAATTCTTAAAAATAGATTTTATTTTGAACTGCGGTGTTAAAGAGGTTGGGAACGGATTACAAATTAGATACGTCATTGAGACGGTTGGAATGTGTCAGTTTAGTGATCTAATCACCGATCTATTTGAAAATCAACTGGATGTTTCGAGTTTTCGGATTGAGTTAGAAATATCACTTATTTGGTGTTTACCAGTTTTTAACATTTTTATTTTCCAGTGATAAATATAAATAACATATTCAGTGAAGAAAATCATCGTTTGATTGATTGTTCCTTTCCCTAGCTTTATGTGAAAGTTTTTTGATTTTTTTTCTAGAAACGTTAACATCTTTACTTTACCAAGAATGAAAAAAAAAAAAAAAAAAAAAAAATAGTGCCTTAACTCATTCAACCAGGAACTTTACAGAACTTTGTACTTCTTCGACTAGGATATCCCACACCTAGAAAAACAGTGGCACGACAACAGAGAAGAAGTCAAACCTAAAAAAGTTTAAACTCCGAATGTTTGTTGATGTTCGCGATGCCATGATTTTCGAATCAAAAAACACTTGCTTTCGTGATATGAGTACAAGTGAACCGAACTATTCATGGCTATCGAATTAGTGACTTCATCTTAACCCATTGCTTTTACAAAATTAATTTTTCTTCTGTGTCATAAAATTTTCTCTTTTTCAGTTGTGACAGCATTCTTTCAAGCATGCTATATGTTACAACGCGTTTCTGTATTTTTTTTCCAAGTTTTTAGGCAACGTGTACTTTTCTTCGAACTTGTAGGCCGTGGTCAAGGATGTGGGACCACGGCCAACAAGCTCGAAACGTAGCTATATTTTTACTGACGCCAGTCGTGAAAGCTTCAGTTCGTATATTGATTTTCGAGTACAAGGGCTGTCCTTCATGAATCAAAAGGATACAAAACACAATTTTAATTTTTCGCCCATTTACCTTCATATTATTTGCAAGTACAATGTTTCAACAGTAGAAAAAATATTATTACTAGCAACAGTCCGACTACTTTGCGATGTTGAGAACAAGTTGATTGCATCTGTCGGGGTAGAGTAAATAATTTCAAATTTATGTCTTGTAAATAAACCCATTTTTTGTATTTGTTGTATTCATGTTAAACACACTCGGCCCACCACAAGCACGGATATAACAAAAGTGGTGACGAGGATATAACAATTATTTATTTATTATTATTATTATATCTTTTTTTTTTTGTATTTATTTCGTAGGTAGCGAAGTTCTTCAAATTACTAAAGGTTTTGAAAAAGAACAAGCTTTAGCTGCAATATCTTCCGTTTTAAAGGACGGCACAGCGTTGAGCAAGTTTTACAACATGCTGATCCAACAAGACGTTTCGGTAGAAACTGCAAATGAACTATGCTATGGTGATGCTGCAGCAGTTTTACCGAAAGCACCTCATGAAACAAGTATAATATACGCAGGAGAAAATGGTAATTTTTTTAAAAACTAAACATTGCTTTAGATATTACCAGCTAAGAAAGTACTCAGTGTTTGTATATCGCAGTTTTTGCAAGAAATACTTAGTCTTGCAGGAAAAAATTCAAGACATTTTGTGGAAAAAGTTTGAATTTAGATGGGTCAAATTCAAAATGAAAAAAGGTTAAAAAACCAGCAAACAGCTGTTTCGGTACTCTAAAATACAAGTGCCATCATCAGTGCAATTAAAAACGAAGACAGGTTCAACCCGACTAAAACACAGTCGAGGCGAACATTGGAATGAGAGACGAGTTGTAAAAGAACTTGTCCTTTTACAACTCGTCTCTCATTCCAATGTTCGCCTCGACTGTGTTTTAGTCGGGTTGAACCTGTCTTCGTTTTTAATTGCACTGATGATGGCACTTGTATTTTAGAGTACCGAAACAGCTGTTTGCTGGTTTTTTAACCTTTTTTCATTTTGAATTTGTACTTTATATACGTTGTCATATTTTATTCACTATGCAGTACAAAGTTTTCGACTACTTTTTATGTATTTAGATGGGTCATCAAGAAATATATCGGTATAAAACAAAGCAGGAGAGAAAACGTTGGATCAGCGAAAGTTTCACCATAAGTTTTAGCGTATTTTCGTTGTATGTTATAATCAGATTGAGTTTCTTCAAGCATAGTTTTATATTTGATAATGTCCTTTATATTTCCTTTACATTCTTTTTTCTTTTGGATATTTGAAAATAACAGATTTTAATATTCTTTTCACCGCAGGTTACATTTCTGGAATAGATCCCCTAAATTTAGCTAATTTATGGAAAGAAGAACTTGATTTTAGTCAAAATAACCACGGGGTTGGTTTTACCTTGATGAAACAAGTAGGAGAAATGATTAGCCCAGGTAAGTTTGTATTTTACTATACTGTTATTAACTTTGTGCTTTCATAACAAAACTTTATAAGTCATTTACATACAAACCGTGGTCCTATTGTTTGAATTCTGACTTACGAGTATGTCTTTTTTTTTTTTGAAGTATACTTTTTAATTTTTTTTTCTTTTTTTAAAGAACTTGAAGCCCTATATACTTTTAATCGCCATGTTATTGCATGAATTACAATTTAATTTTATCTTACGAAAAGTTAACGAAAATTGGCTTTTAATTCTGATGTATGTAAGGAACTCGAATGTAAGGAACCATTTTGCATCATGATATGATGTATCAACTCACATTTTTTTTTTTTTTTTTGTCCTTGAAAACTAGTGATTTGTATGTGTGCGGGTGTGACAGTACGATCACGCCCGCAACATGTACAAATCGTTATTTTATAAATGCTAGAAACTTTTTAGAAAGTTTATACTTGCATGGCACATAATGGTTCGTTGTATTCGGACAAATGAAAATTAAACACCAAATTTCAAAATGTCGAGAATAAAGTGCAAATATATGCGTAAAAATGTCTCATTTGGGCAAATGAATTGAGCACTTTATCAATTTGTACAAAAGCACTATTGCTTAGAGTCTGGTGGGAAAAAGCAGTCAATGGTTTAAAGTAGTCATAAATCAAATAAAAAGCTATATATTGGAAACAAATGAAAAAATGAGGGTAATTTTTTTATTTTAGATGTTTACAACTAGGAACTATATTCTGAATTCAAAACTTTGTTACTGGCAGTATTTTATTTTGGGAAGAAATTCTTTTTGTGTGCATATGAAACATTTAAAAATCTAAACACCTCTTTTAACTTCTTTGAAAAACTTTATTTATTAAAATTTTAAGCAGATTGGTTGGGCAGGCATCTTCCTGGATGTCTCTAGAACACGCGTGTATAAACAGCTAAGTTGGATTCATTTTAAATATTTTTTTAGAACAACTTAAGTAAGATCAGGTAAAGTGGTCATATGTTAAGCTTAACGTACACTATATAACCAAAAGTATTGGGACACTTTCAAAAATTCATATTTTTACAGATTTCTCGAGTAATAAAAGACCAATTGCTCTGTAATTTTTTTCACAAAAAAAAAAAAAAAAAATTAGCTGTCATTTTTCAATAACAATTAAGTCTGCTATTCATTTAGGGGACCAGCAACAAATTGAGGAAACAAAAAAAAATTTTTTTTTCATCATTTTTCATTGTAAATAGCTGGGAATAAGCTATAAATTTCAGAAATAAGTAAAAAATCTATCAAAAATTTATTTTTATATTTTCGTGAAATTATCTCTTATACCCACGGAGATATAAGCATTTCTTTCTAAAATGCAAATTATTTATAAAGGTTGTCGGCTCATATCACGCAGAGTTTTCCGTCAAACGTTATTAAACTTTCAGAATATTTGACAGCATATTAGAGAAACATAATAATAAAATTTGAAGTCAAAATATTAAAAATTTAATTAAATATGAAGATTTAAAACAATTAATTTTTCACTGCGCATGCGCAGACAGCAAGTTATAACCTTAATAATCCAAAGCTTTCAATAAGTTTTCAATATTTTACAGAAAAAAAGAGGGGAAAGTTTACGCATTTTTACGATAATTTGAAATGTTTTTGGCCTATGGTAATAAATAAGGTATCAAATTGTTCAGAATTAAATTATGCATAACATATGTTTTTTCCAGAAAGTCAAAAATTTTGATCCTTAGACTCCTTAATGAAAGATAACGAAAATAAAAGCCGCCCAGAAAATATGAGATTCTACATCATCAGGAAAGCTTTTATTTTAGTCAATGGAACTGTTTTTGTGTAGAAATATTTTGTATTATTTGTATTATTTAGTATATTTGAGGCCAAAATAATTTATTTTTAGGAGACACTTGGATCAAAATGCATCATGCACGAGAGCAGTTGACGCAATCTCAAATGAAGATGCTGCAGAGTTGCATAACGCTGAGCTCAAAAGCACCAAATCAAAATTTAATAGAAAAAAGAATATATAGGACAGATAAATTGGAACTAATCACGGAAGAGTACGAGTAACTGAAAAATACTAAAAAATTTATTCGTTAAGTGTTAGTGAAATGTTTATCGAACTGAATAAAGTGTTTTTTATTTTAATCAGCATGCTGTTGGACTGACTTATTAATTCGTAATATTATATCATGACCACTTTATTCCGCAGTAAGTAGCTATGTAATACATAAAAGTAAACGAAAGGGGAGAAAATACCATTAAAAGTAATTTACTTATGATTACTTTGCAAATAATTAAGAAAAAAAACTATGAATGGGAAATAATGCAAGACAAGGTCAAAAAATTATTTGAAATAGTACTAAATTTCTTAAGGGAAGTGGTAGTCATGAGTAATCAATGGGTTAAAACAGAATGTATAGCAACCACACAAACAAAAACACAGACTAACACTGAAAGAATCAATTCAAAACACATATTTTGAAAACTTTATTGAATTTATTCCAAAAACAAATCTTTGAAAATATACCAGTATATATATATGTATATATATTTATGTATATATATGTAATTTGTGCTTTTGCTTAAGCATTATTGTCACATTGCTTTCCCCTGAACAATATTTTGGAAGAGAAGTGAAGTCATTAACATTACAAAGGCAACTGATAAATGGACATGCACAATATGCGGTCGAAACTTGTGTTTAGAGTAGCTCTGACTTTTCTGCCCTAAAAATTGTAACTGCAAATACTCTCTGAGAAAATTTTTGAAAATAAATGTTATCAAAAGAAAGAACTTGACCATGCTTGTAAAATTGCAGCACGTTAAGATATTACAAGAGAATATGAGTAAAACAATTAAATAAAAAAAATGTAAAGAGCGTATCACGTAATTTCAAACCTAATAGAAATTGCTTTCCTCTAAGAAATATTTTTATCTTGGGTAGTTTTATCAGTGTATGAAGGGTTCAAATTTATTTTAAAAAGAGAGTTAAAAAGTTATTTCTTGGAGGAAGAATTGACAACAGTAACTATACAATTCCAAAAATGAAACGAGTAGAAAATTTTGGGTTTCCACATTGCTGAGAAATGCTGGGCTCTAATACTTTGAGCTATGACCTTGGTAATGTTTATCTCTCTTTTGGGAGTTGCGTGAAAAAGCGACAAGTTATTGGCGCAGATTTAAGTTGAAACACTTTGTAAAGCTACTACGAACGTAGCCCAACTCAACGCAGCTCCAAGGACTCTTCCCTTACTCCAAAAAGGTGAATATTGTCAAGGTCATATCTCAACTCATGAGACTGTACTTGGTCGTTTGGAATAACTTGCACCCCCTTCAACTCTCCCCCCAAACCTGAAGCAGGATCAAAAAAGTATGTATTGATTTTTAACAATTATACATATTAATTATAAGGTTTGTAATGTCATGTGCCAGATGTTAGTTTTAAAAGATATGCATTTCTGAAAATGAAATTGTGCTTAAGGGTTCACGATCGTACAAGAGAACCACCGCAGTTTGAACATTTTTGTATCAACTTTAATGCTATTTCTTGTACTTTTCTTGAACCTCTTAACAGTTTCAAAAGTTCATAGCCATGAATGAATATTCTTTGAATATTTCCACACTCGTTATGGCAATGAGGGCAAATGAACTTTATATCAACACAATGTGTTGATGTAGTTCAGTACTGTTGCACGAAAGACGCAAAGGAAAGGCAAGCATCTGGTTAATAAAGCGAAAACGGATACATATGAGGCAGTGAGAAGCAAAGCCATGCAAGTGGACATTTTCAAGTTTTGAGTAAAACACGTATAAAGATTACGTCCTAGGTAGGCTTTCATTGATTTTTTTTTTCTAAATCAAGCTTTGCATTCTAAATCAATCATAATTTAGAGTACAGCAGCACCTGCCAGGGCTACTAGTACTATCTCTTGCCCCAAGACAGTGGAGGGATTCATCTGCCATTTGTACTGGTTAGCTCCAAATTTTTAATTTTGCCACTTGCATCCCTTTGCTTCTCACTACCTCATATGTAAGATTTCATGGATGTCGGTTTGCCGAATTCAAATTGGATATACATTGAAATGACTCAACACGTTCATTAAAATATCCTCGCTATGTTTTCTTTTCTTCTACTAGACTCATTCAGATAGAATCACCGGCTACGTTCGCCGACCTCGACCGGTAGCTACCGGTTGGTTGATCACATGACAGCTAATGACGTCAGCGCATGCTAAAGCATTGGAGCTGACGTCATTATTTGTCATGTGATCAACCGCCGGTAGCTACAGATCGATAAACGAACGCGAGCATCGAAACTGGCAGCTTACTAATTTTCCTTAGTGCTTGCTGATGGTCCGGATAGTTTGTCTAACAACTCCACGAGTGTCATCCGTATTCAAGTAGAATTACATTTTCAAATATAAGCATTTGTATCGTGCATTTGTTATTCATACTTAGTTTTTGATTTTATAAGTTTATTGATGTGTTAAATTTTGAAGTTTTCCATCTTTAAAGCACAAAAGATAAACTTTTTGTTCACAAGAAAAAATAGCGACACGTGAAAAACTTGTTATACCGGTATTGAAAAAAGATTAGAGTTTTTTTTTTTTTTCAATTTGGTTAGATGCTCATCAAGGACATAGTAAAAATAGCTTTATATTTTCAGATGAAACGACTTTAAATGTAAAAAATGGAAAGCTCGTTTAACGGTGGCATTGAAAACATGCTCCTTCTGAAGCATAATGAGAAAAATTTGCGAAAGGAATTGAATATTTAGAGATTTCTGGAAATAGAATATAAGGGGGGAGAGTACATTGAATGGAGGTAAAATTAAATTTGCGACTCGATACTTGCAGTAGTATGTGGCAAAGTTTAAACATCGGGTTTAAGTTTCAGATAAAGAGTTTTGGAATGCTATGATGAACATTTTCAAATTGCTGTAGTGGCCAAACTGCGGTCAATTTTGTATTTTTTTTTCTTTTTAACTTTGTATACGAATAAAAGATGTTATGGTTTCTCAACAAACTCGTGTATATCATTTTAAAGTAACTCAATAGGGGAAAAAATTCAAAGATTTACAATGCAGAGAAAGTTATACGTACTTTAACTAACAGTAATGGTTTGTAATGTAACTTTCCTGGTGTTCCTGTTTTCTGAACCAATCAAATGCTAGTAACTGCCAGCAGAATCTGACATGTTTACAGTAGAAAAAAGCATTAGATACAAAAACATTGAAAAACCTAGAAACAGAGGGATTAAGTGCCCAAATTAAAAATTTGGACTCTCATTGAATTGGTTGCTCTACAGTAGCATTTCTAAATTTGTTTGACAATTTTCGACATTTGAGAGTCGACTTTTTGCGTGGAGAGAACTCCTGTTTTTTTCTCTCAATACTATAGTCTAAATGCAATATTTTAGGAAGGTTTGTTTTTCTTTAAACATGTTTACACACCTTGTTTCGAACAAAATTTTAAAGTTTGAATTTTAATGATGTGAGTGATACCTACTTTTACTATGTCAGACAAATTCTCAATACCTGGCTTCATGGATGAAAATTGCATTATCAGATCAGCGCTAAGTCTGTTGAGATACTTATTTCTTGTCGACTCATACACTGAGAACAAATATTTAGTTGCAAATGGTAAAAATGCCCACACGAAATTACATATGAGAACATTCATCTTTTTCAATTACATCAGAATTTATCGAATGGCAACAATTTTAATTTCTGGCGCAAGGAAGAATCAAATGTCATTTGAATAAAAGAGACAATATATCGGTTTTTAACAAACTATTGATATTTTCTCAGCTGTTCATTAGAAAAATACTTATCAAACACTTCGCTCAAACCTTATTTTCAAGTGACTAAGTTGAAAATTTTGAAAAAAAAAAAAAAAAAAAAGAAAGAAAGAATACAAGTTTTGTGGAACCACGGGGTTCCGCGAAACACAATGTAAGAAATGCTGCTCTGCTTTGCAATTTAAAAAACCCCTTCAATGAGAGCCTGCCAAGAGTTTGAACTTTGCAAGCATTTTGCTCAAAACTTTAAAAAGTGCATCTACATGCCTTTGCTTCTCCCTGCCTTTATTACTGCCGATTAAACTTTTCAATTGTAAATATTTGATTTTTTTTTTTTTTTGCATTGAATCCAGCATTAAAGTATCTTTACAATGATGTATAAGAAGATGAACTTTATAAATTGTAATTGTTTAAAACCATACAAAGTTAAAAATTTTCCAAAAGTGTTCACAACTTAGGCCACCATTGTATATCTTTCTTCACCCTATTGCAGAAACAGGTTTCAAGTTGACGTTATTATATTATTATTATTTAAATAATTTATGGACATTAATCCACACGAACATAAATTACCAGCAAACGCTATACAAGCAAGCAAAATGTTATTCAGGAAGAAATTGCAGTTACTCTTAGCTTTTACTTATTGTCATACCCATCCATTCCGTGACATTAGCAATGATTTATGTTTATTGGAGAAAGATGAAAAACTTGTCCTATCAAAATTGTTTACAGACTTCTGATTATTAGATGCTTGAGTCAAGGCAATACTTGAATTGGTCATCAATGCTTGTGTTCCAGATTTGAAGAACGTTTGGGTTCTACAGGGATGCAAAAGATTGATCGATTTGTTCATTTGGCTGTTTTCAGTCACCGATTTAATAGCTTCATTTTGTTTTCCAAACAGTCGAAGTGTTATACTCTGAAAATACATAAAACATGAAATTGAAAATTTTCCATGAAAGGCATTGAGAAGATACATATTATCAAAAAAGAGTCAGCGTTTAAAGAAAATTCAAAGTTGAAAGTCTAAAAAGAGAGCTCAAATTTTTATATATCGTATTATATTTTGTAAAGTAACAGCTTATTTTCAGTTGTAACACCCTTCTTTCAGTGATTACGACTGCACAAATGAGTTATGATTTTAATTTAATAGTACTACTAAAAGTAGACATATAGCTACGATTTTTTTTTTCAAGCCATGGAAAAACTCCATTACATTTTTAGAGGAATAAAATTCATTTTGAAGGGGGAGATATGCGAAAACAATAGATTACAACAGTGATTAATTCCACAATAAATAAATAAATAAATAAACACTAACTTTCTACGGATGAAATAGAAAAAGGAAGGGAAAGAAAATCTGCGCAGAGTTAGTTTTTAACATTTAGGATGTTTGATATTTTGCACTTAATTACAAAAAATAATACATTCACATGGATAATTTTTTTTTAGCCATTTTTCATAATGTTCAATTTTTATTAAAAATACAAAGCGTAAAAATAGGCTTGACTAAAATTTTGAGGCGTGTTTCAATGCGTTTTATGCGTCAGTTTTCAATGTGTCAAATACACGTGCAGAGCAGTTAAAAAATTATTTAATTTAATGTGAAAATCATCAGTTTCATTGGGGCCTCCCGTGGTAGAAGCGTCGCTTCGTATACCAGATGCCGTGGGTGTTATTTCCTCTCTTTGTGTTGTAAATCTTTCTTGTGTTGACTTCTGTGCAAAATAAATGAAGTACAACCTCTCGAGGCAATAGCGCCCAATATTTCCATTAAGTTTATTTACCATGGACACGTCAACAGCATTTATTTCATCATATCCTGTTGTCAATATTAATAAACTTCTGGCGATAAAAGCAGAAAAAAAGAAGGAAATAATACAATATATTTGAAACAAATTAGATTACAAATCTATTTAACTTTAAAAGATTTCATTCAAAGTCATAGTAGGCTTCAAAGGGTTTAAGTGTAAAAAAGAAACAGGTAGTAGTGCTTCGAGATATGTGAACCTTGAACTGTACAAATCAGGCTTCGCATAGATAACAGAATTTTACACGTTCGATCATTTCCAACTATAGATCACTTTTTCATATTTTAAAATGCTTGAAAACATGAAACAAGTTTTAAGAAAAAGTACTGCTATAGCTTTTGATTTTTTTAAAGCAGTTGTTTTACCAAAAAAAAAAAAAAAAATTAAAATACTTTTTGGATGGTTTTAAAATTTTTAATAGAGCTTACAAAATAATTTCTACCAAATTTATTAAACTCCTTAATGGTAATTTAGGGTTTGAGTCAAATAAATAGCCTAATTTTTAAGTAATGCAAATACATGATTATGGGGGGAACAAAGGTTCGTTTTACTGATATAAATATGAAGACAAAATTTCTAAACTGAATTTGAGATCAAGTCTATTCACCATTTCGAATTTCTTAGGGTAAAAATGAAAACATTTAGCTTTTCAGTAAGAAATAACAACGTCAAAAAGCTCAAATTACAGATCACTGCAGACACGTATTACGGCGTTACAAGAAACGCCTTTTTCAATGCAAAATAAATGAGCTTATGGATGAAAAGACATCCAACAAAAGCCAAGATTCAGAGAAGCAAACAGCTTAAAAGAAAAAACTAGAGGATTAATCAAACACAAATGAGAAAGTTATAAAGCAATGAAGAACGAATAGGAATGTAAACATAGAGCAAGAGCTCTCTCACAAGTACGATAAAACTGGAAGAAAGAATTCAGTTGGATAAAGATAACCACAAAGCTAATACCGCAAAGCTAATCCTAAAAGAAAATGTCACTCACCGGATTATCCGCGAGTCAATCAAAAATCAGGAACCTGTATTTTCGCAAATACAAATGGCTTTTCTTTTTTTTTTTTTTTTTTTTTTTGCCGAAAAATTGTAAATTTAAACTTGGTTGTTTTTGTTTTATTTATTTACTTGAATTTTTGCTTATTTATTTATTTATTGCACTTTCCTCATCGTGCATACACTTGTTCTTCACTGATGTTAAATTCTGTTGTGGAGAAATAAAAAACATTTGTAATGCATTGTGCATGTCTATATTACAACTGTTTGTAGGAAGATTCATCGATACAACCAAGTTTTTGAGGAAGAACAATTTTCACCTTATCAATCCCTCATTTTTGCCTTCATGAGGTTTATCCGCGATTTTTATTATCCGCAGCACTATTGCTATCCGATTCCATGAATTATCGGGAGTTGACTGTATTTTAATAGGTGCTAAAGTGTTACAATATCTCAAATGATTTTTATAAGAATTTGTATACTGTTAAAAATAAATGCTTAACGTTTCACCAAAATTCTGTTTAACTAATAGATTTTCAAGAAGATGTACCATTTTTTTTAATTCCGAATGAAACGAATGCGATTGCTAAATCCTACATTCACCAAAATTTCGGTTCAACTCAGAGTACAAATAATGGCAAACATGTTGCATTTTAGGGAAAGAAATATCAATTTTTAAGTTTTCCTTTCCGTAACAAATAAGCAACATTCATCACGACTACGGTATCAAATTAAACATTGTTACCGTAGCAAAATTAGCTTAATGATTAGCATGCGCGGCTAGAAATCTGAACTCCCGAGTTCAAATCTGGCCATAAACTATTTTTCTGGAACTAAGTTTTACTGAGAAAAACTTTAACTTTACATTATGAAGTGTCAAACATTTCACTAATTATAAAGGCAATCGTAAAAGTCAAAGCATCCTTAAATTAGTGAAACTTAACACTAAAATTATAGTTGAAGCTAAATTTTTGCTACATTTAACCAGTTTCTTGAGGAACCATTGATTTTCATTTTTAGCAGTACAGGCATATAAAAGGCTACATTTAATACAATCAATCATAATGTAAAGGAAAAAGGATCTTACCATACACATAGCTATACCAAGTCCCAATAAAACTGCTACCCACCAATGCAGAAATATCCACTTTTTCACCGATGCCATGCTTTCATTAGATAAAAGAAGTTTGCGAAGTGTAGCCAAGGGGCCTGATGGATCAGCCTGAAAATTCTACAATTAATTAATACAATTCCTCTAACGAACATAAACTTCGGCTTGTAAATTATGCTTTAGAAAAGGGACTATATCGTCGCCTTAGAGCAACAGTAAGATATCTTAGTGTTATTTCTGGAATTAGATATCTTACTGTTGCTCTGAGGCTACTACTATAGAGAATATCGTCGCCTCAGAACAACAGTAAGATATTTTAGTGTTATTTCTGGAATTAGATATCTTACTGTTGCTCTGAGGCGACGATATTCTCTATAGTAGTCAAGCATTAATTTCCTTCAAACGGGCTTAATAGTATATTTTTAATGAACTAAATGTTTCCCTCGCTTTCCTTCAATGACTTATCCAACTTTTATGTTAAAGACAATGATATATCTTCTGGGTATTTTGAATATAAACCAAATTTTCAATTTTGTCTCTTAAAAAAAAGGGGTTCAGCAGTTGGAATAAAAGGAAATCAGATGATGCAATGTCGGGAGAGCATACTTCACCGATTATCAACGGAAAAAGGGTGTTTCTGAAGCTTGATTGTACATGGCCACATTGCTCAAGACAAACGCTAAAAAAAAAGTAATATATTGTGGTCTATTGTTTCACCCATCATGTTCACCCGACATTTCACCATCTGATTTCTCTTTATTCTAATCGCTATGTGATAAATAATGGTTGGTTTGACAAATTCTCTCTCCAGATATGTTACTCCAAAATCAATTCATTTTTATCCATCTGGGACAGTGAATTTGTACACTAGAAGCGAAACGGTTGTTAATAACGAGGGAAATTGCATCATTGATTGAAAACAAGGAGCTGTCATAATATTTTTTTAAAAATCAATACTTTTTTCTGATCCCCCTAATATTTAAACAGAAATACTGATATGCAAACAATTATTTTAGGTTCTAATTTTTCATCGATCAAAAACTGATTAATGCTTCAGACATTTGAATTATAATATACATAAGACATTAAATTCTTATTGTATGAATAAAAAATAGGAGCTCAGCGCTCTGAACTATTATAGAATCATCGTAAGATTAACCAAGCACATATTCCTGAAAGAAAACATTACAAAAACATCAAATGCACATGACACAGTATTTGTTGTACAGTCAAATCCCGTTTTAGCACAATCCATTGCAACAAAAGTCTCATTTTAGAGAAAACTTTCGTAATCCTCAACTCAATTACTTTTAAAACTCTCGAAAAGGTGATAAAAATAGCGCGTAAACATACCATTTCTTGCATAAAAACATTTTTTGTAATTTATTTGTGTAAATTTTACTTTCAAAACATTTTTGGCAGTCCAGTTTTTGACCTTCTGCGGTCAGCCACTTGCCGACTGCTGCGTTAAAGCAAATATCAGTAAGTTATTCATTAAAAATCTGAAGGGCTCGTCCATTAGCAATAAAAATTTTTTTTGGAAAAGTTTAAAATTTAAATAACTCACTTCTCTGCACTTTTGGAAAACATCACAGTAGCCATTGTAATTGTCACAAGGCGTTCCAGGTTTGGCAAAGAGATCAGGAACATCATACGGTGCAAAATTCCACTCAAACGATGACCTTAAAAAGGTATTCTTATGTTAATAATTTTTAGTGTGAAAAAAATACTGAAACCAAGATAATCAACATTCAAATATTTAACTACAATCTGACAACTAGCATCACAGAAGATGTTTTGAGGCATTAAAAAAAAAAAAATAATAATCTGAAAGAGATGTCCAGCAAGATTAATTCAACTGCAAATTTCAAAAAGGGCAAAAGTCAAAAACCCAAAATTTTGCTGGAACCCCCTCTCCCCCCCCACAAACAAAAATGATTTTCTGTTAAACTATTTGACTGATTGAAGTAGCTTTTTCTTTGCTGTAACATTACCGAACAGTGCGTGTGTTATAACAAGACAAAATAGTATCTTCGAAGGGAAATTTGAATGAGGAAATAATTGCTACAAGCTGAGCAATTTTTGATATTTATCCAAGGATATGAGCGATGTTAGTGGCAAAACGGCATTATTTTACAACGCACATTTTTAAAATAACAAAAGGACAAGTTTACATTTCACTGTATTGTTATGCATTGTGATTACATTACCATACAAAAGTACAAAAATATCCCCCCATAATGTTTTCAGTAAAAATTTTCATCGACGCCCATTTCAGATGCTGCATATGTCGCCCATGCGGAATGTCTTCAGGAAGTCTTCAGGAGTCTTTAAGGTCTTATCTCGATGAGATAAGCCATTTTCAAAATTCTTTGTAGAAAGTCGCATGTTTTTCATCTGTATGGGAACTAGGTATCAGTCTACATCGCTACTAAAAAATAGAAATAGATGTGTCGATGAAAAATAAAGCGAAAAAGTCAGTTGTGAAAAAACCTTGAGTATAATCAACTTTTTAGTCAATTACACTCATCGAGACAGTGCCAAGCCTTCGCTCTACACACAAAAAAACAAGTTGAGAGTCAACTCGGTTAAGGTTTAACAGCGTTGGCGGAGCAACTAGTCGAATAAATCCGGCTTAGTATAAGATAAGTTGATTCAACTTAGTTGCCTAGTGTGAAGAATGAAAACTCCCAGTCCACTAGTTGATAGGCAACTTTTAGAAAAGTTGATTTCACAAACCATCTCGTGTGTAGAAGGCTTTATTTCTTTATTTTGAAAATGAACTGTACTAGGTAAAAATTATATTTTTTTGCTTGAATATCTGAAATTATGCATTAAAACTTGCAAAGTTTTGCAACTTATGCTTTTTTTTTTTTTTTTTTTGGCTTCTTAAGAAGTTGAAAAAAAAAAAAGCATATAACACTCCCAGCCACTAATAATTTTATGAAAGGTTTCTTACTTGCAGCTGTAATCATCGCCCGGCAGCTTGCAGCAAAGCTCACATGCTTTAGTAGCAGGATCATGAAGAGTACGACGGCACTGACAAGATTCTAACCCATACGCTACGCAAATTGATCCAGTGCATTCCTACAGTAAAAATAATCATATTTTAATTTAAGGTTTAGATCTTCGCGTAAACATAGAATAAAAAGACTGAAGAGGCGAAAAGGTAAAAAATTTCTGCATTATTGTACTTACTCCCATGTAACAGACAAACTCTTCATTGCAGACTGTTTTGTTTGGCTTGTTGGTGGAAGGCGGGCATTGCGGCCCTATACCAGTGAGTTTAGTTAAGGCAATATTTATTTAAAAAGTATTTATATTATAAATTATATTCCTGTTAGGCATGGCGTGCAATAAAATTAAAGTATAAACAGTAGAATAAAAAAAAAGAAAAAAAAACCCAACAACATGGAAGGAAGAAGAACAACAATATCCCTATTTAGAGACTAGGTCTTTAAGACCTAAACATTGCAAGTGGGTGGAGTTGATGACGCAATCTTTGCAATTAGATGATGTGGAGTAAGCGGCAAGCGCTTCTATATTTCTTTTATGCCTAACTAGTTGTTCGAAACTAAAAGATCTTTGTCATGTGATCTGGTATTTTCGGATTACTTGACAAACGAAGTGGGCAGGGTATCTCTGTTTTAATCTTAAAACTTCATGCTTAATGAAACTATTAGTAAGCGTTAAGAATTAGCACTGAGGAAACAACGTGGGTAACTTGAGTAATGGAAAACTCAGGCGGTGTAAATTCCTTTTGATTGGTGGAAGCAGTGCAGTAGCGAGAAAATTTTAGTGAACGAGTTTTTCACATATATAACATACACCTCCTATACCGCTTTCAGATACACATATACGTACTTATGTATATGTGTGCTACGTGTATATGTATATGTGTATTATATGTACGTATCGTATAATTTTAACCCTTCATAGAGGGAGTTATAACCCTTGCATCCCGATTAAAGGAAGTGGAAAAGTTTTAGTAGTTTTAGCAGTGGAATAGTTTAGATAGGCATTCAGTTTGTATTCTATCGCTACTCCGGATGTTACTTAGGCATTTTTGTTGGCACTACATCAATTAAGTACTACGGGAACCAGAAAATAATATCGTTATTTGAAAGAAAATAAATTTATAACAAGTTTTACTTTTTAATTAATGATTTAATTACTCTCTGAATTACCAACATTTGCCGGTTAGTGTGCAAAATTTCTCCCGGATTGACAAAAACCATAGTTTTTGGGCGAAAATATTTGGAGATGGCATTTTGGATATCTAAGCCATTTCAAGTTTTTGGAAATTTGGCTCACTGAAGAACACATCGAATGTGTTGCAGCAATCGGAATAAAGGGAAATCAGATGGTGCAAAGTCGAACGAGTATATTATAATGATTGTGAACAGAAAATGCGTGATTCTGATGTTACGCAAGATAATACTGCTCGAGACGAACTATCGTGCAAAAAAAAAAAAAAAAAAAAAGCACCGGTTGCCTTACTCATCTGACTTTGCACCATCTAATTTCTCTTTATTCCGATCATTATGTGTCAAAAAACTTTAAAATTTGGCTATTGTCTAAAACGGTATTTTCCGATATTTTCCCCAAAAACTGATTAGTTTTTATCGATCTGGGATTGAAACTTCGTACGCTAGATGGCAAAAAGTAGTTAATGACGTGGGTCGATCATCGTCAAGTGAAAGATAATGTCCTTAGGATTGGTTGTACGGAAGGAATAATAAACCAAAATAAGCTTTCATAACCCTTATAGAAAAATTATTAATACGTTTGTCACAAACAATGTAATTAAATTCTATGCACACATATACAAGGATATTCACAGTAGCTTGGACTTCTGCATCCATTGTCAGCACGGCATTCCTCGCCAACTTTTAAGCTGCAATCTTGGGAGCAACAGGGTCCTTGACTCGGGCTTAAAAGAAATACAGCAAATTATGTAAATTAATACCGAAATTGTTTTATTCAAAGCACCAGCTTGTTTTGTTATTTGTTTGAGCAATTGACGCTCGATTTTATGAATCTCAAACTTACAAATACTCACGATTTTACGAACAGCTTAAAACTTGACCACGGAGAGATTGCGCGTGAACTCGAAGCGGAAACGGACCATTTCATTTTTAAATAGGTAGGAAATGCAAGAAAGCGAGACTACACTGCTTGAGCGTTCTCACTGATTCTACCCGTTACAAAATTAAGCGGTCTGCTTTCGATTCCAGTTCACTTGCCATCTCTCCGTAGTAGAGCTTTACCAGTTCGATTTATTGAAATAACAGTATTCGATTTTAAGAACTTGTCGTGGTACATCGAATTTCGCAAAATTGAGAGTCAACTGTAACTGGTCATATGAAAACAGTTAAAATTATTGTTTACTCTTCAAAAACTTCATTAATATAACATAAGTCAAAACGAAGTCCTTCTTATTTAATCCGCTCATTTCTTATGAATACTGAAACTAAGTACGTTCAAATTAACGTGCATGCACAACTAACGGCGTTTTCCTAAAATTAATTTTAAATCATCAGCTATTACGGCTTGGAAATTTTTAAGCATCATAAACACATTACATATGTTCAAAGTATACTTTTCTCCTCAGCTCTCTATACCATATACTGTGTTTAAAATAGCGTGTAGATGGCGCAACTTCAACTGCCATTAATTCAATACTCGCACAGAAGGGAGCAGGGGGTTGTCGTTGATGTTTTGAAGCATTTGAAGCCTGTATATACAGATAGATAGACCCGATAAACACCATTCTTTTTATTTTTATGAAAAAATAGCCAAAATAAATAAATAAATAAACAAAATCTATCGTTTTATTAGAGTAAACTCCCTCCACGAAAACGTTCGAATGGGTCTGTTGCAGTTTTACTCATATGGCTGACAACTTTCATCCTTTGCAGTCAACTCTTTCGTTCATTTTCGTTATTCTATATTTTCTGGAATATTAATTAGAAAGCACTTACAAACAACTTTTTTTTTTTTTGATGCAACTATACTTCACACTCTAGGGTTCCCCGTACCTACCACTATTTTGTGGTTTAACCAGTTGGATGAACAGACAGCTCTGATTTTTTGAGCCAGATCAGAAGCAGAGCAATTCCTGGTCCAGCACCCCCAGAGGTATCGCATCACTTGGAGAACTTGGTGACCACGAGCATATTTAACGTCCCCCCAGACACCATTAATGAAGGCGGTGGATTTTCGACAGGTTAGGATCGAATCCGGTCCAACGCCTCGCCGATCAGTACACCAGGACCCTGATACAGTTATACTGGTAAACGTATTGTAGTTCGAAATTAAAAAAAAAAAAAATCGTATTCAATAGATAGACTGAAGATTTAAAAGTTTTACACAAGGCTGCGGTGTCGGAGGAATTGTTGGACTCCAGCTCCAACTTTGGGAATTTCGGAGCTTTCAACTCTGAAATCACTGGCAGAGTTGCGGACTTTGAGGGAAAAATGACCGACTCCGGCTCAGACCATTGAAAATTTTAAACTTCAATTCCTGACTTCGCCTCCTTTCCTCAAAATAAATCCGACTCCCCGACTCCGACTTCGATTACGTAGCTCTGGTTTTTTACAGTGAAAAGTGTTTTTTCTTCCTTTTACATTTAGCCATTTTTCAACTCAACAACATGTTTTTTTTTTAATTGTAAAAGGCAGAATATACATCGTTTTTCAAAACAGGATTCTCTGTCACCTGTCATTATTTTCGAATAAACATCTTCCAGCGAAATAACAACAGAGAACGAAACCCTTTTTTTCCTAAAACCTTTGTATAACACTTCTTAAATAATGCGGACATAATGAAGTTCTTTTTCAAAAACTATTATTTCCAGAAGCAACTTCCCCAATACTTTCAAAATATAGATCCACATTAGGATTCAACTTTTTTTTCCCAACTGAAGCGTTAACTAGCATGGCACTTAGTGGTAAAGAAACTCAGTGATGCAAAACAGTATTATTAAGGTGGATGATGTATTTAAAAAACTTGGTTATTTTAGATTTCAATAAAACCAAACATAGCTAGTTTGAATTTTGTGAAAGACAGGAGCAGGAAGAATAAATATTTTCTGTTTACGTTTAACCAAGGGACGTTAGAATGAGTAAACAACAATAGACTTAGCGAAAATATTTTCACACATGGAGTTGTTATTTTCTCGAGATACGCACTACTTAAGTTTTCTCTCCCCCCCCCTTTTATTTTGTCACGAAACTTTCAAATGAAAATAGCAGTTGAAGATCAAAGCAGGTTAAAAAAAAGAAAAGCAGCATCGTTAGCAGTGTTTTCGGAAGAACTTGAAATTATATGTAGTGCTCCCTCGAGTTTGTTTTTCCTCCTTTGTTTTTTTCTCTGTGAAAGAATAGCATTCAGTTATTTTGTAGTTCATCACTGTTTATACGCGAACTACTTCAGCCGTTCAAAAATTGCCTCAAATAATCAAAAATCCTTTTTTTTACTCGCATTTATTTTGACGTATCATATTTGATGCTTTATGCACTGAAAGCTCTGCCTGAAAAGTTGCTGAACCAAATCGGAATAAACGCGAGAACTATTTTTGGGAAAGTAGGGTAATAAAGCTCAGCGGGCAACCGCACTTACCCAAATATCTCTCAACAGAATCAAAAATTTCCTATGGGTACTCCCATAAATTTAACTTCATAGTCAATTTTTTGTAAGGATCTAGTCAATGTCAGGGACGGAAGATGTTTTTGTATCCTTACGTAATTACTTTGCAGTTGCTCCGTTATCGTTCCGTTTAAGCTTTAGCCGATCGGAAGTCAACTTCTGAGAGTCATAGTATAAAAATGATTTCGCAGCAAAGAAAACATTTCATCCAAAAATAATTTGTCGTAATCTCCGGGCTCGTCAGTCAGATTTATTTCTCACCTGCAAATAACATTCGGTCTCAGTTTGCAAGGTGGTTCGTCCCTCGGCGGGTTTGTGCGCATGGGAAAACAGCAACTCTCCTCGCAGTCTTCTTCCCAGCCACAGTCACATTGTTCACTTTTCTCCACGACACCGTTTCCACAAATTGAATCTTGCAGTTCTGATAAAAAGAAAAGAAAAAAAGAACTTAAATTCGTTTCTGACAAATTAAAAGTTGTCCCAATCGAGAATTGCGGACAGGTGTTCACTCTATGTCTCTAAAAGTTGTAATTTTGACAAATTTCAGTTCATCTTTTCATATTTTTTATTTGTTTTAAATATCATAATAAAGATGATTTTTTATTTTATAGACTTCATAGGAATCAACAAATATTTATTGTCTGCAGAATTGACTGTAAAAAGTTAATTTATGTTCATATTTCAGCTGTAATTTCTTCAGTAGCAGCCCTTGGTTTTGTTTATTATCGTTTGTTGTAAAATTTATTACTTTGTCCATTCTAAGAAAGATTGACGCATGCTTAAATGATTGATCACAATTGCTCTCACTACAAGGTAAATAAAATGGATTTTTTCTTGACGACCTAATTTTTTTTTTTTGGTGGATTTTTTTACATTTTAAAGCTATTTTTGGATGAATTATACTAACTTGGAACGCGCCAAACTGACAATAAATTTTGCATCCAGCATTCATTAAGAATTTTTTAAAATGTGAATGAACTTTTGGGTTTCATTTGTCCTTAAATTTCTCCCAACCAAAGTGGGAGATGAAATGCATTATTAGACAAAAAGAAATAAAACAATAAAAGGATAGAAAAAAACCTGTTGACTGTTAAGTAGAACAATACGCAGTTTGAGTTTACTCAATAAAAACTATAAACTAGATTTTTATTTTCAGCAATTGTTTTATGCCATAACAGAAAACGAAATGTGATAAATCGTAACCAAGCATTTCTCAAGACCATTCAATAATTGATATAAAGTTTTATTAAAGGGTTACCTGTAAAACAGCCTTTCACACTTCTTGCTTTAGTGTTCAGGACTGCATTTATACTACGCAAACTGCACGGTGAAAACTTATTGTTGTTTTTCTTATCACCAGATGTTGCTCGGGCAAACATTATATAGTTGCCATTGTCTCCACCAGGGGTACAAACTGCATTATCTTCAGGGTCATGCTGTAATAGTAAAGAATATTGTGCCTTTGAGATTGCACACAAAACACAAGTAAGATGTTATACATTAATTTATGTCTCGTTGAGATAAAAAATGGTGCAAATCAGATGCAAGGTCTTGAGAAATTGAGGGACTCTTCTAAGGGTCACTCATTTTGACCTGGGTTCAGCCAGATTCAAGTTTGAGGTTATTTAGTGTTTCTGTTTTTACTGGGAAACACCCAATGTCAAATAATTTCTCTCTTGAATACGTGAAATACACCGCCAGCTCAGTCATTTCCAGCCGAGGACTGCAGTTTCGTGCTTATTAGCACTCATCAGCCCGGCATAGAAAAGAGATTGAGCTGGAGATGGAACACCTCTTAAGGAAGCCAAGAGTGCGAAACAAACTGGTAGCTAATATAGAATTAGCAGACCGCGCGGTAATTTTAAATTAATTAATGGGCGGTTAATTAATGGGCGGTAATTTACTGAATATACCTTGCCTCGCGTTCAATCTTCGAGTTGAACCGAACCATTGCTTCGGTCACTCGTCTGGTCTGCTAATTCTATATTAGCTACTAGTTTGTTTCGCACTCTTGGCTTCCTTAAGAGGTTTTCCATCTCCAGCTCAATCACTTTTCTATGCCGGGCTGATGAGGGCTAATAAGCACGAAACTGCAGTCCTCGGCTGGAAATGACTGAGCTGGCGGTGTATTTCACGTATTTCTACTTTAGCCCTGGCTAATGGGCGGTAATTTACTGAATATGTCTCTCTTGAAGTTCGACAATCGGTCTTACTTATAGGAGAGAAACAGAAGTTACTCAAGAATTTTAGTTCATCTTTATAGTATTTACACATATAAAGTAAAAACTCACCGGGGAACCAAAATTGTGGCCAATTTCGTGAGCTAACGTGACATGTGACACAACTGGAGGGACATATTTTCCGTAATTTAGAAGAGTGACGATGCCTGTGTTTAGGCTCTTCAGACTACCTCTGTAATGCTGTCAAACAAGAGTTAAGGTTAAAACAAACATGGTCCTTAATACAAATTACCGGGTGGCCCAGCGGGTAATGTTTGAAACAAAGTCCAATAGATGGCGCTAGGTGCAGGTGAGTGAAGCCAAACTTGATGCGCATGCTCCGTGTAGTGGGCAAGTGTAAATGTGATGTTCTTTCAGTGTGCGGTGCGCTTTAGTATGTGATTCTCGTTAGTAAAATTGAACAAAAATATTCGACGGAAGTTGGCGTATTTATTGTGCTACAAATGGCCAGATGTGATGAAAATGTGAAGGCAGTTCAACGAGCATGGCAGGAGAAATTCCACAACAAGAATTGACTAAATAAAAGAACTATGGAAAGGTGAGTCATTTTTTGCGTTTGACGGTACAAATGTTTTCCTTTTTGCTTCCATGTTTGTTCTGAAAAATGTGTTTCCATCCTTTTCCCTGTAGACTGTATGCCAAGTTCAAACGTACTGGATCGGTAGAAGACGATAAAAAAGCTATGGCTACAGTCACCGCTACTGTGGTCACAGACGGTTTTTCGCTGCCAATAAGACCCGATCTGCAGAACCGCCTGACTGCTGTCCTTGTTAAAGATGGCGGTCACTTCGAACCTCTATATCATTAATAGCCCAATATGTCCTTTCAATATAAGTCATTAAATTCTTCTCATGTTTCTTGTTTGTTTTTATTTTTTCATTTGTTTCAAACATTACCCGCTGGGCCACCCAGTATCTATTTCATAATGAAATGTATTACACAGCAAATTTGTACAACTAGTAATATCCTTTTTTTTTTTTTTTTTTTGTTATTTATACTTAATATCTAATTGAAGCTATTCAGGAATAAACACAGCAGTTTTTCTTTAAATAGAAAGGAATTGGCAGAATCTTCAAATTTAAATCGACGCAAAAACTTTCATGTGTTAATGATGCATTTGCAGGAAGAAAACATGCTATTTTTCTAGTAATGCGCAGCAAAAAAAAAAAAAAAAAAGTGCCTAAGTTTTTTTGACTCAAAATCTCATTATAGAAGTCGAACAGGGCTAAATAGCATGTGCTATGATTTCTTCTCTTGCTCTCAGTCTGTATTAAGATGTGAGGCAGAATTTAGGGCACGATTCAAAAAAAAAAAAAAAAAATCATAAACGGAAGCCTTCCACTTTGGATTGACGTCATAACCCCTCCCTCAAACAGTCTCCTGTTGTAGAATTTCTATATGGAGACGACTTGAGGGAGACGTCAATCCGCAATGAAATGCTACCGATTTGTTTCTGGAATAGGACCTTTAGTTCTTCCATAATTCTCTAAACAGGAAAACATACGATTATATGAAGAAAAAAATACAGATAAGAAGCAATTGAAACAGCATAGTAAAACATGTTTCTAGGCGCATAAATTATTGGTCGTTCTGTCCCCGTTATCGAAATATGAGGTCTGAAAGTGTGCCGAAATTTTGAGAGAAGTCGCCAAAGTTAACGAGCTTCAGTGAGTAACGGAAGATACATATCTTTCACATGTTTTGCAGAGTTCTCCTGCATAGGCAGACGGTGAAAATGCAGGGAATCTTCAATTTCTCGCCAAGTCTTTAAATTTGGAACTTTTCTTAAAATTTCGCAATGGCGGGGGCACGAGAGCAAGTAAGTCTTGCGTAATGTCTTAATATGCTCTTTAAATTGCTACTTATCTTTTTTACACAGTAAACGCTGTCACTAATAAATACTGTTCTTTCTTCTTTTTCCTTTCTTTCTATCTTACTTTTATAAGAATTTCTTTACGAAGTTTTTTGCACTGAAATTAGATATTTTTAACACTGAGTCAAAAGAAAAAGGCTGATGGTTGGGAGCTGCTTTCCAAATCAAAATTAGTTATCTATCTGCTTTTTGCATATATTATAGAAATTCTTTGCTGATTGGGTGCTGCCTGAGAAACCGAAGTTCTCTTTTGGCTTACTTGAACATATTTTACCTATTTGCAATGAATGTTTTATGGTCTTTTGTAAACGGGAAATATTTTTAAAAAAAGTCTCAAAAAGGGAAAGTAGAATCAAATATATAGAGGCGTAAAACTTTAAAGCGTTGTTTCTCAGTTTGAGCTCAGCTGTAGATACGACTTTTGTGCTTAGCACTGCAGTATAGACATTTTCTTTATTCGAGTATCATTTACATCTTACAAAGTTTTTAATATTTGTTTAATTAGAAAACAAAAACTAAAAGAGCTACAATTCTAAATAAGGAGAAAAGGAAGAGTCAGAGAGAGAAAGAGACAGTGAGAGAAGTAGAAAGTTGACCAAATCATGCAAGATATTTGAAACTTTCAACTGAGTTCATATTGCCAATCAATCAAGTCATGCATTTCTGAACCACTTCTGCAGAAAGAACTGCGCGATCAAAGTCAGAAAATAATGAAGATTCTAATCATAAGGTTAATTACCCTACTGCATCAAAAGCATCTGAGCATTTGTTTTCCAAAACGATGGGATATTTGAAAGGCAAGAACAAAAATCTTCTTTTGAATAGATTGTTTAACTTACCCCATTCTTTTCACAGACTCCTCCTGCATTTCTCAAGTCTCCTGTCCATGCTAATCCTAAAGTTCCACCTTCAAAATCTCTGTAAGTAAACATATAGGCTAAGCAAAAGGCATCGTAATCTTCTTCGGAAAAAAGTTCGAGAAATTTTTCCACTCCATAATTTCCCTGGAACCTGTAACCCGGATCCTTTAAAGCTTCGAGCGTATGGACTTTGATTCGTTTGATTAAGAAGGATACATTATCTGGACGTCCGTCTTGATCAAAATCTAAAATCAGGAAAAAAGGTGTGGCTTGAGTGTCTGCGATGCAGTTTGACGAGTAAATATTATTATTAACTAAAAGTTAGCCCCAAACTACAAAAGCCTTCTTTCTCGTATATCAATTTCGATTTTCATTAATCAGCTATTTATATGTCATTGGAACATTAAAGGAACCTGTAGACAAGAATCCTTTAAAGCTTCAAGCATATGAACTTTGATTCGTCTAATTAAGAAAGACTCCAGACGGACACCCAGAAACTTGATCTGGATGTCCGTCTTGATTAAAATCTAAAATCAGGAAAAAGGGTGCGACTTGATTGTCTGATGCAATTTAACAAGTAAATAATGAACAAACGACACTAACTGGCATTTTTTAAGCATATTACTAACACGAAGTCAGTCCTAAACTACAAAAGTCTACTTTCACGCATACCAATTTCCATTTTCCTCAATCAGCTATTTATATCTCAACCTCGCAAACATTAGAAGAACCCCTGTAAACTGGAATCATTTAAGTCTTCAAGCATATGAGCTTTGATTCGCTTGTGATTAAGAAAGAATCTTTATCTGGATGTCCGTCTTCATCAAACTCTTATATAAGGAAAAAGAGTGCGGTTTGACAGTCTGATGTAATTTGACAAGTATATAATAAATAACTTACACTAAATTCTATTTTTTGAACATAATATTATTAACCAGAAGTTTGTTTCGAACTACAAGTGCCTTCTTTCACGTACACAAATTCTGATTTTAATTCATCAGCTATATGTATTTCTCAATGCTTTAAAAGGAATCTAAACTGGATCCTTTAAAGTTCCAAGTGCATGAACTAGATTCACTTGATTAAGAAAAAAAAACATCATCTGGACGTCCGTCTTGATCCAAATCTAAAATCGGAAGAAAGTGAGTAGTTTGACCATCTGATGTAATTTGAACGTGTCATCTTTAAAAGATAATATTCTTAACTAGATGTTTATTCTGAACTACAAGAGCCTACTTTCCCGTATAAACATTTTGATTTTCATAAAGCTTCAAGCGTATGAACGAGATTGGCTTAATTAAGAAAGAAACATTATCTGGACGTCCGTCTTGATCGAAATGTAAAGTCAAAAACCGTGCGTAATTTGACCGTTTGATAGTTTGAGAGGTAAATAATAAATAAGTGACACACTAAATGTGTCATCTTTAAAAGAAAATATTATTAACCAAAATTTCTTCCGACAAGAGCCTTCTTTTCTTTATATATCAACTTTTATTTTATATATCTCTCAACTGGCTTAAGTTCTAATTAAAATTGTAACAAATGCACCTTTTTGAGAGTTAAACCATTTTTTGCAAATATAATGTATGCTTTATGTGTAAAACTTAAGCATTTAGTTAATGTAAGAGGGTATCAAACTTATTTTCTCTTAATACTGGGAAATATCAGTAATTACAACCATTAATGTTTTTAATAGGAATACTTAAAAATAAAGGACATTTTATCATTACGACAAACAAGTCATAGTGTGAATAACATTAAACATTTTCCTCAATTTAAAATTTCGAGTTTGAATAGGTAAAAATGCAACAAAAAATTAAACCAGAAACATGTTTCTGGAATGCTTCGTAAAGGAACCTAATACTCAGCAGATTAGTTTGAAGTAAAAACATTTTTTCAAAAAGAAATTAATTTTTATTTTAATCATAAGCTACACAAAAGTGGAAGTATTTAGCACAAAAATAAAAAGTAATTCCTCAATATCACACATATATATTCTCAAAAATCATTGTATTTCTTTATAACCAAAATAAGATAAAACAATTTACGAAAATAAAGAATTTGTACAATCAAGTTAGAAAAATTGTAATCAGTTCACCAGACAGTTAGTTATAGCGTCGTCAACTGTTGCATTCAATACTCAATCAATTTTGTCATTACACTTGATGTATAGTTCCATTGAAATACACATTACCTTATGTTTCAAGAGCGTCTACTACATGTAATATACATCTACCGCCAAAGTCTTAGAAATGAGTAATCCTTGGTTAAGGTTTTTCCGAAGTCCTTTGTTTGCTAGAAATCTCAAAAAAGGACGAAGATTCTAAAAACAAACAACATAAAGCAATAAAAACAAAACCAAATAAAAAAATAAATAAAATTGAAAGAAAAATCACATGAACGATAAAACTAAAAACAAAAAAATGATATTATTTTTTTGTGTATGAATACGATGGGGGGGGGGGGGGTGGAGCGGGGGGGGGGGTCGGCGGACACAAATGAAACATTTCCAGTGTTATCAACAGTCCTGGTTTGACCGGATTGTAGCTCATGGTTTGTCATCCGCAATTCTAAAGGGTGTCTACAAAGTCTTGCACAAATAAAGAAATTTCATGTTAAAAAAAACTATTTCAGATTTAAGCATAATCTTGTTTTTTTTTTTTTATTTTGGTCGTTATCTAAAAAAAAACCGTTAATGCAATTTTACGTGAGCGTCTTCCGTAGTTGAAAACAGATTTATATGATTTTTAATTTTGCGCCATGCGCTAACGCTGCCAGAATTAGAGGGTGTTACAATTCAGAGGGTGAGGGTTTGGTCATAACAGTCCTTACAAAAATATAAACTGTCGGAACTGTGCTGTGTCAAATAAATGTGACGTCAGAAAGCAATTTTGAGGTTATGACAGATGTGTATTATACGGGGCCAGTAAAGTATGGATCTGATAACAAGACGTTTGGTCCGGGATAAAGTGGAGGGATTCTTATAGTGGCACAAAGCCTATAACCATCGCATCTCGCAAACCCGCTTTCCTCACCCCTATATCATCAAGTGGATTCGTTTGATCTTTCGTCCTTAGAAGTAGAAGTTATCACAGGTAAACTTTACTTTTGCAGAACTTGCAGTGATTGTTTACTGTATATTGCGGCTCTGGTAACTTGATGCCTGACCTTGCATGAGCTCATATACATCTGGGTTGAAAGAGGAGACATTATTAGATTGGCACAACGCCAATAATCATTATCTCAAAGCAAACGGACTTTTCTCACACCTATTCTAAAAAAGCATCAGCGGAACGGAAATCAGCTTATCAGAGCCAACCTACCGCGTTTTCTTGAAATTAACCATCATCTCTAGAGCAACTGGTTTCTTCTAGCGATTTCAAGTAGTTTTCGGTTCAAGTATTCCGTTGGAAATATGTTCGGTGAAGGACTGCCTTACAGTGTTCTCAAAAAATAATAAGTGAAAATTTGGAATAATAATAATAACAACAATAATAATAACAATAAAAATAATAATAACAAATGAATGCAATAAATAAACAAACAAATAAAACTCTAAAAGAAAACGATGTTTTAGGATGTTATCGGTTCACAATGTGGCTTTGAGAAAGTTGAAGCTTTACCTTAGCATTCTTCTTTTTGGGACATTCAGTAAAAAGAGGAAGTGTTACTGGCGCGGATGTGAGTTGAAATACTTTTTCAAAATTACTACGAAATCAACCCACTCAACTCAGCGCCAATTACCCTTTCCTATTACCCCAAAAAATTGTCATGGTCAAGATTCAACTTTTCAGAGTCACACAATAACGGATGAACAGTCTGTCAACACAGATTAGTTTTTGAAAGTAAATTTCAAAATTGATTTATTGTATTTGAACCATTTAACTGATTTTTAGGCACTGGTATTTTTCTAATGGGTCCTAACTTTTGAACTCTTATTTGCGTGAAAATTTTCTTTCGTGTCTATCTAACTTAAAGCTTTATATGAAGTGAGCAGATTACAACTAAAAAGCAAATTTCGAAAGTGAGCAAAGGAAAATCTTGGACAACTGCCCCTGGTTTTGAGAAATCAAAGTATTAACGTACGAGTATATGTGAGCGTGTTTTCTTTTCTTTTTTTTTTTTTTCGATATGCGAAACAACATACTTTGCTCCCCCCTCCCAAACACACAGGAAAACTTTTAAAGACCGATATTAATACCGAGGAAACATCAATCAAAATATTAATTCCAAAGAAACAGCAATTCTCAATCTAGGAAAAAAATGTCGGCATTTAGGTCACATCTTTGCATTACAAAAGCGAGCCAAAGGGACAAAAACCACTTTGCCAAAGTAAATAAACAACCAATATAATCTGCTGATCAGGCATGTAAACGATAACCGAGGAAAAAAGAAAACAAAAGTAAAAAAGAAGAAGGGGGAGATAAAAGCAGAGAGAAAGCGAAAGAAAACGAAAAATGGTAAAAAGAAAAGAAGAGATTCGATTCTCAGCACAAAAGCAAAAGGGAGAAAAAAAATCAATTTGGACAGAAGAGCATACATACGGGTAGAGCTAATACGAAGTTAAATAGTGGAGTATCGAAAAAATGCACGCTTCTGAAATAAGAATTCTAAGGAGAAAAAAAGAAAACAAATTTCCTCCTCTTCAAGACGGTTTTCGAATTTCGCTCCGTGAATAGTTTATTGAATGACCTCACATATCATGAGAGTCTCAGTTATGATGAAGCACTTTCTTTTGCTTTCCAGATATAAAAAGGGAGTCTTCAAGTACGAAATGTCTTCAATGAAAAAATATTGTGGACTCTTAAGGACAATATGAAATTTATCTCTCTAAATATTTCATGGGAAACAATTTCGTCTATTGTGGGGTTTTCAAAGATGAAGGGATTGAGCGTGTATTTGTGCTTGATTTCTAGCGTAAGTGGTTTTGCCATTAAAATGACGGTTGAAGTTGGAAATACAGCGTAAATAAAAATTCAAAAAGTATTTACCCCTTTCTGAGCTAAATATTATTTTGGAAGTAAATTTCATTTTTTAATATAATATGTATTTTTCAAGAGTTGGGGCATAAATCATGCAACTATTCTTTTTCTTGTAGATATGTGAATGATCACAAACATATAGGTTTCGTGTGAAAGTTCTGTAGGCATAGTGTTAGTGTAGAACAACAAATGACTCAGTGATTGCTGGTAGTAGCTAAGGCCCCTATAGTGGAGGAGCCGACGCATCCGCCATTTTGGAGCAAACTTGATCCAGTGCTTCGTAGCGTTAGCATTGCTGCCGATGTTTACATTTCTTTAGCATATGTTAAATTGAGTCAAATGGGTGGTTATTCGGATGCTAATTGTGTAAACAGCTCCAAAAAAGGATTTCGGCTCTTCAGATTTCCAGTACATGCAGAAAGAAAATAGAAATGGATAAATAATGACACGCGAAGTGACTGGCAGCTTGGAAACGACGCCAACTGTTTCCAAAATTTCGCCAATGTTCACCTTCGCGCTCCGACTTCTCGTTCCCTGTTTGGCGGAAGATTGCCAATAAAGGTAGCATTCCCTGTTTTACGCTTGCTCCAAAATGGCGGATGCGTCGGCCTCTTCAGTTATAGGGGCTCTAGCAGTAGCGCAGCGAGGGCTGTGAAATCAGTCAGTCGGTGAGTCATGTGCAAGACGATATAAAGCAAAGTGTTTACAGCAGCTACTTCGACGTTGGGGATGGGAAGAATTAGATCACCCACCGTATCTCCCGATCTTTCGCCCTGTGACTTTGATCTCATTCTCAAGATTAAGGAACTAATACTGCCCGTTCTCGAAAGTATAGACTACCCCTCATTATAGACTCCATTTTAAAAAGGGGCGATAGGTTGAGGATGGGCATTTTCCGCTCGCACTTGCAATCTCTGTCTTTTTCGATGCTACTTTGGGAGAACTGCTGAACACGTTACTTTGCACCTTTTACTTTCCGGTTTCCCTCCCTATTTTGATAAAATCAGAGCAGACCTGACGCATGAGCAAATTGGCGCTAGGTCTCAGCTGAGGAAAACAGACAGTACGTGGTAGGCATTTTGCAACACAAGAGGACATTGCTAATGCTGTGCGCCAACACATGGTGCGCAAATGCTGATGGTATTCAGCGCCTCCTCGTTGGCAGAGTGTGATGACAGTAGCAAATGACTACATTGAGGGTCTTTAGGCCCAGGTTGGTCATGTCAACGTTATTTGTACTATGTTGTCATTCTTTTGCACCATGAAGGCAATATTTCCCTGTATACTACCGTAATAAATTAGTGTGTAACGATATTTCAGTGCTATTTATTGCTCACACATTTAGGTAATAGCTTATCCTTTCTTCTGTATGTGTCACATTTTTTAAATCAAACTGGTATATTAAAGAAAAAAATAGTTGCCATATATATACATAAATCGAAAATTCAGCATGATTCCATGATCACTTTAAGGATAACCTCATCTCAAGATGGTGAGAATATTTTTGGCACTACGACCTGGGTTAAATTTCACCCAGTTTCAATTAAATTTTCAGGTTTTAAAGAATTTGGATCGATGGGAGCTTAGTGATTAAGGCATCAGGCTGATGACTGAGGTCCTAAAAGACCCACCGAGTAAGTGCGAGGTATGCGTCAGTTAAATATGTGGACTACAAAGTCCTGTGGTCAACCGCAAAGCAGTTTCCATGGATACAAGAAACTGGAAAAAAGTTCCTCCCTTTCAGGCTCGTGTCCGAATTGTAAAGTTATTTATCGATTTTTAATCCAGGTATCGCCTACTAATAAGTGTCTTTTCAAATTGTTATCTTTTTCATGGCCTTTAAGATGTGTCAGATCAATGTGTCTGCTTTGAGGTGATTGGTCCTGTCTTTGATTAGCTTTAAACATATCCCCTTACTTCAGAATTAAAGTTTTCACTAAACCTAGACTCAACGCCCTCAACCATTGAAACACTTGCCTTTCCCATGAGAAGCATGGAAAAATACTTGAATTGCAATAGCAGAGGAAGGGTTCCTCAAATGATTATTTTAAATTTGAAACCTAATAATCTATTACAAAGCCAGATATTTAAAAATCTCACGTAATGGAAAAAGAGACACATGTGAACAATATTTTTCTTTTCTTATTTACTCAGAAAATATTATCAATTTTTTGAAGAAAATGTGTCCCCATGATTGAATAGTCTTTTCTTTGTGCCCTAGATTTTTTCAGATTTTTCAAAAAATTATTTCTTAACTTTATCGATTTTTTAAAAAAATTCTTCAATTGTTCACATGTGCCCCTATAGGGGGGTACACGTGAACAAGCCTGGGGCGCATATGAACCCGATTGAAAAATGAAGGACGAGTAAATTTCAACGAAGACTCTTTAATATGAAACATATGCGTATATATCAAACACACTGAAGGGTTTTTAACCTATACTAGGTATATCAGTTTAAACTGTAGAGTAACTGTCAATTAGAAAATATTTTTTTCCAAACTGTATAACTGTCATATTTTAAAGTTCCGTAGAATGTTCCGATTACTAGATCGACAAGAAAACAACTTATAAAACTAAAAGGACAAAGAATGATAAAGAAAATTATTATGTAAAGTTCATTCTTGATATATTGTGCGTTTAAGCTTCATACATTTATTATGATGAATTTTTAAATTATTTTTAACTTAAATATTTAGTTAAAGGAAAATGTTTTGTCTTTTTTTTCATGTGAATATTAGGTAACACTAATTGTTGGCAAACAATTTAGTAAAAAAATAATTTAAAAACTAAAAGATAATAAAATAAATAAATAAATAATCAATAATAATGTGTAACAATAATTAGCAATGAATTTGCCAACTGATTGCAGCAAAATAAGAATTATAAATCTTTGCACCCTTTTTAACACTTATAATAACCATACACTAATATTTATGTTACGGAGAGAATATGGCAACTGTTCACAAGTGCCCCGTCATCCACCATAGAACTAATTTTCAAAAAATAAAGAATTTTTAATTTAGTTGAAAAATTTAAAATGTGTCAAATTTACTTGAATGAACGTATAATTGTTTGAAATAATTTGAATAAATTGAGTTTATTTTAGTAGTTAGTTTTACGTGAAGAAGATCGACAGTGATAAAATTACATCAGTATTTGCTAAAACAAAGAAAATGTCACCACAGGAACATAAACTGGTTAATTACTCTAAAAGTTTAGTCAAGAAGTAGGACTGGTACTGCCATTACTTGAGAATTTTTCAAGGTTTTTGCTTGACGTTATCCTAGTAAAACATACCATGTTCACATGTGCCTCGTGCTCACATGTGCCCCCTTTTCCCCTGCATGCGATACGTGTAAAAACCAATAGCGATTGTTCAAAGTTGCTGCACTCAAAAACTTTTGAACTTCAGTTTTTTTCTTTGAAACTTTTTTCAGTGCAGAATGAGAAGTAATAAAAATGTTAATAAAGATACAGAAAACAGGAAATGACATTGAATAGTGCCAAGATACTACCAAAACATGCCACGTAAATTCTAATTTTTTTTTATGAACGTTTATACCACTCATTAAACAAAACTGTTACATATTATATGCCTATGAACTTTTGGCGAGAGTTTTTCATTTGCAATTTAATTTCACATTCTCGTGAATCCAAAAATAGCCCCGAACTCAACACATTGCTCATATTAATGATTTGGAGATTTTTCTGATCTTCCTCTAATGGGGCTCAGTTAGGAGCACTGCCTTTCGTAGACCTAGAGCGTTCCCCAGAAATAGCATTCGTTCTTGGATGTAGCACCACTATCGGTGGATGCTTTTAAAACGAGAATTATGACGCTCAGTTTCCCCACCAGGCGGAAGCATCTGAGCTCTATTTGATGCGAAATGACTCTGAGAATTTAATTTTACCAAGAACACTCAAAGCCAAAGGGGTGATCGAGGGATCTTTCACATAATCATACAAAACGGACCATATCGATTTTCTGCATCTTGAAAATCCACCGAGCGGAGCCAGGACTGAACCTGTGCCTTTGGGCGTAACAGACCGGCGTCGAACCACTACACTCTGTCGGCCAACTTGAAGAATTAAAGCACGAGACAAATTGCTTTGGAGTAAAGTTGTTAGAGACACCAAGGTCCAAGATGGATTAGCAGACTAACGTAATGGACTAGTAGCACGCGTGTAAGTTTTTGTTCCAACATCAAAGTCAAAAGAAAAAATAACTTACCAGCATTTCTATAAATCCCATTTACTTTTTGCACATGCCTCGTCATCGTATCTATGCAAGCTTCTTCACTGCCCATCCTTTGGTAGAAGAGATGATCCGCTTGTAAGTATAACATACAAGTGCTTTTCTGAGGATGTATTGCCACGTGACGATCCGAGCGATCCTCAGACCAATGAGTCCTCTGGTTAGAACGTACGCCATATCTTTCGGAATCTCCGTAGTGCTCGAATCCTCTATAACGTAAAGAATCACCGTCCCTCCAATAAAGTGGATTCTTCCCGCTTGAATTAGAGGATAAAGATCTGGAAGTCGCATCTTTTCTGCGTTGGCGTGAAAGAAGTCCGTTGGATGATGACGAGTCTTCAGTCTTGGAAGAATGCTTGGAGCGTCCTCGTTTATGTACACCGGCTATGATTGTGCTATATACAGATGGAGCAGACTTGTGGGATTCATTGCCCAGAGGAAAATGGACGTCAGATAGTCTGTAGATGACAGAATGAAAAGGAGGATGTGAGGCCGGAAAGTAGCGTGAGGATGGCTCGATGAAGTACTGTTCAGACCTCGTGTCTATAACTGCGTCCAAAAGACCTGTTGATGTTATGACGCCTTCCACGGATGAATCATCATCATCTGAAAGAAAAGAGAGAACATCATTTGAAGAAAGAAATTAACGATAATAATGTGATTAATGTATTGGTACTTAATGTAAATATCATATTGAATCAATTTTATTCATCGGTTATTTGAATTTAAACTAAGTAATGTAAATTATTCGGATGGGAGAATGTCAGATGGCCACTACTGAAATTTTCAGATTTTGGAGTGACCTTTACTGGATCAAATTTGAGGTTTGAGAAAAAACGGATAAAAAATTGAACAAATTGAAATTCTGGCACTTTTAGAAAATTGACGATTAAGAAAGAGTTGGGTTATAATACGCTCATTAAGTTTCAAGAGAGGTAATTAATATTTCAGACCCATAGTTAAAAAAATATTTTACTGTGGCCATTATTAGTTCATTTTAAACCATGAAGTGGCCAATAAAGAAGCATTGGCCACTACTAGTGTGTTTACCTTATAGACCGGGGGGGGGGGTATTACGGTCTTAATAGTAAGAATTTCCCCTGAGCAACTTACATGTGCCAAATCAACAAAGAGAAATTCAACTTTCTCTCCGTCAATAATTACATAAAATTTGATAACTTGCATAGACATGTTCGAAGAAAAAAAAAGAATAATACCAATACAAGACTCCTAAGAACAAAAGATATTTAATCATTACCAATTACAAATGGGCCAATTTTAAGTCAGATGGCAGCATTCAAAGTACAGGGTTGCAGAATAAAGGGTAGAATGGGGGAGTTTAAGTGCATGCGACCTTAATACGATGCATTCGCATATTTTTACAGCACCCTTGAATCAGCACAGTTAAATACACTGGTCTCAAAAAGTTAAAGTACAACATGTTAAGTACACCATAAAAAATGGCAGTAAAAATAAAATGCATAGTTTGCATGAATGATAATAACGAAATTTAAATCCATTTATGGAAAAAAGTTGCTAGCACTGTTATTTTATAGAAAATAACATATTTTTACGAGTAAGAAAAATTATGCAAATATCGAGCTTTCGTACTTTTGTATGTAAGTTTTTAATTTTCAACTGTTGTTGGCAGTTTCGATGACAATAGTCAATAGAGTTTAGAAAATGTCTCAGGGACGTCGTTTACCCGATTCGTTAAGGTGGAGGGCAGTTAGATGGATGGAAAGGGGATTGTCGCAGGCTGATGCTGCTAGACGTTTCAATGTGTCTCGTAGTGTTGCTCAATGACATTAGGATCGATACCAATCCGAAGATTCTGTGAACCGAAGACCTGTTCCAAACCGACCACGAGCTACAACACCTGCAGAAGACCGTTTTCTAGTTCTTTCGGCCCCAAGGAGAAGAACCACTACTGTGCCGCAGCTCGTTACAGACCACTTTGTAGCAAGAGGAAGAAGAATCTCAGCTACTACGGTGGGAAATCGTTTTCACAATGCAGATCTCTATTCAAGATTACCAGTTGTGTGTGTTCCCCTCAACGGGCCACACCGAAGGATCCGCTTATGCTGGGCAAAAAATCATGTTTCCTGGACCGAGCAGCAATGGGCTTCTGTGCTGTTCACAGACGAGTCCAGATTTACATTGAAGAGTGATTCGGAGCGTGTATTGATCTGGAGGGAGCAGCGCAATAGATACCATCAATCCAAAACTGTTGAAAGACTACAGTTATAGAAGTGGTGGAATCATGATTTGGGCAGGGATCTTGCTCGGTGGTCACACTGACTGGTCTGAGATATCGGGATGAGATCCTTGATCCATATGTCCGCCCATATGCTGGTGCTATTGGTAAAGACTTCATTCTGATGGATTATAATGCACTACCTCACCGAGCTCGGATTGTTGAGGAGTATCTTGAGGATCACGGTTTGGGACGAATGGAATGGCCAGCTCGATCTTCGGACCTGAATCCGATAGAACATCTTTGAGACTATCTTGGCAAACAGGTTGATGCTTTAAATCCTCCTCCAAGGTCATTACATGAGCTGGAACAAGGCTTAATCTGTGTCTGGTCTTCGCTTCCTATTCCGGTGTCCGCGACACCTTAATAAACAGCATGGAAAATCAATTCCGCCAATGAATTCAAGTTAGTGGGGACACATTCCTTATTAGAACCCATTTTTGTACTGTTTATATGACATTTTACTACAGAACACTGTGATGATCTGTTTTCTTCAAGAATGGACTTTTCCGCAAAGATTGCTTTCTTTGTTATAAATTATTTTTGCAATGTACTTATATACATTTCTAGGACGCATTCAATACAAAACCATTTAATGCAATTATCCTCCAAATGTTTTGTTTCTACATTCATTCATTTGCAAATTAGACGTAAAAAAACGATTGTACCTTAGCTTTTGGAGGTCAGTGTATTGTAATCAAACCTCAGATATTATTTTAGCTCAGATAATATTTCATTTGTAAAGCATCTGAACCAGATTATTATGATTGAAGTTATATATAAGCACTTGGCATTTACAGGAAAACGATATGAATAATATTACAACACTTTAATATGCTTTAACTTACCATCCAACCGTCCTTTCAGAACTTTGTTCACTTGAAAATCAAACCTTCCATGCCTCGAAGATTCGAATACTACATCCGACGAGAATAATGAAGTTTCTGACCGCATTCTCAGCTTGAATATTCTAAACAGAAATATAACAAAAAATGGACTCATGCAATTATATTTACTACAATATTTCACTTAACTAACATTTTTAGAAAAAAAAAACACTCTATTGTATCGTTTTTAAGGAAGAAGTGAGTTTTTTTTTTTTTTTTCTAAATTGCGGACAGATCTTTGAATGGAAAATTTCATAGTACTTATTATAGGTACAATATCGCAAAGATTTAAAACGTCCTTTTTAAACTATCGTTAAATGAAGACTACTTTACTGAAAAATTAGTCAATTACAATACTTCACCTAAACCTTTAAAGACAATTCAAATAGAGTAAAAGACCGTATAACTACAACAGAGTCCCGAAAACTCGGCGCAATGGGGACCAAAAAACGGTCGAGCTTGAAAATGCCGGATTATCGTATGCGGGGGCAACAGGCTTTTCGGGCAGAGTTTTTGTGTTCTGCCAGGGTGTGATCAAGTTTTCTCGATTTTGCCAGGTTATTGAGTTCCGATTTTTCGAGACTGTTCTGCATTAAATAAGCGAAGAACACTATGAGTTTGAAGGTGTTATTTATTTATTTTCTGTTTATTCTAAAAGTAGCATTGTAAATTTTGACACGGAGAGATGGCGGATGACCTTGGTGCGGAAACTTCATTTGCATCATGTGTAATAGATAGAATCCGCCAGAACGCGCCGAGTAGTAAGAGGCGCGTTCTCGTTAATCCTATCTCTAACAAAATAATAACAAACAACTTATTACAAATGATGTTTCCGCTTCAAGGTCATCACTCCGTGGCCAAGCTTTTACAAGCTTAAGTACATGGCAAAGGAAAATAAATGTTATAGAAACTTACAAATCCAGTCTTCAGTAACCTGAACTAATTTAGCAATAAAACGCCTCAAATCATAAAACTTATCAATTTTATCAAAAATAAAATTACTACTCATTATTTTTTTTTGTTATTAAACAGTTATTATTTTAATGAATAAAATCTAACCTGGTTATTATCTGTTTTAAAATGTAAATACGGTAATTTTGGAAGTTAGTTATTTCGCTTAACATCTCATTACTTCCCTTTCTCATTCATTGATTTTATTTATTATTTTTACCCACAAATTTTTAATTCATCGTTCGCGAAAGATTCATGTTGGAAAAACGAATGCTGACAATGCATTCTTCCCAAAGACCTCTATTCGCGACGACACCGTTGACAAATAGCCACCAAAATAGTTTTGAAGACAAATGGCTGATGATTCAGACCAAGATAGGGATTTATTACTTGCGGACAAAAGGTTTAATCATTACTTTTATCTTGTCGTTATAGATAAATGTTTTGATCGAGTCAAGACGATGAAATAAATGGCGAGTACCATTTCGAACAGAATGCCACATTTCATCCAGATTTTCAGTTTCAAAAACTACTGATGAGTTGCAGTGCAAAATTCTCTCATGACTTCTGTTCGACTTGAGTAGCAATTTTTACTCCACTCTAAACAAAGATTTAAACGCCCAGTGAAATTGTTCCAGTAGAATGAATATTGTTACGAGTCCAGCACACTTTAAGAGATTCTCTTAATGACGAGTCCGTTCTTGTGAAAACACAGCAAATTTATTTGCAAATATATATGTACAATAAAGTAGTTAACAATTGGTTAATTATTCACAGTAATTAAGCAAGTATAATAAACAACCGTAAACACAACGATAAACACGTAGTTGCATAAAAATTCGATAAAACACTGAGATAAAATCACAACTTTAACCAAGTCTAACAGCACATATAGCTAAGCACGTTCACAGTCGAGTCAAAAACTAGACTAACTGACTTCGGAACAGTTTCTTATATATGAGGCAGTGAGAAGCAAAAGGATGTAAGTGGCTAAATTAAAAGTTTGGAGATAACCTGTACAAATGGTAGGTGAACCTCCCCTCTGTGTTGGGGCAACTGATGGTACTAGTAGCCCTGGTACGTGCTGCTATACAGCATGATTTAGAAAAAAATTTCAATGAAAGTCTACCTAGAATCTATCTTTAAACGCGTTTTTCTCAAAACTTAAAAATGACTTCATACATTCCTTTGCTTCTCACTGCCTCATATGTCATTGAAAGAAAAAATCAGTTGGTATTTTCTGTTTCAGAATGTTCCAGTAAATTCTAAAGGTTGCTGGAGTCATCGGGAGATTCTGTTTATTCTGTTAGGTTTGAGGTACTATAGTTAGATATATGAGACTTGAATTGTCGAAAGACTTGGCGACATTTAGCAATTTTTTTGCCAAAATTGGCTCTAAATAGACGAAAAGGATGCCACCTTGGCAATATCTCTTAAATTTCTCGGCTCTGCCGTAGGCGCAACGATGAAAATGGTGTAATCAGACAAAATTCACGTACAGGTAAAGTTTCAAGAACTAAGTTGATTTGGAGTGAAAAATAATGGAATAAACGCCAAATTTAGAAATATTACAACAAATTAAGCACATAAAAACATAAAAATAATAACTATTTAAAATTTGGAACAATGTTCTCTTTTGGAATGGCGAGAAAATCTCATTGGAGATCTCCCTTTCTTCATTGTCACGTGACATCGTGACAAGTCTTCGCAACTCACTCGGCATGTTAATGGTGCTCGTGGGTTATGATTGGTTTGGTTTTACAATGCATTTCTTGCCAAAAAAAAAAAAAAAGCGATAAACAGTAATTTAACTACACTAAATTATGGGGCGTGACGAAATGTCACTTGACAATCAACCGAAGACCTATTTCTTGTTGGCCGCTAAGATGCAGCCCTGTTCAATATCTATCGTAAGTCTACTCTGGGGGTGAAATGTTTTATATTACTTTTTAGCATTTTTTATCATAAATGTTATTTACCAGTCAATTCGAGTCTCCATCAGGCTCCCGAAATGCCGTTTGAAGCCTTCTTCACCTAATAAGAAGGCTTCAGTCTGCAGTTCTGACTAAGGTTGAAGCCCTGGTATTCACCAGTCAAATTGAAGCTCAGTCAGACCTCAACCAATCAGAGAGCTTTAATTGGTGGTTCGGGTGTCCGACTGAGGTTAAACTCGGCAGGTGAATATGGCCGTTTGTGTGGAACAAAGAAAAAATAACAGAGGCTAAGAAAATTCAAACTTACCTATTGTGCGCCGTGAACTGTAATCGGATCTCAGACTTTGGCGAACGCTTCGACCGGAAATTTTGATCATTCAGCGATTTCTGGTTGAAGAATAAAGGCTCGAAATGCAGAATGAAAGGGTTTAGCTCGATGCCTAAGAAAGAAAAAGCAAATCTTAATTTTAGGCGTATATTTGACTAAAATATAGACACACGTCATTTTTTTTTTTTATAGTAGTAGGCACAAAATAATTTAAGAGTCACTCGTCCGATATGCTTCGAAGATGAAGTCAAAAACATATTTTGAAGCACACTGTTAAACATATGCCAACTGACTATTTTGAAGTCTTAAACTGAAGAAAACGCGTTTTGAAGTACATTTCAACAAATTCTGGGGCACAATTCAATACATTTTGAAACACAATTATGCTCTAATATATAAGTCGTTTCACTTGAAGCCCAATTTAACACAAGTTATGGAGTTCTGTTTCTGTAAGTATAAAGTCAAGGTATGCAGATGAGTAAGTTTAAAAGGTGATACATTAAAAAAGTTTTATCAAGATATTTGTTTAATTAAGTAAGAAGAGAGTTGCATCAAAGTAGTTTTATTGAGGTATTGTTGATTAAGTAAGAAGAGTAAAGCATTAAAATAGTTTTATTGAAGTATTTGTTTAATTAAGTAAGAAGAGTGTTGGATCAAAGTAGTTTTATCGAGGTGTTTGTTTAATTAAGTAAGAAGAGTGTTGCATCAAAGTTGTTTTATTGAGGTATTTGTTTAATTAAGTAGGTGTTTGTTTAATTGAGTAAGAAAAGCGGTGCATCAAAGTAGTTTTATTGAGGTATTTGTTTAAGTAAGAAGAATGTTACATAAAAGTAGTTTTTTATTGAGGTGTTGATTAAGCATGAAGGGTGCTGTAGTAGCGGACTTGCAGGCCTGGTCGCCAGTCGTGATTCCTTTTCGGAGGCCCTTTGTCTATAGCAGACCTATATATAACATTTATCACGTGTATTTTTGGATCTTTTGCGGAGCCCCACTGGTCGGGGGAGGGGAGGGGGCTCGAAATTAGGACATTTCTGACATGGTAAATCCGTCACTGGAGAGTTCCAGAAAAGTAGTTTTATTGAGATATTCGTTTAATTAATTAAGAAGAGTGCTTCATCAAAGCCGTTTTCTCGAAGTATTTGTCTTATTAAGTGTGAAGTGTATTGTATCAAAGTAGTTTTACTGAGGAATTTTTTTAGCTTAACTTAAGAAGTACTGCATCAAGATAGTTTTAAAGATATATTTTGATGCTTAGTTATAAGAAGTATTTAAATCATAACAGGGTCGTGGATGATGAAAAAAAGCCTATCTTTTCGCGACCAGAGAGCAAACTGCTTGAAACAGATTGCGAGTGTTTTTATTTGAAAAAAAAAAAAAGGAGAGAGAGAATATATAGGATTGAATTCGACTTTTCTTCTCCAGCGATCGCGAAATAAACTTCTTGTTGTCATGGCAACGCTTGCATTTGTATTTGAATCAATAGGCAAATTCAATTATTTAAAAAATGACTTCATTCGGGAGGAAGTTATCTCGTTAATGGTTCATTACTCGATTTCCTTTATTTATTTATTTTGTTTTTGCCGCCTGTTTTAAATCAGTTTAGTGAGCCCATGTTTTCCTTCAAAAACAGGAACACATTCCTAAACATTCAAAATATTTTTACGGCATGAACAGACTTTCAATGGTTTCTTATTGTAGGATCTATTGTTTGCATGTAAGGGAATGTGGGGCAAAGTGAAATAGTTAAGATAACTTACCTTTTTTTCAAAATGAACAAATTGGAAGTTTGTTCTGAAAATTACGATGCATAAAGAAGGAACAATATATTTTATAATAAAACTTGCATTAAAACATTATTTTTATTTTTAGCAGTAAATTTGTGCCTTAAAAAAAAGAAAGGCTGAAATTGAACACTTATTTTTTTCATGGGGCAAAGTGAAAAATACTTTTTTTTTCTAATGAAGAATTTTCTATTCGATTGCTTAAGATATTTTTGATCAAATAAATAAGTAAATGAAATAATGAATCAATAATGGAAAAAGAAATGAAACAATAAACGAGTAAATAAACAAATAAGTTAATAACTGAAAGTAAGTAAATGATGAAAAAATAGTGAAGTAATAAGTGAATGAATGTACAAATAAAGGAATTATTAAATGAAGGAATGCAAATGAAATTATTAATAAATGAATACGCAAGTGATTTGACATAGGATTAAATAAGTAAATGAAATGAACCATTTCACTTTGCCCCGCATGCACTTGACTAACTGTATAAAGCATTTAAAATACAAATAGGCTTAATATTAAACAAATAAGTACTACACCGAATACTAGTAGATCTCAATTAATATTTAAAATATTAATAACGATAACTTTATCATTTAATAATGACAAAAATAATTTTTCACTTGCAACAAAATATTACAATATGAGTGTCGATTTTTGAAAACTACTTTTATTATCATATTCTTTGAGTTACAGAGGTATTTTTTTCTTGACTGGAATAGACTACATGTGTTATTTTGCCCCACATTCTCCTACATTTTAAATACTTTCTGTAATACGGGTACCTATCGGCAATGTGTGCACAATCAGTAAAAAGCTCCAAAAAAGTTGAATTTATTTGTCTGCATATTAATCAAATATCGATTTATCTGACAGATCTTCGTCAAAATCTTGAAAATCAATTAAATATATTCGAAATAGATACAGTTAAGTAACTTTGAGCCATGTCGGTTAACTTTGTGACACTTCTAATATTTTAGTATATTTAACTCTCTGGCAAGGTTACGAACTATGTTTTCTACTTTTACGGAAAACAAAGTTGGCAACATTGTTCATAAATAATCGCATTATTCAATAATACTGAAGTTACTGATTGAAAGTTATTTTTGTAGCTGTTGAAAAATCTCTTCCTATATTGTAACATTCTGCACACATTGGTAATTCAGTTTCCAATTATTTTTAACTGTATTTTTTGAAAAACAGTCACATTGTAAATTATCTCTGAAATAGTTTAAAGAAGATTGGTTTACAGAGAACGGGAATAAAAATAGAAATTTTAAAACACGAGAAGTTATTTAAAGGAATATTAACCTTATTATTAAAATTTACAGTAAAAGCCAATGCTAATTTTTCTCGATTAAGTGTTTTTTTTTTTTTTTTTCATCGCAAAACTGTTTCATGAATTATTCAAACACAAATTTCGTGTTTTTTCGTTTTCTCTTTAAATGAACAAGTTCTTTAACTTCTCGTTCTGCTAATAAGTTTAATTCCAAAAATGTGTCTATCAGTGGAGTAGTTAAATCGCTTTAACAACTGTCATCAAGAATCTGAACTATGTTAGCTGCTTAAACCAGCGATTCTCAGCCGGTGGTCCGGCACCGGTCTGTAGAAAACTTTGACTGGTCTCCAGAGATTTTTGCTCGTCCATATTAAAAAAAATAATTCCTTCCTCAAAATAAATAAATAAATTAAAAACAGAAAAAGAAAACACCATAATAATAATAGTATTACAAAATAGGATATCTTTTATGTGCATTTTTTGCTTAATTTTCATACTTTTCTGTGATTTTTCAGCAAAGTTTACTATTTTGATTATAATAACTACTTATCTTATTCCTAACATTTAAATTTTTTGTGACAGTGGTTTTTTGTAACAGCAGGTAAAGTTTTATTTATATATTTATTAATTCATTTATTATTAATATTATGTTGTGAAAACGAAGGGGGAAAAAATCTGTCAGCCGAAACCCCACCGGTCCGTAAAAAAATCACATCTGTTTAGCGATTCGCAATGCAAGGTGTTTTTTTTTTTTTTTTTTTTTAAGAAACGAGCTGATGTGTGCATCACATGACTTCCTTTTAGTCCAATTTAATGTCATTTCCCCATTATTGGCAATTTTAATGTGATTCAATTGTTTACTCTCTAAGTATCACCAACAGTGGCCAAACTGAAACCAAATTAAAAAAAAAAAAATCTCCAAATTTGTCGCCAAGTTGGCGACCAAAAGACTGGCGATATATCTCCAAGTGTCCGACAAATTATAACACCACTTGAGTTTACATCGAAATTAACAATGATTTCTCCCCAAAAAAGGGGCAAAAGATCCCCTTAAGAACATCCGAATGCAACCAAAAGAGAAGGTGCACAACTAGACCCCCACTAGGAGTGTATGTACCAAATTTCAACTTTCTAGGACATACCGTTTTTGAGTTATATGAGATACATACACACATACGCACATACATACGTACATACGGACGTCACGAGAAAATTCGTTGTAATTAACTCGGAGGTCGTCAAAATGGATTTTTCTGGTGTCTGTACGTTCCTAGGCATATATCCACGTGTGGTCGGGTCGAAAAAAAAACTCAACATTCATTCGGGGGCGAGAAAAATGGAAATAAAGGCCGATTTTTGAATGAAATTATTTTCGCGAATACAATACTTCCTTTATTGTAAAAGGAAGTAAAAATAAAAGAAAAGAAGAAGAAAACATTATACCGGTCCGCGAAAGTTAAAAACGTTGAGAAACGCTGGTTTAAACGATCTAAAAAAAAAAGGTTGAGACACTCTTTGAAACGATTCTCTGAAAATCACATCTCCTCCATTCCAGTAGCATGAAGGAAGAAACATATGTACGGAAAATGATTAGTTACATTAAGCGTTGATTAAGAAAAGGGAAAGGTTATGCTTTGCTATGGCAACTTACAGCAAAAAATCTTGAAAAATTCTCCAGCGACTGCACAACCAGTCTTACCTCTTTCCAAAATTTTCAAGGAATGGGTCGTTTTGTGTTTATGTGACGTCAATTGCTTTGCTTTAGCAGCTGTTGTATGCAATTTCATCACTGTCTTCTCGTGAAAACGCGATTTCTTCTCTTATTAATAAATTTAAAGACATTTTTAAAAAAACGCAAAAAAAAAAAACCTTTTTTCTGAAATTTTAATGAGTACCATGGGAACTGATTTCCTGTACTTTTCAATTTTATGCAAACTTTCACACATCTGAGTTTAATTCAGACAATTAACGTACGAATATGTGCTCTGAAAACAGAGCTAACGAACATTTTTGCTAGGAATTAAGCTCTATGCGAACATTAGAGTGCATGTCAACATAATATAAGAATCAAGTGTTAAACATGAACAAAATGCTCTTTACGGTTTCTTCTCTCATTAAGAAAACTTAACAGACATTCTTTTTAAAAAGCGTCAAAAAGGGTTTTTCTGAAACTGTAAAAAGTACATTTAGATCTCAGCTGTGTTTTTTAATCTACACGGTTTCAACATATAATTTAAAATTCATTTGACTTCCCATTGTTATAGTTTACGAAAGAAGATAGATAATCCTTTTTAATTAAAGAAAGCTTAATCTTTCCCCAGCTTTCAAGGAAAAGGAAAAGAAATAAGATTTTCTGAGAAGCATATATGCAAAGAAAAGAAAACATATGTTGTACCAAGAAAGCAAAAATTTTCTCTTTAATGAATTTCCAAGAAAGAGGTTCTTTAAGGTAAAAAAAAGCACGTTGTCAAGAAAAACTCCCAACAAGTGCATACATTAAATCTGACAAAAAGTTGCAAAGATATTTGCAATTCTAACTTCCTCAGACGAATGTATGAAAAGAATATTTTGTTTTCCTTCCTTAACGTCTGGTTTTTATTTTTCAGTGGAATGACTTTCAGTTAACAATGCGCACGACTGTTAAATACAGTGAAGCACTGTTTATACGTTTTCGAAAGGACTGTATGAAAAAAAAAGTAATGAAAAAAACGTATAATAGGTATACGTTAATTTGTATTAGACTCTGCAAGGACCATTATAAAAAAACGTGTAATTGATAAAAACGTATAAAAAAGACAAACGTATAAACGGTGTTTCACTGTATATACCGTTACTGAAGAAAAACGATTAGACACCAATGGTACAGTTATCAATTTATATATTAAAGATTCTCAGTGATTTTATTGATTTTGGTGACTTGAACGGTGCCTAACTAGAAGCTGAAATATTGATTGCTAATTACACAATTAATACAATCAGTGATTAGAGACCAATGTTACTAGTTTGCTTGATTGATTCCCAGCGAATTTATTGATATTTGACTTGAACAGTGGCTAACTAACGGCAGGAATATTGATTGTCTGTCAGATTAACTGTTAAAAGAATCTGAAACGTCGCAAATTATCGCCGGGCAACATTCTGGGATTTTATGGATTTAATTTGAAACTCAAGTCCCTTAGCGAAAAGGTGTTCTGAACTGCTATACAAGTTGCATGAATACAGACTTCTCACTGTTGCGGGAAATATTTTTAGCTACCAGTGTCAAAATATACTCAGTGTTTTTATTAAGTTTTCGCTTTCAGCTCAACTACGGTCCGTCCAGATTGATTGAGCTCAGAATGAGGGATATTGCAATCCTTGGATACTGTAACTCTACATAAAATTGTAGGCAAATAAGAAGGTTGGTATTTGCTTGCAATTCTGAATTAGCTGTGGCTATATTTGTGGCCATATTTGATGAAATGCTTTAGGAGCTTTACTGATAAATCAGGACGGTTCCGAGGCATTGCCGAAAGAACAAGTAAGTTTTCTTGAAGGTTCCTAATTTATTTCAGAAACATGACAGGCTTTTACTGGTAAAGTTGCTGAACTCTTCAGAAAGATTCCAGATTGATTTGAGGAAGGTTACTGATTTTCAACGGAAAACTTACCTGTTTTCTGACACACATGCTACTGGTAAAAATAAGACACATTAGCTGCCCATAATTTTTCGCGACGTTTCTGAACTCGTTTTATAGTGTAGTTATTCTAATTAAAATAGAATCTGATAGTTCAATTATAGTTAAGTCAGTAAATTTACTTAGAGTTGTTATTTTTGATTAAACTGCCATATTCAGATCGAAATCTGTCATAGCTGCATTGGCATAATCACTGTAAAAACGATTCAGAAACGTTCCTAGGAAATAACAGGCAGTTGATGAGCCCAATTTCTGCCAATAACATATCTTGCAAAAACCAGGAACGTTTCCCGCTAAAATTCAGTAACCTTCCTTACATTATTCTGGAAGCCTCTTGAAAAATTCTGAAATCTTCCCGTTTAAAGCCAATTATGTCTTTGGAAAATTAAAGCAAACATAAAAAGATGTAACATAATAGCTTGCCACCTTCCTGATTTATCACGGACGTTCCAAAAGCAGTATTTAAAACATGGCCAAAACTAAGACAGAATTGCAAGTGGGTATTAAGAATTATACTCGCCTGCAATTCTTGCAAAGGTACGTAATCCATGGACATTTTCGCTCCCTTTGGGAGCTTAATCAGTCTGGACAGACCGTAATCGCACTGAAGTCGATACACTTTATGAATAGGCCTAGTTAATCTTTAAACTGGGAGCTAAAAATATTTTTCACAACAGTGAAAAGTCTGCACTAGTGCAACTTGTAGCAATTCAGGAAACGTTCTGACAATGATACTTGATTTTTCCAGGAAGTGGATAAAAACCATTGAAACCCCGAAACGTAACACGGAAATAGTACTCAGTAACGTTTCAGATTTTTTTTAACAGTGCTTATTGAATTAGCGTATTTCTAGAATATGAAACTGAAACAATCCCTCACCATTTTACGCTTTTCAGAGAATATTTAAAATGTAGTGTAATTTAAGTGATATATATTTAAATATTTTTATGAGATTGTGTGAGCTGCACTTTTTACAGAAGTAGCTAAATACTGTTGCCTACTTAGATACTTATTGTTTCACAAAACAACTTTTTCTTATGTGCTATAAAAGTTTATTTTCTTTAACAACCCACGTCCTCTTTTCCACTTAATACTTTTCTTTTCAAATTTTCGCATATAATTTTAATTATACATAAACATGACTCCTGAAAAATTCTTACATTTCAACAGAAAAGTTTATAGGTCAAAAACATATGAAAAATAACAGATTTTTTCAAGAAAATGTTAATTTATTCGAAAATATAAATGATACTTTCATAAAAATACACACAATTTGTTAAGTATAGAAAGATTAAAAGTTCTTAACTAGTCTGTATTCTATGTTACAGGGGCGTGATGTTAGGGGCGACCACTGGGTAACCCCTCTAATTTTACTTCGCAAGAAAGAAATTTTTTAAAAAGAAAAATGAGTTTCTGCTTTTTTTTTTCTTTTTGTCAAAGTTCATGTATCGATACTTCACGTTTAGCCACACAAAAATAAATTCAAATTGGGACTTATTCATTAAATGAATTACACCTCTTTACACCACTTTTGTCGACTTCCACTCCAACTTCAGCCATTTATGTGCATCAAATTTGTTCCATTCCATTGTTGGATCCCTTAGAGCAGTAATACTAAATTGGAGGGAGTGATAACAAATGTCTGAGTGAGATAAACTTGAAACTCAATGTTTCCCATGTCAGGTGACTAGTTTGGCTGGGAAGTTGTCGCGTTTTGGCATTAAATATTTTTCAGACGGCGAAGCTAATTATGAAGTCGGGGCTACAAACCAGAGCTGCAGAATTATATTAAAAATGACAGATTCTGGCTCCAACTCCTTTACTCAAAACACAGTCCGACTCCGATTTCAACTCGGAGTTTAAAAACCATCGGACTCTGACTCTGCATCAAAATCAGTCCGACTCCGTAGCCCTGTTACAAATTAGGGTTCTGAAGTCGGAAGTAAGATGACCGACTCCGGGAATTTAGAGCATTCGACTCCAACTCTTTTTCTTCAAAATCAGTTCGGCTCCGACTCCGCAGCCCTGTTACAAATTCAAATGACCGACTCTAATTTCGAGAATTTTAGATCCTTCGACTGCGACTCCTTTACCCTTAAACGCAGTCCGACTCCGACTCTTGCAGTTTAAGGACTTAGATTCCTGACTCCAACTCTTTTACTTCAAAATCAGTTCAACTTCGACTCCGCAGTCTAAGGTTTGCGAAGTTGGAAGAAAAATGAACGACTCTGACTTAGGGAATTTTAGAGCCTTCGACTCCGTCTTCGATTATTTACCCCAAAACAGGTACGACTCCGACTTCGACTCGGAAAATCAAAATCTTCGACTTTCGACTATTTTATTTCAAAATCAGTTTGACTGCGACTCCGCAGCCCTGCCACGAATTAGGGTTGTGGAGCCTTAAGAAAATGACCGACTCCGACTCAGGGAATTTTAGAGTCTTCGACTCCGATTCCATCTAATTTACCCCAAAAGCAGTCCGACTCAGATTTTGACTTGGAGTTTCAAAACCTTCGACCTCTGACTCCGACTCTTGAACTCCAAAATTAGTCCGTTTCCGACTCCACAACCCCGCAACAAATTAGAGTTGCGGAGTCGGAAGAAAAAGAACCGACTTCAACTCATGGAATTTTAGAGCCTTCGACTCCGACTCCTTTGCCGCAAAAGCAGTCCGACTCCGATTTTGACTCGAGAGTTTCAAAACCTTCGAACTCTGACTCCGACCCTTTTACTCCAAAATCAGTCCGACTCTAGTCCTCCCTAACTTGTTGCAGGTTGCAGAATCGGAAGAAAAAAGACCGACTCCCAACTTCAGGAATTTTAGAGCCTTAGACTTATCTGATGTGCTCTGATTCCGAACTCGCAAGACTAGCAATCAATAATTATTCACCAAGCTTACAAAAGTAGTAGATAATATGCAGTGCAAATCTTTTAATAGTGACTGATTTCGGTTTCGGATGAATTGTATTTTGAATTGTTTCAGCAAATATTCATTTGATTTGTTGATATTATTATCTTGAATTTCGATTCTCTTAAACGTTGATTGTTTACCAGGTCCATTCCAGCGTTACGTGTGTGACTTTTTGACACCATTTCGTTGCAACTATGAGCTTCTTCTGCTTGCTATTTTTGCCCTTGATTTTGAGACTGAATGATTTTCCCGAACCTTCCTCACAGTATACATCCCTCCTTTCGCGATATCTAAAGCAAGATATCCTCAATCGTTGCCGTCGCTCAATTTCATTAGGATTTGAAGGAAGGAATCTCACAGGAAACTGAGGCCACTGTTGAACTAACCAAGATAATGGGGAAGAACTTTCAGGTACATCTATAGAAATGCGTTGACAACGATGCCTGCTGTCTGTATGACATATTTTTAAAAATATGTTTATATAAAAATGTATATGTGTGCGCAGGAGTTGCTACAGACTAGCACTTTAGGGGGCGGGGGGTATATCGAGAAACATAGACTTGTGGAAACGAAAAGTTTCCGGAACTGTTTCAGTGTCAATAAAAAGTACAAAATCGGCCAGGAATAAGTAGGGCACATGCTCAGTGCCAGATTAAGCCAGCACGGGGCCCGTAGCAAATGTTTCCAAGGGGCCCTTGTTTTTACATGATATAATAAACAATAGTACACTTCTTCGTGGAGATGGGAGATGCACTTATAACACGCATCATAAATATAGATATGATTTTAGAGCTTTATGAGGATTATAACCCCCTTAAAGTCATATATTGCCCCTCGTCTTCTCGTCACTACACGTTTTTAGCTTTTAATTCCAAAAACGCAATTTTTGGACGATCTAAAAGGGGGGGGGGTACCCCCTGAAAATTTTCGATATTTCAATTCTAAAAACTCATTTCTAACGACCGCTGATGACATTAGGAAGACAGAAGGTTCGGAGTTCCTTATTCGGGGGTTTTTTGAAACTGAAGTCAAAAAGCGCGATTGCCCCTCATCAGGTAAAGTTAAAGGGGAAAATTTGACTTACAGCGACTCTCTCCAGGTAATTTTTCAAAATTGAAGTCTTAAATAAAACTGTAGATTATCTTTAATGATGTTGTAGAGAGAAGGGAGAGGGTTGTTCAAGGAAGCCCCATTGGGAAAATTTTCGAGTTTTTTTTTATCGATTATTAATCTAAAAACACAATTTTAAGCAGAACATTTTTAGACTATAAAATGGTAATATTATGGGATCTTTGCAGATTTTGCAAAATTTTCAAAGGGGAAACCAAATTCACGGAAGCCATCCCCTGGAGATTTCCCGAAATTGAAGAGTTGAAAACATGAGAGAGAGACCATCGCAGATTACGTTTAGTATGGAATGGAGTTCAGGCACTTTCCAAGGCAACCCGGAAAATTTTCGAAATTGAAGTCTTAAAAGTACATTTTAGTCCATCGTTAACAATGTTGGAGGGGGAGAGGTACACCCCGATAGAAATATTTTGAAATTATAGTTCAAAATACGCACTTGTATGCCACTTTAGATGACGTTATAGGAAGGGATCGGGTTTGGGATTTCACCCATGGACATTTTACTAAACAAATTCCAGAAAGCAGTTTTAGCGGTTTTTCAATTATGTTAAACAATTTTCTCCCTGAATTTTTTTGAATTTAAAGTTCGAATAAAAAAGTTTTCAGCTACCTTTGATGATGCAAAAGAAATGGGTTAGGTTCAGGGCATTGGCGACAGCTTTTTAGTTCCCTCCCACTCAGAGGAAAAAAAAATCAAGAACGATATTTAAAGTCTTTCTTCTACTCATAATTATTTTAGTTCTTCAACAAATAATACTCTACTAGCTGCGTCGCCCGGCTTTGCACGGTGCACCTCGAAAATAATACTTATGTCTAGTGATGCGTTTCAACAATCAGGTTTGAAGAAAAAAAAATCAGTAAAATTTTGCGCCAGATTGCGGGAAAATAATCAAAAAGTAAACATTTTAAAACCCTCGATTGCAGGAAAAGCCTCAAAACAAAAAACCAAAATATTTTTGTTTTGTTTATATTCGAGGAAAAAAAAATGACAACAAATCTTTCATTTAACGATTTTCTTCATGCTACAACTACAAATTTTAATAAAAGCATTGTTACGGAAAGTTGAGATGAAGCACTGAATAATAATTTGAATGGGGGAAAGCCTTCGAAAAATAGGGATTTTATTTTGAAATCTAAGAGTCATAATTAATAGTTTTTAATTGATATCTCCGCTAATTATTATCGGAGGATTATGTTAAATAGCCAAACATGAAGGTGGGAAGATTACGAATCCATCGATACCTGGTTAAATGGTCAGTTCATTGGCGTACGGGAGAAGTTACTTGGACATACATTTTAATTATATAAGATTAAAAATTTATTTATTTTACTCAGCATACGTGTGAACAGATTAAGAATTTTTTTTCTCCCCTTATGTCATGATCTCTTAATTTTGCTCATTGTTGTTTTCGCGGGCGGCAAATGTTGAGGGTGACAAATTGACATGAAGTTAAAGTGACAGAAGAGAGTTTAGGATGACTAATAATAACCTTTTCAGGACTCCAATTTCAAAAGCTTTAAGACGAAAGTCGCTTTCAAACAATTTCTGGATGATAACCTTTTTCCTCTTTCTTGTCTAATATCGCCAAGGAGAGCTTTAAACTATGTTTTTAGGATTTGTGCTTTAAGAGTTTCAAAAAACCCTCCTTCTTCTGTTTTCCCCAAAAATTGCTTAAAATTGTGTTTTTAGACCCTAAATTCCGAAGAAAGTCATTGAAACGTTTCGATTTCAAAAAATTTAATGCCCACTAATTTCCATACCTTATCAACAAACATTCGGGGAAAAGGATCCAAACACCACTATTTACCTAAAGTTCGAACTAAAGATAGCCTGCGTTTGAAGATTTCAGTTTCTAACATTTTGCGAAGCAAATCCGTACCCCCCCCCCCCCTTTCCGACATAACGTCTCCAGTGGTAATCCAAAATCGCGATTTCAAACTTCAAGTCAGAAATTTTTTTTGAGGGAGTTCAGTTCCTTAAACTTCCCGCATAGCTTGAAATTTTGTTTTCATGTATATATTATAGTTCGATCCCACAAACTCTTTCTTTCCAAAGATAGCCTGAAATTGATTTCAGTTTTGAACACAACTGCAGGAAAGAAACCCAAGCCCTTTTCTCTGTTGTAATCAAACAGCATAAATTTGCTTTTTTTTACGCTTGAAGAGCTGAAAGTTTTAGGGAGGATACCTAAAATGTAATAAAATACCTTTTTGAAAGAAAAAAAATCTAAGTGAAAACCCTATTATCCGTTTTCCTAACACTACCAAACATTTCCTAAAATTATAATTTTTAAGTCAGTTTTGAAAATTTTCTGACCAAACTGAGCTTTTTCTCCTAACTCTAAGAAAGATTAACTAAAATTGCCTTTTTAAGACTTCAATTAAGAGAAATTTCTGGAAAGCATCCAGCGATCCCCCACATCCCCTTCGTGCTTCCTCTGACGTGACTAAAGATATTGTTACTTCAAAGCTTCTTATACCTAGATGGGCTAACGGGCACACAAGTGACATGTGGAGTTATGAAGTAGTGAGTGTTATGAATCTTTGTCAATTTAAAGGCTCCTACCGTCTCCAAATGACGCAAGAAGCCCTCCCCTCCCCCTCTGCACCGATCATACTGGTCAGCATGGTATTATCACAGACTTATTCCGTAACGAGTCTGCGCTTTAATGAAATATGATTTTTAATTTACCTGAAAGATTTTTAATTTACCTAAACATTTAAAAAGCTGGATCTAAAGAGAGAAATTTAAACGGGTAAAAATACGGGAAAGTATTTTTCTTCTGGAATTTTTTTCTCATGGCGCGGGGCCCCCAGAAACGCGAGGCCCGTAGCATTTGCTACTTTTGCTCTATGGCTAATCCGGCCCTGCACATGCTCCTAGTAGGGCATAAACTTTTATAGTTAATTTCAGAAGCGATGAAAGGAAATATTATTTCAAATATTTACTTTAAAAAATAATTAATGAATTAAAAAGATTACGGCAAACACTTTCATTTTATGCATAAAGCATTTGAATACAACGTGTAATATGTATGATATTCTAAATCCATCCATTTTGTGTGTAATTATTAAATTATGATCACATACAATAATGATGGATGAATAATTTTTTCGACGGTTTAGGGAGATAATGACCCGCGTACCCCCCCCCCCCCTGTATCCACCCCTGTATATGTGTGTGTTCCTCAAACAAAGCCACAGTTTACGTCGGATGTTGGCCAAATTTGGCATAAAGTTCCTTTGATGTTAAGGAATGCATAGGGAGTTTTCTCCCCCCTATGGAGACCAGAAAATCAATGAAACGAAACTTGGACGCCTATTTATAACAATGACTGATTTTTTGCATTTACCAAAAAATTAAGAGAGGTCTAAATTAAAATTTTGAGTCAGAAAAATGCTTTTTCTACATGTTCACGGGAAATTGTGCACATTTTTTCTTTTATTCAAGCCTGATTGTTGAAAATGCGTCACTTACCACAGCATTTACTTTCGCGACAGACCGTTCAACGCCGAGAAACCACAGCAAGTTCAGATTTTAACGTATGTTTTAGAAATACCGTCGTCACCTTGCCTATTCAATTTCTTCTGATTTAATTCCAACAGCAAGCGAATGAGTTTTTCTCTCTCATACCCGAAGCACGAAACAAAATCCAGTTTGAGCATCCCTCATTCTGACCGAGTTAGAAAAGAAGTCATTGCCAAGACCCCTGGAAATCGATAAAACCTTCCGTTCGTTTAATTTAGGATGCCTCAGCGAGGTAGAAAGCGGCTGTTTGACCGATATTCGCATTTTTTAAGCGCAATTGATATTTCATAACAAATTTCAGCTATAATTACATTCATTTAAAAGGAGTACGTGAAGCCCTTAAAAACAGCACGTGGTACACTTAAAACAGCACGGGGTACACTAAAAATATCACGAGCTACACTTAAAGCAACGGGAGGTTAAAAACATCATGTGGTACAGTTAATGCAGCGCGGGGTACACTAAAAACATCACGTGATACACTTAAAAATAACAAGAGTGCACTTTAAACAACACATGGTACACTCAAAAATCACGAGGCGCACTTAAAGAAGCACACGGTACAATTTCAAACATCACGGGGTGCACTGAAAAACAGCGTGGCACATGTAAAAACCACATCGTGAATTTAAAAATACCACGTGATCTATAAAAATATGAATTCACTGCGACCGATAAATAAGTAAACTGAGCATATGACGATTGCTATGAATACTTTAAAAGCAATATTTAATTAAAAAAATCTACTCACAATATAAATAATATTGTAAGAAATGTTGAACAATATCATATACCATAAAGAAACATGACGGTAAGTGCATACTAATTTTATTCACGATTATACGATACGCCAGGATATTAAATTAAATGAGCAGAAGAATAAATCAGTATAACAGACAATAAATGTATTATTAAGGGGTGGTAAAATTGGATACTTTTGCACATTTATGTTTTTGAACTTTGTATGAGCATAGAAAATTCTGCTTATTACCAAATGCAAACTCATATTTATTTCATTTTAAGACAGATATAATTCTGAACTCAATCCAAAAAAGCAAAATTAAAATATTTAGAGTAACAAAAAAGTGATGCGAAGGCAGTCCAGTTGATACAGTGTTAAGTTAATATACAAGGGTTTTAATTCTCTAGTGCTTGATAACTAACTGGTGCTTAATGGTTATTATTGGTTTGGTTGTACAATGTATTTCTTTCAAAAAAAAAAAAAAACGATAAACAGCAATTTTACTCTATTGAAACTATGGGGCACGACGAAATGTCACGTGACAATTAACTGAAGACCTGTTTCTTTCTGGCCACCGAGATGCAACCCTGTTCTATATCTATCGTATGTCTGCTCTGAGGTGAAAAGTTTTATATTAGATTTTAGTATTTTTTATCGTAAATTATCAAAATTCCGTAAATGGACCAAATTGCAAGTTTATATTGCGGATGCATATTGCAAAACCGTTATGCTTATTTAAGTTGAAAAGGAAGTAACGGATTAGTAACTTATTTTGTTTAATTAAGAGTGAACAGTGAGAGGGGAAAGCAAATGTAACCTTCTTCAACTATAAGTTGTAAATCTGGATAATTTAGCAACAGATTAAGTTATTATTCATCTATTATTAAGAATCATGCTTCTCAAAATAAAAATCCTAAAAAAATTACGAGCTCGTATTTATCCAGCTTATTGAAATTTCGGCCAAGTGGCTTCTAGTTCAAAACAGATTAAATTATTTATCCACAACGGTGAAAATTGAACTACATTGACGACTCCTATATGATGTCTGACTTAGTAACAGCTACGACAATCACGAAATTTCTGTCGCCGCCCTTCGGCGCACAGGCACAATGTATTTTTATTTCCATCCAGTTGCCGTCGCTGAAGGTTTCAAAATTTGAAGTAATGCAGCTTTTCTGTATTTCAACAATGATTTTCCACCACTTAAAAAACGTTAATTTTGTTTCTTTAAAATCCAAATCTATTATTTAAAGTTGTTTGCTAGATTAAAATATTTTCAAGCTGTATATTTTTCAAGCTGAACTAATCATGAGATGAAGACATTTTTAAGTCATATCTTAAAAAGTAATTCTTCGTATAGTTCCATGTAACACAAATTTTTAAAAAAATGAAAAAAGTTCCGTGAAACGTGGACCTGTACACTTATTGAAAGTTACACAATCTTCAAGTCATTTGTCTAACGATCTCCTAAACATCTTGGAAATGGTGATTCAAAGAAAAGGCTGCTTTGCCAATTTTGAGAACATGTTATTGGTCATTTCAGTGGAAAAAAGTCAAAATCGAAACGAGTTGAATTAAATAAGGGCGTACGTGCTATAGTAAGTGCAAATGTAAATAATATTACAAATATATGTAACTCCTTATCCTTCTTAGGTGGATGGGAAGGGCAGAGTGGAACATGAAATACTACCATGGTCCATGTGGTGGGTTCTAGGTTGTTAATGCAATAAAATGCGTTCGCATTTCCAACAAAGAGCTATACAGTACACATTTATTACGGAAAACATATTACTGGACTATAAAAGAAGAAATTCTGAAATATACAAAACAGCCAAAAAAATCGATTCGTGGTTATTTTACAAATGTGTAAGGTTTATTCACGAACTAAAAACTGCAAAGGAATGTAGTTAATCACGAGAACATGTAAAAAGAGTGTTAAAAGGAACCATTCGAATGGTATAAGAACTAGAATTTTAAGCAGTTGCATTTGAAAAAACATTTTTGGAAATTGAACATTTTTTACCCTTTTCTCAAACTTTGAAGCTCGTTTCCCTGCAGATAAACCTTAGTGTTTTTAAAAATATAGTACTATAAATGAATTTTTCGGGTGCAAATACATTGTATCCCAAATATACAAGTCAATGTTTATTTATTTATTTATTTATTTTTCGTCTATCACATGATGTACCCTAATTTATACAAATGTGTCGCCATTCGCGTTAAGCAATTTTTCTATTGTCGCCAAGATAGAAAGTAAACAAGTCGCCAAACCATGTGACTTACCTTTCACGGCAAAGTACCTTTTTTATTTAAAGAACAAAAGTGTTTCTATCTGCTCTTTCAATTCAAATCAGAAGAGATTCCTGCCCTTTTAAAGAGAAAGACGGACGAAACGAGCTTTACACTGAGGTTATTAATCGTGGAGAGGGGGGGAATTCCGAGAGAGGCTTTTCAATCGATCCCTTTCCGATGTTTTGGTGATTCCGGAGTTGGCCGGGGTCCCCTCCTTCCTTCTTCGAACCCTCGTCTTCCTATCTGCACGACGAACTCTGAAATCAATTCTTTCAGCAGCTGGAGTCAATAGCTTTAACGGGGGAGAATCATTAATTAACTTTAAGGTTACAGCAAAAAATAAGAAAAAAAGGGGAATGGATTGAAAAATCGATATAAAGAGAAAAAATAAATTAGGAATAATAAAATGATGGGGGAAAAGGAAGACGAAAAACTAATTGCTAACCTCAGATACTACTTGTTATTAAGTATAAACGAAGGCTTTAGATAGTCCAAATGCAGATTAACCGGGAACAGGATTATTTGAAATATACCTGTGTCAAACACTAAGTTATGTTCTGGTCACCTCAAAGTTTTCTTTTATTTTCGTGTTTTACTTATAAAAAATTTCAGCTAATAAGTTTTATCTTCTCGGAATTTTAAATATTAATAATACGGCTACACGATTGGTGCGATAAACAGTCCGGACAAAATTTGGTATTTACGTAAAAATCCGAATTAGAATAATGATAACATTAAAATTATCCATCCAAATTCAAAATAAAAGAGTTACCTTATCGATTATCTTTTGTGAAAGTATTTATTCACGAAAGGAAAACAAAGAGGGAAAATTGAAAATCACTTTAAAATCCTAGCGCATGTACTAAAATCAATTACATGTATTTCATTTGTTAACAAGAAGAAAATGGCAACAAAAAATTTTTTAAACCATTGAGCTTTCTTGGATAGTATGCAACAAAGAAATCGTCGACAACTAATATTACAACCATTAGGCAATATTAAATGCTATGATTGGTATTAGCTGGAATGTTATGGTATATTTTAACCTGTAAAAACTACCAGCTGTATCAACGTAGAATTTGAAATGATTGCGATGAAACATACAGGAAAATACCGGAAGTGGCATGAAAACAATGGAAGTATTTTTTTAATCCTCTAAAAGCATCTAAACTAATTCAGTCACTACAAACACAAATTCTTATTAATTCAAGATGATATTTCACACACATGTTCCATCGCTCTTCTCACAGAATAACTTTTTTTTCAAAAGTGATTTCTAGTTTTTATTAGCTTTAATCTACTTAAATATTTATCAATTTTTAATTAGAAATAAATTTCCTGAAATTTATTGACTCATTAAAATCAGCACTTAAGCATTAACCTACATAAAAATTAAGCGAAACGGCAAAAAAATTTACAAAATAAGATGCTTTGAAATCAGTAATATATTAATGTCAGGCTCAAGTGGGAAAAGTTACTACGAAACCGTGTAACGTGAATCACATTAAAAATATTGATTAACAAAACTAACGAATGTAGAATAAATGTTATTTTTGTGTATGCCATAACTTAGAAATGTGCTTTATTCAATGAAATACATTTATCAAATTTTATTATTCTGAAAGAGGAGAAGTTTTTAGTAATGCAGAAAACTTGATTTCCTTCCTTTTTTTTTGTGACATGAGTCATGGTACTAAGTTAGGTTTAAATGCGGTCCATTGGTATTAAAACTTAAAATAATGATGTCCCTAGGTTCTTACTTTATCCCAGATGACTAGAAATAACTTTATTAAGTCAGGTACGGTATTTCTTTAATCTATATATACCATTTGCTTTTGCAAAATTACGTCAAATGGTAACGTGAGTGACGTGGAATTGCCTTTTAGTTTAAAAACAATGCATTGACTTATTGAGGAGCAGTATCGATCTCTTTCTGAAAATGTAGCCTACTATACCTCATTTCCTTAAATGAATCGATTATTGCAGAAAGGGCATAAGTCAAATTTTTTTCGAAATTGAGTTAGCTGCGGTTTTTCCATATTTGTATGTAGAGGCATCGACTAGTGTAGCAGGGAAGTCATTCCTTGTACAACAAAGCACTTTATTTAGGGGTCATATTTTTTGTTTAGTGCAGAAAGGGCATAAGTCCCGAATTTATGCCCTTTCTGCACTAAACGAGAAGGAAGAAATAGTAAGATGCAATGGCAAAATCCTTGAATAACTAGATTTTTTGACGTAATGAAGTAAAAACAAATAACTCCTTTGATCTAGCATAATTTCGGTAATGGTAGGTTCATCAATTCGAAAGGTTAGGGAGGGGGATTCAAAATCACGGAATCGGAATGAAATTCGCTAATTTCTCAGAGGTTTTATTATCATCACTATAGGAACTGCGAAAAAACATGTGCTTTCAGCGAGATATGCGCTGGTTAAAATAAAAACAATACTGCAGGAGACTTTTTCTAGAAATAATACTGAAGAAATTTAACAAGATTGCTGATGACTTTCCTCTAAGAGGATATTCGTTTGTCCTTTGCGACCGGGATTTTGGACAGTAAAGCGAATGTTAAACAGATATGACGGATTATACCCTGGTGAAATCCAATCTCTTATAAGTGAAATCCTGAAATTACATCAAGATTCAACGTCACATCTGTTGAAAACAATGAAATCTGTAACTGCTAAAACAGGGCCCTTCATTTTTTAAGAAGACTTATCTCCCTAATTAAGATTTTGGACAAAGATTCTACTGGACGACAAATATTTTCAACTATCAATATTCATGATGTTTAAATATTCGATAGAACATCAAATCAGCGGTTTCAGGATAGCTATCTTATAAACGGTTTTCAAGAGAATATCGCAAAGTAACGCTTGTCGGCTGAACTACCTTTGCCAATATTGAGTATAAATTAAAAGTTTTCACATTGCTGGAAAAAATAACAAATAAGATGATTATTCAATGCAATTTTGAACATAGTCATATTAATAGTATTATGTACATCGAACTTGGTACACAAAACTAGACAAGAGAATGATAGAAAGAAAGATTTCCATGGAGGATGTATTTGATGAATATGAATATAGTTTTATACACATGTAAAAATTTTGCTTTTTATCTCAGTTTGCTAGTTTTTGTATTTTATTTATATTTTTACACCAGACTTTATTATTTCACTACAACAAGACGAGAGAAAGAGAAAAATACACGATACATTTTCTTAAGATAACGAATTTATGAACACGAACTTCACTTATTATGTTTATCACTTTGTTATATTATTTTTTACTATCATAAATCAGTTTGAAACAAATCTGTTTCATGCGATTTACATTTTCATCGCTCTAAGCTAGTTTTCCGGGATATTTATTGCAGAAAGGGCATAAGTCCAAATTTAAAAAAAAATAAAAAATTGATTTCAGTGACGAATTGAAAGATAATTTAAGGTGAGGTAATGATCCTACTCGTGGCTAGATTAGTCATAAAAACTTTTGTAGAATTTAGTTCATTTCTGAATGAAATAATCACTTTTTATTGATTCCTGGAAAGCTGCATTAGTTGGACTTATGCCCTTCCTGAAATAATCGATTCAAATATCTTACGAATCATTGGTTGAAAATGTCTCGTTCTTTAACAGATTGAAAAATACAAATTTTCTCCATATAATTCAATGTAAAGCATAAAACTGGCAAAAAGTAGAGCTATCCCTTAATTGCACAAAGGTCTTCAATTTATTGGAAAGATAAGTCCATTTCATTTGCCAGTAGATTAATACGATGAGGAGAATGCAAATGGACATCGAATAAATGAAAGGGATAAATAGGAAAGAACAAGAAAAACCAGCTTTTGGATCCGTAACGTCTGCACTGGAAGCACTGGGACTAATCCCGTATCGTAACAACAAAAGGCCCAATCGGATCATTGGAAATGGGAACTGGAATCAATAGAAGAGGAAAGTCCAGATGGGTAGAATTTCATCACTCGATTAGAGATGCGATTCCAATTCTTTCAGTTCATTCTCAGGGCGAATTTCTCCCCTTTGTCATTTTATCTAAACTTTTAAACTATGCACATAGATCCGAGATATTAAAACTTTCTTCACAGCATGTATACAAATATAAAAATTCCTTCAAGACAAGCTTAGATGATGTATTATTTAAATAATGTCAATTTAGGTTACCAGTGGTTACCAGGTTTCATGTGGTCTGCATATAGCTATTGAAAATTAATCAATATCGTTTTTATAGTTGTAAATAAATTAATACAGAAAACTTCTGGAATTATCTCAGTTCACCTTAATGATCCGCTTAGAATTCGGAAAGGTACCAAGTGGTCCTCAATAATGAAAAGGTTGAGAACCTCTGATTTAGGTTAGTTTAGGTTAGGTTGTATAAAGTTAACCTAAAATAATTCTTGTTTACGGCCATTTCGACTCGAGCACTTTCCAACTAAAAATGCATCTGAATTTGCCAAATTTGTTCACTGTAACTCTTAATACGTGATTATTTTGAAGAACGGAAATTTTAAATTATAGAAAAAAAAAAGATATATTTAAAAAAATGAAAGTTTATAAAAGATTCCTATCTTTATTTTCATCACAAATATATGATGACGCAAACTGTAAAGATGTTATGTTTTGCAAAAAACTCGGAATGAAATAAAGAAGTGATTATGAATTATTTCTGAAATCAAAAACTCATTTTTTTAATATTCATAGATGAAAAATAGTGTTTTATAACTAACCCTTGCTTCATCTGCCCAAAATAGACTTGAGCAGCAAAACTAAAAGTTTTATTTTGTTAAAAATATGGTTTTATCAAAAAGCAAAAGTAAACAATTGAATATCACATATTGAGATCTGATATATACTAGAGGTGGGCAATCTCGTTTTTTTTTAATGATCCGTTCATCGGAGGATCGTTCATTCTTTTGATCCGTTCATTTAACCCGTTCATTCGAACGACTTAGTTCATTTAAAAAAACTGCAAGTGATCTCTTTGCCCGACATACTCACGTACATTCGATATGTTTCATAAAACCAGTAATATTCTTTGAAGGAAAAATAACTAATATTATGTAAAAGTAAGAAAATATGCCTATGAAAAATGGATTAAAAAAAACTGTATTCAGGTTTAGATGTATAAAGCAATTATAGTTCATTTTTTAAAATATTTCTTGGTTGCAGAATAGTAAGATATGTTTTCCATTCCAAAAATCGCTGGTTCCATTTCAGAATGCCAAAAAAAAAAAAAAAAATTCAAATTTTCCAGCTAAAGCACTGTATACAAACTTACAGTATTACCAATACGCCATGTGTATTGTACAACAAAAAAAGTAACAACAAATGTATCGGTAGCTCAGCCGCAGTACCGTATAACTCAATTAAAAAAAAAAAGACTCACCTAAATATTAAGGATTTTCAAAATTATTTCATAGTACCGACGAGAACAGAAAAAAAAAAAAAAACGCAATACTTTTTGGAATGGGAAAAAAATTAGACATTAATAATCCTTATTTTGCAGTAAGTTACCGCCTTAAACACGAGCTAAGGGAGAAATACATAAAATACACCGCCAGCTCAGTTATTCCATCCAAGGACTGCAGTTTCGTGCTTTTTAGCACTCATCAGCCAAGAATAAGAAGTAACTGAGCTGTAGGCGAAAAACCAGCTCAGCTGCCAGTTTGTTTGGCTCTCTTGGCTCCCTTAAGAGATTTTTCGACACCAGCTCAGTTGCCTCCCATTCCGGGCTGATGAGTGCTAAAAAGCACGAAACTGCAGTTCTCGGATGGAATAAATGAGCTTTCGGTGTATTTTATTAACAATCCTTATTAAAAATCTCTGGAAATTGAAAGCAAAATAAATGACTTGGAAGTCGCCAAGCAAGTTAAAAATAAAGCCAAACAGTCGAGTTCCGACTTACGCAAGCACAAGAACCCTCGCATAAGTCGAAATTTTGCGTTGCGGAAGAGGTTGTACAAATTTTTATAAACATACCCAAGTACTTCAGATGCTTGTAAACACCATTTCAAACTATTCTTAATCATTTCTTAACTATATATTACCGTTTCTTACATACAGCACTGAATTTTAACTGGATTAAAAAAAAAAAAACACGTTGTTTAGTTCAATATAAAATACTGTTATGATGCACAAAATCAATAATCAATCGAAAGAGAGACCTTAAATAAAACAATACGGTACGTACAGTATGTAGTACTTATAAAATAATCCACTATAATAGTATTGTACAGTAGATCCAGTAATAATATTTTTAACTTCAAAAAATGAACATGATGATTTATGCTGCTTGATCAAACCGTTATTCTAATATATTTCTATATAGTTGCTTCGCTAATTCTTTTATAACGTTTCCATCAATGGTTAACATCCCTCTTCCTAGTCTCTTCAATCCACAATACAAGAGCAGCTTCCATTTTCAAAATTTTTGTATTTTGTTTACTCTGATGCGAACTTTTACGAATTTCCTTTTCTGGAATTTTAATTGCACATAATATGTAAGATTCACTCACACCTTATTGTCGTGATATCTTCGACGCATTTTTTAGTTGTTGAAGCACACCGAGAGTTTTTAGCTTTTCTTTATAACAATCAGAATCTTTCTCTTTCTATCCTCAGAAAGTTTAGATGAAACAGAGCTCTTAGGTGTCCTTAAATTTTATCAACTTTCGAATTTAGAATGACAAAAATAAATGAAAACTGAGGAGTAGAGTTATTTGAATAAACTAATAAGGTGATGCTCAGATTAGTACGAGTAGGAACTTCCGCTGTCAGTGATGCTTTAAGGATGAAGCTTCCGTTCACGGAAAAAAAAAAAAAAATGTTAGTAGCCAATCAACAAAGCCGAAACTTATGCATCGTGATTCTCTTCCGAAAAGTTTCGTGTTGCAGGTGAGAAATTCACGTTAGGTACCTATAGAAAGTTACATAATTCGTTACTGGTGAAAAAAAGCGTTATAACTATCTCGCGTAAGTCGAATCGCGTTGTAGCTGAAGTCGACTGTAGATAGAAGTTGATATACAAAAGGATCGCCAGAAAATTGATAAAAGGTATTTTTAGAAATAAGTTTGCCGTCAGAAAGCGTGAGAAGGCTTTTAGCAGGTGCGTGGGACAGGAAGTAGAATGTCCAAACATTTTTTTAGTAGTCAAACAAGTTACACAAAACATTACTAATGGATACATTGGAAAATAGCACATGAACTGCAAAGATTAAAGAAAAATGATGAATAAAGAGAAAGTAAAAAGGTTCGAAATGAATATATTATCCTTAACTGAGAAAAGGGAAATTTGAGATTGATTGAAAGTTGAAAATTTGGAGATGAATGGAATTGAAAAAAAAAATCGATTCTACCACCAAGTGCATCAATACAATGTTCCATACTACTCACCGTTCAAAAGAACGGTCGTTTATTTTTTTAGTAAATGAACGGATCCGTTCATCTCAAGGATTTTTTCTTTTTGACCCGTTCGTTCATGAACGACTCATCCCTAATATGTACTAACACTATCTTGAAACGTTTTAGACAGGTGCGCTTTCTATAGTGAAAATTCAACAAAGTTAAAATATTTTTGTTGATAACTTATGCGTAAAATATAATTAGAGTAATCACCGCAAAAAAAAAGGAAAAGAAAAAGAAAAGAAAGAAAAAGAAAAAAAAAACACAAGTTTCGCTTCATGTTTTGACTGGAATATCGCTTTACTTTGGAGCAACAACAACCAATATCGAAAATGTCAATTTTGCAAAAATTGCTCGTAAAGTTTCTTAGTTATTTTCTGGCTGTATTTCTCTTTTACGGGCTGAATACCTCAATAATTGATAGTCTTTCTGCTACGTAAGGAATGTAAAAATAATTTGAAAACTAATTTTGACCATACTTAAACTGCAAGTGACATTGGTTGTTTCAATTCTAAATAAAAATAATTTACGGACATCTTTAGGAATCTGTAGGGCATTCGGTAAATTTGTTTACTATAACTCTAAACTATGGGGCTGCATCACATTGTTATTGCACTGAAGTGTTTACTACTTCGTGGACAGATTTGTATCACAAATTTTGTCAAAATCAGACAATGGTTGTTGTTACAAAAGATAAACAATAAGAAAAATAAAAAATAAAATGCGGTTTTTTTTTTGGGGGGGGGGGTTGAGAGGATTTGAGGAAAAATACTCTCTTTAGGAATTCATAGTATCCTCAGTTACCTGCAGGGCAATTCCATTTTAATCAACGTATGAATTGGTGCAAAAAATACCATACAAAGACTCTAAATATGTTAGATCTTTGTTTCAATGCATGATGTAAGCTGGGTGCGCCAAATTAGGCCATGTAGACCAATAAGGAAAACCCCCCATTTTTCTATGCAGGGTAGCAAATATTCACTAGATCAAGATTTCATCTTCAACAAAAAGCCTAACTGATGATAAAAGCGCTATCAACAAACCATTTCTTATCAATAGGAAATCTTATTTTACAGTAAAATTTGTTTCTTCATGGTTCACTGTAGTTTACAACTATACAAAAAGTTGTGAATTGTTCTAGAAAGCCTTATTTATGTAATTGACGAACTCAAAAAGGTAAATACCAATGTGTACCGCCATTTTTCATGTAATTTGATAACCTTGGAAAAGTAGATAGTAGTCGAATGAGGCCTTCCTCGGCATTCTTAGGATTTCGGTGAACTTATTGATACATAGAAGGGTCGAGTGGAGGATATGATCCAGTGCTGCATACGCTGTCCATCTGTGCCCAAACTGTGCGCAGAAGTGACCCCTCCTCCCTTCCCCCCACCAAAAAAAATAATGAACGACTTATCAGCGTCCCAAATATGACGATTGATTTTCTCAATCCCATTAAGGTAAATATGGAACCTTTTATAGTGTTTTTGAGTTTGTCAAATGTGATTTAATATATTTTTATGTTGAAAATAAGGGTTTCTTCATTTTTTTTAGTTTGATAGTCCTTTCTGGCGTTTTTTTTTTCAGAATTGGCTTTATCAGGGACCCCTGTTTCTAATAGGGCCAATTTTCCATTTTTTATTTACCTGCTGACAAACGTAATAAATTTCTATATGGAATGACTTTTGTCTTGTTATTTATAAGTCATTTCATGGACATACATTGCTTGGAGCCAATTGAACCATATATTAGTGAGATATTACACCCTGAATCTTAGGTTGGACAGTTGGAATACTTACCTTACATGAAGAACATGAACTGTACTTCGATACAATGAAAATAAATTTTTAAGATTTCCAGAAACAATACTTACAGAATATTTTTTGGGCTCAGTAACGGACGTATCTTATGAGATACGTTCGTTACTGAGAAAAAAAAAAGACATAAATATTGCTTCTGGGAATCTTTAAAATAAAATTCCATTACCCATGTTCTTGATGAAAATCATGCAATGAAATAAGGGTCTAACATATTTGGAGTCTTTATAGGGTGTTTTTGGGCAACGACTGATACTGTGTTATTGTGGAACGACCCAGCAACAAACGCCAACTACAATTTTTGCCTCAACCACAAGTAAAATTCTGGAATTTGACTTAAAAATTGTTGCTTGTATTTTCAGCAGCTTTTAACGGTAAATTACCGCCTAAATCACGCCAAGCACTTACACGAAAACAAGGGGCAATTTTCGTTCGATAAAGAGGTAGCCGAGTGTAAACCGATGCAATCGATCGAACCCAGGAATGACCATGTTTGTCTAGGCACAGCCTGGCTAAGATTCAACTATCCAATAATGTCAGTGGCGGCGAACCTTGAAATCAATTCTTTGCACAGCTAAACTCGATAGCTACAGCAGGGCCAAATCATTAATTAATGTTACCGCAGCGCAAAAAGCAAAGCCGACATTAAGATCCATCCAAGGTCTATTAAGGGAGAGATCAGAGAGTCTAAACAACAGACTTGCTGACGAGAGCTTCAATCTTCATTTACTAATAAGTGTTAAGATCAATTCTTTATAATTTTCTGCGGGAGGAAGAAAATCATTGTAGGAGAAGAGAAAGCAATTCATGGGCAACGTACGATTTCGCTTTTCATTTTCAAATTTTGCGTATAGTGTGGCTCTGATAAGTTGAACTATAACCTTGAGATTGTTTACCTCTTTTGGGGGCAAAAAAGAAAGAAAATTGGCGCTAAGTTGAGCTGAGTTACTTTCGTAGCAGCTTTGCGAAAGTAGTTCAACTCAAATCCGAGCCAAAACACGTCCCATTTTTACTGCTCGCCCCGAAAAAGATGTGTAAACATTGTCAATGTCATAGCTCAGTCTATCAGAGGCAAATTACTTCCGAGTTCAGAAAAGTCTAAATATGCTCTTTTGATTGCTACCTATTTTAGTTTTCTTTTCATTATTACACACTTGTGTGGCTCAGTGGTAAGCCCTAAACCAACATGGCAGACACCCGTACGTTACAATGTTTCAGAAATGAAATAATTTTTCTTGTAAATTTATACATGATGAATTCTTTGTATATTTATTTGAATTCAGGAATAACGTTCAATCTGCCCTTAAAACACATGTAATAATTTACAAAATATGATGCCTTTTTAAAACTAAAAGCTATCCATTGTTTGAGGTGAAGAAAACAAAAGATCGAGAAGATAATAAAAAAAGAAAAAGGTGGGGAAAACAGTGGCTCAATAAACAAAAAGAAAAAAAAAAGAAAAAGCGAGCATAAAACATACAAAAATTAGCCAAACTCGAAAATAATGAGAAGGGGGGTGAAAAGTAACAGCACGAAATTAGATAAAGGATATTAAAGATTAAAAAAAAAAAAAAAAAGAGTACGTGTTACAGAAAAAGTGAGGCACACATGAGGCATTTTGCTGTTACTTTAATAAAAGATTTTGTCTCCAGTTTATTTTTGTTACTTTATTTTTGAAATTTACTTCTTTTCAAATGGAAGGATCGCTTAAAGAACAAAAGAGGGCTCGAGAGAGCATTTTTGTTCAGCTGCCCTCTCGGTGGAAGCTTTATTCTTGAGGGAACATAAAAGATATTTTCCGAGTTCAAACAGAAGACTCTAAAAGCTATAAAGTAACTCTTTATGAAATTGTACATCCACAGATATTTTTCGCACACATTAAAAATGCCACCTTAAAAAAAAAAAAAAAAAAAAAAAAAAAAAAAAAATAGTTTTTGCAACTAAGCTTAATTTTAAGGTTTGCATGAAGAACAGCAGAAAATTTTTATTCCAGATGTAACAAAATACATTCCTTATTTTATTTTTATTTTTATAGTGTGACTGTAATAAGTTGAAGATTCACCGTGAGAATGTTTACTACTTTCAAGTGCAAAGCTCTAGACTAGGAACTCTGAATAGTAGCCACTAGCTCCCAGAGTCACGAAAAATGGCAGCCACTTTTGACTTTTGGTAGCCATTTTTTTAAAAAAAATATGTATTTAGCGCAAAAAATAAATAACCCTAAGGGAGTTTGCTCCGAATTGCGTTGCCAAGGTGGAGACGTCTATAAGCTGAACGTATCAGGATTAGAAGCGTGTTGTCGTAGCACGATATACAACATGAATTTTTACAAATAAAGAAACATATGGTCACCACTTTTGCCGACTAAGATTTGATTTTTTTGGTGGCCATTTCCAATGAAATGGTCGCCCGTTGGTGACTGGCGATAGCCAGTGGCGGATTGGTTGAAAAAATCGGCCCTGGCATTAGGAAATGTAGCGGCCCCATAGCTCTTATATATATTAAATTTTACCTAACGATTGGGATATCACTAAATATGAGGAAATTATTCTTAACAACTAAATATGTTCTATTTAAACAAAATTTAACAGATAGGAACACTTCTGTGCTTTAATGGTGAACAAATTGATACAGTATTAGCTAAACAATATTTTGGGGGAAAATTGATTGTAATTGTCCGTTTAAGTATTTTTATAATGCCCGGAACTGGACTGATTATTTCCGTAATGATAACACTGCTTGGCTAATATGTCCTTTTCTGCAGTCATAATAAGTAACTTAATTGTCCTGTTTTATGAAACTGATCTAGCAATGTTCATTACTGGGCCCTGTCATAAACATTCCCGCTTTTATACTGCCATACCCTTACGACCCCCAGACTCGATGCGAGGTCAAAAACCTGATGGGAGGGGTCGGGTACGAGTTTGGCAGCCCCTTAATTTTTTTTTTCAAACGCATGTATCAATACAAAGAGATAGAGTGGACTTAGCTTTCTGGCTTCTGGGAGTCATTAAAGTATTAGCAATATAAACTTAATGAAAAGATTAATATTCAGTCTGAAATGGGGGTGGGAGGGTCCGGGGGTCCTCTCCCCCGGAAAATTTTCGAAATTGTAGTCTTAAAAACTCAATTTTAGACTATATTTGGTGATGTTAGGGGAGCGTAGGTTCAGGGTATCTCCTGCTGCAATTTTTCGAAGTGGAAATCCAAAAACAGAATTTTAAATTATCTTCGAGTATATGGTATGAAGAGCGGTTCCGGGGGATCTCCTCTGAAATTTTTTTAAGAATATTAGCTCTGAAAACGCAGTTTTAGAAGATCTTTTGTGATTTTAAGTCGAGATAGATTCCGAGGACATCCACCAGAAAAATTTCAAATTTATGTCTTAAAAGTTTTTTTTTTTGGTAAAGACTAGGACACCGGCAGTTACTGATGGAAAGTTAAGTTCCAAAAATGAAATTTTTGCTTACCTTCAGTGATGTTAAAAAAAGGAGTTTTCAGGAGGCTCACCCCGGAAAATTTTCGAAATTGAAGCACTAAAAACGAGATTTAAAACATTCTTCATTGATGATGCCGAGAGAAAGGAGGTAACGGGGCACTTTCTCGGGAAATGTTTGATACTGTTAGTTTAAAACAAAGTTTTAGACCATCTTTGGGAATGTTAAAAAAATGGAAGAGGTTCGGGTACTTTCCTCCAGCAAATTTTCGAAATTTTAGTCTCAAAAACTCAATTTTAAACAATATTTGGTGATGTTAGGGGAGCGTAGGTTCAGGGTATCTCCTGCTGCAATTTTTCGAAGTGGAAATCCAAAAACAGAATTTTAAATTATCTTCGAATATATGGTACGAAGAGCGGTCCCGGGGGATCTCCTCTGAAATTTTTTAAAAAATATTAGCTCTTAGACGCAGTTTTAGAAGATCTTTTGTGATTTTAAGTCGAGATAGATTCCGAGGCCATCCACCAGGAAATTTTCAAATTTAAGTCTTAAAAGCCTTTTTTTTTTTTGGTAAAGACTAGGGCACCGGCAGTTACTGGAAAGTTAAGTTCCAAAAACGAAATTTTTGCTTACCTTCAGTGATGTTAGGAAAAGGAGTTTTCAGGAGCCTCACCTCGGAAAATGTTCGAAATTGAAGCACTAAAAACGAGATTTAAAACGTTCTTCATTGATGATGCCGAGAAAGAGAAGGGGACGGGGCACTTTCCCAGAAAAGTTTTGATACTGTTAATTTAAAAACAGTTTTAGACCATCTTTGGGAATGTTAAAAAAATGGAAGAGGTTCGAGTACATTCCTCCAGCAAATTTTCGAAATTGGAATTCCATGTTATGGCGGGAGTGGATTCGGCTGTTCTCTTATGAAGTTATTCAAAATTAAAGCCCAAAAATTTCAATTTTACACGATCTTCGATGATATTATGAGGGGGGGAGGAGGTTCTGGGGAACACCGGAATTCTTTCGACATTGGTTTTTATCAACTTATTTTCTTTTTAAACTAAGGGGTCCGAAACCGAGTTTGTACAGTGTACAGAATACTTTATGTTTTAAGATAAATAAATACCTTTGTGCTGAATAGTAAAGTCAGACCAAACAACGTAAGTAGAAGCACAAATTTGTAAATTGCTGTAATTTACAAATTTGTGCTTCTACTTACGTTGTTTGGTCTGACTTTACTTTATGTTTTGTCAAAAAATGTTTGAAACTCACATTTCGGCGGCCTTTGGCCTTTGATTTGATAATCTTAATAATGTAGAGTCATTCATGCTCCTCAATGGTATTTTAAGATTGCATTTTTTAAAATAATTTTACGGAAAAAATATTTTGTCACATTTATTCCAATTGTTATAAACAGGGTCGCCGAGAGCAAAAGTGGATCCGGGAAAAAAAATGACATAGGTCAATTTTTTCACAGGCCCCCTTCTACACCTTTCACTATTAGGATATTTTACCCTCTGCACTAGTTCAATTCCAAGCCGGGCCCCTATTCTCCAACTTAGCTGACATGACCTCACGTCGGCCCTTGTTGTAAGTTACATTTTATAGCAATTGTAAATTGTCATTTATAAATATAAGGATCAAAGAGATCAAAAGTATTTTAACTTTTTACAACCACTAAGGTTTCCCTGTTGTTGTTTTTTTTAATTTATTCATTTATTTTTTATTATACCACTAAAAATATATTGGCAGCTCCAGGGCCCGAATAACTTAAAGTGAGGCCCTAGGCCCATATTAATTTGGAGGCCCCCTGAAGAGTATGCAATGTTTTATTTACATTTTTAAAGCACGAATGCACTTTTGGAGGCCTCTTTGTCTAATCACACAACTATGTATAAATCACTTATGTGCATTTATGAATCCCCTTTGGTCCCCTTCATAATCGTGACCAAGTAAATTCATCATTAGCAGAATGATTAAAAATTCCCCTTTAAGTTTTTTTCTAATTAATAAGTTATAACTTTTTATTTAAAAAAAAATACATGTATTTTTCATATCGTTACAATTCTATTCATAATTCCTTAAAAAATTTGGGGGCCCTTAAGAACATGGGGCCCCAGGCCTAGGCCAACAGCCTGTGCGGTAATCAGGCCCTGGGTAGCCCCATTTCAGAAATACCCCTTGGTGACGGCCCTGCCTCCCTCCACCCGCAAGCTTTAACCCAAGTATAAAGAGGAGCTGAGGCTGTGTTTTGTGAATTTGCGTTATTCTAAACACATGCGTGCAAAATTTACATTTTGCTGTTAGCAGATCGGCCCGAAAGACTTTGCTGTTAGTTGATTGGCCCGAAACATGACCGGCCCACCGGGCAAATGCCCGGTTGCCCGCCGGCTGTATCCGCCACTGGCGATAGCTGATCCAGAGCTTTATTCAAGCGGGAATATTCGCTGGAGCAATTATGAGAGATCAGCGTACTATGCGTCTTGCCTCAGTTCCTTTTATTAACAATTTTTCAAATTTTTACTGGCAGTAAAGACAGCACAAGAATAATTTACAGTTCAAAGAAAGCAAGTCACATAAATCCGTACCGATGGGAATCGAACCCACGACCTCCTGTACCGCATACAAAAAAGCACAAACACTCGGCCTTTGAGCTTTATTTTTTACTTCTTTTTTGAGGCAGTAGCAAAAGGCGATTGACTTTGAGTGGAGTACGGCAATTTTCGTAGTGGTCTTCCCAAAGTATTTCATTTCAAATCCACGCCAGCAGAGCGAACCTTATTTGTTGAACTTACCATAAAGAAGTAAACATTGTCAAGTTCAAGCTTAAATTAACCACAGCTATAAAGAAAAGTTTAACATGTGACAGAGAGGAAAACAAAAATTAGTTTTCTCCCTTTGGTCATTCCATGCCATATCAAACAATCAAACAAAAAAGAAACTCAACTTGACCATTTCAGATTTTTAAGCAATTTTCAGAAATCTTACTCTTTGACACATGAAAACGATATTATTTTTTTCTTTTTTCATTCGTAATTGATAAGTATAATTAATTTTTGAAATTCGATAAAAAGCACTTATTTTTTCTTTCTGGCAGTGGTTGAAACGGTTATGTCTCATGTTCTATGAGAGCTACAGGGTTATACAATAGCTTCCTTTAAACTACTATTTGCACTTTAATGTAATATGTGTTTTTAATTATTTTCAAAAAACAAATTTATTTTCGACAAAATTTTAAAAAATCAAAAATCAAAATTTTAAAGATAGTGTCCTTTATAAATATTCAAAATGTATATGATTTTAACGAACTTTAATGAATAAATCCGAAAAATTTCACCCTCAATGAAACAGTCGTTACAGTATATAACGTGGGAAAACGTCTGCAATTTTTGTTTTCATTTTAAAATGCTATAACTCAATTTTTTTTTTTTTTTGGATCTACGTAGCTTTATGACACTTTTCTTTAAAGGAGAATTGCAAGCACCTTAGTTTGGACATGTAATGTATTTTAATGAATGCATTCAAAAATTTTCAGGCGGGGACCATGTTGGTATCAGCAGATACAGCAACTACTAAAACAATTAGTACAAGTTGCAAGTGTCCTACATTATTTGCTTTAACTGTTGGCTCTTTAATGTTCCCCCTCCGAAAAGATTTGGATGTATATTAATTAAAATGCATTAAAAATTATAGATCTATGTATTTTTCAAATTTTAAAGGCTACTATTTAAAAAAATTTAAATATATAAACAATAAAATATTGCTAAAAAAACTTTTTTTCGAAAATTATTCAAAATATTAATTGTCTTCATTATACAGCTTTGCAGTTCCCAAACAAGACAACTTGAATTATTATATTTTAAATCACTACTAGTAAGTATAGAAAAGTACTTTTTGACGAACTTCAAAAATTAATTACCCATCAAATATGAATGATAATGTTTTTGTTTAAATCCGTACTAATATAATTAAAGCGAAAGTGAGTTTATTTCTAATATTTTCACGCCTTAACTGCTCAACCGAAAATCATGAAATTTTGAGTACAACTTGTCAGGGGTGCAGAATAGAACATGGAGTACTCTTCATCCAGTAAAAAAAGTATTCCAAGATTTTTATTCCAGTTTCAAATAAAATTATAAATTTGTGAGTATCTCATCGAAAAAAAGTTATTTGACCGATTTTCGCAGAATATTATAGTTCTTTAAAAGCAGAACAGAACACATTATCCGAAGTTCGACGGATAATTCAAAAACCCCTAATTTTTCATTTTAAGTTGATTTCATATTCTAAAACGAGGTTCCTCTTCATTTTTAAAGTATCGTCTGCAGTTTTTGGTCACGATATTGAAATTAAATAAAGTTGAATTTCTGATTCGTAGCACACGATATTTTCGTGAAGAAAATAATAAATAAGATTTAAAAAAAAGGATGAAGGTTATCTCTTAATCAAATTACGTCTCTTTCGTAATTATGGTCATTCGTAGAAAAATGAGTAGAAACTTTTTTTTGTATATTCAAAAAGAGTAATGGGAGTTTAGTTTTCATGTTTTTTTTTTTTTTTTTTAATATCGTCTGCGTTTTCTGCCAGTTTTAATAGTTTTTGCGGAACACAATTAATAGATTGCCAAAATTCTGATACGTTGATGTACGATAGTTTTAGAATTACGTTTAGTCTAAGTTTTTAAACATTTTCCTGAAATTTTCAGAACTTAATTTATGCTGCTGTCAACGTGAAATGATCGCGTCTATTGTTGGTCAATATACAGGGTGTTCCGTTTTAACCTGCGAAACCTTTATTTTCACAAACGTTAGTCCTAGATGTATGCTTCCAATTACAAAAATGTTCAAAATCAGATGCAGAGTTAAGATATTGAAAGTTTGAAGTAAAAATAGAAATAAGTCAAAAAATACAAAATTTAACTTTTTATACGGGCCCCAGGTCCCCTAATTAATGTTTAGGGAAATAATCTACATTGAAAAATAATTTCAACAAAATGTTCGACATTGGTACGACCAATATTCACCGAGACATGAAACGCAGCGTTTAGTGACTAACACCACTTTTCACTCGTCGTCAATAACACCTTTTGAGGGGGGGGGGAATATAGCGGTTTACAAGGGTTTAAAATTATATTTGTGCATAGAGTGTGGTTTTTCAAATAGTTCGAGGCTTTGTAGTGTGTTTTCGCGTATCATGGCATAACTTTTGCATTTATTTTTGAAAAGCAATGAAAATTGGTTTTTTAACTTCAACAACCAGTCATTCTTCTGAAAGGGCGAGAAGTTCCAATGTCATCTTCTGCATGGTCCCTAAAAACTTTAAACTCGAGTATCTCCTTTAGTTTTGGTCGCACATATGTCAAGTTTGTTGTGTCAGTAATAAGTTTTCAATGGAGATTATTTCTCTAAATATTAGTTAGGGGACCTAGGACCGTATAAAAAGTTACATTTTGTATTTTTTGACTCATTTTTATTTTCACTTCAAACTTTCATTACCCTAATTCAGCACCTGATTTTGAACATTTTTGCAATTGGAAGTATACATCTAGTACTAACGGTTACGAGAATCAAGGTCTTGCAGGTTAAAACGGAACACCCTGTTTAAATATGACAGAAGTTTTGGGATTAAAAAAATCCAAAGAGATCTACGTCTAAAATTAAGATTTAAAAATGCTCTTTTCTACACAACTACTACACTACTGATGGGAAATTTTACTTCTTTCTTTTTTTTTTGCTTGATTGCTGAACATGCGTTACTTGACGAAACTTTTATTTCTGATGTAGACCATGCAAACGCCGGGCAATGCAGCTAGTTTATTATAATTTTAAAGCTCTAAAATAGTGAATTAAAATTTGACGTGCTCTGATCAACAGTTACCACGAAATTTCAAGTTATAATAATTATTTCAAATTAATTTACTTTTTATTTTAAGCGGTGTATCGTGGGCGTGACAGTTTGACCACAAAGATTCATATTTTTTTTCCATATGTGACAGGAAGAGAAACGCTTTGTTTTGTTGATAATGTGATCCATTTAGATTAAACCCACCATAACCTTTGATTCAAAGCCATTTTGCCATTTCCACTATGCTCATGACTGTTTTATTTTACCATACTAGGATTGTTAATATGACGTAGAGGCAAGCGCTTGGGACAAGGGCGCCCTGAAATTAAAATTTTGAGAGGGAGGAAAATCTCAATTCACCGAATTGTACTTCAAATTTCGCCTAATGATGATAGTTTTGCTGGATAGAACTCCAACTTTTGCCGACTCGTCAGTAGGGTCGTGCACGGGGGGGGAGGGGGTACGGGGGGGAAGGGACACCTGCTAGCCCGGGCCCGAGCCTGAAGGGGGCTCAATATTTTTAAAACTGGACGTGAAATATAGGAGTAAACAATATGGAGGGGATCCCGCAAAAGTCATTTGTGACGGGCCCCAAAATTTCTGGGCACGCCCCTGCTCGTCAGACAAAACTTGCTAAACAAAGAATTTTTGGGAGGTCACAGTGACCTTCCGTGCCCTCCCACCGGGGCACCCCTGTTTCGGGAGTCAACTTTCAACCCCTTTCACTACGCCCCAAAGACCGATATGACCAAAACTAACCCCTGACAAAAAATTCTGACTCGCCTTGACCTTCCCCTTCCCCACGCACACACACACACACACACACACCAAGAAGAAAACTCTTGACTGTGCAAGTAATAACACAATAAACAAACTCGCACGAATCTAGAAAAGATTCACGGTTAAAAAATATATACCATTGAAAAAATAAAACCTTCTTTGCTATGAAAAAGTGTGTGAAAGATTTTCAAATTAGTGTTCCATAGTAGACACTTTGGAACATTAGACGCCAATCCTGTGTTTAGAGTATGAAACTCCAGACAGACACAATTGCAGTTCTTCAAATACAAATCCATTTTTTTTTCTTTTCGCATGAAGGACAGAATGATGGCTACCCCATAATTTTCCCTTGCCCCTTTTCCGTATTTCGAGGAACCGGTGAAAGAAAATTGCGTTTTCAGAGAAAAACGAATAAGTGAACTCTGGCTAGCCGTAACTTCAGCTTTTCATTAATTTCTCCGACCTCTCTCTTTCTCTCACTCTTTTTAATGAAAGTAAATAGTAAGACAACTACATCCGTTGATCTTAGTCACATTGAAATTTGAAATGTGAAGGAGATTTACGGTCAGGTTGAGTGCCTTGTGAAAACGTGAACATATTTTCGGATATGGGCTTTGCGAGTGAGACCGATCGTCTCGATTTACACCGAACAATAAGTGAAAAAATTGTGAAAAGACAAAAAGAAAGAAGAAAAGATTTTTTCAATTATTTTTTTAAATGGGAGAATAGACCCTAAATCTCCTTTCCTGTAATAAAAGTTCACGTTTTTCAACTTTTCAGCATCTTCAGCCCTTCACATGAATGTTAACGGACAATACGGTACTCTCTTCCGCTCCAAACCAAAATAGTGACTATGAAATTATAGAAATTCGAAAAAAATAGTGAGAGCTATCTCGAGAAAAAGGTGGATGATGGTGGAAAATGGTGGTCACATATCTGAAGTCATGAGGTCATTTTCCTAGATCCAGCAAAAATGGTATCAGAAGCAAGATTTTTTTTTTTTTTTTTTTAAATTTCAAGCTTTTAGAACTGTTAAAAAATTAAATTCTTGAAATGAATAAATGAAAAGTGGGAATGACGCGTTTTAGCTAAGATCTTTTGAACAAAAAAAGAATGTTTACTCGAATAGAATTATTCTCTTGAAAGTTATTAGAAGACACAGACAAACCCACCAGACACACAATCCCCCCCCCCCCCCCCATTATTCCTTGCCTTTCCATTTTCATCCTTATATATACAATAGCGAATTCAATGATCAAGTAACGCTCTTGACGTCACCAACAATGAAGTTCGCGCCACAGCATGATAATTTGATAATATTTTTTGGCACTGTTTGACATGCAGGGAAATGCTTTATTTTGACAAGGCTGAACTGGATCCGGTAACTGAATTGTTTTACTGGTAAGACTGTCATTTTAAGGAGAATGAAGAAATGAAAAAGTGATCGATAAATCAACGCTATCTATTGGAGTTTAGGGTTCAATCTACTGGAGTTATGGTTAAAATTTCAACTAACAAAATATCACCTAACAGGCAATTGTTTCATTCAAATGTAGAAGCAATTTTTACCCGCCATACCTCGAAGGGCGATTTCCTAGTTTTTTAATTGCTTTTCAATCATTTATTTTTCAGCGAGATTTATGTACCTCAAACTAGCGTAAGCTACATTATCACGACTTTGCAATTGCAAGAGAGCTCAAAAACGTTTGTCTCGTGCATACAGAAGTTGGGACTCACGCTCTTTTAACACTGGTAATAATCAAAAAGTTTTTTTTTTCTTTTTTTAGAATTATGTTTTTATAGCTTAATGCGGATGCGGAATAGGATTCTACACACTATGCAGTAATAACTTGAAAATCGTCATTTCAGGACGCACGTTAGTCTGGCTGTAAAAGAACAGATTTTTACGATTCAGTTTCAACTTTGTCATTTTTTTACGAGAAGGTATGTTAAAAACGCGGGAAATATGTGCACATGATAGACGCGCACATTTTAAAGTCTGTTTGGATACTTTCCCAACAATCGATTCCGCAAAACGAGGGGAATAGAATCTTGGAGGCAAATAGGATCAAATTCAGGAGGAAACACTTTCAAGAGATTATAGTGTATCTTTAACTAGTGAAAGGTGATCAAACCAAAATATTAAATTATATATATATATATATATATATATATATATATATATATGAATGTTTGTCTGTATGTCATCCATGAACTCAAAAACTACCCGGCAGATTTGGCTGAAACTTTTACCGTTTGTTATTTTTGGTACAGGGAATGTTTATAGACCAGTTCGAAAAAAATCCGATCGATACTTCCTTTTTTTTTTCCAATTTAAATCACAATCCATTGGGTAAATACGAATAAAATTATATATATATATATATATATATATATATATATATATATATATATATATATATATATATATATATATATATATATATATATAACTTGTAAAATTGCAACACAACTCTAGGGTAAGGGTTGGGTTGAGTCCACAGCTATTAGCAACTCTTCCAAAACTTCAGACTTAAATCAATAAAGGTAAAGCTAGCAATGTTTTGTTTTGTATCCCTCTCATTTTTCTGTTAAACCAGCGATGATATTTAATTAGTATTATTGGTAAACATCCCCTATACATTTTTTTTTTGATGAATTTTTTAATTTTTCAGTTTCAGATTTTATGAAGAAAGTGGAAATAGGCCCGCCCTCCAAAAAAATTTTTTTTTCCTTTATTGCTTGCGTAGAATACTTTTGTTCATTAAGCGGCAGTAAAAATTCATTCTTTACAACTTTTTCATAATAAAAAAAATTTTAAAAAAAATTAAAAAAAAAAAAAAGAAAGAACAGCAGCATGCCGAGAGATGAGCCAGATACTCGTTCGGAAAGAAATATTAAAGGATCAACTGAAGAGTTGGAAGCCGGTTTTAGAGGGATTAAAAATGAAAGCTCAATTAGAAACTCAATTTTTAGAGCGATTTTCTTCAAATTCAAAGAGTTTTTTTACATTTTTTAATCATTATTTTTTTGCATTTTGCAAATACTTCCACTCATTTGGTAATCATTTTTGTTTCATTACTTTTTTCAAGTCTGTGTGGTTACGCATTCTTATAAGTGCCGAATGATTATTACAATGGGGTTGTTTCCTTCAGTCAAAAATACTACTTTTAGTCACAAAAATTGGTAGAATAAGCAAAAAAAAAAAAAAAAAAAAACATGGAGCGATAAAAAAAAAACCATTTTCACAAGGCTTAATTTTTAATTATTTTTTTTAATGTCCGATTTTGAAATAAGGCTTGGTTTTTATGACGTCATAAATGATGTACTTTGGCGCATCTCTCTACCGCGTTTCCACGTTATGATAATCAAGAAGCGAATTAAATATTGCGCTCTACGCTTGCTATCAACCATATCGTTGCCAGCACACGTGAGTAAAGATGCGAATTAAATATTGCGCTTTGTGAATGGCATTTCATCATTTGTGATGTCCTCGGCAGAAGCGTAAGCTATGAAAGCGAACCAATTAAAGTATTTTTTTAAAAATATTAAACTTAGTCCAATTATTTAAAAATTGGTCAGATCCTATGTTTTAAAAATGCTCTCTCAGAAAAAAAAAATACTTTTAAAATTTCGGAAACGACCTCATTATCTGTAAAAATGAGTAGGAAATTAAAAAAATGTATGGTTTCTTCTGGTTAATTTTGTTCATATACTAAGCCAATCAAAGTATCAATATCGTTAATTACTTTATATATGTAGCTAATATATTTTCTTTTCTGTATGTTTTACTTTAAAGAACAGTGGCTCTATTAGTCCTAAGAACTGGATAATAGAAAAATGTAGGAAACATTTATGGTTGAGCTGATTGACCCAACTTTCGGTGTAATAGGATCACAATTAATAAAAAAGTATATAAACTTATGAGCTTTGTTCTGGAAGTCAAGAATAAAAAATTAGAAAAATCAGGTTAATCAGTAAAAGAAATGTGGGGATGAAGTATCCTATCCAAGATCTTTCGAATATATATATATATATATATATATATATATATATATATATATATATATATATGTATATTTGCTCGAATAGAACTATTTTCTTAAAAGTTATTAGATGGGACAGGCTAACCGACAGATAAACAATCTCCACACATTAATCCTTGCTTTGCCATTTTTATTTTTTAATATGTATTTAATTATTTATTTTTTGTAACATTTCTGTACCCAAAGCCCGATTTGCGTTAGTCACATTAGCACTACTTTACAAGAGAACGTAAAAACGTTTGTCTAGTGCATACAGAAGTTGAAACCTGCGGTTTTTTAGCACTGGAAAATTATCATAGAGGATTGTTTTTTTTTAGGATTATGTTCTTATGGCTCAAGAGGCGGAATGAGATTCTAAGCACAATGCAGTAATAACCTGAAAACCGTTGTTTTAGGACGTACGTTAGTCTAGCTTTGAGGTTAGATTTTTACAATTCAATTTCAACTTCGTCTTTTTTTTTTTTTTTTTTTTGCGAGAAAGTAAGCTAAAAATGCGGAAAACGGTACAAAGTCCCCCCCCCCTTTTTTCCCCCTTTTTTTCAAATAAAAGAAACGTGCAGCTGTAAAAAAAAAAAAAGCTACAAACTAAACCCTATTTATCCCGTTTTACAACATCCATAATTTACAGCACTTGTAAAACAACATGTTTTCCTTTTAAGCAAACAAGTGTTCCGAACGCATACTGTAACTTAAAAAGTTATTCCATTTGACATCAATAGCATATTGTAGCTCACGCTAGCAGATGATTCCAAATAAAGCCGATTATGTGACTTCAATTGGAATCACAATGAGAAAAAAAGCGATAATCGTTCAGGACCACACTCCGCCGCAACTGTAAGAATGGATCTGGCTGCTTTGAACTAATGTTTAATTGCACGCACACACACAATTATTTACGTTACACAAATTGTTCCTCACATTTTGGACAATATCCTTCATTTCCCAAGCATTCGATTCGAATAAATTTTTTATGAGCATGTTGTTTATTTTTCACGTACAATTACATTTATAGTGCAACTGCATGCACAATGGGGATGCATTTTTTATTTTTAATCAACGATTAAACTACACTAATTATTAATATTTTTGCAATGTAGTGTACACAGTTTCACTTTTGTATCCATAAAAATCAGTTGGTTTTGGAGAAAAATATATGGAAGGGGCATTATCAGTCAGGCAAATTTTCAAGTGTTTTGTCACATAGAGTTCAGAATAAATATAATACAAATGATGAAATGTCGAGTAAATATGGTGGGTAAGCGACGCGCGTTAATCTTGCGCAGTGTGTTCTTGTACAACCGTGTTTCAAAACTAATGCATTTTAAATTAACAATCGCGTCATTGTAGTAATCCCGAGGTGGTGGGTTCGATTCCCGCCCATTGCCCTGGTTGTAACTTCCTTCTCTGTGCTCTTAATTCTGTCCTACACTATGTGCCTGTATTGTGCTATCTGTCATATTGGACGTGAGTTCATAAACGGGTCCTGTGTGACCAAGTACACGAACTTGAAATGTATGTTGTCAATAAACCAAATTAAATTAACAATCGCTGGAATCGACCTTGCACAGTCTGATATCCCTTTATTCTGATCGCTACAACAATCTTTCTAAGACAAAAATAACGTAAATTTCTTTTATTCAAGAAGCCATCTTCAGATATTTTGTTCCAAAACCAATTGTTTTTTACAAATCCGGGATTGAAAATGTATATATTGGACTGCAAAAGGATGTTGATAACAACGTAGTTGAAATGTCGATTAAAAATAAAAATTAGGTAAAAACATATTTGTTTGAGGGAAAAAAAACCAGCATTACTTTCCGGTCCCCATTATATTAAGTACAATAACTAGTTTCAAAAAAGTGCCATTTAAAATCGAAAATTACACCCTTTACACGGAGAATAAAAGCCATGATTAGACTGAAGTTTTGTTAGCTTGGTAATTGCGGTATCTGTGTTTATTTCGTTGATTTTTGGTTTTATTCTGGTTACAAGAGTATATTGAAAACATTTTGACTTTTGATTGATACTTAAAAATTAGCGATGGAATAAACTATCACATTAATTGACACTAATGATATATACTAAAATAGCAGTTGCTTCATTTTCTTTTTATGAACATTACTGTTTTATTGAACTCATTGTGGTTTCCGTTTCGATTTCTTTTGCGAAAGCTTCATATGAGGTTACTGTCTCCTGTTACAGTTCAAATGAGGCAGTGAGAAGCAAAGGGATGTAATTGGCAAAATTAGAAATTTGGAGATAACCTATACAAATGATAGGAGAACCTCTCTGCTTTGGGGCAAGAAATAGTATTAGTAGCCCAGTAGGTGCTGCTGTGCAGCATGATTTAGGGAAAAAAATGAAAGAAAGCCTGCGTAGGATCTGAATTTTAAACGCGATTTACTCGAAACTGTAAATAGCCCACTTACATTCCTTTGCTTCTCTCACTGCCTCAAATAACTTCTATTTTTTCTGTTCTATCATTATTCTATAAACGTTTACATACACTATTTAGCTGTAGCTTTGACGATTTTGGGCACCAAGTTTCAAAAAATTCATGTCATAATAATCAGGGCTTCTTCGTCAAATCCATCGGGAGGGCAAAAAGTCCATGGAATTTTTTTTAATATTAAAACCGGAAAAATATCCACAGAAAAAGTAATTTACAGGGTTAGCATCCTTGGGAATTTTCCTATTGTGTAAAAAAAAATGTCCGTGACCCACGAATGGCTATTTTCCGTTTTTATGAATTTTTAAAGTTTATACGGACTTTTTGCCCATGTGTGTGTGAGAGAGAGTTAAGATTTATAGTACGAAGGGCATAAAGGTTTTTTGACAAAATTATTTTCTCTAGATCTGAATGTTTGGCTATTCGTCCAATGACGTTTAGAAAACGTAACTATAAAACCACAGCTCAACAGAATTCAGTCATCCTTTAACGTTAAAATGAACCTAAATATATTGATAAGTAAAAAAAAATCATTTGCAAAAAGATACAAGTCATTTTTCTTAACGCTGGTAATACAGCATCTAATTTGTGCAATAATTGTAAAAGATATACTATTGGATATACATCTTTTAAATGGCATTTTTTAATGAATTAGTTCAATGAAGTTCTCATACATTTTCTGTTATGAATGAATATTATTTTCAATTAAAGGATGGATTAAAGATAAACAGTGTTATGAAATTTGAATGCTCAGTAATTCAGTAATAGAGCTCAGCCTTTCATACTTTTGGTGAAAGTAGATAATTCTGTACCTTTTAGAACAACACCCAATGTCAGATTTTGACCAAATTTAATTTATAAGAGAAATAATGTCCACTACTGACTAAACATTTTTGGTGAAACAACAATCAATTTAATGCAACGTTACCGCATAGCGTTATAGTAATCGCATTTAGGAATGTCCTTGAGATAACTAAAGATATTGATTTAGCTCTAAATAAAAATGCTTAAGGACTTGAGTGTTTTTAATTAGAGCTAAATCAACAAATGTCACTTGTTATTTAATTATTATCAAAATCAGTTTTAAAATAAAATGAACGTTCCTAATGTAATGTGAGACAATAATACGTTGAAGTGTTAAAAATTTCTTTGCGCTTGGGCATAAAAATTAGATATAGCGAGAAAATAACTAAGTACAGATGATCATAAGATTTTTTATTTCGAGCTAAATCAGCCAAAGCAACTAAAAAAATGCAACTGTAATCACAACTAATTTCAAAATTATGTGTACATATCTAATGTAATGTGAGACAATAATATCTCGAAGGGTTGAGAATTTTCCTACGCTCGAGCGCAAAGGTTAGATAGAGCTAGAAAATAATTAAATACAGATAATCTGAAGTGTTTTTATTTCGAGCTAAATCAGCCAATGTAGTTAAAAATGTAAATGTAATCCCAAAATACTTTGTAATTATGTGTACATTTTTAATGTAGCATTCTTAGAAAATAATATCTTTAAATGTTCAAATTTTCGCTGGGCTTAGGCATAAAAATTAAATGAAGCCATAAAATAACTAAGTAAAGGTTGTCTTGAGTGTTTTTATTTAGATCTAAATCAACAAATGTTACTTGTAATTCAAGTGTAATCCAATTTAATTTCAAAGTTATATGCCCATTCCTGAAATAGCATGAGACAATTATTCCTTGAAGTGTTCAAAATTTCACTGGACTCGGGTGTTCAAATTAAATTAAGTCATAAAATAATTAAGTAAAGGCGGTCTTAGGTATTCTTATTTGGAGCTAAATCAACCAATGTTACTTGTAATTCAAGTATAATCTTAATTAATTTTAAAATTATATGATCATTCTCAATTTAGCACGAGACAATCATCTCTTGAAATGTTTACAATTTCGCTTTACTTGGGCGCAAAAATCAAGTGCAGTAATAAAATAAATAAGCCTAAATAATTAAGGTCTTAAGTATTTTTATTTGGCGCTAAATCAACCAATGTTACTTGTAATTCAAGTACGTATAATCCTCATTAATTTAAAAATTATATGTCCATTCCCAATGTAGCATGAAACAATTTTCTGAAGTGCTCAACATTTCGCTGAACTCGAGCGTTAAAGTTATATAAAGCCAGAAAATAACTAAGAAGCTTTTCAACCTTTTTTTATGAAACTTGAGTGTTGTTTTTCCCTCAAGTACGAAGTTTCAAAAATTGTTTTGCTTTGCAATAGGAGGTGTATGACTATATTCTTACCTGGGTTGTCGGCACGACACACTGTAGCAGAAAAAGTGAAAATCACGAACGGCAAGTAGAAGAAAGAGCCCAACGTCAACATCTTTCTCAGCCGTCAGATGATCAACAGCTGAGCTGAGGCGACAGTAACGTCATCACCAGCGTCCGACACACGTCCCATTCTGCATCACAGTTTCGCTATTTAAACGTCTTGGGGGACATCTTGACGACCCCCCGAGCATCCTCGGTTCGAACACAAACACAGTCAGCTGGCAGTCATCCGCCACACCATGTTACCATGCTGCCCCAGAACACGTTGTCCACGAAAAAATCATTCGATCGATTGAGCTGCTTTCCTCAAATTCGAAGAATAACTAACTCTCAGTAAAAAGCACAACACATCACGCGAAATAATACCAGTAATCGGCAGGAAAATATCGTTCCTAATACGACTCACACGGAAACAATTCCGCCGTCCCTGTCGACAATCGCCGAATCAAAACAAAACATTCGAATACCTGGAACGGGAAATCGCCCATACGCCGAAAAACTACTGACTCAATTCTCTTCCCGGAATTGAAGGATTCATTGATCGAACAGGATTACATCCGAAATGAATTTCTGATCTTCTTTGAAGATTAGTCTCAATTCTTATTCTTCTGGTAAAGGTCTCACTTCACAATGTCTTGAAAAATATCGTGCCTGTCTGACGTCAATGCGTCCAAGCGGCTTCCCGGAATTAAATGGAATCATTTCAAATTCCATGGGGGGTGAAGGCGGCTGTAGTAACAGCGCGCCCTCCAATCTAAGCGGGTCGGTAGAACGGTGGCAGACAACTTCACTGTCGTTATTTTTTCTAATGCTCCTTTGTATTCATCTGGCTAGACATGTTATATTTTCTGCATTAAGATTGAATTTTCTTATTTTTCAATTTAGGAAAAAAAAAGATTTTAACAACGAAATTTCCTACAATATTAATATTTTTTGTCAAACTATTAAAAAGGGAAATATCAAATTCTTTTATAATCAAATCTTGTGCAAAATAATAAAATAAAACAAAGGTACTCATTTTGTTGACTTAAAATTATCAAGACGGGATCGATTTTTTTTTTATAAATTATTTATACATACAAGAAAAATGAAATGAAAGAAAATTAACTTATTTTCCTATTTTTGAGCGAAGTTGAGCAATTTTGCTCAAAAACGTTCACCACGTAAGTACGAGAATAGTTATATTTTCGTTTTAGTACAAGCAAATTATTTCTAATTTTGCTTTAATTTTTTATTCAGTCGATAAAAATTCTTGTGTGGCGCCATCTATTGCCCAGGTAAAGAGAACTTTAAACAAGTAATTTGACAGACGAAGTGATGATATTTTGATAGCTAAATTTAAAGGGGTCGGTCGTTTCCTCAGATCTCCGTGATTTGTACTTTATGAAACTTTATGCACGATTTTGAAAACTACGTAAAACTCTTATTGATGTAAACTTCAGCTGTATGTAAGGATGTATTTAGACAGTGGCAGCCCTAATTCTAGCGGGACCCACCTGTAAAAATATAAATTACAGTGAAATTATTACTGAGTTATAAATAAGATGCATGTTCTGTATTTCATACATATTCAAATAATTTAACGCAAATTAAAAAAAGAACATTTCTTCTACCTATAACTCCTACATATACATTAATATTTGAGTTTCTGAGAGAAGACAATACTGTTTAGTTCTAGGGTGGGGAGGGAGGGATAAAAACTTTTCCTGCTTTGTCGACATATTAAAAATACTACTGCACTCGTATTACAACCAGGTTTACACGCTTATTCAATTACTTTAGAAAGTATTCCTCGACAACTGAAATTTATTAAAACTAAGAAAATGTGTTAAAGTATCAATTTCAGTTTTGAAAAAGGAAATGGGTAAGTTAATTTCAGTTTGCATGTAATTGAACCCCCCCCCCCCCAAAAAAAAAGAGAGAAGTACTCGTAAAAACAACCCCCTGAAAATTTCAACTGCGCTGTTTCCGCCATGACTCTCCTACATGGACACCTCTGAATCAGCAGTACATCAATTAATTCTCCTTTTTTAAAATCGCGCGAAGACACTTTCATCTTGAACCGGGAGCTATTCCGTCAAGGTCAAGTTTTCTGTAGCTTTGCTTCCTGGCGAAGCAACTATTGCTTGCAAGGAAACGAAGAATTGGTGGTTAAAGTAAGACAATCAGTAATTTTAAAGCGAGTGAAAAATCGCTGAGAATTGACATTTTAATTAATATCGCCGCTAATTAACGTCGTAGAATAACGAAACCTTTCTAAACATGATGCCAGAAAAATTACAAATCCATAGATACCTGGTTCGGTCGCGTTCTCTTACGTTCGGAAGAAGTTAAAGTGATACAGATTCATAAATTGATGCACACGATTCATAATACAGTAGACCCTCGTTATACGCGGGTTTATCTTACGCGGTTTCAGTTATACGCGGTTTAAGATTTGACACCTTTATTTTATTTTACGCGAATGAGTTTCGGTTTTACTCGGAAATGCAAACAGGTAAAATTTTCCCCTCTTTCAAAATCCAAACTTCTAAAGATTGCAGATTAAGCGTAATCAACGGCATTTTGGCGTGCTAATAATCGAGCTTGGGCCGCTGGAGATATTTCATGCGATTGGCTCCAGAGCTCTTCCAGAAGTAAAATTATTAAACTCACACATTTCAGAACTCACTGGAAGAAGAGCTTTTAGGAGTGACAAAGGAGGTCAAAACCAACGAGAATACTTTGTCTTTCCTGAAAAATGAAAAAAAGAAAAAAAAAAACCCCCAATGCTGGCAGTTAGGTCAAGCAATTTTTTAAAAAACTGTTTATTTTATCATCGCTTCAGTCTTGACTTTTTTATTCTATATTTATTAAAAACGCATTGTAAACATGTATTATCTGTATGAAACTCGAATTTTCCACACTCTCCCCCTACTTTGAGTTTCGGTTTTACGCGGATGCGGCAATGCAATGAGATAAAAATTTCCCGTCTTTCAAAATCCGAACTCTTAAAGATTGCAGATTACACGTAATCAACTGCATTTTTGCGTTGAAACTCGGAACTCGGTTGTTGATTGGAACTCAGGCGGTTCCAAGCTCGCTGGAAGAAGAGCTTTTAAGAGTGACAAAAGAGGCCAAAACCAACGAGAATACCGACATCGGTGACACACAACCAAAAACGTTCACATTGAAAATTTTCAGCCATTCTTAGGCAGTAGTAATGATCTTTCTGATTTGTTAGTGAAGGAAGATTCTATCACGGAAATGACACAAGTAGTCATGGATGCGTTTATGCCCTGCAAAGAATTACAGAGAAAAATTCTTAATGACTGCCAAAAGACTATCACAGCCAGCTCCTCTTTATAAACAGAACACGAAACTAATTTATGTTTTCTTCATGCATGTTATGCATAAAAATCGATATAAGTACACACTAAACGTATTATACAATTAGTCATCACTAAAATGAAGTAGTTTTTTATCTACGGAGCCTAACCCCTATTTTAACACTAGTCTTAGGTCTCCATTTACGCGGTTTCGACTTACGCGACATTTCCGTAGAACGTAACCCCCGCGTAAAACGAGGGTCTACTGTAATCATTAAAACACGTTGAGCCTTTGTGGCCCCTGCGTACTTTGTAACCACTAGTGGCTACAAACTATGTATAAGGCAGAATCCCATTGTTACCTCTTGTCGATCCAGGGTTTATAAAAGTGTATCAAGCAGTGTAACCAGCGTAGGAAATGTTATAAGATAAATTTTCTGTTATTGGGATTGTAGGAATTTACAAATGTTAGGTAACAAAATATTACAGTGAGTTACAAAACGTGTGGTACGCAAGGAGTTAACAACCACAATTTTTTTTTCATAATTTAAACTCTACAGTGAAATCCCGTTACAATGAATACCGATAACACGAAATATTCGTTTCAACGAAATAAATTTTCAGTCCCGATTAAATTTCTATTGAATAGCTTGAATTCCATTTAATGAAAGTCCCGTCGCAACGAACAAACGTTGCAGTTCTTTGAAGTTCGTTGTAACACAAAAATGTACTGTATCTCAAAAGTTAGTAATTTTTCACTTAAATTTTTTAAACTTTTTTTTTGGGGGGGGGGGAATAGGAGTTTTATTTTACACATCAAATTAAAGCTCATGCCGGCCATCTTGTCTAGTAATCAGAGAAGTCTGACTACGATAGGAAGGTCTTGGGTTCGAATCCCGGCTCGGGCATGGATGTTCTTTCCCTTTCCGGCCCTTTCTTTGTGTGAATGTGTTGTTACGCTGTGAATCGTTGCCTACCCTATAAACGGGTCCTAATGGCATGTGTGGACTGCGGTAGTCGGACTTCACACTAAATTGCGCTACAGTTGGAAAAGTGAAGCAGCGCACTCCAAATTGCCAGCCTAGCTGGTGCAAGACGACAACAACAATTAAAGCACATGCAACTAGCTTTAAAATAAGCTATAGTACAACTCTGTATCTCCATAACATTTAAGTTATGTATATTCTTCTTCTTCCTCGCATAAACTTTGACAAATAGAAAAACTAACGTTTCTAAACAAAAATGGTTTAGTTGAAAACGTGAAATGTTAGAATAAACAGACGAATAAATACAGGGTTAAAAGGCAATAGTAAAAGCGACACCAACACATTTCTGAAATCTAATGAGCTTCCACGAGAAAAAAGGGAGAGGAAAAAAATAAAACTTTTGCGAAGCCAGCTCCTGCTATTTCTGCAAAACATAGCTGTTATTAGCATTTCAATTCTCGTGGAACACGGGTTTAACACTATAGTTAAAGTTCCACTTATGTCGAAAACTTGAGCTAATATTTTCTTTTTGAGACCTAATCCTCACGCGAAACTCTTAAGAGCAACATTTGCTTGATATCTACCGTCTTTATCAAACCGCCCTTCCTTGGACAACTGCTTTATTTTTGTTTTTGATCCAACCTGAAGCGGTAGACGAAACAATCGTTTCTCTCCCACAAAAGGCAGCGAGAAAGTACTAATTTCGAATGATTCGGCGCCAAGTTTGCGGAATCAGTCACATTCTTTTCTCACTTCACTTCGATTTTGTAGCGGCTATTCAAAGGCTCTATCTCTTCTTTATCATTAGTAGCAGCCCAATTATTTTTTTTGGGATTTACTCGACCGCGTCAGGTGAACATGGGGGGGAGGGGGGATTTTGCATCCTGTCAAGTACCTCCACCAAATGTAAGGCCGAAAGGGTACGTTTAGAAAATCTGACGATTTGAGCAAAGGGTGTGTGAGGGTTAAAGTTGAAAATAAACGAGCTGATGTGTGCATCACATGACTTCCTTTTACACCAATTTAATGCTATTTCCCTATTATTGCAATTTTAATGGGATTCTCTCTCTAACTCTTTAAATATCACTAGCAATGGCCACATTGAAAGCAGATTTAAAAAAAAAAAAAAAAAATCGCCAAATTTTTCGCCAAGTTGGCGACAAAACTTGGCAACCAAAAGACTGGCGATATATCGCCAAGTGACCGCCAAATTATAACACCACTTGAGTTTGCATCGAAATTAACAATGATTTCCCCCCAAAAAGGTGCAAAAGACCCCTTTAGAAACACCCGAATGCAACCAAAATAGGAGGTGCACAACTAGACCCCACTACGAGTCTATGTACCAAATTTCAACTTTCTAGGACATACCATTTTTGAGTTATGCGAGATACATACGCACATACGCACATACACACATACGCACATACATACAGACGTCACGAGAAAAGTCGTTGTAATTACCTCGGTGATGGTCAAAATGGATATTTCGCGTGTCTATACATTCTTAGGCACTTTTCCGCATGTGGTCGAATCGAAAAAAAAACTCAACATTCATTTGGGGGTGAGCAAAATGGAAATTAAGGGCGATTTTTGAGTGAAAATTTTTTCGCGAATACAATACTTCCTTTTTTGTAAAAGGAAGTAAAAAGCCGTTCTCTAAACATTCTCGAGCGCGAGTATTTTTTTTTTATTTTTTTTAATGAAGATAAAAGCAGCAAGAATTACGGAAAAATATATAATATGCCGAAGTAATAAAAATCGTCTATCAAGTTTTGGGCGTGCGCAGTGGGATGGAACGAAAAAATTAAATTTTGAGTTTTGATTCGCGATATCGTGGAAAAGCTCCCTTTTACTGTAAATAAATTTCATAAAAAATACTTAATATATTGAATCATATCTTGATGTGGCGCAAGTACGATAAAATTTCCTAAAATTGCAGTTTTTGCCACATTTTCAAGTTTTTTAAAAAATATATCTATTTTGTCTTTCAATTTGAAATACTGTTAATAAACAGTCATTTATGGCAAAAAAAAAAAAAAAAAAAACACAAATTAATAAGTAAGGTATCCTACCGTGTGGTGTTACGGTACACGCGTTCGGTAGCCAATATACAATAACAGTATAATATTCCTGCGTAGTTTCAGCTCAGTGTTGAAAGCCAATTAGCGGAGGTGGCCATGAGTATTGAGTATTTTGACCGATGTTCGCGCAAGACAGTGATAGGTGATAAGAGTTTCCCTCTCAACGCAACACAAAAAATTGTCTACAACTGCATCTTTAAGACTTTAATTCCAAAAAAATTTCAGTGGAAAACCCCTGGATCTCTCTCCAATTTTCCCCCTCCCCATTTCATAGAAGATCGTCAAGAATTTTGAGTTTTTGCAGCTTCAATTTCGAAAAAATCATCGGAGAAGATTCCTTGAATCTCATTCCTTTTTAGCCTAAAGTTACCAAAGTCATCATACAATTACGTTTTTAAGACTCCAGTTTCAAAAAACTTCGCAGGAAAGCTACAAAACCTCACCTCTTCCAAACATCACCAAAGAATCTTAAATTATATTTTTAGAAAATTTAATATCAACACATTTCCGGGGAAGAGTTTTGAACCTCATGCTTTCGCCTAATGTCTTTAAAGAGGGTCATCAATTGCGCTTTTAAGACTTCAATTTCGAAAGCATTCCAGGGGATAGCCCCCGAGTTCGAGCCCTATCCCTAACATCAATGAAGATTCTCTAGCATTCAATATCAAAAGGTTGAGGGATAGGAGCTGTCCCTCAATGCTGCCCCTATCCCTTCCTTTGAGGTTACCAAAGATGGCCAACAATCGTATTTTCAAAACTCCCAATTTCGAACAATTTCCAGTGGAAAGTTCCGAACCCTATTCCTTCCCATAACGTCATAAAAAATGGCCTACAACTGCGTTTTCAGAACTTAAATTTCGAAAAATGTCCGGAGAGGAGCCCTCAAGTACTTATTTCCTCATCTTTCAACATCATTCAAAGATCGGCTAAAACTGCGTTTTTAGAACTTCTACATCGAAACATTTCGGGGGAATATTTCTGAACCCCTTCCTTTCTACTAAGTTAAGAAAGGTAGCCTAAAATTGCTTGAATTTCAAAAAAAAAAAAAATTTCGGGGGAATGCCAAAGAATCCCCTTGCTTTTAGCATCATTAACGATCTCTAAAACGGCGTTTTTGGAGCTCTAATATCAAAAAACAACCGGGGAGAATTCCTGAAACTCATCCTTTCCCTTCAAGCCACCAATGATGGCAAAAAAATTGAATGTTCGAAACCGTCTTAAATTCAAGAATTTCAAGGAGAGAGATCTCCAAATCTCCTTTCCTCCTATAGCCTATTAACCACCAAAGAGCGTCTAAAAATGCGTTCCTAACAAAAATGTTCGGGGGAGAGCCCGCAAACACTCCTACTCATGCGCGAATATTCAACAGCTCAATCAACAAACAAATCCATAACTATCTTCAAATTTTATTTACAAATACAATTTTTATATTTCATTATGATAGGTGCAAAACTGGTAAATAGAGATGCCATTTTGATACTGAAACCTTTCTTTTATAAGGAAAAGAGCATTATTGAGAACCTAAATGGCTACTGAAAATATTTCACCTCAAATGAATCAAAAGTTGGATGATGGATCCTGAAAATTTGGTTCATCCTAGATTTCGCTTAAAATCCTTAATGAATACCTGTCACCATGAACAGCAGGGGAGGAAAGGGGTAAGAGAATACAATAGGGGTCGGGAAATAAGCTTGACAGCTGATGATCCTCGCTATAGCTGGACCTAGGGAAAAATTCTTGTGCAGAAGGGGAAACTTTTGCAGTAGGGATGTTTGGAGGGAATCTTTTTACATGCGGCAGCCGGAGCATATGTTTTTACTTATCTAAAAGGATTAGCATTAAATTCTAGATTTTTCCAAGCACCAGGTGTGCTGAAATATTTTGTATGTTTTAAGCCCTAGCATTCAAAAACTTTATTTCCAGAAAGTTTTTACTTGGAAAGAAATTATGTATCAACTTTATGTTGGTACATAATTACAACTTTATATTGAAAGCTTTAAAAAAAAGCAGTCATAATTCATTTTCTACATAAGTATTTAATATGATTGAGATTTAATATGCAATTTGAAAAATGCTGTAATTATTTAAGTGATGAGACTTAAAGGAGAATGTATAAGGGTTGCCCAAATGAAAAGTGGACAAGTTGAATAAAAATAATACTTTTAATGTAAATCCAAAGAGAGAAAAATCGTCACATGGGCGTTGAGGCACAGGTCCCAGCGTTGCAGCAGCAGGTCGATGCCTTCGCTGTAGAAAGATCAGGACTGATTCCCGAGGAAGTCCTGCACGGCTTCCTTCTCTTCATCGTCCGAATGGAAACGTTTCCCCTGTAATGCTTAGGCCGACGCATCCGCCATTTTGGAGCAAGCGCACAACAGGGAAAGCTACCTTTATTGGCAATCATTCGCCAAACAGGGAACGAGAGAGTCACAGAACGAAGGTGAGCATTGGCGAAATTTTGGAAACAGTTGGCGTCGTTTCTAAGTTGCCAGTCACTTCACGGGCTATTATTTATCCATTTCTTTTTTCTTTCTGCATCTGCTGGAAATCTGAAGAGCTGAAATCCTTTTTTCGAGCTGTTTACACAGTTAACAGCCGAACAACTACCCATTTGACTCCATTCAACACGTGGCCAAGAAATGTAAACATCGGCAGCAATGCTATCGCTACGAAGCACTGGATCAAGTTTGCTCCAAAATGGCGGATGTGTCGGCTCCTCCACTATAGGGGCCTTAGTAATGCTCTCCCAAAGATGTGGAAGTCACAGGTTGACAAGTTCGGACTATACGGGGGTGCTCCAAAACTTCCCAACGAAAAATTTGTTTCGGGTCGTCTATGTTTCCTGGGATGACTTTGTGGATGACAGTGTGAACCGTCCCTTTACTCAGGTTGAATTTTTCACGGGTTTCTTAATCTTTAGATTAGCTCGGATCATTTCATTAACGAAGGCAATGGAATAATTGGTGATCGCGATGCTTGCTTGGCCCGGTCTCGGCAGATCTGGGCGGTCATTCCAAGCTCGTCAGCTTGCGAGATCGAGATTTTCGCTCACGTGATCGGTTGTGACGTAGAAATGTCGCAAAGTAGCATTTTAATCTACTCGAACCTAGCTTGCGGCTAGATTCGAGTAGATTAGAATACTACTTTGCGACATTTCTACGTCACAACCGATCACGTGAGCGAAAATCTCCATCTAGCAAGCTGACGAGTTTGGAATGACAGCCCTGATGTCGTGTGCCGTACGGAAGCACGGTAGTACGGTTTAGTACTACCGTGCTTTCCGATCTGGACGCATCCATGGATAGCACGACTTTATTCTTGTACACTATCCTCCACTGCAAACAGGTTTAACCACTGAAAGGCATTTGAGATGTATACCTCATACCATCCTTTATATACTTGTGCAGTGACGCTCTAATTGAATCATTCATTCTGATGTTATTGCACTTGTCCACTTTTCATTTGGGCAACCCTTATATTTCAACAAAAATCAATAACAATGTAAAAATAAAGTGTAGAGTTTTGGATTACTTTCCGGTACAAGTAAAAAATATATTGTTTTAATGGCAGCCAGCTTAATGCATCCTTAGAATTTTTGGAACAATTCAAAACATTTTAACATTAACGTCTGTAGGAGAAATTCAAACGTTGCCATCCCAAAAACCACCAATAAAATAATATTTTTTTAGCATAACAAAGTGTTAAAAAATTCAGAGATTTTGAATATATTTTTCTAGTTCTTTGTTTCGTACTAATTCTTAACTAATACAAGAACTAGATCAAACTAAGAGAGAAAGAGGGGAAAAAAAAGCAACTGTATTATTAATTAAAAGTAAGCTTTTTTTTCTTTCCTAATTTGTGAACGAGATATGTTCAAATTTTAGATAACGGGATATTTTAGTCTCTGGTACAAGACTGATTTAGCGATAAGTTGCATAACATGTAAGAAACCTAAGCGTTAGGTTCATGATCGTAGAAATTTTGCACCTTGTCTTCTTTCAAGGTTATCCGTGCTTTGTAACTTTCAGTGGTACACAGGGCCTGATTATAGAACAGGCCAACTAGGCCTGGGCCTGGGGCCCCATCTTCCTAAGGGGCCTCAAATTTTCTAAAGAATTATGCATAATAATTAAAAATAATAATAACTTATTAATCGCAAAAAACTTTCTTAAAAGGAGAATTTTTATTCATTCTGCTATTAGCGAATTTACCATGTCACAACTATGAGGGGCCCTGAAGGGATTCATAAATGCACATGGTTAATGATGGGATTGACAAAGAAGTCCCAAAAATGAATTCCGTTGAGGACCAAACCTGTAACCACCGCATCCCGTTATATAGAGTCTTCAGGGGGGCTCCAAATTGTTGTGGACCTAGGGCCTCACTTTTAGTTAGTCGGGCCCTGGTAAAGGGTGTCCCAAAATTAACGCAAGATTTGAATTTGCCAGTTTTTGCTGTGAATTGTTGGCAGCCACGGAAAAAGAACAATTTGACAGCTGGGAGTTTAGGGTTAGTAAAAATGGAGTGTTATGCTATTATACAGCCAGCGAAACAATTCAATCACTACATAAGGAATTTCCTACTCGTGTACTCTCTCGTTTCGGTGATGTGAATTGTACCGTAGATCGTGTGACTTTACATCATTAGACTTCTCCCTATGGGGTTATTTGAAGTCAAACGTCTATGTCAGCAATCCCACAACCACCTGCGCATTACCTAATTGCGATATCGAGCGCCAATAACAGTAAACTGCTTGACCCGCCCAAACTTTCATTATTTTTCAAATAATTGTTCGATAATGAAAACGCATTATAGAGTCGAAAACGCTCCATTTGAAATAACCCTAGACCCTCAGCTGCCAAATTGTCCTTTTTTCAAGATTGGCCACAATTTATTGCAAAAATGGCGGCAAATTCAAATCTTGCGTTAATATTGGGACACCCTTTAGTACACTTCCAGTATGATCTGTTTTTGGAACAAGTAGTCTTCATATACTATAAAATTTCCTCCACGATTTGAGAAAATAAAATTGACGCTCATTTTAAAATTCTTTGTTGGAGATGAACTAATATAGAAAAAGTTTCACACACCAACACGCGTCTTGGCAATGGAAGAATTAAGAGAAAAAAATGGAGGAAGTAGCCACCAACACGTTGTGTGGTGAAAGGGGATTCGTTGGGGGGGGGGGAACAAAATCCCTAGAAAACCCTTCTCTTATCAGGAAAATGTCCCCTCCTTTTGATTGACGTTATCCCACTCAGGGCCTAATTACTGCACAGGCCTACAAGGCCTGGGCCTGGGGCCCCATCTTCCAAAGGGGCCCCTAATTTCTTAAAGAACTCTGCATAGCATTACAACTATATGAAAAATACATGTATTTTTGAAATAATAATAAAGTTTTGGCTTGTGTTGTAAAAAAACTTCCTTTAAGGGGACTTTTTATTCATTCTGCCAGTAACTAATTTACTTTATCATAAATATGAGGAGCCTCAAAGGGAATTATTAAATGCACATGATAAATGATTTACACGTAGATAAATGATAGACAAAGAGGCCCCCAAAAGAGCATTCCGACAGGGCCTATACCTGTAACTCAACCACTGTAGAGTCTTCAGAGGGCCTCCAAATTAACGTGGGCCTAGGGCCTCACTTTTAGTTAGTCGGGCCCTGAACCCACTCCGTAGGGCGTGACCCACCCATCAAACTTCTTTCTGATAACGGAATTTAGGCGAAATCCTGGGCACACCGAAAATTCTTCCCTCTTTTTTGTTTCTTTCAATTTTCAATATTTTATTCTGTGGTACTCGAAACACTTATAACTTTTATTCAAACTCTTGGAATCACATATATTATTCGGAAACAAAACCCATCATGCTTCAGTACTTTTTTTTTTTAATTTCATTTTCATTAGTCACCCCCATACTCCCCCCCCCCATATAATGCATTAGTCATTCATCCCTCCCAAAAGGATCGTCTGGATCCGCCTCTGGCTTAGTTGAACAACTTAAAGTGTTTTGAAGAGAGTTTTTTAAAAAAAAAACCTCATTTATTACTAGGCAAGCATCGAAGCGGATTTTTTTTTTTTTTTAATAGGACACAATTTCGATAAAATTTCAGGACATTTTTAGGACAATAAATGGCAAATCGATAAAATTTCAGGACATTTTTAGGACAATAAATGGCAAATATCAGTCGAAACACACAGTATTATGTGTATACATTTCGTTTTTAACAACTTCGTTATAGACTGCTACACCCCACCCCAACTCCCAAGAAAATATTTCTTCAAATGTCTATCCATGAAAAAGTTGGAAATCTAGATGCAAATAGAAAGTTACGCTGCGATCGTATGTAATCACCGAATAGATATAATCTGTGAAAAGATAAAATGTTTTTTTTTTCAACTCAAAATATTCGCTCAAACGTCAACACAATAGACACATCTGAATTCAAGGGTAAGCAGGGTCAGCTAGAGTTCAAAGCCAGTGGTAGTCACAAGTCGGCCTTAATTACCTTCCGAGAATTTCTTTTTCGCAAGGCAAGACTTTCATCCTCATGGGTAACCCATTTCTTTCGATCTTATGAAAAGAGGGGGAAATAAATTGCTATGTTCAATAATCTTATGATTAAACAAACTTATTTTCTTAATTTACGGAACACGTGTTAAATTTTTTCAAGAGTTGCTAATTGAGACACGAGTTAAATTTTTAAACTTCCTTTTTCTTTCATTTTATAGAAAGTACATATTGTAATAACTTGTTTCATGTGCCATACTTTCCTCCACACCACATCATTTGGTGTAGTGCTTATTGTTTTTATTAAAAAACATGAGTCGTGGATCAAGCGGCTATTACTAAATATAGAAAAGTGATTAAAATGTCAATTCGGAACTGGCAATTTTACTAAAAGTTTGACTTTTCAAGTCTTACGCTCATCATTGCGGTGACAAATCCACTGTTACATCATACCACACGCAGTTATTCACAGACACATGATTTTTATTGCAAACTAGTGCCGCAATAGCTTCAATAAGAATTGGGTGACGTACCCAATAAGTGCTGGACTTGTACAAAAACTCGAAATCAATGTAGTCTTAATTAGTCTTCAGCAAGACTTTCTCTTTTTGAACAAAAATGCAGGAGAAAATTTTAGAACAAATTTTCAGAGCTAAAAAAAAAAAAAAATTAGGAATTTTAGGAAAATTAGGACAATTTTTACTCCTGCAAATGGGTTAAACTTATTTTAATGAAACATTAAATTCAATGCAAAAAATGCTTACATATCAGTACATAATTAAGTTTTGTTTATCGATTTAAATATTTACCACCAACCAAGCATTTTTCAAAAAATTAGTTCCCCATGTTTTGTGCATAAAAAAGGATCAATTGGTTACGGATTTGAAATTAATGAAGGGTTTTTAAATATGTTCATCACTTACTGTAACAGAGTTTAAAATAAGTCTTTTATGAAATCGTTTTAATTATAAAGAAACGTTGCAGTTTCTGAACAAACATAAAATGAAGTAACCCAATAATAATTCTTCATATTGAAAATTTATCAGTCATTAAATAACTTTTAAAGAATAACAATAATAAAAGTAAAAAACTATAGACATTGCTATTAAAAAAACAGTACTATTTGAATGTAAAGTCACAGTTATTCTTATTATTGCGACAGTTGGTCCTTTCCGTAGTTTTAAATTTGTTTTTTTAGCTTAAAGCAGTAAAAATGCTTTTTCATATACCACGTTAAATTTTTACGTACACAATGCAATTTTAATCGGAGAACAAGGGAAATTCCTATTCGAAGCACTTCTGCCTTTAATAAACATCACAACATGAGAAAAAAAAACTTTAGCGAAGAACCCTACCCTTCTTTTAAATAAACCTTCTTTTTACATCTTCTTTTAAATAAACTAGAATTAAATTTGCGTTCTACCTTCAGTCAGAAAAAAAAAGTTAATGAGATATCTATATTTTCCAAATTAAATTCAAGCATTAAAAAAACTCTAATACATAAATGGTTATTTATTTTTTTTTCTTTTTTTTTTTGAATGTATATCTCGAATTACGAGTATTTATACTTTTGAGTTTAAAATAAAGTAAACGTACACTGAATTAAAGTAGGTGATTTAAGTATATTGGAAACAGGTAATATCCATAATCCTAAATCTAAATCTGAAAATTTTGCAGGGATATATGGATCCCTATAGAGCTGAAACAAATAAAACACGCTAAGTCGTTTTTTTTTTTTTTTTAAATAAAATAGAATATCCCAAATTGAGAGACCTTGTTGTTCGAAAGAAATCGAATAAATTGTGAAAAGTGATATCAAATAAGCAATTCCTGTCAATTTGTTTGAACAAGCGTAACTTTCTGTTAAGTCAGAAAAAATATATACATAACTACATAAAGCATAAGAATCAAACAAATAAATCATCAAAAAATTGACTTTTCATATGTCAGAAGTGTTAAATAATTATTTAGCAAAAATTTTAACACCAAACTAAGCAACTAAAAAAACGCATAATATATTGACCGATCAGCTAATGATTGCGATAAAGTCATTTGAAATTCAAGTTTTCAACAAAACCATCCTTTTAGTATTTCGGAAGCAACGGCAGTATTTATGAAGTTATTTTTCTCCAATTTTCGCTTAAAAGAACTGAAGGCATTTTTACTTATGTAAATTCTTGCAGCGGATTTAAGAACTAAGTCTGTATATTGATAGCCAAAAGCATACACACATCACAGGCATTATCCACACTAATACAATTGATCAAATTTTGTGTACACGTTTTATTTAAAGAATCAACTTCATACTTATCTGAAATAGCATACAATTGAAGATATTCATCAACAGCAAGTTCACTCATTTGGCCAGTGTTAATATATAAAATAAATGCATCCATAGTTTTGATATCGAAGTCGTCAATAACCACTTGATTACTCTGACTTTCTGAAGTGTGGTTTTTAAGCATTGCAGCGAAAACTGGCGATCTAAACATCCGATCGATGTGAATACCATGTGAAAATTCAAGCCAAGGCTTGAATTTTCTCGTTTGCTTTATTTCAAAACTTGTTCAGCTTCAATTTCATTTTTTTTATGCCATAAATTTGTTTTAATACTTGGTATACGATTTTTTTAACAAACTTTTAGCACGTACCTTCCGCTGTTTTGCATTCCGTAGCAAGAACAGTCACAGCGAATGCAATTAAAAAAAAGATCTTGTTCAAGCTGATGGAATTCTGCAATACTAATTCCCTCGCAATGGATTGAAATTATATTTTGGTTCTTGGGATGATAGTTTTCCTTTCCCATCTACAGCGTTAAAATTTCAGTCACCCAAAATAGCGGTCCAAGATAACCCACTCACTCCACTCTTCCTTCTTTACGACACTGGTTACAAACAGGATTTCCATTTCAAATTTTTTTCCAACGTTGGGGGGAGGGGGAGGCAAAGGGTCAAAACTCATTACATAATGTAGGGAAAAGCCAAAATACATGCACAAATGTGGATAAACGTTTTGTTTCTTGAATTGGGGGGAGGTGATTGGCAACCCCTCAACATCCTCTCTCTCCTTAATTAACCATCTCATCGCCCAAACAACAGTCGTAATAACAAGACATCCTATTCCAATGGAATTGAGCATGCATTGAAAAATGAGCTCTTCATAGCTCGGAAACTCGTGTCTGAAATGTAATTCGGAATTTTATGCATTATAGTGTTGTTATTTTGGATTCATGCATTTAGCTTCCGGAGCAGGTATTTTGACCTCTCAGACAGAGGTACCCGAGTCAACACTAGGTGCATACCAGGAGCCTCTGTGACTCTGTGGTAGAAGCTTCGACTTCTAAGCCGGAGGTCGTGGGTTCGATTCCCGCCGGTGCCGTGGGTGTTATTTCCTTCTTTTGCGTTGTAAATCTTTCATGTGTATTTGCGGAGGCAAGGCGCTTGGCACGCAGTCCCCTATGCATGTGTAGCTGCTTAGCTTCCAAATAAATAAATAAGGTGCATACTGTACAGCTTTGGTTAGTTGAGCTGTGACCTTGACTATATTTACCTGTTTTAGGGTAGTTTAGTGAAAAATAGACGTTTTATTGGCTCGGATTGTAGTGAGAATATTTTTGAAAAACTACTAAGAAAGTTTCTCAACTCAATTTAGCGCCAGTTACCCCTCCCTATTTTTCGAAACAGAGGTAAACATTGTCAGATTCGGAGCTCATTTTGTCAGAGCCTCACAATACCAGGCACCTCAGTGGCCGAGTGGTCAGAGCGATTGCTTGACACACTTGGGGCGGTGGGTTCGACTCCCACCCTAGCTCCGAATGTACTTTTCCGTCGTTGTGCTGTAAAATCTTTCATATTCTATACTATATGGAATAAAAATATAACATATGTAAGGGAGGTGAAACATCTCCTAAGATTGTAGTCCTCATTAAAATAAAACCTGAGCATTTATTTATTTAGAAGCTAATCAGCTTCACATACATAGAGGACTGCGGGCAAGCGCCTCGTTTCAAGGACACACACAGGACAGATTTACGACACATGAGAAGGAAATAACACCCAGGGCACCGGCGGTAATCGAACCCACGACCTCCGGCTTAAAAGACGAAGCTTCTATCACAGCTTGCGTTCGACGAGCTCAACCGGTCGCTACCGGTTAACTGATCACGTGACAACTAATGATCACGTGCTTCAATCAACCAATCAACAGCTTAAAATGGTAACCGGTGAGGTAACCGAAAGATGATAGAACGCTGCGGTTAGCAACCAGTTACTCACCGGTCGACCGGTGAGATTCGTCGAACGCAAGCAGAGAGACACGGAGTTCCCAACCTGAGCATTAAGTCTGAGAAGAAAGAAGAAGAAGATGCGTACCATTCTTTTGACTTTATGGCACTACCTTTAGCTATAATTATAAACTAAGGATTACATTTTTGGGCCGTGGTAGCCCGATCGGTAGAGTGTCGGGTTCGGGGCCGGAGGGTCCTGAGTTCGAACCTCGATGGTCGAAGATCCACCGTCGTCATTGAAGGGGACTGGGCGACGTTAAATATGCTCGTGGTCTCAATCTCCTCCAAGTGAAACGATATCTCTGGGGTTGCTAGCACCAGGTAGCTATTAGCTCCTGGTCTAGTTCTAAATTCTCATTAACTGTTCGATCCGGTGATGGTACTGCCATCTATCGGCATAAAAAAAAAATAATGGAGGCAAGGCACTTAGTATGCAGTCCTCGACATAAATATAGTTGTAGTCAGTTGTGACTCGGAATCGAAATCGTATAGTTTACTGCAGTTTTTTATTTCTTGGAAGTAGGCCATTCTTTGAAGATTTTACTGATGCTTTCTTTACCCTAAAATATAACGCGACTCCTATGTATAACGAATATTTTCAATAAGGTAACGCAACCGAGAGTGCTATTAATTCAACGAATAAGGTATATTTTTTATTTTTAAATTAACGCGTGTGTTATTATTGTGAAATATGCCGGTCGAAGTTTTCGCTCGTACTGTTGTGACAGAACAAGTAACAAATTTGTCGTGGACAATAGAAAATTTCGTAGCCAAGAAGTTATGGCGGCAAACGAATTCCATAACTGGTCCTGATGTTATGATATTGACGCAGCCAAAGACATTATGGAACACTTTTATAGATAAAAAGTCGGATGGAAATTATTACAGCTATATATTTCGAGCACAACCCTCTTAATTCCCTTAAACTCGGGAAGGAGCATCGAATTGAGTTTGAATTTTCTCTTCAAGACAAGAAAGGGATTTCGATCTGGGAGTTCAAGTCCGTCACAGAAAACATGATCAGTATAAAGTTCGGATCTTCAAACCCATCATCAAAATCCAAGGACATATTAGTAAATAACGCTTTGAATTTGAAATGTTGTTTTAAAGTTGTTCGATGTTCAACTAGCTGCCACGTAAAATCTGATGTATCATCGGAAAACGATCTAAACAACTTGTCCAATGACTTCAGAGCAATGTATTTATCGAAAGAGCAAAGCGATTTCACCATAGTCGTGAATGATAAGACATTTTCTGTTCACAAGTTGATTCTGTCATCCAGATCGCCAGTTTTCGCTGCAATGTTTAAAAACCACACTTCAGAAAGCCAGAGTAATCAAGTGGTTATTGACGACTTCGATATCAAAACTATGGAAGCATTTATTTTATATATTTACTCTGGCCAAATGAGTGAACTTGCTGTTGATGAATATCTTCAATTGTATACTATTTCAGATAAGTACGAAGTTACTTCTTTGACTAAAACGTGTGCACAAAATTTGATCAATTGCATTAGTGTTGATAATGCTTGTGATGTGTATGCTTTTGGCTATCGATATAAAGACTTAGCTCTTAAATCCGCTGCAAGAACTTACATAAGTAAAAATGCCTCATCAGTTCTTTTAAGCGAAAATTGGAGAAAAATAACTTCACAAAATACTGAAGTTGCCTCCGAAATACCAAAAGGATGTTTTTGAAGGTAAACTTTAATTTCAAATGACTTTATTGCAATCATTAGCTGATCAGTCAATATATTATGCGTTTTTTAAGTTGTTTATGTTGGTGTTAAAAAAAATTCTAAAGAATTATTTAACAGTTCTGACGTATGAAAAGTCAATTTCTGTTGATTTATTTGTTTGATTCTTATGCTTTATGTAGTTATGAATATGTTTTCTGACTCAACAGTAAGTTATGCTTGTTCAAACAAATTGACAAGGAATTGCTTACGTGACATCACTTTTCATAATTTATTCGATTTCTTTCAAACAACATGTTCTCTCAATTTGGGATATTATTTTTTATTAAATGTACTTCGATGATCTCTAGAAATGAAAAGAGACATCACATTGCGAAAAAAGATAGACTTAAACAGTAAAAAAAAAGAAAAACAGTTTTACTAGAAAATCTCTGGAAAACTGGGATTCCATCAACTTTGTTAGTAGCGATACTTAAAGCATTACTTAAGAAGAAGATGTATTATTACAATGCTACTTAATAAAAAGTTGTAGCGTTTGCACATTGTAAAAAAAAAAAAAAAATGCAGTACTACTAGAAAACCTCTACGAAACAGGGGTCTATAAACTTTTCCGGAGTATCTACTAAACAGCATCTTTTCAAGTAAAATTGACAGGGTTACCTTAAAAACTGTACCAAGAAAACTTTTTTTAACTCTGGTTTTCTAGAAGTACGGCAGTGTTTTTTTTTTTTTTTTTTTTGAGTGTAGAAATCTTTATAAGTCCAGATTACTAGATATTTTGTAATAGTGCTGCAGTTTGTTTTACATTGTATTATTAAAATATGTAAAGGACATTTTTCATCGTTCACTGGTATGCACATGTTTCACAGACCGTGCATTGTTTATGAGACATCTATCAGTTACTCAGTGCAAATCTCGAAGGCGCTATTGTTAACTATTAGCTTTCGGTGGCGTCACGTGCCCTTTTTACATCCAAAGGCGACTTGCTTTTACTAAGTAGCAAGAGTGATGTTCTTGATATTTTTTAATTCCAAATTCATGATCAAGAGCCTGAAGATCTAGTGACGCCCAAAAATAAGCGCGTTACAATTATATTTTGTTTGGCATTTAGGCACAGTCTTTAGCCATTAGGGGCGGATACAGAAATAAATTTTGGAGGGTTCAGAGAAAACTGAAAGGCGCCCCCCCCCTCCAGTAAAATGTTTCCCAAAAAAATTTCATGACTTAATTTTTTTAGGGTCCCTTAAGGCCAATTCATATACTTTTACAAACATAAATATCATGACTAATATATACTTTGAACGTGGACGCAAAATATCTTTAACATTGCAAGCCAATTAAATACTAAACGCTGTATAATTTCATCGAGATGCTATAAAATAAGCGGTTTTAATTAGGAACAGAGTCATAATGAGTATAGTAGGAGTTTAGGGTTTATAATAAAGCCATACCTCATCTGCGTTTTATAAATTTGTAGGGTTTTAAGTATAAAATATATTATGTAATTAAGAAAATCATAGTTTCATAACTGGTAAGTTTTACTGAAAAATTCAGAAACTAATTCTGTGCGAAATTCAAGCAGTTGCTGTTCATGATACAGTTGAGATAACATTTTGATACTACATGCCGTTTCCATTAATATTATGGTTTTGTATTACCTAGAAACAACCATGCGATTTCTTTCATTTTGCATTTTTTATAAGCTGAAAAAGAAATTTATTTTTTCTCAAATAGTTTAATGTATCGAAACGACTCTTCTAGGTACGTCTATAATTTTTTTGAAAAATGTTAATAATTGATTCCATCAAAGAAGAATTAATGGAGAAATCGCGATATTACGTTTTCTTGAATCCAAAACCAGGGAATTAAATGTATTTTGCCGCTCTGTCCTTCGACTACAGTATTATTTCTTCCGCAAACAAAAATGCTTTTACTCAAACATGCTTTGTGTTCCTTTAAAACAACTGTAAATTCTTTAAGTTATAGAGAAGTCGATTAAAATAACACATGAAATAGTTACACGAATTTGTCCCCTTGGGGGGGGGGGAATGGCCCGGGCCTCTTTGCCCCCCCCCCCTTAAAACCCGCTACTGTAAGCCATATTATACCGATACCTTTGAAGATTTGGCAAATCACTCTGTTTAAAAATGCAACCGCATTATGATTCACTGGATAAAGTGCAAGTTGGGTTTTATAGATATGATATTCCTCTTTCATTGAAAATGCAGTTCGCCAAAAAGGTTGTCGAGTAAGTCAATCAATTACAAATCCCACTAACCATACAATAAATGCTGTTGTTGGAAAAAATATTTGAGGGAACTCAAATTGGGGTTTGTGGGAACTCACCAAACGAAAAGGCGGTTCGAAACCAATTTAAATTCCTTTTTGCACTATTTTTAAAATAAAAAAGTCAAATGTTTCATTTGATGGTCCGCCCCCCCCCCTATCAACTATAGCCCTGCATGCAATTATAAAGAATATTACAATGAGAAGTCTGCTGTCAAGTGTACAAAATAAAGAACAGTCAACTGAATACTTGGCAAATAAAATTTTCTCGACTTTTTTGAACGATACGCATGTTTAAATTGCTCTCCATGAAGTAAAACACTATGTTCTCACCACATTTGGGCAGATTTAAAGCAAGAAAAACTTGCTAAGTGGATTTATTCACTTTTAACTTTTAGCTTCTACGTTGTTTCACCTTCCTCGGGCAGGAACTACAGGGATTTTGGAATTTTGATTAGTCGTTGAGCAATATCTAATCTTTATAGTCGAAGTGTAAGATAATGTCTCGTCTTTTCGTCACCTGTTACGTTTAAAAAGATATTTGCATAAAATCTAATTTGTTCATAAACTTTTGCGACATCAGAAAAAAAAAGTGTTTTGTTATTTCCGATTTTCATTTCGATTATTTTTTTCAAACTTCCGATACAGATTTATGTTCCTACCGTCCACTAGCAGTAGATATTTGAAAGCATTTCATTGAATAGTTTTCTTTTTATTCAAATATTTGCATTATGCTTAAACTTTTGTGACACACTGTATTTCCTGTCGGATCTGATAACAAAATAAAGAATTTGTTTTTCAGCCATCAGGCCCCCACTTCTCTGAGAAAACAATTTTTGTGGCCCAGTGGGTGGTCTCTTTAAAAAAAACTCCTCTGCGTCCGGTAGTTTCTAAGTTTTTGTTTTATTCAATTGTTCTCTTTTTCCTTAGAAAAACCTTGAATTTGATTACTTTCGCATAAAACGTTACCAAGATGATGCAGAAGTTTTTTTTTTTTTTTTTGTGTTTTTAAAAGAAATTCGCGCTTAATGTTGTACCGCAAAATATTTTTCTTTAACTTAATTTTCTTCACTTTCAAGTGAGTGTCAATGACATGAATCTTTTCTTATTTCATCGAAAATTCTTGCATAAGGGCGTTTTCGGCAGCGAAGATTAAAGGGTAGTTCTTCATTCGATATGTTGCCGCGGGAAATTGAACTAATGTACTCGTATATTGAAAACAATGCGTAATGAAAACAAAATTCTCAAAACCCAAATGTGAATGTTCTAAATAACATGAAATAACCTTTAGTTGTTTCTGTAAGAATCGTCTTTTCGCATTTCATTTCTCTCGCGGCGCGGTGAAATTTTTTTCTTAGACTTACACGTCTAGACAATAGGGTGGTTCGAAAAAATCAGTTTCTTTTTTTCGGAATCGCGTTACCTCTTAAAAGTTGCAGTTTGGTATCCTGAATTAAGGAAAAATAATTAAAAAAAATTCTAACTTTATCTCTTCAGTTCGCGCATGAGGTTGAAAGTTTGAGAAAATATCAGAACTGTGGAGTCGGAGTCGGACTGATTTGGAGTAAAGCAGTCGGAGTCGTTAGAAAACATGTCGACTCCGGGTTTTTTATTTCTTTAATTTTCACTGACTCTCCTTACATGTTTTAAAAAACTGATTACCTATTGATTTGACTACATGCTACTAATAAGAAAATGCTTGCCATTGTGGCAACGAGCTGGCTTGATTGTTTATCGAGCTTTTTGTAATAACAGCTACCTACGCCGTCTCCTAGTTCGCTAATATTTTAACTTTATTTAAGTGATAGCAACTGTCAGAAAACAGTTTTGTTGCCTAACAATTTCTAAGTAATCACTTTCAAATAAAAATAATAATGTATTTTTTACCTCGGAAGGGGGATCTCAGTTATAAAATAGTAAAAGGAATGTATGAATCGCTTGAGCAAGTCGGGAAACTTCTGAGGGTGCTTGGTAAATTCAAATAAGTGTTGACTTGGCCATAAAGCGAAAATCCAAAAGATCCGATAAAATAAAAATGTTTTTTTTTTTAAATCTAAAGATTTCATCTAAGAAAGCTTGGTTATCACTAAAACGTTCAAAATAAAATCAATGCATGATTTCTTGGTTACAACGCTCAATAATTGTAGTTGATCCTAAAATCTTCTTATTAAGGTTAATTCTAAAGCTGCCAATAAAACTAAAATAAAAATTGAGCCAAGAAATGTAGCTATAGTAAAAGCTATTCGTACAAAGCTGTATACCGCCGCATTTTGGGTAACATTTGCTCCAGACGTAAATGTATCCGACCTCTCCCCGCAGTATAGTGCAATATTTTCGTTGAAATTTTTAAGATGAAATTTAAGATTTAGGGTGATATTATTGGAGAAATGTTTCAGAATTAAAGTATTTGAATTTTTATAAACTCAGAAATTAAGTTGAGGTGGTACCCACCAGATGGGTGTCACCCGGGAGGGGGGAGGACCGCCCCTGTCAAGAAAAGTTTTTTGACTAAGCCAAAAAAAAAAAAAAAAAAAAAATCCCTCAAGTTACAGCTTTCAAAAATTGAAAGCTGAATTTATTATTTGAACAACATCTGTTAGTTATAAGGGGGAGCATTAAACTATTCAATTATTTTTGAAAATGGGATTTTAAAGTAATCTCACTTTAGAAAGCGCAACTATTGGGTAATTTGATTTTCAAATTAAATTTCTAACGTTGTATAACATCTTAGGTTTACAATAAATTTTCCCCCCTTCCCATGAGGAAGAGGGATTTGGAAAAAAATAATAAATAAATAATAAAAAAGCCAGAGTCGGAGTTGGACGTTTCAAAATTCAGGAGTCGGAGTCGGCAATTTTTCTTCCTATTCCGCAGCCCTGTAAAATATGCAAAAAAAAAAAAATTGAATTAAAAAAAATAATAATAAAATTAGTTTTTTTAAGCATTTTTCTAACGCAACAGCCATAACTTGTCAGTATATAGCGTAGTTTGAACCTAAAAAAATAATTCATAGCTTTTACGTAAGATCTTTCGTTTGCGTAAACGCCTTAAATTGGGATAAAATCTTTTGCCTAATCTAAGGCATATACGCGAAATAAAGATTTTATTTAAAAGCTATAAAATATTTTTTAAGTTCAAACTACGCTATATACTGACAATTTACGCAGTTGCATTATGAAAAAATACAAAAAAAAAAAAAAAAAACTAATTTTATTATTTTCTGAAAATTTCAATTTTTTATTATATTTTTTCAAATTTTCAGTCTCATGCGCGACCTAAAGATATCAACCTACATTTTTTTAAAATTACTTCACCCCAATTGAGGATACTAAACTACAACTTTTAAGAGGTAATAACGATTCCAAAAAAAAAAAAAAAATTTGAACCACCTTACTAAACAGCCAATTCTTTTTTCGTCTTCTTTCCCGTAACAGGAAAAAAAAGAAAAAAAAAAAAGAAAGAAATAGTGGTAGTGGGGCTGGCCGGCAGAAACTGCTTTTATGGAATAACATAAGCTAATAATGTTGAAGTTGATAAATTTAATTAAAACTTAATTCAATTTGTAGTTTCAATATGCCTTCAATGTTATATGCTTATGTTATTCTATAAAAGCATGGCTTCTGTTGGCTAATCCCGTGAGTGCTCCATGTTTTTTTTTAATTTAAAAAAAAACATGTTTTTTTAATAAAGAGCATAAGCACTCTCCTGAGATGGTTTGAACCACCAACTTTGCAGGTTAACAGCTGAACGCGCTAGTCAGTTGTGACACGGGGGCTTTGCTTTAGATGATTTGTTAAACGATTTCTGCATAAATTTTAAAAAAGTAAGGTCAAAGAAATAGTGAAATTCTGTCTATGGCAAGCCTGCGTCCAAGAGATCCCATAGCACATACAGCTTTGAAATTTTGTACAAAATTATCTCGAGTCCCGGGGGTTTGGAACGGCTGGACGTAGGTTGGGTAAAAAATGCAGATACTCTTGATCAAGTTCCCTTTCAACCAAAAAAAAGGCAATCTTGGTTCATTGGCTTTCGAATTGTAACATTGAATATGAGTTATCTTTAAAACAATAACAACACGACATAAGGATCAGTTTCACGGACTTCATTTGGCTCGCGGACCGTAGGTTGGATATCAACAGCTAAGAACACTCTCGATCAAGTCACTCTTTAAGCAATAACAGTGGACTTCATGTATTAGTTTCACAGGCCCCATATTACCCGCAGGTCATAGACAGGGTTAAACCCGCTAACACTCTCGACCAAGACCCCCTTCAATCAAAAAAAAAAAATCACGATCGGTTCACTGATATTCTATTCGCAACATTGAATATGACAACGGGTCGCAAACATCAATTTTGCGGGCCTTATATGAACCGCGAACCATAGGCTGGGCCTCAGTAACTTAAAACGATCTCGTTCAAATCACTTTCCAAAAAATAACTACGGACCTCGTATGACCCGCGGACCGTCAGTTGGGAGGAACGATAGTGTTGGGAAATACATAACTACACACAATAACCTCGCGAGCTCTCTTTTTGCGTGAGAAGTTTAAAAATTATACAGTAAGGAAACCGCCGTTAGTTAAAAGAGATCAAGGTTACAAGAGTTTTGAATAATCGAGGTTCAACCGTAGTTCTTAAAAAGACGTCAGTTAAGCAAGGTCAAGGTTACAAGAGTTTCGAATCATCGAGGTTCTACTCTAAGAAAGCAGCATCTCTAAATGAGTGTGTCTTTCAAGACGAATAAAAATTGCCAAATAATGCATAATTTTAAAATTGTACTTTAACTAAAGTAAAAATCTGTAAATTTAACGAAAACGCAACCCTGCTAGATCAAGGACAAAAAGCTTATAACTCCAAAACATAGCTTCTAAAAGTATTTCTATGTTCAGAAGTTTTAAGAGTACAAGTAGGTACATTACCTGAAGTAAAACTTTGATATCCCACTCACGCAAATATGAAACTTTTAAAAGACATTTTGTTTATATCTTAAGATGATTATTATTATTATTTTTTTTTTTGAATGTGTCATTATTGATTTTTTTTTGTAGATAAGTATAAAGGAGAGTGTTGTGTTGAGCAAATTATTCAGCTGTCTGAGAGATATGCAAACAGTATCTGAGAACTTGTTTTTGTTTACATAACACTCTGTCACGTTTTTCAAAAAAACAATTTCATGAAATCATGTACAGAAAAAAAAATACTGACTCTATCTGACGCTTGTTCTTGAAAAGTTTAATAATTTTTATTTGTTCATTTTAATGATAAAGAGTTTAAAGCTGAACCAAAGAAAAAAAAAGAAATAAATTAATCGTGATACTTAAAAAAATCTACTATAAAAAACATGAGGATTTAAAAGTTAAATACTAACATCCTAAATAACACAAAATACAATCGTAAACAAATTCTAATGTTTAAATTACTTTAAATACGATCAAGAAGGGAGACAATCTAAAAGTTTAAGAAAATTTTTCACAACTATTATATACGCACAATAGAATGTCAAAATCACAGTAAATATACGTATTTTTGCTATAAAACAATCGTTAGAAGTTTACAATAAAAATAAATCGCAAAGCCAACATCTACGATTATAGGGATACGAATTTCGATGTTAAAATAAACGTCGTTATTTTATATACATTACCGATGATAAAGAAAGCTACATTTTAAGGAAAAGAGAAAGAATAATATAACTAGGTACTTACCTTTATCTTAAACCCCGGAACTACAATCCATCTTTTTTTTTTTTTTTTTCATTTCTTGGTCTCACTATATCAAGTTTCAGTTTATGGCTACTCTATTCATATCCATTTGATAACATCTTCATAATTTGGCAAAATATTGTTATTAGTTATCACATGAATCAATAAACGACGAGCAGTTCCACCCTGAAAAAGTACGATCTATGACTTAAAAAAGTAAATAAATAAATGACTTTGAGCGATAGAGACATACACTAATCAAAGCTATACTGAAATAGTGTACTCGCACATAGGCAGCTACTTTGAGATCACTTACCACCTTTTTAATTTTGTCCCTCATAAAATTTCGGGGGGGGGGGAATAAGTAAAACGATCCACTATAATAACTGTATTTCTGAATTCATAGCATCAGCTTAGGAACATGTCCCCAAATCGAGGGATTGTATGGAGACATAACAAACTTATAACCATTACATAAAATATATGTCTACTAATACTTGCAAAACGTGTACATATGTGCTTAAAATTGCCTTGTTTACACAGTCATTTAATAATTAAAATAATAAGGTGGAGGTTAGAGGCATGATATAAGACACTTGTGACACTTCGATGTAACATAATGCTTAAGAACCTAAAACACTGTCAGGCCCGTTGGAGGCGAAGGCATCCATATACACTGTTCTATTCTGCCGTGTGCAGGTAAAGGGCAGTAACTACAAATTTTTCTTTTGTTTTTTGTATTTTTGTCATCTATTGTACGTTAGCTTTATTGTACAAGCTTGCTTATTTGGCTTCCGCTGAAAAAAAGGCACGAAAAAAATGTCTAATTATAAGATTTCCCTATGGTTAATATTGATTCCGACACACATTTCTTCAAATATCTCGAAAACTCATTTCTGCAGATACTGCCGTTTACCTGCACACGGCAGTAAACTGCGCTGTATCCTTTGGCTGTAAACCTTTTAAACGAATAATATTTCCGATTTTACAGAAAGCAATTCGAAAATTCAAAATTAGCAGTAAATTTTCAAATTTAGGCATGGAAAATGTTTTAATTTGGGGACTCTTTGCGTTCCTGAGTTCTACTTCGATTTTTGGGGACATATAACAACCTAAAAAAAATCAAAATTTTGGGACTTTCCCTAAAATTTCCGAATTCATAGTTTCCTTTCGTTAAACTCCTGTTAAATTTCAGTTTTCGTTTTCTTCCTTTTATACAGTTTTTCGTCTGCTAATAAGTTGTCCCTTTTTTCAGCTTTTTAGTTTAAAAAATGCATATGTTACACGGTCAGTAGGGTGGGCCGAAACAAGCCGAAAAAATTTTTTTTTCGAAATCAGTTTTTGGATAGCGCGCAAAAGTTGCGTTGTGAGCTAGTTAGCACTCACAAAAAATTTCTTGGATATTAAAAAATATCTAGCCGGCGCTATTTGACCCTGAAAAACCGAAAAAAAAGTGAAAAATGAATTTTTGTCGAAATTTTTTTTTTTAAATATAATTTCAAATATTTTGCTGGAATGCACAGAAAATGTTATGTAATGAGCCAGTTCGAGCCCATAAAATGTTTCATTGATTTTAATGAGCATTTAATCGCTCCTTTCCAACATCAAAAATTGGAGAAAAATGAAAAAATATTGAATTTCTTTAAAAACCAATGTGAAAATTATTTTTCAAAATTAAATCATAGACTAATTAATTAAATAGCACTATTAATCATAGTAATTATTATCACGAAATAGTATACATTTTCTAGAACTACATATAGAGATAATAAAATTTTGAAAAAGAAATCTTCAAATTTGATTTATAATACCTCATGCATAATGAATATTATTTTTTGGAATAATATTGTCCCCTGTTTCAAATGATGGAAGTTCTTTCCTAGCTTGAAGTTTGGCACGAATGTATCCATCTCGTGCAGTTTCACCACGAACTTTTATTGCAGCTTCGGTTATTTGTTTCACACAACGTTCCACAGCTTGCGTGTGACAGGGAAATTTCTCGAAAGTGAACTCTGTAGGCTGTTCTTTGCACATTTCTTTCAATTGTTGGTCTTTCAGATGCATTGTAAGAGGTGGCTCTGTTACAACACAGTTTTCCCAATCAACTAAATCAACATAATCAGCGGCTTCAAAATTGAGTTTAGGACGCTTAAAAAACCGTACACCATCCGAGCTCTTCGTCTTCTTATTTCTAGAGTTCAGAATGCGCCTAACAGCTAATTTTCGAATGTATTTTCTTGAGTCGATCAACATTGTCAACAGTAGCTTTTCAGGATGAGCGAAATATGCATTATTTGAGAGAACTTTGAAAATTATCTCCTTAACGTTGTCTGGAAACTGCCTTGCAAGAGAAATCATTTTCCAAAAATGTAGGGCACCATACTGGCAGTTCGGTTTCATTTCTATTTCAAACCGCATTGAAGCATAAACTAACATTACATACTTTACAAGCATTGTAAGATTTTCTGATGGAGTTGGAGTGTCTATATACAAGCGTAACAAACGGTTTGCAGTTGTCAGCCATCGCGTATGACTAAGTTTGCCTGGGCTACTGTCAGCCACGCTAGAAGGACAACTACCATCTTTTACGGCAAGACAGATTCTATACAAATATTGTTGTTCAGTACTTAAGTATTTTATATCTTCCATGTCGAAAACCAGAAGATTGCAGTCAATTTTATCAAACTTGACTACAGGAATTTTTTCACAATCTCTAAGAAGTTGTCCGATAGCTCCAGAATATGAATGTGGTCCCTTTGTGCAACCATCCAATTCCAGAATAAGATGCCTTAGTGGCAACTCATTAGTATGCTGCAGACATAAGTTCCACTGTAAAGGTCTTTTAAGATATGTCTCAAGTAAACGAATTAGTCCACCTTTCTATCCTGTATTTACATTTGTACCGTCGCATCCAATAACCGGTAAGTTAAGCAAGCTCATATTATACTTTTTTGCAAAGCCTATAATACCTTGCAAAATTTCTTCTGCACTTTCACCAATTGTTAGTGATAAATGACCGATGTACTTGCTACCTGGTTCTTCTATCACTGCTACATGTGCTTCAGATGCGAATTTTTGATGGTCAGATGTCGTTTGAAGGGCTTCATTTTTGCTGCCGTCAAAATACAAACTCTTTATAGCTGCCCCTTTAACTGCTCTTAAATCCCTTTCTCTTAGCTTGCTCCTTTTTTTTATCGACTTCCCACCTTACTTTGTTTTTATCGACTATATATATATATATATATATTGTTTAGGAGAAACAAAGTCGAAATCAGCGAGAACTGCTATAGCAATTTTAGCAACTGCTCTATTTGAAGCGCCAGTTAGATCTGCTGCTAAAGCTGTATGAGGCATAGAAAGTCTCATTTGACTTGTCGTTGTTGATGGCGCATCAGTTCGTTTACGTTTTCTTGAAAGCGGATAATTCAATTTAAAATCGTCATCTGTATTTTCTGTGCTTTCTCCTGATTCAAGCTCTGTTTCAGGTTCATTCAATGTAATATGACTTTCCTTAACCCTCAATCCACTTGTGCTGGGTACTGATATGTCTTTCTCATCCAAAGCAACATTTGTTTCAATTTTCTGGCATCTTTTTTCTCTTTTTCGTAAAATAGTTATAAAATAATCTTATTAATAATAGAAGCAGTTGAGAACCGTTTATTATCCAGGAGAAACAATTGGAACCGAAGATTAAAAAATTAGCATCTATGTAACTATTTTTTATTTGAGTGTGTGCATTTTTTAAAATTGGCGTACAAATGTTCATAAAATTGATTGAATTTTCACTGTTTTTTTTTCCAAGTAACGTATTGCGTAACATTTCACTATTTACTTATTTCGAAACTACTTTATTTTTTTTTTTTTTTTTTTTCATTTTTCCCATGTTTCAGTCTTGAAGGAGCGTAGCTAAATATTCTACGAAATGTATAAAAGTCTTTGAGGATTTCAACTAATTCACTGACAGATACTTCTGTTTGCTGACACTAGCTTCAAACTTTTAATTTTTGAACCCCCCCCCCCTTTTTTTTTTTTTGAAAAAGTGCATTTTTGCCCTTTTTTTTCAGTTTTTCGAGGTCAAATAGCGCCGGCTAAATATTAAACAAAGTTAACGAAATTTTTTATGGGTAATAACGGACCCATATAGCAACTTTTCCGCACTATCCAAAAACAGATTTCCAAAAAAAGTTTTTTCGGCCCACCCTAACGGTCAGTTTAACACCCCTGCAATTGGGCTCCCGGATCCATCTTTCCAGTAACGTCCGTGGCTAACAGTTATTGAAGTGAAAGTAAATGTAGTTGATGAAATTCAGTCCCTTATCACAAACAACAGTTATTTTGAACAACAAATTCATAACAGAAGATAGCAACCTTTTTCATAAAGACATATTTTTCATAAAATAGAAAATTTAAAATTTGATGTCAACAAATAGCACTAGCACTTACATATTTAAAGCACCACGCACAAAAATGTTACTATTATCAACTGTTAAGAATTTAGAAAATATTCAATAAAATGAAATAGCGGAACAAAAACATATAAATAAATAAATAAATGAAATAAATAAAAAGAAAGAAAGGAAACACATTCTAAATTTCTATTAAAACGGTCTGTCCTGTAAAACAAACATCCAACCAGTACCGTTCAAATTCACTTCAGTAACTGTAATTGCAGTTGGACACTTTATTTACGCAGTTATCGTCTTAGTGCAGCGGCTCCCAACCTTTTCCCCCTTGCGATTCCCTTGGGTACTAAGTAATAAGTAACAAGCAAAAAAAAAAGAAAAAAAAATTAATTTGAATTTTGACATCTTGAATTCAAATTATGTTTTTCGCAATCACGAGTGTATGTAGGCGTGTGTGTTTGTGTGTGGGGTATGTGTGTTTGTGTGTAGGGGGTATGTGTATGGGAGCATGTGTGTTTGTGTCTGTGTGCTGGCAAAAGTGTGTGGGTAGTTGTGTATATGAATGAGTGTGTGTGTGGGGGTTATCTGTATGTGTGTGTAGGCATATGTGATTGTGTCTGTGTGCAGGCATGAATGTGTGGGTTGTTGTGTGTATGCGTGTAGGTGTATGTGTGTGTATGTGTTTGTGTGTGCGTGCGTGTGTGTGTAGTTGTGTATGTATGCGCGTGTGTGTAGGACATGGATGCAACCTGGAGACGGCTTTCGCTATAGGAGCGGTATCGTGAGGACCCGTTCGACGGTGATGCTGCAGAGGGTGGTGGTGGGAAAATAAAATCAAAGGACATCAAAACAGTCAAGTGAGAACAATAAGCAATCGTGATTGCTCAAAAAAAAAAACGCCCGCACACGCATAGACAATAAAATTTTGACAGATAGTTTTAGTTTGATGCTGCTCCATAGTTTATAACAAAAACGAAAATATAATTGCAAAAAATACAGAATTACACATATTGCTACGAGCTAAAATGATCGTTAAAAATGAATGCAAAACAAATTCACCCAAAAAACATACAGTGATTATTTTGTGTTGAGCTGCAATCAACTTTGAAAAAAATTTGAAAATGGGATATTTGTGGAATAAAGAGGCTCAAAGAAAAAAAAAAATATGGCTGAAATTTTTCTGACACAAGGGTACATTTATCTCGATTACTAAATCAGAAATTAATGGAAGAATGATCTCTAAAATACCTTTCAGGGAACTGTCTCAGATTAACTAGATAAACTTTTTTTTCCAGTAAACTGAGAAAGATCTCTAGGTTTAAGTCTTCTTGAAAGGACTACGGGCCTAGCGGTTTGATATTTACTGCGTACATTAATCGTTTGATTGCTCAAAAATTTTCTTGTAATTATACTATGTATAAGTGCGGAGTAAAATGCATATTATTGAAAAATAATAGAAGCGTCTATTTTTCAATGTGAGCATTTATGCAGTGGCGTAGCCAGGATTTCTCTTTGGAGGGAGTCCAATCAGTGGCGTAGCCAAGAAGTTATTTCGGGGGGGGGGGGCTATGGATATTTGACAAATTGATGTGGTGGAGATCTTCTTAAAAATAAGCAAAATAGATTTTTAGAGATGAAAATTTTATTCAACTGTTATTGATGACAAGTAATAATTTTGAGTTCATTTGAATTTAAAATAAGCAGCAAAATTTAATGTAAGCTAGATTACCCACTTTTTCAGAAAGCCCAAGGGAAAGCCAAGGAAAAAATTCCAAGAAATTTGGAGGGAACTAGACAAAAGAGAAGTGTCTTTTGTTAGATTCTAAACAGGTATATTCTCAGAATTTGCATCTACTTCAATGATACAAGGGAAACCAATGTTTTGGAGACTGCAGAGAGGAATATTTTTCGCAATAGGGAAAAGCTGAAAATCATTGCAGTAAAGCTCTACGCTTTACAGCGCCCCCTCCTTCCCCAGCCCATTTTACTTAATCATTTTTTGTATATTATACATTGTACAAGAGAAATATATATGAATATTTTTTCTAATTTCCTTTTTTTTTTACTTTAGTAAAATGCTTGTTTTCAACACAATGCATTTTTTCCCTTCAATCATATATTTACACTTAGTCATTTCGGAGGGGGTTCGGAGCCCCTGGACCCCCTTTGGCTACGCCACGGCATTTACGCTAAATATTTACACAAAAAAAGGTAGTTTTTAACAAACCAAATATTTTTAAGCTCATTTATTACAAGAGACATTTTCTACACCAATTTCATAAATCCCTTATTTACATATAGCGCAAATTAAGTAGTATGGTTAAATTCCGTTGATTTTTTTTTTTTTTTTTTTTTTGCTGCGTAAACCACACTGCCAAACTTTCACCCACGAAAATGTTCTAAAGTAATCAATTTTTCACACTTCCTGTCGGGTTGCTAGCCATTCTTTCTCTTTTTCGACAGCAAAATTCGAAGTAAGTTAGCCTATGTAGTGTGAAAATTATAGCAACAAACAGTGTGAGCTGACTTCTATACACTTCTATACACAAGAGAAGACCAATAGCGCTTCATTGGGCTCAAGTGGTAAAGAAACTAAACATCAAAATATTTGAGATGCTCGCATATGCTCCATGTAATTTTTTCATCAAGTTTAATCAATCTTTCCAATCTAAAGCTTCTAAGGAAACTAACGCTTTCAAATTCTTTCATCTGAGGACATTGTATTCATTAGTTGAGCTTTCCAAAATGGTTTCAGGGCTATCATTCTCAATGAAAGCGCTATAACCCGTGCTTGGCAATGTTGTTGATGTGTCCGTAATAAACATTACGGAAAGATTGGAGCCATTGCCTCGATAGGTTGGACTTTATTAACAGATAAGACAACACAAGAAAGATTTACAGCACATAAAGAGGATATAACACCCAGGACACAGGTGGGAATCGAACCCGCAACCTGCGGCATATGAGGCGAAGCTTCTACCACGGAGCCCCCCCCCCCCGCGCGCTTGGCAATGACAGGCTAAATTGGTGAAATGTAAATTAAGTCAGTTAGTATGCAAATATTTTCATGCTGAGTATCGAATATACGAGAGACAAATGAATAATACAAAATTAGCAAAATTTGCTTCAAACCGCGTGAACATGAGACTTTATCAGAAACAGGCATGTCAAAATTCCGCCATCACAATATTTTTTTCAGCTGTTCCCAACCACCGGTTGGGAACCGCTGTACAGTCAATTATGTACTTATAAACCCAATATTTTTCTAATTAAGGGGCATAAAACTTACTTATGACAATTTGTTAGTGCCCCCTAGACATGAAACAGCATCCTTTACCACCATTACATTTTTATTACTGAATATATTGCACAAAATATGATTAAAGGAGATACATTAGACGTAATAGCTGTCACATTGTTATTATTTGGAAATAAACTACACATGCAGTTCTTACACACTACTAATCTACGAAAATAGCTTAACTTGTTCAATGGGGAATTAATTCCCAGTTAGTGACCGTATGTGCCCCCGTCATACGCAAACAACTTTAAAAGCTAGTACATTGTTGAGCATCATTGAACAGATGTGTTTATCCTCTAGTAATAGTAGTGATTTTTACTTTCCAGTTTGTGTTTAACAGATAAAATGAGATAGCGATTCCCTATAGTAATTTCCTCGGCGATTTTATACCTTCACTCCCTCAATCTACAGCCCCTCAGAATAGCTTATCTCACTTAAAAGACATACTTTACACGTTATTCTTTTGTAGGAAAAAGTTAACACCTGCACATAAAAAAGGCTAATTACTATATTTGAAAAAAAAAAATAGAAAAAACCGCGATGTAGTGAAGCCGAGAAAGTCGAAACGCGGTAGCGAGGGACGACTGTAGTGAAAAGGAGTAAGATGAAATCTCTTCTACCTCTAGCAATAACAGGTAATCTTTCTCTTTAACTAACACAAATTTTATTTTATCATGTGAATTTTTGACATTTTTTGCCTGCAGAGATCCGTTGCTAGCTCTTGCAGGATTAAAAATATCGTTTTGTGATTGTTTAAGCCTATCCAGCACGCGGTACGACGTGGCAGTTGATTCTGGACTCTGATATTAGTTGACGATAAGTGACAATGATAGTTCGAAACGAACGCTCTTGCTTTTCATTAGTCATTTATTGCTTTTCATAAATCGATATTAGAAGTGAAATGCTCAAAAACAGAAAAAATGTATAGACTTTATGAGGAGGAAAGAGTTTCTAGCTATCGGACAGTTGTATTAATACCCAAATACAATCTTAAAATTTATTTGCAGTTTTCTCCCTAGGTGGAGCAGCTGTAGACACGTGTTGGATTCTAATTGTTACTACTAGGATCATTCAATGTCAAATCAACAATGCACCCTACCTGATCATCTAAAAATTTCATGAAACTTTAAGAAATCTTTGACATCTTAAATTCATAAATAATTTCTAAAAAAATACCATTCGTTATTGATCAGTTATTAAATTCAGAAATTCATAAAAAGCACTCCTGTTTTACTTGCCGGCAGTGCTTTAAAATATCATAACTCAAGTGCTATGAGAGCTACAGAGCTGTATAATAGTTCAATTTAAAGAGAGTTGCACACACTTTAATGTGATAGTGATCTTAAGTACTTTACGGGGAAAAAATTCTCACAAAGCATAAAATTTAAAAATTTAAAAAAATCAAGAGTTTTTTTTTTTTTTAATGTATGACTTTTAATGTATTTTAAAGAATACATCAAAAAAAATTTCTGAGTGGGATCGAAAAGGGAACATCAGTTACAACAAATAGTTTTTGCAACTTTTACTAAACCTTTTTAGCAACTGCTTTATTGTCCCACTCTGAACATTTTTAGATGTATTCACTTAAACATATTAAAAATAATCTGTTTATTTCAAAAATTTAAAAACACTTTCTTAAAAAGTGTTTTTGTTTAATTTTTTTTTAATTTTGTGAAAACAAGTTTTTTTTTTCCGAAAAGTATTCAAGCAACATTTTAAATTTAAGATCACGCAATTGTCTTCAAAATGAGCTGATATACAACTTCGTAGCTCTCGTAAAACATGAGTTAACATTTTAAAGCAAATTCAGACAAAACTGGAAATATTGTCCTAAATTATTTGCCATAATTGCATATCTCGTCATGTTGACTCTAAAATTTTTGGACATATTCATTGAAATGCATTATTACTATTATTATTTATTTTTCAAAATTTTTAAAAGACACTATCCCAAACCTTTTTGAGATTTTAAACTTTAAAATTTTGTGAATGTTTCTTCAATATATTCACCGTCACATCATTAAGAGCAAACATAAGATCATATAGCTAGTGCAATCATGGAAAACAATGCTGTCTTATCTGCGTTTCATAGAAACTGAACCAGTTCTAAGAAAGCAAACCATTTTCTCTAAAATGATATCTTTCTCTTATTCCTCTTACATGTCTTACTTGTTGTATCTTGAAAAGAATGCAGATACTCCACCGAAAAATTTTCTGTCCTAGGCCATTTTATGTGAACGATGAAAGAACCATCATAGACAATGGCGTCACAATGTATCTCCATTGCACTTATTTTAAAATTAGCATTCATCATTTGTATTTTCATCATCCCATCTTAACTCGTTTTCTTCTTCTCTCGAGTTGTTTTCATCAGTAGGAATACTATAATTTAACTCACTGAGCAGGAATGTTATTGACCAGACTTATTTCCCGTTCATAGAGCTCCATTTATTGAAATCGATGGATGGTGAGGTTGACTTTCATAGAGAAGAAATTCAACTAGGTTGAAATTTACGGTATTGCAAATAATGAAAAGCTTTGAAAACGAATCTGTATCGGATTTTAATCTTGTCAGTAAAAGAGCAGACTTACTGATTTTTCTGGAAAAATGAAATGCTCAAAAGTTATTGTTTTTCTACCCGTGAATATAAAGTGACTTTTGAGTCACAACTTTTTTCTCTATTAATTTGTTGCACTGTTTTTTTTTCCTCAACTTGCCCAATCTTCATCAGTTGCTCCACATATTCTTCGTCTACTGCTACATTCGTCTCCAATGAGAACAATTCTTTCGATGACTCTAAAAATGGATTCTCATGTTTAGCTATTTCTCTTCAAAACCTTTCTTGAAAACATGCTTTGGAAACTTAAGAGTCATTTTTTTTTAAAGCTGGACAAAGTGAATGAGAGCCTGATAGTTGACACCTTCGATTTTCCTGAAATTTTCAGAATATGTTGCTAGTATTGTGATAAGACAAAGTGTAGCTTCTTTCTTCTCAAATTTGACTTGTTGGCAATTCAGTGGAGGTCAAAGTTTAAGGACGTGAGAAAAAAGAGCTTAGTATATGATTCCTTTGCTTCAAAACCAATGAGTGTACCAAGCCAATTTTTTTTTTTTTTTTGTGGATACTACTTGATACTAGGTACATGCCAGCCGAAATATTTTGGTCGCTCATTCATGGCTTTGAGGGCAAAGGTCAATTGAAAATGCTATTTTTTTTACTTTTTTTGCCTTGTTTGGGCCCGGATATCTGCTAAAGCCGTGAGTAACCCTCGGAAATAAGTATATACCTAACTACTCACCACAGTATAGTACTAAGAAAAACATGAAATATCATGGGTTACTCTTTGCTTTAGTAGTTAAACGGTCTCAAAGTCGATAATTTTTTAAAAATAGCCAAGTTTAGACGTCAATAACTCTGATCGCGACGCATCAACAACTTTGGGACACAGCTTTAGTTATAGTCCAAGTGGTCTATTTTAAGGTCCAGGTTAGAAACCCATGGCAATTAATAAACTTTTTTAGTTATACGGCCTCAAAGTTGAAAATTTGAGCTATAATTTCTTTTTTTTTTTTTTTCAATTACTCTATGATTGGTGAGTTAGTAACTTAGAAAAACATCTGTAATTACATTCAAAGTGATATAGTTTTAGACTCAGGCCAGAAAACTTTGGGATCTAATCATCTTGCTTAATTAAACGGTCTCACAAAAATGATAATTTTAACATAAAGTGTCAAGTTTCAACTAAGCTAATCCACGAAAACAAGACTTTCAGACACAGCTGTAATTGTGCTCCAAGTGATGTAGTTTTAGAATCTGCTTCATACCCATGACACTTTTAAAATTTCAAAAAAATATATTTTTAATTCGAACTTTTACTTGTTCAATATAGTTAATAGCACGTGTTGAGTTTTCTCCCTTTTCAAAATGTATTTCTGATTTTTTTTAAAAGTTTCGTACTTTATTTTATAGATGGCTTCATTAAATTATATGTAAAACCTATAAAACCGGATAGTAGTGGCTGATGTAGCCATTTTAAACAAACAACACTGAACCGAAGCTTTGAAAGGCGGAGCATTCAAAACAAAATCTATCAACAACCAGCTTTTTTTAAATTTTTAGCAGAGAGAATGTTGGCCAGATATTGTGTAAAGGTAAGGTAACTGCTTTTTTTTAATGTTAAACAACTATTTTTTCATTTAAGTAGTTTACAAGTACTAGTGTTCAAATAGTTGTACTATTTTAATGAGACATAACACGTGGTTTAGTAACAAACTGTATATAGTTTAACAAAATATGTTCAATTGAAAGTAAGGTAGACAAAAATTGATTCAAGTTTCAAAAAATAATCAATATAATTTTTTTCTCGTTAGTCAAATAAAATATTTTCTGAAAATTGTGGGCAAAGAATCAAGGTAGAAAATGTTTGAGACCTATTTTCGTGTTAATTTACTTTTTTTCTTTTTTAACAGAAAAAAAAAAAACCACTGTATTAGTGGACCGCTATTGTTCAGGTGTGATATTTTACTTTACCCCTAAGTTGCATATGAGAAGTACAAAAAATATGCTTAGTGCACCAAACAAGGCCATCCTAAGTTCGTGACCTCATTTATGATTGACTACTCCAACTTTTGCACATTCATTAGATAACATATTTCCATGAAAAAAATATAATTTTCAATTATGTTTTCCTACACTGTTCTAAAAAAGAAAGGCAAATTGGCTAAACTAGGAACATTGGTCTCCAACTCTGAAAAAAAAAAACCTCCGAAAAGAAACCATTCTCTGTTGCCAATAGGATAGCATATTAAAACACATTTGACACGTTCAATAAACTTGTAAAAAAAATCAAATTTCCTTCAGCGGAAAGGTGAAAGTACAATTGTCACATTTAAGACACTGATAAATTGGCATTTTATGATTTTTGGTCACTCAGCACAGTTCGTAGACATATGTTTAGCGTAGGCAAGACAGGATCATATCCTCCACCCCATCACCCGGTGTCCTAGTGAGGACACTGGGCTGATAAGGCTAACCATGACCTTAATGGGCAAAAATATGCTTTTCTAGGTTAAAAAATCAAAGGAAAAAGCAACGGTTCACAGCGGCATTTATGTTTTTTTAATTCTTCAACTACATAGATTGGGCTTCAAGAAAAATAAAGAACTATTTTTAAATACTTATAAACGACAGTTAACCATAACGAAACAAAATTTAAAATTACACGCTGTCTTGACGTCATCTACATCAACTACATCACTTAGGGTATGATTACAACTGTTTCTCGAAGTTACTAACTCATCAGTCATAGAGTAATTGAAAAAAAAAAACTTGAAATTATAGATCAAATTTTCAACTTTGAGACCGTGTAACTAAAAAAGTTTATTAGTTGCCATGGGTTTCTAACCTGGACCTTAAAATAGACCACTTTGACTATAACTACAGCTGTGTCCCAAAGTTGTTGATGCGTCGCGATCAGAGTTATTGACGTCTAAACTTGGCTATTTTTAAAAAATCATCGACTTTGAGACCGTTTAACTGCTAAAGCAAAGAGTAACCCATGCTATTTCATGTTTTTCTTAGTACTATACTGTGGTGAGTAGTTAGGTATATACTTATTTTCGAGGGTTACTCACGGCTTTAGCAGATATCCGGGCCCAAACAGGGCAAAAAAAGTTTAAAAAATAGCATTTTCAATTGACCTTTGCCCTCAAAGCCATGAATGAGAGACCAAAATATTTCGGCTAGCATGTACCTAGTATCAAGTAGTATCCACATAAAAAAAATTGGCTTGCTACACCCATTGGTTTTGAAGCAAAGCAATCATATATTAAGCTCTTTTTTCTCACGTTCTTAAACTTTGACCTCTACTCAAGGGCAAACAAATCAGTTTTAAAAAAAAAATAAACTTCACTTTTTCTTATCATAGTACCACTAACACATCCTGAAATTTTTACGAAAATCGAAGACATCAACTATCAAAAGTGTCCAAGCTTAAAAAAAATGACTCTTAAAATTTCTTCATTGCGCATATACAGCGTTTCTTTAAATCAGCAGAGGTAACTTTTTCAAACTGTGTAATTAAATCGATAATTTGAAGACCAGCCAACACCCATCTTCGTAACGCAGTTGGATCTGTGAAAGACCAATAGCCCCACCATCTCCTTTCACTATCGCACTCTTTTGCTAAGCATGGTCCGATCCAATTACAGAAAACACGTTCATTGTCTTTTTTACAACAAACGTTCCTTTTTCAAAGGCTTTGTGTACGTCTGGAAGGTTTGTGGGTTAAAGAAAAAGATTTTAAATAAAAACTGGTAACCATCCAGCATAGTTACCAAAGTATATGTATAGCGTATAGCAATAAAATGAAAAAAAAAATTACACACACACAAAATCAACTCCTTCAAAGTTTCAGTAAAGATACTAAAGTTGGTTGAAATCTATGATCTAATAAACTTTAATTTTATAAGCACCAGCTTTAATACGGTGCTCCAAAACTTGAATTTGTTTATATATATATATATATATATATATATATATATATATATATATATATATATATATATATATATATATATATATATATATATATATATATATATATATATATATATATATATATATATATAGTTTTTTTTATATATAAAATGAGAAAAACCTTACTGATGATCAATTGGATGACGGAGAATTAACAACAGCAACAATAGTAATAATAATAATGAACAAAAATCTAAAATTCAACTTTAAATTTCGTTCTATTAGAATTATGTTGGCTTGAAATTAATTTCTCCCTTTTTTTCTTCAAGTCCTTATTCTATTATACCCTTCGCAAATAGTTTCAATTATGCGTGCTCAGTCATTTAAAACGAGGGGCACCATGGCCGGATAATTGGACAGTTCGGGCAATTAGAGTTCGAATAATTGGAACCCTACTTTGATATAACAATAATGTAATGTATCTTTAAATTCAGAAACCTCTAATTCTGTTATAGGAGGAAAAATTCACTTCAGGGAACTCACAATTTAAAAATATCGTTTTTTTACTTCCTTTTACAAAAAAGGAAGTATTGTATTCGCGAAAAAAATTTCACTCGAAAATCGCCCTTAATTTCCATTTTGCTCACCCCCAAATGAATGTTGAGTTTTTTTTTTCGATTCGACCACATGCGGAAAAGTGCCTAAGAATGTATAGACACGCGAAATATCCATTTTGACCATCACCGAGGTAATTACAACGACTTTTCTCGTGACGTCTGTATGTATGTGCGTATGTGCGTATGTGCCTCGCATAACTCAAAAATGGTATGTCCTAGAAAGTTGAAATTTGGTACATAGACTCGTAGTGGGGTCTAGTTGTGCACCTCCTATTTTGGTTGCATTCGGGTGTTTCTAAAGGGGTCTTTTGCACCTTTTTGGGGGGAAATCATTGTTAATTTCGATGCAAACTCAAGTGGTGTTATAATTTGGCGGTCACTTGGCGATATATCGCCAGTCTTTTGGTCGCCAACTTGGCGAAAAATTTGGCGATTTTTTTTTTTTTTTTTTAAAATCTGCTTTCAATGTGGCCATTGCTAGTGATATTTAAAGAGTTAGAGAGAGAATCCCATTAAAATTGCAATAATAGGGAAATAGCATTAAATTGGTGTAAAAGGAAGTCATGTGATGCACACATCAGCTCGTTTTAAAAACCACTTTTTGTGAAGTTATTTCTGAAATTAGACATTTTATGGAGTTTTAAATAGTAAAAAATGTAATAAACATCCACGGAATGACACAAACAATGATTAAAAAAATTATAATAACGAAAATTTAAAAATAGTCACCGTTTTTGGTTTTAGACCAAAAATGGCTGCCAGGGGGGGGGGTTGGGGGGATTTTGGAATGCCTCCCCCTCCTAAAATTTTTGTTTATACCTTGGTTACAAGCATGCCGAGTTTCATAATTTTATCACAATTTGCAGTTTCTTCCCCCGTAGCCCCCCGACTATCAGGGGATTTTTCACTCTCAGAATAGTGAATGCTTTTTATAGAAAAAAGAAACATAATTATAAGGTATGGAGATAGGTTGATTGTCTGCAATTATTCAGTGGTTGAGCAAGAATATTTATTAATTAACCACGCTAGTGAATAAACTGGAAAAATACTTTTTTTTTGAATAAAAGTTCCATTATGTTTTATCTTGAACAGAAATGCTTGCAATCACTTTGGTTTTGAGAGAAAAAAAAACTTTGAATCCGACATATGTTCATTAATTGACCATTTTGGTCAATTACTAGCACTGATAGCATTTTAGACGACTAGTAGTTGACCATCCCTTACTCCCAATATAAATGGCTAGCTATTTAAAAAAAATATTTACTTAAAACAAACATGGAAGATATATTTCAGTAAAGTCAGTTCTATATATTTCAGTAAATAAACCTGTAGGACTGAATTAAGCTCAAGCAATATGATATTCATAACACCTCTTGCTATGTAGTACGAAAGGCGATGTTCTTGAAAATTTCTATATGGCCTTGTAAGTGTTCCGTCCTAACCTCCAATCCAAAAACCTTAGTTGCAACTATAAATTATAACAAAGCATTTCATGGGATGCTATAAATCTACTACAGCAATCAGATAAAAAATATACAATTATTTTTTCTTGTTTTTTTTACATTTGTGTGCTCCAGAGGTCACTCACTGGCTTTTGGTGGATTACTGGCAGATCACACTTGGATTGCTCACACTGGACTGGGCCTTGAGCCCCTAAGTGGTGTAGCCCCCCCCCCCCCCCCGCACTGCGGGGTTGGTAGATCCGGACCTGTGTGGAACTGAATTCGGCTCTGAGAACAAAGACACAAGCTATCGCTTTGCCGAAAAAGTTCTGATCGTTCCTAATGAGATGTAACGCCCACGTGAACTAACTGAAATAACTTGCTTTTTTTCCCTCCTAACGTTTTCAAATAGAGACTCAATGAACGATAGCTTCGTTTTTTCTTTTCCATGCATTTATTAGAGATTTCCTTTGCTACTCTAGCCCCCTCCCCCCCCCCCGTACATTTTGGTATTCAGTCGATTCCGGTTAAGGAGGCGGGATCCTTTCCTTATGGCCTTAACAGCACTTTCTCTTTTCTTTTGAAAACGCTATTTTCTTACATACTATCGGGAAGACAGAGACAGCATTTCTTAGTGCTCGCAAAAAAAATAAAACGTGCTATTTTTTGCATGATTTTGCTTTGTTTGGGGATTATACTGAAAGTTAGAAAAAAAATAGAGATGGATATCCGTAGATAGATAGGTACAGAAAGAGATATACATAGACATTTTGATAGACAAAGGTGCACCCCCCCCTAATATGGAGAAAAACCCTCCCCATAACAGAGAAATGCCCCTCAAAACCGCCCACCCTAAAAATTTCAATGGCGCAGACTGCGCCATGACCCCTCTCCCTCAGGTGGGCACCTCTGTGATAGATGCCACAGCCAAATTTATTTAAGCAGTCGCCAAAGGCGGCGATCTTTGTTTTAAAAAGTGACTGGCATAAAAAACAAACTGATCGTCTAGCCGCTGGCGACTAGTACAAAAATTAACGGTGACTGTTTCCTGACAAGCCCATTACTTATTTTCAATTAATTGAAACAAGTGTAGAACTAAACAAGGTGAAAAAAACTACAGAATCAAAAATATAAATGTAGAAATTTGAAAGGAAATGAGTAAGTGAAATACGTAAAACCTAAAAACTAACTGAAAATCACAACAACTGCATACGTAGCACTTAGCATTTATGAACTAAAAAAATTTAAATAATCCACTATAATATTAAAATCTGTTCGCGTCTGTCTGTCTGTCTGTCTGATCTATCTTCTTGAGAACCGCTGCGAATCAAGAGTCAAACGAGATACCGATCAATTCGAAATTTTCCAAAGAAAACAATAGGACCAATCTCGTAATTGTGCGACTTTAATTAGCGGAGATATTAATTAAAACGTTAATTAACATAACGTTATTCAGGAATTTTTATTTCTTTCCCGTTGCCATTTTGCATATGAGTGAGCAAGTAAAATTCTAATAATTCTTTTAAAAGAGATTTTTTGGCTGCTGTCCAAATCTTAAAACAACGTTTCCATCTAGAATTTTTATTTTAAATTAGTTTAAAATTGGTTGCACTATTCGGACATTGCCTTTATTTTATCGTCTGTCTTTTTTTTAAATTTTTGCATTCAACGTTCTTAACTTTCTTCAGGATAGGAAAGTTGTTACTTTAGCTATGTTTATTGATTGTAGTGTAAGTTTATCATTCACCGGCCTCATATTTTGGTACATTTAGGAGGTGTGACTAATTATGTTTATTTTGTTGGAATCTTCCCGTCACATGGGTGAGTTTTCGAATTGTAATAACTCTCTTTTTCCTTCCCGTTTCTATTTTTGAAATACGGTTTGTATCGTTAAAAGAACATGTTAAATTAAGATTGCTTGGATTTCTTTAAGTGAAACATAGTTGAACAGAAAAAACTGTTTTTAAGGATTTTAACTAAAGCTAATTTGGAATCTGATGACTTTAAATTAATGCTTATTGGTATTTATTTAGTCTTGGTGATTTAGTTTCACGTAATCAACCACAAAGTGTGTGTCATTTTAAGTAAAAAGCTGATTGTAATTGTACATAAATATTTCAGATATAGTCTATCAGATGTAATTCATTTTAACGTGCGCACAGATTATAGTTGATAATGCATGTATTTTCATCTTTTGTGCTAATTGAAAATGCTCATAACTTGTATCATTGATAACTATGATTAACGTTAAAGAGATTTTTTGCCAAAAATAAGCTCTACTGGTGTTTTGCAAACCTTGCATTACGCGTATTTATTTACTCCTTAGCGCTTTAGAAACTGTTGTCAGAATAATACAAAAACATCAACTGAACAGCTCTTTCATTTTTTAAGTAGCCCGTGTAACGCCGGGCATGCAGCTAGTAAATAAATAAAAGCGGAAAAAGCACTTGGGACTCCAAAGTCAATCCTGAAAATTGATTATAAAACTTAAAATCTAACTGTTAACATGAAATGTTGTCCACAAAAGTACTTAGAAAAAGTAGAAAACAAAGTACAAGCCATGAAAAAGAAACACGTATAAATAACGCATTCAAATTCAAATGGCAAAACAGTACTATGAATGAATCAAGAAACTTTTAATACATAGGCATGTAACAATGAACGCTTTGGTGACTGGGTAAGGCATGTTTATTACAAAAAAATAAAAAAGAAAGTTTCTCTTTCATTATAGATCTCTTTATAAAATTTAACTTTTAATTTTCAAAAAAGGTATTTTTTATTTATTTATTTATTTATTTTTTGAATCCTTACTTCTACTTTGTTTTATCCTGTTGCACTTCTGAAAGTCTGATCTTCACCGTTATCACTAGTCAACTGCGACATATGAATAGTTGGAAATCCTCTTTGGAAAAGTGACCCTGAAAAGTGACCCTCCTGTCCCTCCTCAAATGTTATCATGCATTTGATTTTCAGGAAAATGTAAATCACTTATGAGCACGTGTTTGAAAGAAGAAGAAATGTATTTGCTCAAGTTGAAGACAGCAATAAATCAAAGAGAGGGATAATCAGGGTAGTTATATTGTAACAGTTAGGAGCTAGTTTACAAGTGGATGATCATTTGATTTCTCTTTTATCGTATTTAACTAGAACGGGGTCGTTTCCGAAATTTTAAAACTATTTTTTTCTGAAAGAGTTTTCTTAAAAACATAGGATCTGACCATTTTTTAAATAATTTGACAAAGTTTAATATTGAAAAAAATAATAATAATCGGCGCGCAGATTCAATTTCATTTTTTACGCTTTTGCACATGACATCACAAGTGATGAAATGCCATTGCCATTAGCGCAGAGCGCAATATTTAATTCGCATCTTTACTCCTATGTACAGGCAACGATATGGTTGATAGCAAGCGTATAGAGAGCAGTATTTAATTCGCATCTTTACTCCTAGAGCGCAATATTTAATTCGCTTCTGAATTATCATAGGCTGGAAACGCGGTAGACAGCAAGCGTCAGCATTCAGTGTGTCAGTGGAGTATGCGCCGATGTTCATCACTTGTGATGTCATTAAAGACTGCGTCTTGTTTGAAAAATTGGGCACTTTAAAAAATTATTAAAAATTAAACATTTGAAAATAAAAGTTTTTTCTCACTCCAAAGTTTTTTTTTTGCTTATTCAAATCCACTTCAGTGACTAAAAGTTGTACTTTCGACTTATGGAAACAACGCCATTACGGGAGGTGCAATTTTGAAGCATTTTCCATATCAAAGTCATTTCAGGCTCAGGTAGTTCCGTTAAGAGTTATGTAAGGATTATTCTTTTTCTTAAAGAAATAAATAAATAAAAAGAAATAAAAAAGATAAAAAAAAGCTGTGTGAATAAAAAATCCTCATGATTTTTTTTTTTTTTTAATTTGCGGAAGATGCTGGTAAATTTCTGTATTTCAAGTCGAATGTGTAGGAACATGGCACAGGATTAAAAAATCAAAAATACTGAATAAAAGAAAATTCTGAAATTTTTTAAATTAGATTACCGATTTTAATGTCCATTAGCATGAAGATGTCGGCTTTCAGATTCCCATTAGGGTACTAGATCAATTACGCACAAACAAGCTGTAGCGCGGAGAATGAAGAAAGAGTCTGAAGACCCTGCGTCAACTGGACAAACTAGAAATAATTTTTCCTACTTTATCTTGACACATAAATGCAGTTATCCCCATTTTATCTGCCGTCATTCCTCTCCGTCCTCCTCTACATCATACACTGTAAAAAGAAAGAAAGAAAGAAAGAAAAAAGAAAAACTGTAGTATGTACTACTGGAAAACCTCTAGGAAAGTCCGATTTCATTAACTTTTCTAGTCACGATACAGATCCTTCATAAGTAGCGTTGCTTAAGAAGAAACTGTACCGTTACAACGTTACTTAAGAAAAAGCTGTATAATTTACTACAATAAAAAAAACTGCAGTACTACTAGAAATTACAATTACAGTACAATTATGTTATGAGGGTAATGATTTATACTTGTGTGGAAATATTTTTTCTTGTTTTGCGATTTGACAAGGGGTGGTCACTCCATGGGGGGTGAGGGGGTTGATCTGATTTGGGGAGGTCTTGTTCTTCGCCCCCTTCGAGGCACCGCTGATTTAGCTATGGGTTTTAGAACAAACTGCTGGAATGATTTTCGACATGGCAGATGGTTGATCTCTATTTTATGTTTCAATATTCAGACACTTTAGCTAGGGGTATATCCCCCTTCGAAAAGCTATCCCCCCACCCAAATGTTGCACAGCACCCCCTCCCCAAATAGAAAGACTCTCCCTAAAATAAGAATAAAGCCTCATACAAAAATCCCCTAAATAAATGCAAATGTTCACTCTACGTCATGATCACCTCGCTCCCCCACCTTTGAGGGGCACCATAGCTTTTTTCCGTTATTATAAGAATAAATTGTTGGAATGCTTTTCGAGCCGGCTGATCTCTAGTGAATATCGTAATATTCAGACACTTTAGAGGTTCTTCCCGCCCGCCCCCTCAAAAGGATGACGCTCTACAAATGTTACAGAGCACCCCCCCCCCTCCCCAATAGAAAGACCTTCGCCAAGAATGAGACAAAAATCTTGTACAAACACTGCCTAAAATTTCTAAATGCGCACTCTGCGTCATGACTTCCCCTTCCCCCCTCCCTACCTCTCATTTTGGAGACCACATTGCTTAGAACAAAATTCAGGAATAATTTTCGAGATGTTCACACCCCCCCCCTCCAAAAAAAAGCACTACAAAAACGAGACTAAACTCACGTTCAAAAATTTTCTTAAAAATTAAAAACTGCGCACTCTGGAGCCCTACCCTCCCCCGCCAATGTTGGGTGCCAATGATCTTTAACCATAACTTTTAGAAAAAATTGCTAGATGATTTTTGAAATTGCATATTTTAATATTCAGAGGTCTTTGAATAAGAGTACATATCCCTAAAATGATGCCCCCCCCCCCCCAATGTTTCAGAGCACCCCACCCTCAAAGAATAGCAAGACCCCACCCCAATTTTGAGGCCCCAATGATTTAGCCATTATTAATAGAATGATTTTCGAAATGACTGATCTCTGTTACATGCTTTAATATTCAGACGCTTTAGCTAGGGGTGCTTCCACCTTAGGGTGGTTCAAAAATTACATGTAAAAATAAAAAGTTTCTCCTAGCTGCCAGAACACCCCTTAATATTTTCAGACTTGTGGATAGCAATATACTTGGAGAATTTTAGCTTCCTATTTCAACTGTTAGAGGGTGCTCAACCCCCTCCCCCAAACTTCATTAGTATGGGGAGGAGGGTTAAAAAAAATACATTGAACTGAGAGAAAAAAACAATGCTACATTTTATAACATACACGAGGATATGCATATTCATTGCAATAAAAAAATTATTTACAAAAAAAAAAAAAAAAAAAAAACAGCTGGGGAAATAAAATGTTTCTAAATTGGTGAAATTTTCTATGCTACGGCTAATGTTAAATTGAGGGGTCATTGCGCACCCCTCTTAAAATTGGAACAAGAAGCTAAAACTTTTACAGCAGAATACTATTAGTAAGTCTAAAAAAAGGGGAGGGGGGTGCCCTGGACTCTAGCTGAAAAAAAGTTTTTTTGAACCAACCTATTCCACTCTTCAAAAAGTGTCACTCCACAAATACTACAGAACGCCCCCCCCCCCAAAAAAAAAAGATGTTCTCAAGAATGAGACTAAAACTACTTACAAAAAATCAGCTTGAAAATTCCAACTGTGCACCCCTGCGCAGTGGCGCACACAAGAATTTTGCAAGGGGAGGGTCCGAGATCGAACGCCTCATCCTCATATCATATCCCAATTCGCTGTCAAGCATATTGATTTTATTTAATCGATTCTCGAGAACGAAAAACAGTAAAAAATAAACTACTGAATATATTATTAACATTATTTAAGGAAATGGGCTTAAATAAATAACCAGAAAGCAAAATAATTTACGCTTTTACTTTTTTTATAATTAAAAAATGGATTCAAGTTCATAGAATGTAATTTTAATCTGTAATTACAAAACTAAAAATATGGTTATTACATTGTATTCATTTATAACCCCCATTTTGCCTCTTAGAGACAATTCATTATAGGAAAAGTTCACAATATTTTTTTAATCTTTTAACATGATGGATTTTATTTTTTCACCTTATCATTGGAACTGAAAACATTTTTACCTTTGTTTGAAACTAATTCTACGTACAAAATACATAAAATCGTAATCAATCAGAAAAAATATCAAGACTTATGGGAGGGGGTCCGGACCCCCCTGGACCCCTCCCTTGTGTGCACCGCTGACCCTGCGTCATGTCATGATCAATCCCCCCCCCCCCCATTTTGAGCACCAATGCTTTAGCCATTAATATTAGAGTAGATTGCTGGAATCACTTTTGAAATGGCTGATCTCTATTGCAAGGTTTAACATTCAGATATTTTACCTAGAAGTACGTACTCCCCCAAAAAGATGCCACCACCCCCCCATAATGGTACAGATCACCTCTTCAAAAAATAGATAGAACCTCCCCAAAAATTAGATTAAAACCCCTTACAAAAATTCCCAACAGCGAACTTTGTGTCATGACCTCCCTTCCCTCCCCTCCCCCAGACTACAGTATCTGCAAATGAAGACCTGCATTAGAAATCAATAACGAACAATAACAATAAATAATTACAAATATTCCTGCAATTTTATCAACAACAAAAGCTACAGCAGGGGATACTAGCTCAAAAAACTGGTAAGCAGAGGGGCTAGGGTCATGACGTAGAGTGAAAATTTCAATTTTTAAAGGAGATTTTAGAAGCGGTTTTTAGCGACATTCTTGGGGAGGGTCTTTCTATTTTTTAGGAGGGGGCTGCTCTGTAATATTTTGGGGGGTCGGTCATCTTTTGGGTGAAAGCACCCCTAGCTAAAGTGTCAGAAAATTAAGACATGCAATAGAGATAAAGCCACCAGCCATTTCGAAAATCATCCCAGCAATTTATTCTATTTAATAACGGCTAAAGCATTGGTACCCCCAAAATGGCGGGAAGGGGTGTTGGTCATGACGCAAAGTTCGTAGTTGGACTTTTTTAGGCAATTTTTGTTAGAGGGTTTTAGTCTAATTTTCGGGGAGGGTTCTTTCTATTTTTTGAAGGGAGTGCTTTATAACTTTTTTCGGGGGGGGGGGTATTCTTAGCTAAAGCGTAATTTTAAACCTGCAATAGAGGTTATTCGTCGACTATTTCTAAACTCATTCCCTCATTCCACAAATTTATTCTAATAGAATGGCTAAAGCATTGGTGCACAAAATGACGGGGGGGGGGGGGATCATGACGCAGAGTACACTGTTGGACTTTTCAAAGCTGTTTTTGTAAGGAGTTTTGGTCCCTTTCCTGGGAAAAGTTTTTCTTTTTTCTGGGGGGGGGGGGGGGGGGGCAGAAGCCTTGTGAAAATTTGTGACGGACATGTTGTCGGGGAGTAGTACCAAAGACCATTTGGTAGTACTCCTAGCTAAAGTGCTGGAGTATTGAGGCACGCAATAGAGATCAGGCATGGACCATCTTGAAAGTCGTTCCAACATTTTATTCTAATAATAATGGTTAAAGCAGTGGTGCCCAAAATTGGTGAGTGGGGGCGGGGCGAAGGGGGGGTAGGGGGTATGACGCAGAATGCGCAGTTTTTAACTTTCAAGGCGATTTTTGAACGTGATTCCAGTCTCATTCTTGTGGAAGGTCTTTCTATTGGGGGGGGGGGATATTCAGTAACATTTTTTGAGCACCATCATTTTTGGTGGGAAGTACCCCTAGCTTCCATATTTTATCTGAGTATTAAAACATGCAATAGAGAATAGCCGTCCATTTCGAAAATCATTCCAGCAATTTTTTTCTATTGATGGCTACAGAGTATTGGTGCCTAAAAACGGCGGATGGGGGGGGGGGCATTGCGCAATTGAGTTTATTGAGGCGATTTATAAAGAGCAGTAAACTCATTCTTTGGGGGGGGGGGGTCTTCCTCTTTTTAGGGGAAGGTTGTCTCTGCAGCATTTTGGGGAGCGTTTTCTTTTTGAGGGGGAAGATCCCCCCAGCTAAAGTGTCTGAATATTGAGACACTCTGGTAGGGATGCGGCGACGGAAGGGGAATTGATGTATAGTAGTACTTGCAATGTCGCGGCGCAGTGAGCATTGTCGTGTGTTGTGGAGGAGTACAATCGTAATGGCGATAATGGTTGTCTGATCGGTCTACTGAGCAAGCATTTTTCTATCGATTCTGATTTGACTACTTGACTGACATGATCCTGTCCCAGAGATTAAAACTACAAATTTTTGAGTCATATAGGTACTGCTACTCAGCGGCTTACGGGCCGGTGCCGTGCTATGCGTCCTCACACCTTCGTACATTTTTTTTCTTTTACGCCCTCAAACCTGTATGCATTCGTTTTTTTTTTTTTTTTTTGCCCTTAAACCTGTGCGTCTTCGGGTTTCTTTTTTCTTTTTTTTCCTGTGCCCTCGAACCTGTGCGCTTCCGTTTTCCCCCCTCGCATTTGTGCGCTCCTGATGGTCGGCACCCTCAAGGTTGGCACCTTCTTGGGGGACCCAGTCCCCCCTGGGTACTGAACTGAAAACAAAACGCCTGGCCGACCTCAGACCATAGCAAAACTGAAAACTGGCACATATGCGAGCGTCCATGTAGGAATCTCCTTCGAGTTTAGCACTTAAACATACAGCTGATCCGCGATTATCCGGTAGAAGAGTGAGAAGAACCCTGCACAGTGATCCTCACAACATAAATAGTTTTTCTTGCCGAACAGGATCATTTCATCCAAGTTGGAACCAGGGCTGCGGAATACAACCATCTCCGACAGCTTTTCCCGAAAATCAGTCCGACTCCGACTCTGACTCCGCAAGCATTGGCAGAGAGGCCGGCCATGAGGGAAAATGACAGATTCCGACTTTAAACCTTCGACTCCCAACTCCGACTCTTTTACACCGAAATCAGTCCGACTCCGACTATTGGACTTCTGCTCCGACAGCTCTGGTTGGAACTGTTTTTTGCAAAATGCTTGCTGGGTAATGCTCACCATTACGAATATACTCCTCCACAACAAACGAGGATGCTCATCGCACCACGACATTGCAACGACAACAAATGGCACATCTACTGTAATCGATCCATACCATCTTCACCTCTGTATCATCAACCCAACTTACAAAGCTTCATCTCCAAAATACGGGAGGTTAATATGCCGGACACTGTATGTAATAACGTCTAGCCGGACCCTGTATGTAATAAAAATTGTGGTTCTTTTTCACACACAGTGCAGTTGCTGTACTTGATTGAGCATCTCTTTCTTTTTTTCTTTTTCTTTTCATGGCTATAAATTTAGAAAAACATGATTTCACTCAAAATAGCTTTTTGTTCTATTTTGACGAATGCTGAATTTTACTGATTTCTTTCCTTGGCTGTTAGCAACAGCCTCAGAATATTCAGGGGTTCCCACCGCCCTAAGGGCAAGGGTGCACCCCTCCTAAATATCGCGAAGACCTCCCCCCCGACGCAAGAGCCCCCCCCCCCCCAAAAAAAGTGAAAATATCCCTCAAACCCCTAAAAATTTCAATGGCACAGTCTGCGCCATGACCCCCCCCCCCCCATCTAGGTAGGCACCCCTGGAATATGCCAAAATGTAATCAAGAAATCTCTTTTTTTTTTATTATTAGCAATTTACTTTCTTCATTCAGCATTTTTCATCTTGCGATTCATTTCAACTTAGCTTGCTTCATAAATTGTTTTCAAAAACAAGAAGATTTACTGAAATTGAAGTTCTCTCGGGAAGTGAGGGGGTAGAACTTGAAATACCTAACGGACACTATAATTTTCGACACAATAAGCAGAGGATGTCGATGATTTTCAAAACTAAAACTGTGGTAAGAAATTCTTTTCCCCCCAGGAGGGTTGAAGTTAACCTTAATGAGTCCCGCCGCTTGCAAAATAGTAAGAAAAAGGACTGGAATTTGATTCCATTGTTGGGCAGTCACGCATAGCAAAAAATGCTAGGGTGATCGCTGAATAAATAAGGGAACTTCTTATCAACAGTATACATACAACTTAAAACAGTTTCTGCGCCTTCAAGTGATGATAGGGTCGCGCTTTTCGGCCTTGACAACTCCCTTGCAATGTTTCCACCCACAAAGTACCGCAAACTACGTTGCCTTGCTGTTTGATTTGGGGGTAATTTACTTCGAATCTCGCTTCTGTTGAAGATCAAAAAGCATAAAGAATCACACAAGGAATTTCGACAGGATGTTTTGACTTCTTGGTTTTGTCTCGTTACGGTAATAGTTTCGGCACCGATCTAAACATTGGTTCAACGGGAAAAAAAAATTTTCTCGTGTAAATTCAGATTTTCTTTCAAGAAGGGGGCCGCTGCACATATTAAAAACTTTCAGGTATCACAAAAGAAAATTGTAGATTGTTACGTAATGGAACTAACCTATCAGCTAAAAACGGAAGTTAACCCCTTCTTTCACCAAAGTCTTCTATTGGTTAAAACTGGAAAGGGTGGGAAAGGAGAAGAGAGAGGGGGCTAGTTTGACTCGCGTATTGGTTACTGAAGTAATACTGTTACTTCAGTGTTCTTTTCAATTGTCAGACGCAAGTTAAGGTGTCTTACATTCTGTTGGACTGGTGCTGTTGTCAATCGTCAGACGCGATTCAAGTTTCTCCCGTGCGGTTGGATTAAATTTGCTTGCGGAGAAATTGCTGGATTTTCGAGCACGGTAAGGACATATTATCATAGTCATTAAATAATTTTTCTAGTCTCCAAAAAGTGAACAAGGAAAGCATAAGACAAATTGCCGTGTGATTTAAAATGATTCGGCTAGTAGTATGTGTTGTTAGACTCCTAAAAATGTAAATAACACTCTGAGGCAGGTTGGCAAAAAGACCGCGCGGATTATGGACTTTCTCCAGAACAAGTTTGGAAGCTTGATCTAGGACGCTAGAAAGCTTACTCTAGGAAGTTGAATTTAAATATTCCCAAATTGTAGACTAAGAGTAATTGTGAAAAATTCTTTTAATTTATGAAGCACAATTCTAGAACATTGTCCGAGAGGTACCAGTCTTAGAACAGTGTCTACTCGGTACTCCGACAGAGAAGCCAATCATTGTATTAGTGGACAACCACAACCCTCATCTTTCGATTAAAAACTTAGATTATTGTAAATCTTTGAATGAGTATGTTTTAATTAGAGTGATTATGCAATTTTGAAAATTTGCATTCAAAAAAAAAAGTTTTACATTTTTGAGTGCCGTGTTTTAGTTATATTTTCTTCGTTTTCACATTTGGTATTAAACATTCATATATATATATATATATATTTTTATATGGTAGCGCACTTAGCTTTTATTGTTGTAGCTCGCAAGTTTAACATTTTGTTGTATTATTTTTTTATTGTCATTTTCATGTCTTATGCTTTTCTATATTTGTTTTTTAATATTTTCATTTTTATTTAAGTAGCTTGTGATAGTTTTTATTTAAATATTTCAATTTGGTGTTTTCAATTCATTTTGCTGTCTGCTTGATTTTTTATTTATTTATTTGTTTTAATTTTTACAAGTGATTTTTAGTTTTGGAATTTTAGGTTATATTAGTTTAAAGGTCCCGGATTTTTATTTTATTTATGTATCTATTGCATTTATTTTAGTATTTCATATTTTTATGGTAATGCATTATATTAATTATTGCATATACAGTAAACTCTCGATCATCCGCGGAATCGGGCGGCACAAGTGCCGCGGATAATAAAAACTGCGGATAAAACGCAAAAAGGCTAAAATGAGGGATAAATAAAGTAAAAATCGTACTTTCCTCAAAAACTTAGCTATATAGATGCATAATACTTTCTTCAAACAGTGAAAATATGTACAGAACAGTAAAAATGTTTTGTATTTTTGTACAACAGAACTTAACACCTATAAAGAACAAGTTGTGTATAAACGATGAAGAAAGCACAATAAATAAATAAAACAAAAACACCCGAGTTTATTAAAATTTTTCTACAAAAAAAAAAAAACAGCCATTGGTATTTGTTTTTACTAAGAAAATACATGTTCCTGATTGTTAAATGACTCGCGTATAATCCGCTCGCGGATAATCAGGAGTTTACTGTACTTTATTTGTTTTAAAATTTCTCCTTTAGTATTATGTCTGTACCTTTTTGCATCGGTTTTGTGTGTGTGTGTGTGTGTGTTTTTTTTTTCTTTTCTGCTCATTGTTCTTGCGTCTTGATGCTTTCTTTCATCATTTTTTTCCTTTATGCTTCTACTTTTCATAAGTGGGGTTTGTTATGATTTGGCGCGACCGTTTCGGCGCGGCTGTTTCGGCGCCAGATCTGAACTTAATGTATTTCAGAAATATTAATTCAAAAAAGAAAAGAAGATTTAAGGATGAATTATGAGAATTTGGCGCTCTAGAAGCTAGTTAAAATTTATTTTAAAAATTACACTGGAAGGAGAAAGGGGCATATGTGATCCTCGTATGTTTTACTTCGATAACATAAAGAAAAAGATCTTGAAAAATGAGTAAATAATGGCAGTGCCAGTCCTACCTCTTTGTCAATTTTTTTTTCTTTTATTAATGCTGAGCCGTTTTGTGTTTCTGTGGTGATTACTTCTTTGTTGTAGCAGCTATTAGAAATAATTTCATCAGTCTTCTTCACGTGAAAACACTTTTTAAACTAACCAAAAAACTCGACTTAACTATTGCAAACCCATGTATAGACATCAAGGTAAATTTAGGAAAATGTTTGATTTTTTTTATTTACTAAAAAATTATTCATTTTTGAAAGTTAGTTCTAAACACTTATAGTTATTATTTTGCTGTAATCGATTTATAAATTTATTGCAAATTTCCTTTTTTTTTTAAATATTTTATTATTATTATTATTATTGCTTTTTTTTTTTTTTTTTTTTTTGCTGAATGGTTAGTCAACAATTTAGTGTTATAGAACAGTTACAGGAAATAAAAAGACCCAAAATATTTTATTTTAATAAAAAATTAAGTTTAAAATTATTTTTATTAATTATATTAGTCTTTATGAAACTTAAAAGCAATATAATAATAAACTATTCATAATAAAAATTATTTGTACCTTGAAGTCTTAAGTTTTTTCTTGTCAATCCTGTGTTGAAAGCACGCTACAAAATGTAAAACTTTATTGAGTTACGGGTGATTTTCTCAACACGTTAACTTTTGCCAGTGATAAATATGAAAAATTCGTTTTATTATTAGTTGACAGTTTCTAATTTTTATACAAAAACAAGACATTTAAGTAAGTGCACAAATTATTGATCAGCAACGAAAAAAAAATTCAATTTAAATTTATTGAGTTTTAAGTTTAAGTTGCATAGAAAAATGTCAATACTGTCTCCTAACTTATCTACTAGTACTTCGAAAAATTATGAAGATGTTTTTAAACTTATTTGTTTAATCAATTATTAATAAAAAAGAAAACAAAATACATCTTTAAAAATATTATAAAATTATATCATAAAACTTTTTACAAAACTTAAGAAACAAAAGATATCTAGAATTTTGAAGCAGTATTTCTATTTTTCCATCAGGATTCTTAATTTTTTACACTACAAACATTTAATGCATCACTTGCGTTTTTTCATTGCCTCAAGTAGGAGCACGTTTTCAAAATAAACGCATAGTATTTTTATATAAAAATTGTTGTTAACTTAAAACCAAATTTTTGTATCCAAAATTGTGTTTGAAATTCCAAAAAAGGGCCAGAAATGAGGATAAACTGGGGAAAAGTTTTGAAGTTTTCCTTTTCCTGTGCTTCAAGCCATTATATTCTTTAATATAAATAAATATCGCCTCCACATTTGTATATCATTTATTTTATATAAATTTTCTATGTCATTGGAAGGAGACGAACTTGGCCTAGGTGGATTATTTGTATGCAGACTTACTATTTTTGAGCAGGTCGTTTTAAAATGGGTCGCGCCGAAACAGCATCGCCGAAACAGCATCGCCGAAATGGGTCGCGCCGAAACGGCCGCACCTAAATGGGTTTCGCGCCGAAACGGCCGCACCTAAATGGGTTTCGCGCCGAAACGGCCCCGCCGAATAGTTCCATTCCGTTGTGTGTGTGTATGCGGGGCCTCCGCGGGGCGATAAATATCGCGGAGGCTCCGGTGTGTGTGCAGTAGCGTAACTATGGGGTCTAGCGTCCCTGGCGAACCAAAGAAATTGCCCCCCCCCCTCCCAGGGTTGCCCACATGGAAAGTCACCGGAGGTCACTGTGACCTCCAATTTTTTTTTCTTTTCGAACATTTTGATTAATTGATTCGATATATAGAAGGCAGCATTGTAATTTTCTTTTTTAGAATTATTTCAGTGATGCCCAATGTTCCTTCTCAGTAGATGTTATGTATGTGTGTATATATATACACCCCCTCTAGCTCTTTTTCCTGCGAGTTCTTTTTTTTTTACATTTTTTAAATCATTTTTCAAATTTTATGATCCAAAAAAAAAAAATCTTAAAATTTTTTTTAATCAGTGGAAATGCCACCCCCTGGCTGCTGCGCCCCTGGCGAGAGCCACTCCTGCCAACCCCTAGTTACGCTACTGTGTGTGTGCGTGTGTGTGGTTTTTTTTCCTGCACATTGTTCTTGTGTCTTTGTTTTGTTTCATCATTTTTGTGCTTTATGCTTCTACTTTTCATAAGTGCTACATTTTTTATTTAATTGAAAAATGTGTTCGATTTTTGTTTTGATTCACACACTTGAAATTGCTTTAAAATTTATAATTTTTACAACTGTATGAATTTTCTAAAGTATCAGTTTTCTCCAAGTTTGATTTCAGAAGATTGTAAAGTTTTGTACAATCTTAAAATTTTTAAGATTGTACATTTTTTTTCAAGTTTTTAATTTTTATTCAAAACTAATTTTTTAATTCACGCTATTTAATCATGTCTTGCTATTCGTTTCTGTTCCCAATGGTTTTTCAATAATAATTTATAAGACTGAGTGTTAAATATAATCACATAGCACTAGAATTAAAATTACGTGTTTAATTCAAATATCAGATAGTTTTTCAATGTTAAAGCTGGATTTCGTTGTTTTTTACGGATTTGATTCATTTAAGTGGCTAATAAAATTAACCACTGATTCAAGTATACGACGTTCACTGTATTTTTAGTTTATCTCGTATTTCGTTTAATAATTTTATTTATTTATCATTATTGATAATATTCTTCAACATTTAATCTGTGAACGTTCTTCATTTTAACTTTTCATTTTCTTTTCAAACTTCCTACGTTTTTGAACACTTTACATGTTTTTCAAATGCTTTGGTGATTCCGAAACTACTTGCATTTTTAAAATTTAAGTTTGTACTTTTACCACATGACTTGTAAAAAAGCTATAGGATGTACGAAGAGTTGATACATTTTAAAAACTCATAGAAAAGCAGCAAACTGTCCCATGAATACGCGGTTTGCCTTATAATACTTCACAAGCTCAAGAATTTTTTGTGCATTGTAAAAAAAATGAAAAGAAAAAAAAAAGAAGGAAAGAAAAAGTAATTAGGGTTGATGGTTGGGGTAACTAGGACCCCTTTTGAGTTCGTTTTTGAAACCTCATACAAAAGTTTTGTAACAAAAAACTTATTGTCTTAATTTATCATGAGCATTATAAATAAACAGAAGTCTACCATTATTTTCTCAAATAATGCTTTAAATATTCTTAAGAATTACATTATTCAAAATATCAGATGCGTGTCCCACTTACCCCATAAATAACGGGTAAGTGGGTCACCCAATTTTATTTAAATTTAAATCAAGCTTATCTAAATATTGGTAAGGGCGTTTTACTTGATAAAGTATGTAAATTTTTAGTATGAATTATTTTTTTTGTAATTGCCTCCGTTTATGGGAGTCTTAGTTCATGGTGCTGTCATTTGAATATGTAAGACGGAAAATTTTGAAACAAAAAATCAACCAATTACATCTGTGAAATTTAATTAAAGCCTATAGGTACATAATTTTCTTTTATATGTAAAGGTGCGTTGGATAAACGTACGACAGTTGATTAAGATCAATTTTGGTAAATTAGTCAAAACTATAAGTTGAAAAAGAAATTGGAAACACTAAATATCTGCCTCAATTTAAAGTTGGCTACGGAAGAACTATTATCACTTCATCCTCAGCAATAATTCCAAAATCAACTACAACAGTCTAATAAAAAGTGTCACTAATTTCTTTTCGTTTTTGCAAATTCAGCAGTTTTTTTTTTTTTAAATTTGTATCATCAAGTTCCAAAATTAGACCTACGTAATATTTTACGCTTTTCTTTAATGTAAGTTTTACAAATACATAATTACCAGCTTTAGTAGTTTTGTAGCTGAACTATCAATTCCCACTAAATCATCATAGTTGTCTTGTATTTTACTAATAGAAATATTTTATCAGAGTTGCTTTTGATTTTAAAATCCTCATTGTTATGGGTCGCCCACTCAACCCATTGTGAGGGGACCAACTTACCCCTTTAGCAAAAAATTACGAGGTAAGTGGAACCTCTCCTCTTAAACAGTTATTAATAATATTTTATACAAAAATTCTTGTTGAAATATGCACTTTAAGTTAAACTGTACTCGAAAGTTTAATAATCATAAAATAATAATAAAAACTAACCTGGAATGCCTTCTTTGAAAAATGTTGCTTGAATTTGCAAAAAAATACTTTTCAGATTTTTTTTTTTTTTTTTTGATTAAGTACTATGACCCAGAAAAAAAAATTCGGCGAAACTCAAATATATGCAAAAACAATCAGTTGAAAATGTTGAAATATGACATGATCAGTTTAAAAAAGCCTAAATACCATATTCATATTTCAGTTTAAGGGGGGGGGCGAAGACTCACTTTGCTTTATCACCAAAGTAACAAAAACAAACGCCAAGTGAGGTGTTTAGTTATTTCTTTAAACAGAAAGCAATACCTTTCATGACCAGAGTTCAATTGTGAGAAACCATATGTTGCTCCAACCACATCTAATCGGTACTCCAATTTTTCCCACGTCCACAAATAGTGCACGCATTGAACTCTAGTGATGAAATTTATTGCTTTCTGTTTTGTTTTTCTTACTGTGACGATACAGCAATTACTGATAGTTACACATATTTTCTTTTTTATTTCCCTTTTTTTCTTACGATATCATAAAATGTTTTTGAATCTGTAAAGTATTATGGAGCAAACAGCACACATGGTAGGTGAACCTCTCTTAAGCCTTAGGGCAAGAGATGGTACTAGTAGCGCTGGTAGTTGCTGCTATACAACATGATTTGGAAAACAAATTCAATGAAAGCCTACCTAGGATGTTATCTTTAAGCACGCTTTACTCAAAACTTGAAAATGGCAATTTACATCCCTTTGCTTCTCACTGCCTCATATGCCTTATGAATATATATAGTATATATGCTATATTCAGTAAAGTACCGTCCTTTAGACAGGACGAAAGCAGAAATACATGAAATACACCGCCAGCTCAGTCATTTCCAGCCGAGGACTGCAGTTTCGTGATTATTAGCACTCAACAACCCGGCATAGGAAAGTGACTGAGCTGGAGATGGAAAACCTCTTATGGAAGCCAAGAAGGCCAAACAAACTGGTAGCTAATGTAGAATTAGCACAGTTGAGTGCTAATAAGCACGAAACTGCAGTCCTCGGCTGGAAATGACTGTGAGCTGGCGGTGTATTTCATGTTTCTGCTTTAGTCCTGGCTAAAGGACGGTAATTTACTGAATATAGCATATATACTATATATATTCATAAGACATATGAGGCAGTGAGAAGCAAAGGGATGTAAATTGACATTTTCAAGTTTTGAGTAAAACGTGTTTAAAGATAACATCCTAGGTAGGCTTTCATTGAATTTGTTTTCCAAATCATGTTGTATAGCAGCAACTACCAGCGCTACTAGTACCATCTCTTGCCCTAAGGCTTAGGAGAGGTTCACCTACCATGTGTACTGGTTTTCTCCAAATTTTTAATTTTGCCACTTACATCCCTTTGCTTCTAACTGCCTCATATATTGTATATTCATAAGACAATTTGTTGCTTTTCTATAAATTTAAAAAATGCACCAAGTACTTTTCGGACACCCTGTACATTCATTGTTGAGCAATCACGATTGCTTATTGCTTTCATTTCATTGCTTTTGGCGTCCTATCATTTTATTTTTCCACCGCCATCCTCTGCACCATCACCGTCGACGGGCTCCTCACGATGCTGCACCTCTAGCGAAAGCCGTCTCCAGGTTGCATCCATGTCCTACACTTACACACATACATACACGCATCTACACACATATACATATATACACCTACACACATACACAAACACATACACACACAAACACACACACACCTACACACTCACATACACACAACTACCCACACACTCATGCCTGCACACAGACACAAACACATATGCCTACACACACATACCCCACACACACACCTACACACATACACACAACTACCCACACACTCATGCCTGCACACAGACACAAACACACATGCCTACACACACACACATACCCCCCCCACACACACAAACACACGCTTACATATACACACACTCGTGATTGCGAAAAACATAATTTGAATTCAAGATGAGAAAATTCAAATTAATTTTTTTTAACTTATTTTTTTCTATTGGTTTTATTTTTACGCTTTGCATTTTGAGAGTGAAACTAAGTTTCTCAACTAGGACATAAGTAATGTGTATACCCAATAATCAACGTGTTAGAAAGCTAGTTTTTAAAAAAGTATGAAAGTATTCGCACAAACAAGAGGGAGAAAGTTGCTACCTTAACCTCTCTCCTCCCGAAAAAAATAATTGATTCAATTTACGCTAAAAAAAATCCATGTAATACTTTTATGAGTTTAATCAAGAAAAAACATTAATAATTGTCGATAGATTTTCATTGAGGTATTGTCTTCTTGATTTTTACATTGAAACTCTGTTAATTGTCGTTCCACTGTATATCAAGGTACAGTTAAATCCTGCTACAATGAACTTTGAGGGACCTCAAATTTTGTTCGTTATAACTAAAATCTCGTTGAAAGGAAATTCGCAATCTAATGGCAATTAAAGTGTAAGTGAAGATTTCTTTCGTTGAAACAGATCTTTTCTCGTATTAGACTTCGCTGTATTGATATTTTGCGGTATTTAAAATTAAATACAGTAAAATCCCGTAACAACGACTACCAATACAACGAAATACCCGTTTCAACGCAATCAATTTTCAGTTACTATTTAAATACCATCACATAGCTTTTATTCCATTACAACGAAATTCCCGTAGCAACGAATAAAGTTTGAGGTCCCATGAAGATCTTCATAACGGGATTTCACTCTACAAATTAAAAAAAAAAAGAAATTGGATATGGTAGTTAGGAAAAGAGATGTATTTCAATGAATCTCTCACCTAAACTACATACGAGGCTAGTTTTGGAAAAGCGATGTGTTTAGCGGAACCGGTCACGCGTGAAGCAGCGCGCGCAAAAAAAAAAAAAACTGCTCCACTTGGAGGTTAATTAGGAGAAAATAAAGATTTCAGCCTGTTAGGAATTGAATCTGAAGGTTGGATAAGAAGAGTCGAAAAAGATGAGGAAGCTGAGCTGGGGTTATTTGTTGGCGAAGTCTTTATAACTGTAAAACACCAAGAATTTGCTGTAAAAAATTTTCGCGGGATCGTCATTGGGCAGGCTCTCATGTTTTAGCGCAAATATAAACCTAATGGCTGGGTTTACGTTCTTAATTCTCTTTCTCCAATTACTAATTCTCCTTAACGCAAATCTTCTATTTGTGTGCACCATTCAAATAAAAACTCCTCCTGAGCCAGAAAGCAGATCCGCTCTCTTTCTCTGTAGAGGGAGAAAAAGCAAAGCAAAAAAAAAAAAAAAAATTGATAACCATCGAGAACTAATGCCCGCAAGGAGAGTGAGAGGAGATGTCAACACCAAAATACTAACCTGCTCCAGTATTGTTTAACAAAGTATGGAAGTCGTTCCCCCCCCCCCCCCAAAAAAAAAAATAGGTCACGGTGACGCCTATGCTGTATACGTATATAGCAATCACATTGAAGGGTTTTTAACCAATACTGTGTCAGTTTAAACTGTACAGTAATTGTCAATTATATAAAATATTTTTTCGAACTATATAACTATGCTCACTGTCAAATTTTAAAGTTAACGTAGCACGTTCTGATCATTATATACTCAAGAAAACAACCGACAAGAATACATTGCATAAAGAATATTTTATTATGTAAAGATTATTCTTGTTATGTATTGCGTTTAAGCTTCATGCAGAATGTGATGATGAATTTTAATATTATTTTAAACTTTAGTTTTTAATGAAATGAAAATATTTTGCCTTTTCATTCAATGAAAGTATTAAATTTTTGACCAACACTTTTTATAAGCAAAAAAACTAAAAGTAATAATAAACTAAGATAAATAAATACCTTTTTTTACAATAATAATAATTTTGATAATTAACAATAAATTTGCAAAATAGTTGTAGAAAAACAATAATTATAAATATTTACGAACTGTTTTACAGTTATAATACCCTACTCTAGGGGAGACTGAGGATACTTGATCCCCACTTTAGTTTTCAATTTTTTTCTCTGGTGCAAATTATCAGTTTTTCTTTTTAATAAGTTGCGTGTACAAACGTAATTATTTCCTCTATCTGACGCTATTTTTTTCAGTTGAAATTAAAAATAATTACCCATGCAAAACATATCATGTTCACATGTGTCCCGTGATCACACCAACCCCCTTTTCCCTACGTGCTGTTTATAAAATGAAATTTCTATCCAATGAAAATCTTTCATTTTGCAATTAGGTATTAAAATTTAAGCTCTATCACCATACACCAGTCAAGAAACATTAGCTCGCGACAAAATAATTTTCTGCACACACTTATATGGTATGTTTAAATTGCATTTTAAGTCAAGTTTTTCTCTACACTCTTCTTCTCCATTACATAAGTAGTCCCACGGTAGCCATTCTTCCTGTCTTAAAAAACATTTAGACATTTTATAGTTACAGAAAAAAATGTCTGGAAATTGCTCGAATATTTTTAATGTTTATTATGTGTAACTTATTGGATTTTAATTATCTTATTTTGCTTTCTGCGTAAATATGAAAAGATTTTTCCTCAAAAAGTGATAACTTACTAAACCAGGAAGAAACTATATCTTTTTCTGAGAAATTATTTTTACTTGAAATGGCCTTACTTGTTGATCGTTGTAACTAATATTAGGTACTTGAAGTACTTAGGACTTAGTAAAACACCCAGACATTAGTATTGACGTCATTGTTTATCCATTTCGTCTAGATTCAGGATTATATGAAGAACAAGTGTATGTGTGTGAGTGTGTGAGTAGGTCGAATTAATGTCTTCTTTCGTGATTTTTTTTTTTTTTTTCGATTTTCCAAGTATATAAGAAATTTTCTCCATTTGCAAAGCTCAGTAGTGACTTCGAAAATTGAATATTCGAGTTATACGGGTAAGTCTAATTAGTTTACATCGGAATTTATATTTTCATCTCAAACGGCATCAAATTTTATTTGGCAATCCCAAATGCTCGAATGAGCCTCTATACCTGTAAAGTTCAAGAGATACGACGTTGGGTAACTTGATTTTGGAAAGTTTTACTTAATCATTTTTGCTTCAAACTGTCTGATCGCAGACGAGACAATTCGGCTTACCAACGAGTTTTAAATATTAACAGTATTTCTTTCCTGGTAGTTTTTGTAAGAAAAGGTGCATTGTAATCTCATTATACTACAGCTGATTATCTAGTACGATACATTCTATTCTGCATTTTGCAAACAATTATTTTCTCACCACTGTAGGTTTCATTAGACATGAGAAATTGAAGGCAAAACATGGGGTTTTTTCTCGGTCAAAATGAAAACACAGACGACAGTCATTCATCGATTTAAGAATCATCGATTTAAGAATCATCATCGATTTAAGAATCATCGATAGCTCTAAACATGGTTTTTTTTTTTTTTTTAATTTATGCAACACGTACAGTTATGGAAATAAAAGACACTCCCAATTGCTCAGTCATCATGCGAACTAAGAAAGCAAGTAAAAATTCAATCGACAGCGATTAAAGGTTTTCTGTTAATTACATTAAAAAAAAGACGAACACTAACTTCGCATTTCTTATTCGGAGTAGTATATATTGTTCATATATTTTGTTTATTTTAAAGTACGTAAGTATACGTTAGTTTTTTATAACGTCCTTTGAAATATTATGGTTTTGTTAAGAATTATTACTTTCAAGAAAAGGGTAGAATTCAATTCGTTCCCCTTTTTTTTTAACTTCTTTCGGAATGGATATTCTGTATGTTTTACGAATGCTGTTTAATTTTAAGTGCTTTGAAACAGTTGATATACATAATTATGTTCAAAGTCCTATATAACTTAAGAACCTCTTATGCCAAAAATATTTAAATTAATTGATTTAGAACACGTGTTTCATTTTCATTATGTCTACTTCATAAAAAAAATATAGGTTTTCTTTTTTTAAAGTATAAAATTGTTTTGAATAGCACATTTCATTTAATATAACTGCGTACATTTCTTACTAAATAGATAATTTGTTTTCTAATGGCTGCTTTAAAGTAATAAGACATAATTTTTAAAATATTAAAATTTAATCATGTTCCTTTTGTATAAAAATGTGATAAGAAAGACTGAAATTCATACAAAATTAAAACTGTTAGAAACGCGGAGTAATTAACGATAGATCGCAGAAAAGAAACAAAAGAATACTTTGAAAAATAAATAATAATAAAACATTAAAAATTTTTTGCTACAATCCTTTTATCAAAAACTTTCAATTTTTCAGAAAAAAAGTAATTTTTTTTTTCTCTGAGACCGTAGATAGAGATTTCTGACAAATATTCCCACGGGATGTTGGAATATTTGTCCAACTATAGGAATGCCGCTGCTTATTATAGTTTATAACATTTTTGAATTGTCAAAACATATTATATAAAAGTAAAATTGAATAAGTAACTAAAAATCTCGTACTTTTGATTCGAATTCTCAAAATCAAATTTAATACAGTAAAAATAAATAAATAAATAAATAAAACTACATAATATACATATAGTATGTATACATCAAAGATAAAAAAGAAAAAATATGCTCTTTTTTCTTGCTATCTCTGTGCTTCTCTTTTCGAAGCTACTTTGTATGCCAATATACTATCACTAGTTTTTGTACTTCGGAGATATTCGAACTGAATCAAGAGATAAACTATCCGAGTGAATTTATCCAATCATAATCCTCTTGCCGATACAGTTCACTCCCGATTATCCGCGGAGTCGGGTGGCACAAGCACTGCGGATAGTAAAAATCACGGATAAACGGAAAAAAAAAGGTAAAATGAGAACAAATAAGGTAAAAACTATCCCTCCTCAAAAAGTTAGCTGTATTGAAGCATAATACTTTCCACAAACAGTAAAGATGTTATGTATTTTTGCGCAACAGAACTTAACATCAATAAAAAAAACAAGTAGGTACGAGGAAGAAAGCACAATAAATAAATGAAACAAAAACAATCGAGTTTAAACTTATAATTTTTCGACAAAAAACAGCTATTTGTACTTGCTTTTTGCTGTGAAAATACGTAATCCTGATTGTCGATTGACTCGCGGATAATCCGCTCGTGGATAATCTGGAGTTTACTGTATTTAAAATACATACTATATTTAAATAGTAATACAACTTCCGACGAAAATGATAATTTATTGATTTATTTATTTTTTTGATAACTCTTGTATGTCCCTTTTTTGTCTGCCAATTAATACCTCCTTCTGTGCTTTTGATAACGAGCTAACTAGTAGTAGTTAAGTCGGATGAAACCCAAAGATAAAAAGACCCAAGCGCACTTACTTGATCAATACCCCCAAATCATTTTACTACTCAGAAATCGTTAGACGAAGACAACCATTAAAAGAATTGCTCGTTAATTCTTGTACATCTCTTTTTGAAGTTATTTGAAGATCTTTTTAACAAATGCCGTTAAGTCAATAATTTAAACGTTTGACTTTTCGATGGAAAAGGTAGCGGTACATGTAATTAACAATTATTTGCTAGTTCTTTCAAATTTTATTAACTATGTCTCTTCGGGTGGAATCTTGCAACTCAATTTTTACCCAATTCCTGTGTTCGGATTTGTTTGAAATTTGGCATGCGACCTCAGACCCGATGTCAATGTAATTTATCTTATTTTCAAACTAATGAATTTAGTATAAAGTGGTAGTTTATTCCATTTCTAATCAAAAGTTTTGCATAAATCCTCCAATGTGAGAACGAAAAAAATGCTCGTACAAACTAGAATCAGATATCTATAGAAACAAATGATTTTTCTGCATGAGATAAAATTTGCTCCAGCGTTCCAAGATAATTAGAACGTGAACTTTGATTGTTTTTCAACTAATTTCATGCTGAAATATAGGTGAGCATTAGATTCAAAATTCATTGTTGATCATGGTCATTGTTTAACAATGCTTTTATTAAAATGTGTCTCAAATTTTTAAAGCAAAGTAAAAAAGGCAATTAGTATATGTAAGGTATAGTATATATTTACAAAAGGTATATATTTACAATGCATTTACAAAAATTAAAAGTTCCAAACAAGATTTATTCGTATTGAAAACAGAGGATGAAATTCGTGTTTTTCCGAAAAGAACTATGTCGCAAATAAGTGTTATTAAATCAAGTTGAATCAATTTCAACGCTTGAGATCACGCGGTTTGTCGCTTGTGGAGCTATTGGGTAAAAAAAATCACCGTTTCCAAAATAAAATCCAAAAACAACGTCAAAGGAGCAAAAATTAAAAGAAATAAAAAAGGTTTTGTTTTGAAATTACTTGAAGTTTTCGGAGTGGAAAAACTGCACGAATGTTTAATTTTATAAACAATCTTACAAGGATACATCTTTATCGCTAATCCAAGCGAAGATAATGATAGTGATGAACAAATAGGATTTATTCAATAAATATTTGTGATAACTATTTTCTAAAATTGTGTGTCAAAAATGTATACTTTGTTCTTAAACGACAAAAAGAAAAGAAAGAAAAACCCTTGGTTTCCTTTTGAATGAAAGAGTCATCTCATTTCATTATTTGTTCGCGTGAAAAGAGCGTAAGTCATATAGTTTTGTTCCAAAAGAGGTTATGTCATTTTTTCCTTCTTTTATTGCTAGATAACTTCACGGTCATGATTTTCAACCATTTAATTTAGTGTATTATCATGCATAGATTACTGGAGAAAATAATATTTTCCTTAAATGCAGTAATAAGTATTAAATAACTAAATCACGTTTTTTCAACAATGGAAAAAGCAGACTTAACGATATTTGGAAACAAGCTCGTCAAACAATCACTAGTTCTGCTATTTCAAGAACGAGGTAGTGCTAGCTTTTTTTTTCTTTTTTTCAAGGTGGTGAAATCTCTTCTTAGCATTTTATAGGAGCGAAATTCATTTTGAAGAAGTGAAAAACAATGATGGCAATAATACGATGAAATTTTATAATTTTAACAGTGTGACTTCAATCTCAATTAATTTTTGTTTCAATATACTTTCAACGTTATACGGTCGGTCATGTCATTCAATAAAAGCATAGCTTTTAGTACCGCGACTTTTCGCTCTTGTTTTTTTGTTTGAATATCTATAAATATCTTTTAGTTTCCCTTCACAGCTCAAAGATGCGGTTTTACCCCACTTTCCCCTACTCTGAAGGAGTGCATTAATATTAACTTACTTTTTTGGATCTTGGGAGGAGTTGAGTTAAAGGAGGATTTTTTTTTCTTTTTCATATCCCACGACTAGAGATTGATTACTGAATAGGTCAACTAGGCCATGGCATAGGGCCCCCTATATGTAGGGGTCCAAAAATGTCTGAAATTACTTTAGTTGGTGGCTAAAATTGTTTCAGCCAATTACTAAAGTTATAAAGTTTGAATACAGGGGCACCAGAAAATATTTGGCCTAGGGCCCCTCGATATCTTAATCGGGCCCTGCTCACGACGCACATTTTTATTTAAAATGCAAAGCATGAAAATAGACTTGAAAAAACTTTTAAGGTATGTTTCCGATTTTCCATTCATGCAACGGGCTCTTAGAGGTGTGAAAAATATTTCTTAAGCAAATCAAAATTTCGGATCAAACCAAAAGATAAACGAGTCGAGCGAATTTACTCAGTCATAACCCCCTTGCAGTCTCCAACGCTAGGGGAACTAAAAACGGAACTAAATCTGGACTCATCCTGACCTTCTGTTGCAACAAGTAGCAAGAGCGCGTGCTAAACCTATTACAAAGAGCATCCTTTCCGAGAGATAGCCGGCGAGCCCCTGTGTGCTGAAAGTAAATTGGAACAAAACATTTCCACAGCATCACGGCACTGGTCAGTGGTGTGATTAACTGCGCGCGGAACGTTTCACAAACAGATGACCCATCAAGCGAACTCAGCATTATACGTTTTTCCCCTTTTCGGATTCAACTCCTCCCGAGATCCAAAAAAGTAAGTTAATTTTAATGCACTCCTTCAGAGTAGGGGAAAGTGGGACAAAACCGCATCTTTGGGCTGTGAAGTGAAATCAAAAAGTATTTAGAGATATTCACGATCATTAGACAATATTTTTCCTTATAGATTTGAGAGGCAATATTCTGAGTTATAAAAAGTTGATGCACAAAATTATTTTATTGTGGATATTTTTTTTAATCAATCTTTGCAAAATGACAACAATCAGTTTGCCAATTATAACATACAGCTAGATTGCAAAACGTGGAAGTTAGTTACTAAACTAAAATAAAATACCAAATACAATGACTTCATGTCACTGTCTTCATTATTATATTTTGGTTTAGCAACGAAATTGTAATAAACCAATATTTTTTCCTTACAAAATAATTTCTAAGTAATAGTTACTCCTTACAAAGGTATTATTAGTCTTTCTGGTACAAAATAGGATCTATATCACCTTATATAGGATCTTAACACCGGACAAAAAGTTACATAATTAAAAATGAAAGGGGAAAAAATCACTTTAAACTAAATGTTCGAAAGACACTAAAGAAAACTCCAGCTGCTTTTTATGGTATTTTTATAGTAGTTAACTTTAATAATCTATGTTATGTAGCTCTCAAAAAACAACAGGGGTGGATTTGACGCACCTGTACGGTTTTGCCCCACTTTCCCCTTACTCTGATACCTAATTTCTCAATTTTTACCAGCCTCACTCATGTTTTAATAGTATTACTGCATATACTGATATAAAATTTACGCAAAAATTCAAAAGCATGATATAGCTACCAAAAATTAAGAAATCATTAAAAACTGCATTGAACGCCTCCTGAGATCCAAAGAACTAAGTTCATGCTCATTCAGGGCAAATTTGATCCAAAATTTCTCTATTATTAACCGCCCCACTCATATTTTGATAGTTACTATATCTATTGGCATAGAAGTGATGACCCCTTCCCCTTTAGTGCACTAAAAATGTTCAGAAGCGTCCCTGGAAAATAATGATCTGCTAATGTATTTCTGCTATTAATATATCGTACAAAAAATACGGAAGTTCCCCGCTAAAAGTCAGTAACATTCCTGAAATTAACCTGAAGCCTTTCTGAAAATATCTGAAGTTCTCCGTTTCTCAGAGAACTTTCTCAGTTTTCTGAGAAAGTTCTGAAGACTTTTGAAACAATTCAGAAACCTTCCCCAGAAAAGCCAGGCATCTTTTTGAAACAAATCAGGAACCTTCTAAAAAATTTATATATGTTTATAATAATAGCTTGCGACCATCCTGAGTTTTCGAAATTTAAGTCATTATTATTGTTGTTGGCGAAAAGGGGGGGGGGGAGATTCTCATCAGAATTTTTTTATTGTCGTGTTAACAAAATGCAGTTGTAGAAAATATTTGATAATTTTTGTTGGAGGAGTTTTCTCCACTTTTAAATTTAATTGTAGTAAATAATAGTAAGGGGCTGCGCCTTCTGCTTGCTGATGATCACAAACTTCCCTTATTTTATTTGCAAGATTTAAATAGTCTGTAAGAAAGACTCAGATTAAAAAACACGTTCTGTTTCGAAACAAAATGAAAATCCCTTCTCCCTCCCGTAGAATATAAAATTTTAGTAAAGAGATCATAATTATAACACAATCCCGCTCCCACCCGAAGACAAAAAGAACCTGATAGAAATATGCATAACCATTACATTGAACAAAAGGGGGGGGGGACTTGCACCCTTTTCCCTGTTTCCAAACTAACTTTTACCAACTTGCACAGGTGCTAAGGGACTCCTGAGCATTGCCAAACAGCAGTTTTGTACGCTTGAAAAGTCGCTTTCAAATTCGTGGTCTCTAGTAATATATTTTGCTCTTTAGCTCTGGGCTTGAATTGAGTTCACTCTGGGACTTTTCGTTTAAATATAAACCCTTATATCTGCTGTTCGAATTGATTGAGAAAATTTGAACAAGTTTTATTTGATACAGAAAAAAACTAAAACTCTTTCGACCGACATAGAAAGTGGGCATGGGAAATCTTTTATCCCTTTAAAATCATGATATTTTTTCGAAAAAATAATTCCGAAAAGGCAAAGGAAAGGCATAAATCAGTGGCGTTCCTAGCACAGGTGTCATTCGGAGTGGTAATTTGTGGCCTCCTCCCACTCCCTCCCCCCCCCAAAAAAAAATCATTTAATGTTTTATGTAAGCATGAAGTTCATACAGTTTTCAGAAACAAATTTTTATATGTGGTGTACGAGAATCTACATTAGTACTCGAGCTTACATGTAAAGACAAGAATAAATTATGAACGCATTTATATAAAATTTGACCTAGACGCATAAATCATCGCCGGCTTCCCGCCCGATCATATCGTGGTCCATTTTCATTGAAAATTTGATAAGTTAGAGATACATTTAAGGAATATTTAGGAGAAAATGTGAAAATTGAAGTATTTATAGTTTTATCAACTTTTAAATTCATTTTGGGGGTCCCCCGCAATTCTGATGGGTGATACCTGCCTCGAACGTACCACCCCCTTTGCCCTCCGGTAGTGACGCTACTAAATAAATGGTTATGTTTTGTACACTAACATCACAATGATATTTTCCTTCGGATTATCGCATTGTTTCTAAATGTAGTTTTAAGGCTTTGTAAAGCTTCATATCCGTTGAAACATGTGTTAGCTGTTCGTTTTTTATTTTTCTATGGACGTTTGTTAGAGGAAAGATGAATTCTTTCCAGTTAACTGATTTTCGATAGCACGGTATAAAAATCGCAGATATAGTAGTTCAATAGTAAGACTAATTAAAACCAGGGTTGCGGAGTCGGAGAAAAAATGACCCACTCCGGCTCCGACTACGGGAATCGAGCCTACAACTCTGACTCCGTCTCCTTTATCCCAAAACCAGTCAGACTCTAACTCTGACTCCGACTCCGCAAGCACCGGCAGAGTTGCGGACTTCGAGAGAAAATGACCGACTCCGACTCCTTTACCCCAAAATCTGTTCGACTCCGACTCCGCAGCCCTGCTTAAAACAGTATTATTTTGAAAATTCTGTATATATATTTTGAGTTATAACATTGCTTATCCAGCTCTATAATAAGATAATATGCTGAGTTCCAGTTCATTCATTCACCATTTCAATTTCCATGGCATATTTCTTATCTTACGCCACGGAAAAAAAATTAAAATTCGTTTTTCCTCAAAACAGTAGTTTTTAACACATCTCAGTATTGAACTTGGGTAGCGATGCGTATACAGGGCGGAAAAAAACGCATTTTTTATAATTCAAGTATTGATGTAACGAAAAATTTGAGAATTGAGAAGAAAAAAAAGAGGTATACAATTAAAGAAAATCAATTCACATTTTCCGTTTATCGAAATTTGGAACAATTCATGTATACGATAATTTTTACAGTTCTAATTCAGCTCCTTCCTGAATTTAATAGCTCAAGTTCATTCGTAATAGAAACGTAAAAAAAAGGCATTGTTTAAATCCGTCAACAATCTTCTGGATGCGCACGTGCTTTAAAATTCGCTAAACTTGAAAAAAAAAAAAAAAAACGCATTTTCTGTGAACAATCACGGATTGCTTATTGTTTTTCATTTGACCATTGAATGTTGTCGGTTCTTCGATTTTATGTTTCTATTTTTATAATGTCCATGTGCCTCGGAATCGAATTATTTACAAACAACCTTCTCGACTATACACAATCTTTTTTGCGCGAGAAAACAGTATCCAGTACACAGTAGGGGTGCGATATCGATGTTTTGGAAACATCGATGTTTTTCTTAAAACATCGACTTTTACTTAAAACATCGACTTTTACTTGTTTTTCTTAAAACATCGATGTTTTTGCTCAAGATGCTCCTCCAATTGATTTCCCAAGGTTGGCTCAAATATGTACTGAATCCTCATTGCTTGGAAAATAATATAGAAAAGAATCAAAGAAAGTAAATCAGCTGCTGCCGGTGTTAAGATTATCTGGAATCTCCCAAAACCATTTCCGTTCAACGGAGTAAAATGAATGCATTCCAAAAAAAAAATAGAGATTTTTTTCAATGTATTATAAACATAAACGGCGACAGGAAAGCTTCCATCGCTCTGATTTATTTTTTTCTGTTAATTTGCGAAAAGTGATTTTGTACGTAATTGGTTAGAGAATATAACATAAATATAATTTAATATTGGCTTTACTTGGAAATTTCTGAAATAAAAGCTATAATTTAAGGAATTGACGCAATGTCAAAAAATAATTCACTGATCCACTAAGAAATATTTGTTAGATATTATATCATATATGAGGCAGAGTGAGAAGCAAAGGGATGCAAGTGAACTATTTTAAGTTCAGTAGTAAGAGTAAAACGCGTTTAAAGATCAGATCCTAGGTAGGTTTTCATTGAAATGTTTTTCTAAATCATGCTATACAGCAGCACCTGCCAGGGCTACTAGTATCATCTCTTGCCCCAAGACAGAGGAGAGGTTCACCTACCATTTGTGCTGGTTATCTCCAAATTTTGAATTTTGCCACTTGCATCCCTTTGCTTCTCACTACCTCATATGTAAGTCCATTACCACACTGTAGTGTAGTATGTTCAAAAATGTATGTTACATATTGATAAAGAGATCGGTTTTTCAAAACACCGATTTTTGAAAACATAGATGTTTTTTAGTCGATGTATCCATACCATCGATGTTTTAATTTCAAACATCGATGTTTTGTCATCGATGTCGCACCATTAGCACACAGCATCCAGCACATAACATCCAGCTCCTGGCATTCATTTGAATTTTGACGTCTTGAATTCAAGTTATAGTTGCGATAAAAGCCATTAGTAGAAGCAAGAAACCCAACGAGTAGGATCCTATTGCAATGGGGCCGTTTTCGAAATTTTAAAAGTTTTTTTTTTCTGAAAGAGCATGCTTAAAAACATAGGATCTGACCATTGACAAAGTTTATTATTAAAAAAAATATTTTAATCGTTGCGCAGATTCAATTTAATTTTTTGCGCTTCTGACCATGAGATCCCAAGTGATGAAATTCCTTTCACTGATGCCATTAGCGCAGAACGCAATATTTAATGTGTGTCTTTACTCACACGTACAGGCGACGATATAGTTGATAGCAAGCGTAGAACGCAATATTTAATTCGCATTTTTACTCACATGTATAGGCAGCGATATGGTTGTTAGCAAGCGTAGAGCGCAATATTTAATTCGCATCTTTACTCACATGTACCGGCAACGATATGGTTGATAAATATTTAATTCTCTTCTGAATTAACATAAGCTGGAAACGCGGTAGACAGTAAGCGTCAGCATTCAGCGCGCCAGTGGAGTACGCACCAAAGATATCACTTGTAATGTCACAACAACCATGCCTTGGACCATGCCTTGTTTGAAAAATCGGACATTTAAAAAAATTAATTAAAAATTAAATGTCTTGAAAATAAAAGTTTTTCCTCACTCCGAGTTATTATTTTTTTGCTCATTCTATCAACTTCAGTGACTAAAAGTAGTTTTTTGACTGATGGAAACAACCATATTCGTGATTGCGAAAAACATAATTTGGATTCAAGATCTCAAAATTCAAACTAATTGTTTTTCTCTGTTTGTAAGATATTTTTTTCTCTTCTTTAATGTTTGAACGTAATAACTCTAGTCAGTGGCGTAAATAGCGACTTTGCAACGCCCGCGGCGCACAGTGATCGATTTCACAAATCTAGCTGGACAAAAATACTTTGGTTTGTCAAACCGAGTTAAAAGTTTTAATTCGGTCGTTATATTGATAGTAAACATAAAACTACATAAAATAAAAGCGTCAGTAACTAGAATTTTCACATAAAAATACATAAAATAAAAGCGTCAGTAACTAAAATTTTCGTCAACTTCAGCAGAACTACTGTCTGAGGAACTGTAGTCTATCTTTTGATTGTTTCTCAACAACAATGCAGCTTCTTTAGATAGTAAATTCTCATGTTTTTTAGAGTTGCTTCTCAGCTTTGTAAAAAAAGGGTCAGACGTAATAAGTAACATATGTATTATTGTATTATATCTTCCAAAGTTTTTTGCCTTGAACATTTTCGTGAGAAATGTTCTCGGAAAGCTTTGAAATCTTTATTTCGAGCCTTTTGCGCTTCTTCAGAAAGTTGTCCTATTGGTAGAATGGCATGCTCAATAATATGTCTTCCATGAATTAACAGCTTATGCACACTAGCCGGCATAAAATACCAGTTATATTAGTTGTACATACAGTTTCGCAGTGTCAAAAGTAAACTTTTCAAATTCGTCTTCATTTATTTCTTGTTCACTAGAAACGGCTTGTAAAATTATTGAAAAACGCTGTATAATTAAGCGAAATCTGTCTTGAATATATTTTTTACGCCTTTTTACCGTTTCCTTATCTTCTTGATTTCTTACTTGCCATTTTTTCACTTCAAGTTTATATGACAAATGAAGAAGACACTCGAAGCATCTGATCCAAGCATGTAAACCTGATAATCCAAATCTGAATTTTGAAGGATCTATTGATTTTTGAGTATGTTTCTCAAGCGCATTCATTTCTTTAGGACAAGCTCCGCAAATGTAACATTTTTGATTAAATTGTTCATTTAGAATGCTACAAATTTTCCCATCAACCATAGTCATTACCAATGATTGTCCCAACAAAAATTCTCTATCATTAATTTTTATTTTTGAAGGACAAAGGCTTGCTATTTGAGATTCTATTTTATCAACTTTTTTCTTGATTAATGTTGGAGTCTCTTTTTCAAAAATTACTTTTATTGATCTGCAATATCTGGTTGAAGATGGCCGAGGATTTTTCCAGAGCTCCTTTTCTTGACTTTTTAATTGAAGTGGTACTAATGAAATAGTAAACATAGATAAATCATCGTAACAGACTTCAGTGCTTTCGAATTGCTGTTTATAAGTGCTTTGACCAGAAGCTCCGTCACATCCCCATTTAAAAATCATATTTATGGAAGAAGTATCTACCGTTAAAAGTTCCTCGAATTTTTCACATTCACTTTGAAAAAGCCGCAATATTGTATGATTTATAAGCGACTGAAGATTTATTTCGGCAGAAATGTCAGTTTTATATATATATCATCTGGATAACATTTTTTCTTTGATTCTAATACTTTTTCATAACATGGATATATATTTGCATTCTGATTTTTAGCTAATTTGTGTGTTTCAATGTACTGACGTTTTGTCAGTTTTGTATTTACATAGTAGGCTAAAGCTTGGTCAGGAGTTAGTTTCACCACTTTATTTGTTACGGTTCTTTTTAAAGCCGTTTTAATTATAGTAACTCTTTTTGGTGACACATTTACTTGTTGTAAGAGTTCTGCAGCATCTCGTTTTCCTGAAGAACGAAGACTAATTTGAGGGGCAAAAAATAATTGCTCTGAACTACTATCTTGAACAACAGATGCGACTTTACGATTTTTAGTTTTAAGGCTTGAATTTTCAAAAGTTGTTGTAGGTCGACTGCGAGCTGCAAAATTTTGCTGTATTTTTGAAGATCCTGGAAGTCTTATGACAGCTTTTTTAACAACTCTTTCATCAAATATAATATCACTTTTTAGCCAAATAGAATGTTTTCGCAAGAAAGTTTTCTGTGAGGAAGAGCAACGCTTCCATTTGTCTTTTACATGTACACAAAAATTATTTACAGTATTTACAACACTTAGCTTAATATCATTCTTACAGTCATTCAAGTTTAAAGTTTCAATCACAAAATTATATACACTATTCGAGTCCTTATTTAGAAGTCAAACATCAAAAAGAGTTTGCTTTTTTAATGAAACCATTAAATCAGCATAAATTCACATGTATTGATGATAGGAAAATATATTTGTTTCACTTACATATGCAGAGACGAACGTTATTACTACTATCTGCACTGCATTCCAAAAAAAACTTTAGAATAGCTATAAAAATTACTTATAGTTGCCAAAGGCAAAAAAAAAAAAAAAAGGCAGACGACATTCAATAGCAGACGATAGTTAAAAAAACATTACTGAATGGAAACGGAAATCAAACATGATCATCTTTATTGAATAGAAATTTATGTTTTGGCACCCCGATTCATGTAAATTGATAATATTCTTATGGCCAGATAGATCCGCCTATAGTATTTTGCCCAGATGTTTTTAGATATACCAGGTACATAAAAACGTAAATTAGAAGGCGGAGGCTCGTGGAGAATTTTTTTGCTGCTCTAATAACTTTTGATGAAATGGTGTATTATTCGTCACTTTTTATCTTGGAAAAAAAATGATTATAAAACTCGCATTTAATTAATGAAACTGATAAATAATATTAACATTGGATAACACAATGACAATATATAAACAAAAATAATTTAAAATTAGGCAGACAAATTTTAACGATAATCAATTATCTTCCATGTAGAAGGTCACAAAATGCACTTTTGCTAAATGCGAACTTCAACCCATTACAGGAAAAAATTCAGGAACTTTCCGTCCAAATTAGACATGGTTCCCTGATTTATAGGTATTTAAGTTTCTGATAAAATATTAGTTATCGCGAAATAACAATGATGCAATTTTGATTTTTGTCCAGCTAGATTCAATAAATCGACCACTGTGCGGCGGGGGGAGAGGGCGCACGCTCTGAAAAAATAGAAGTATGTTAAAATTAAAAAAATATATTAAAATAATATATAATAAGGGCACACTTTTAGATCTTGCGGGGGTGGGAGGGGGTGGCACACCGAAGTCTATGTACGCTATTAGCTCTAGTCTACTTTTACTTGATCCAATAATGATTTAGAAAATGAGAGTGATTGTTAAAAAACGTTCTCGCTTTCACAGCACAGTTGCAAAATCTAAGAAATTCTTTTGCTCTGGTAATTTGCTACGAGACTCCCCCTATCTAATGCCCGCCCCTGTCGCCACCGTTCTGTTGCCTTTCTTCTGTCTGTTCTGCACATATTCCTTGTGTTTGGAGTTGTTTTATTCGTTTTACTTACTCGTTCAAGGTCTTTTGACGTTTTTCTTCAAGAAAAGAAAATGAGCACTGGATAGGTGTTTGATTGTCTCTTATTCTGGGTTGGCATGTTTTTTACCGTTTGTGGTATTTACCAATTTTTGCCATGTTTTTTACCGCCTTTGGTAAACCTGTTTTTTTTTTTCAAAGTTTTTACCATCTTGGAGAAAAAAAAAATATTCATAGTGTTTTTTTTTATTGCTTCTGCCATTTCTGTGCACATTTTTTTTTTTTTGTTTTTGTTTTTCAAAGTAAATTAATGTTAAAATTATAAATGTTTAAGGTTGTAAACAAAAAGTAGTTCCCATTTTTATTTAAATTAAAATCAATTTCCAGCAACAGTAATCATTTATTACAAGTAATTACTTAATTTACAACAGTACTCAAGCTTTAGCCCCCCCCCCTCTCCGAAAAATGAGTTTTTGGATTAGGAGGGAGGGTGGGGGTTTTATTTGTTGATAATAAAATGTGAATTTTAAATTAATTCAGCAGATTTTTACGTGCCAACGATATGATCATTTTAAGAGAAAACGAGCTGATGTGTGCATCACATGACTTTCTTTTACTCCAATTTTAATGTCATTTTCCCATTACTGGCAATTTTAATGTGATTCAATAGTTTACTCTCTAAATATCACCATCAGTGGCCAAATTGAAACCAGATATAAAAAAATCGCCAAATTTGTCGTCAACTTGGCGACAAAACTTGGCTACCAAAAGACTGGTGATATATCGCCAAGTGTCCGCCAAATTATAACACCACTTGAGTATACATCAAAATTAACAATCATTTCTCCCAAAAAAGGGAAAACAACCCCTTTAGAAGCACCCAAATGCAACCAAAAGGGGAAGTGCACAACTAGACCCCCCTAGGAGTCTACGTACTAAATTTCAACTTTCTAGGACATACCGTTCTTGATTTATGTGACATACATACGCACATCCTCACATGCACACATACGCACATACATACGTACATACGGACGTCACGAGAAAAGTCGTTGTAATTAACTTGGGGAATGTCAAAATGGATATTTCGGGTGTTTATACGTTCTTAGGCACTTATCCGCGTGTGGTCGTGTTGAAAAAGAACTCAACATTAATTCGGGTGTGAGCAAAATGGAAATTAAGGTCAAATTTTGAGTGAAAATTTTTTCGCGAATACAATACTTCCTTTTTTGTTAAAGGAAGTAAAAAATGGTTTTAGAGCACTTTGTTCACATTGATATTTTTTCAATACAGTGATGAATAAATGTAAATTTTTCCCAACTTTTGTCAAAAACAAAACAATTGTTCCTAAGACTTGATAATATATATTTTTAAAAATAATTATTTTATTGACGCATTACAAACACGTCAATCTAAAAATCCGCATACTTTTTTTTTGTTTTGTAATTTTAATCAAATAATTAATTTTAAAGAAATTTGATTTTTAAGCTCATTTAAAAAGTGAAATAAATGCAATTCATTTTTCTCTTCTAAGCTACATTTTTTAAACAAAAGTAAAACATGAATTTACTAATCTAGATAAACAAGAGATTAATTTACTAATCTAAATCTGTGTGTTCTCTTAACGGTCTGTAGCATACAAGTTTGTGTATGCGTATAAGATAATAAGACATTAATCTACATTGATATAATACATATGCAGCACAAATTAATTATTTTAATGCTTTATTAATTGAACTGGCGAACTTTGAAAATGTAATGGAATTATCGATTAAAGCTTTTAATGGCACAAAAAAAAAAAAAAAAAATAAAAAAATAAAAATAAAAAACAATGAGTCACGTATTATTTGTCCCTCTCTTTTCCTTATTAAAAAAAAAATCTACATATGAAACCCATGAGATGACTGCAATCTTATTGCTTTTCCAACGGTCCCATGGTTATTTCCTAATATGTAAAAATATATGGTGAATTCCAGCGGTAACGGAAAGACAGTTTTACAAAAAAAAAAAATCGATGCATTTCTGTCTGTGAGCATATCAAAATACATATTTTTTCAAAAACTGATGCATAGACTTTTATACGCATCATAATAAGTTACTAAAAAAGCCAAAGCCGATAATTTTTTGTTAATAACTTTTTTTTAATCAAATTTAAAAAACTCTAACGGAAGGACATTTTTGCGACATGGTTTTTTCGCTATCATGTTCTTCCCAAAAGTTCAGCTAAACTATAAAAGGGAATATTCTATAAAAATTAGAACACATACAGGAGTGATCAGTCATTATAAATCCACCTCTGGTTTTAAAAAATAATTATTTTAAGCGTATAAATTATGTATTTGTTAAGGGTAACAGAAGGACAGTAACGGAAGGACAAGAAGTCCAAAACAATTAAACTCTGAAAATTTCAACTTACAAACATTTATTCAGCTAATACAGCAGTCTGAAACAATGATATCTAATGCCTGAGCTACCTGTTACAATTCTGAATTCTTTAAATACTCAAAATGTTATCATAATCCGTAGAACATTTATCTTCTTTCTCAGCAAACACATTAAAAGATCATTCCCACATTATTATGCATTCTGAAACAAGTTATTTCTATTCCTTCATCTTCTATATGAAGTACCTGTCTAGCATCGCTCTTTGTTAATTTCCTTCCTTTCGATACAAATAACAAAACTTGTTGAAACGTTAATGAATCCTTTGGCATAACCTTATGATTTGGTGTTTTTGATTCAGCATTATCTTCATTTTTAACATTATTTATAACAGAGAGTCTGTTGACTTTTAAATGAAATCTCGTTCGATTTGTTGAAGTATTTACTGTGTTTAATAACATAATTTGTTACAGGATTTATATAGTGCATATTTTGTTTGTCAGGATGAAAATGGATCTTTTTGATCCTTTTTTCTCCATCTTTTTGAAAATTGATCTTTGAATTTACTGATCTCTTCGCAGTACGTTTAACGGTTAAACCAATGCTCTTAACAGTCCTTTCTTGTGACTTGTGGCAACAAATCTGAAAGCAATTTCAATATTGTATTCTTCCAATATTAATATCAAGTTTGTAAGCAACTCTTTTTGCATAAATTGGCTTGTCATATCACAAACATGTCACGCCAAATTGATTTTCACAGGCTTAGAAATGTTTAAGTGTAGTTTTAATGGTTTTTATCATATACAATAGAAAAAAAGAATCATAAAACATTTTTTTTAATTAAATAAAAATTTATTTTTGAAAAAAAAATCATAATTTTTGTATGAATATTACTTATATATGTTTTAAATGTGACTACTAACTTCAAACAATAGTTTGTTTTATACTAGCATTCTAAAATTTTACCCTGTATCAGCTTATAGTTAAATGTCCTTCCGTTACCGTATTTCTTTGTCCTTCCGTTACCATTAAAAACCATATAAATTAAATATCCTTTAAAATTATAAGTATGCCTCCTTGACGAGGGGCATAATTCTGCTTTGCATAAAAAAACATTAGTTTCTATACCCAATAGGTTCTTGGTGAATTAACTGAGACATAGTATTTTGGTAACGGAAAGACATCAAAATGTCCTTAGTAATGGACCTATTTCATGGTTTAAAAAAAAATAATAATAAATTACTTACCACAAAAAAAAAGTTTAACTAGACCTTCAAAAGATAAAAGTTAACCTAAATATTATATGCTGATAACAAGTTTATTGAAATTACAGTATGTAAAAAAAAAGATTTTTTTTTGCTCTGTAAAAATACAAAGAGAAAACTTGATTTTGCCCTTGATTTTCTGGGTGTCATCAAACTATTTGGGAAAAAACAGGTTAATATTTAAGAAGTTCATTTATTTCTGAAGAAAATGGTACATGGCAAGTGAATGAATATTAAGTTTAAAAATTCAAGTGTCATGTCGCCTTTTTCTTGGAATTCACCATAGCTATACAAAATACATGATAATAAAGTATAATATAAGATATGTAGGCTTAGGGGCCTTTCATTAATTATGTAAGGATGATTTTGATCATTTTTGACCCTCTTCCCCCATGTAAGGGTACGTAAGATTCCCCCCCCCCCTCCTCTTACGTAAGATTCCTTTCGTTTTTCAAAATAATAAAATAACGGTTAGATATATCGGATATCACTAGAATCGTTATTAAATTTACTTTCTTATATATTTTTTTAAAACCTTTTTGGTGTAAAGAATTATTTACCAAAAGGATTCTAGACTGACTGACAAACACTTTTTGAAAATAATGGGATACTAATTAAAAATAAGACACGCCATACACAGTGCGATTCTTTTATTATATTTCACACTATTCATTCCTTAAAAAACAAGAAACAGCTCATCCTAATACGTTTTTTACCTTCCAGAAGCAAATGAAATATGATCCCTGCCAAATTACTTGGCAGCGCGATTTCTAATATAAAATATCGATTTGGAAAATATTACGTATAAGAATGGGTCTGAGCCCTCTCCTCCCCCCCCCCCAAGTAAGGGTATGTAGAGATTTTTCCATTCCCCCTCCCCCTCGGGACCCTTATGTAATTAAGGAATGGCCCCTTATTAGTGAAAATAATAAATTAGTACCTACCATCAAATGAACAGGGGCTATAGTAGTATTCCCTACGGTTTCACCATGTCCTGGTAAATATTTAACCTTGCCTTATTTGGTGTACCCAAAGATTTTTCAAATCAAACATTCTTCCTTCTACCAGTAAGTTACCGCCCAAAACCAGGGCTAAGGCCCTGAACCACATGCAATATACCAGATATTCCGGTTATCACATCCAGGTACTGCAGTTTCGTTCTCATTAGAACTCATCAGTCTGGAATAGTGAATGACCGAGCTGGAAGGAGATGTCATCTCATTGAATCTGAGAGCGCCAACAAACTGGTAGACAAAGAAAATTTTTCTCACCAGCGAGGGCGGTAACTTATTGGTATTACCCTAGCTTCGCCTTCGATTTTCGATTCGAACCGCACCATACTGTGGTCACTCGCTGGTGAGATGAACTTCCCTTATCTATCAAGTTTGTTGGCACTCTCAGCTTCAGTGAGTTGACATCTCCCTTCAGCTCGGTTATTCACTGTTCCGGACTGATGAGTTCTAATAAGAACGAAACTGCAGCCTCTGAATGTGAAAATCGGGCTGTCTGGTATTATTGCATGTGATTCTTCCTTCTATTGAGGACTTAATTCGGGGTTGTGCATAGGCGACAGATACGACTTACTGCTCAAAGTCATACCAGTGAATAAATTTGCCAAGTTCTCATATTATCAGTACAGTGGTTACCATAATAAGTAATTTATTTATGACGACATTTATCCCAACAGTTAAATATAATGAATGCTGATGCAATGGTTATTTATTTATTTTTATTGAAATTTGCATTAAACTCCGTGATTTTTAATTTTCACTGGACTAAAACTCGTTAATGGACTTGCTCTTATGGTGTTGCATGTAGAAGTAAACGTACTTTTATTGATTGCTAGTAAATCGCCGTAAAAAATTATTTCATAAATCATAAAAGCGTTTGGAAGAACTCTAGTGGATTTAGGACAACACAATGTAAGGAAAATAAATTTCTAAAAATTGTATTTCAGAGTCGAAAGTCACACAAAAATTTCATCATGGCATCTTGTGAAGAAGTGCAAATAAAAACAACAACGTTCTGAATGGGATCTAACGAGTTCATCTCATTCTAAGCTTGAAATGAGTGGTGGTCTAAGTTTGAAATGGGTAAAATTAATCAAATTATCCGCATGAAGTAACTAGTTAGAAACTCTTTCACTTAGCAAAATGCAAGACGAAATTTCTTCGTTTCCTTGACTCAATTTACCCGTCCGCCATTTACACTCAGAACTAAAATTTCGGTTCAAGTAAGGATTCGTTGATCGATATCATTTTAATTGAACTAAGAAAAGCGTGCTTCCTCTTGAAGAGTCATTGGGCTAAGATCCGACTTAGGTTGACCTACCCTCATCGAGTTCCTCATAAGTTATCTGTAAAAATGTAGATAAAAATAATACAAACACGATGAATGTCTAAGCAAAAGTGGTCCAATCACGGGATTGTTGCGAGTGTGATGATATATCCCTTCCAGAAGGTAAATTCTGGTTGCGTTGGAAATACCTGATTTTCCGCATTAGATAAAATTTGTTCCAATGTTCTAAGGTAGTTAGAACTTTAATTATAACTGTTTTTAACTAATTCCATGCTAAAATGTAGGTAAGCCTTCAATCGGAAATTCATTGTCGAACAATGCTTTTATTAAAATATTTCTTTTTATGAATCCTTATGAATCACAGGATTGTTGCGAGTGTGATAATCTGTCCCTTCCAGAAGGTGAATTCTGGTTGTGCTGGAAATACCTGATTTTTTACATCAGATAAAATTTGTTCCAGTGTTCTAAGATAGTTAGAACGTTAATTAAAACTGTTTTTAACTAATTCCATACTAAAATGTAGGCAAGCCTTCAATCAGAAATTCATTGTTGAGCAATGCTTTTATTAAAATTTGTATTAAAGTTCTTAGAAGAAATTTGTTGCCTTTTTTTCTCGAATATGAACAAATAAAATTGTGGCTTTTATTTGGAGGTTTTTCCCGCAATCGGGGAATTTAAAAATTTTCCTTTTTGGTTATTTTTCCGCAATCTGTCGGGAAAATTTTACAGATTGTTTTTTGTTCAAGCCTGATTGTTGAACACGCGTCAGTTGACATAACTTTTATTTTTGAGGCAAACCGTGCAAAGCCGGACGACGCAGCTAGTTTATAAATAAAAAAACAGAAATATGAGTCAGGCAATTAAAACAAGTTTAACATTCAACAATTTAAAACACCTTGCTTTGAATTCATAAAGAAAAATATTAGCAATGCCTTAGGACTCGATCGATGCATCGGCCAGGCCGATGTATCGGCGGCGATGGCTCATAATTGTAGCCATTTGGCATCGGCGGCCGATGCTAACTTGGAGAAAACATCGGTCCATCGGCCTTGGAAAACATCTATATGCCGATGTATTGTCGATGTTTTTCGAAAATTCCAAAGGAAAAAACAGCCCGAAACCCATCTTAAGTTCTTGAGCTGGAGCTAGTTTCGGGCCCATGCTCGGCATCGGGCTGTCGGGCACCGGCTTGACCAGAGTCATCTCTTGGAGCAGCGCTCAACTGGGAACGCGGCTTGAAATGAGTGACGGTTTAGCCATGTATGGTCATTTTGTAATTGTTAAAATGGCTGGTACTCCTCGGGATTCTTGCAGAGCTATAGATTTTATTACAAATTCTTCCATGTTTCTTACTTTGGAAAGGAAAAATACATTAATTAAAAAAGGGGGACTTTTTTCCCCTTCGAAAATCAGATAATAATCGAAACAATTTCCGAATTTTGGAACTTTCTGAATTTCGGATGTCTGAATTTGGAGCTGTCTTCTGTTTATTAAATCAGCTTGGTTAATATTACATTTGCGTCAGTGTAAGCAGTGTTTCACTCGTGTAAGAACAATGTGTAAGCTGATGTAACTTCTTTGTGCAGTAACGTTTCACGATTCGTTTAATTATTGAAGCTGACCTTCCAAAATTCCAGTGTTTACTGATCCATAAAGGCTTTTGAGACTATCGGTGGTCAAATCAACCGATAATGATGCCTATGCAAATTAATACAGAATGCGTGCACGAGTTTTTGTGTGTGGTGCAAATTTATTAATATACACATGCGCGCGTACGATATAGCTGATGAAACGGTAGTAGATGCACTTACCGTAACCTGACCCTAGGTCTAATTGATTTTCGCAATTAACGACTTTCCATAGTAAAGTCGGGAGAGAACAATAAGTCGACTGTATTCGGAAAACGCGAATAAAAAAAGAATAAAAAAAGCTGTGTTATCCAACTTGTAGGTAGTTCCTGATGGAGTAGGTTTTCGAACGGATTTCCAGAATAAATAAAAAAACAACGGTGTGCGGACTGACCCAACAGTGTATCCACTGATGAGTGCGACTGACCGCTATTGAAACACTGACCTAGAATTGCGGTGGTTTATTCTATTCGTATTAATACTGCTTTCTTTAGTTGCTAAATTGAGAATAAAGCTTTGAAATCGATTTTTGTACTTAACGTCGTTATTCAAGAACCTCGGTGGAAGCAGGAGCAAGCTTTATATTTTAAACACTTTCATAAATAATAATTAGAGCCGCTGAGAGCCAAGATGGCCCTTGTCAGTTTATTCGCCGGGCCCCCTCCTCCCCTCATAACATTTATGAAATTTATGCTACTCCGATTCTGAGACGGGCACCCCAACGGTCGGGCCCACAGTTTCCGACTGGGATGACATGGCCTCTCGTTTAATATTATAAATGCGAAAGTGACGTAGTTTATTTGCTTGCAATAGCGTACCAAGGGGTTGGCAGGGTGCTTATTCCGAGCTCGAAATTCACCTTGCGAGATTAGTTCTGATCGTGTCACTAGATGGCGCTTTAAGGAAAATCGCAGTCTCGCAGTTTAAATCTCGCAAGTTCGTATTCTAAGCTCCAAAAGAAAGGGAAAAAGTGACTTTTCGCGCCTTTACTTGCGAGCGAAATCTCGACTGCCCCGAAGTAGGTGAGATTATGCGATTTTTGTGATGCAATTATGGCAGTTTGTTTTTCTGAAAGGTACTGGATCGAGGAAAACGAATTTGGATGATGCCAATCTTGGAAATGGTTCAGGAAGGGGGGGGGGGGTTAAAACTGCACCGGGGGGGGGGGGGCAAGTGGTTTTCTATTCAATTTGTGATACAATTGTGGGAGTAAGTTTTCTGACAGGTATTTATTGGCAGGAGGATAACAAATAAGGAATTAGGATTTTTCCGGCGCCGAAAATGGTGCAGGGGGCAAGGGGGGTCGTAACTGTACAGGGGGAGTGGTTTTCCGTTCCATTTTCGTGCCGCAAAAACGGGAGTTAGTTTTCCGCTTGCCAATACATTTCAGAAAAACTAATTTGAATGTTGCGAACACCGAATATGGTGCAGAGGGGGGGGGGGGGGGGTGCAAATGGTTTTTAGTGGAATTTTTTTGATAAAATTACGGGAGTTGGTTTTTCTGAAAGGTATTGGCACGAGGAAAACGAATTAGGATATTGCCAACCCTGAAAATGGTGCAGGGAAAAGGGGGGGGGGGTCATATAACTGCATTGAGGGGCAAGTGGTTTTCCGTTCAATTTTTGTGACACTAAAACGGGAGGTTTGCAAAAACATTTTGCAGGGAAGAAGGGGTGGGGGGGGCAAAGTGGATTTCGGTGACATTTTCGTAATAAAACTACGGGAGTTGGTTTTTCTAAAAGGTATGGTATTGGTACGAAGAAAACGAATTAGGATGTGGCCAACCCCAAAAATGGTGCAGGGGGGTAGAGAGGGGGGGGGGGAGAGTTATAACTGCAAACATAAAATAGGTATATATGCAACATTTCTCGCTTTACAACAAGTTTTCAATGCTTAAAAGACTTAAACCCACTTTCACAACATTATAATACACAAATATCCGAATTAAATTGCAGACACGTGTTTTGGAGACATTAAGAGCTCCTTTTTCAATGCAAAAGATGTCAGTTTATGAATAAAAATGCATTCTCAGCTAAGGTTGTTTATTTCCATGGATTTCATTTTCTTTTAACCAAATCCATCACTTAGGAAATACGTTGGGCGGGGGGGGGGGGGGGAGGCGGGGATCGGGGACTTCCATTTTCAAGAAATAATGCATTTGAAAAAAATAAGGAGCTATGAATTTTCTACTCCCCTTTATTGGTTTTGACCGCTTGACGGCCTGCACAAATGCGTCTAGGGCAAATTATATAAAAAGCGTTCATAATTTTTATTTGTCTTTTGTACATTATCCCACTTAAAATTTAGTTGTTTCACAAAAGTACTATTTGTTTCTGAAAATTGTATGAATTTCAAGTTTACACAGAATATACAATCCCCCTTTTTTTGCGTTTAAGGGGGGGGGCGGTGACATCACAAATGACCGCCCCGTCTGTCACCCATGCTAGGTACACCACTGACGAATGTAATTTTTTTTCTGTCTTCTTTTGCTGTAAAATCCTCCTCCCCCCTTTTCCCCCCTAAATTCTTTATTTGTTACCTACTGTCATTCAATTTCAATTGAATTTAATTTGTAAGAAATTTTTTTTTCTTTATTGAAATTTGATATTGATCAACTAATTACAAAAAAGTACAAAGCCTGGTAATTTCTGGGAAATTGTTTCCAAAATTTGATTTTCCATTTTGCCCCGATTGCTCCTTTTTTCATTTCTTCTTCAATTTAGAATCTTTCCTTTGGGTTTGAACGTTTGAAGTTCTTTATCAGCTGAAGTGAAACGATGATTAAAAAATCTTACTCCCTTTACGAATATTTTTCAATATACATTTACAGAAGCAGAGTATTTATTCATTTTAAACTGCTCTTATAACCAAGATTGCTGTTTTGACTTTTTAATCTTGAAGATAAAGATGAAATTATGTAATCATAGTTACAAGTTGCTTGTTTTGAAAAGGAAATCTAAAAAAGTACTGTTATGAAGATATCTTAAGATTGGGTCTTGGAAAACAATACCTAGAAAAAATGGAATTTGAAAACAGGAATAATGAAGAAATAAAACTTTTTATTTAAGCATATGCTTATTAAATTATAATTTTAAAGAAAAAGAGAAAAAAACTGGAGTATGTCTTTGATACTGAGATTGTTGCTATAATTACAAGTTACAACTGAGCGGGGGGAAAGGTTGGTTTTTACATTACCAATCCTAATATGGAAGATTGTATACTCTGTTATAACTGCTCTCATCCCCAAAAGCTCAATTAGCCCAACAAACCTTTTACATGTTGCAGGGGTGCCCCTCCCCCCAAATATCGCAAAGACTCCCCCCTACAAAAGCAAGTGCCCCCCCCAATAAACAAATACCCCTCAAAACACCACCACCATCCCCTAAAAAATTCAATAGCGCAGTCAGCGCCATAACCTAGCCCCCCCCCCTGCATTTTAGTGTTTTATATTCAATTTGAATTAGCAGATTTTTTCATCAAGACTTTTGGATGCAGCTAAACCTTTCGCATTCGACACGAGACACGACAACAACATAATATACAATCCCCGATTACGGACTATTAATATTTCTTCGTCTGCATTTATGACAGTTAGGATTTTTTTTTTTTTTTTTTTGATATCATGATTTTTTCTAAAGTTATTATTATCATTATTTTGATTATAGTTTCTCGGGAAAAATATATTTCATACAAGACGTTCTTACTATTATAGATGGTTTTATATTATAAATCAACAAAATGTACGGTTAATTTTTTTTTCTCATGTATGTATTGGCTTTTTTCCCCTCTTCGATTTTTGTTATAGACACTGTAATATTGAAATACTCGTATGCATAAAATATGACTTACCTTTAGCCCTCGGCTCATTTTTCCTTTGTGTACTATTTTGTAAAATTTTCGGTGAATTTATTTTTATGAATTCTGGATTTGCTTCTAGAAAATCTAAAATTATTTCGATGTGATTCTTTGCAACGTAAAACGTATTCTTTGAAGTATGAGCCATTAGCGTGCCAATCGTCAAAATTCGCGCCTCATCTTGCACGGATGGAGCAAAACAAAAAGTATCTGCGCCTAAAGACCATTGGTTGGAAGAAATCACGTGCCTCCTCCCCTCCCCCCGCGCCGCCAAAACCGGCGAAAAACTCTTCCTCCCCCATCGCGGCTGGAACTTGGACTCGTCGCCACATCGCAATAAGAATTTTTTTACCTCAGAATACCACTTTGCGAGATTTCTCGTCACGTGATCGGCTCTGACGTAACGTTTCGAACTCGAAAGTAGAAAATGTTTGGAATGACCTCCCAGGAGTGGCTCTCGCCAGGGGCGTAGCAGCCAGCGGGGCGGCATTTCAACTGAATAAAAAAAAAATTAAGAGTTTTTTTCCTTGATTATAGAATTTGAAAAATGCTTTAAAAAAATGAAAAAAATGAAAAAAAAAAAACTCGCAAGAAAAAGAGCTAGAGACACATACATAACTGAGAAGGAACATTGGGCATCATTGAAAGCAATTGTAAAAAAAAATAATAAAAGAAATATAAAAATACAATGCTGCCTCCTGTTTGTCAAATCAACTAATCAAAATGTTCCAAAAAAAAAGTGTGACCTCCAAAAAAAAATTTTTTTTTTTTTTGGAACATTTTGATTAGTTGATTCGACAAACAGAAGGCAGCTTTTTATTCATTTTTTTTTCTTATTTTCTTTTTTTAGAATTGGGCGAGTTTACGAGAACCTTTGTATAATGAGGTTTTGCGCTAACACGACACTGAAATTTTACATTTTTTGCGCGATACTAAATCCAAAACACTGATTTAAACTAATTTTCTTTTTTCAGCACATTTAAAAATAAACTCAGCACGACTAAAAACGAAATTATCTAAAAATTTCAACAGAAAGAAATTATAATCTACAGCGACTTTACAAAAAAAAAAAAAAAAAAAAAACATTTACACACTCAAATGTTTTATCGATTGAAGCGATGCCTGCAGCTTCGGATATAGTTTTACAACAACTATCGTTGATTAAATTTGTTGCATAAAAAGCGATCGGGCGTCAGACACTTCTTTGTTACTTTTCATTTTACTGGCTCCTGAACACAGCACTGCAGACTAACTGTCTCAGGAAAAGCTATTTTACTTTCTACATATTTTAAATACATATAGAACTATAGATAGAAAAATGACAGTTAAAAAAAAAAAAGAATTCGAAAATAATTTACTGTTTCTTATTATGGTTTCGGGCAGGCTTTTCTTTCTTTTTTTTTTCTTTCAAACAATCATTTTCAGTACTCAAATGCAATGAACCTTAAAACATATTACAAAGTATTGTCGTAGATTTTTATGGGAAAGGGGGGGGGGAGTGCGGTCATGACCCCCATGATCCCCCCTCCTTGTATCTACTTCTTACGGTTTCGGTCAAGTTTTTTATTTTTTCGAGCAAACATTCAAGTACTGTTGCGGGTTTGGGGGGGGGGTCATGACCCCCATGACCCCACCCCTTGTATCAGCTACTAAACACTGTGCGACCAAAAAAAACAGAAAAAACTTCAAAATGCTTCTGACAGCATACTTACTGATTCTTATGCAAAATGACCCCCTGAACCAAAATATAACCACCGTTTTCCCCCATTTCCCCCCTCCCGCCACCAACCGTCAAAAAAAAAAAAAAAAAAAAAAAATGTTGTGAAATTAAAAAAAAAAAAAATAATGTTGTGAAATTAAAAAAAAAAAAAATAGATTGCCGCTTGTTACATACGACTTGCACTTGATTTAATTTTTAATCTTGATTATATCTGTAAACTCACTGCAACTCACAACGAACGTTACAGTTGAATAGCGGGTGATCCTTGGGTGTAGGTCATCCGCGTGAAAAGACCTAATGTGCCTCCCCTCTACAGATGTTTTCAGATTTTGATCACTATATACTTCACGTTGACGTTAGAAACTCATCACCAAAAGGAGTAATAAAAAGTAAATCGTGAAACAATAATGAAAATGCAAGTAAAACTTTTAGTTCAAAACTTGGCCAGCTATAGGTAATAAGAGGGATAAAATGTTTTTACAAAATAATAAACAAACAAAAATCAAATTTGAAACAAAAATTGGCATTTCACCAATGCAAAGCTACAGAATTTTCATAATAAATATAATCTAATTGAAAAAAGTTCCAAACCATAAATCTCGTGAAGCGAAAAGTATATAAATCTGTCTCTTTCTTCAAAAACCACCTACTAATTAACTGCACAAGAACTTTTCTGACTTTCTGATTGAGAAAGAAGTAAATTGATCAATAGTTTTGTGAAATCAATTTTTTTTAGCGATTTCGGATTCAATAAAGATGATGACCAACTCGGATAGACTTTCTGGTGTCATATTATTTCTCAAGTAATTTTTAATGACTTTTAATTTTCTGTAACTTCGTTTACTTGAAGTCATAGAAACAGCCGAAGTAAAAAACAAAGGAAAGTGGGAAAGCAGGTATTGGGATCATTTTTGTCTGTTATTTCGCACAAAGAAAATGGGCATTTTCTGCGAGCATCTTAAAACAAAGGACACGAAAATCCCTTTTCCCCTTTGATGAAAACAAAAAAGAAAGAAAAAATTATTTTGAGACCACCCACACAGAAAGCTATTAGTGAGTGTTTTCGAAAAATTGATTTTGCGAAACTTCGCAAATTGAAAAAGTGTTTTTGTTTGAAGAACAGTTGTTTATATTTCTTCTCCGACGATTTCGCGCATGAGAGAGTGAAAATATAATTAAATGCAAAAAAAACGTTCATTTTATCGTAAACCGCGATCGCGTTCATCAGTAATAGAACTTAGGGGTCATTCATTAATTACGTAAGGATAATTTTGGTAATTTTTGACCCCCTTCCCCTATGTAAAGGTAAGTAAGATTCCCCCCCCCCTGCCCCTATCGTATGTAAGATTCCATTCCGTTTTTCAAAATAATAAAATATGGAACCTTACATCACTGGAATGGTTATTAAATTCACTATTAATTGATTTTAAAAAAAATGTGGAAACAATTATTTACAAAGAGGAATCTAGACTTAATGTTTTTTCGGCAAATATTTTGTATATGATGGGATACTAATTTAAAAAAAAGACATGCCATACATAGTGCAATTCTTTTATAAAATTTTACACTATTCATTCTTTAAAAAACAAGTAAAAAACAGCTCATCCTAATATGATTTTTACCTTCCAGCAGTAAATAAAATATGATTCCTGCCAAACCACTTGACCGCGCTATTTCTAATATAAAATATCGACTTGGGAAAATATTACGTAAGAATGGGTCTACCCCCCCCCCTCCTCCCCAAGTACGGGTATGTAGAGATTTTTCAACCCCCTCTCCCTCGGGACCCTTACGTAATTAATGAATGGCCCCTTAGCGGTACCGACTCCTGCGTAACATGGGCGTATCCAGAGGAAGGCAAGGGAGCGCAGCTGTATATTCTCCCTTTCCAAAACAAATAATATTCAAGTTTTTTTTTTTTAATTTAGTTATTGACGGTTGGTGCAGGTGTATGTGTGTGCACGGGCATGTATGTGTGTAGACATTTGTGTGTGTGTGGGCAAGGGCGTGCACAGGAATTGTGGTTGGTCACAAATAACTTTTTCGCCCCCACCCCACCCATATCGTTTACCCTTTACGTCCTTTCATACATTTCACCCCTCATTTTAAAACTCTCGGGCCCCCTTTAGGCTCGGGCCCGGGCCAACAGGTGTTCCTTTTCTCTCCCCCCCCCCTTGTGCACATCCCTGTGTGTAGAATATGGACGCAACCTGGAGACGATGCTCGCTGGAGGATCAGCATCGGGAGGTATCGTCCGTTTTTACAAGAAGGCACTTGACTCCTCCCTCATCACGTGGTATCCGATGATTCTATTTCGCTGTTTTCGGCAGAAAGTATATTCGGATCATAGCATTTTTGATGTAAAAGCAGCAGTTTTTTAAATGTAAGAATAACTAAAATGACAACAGACAAGTAAAGCAAGTGATGTAAAGGACACTAAGACTTTTTTGCACATTAAAATGCATGCCCAAATTAAGGCTGTCTGGTTGTCTCCTTTAAAAGCGCGTGGATTGCGTACCAATCACCCCCGCGTAAAATGGAACTCTGCGTTCGAAAAGGCATGACGAAGTGCCTTCTCCTGAAAAACGGACAATAACTGCCGAGGTGGAATCCAGTAGCGTAACTAGGTGCTGGCAGGAGTGGCTTTCGCCATAGGGGTGCAGCAGCCAGGGAGGCGGCATTTCAACTGATTAAAAAAAAATTTTAAGAGTTCTTTTTTTTTGAGCAATTACGATTGCTTATTGCTCTCATTTGACAGTCCTTGACGTTGTGATTATTTTTCAGCTTGGACCAGCAGCACCACCGCCCACCGGCGCGGCGGCGGCACGGCTGCTCTGGTCCTGACCACTGTCCCCCCGAATCCACTTCTGCTGGGTGGTGGCGTCCATGTCCTTCACACGCATGCTCATACACTCTCGCCAACGCGTGAGCGCCTTTACACACATACACAGGCCTACGTGCACACACTTAAGCCTACACACACACAACTATACACACATAACCACCCAGGAGGAGGGACATGCTTGGGGGGGGGAGCCATTTCTAGAAACAATAACTCTAATCAGTAGGGTCTTGTCGCAACTCGTGATTGCGAAAAACATAATTTGAATTCAATGTTTCAGAATTCAAATTAGAGTTGATTAGAGGAAGAGGGTCACAGGTTTTTTTTTTTTTTTTTTTATAGAATTTGAAAAATGCTTTTAAAAAATATGAATAAAAAAAAAATCCTCGCAAGAAAAAGAGCTAGAGACACATGCATAACATCTACTGAGAAGGAACATTGGGCATCATTGAGAACAATTCTAAAAAAGAAAATAAGAAAAAAAAATTATCACAATGACCTCCGATGACTTCCCATGTGGGCGACCCTGGGGGAAAGGGGGCGGCGCAATTTCTTTGTTCGCCAGGGGCGCTAGACCCCATAGTTACGCTACTGTTTGTTTTTTTGTTTGTATGTTTGTTTGTTTATTAACTTTTTACGCCTTAAATACGCAACCGATCCTCATGAAATTTTGTGTACACTTTGTCATGAGTGCCGGGGTAATATAATGTATCTTTTGTTTGAAATAAAATCATTCCATGATTTTTACTCCAATTTTAAAGAAAAAACATAAATTTGCGATTAGCTCATCGAAAAAACTTCATTATTTTTCAATTTTTGCAGCATGTAAAGCCCTTAAATAGCTGCACAATGTAAACTTTACTCGAAGTTCGAGGGATAATTAGAACACTCCCAAATTCTACATTTTAAGATAATTTCATGTTCTGAAACGAGGTATAGCTTCATTTTTGAAGTATCGTCTGCGGTTTCTGGTAACAGAATTGAAATTAAATTCGCAACTCCAGAGCTCGAATACGCTACCTTGCGGTGATTAACAATACTAAAGAAAAAGGTAAAACATTCCATTCCACGTGTTTTCTTTGGGGTTAATTACAGGCTTCAGACAGTTTATGGTGTAATGTAATTTCAAAAGAATAGAAAAAAAAGCTTCCCACAAACACGATGAAAAATTACTGTCATTCACTAAGCGTCAAAGCAACTTATAAGTTGCGGCATTTGTTTTACCTTTTTCATCCGCCATTAGACAGTGGCTGCAGCGCCCCCTATAGTTTATTGGAGTTGCGAATAAAATTGAATTTCTGATTCTTAGCGAAAGATATTTTCGTAAAGAAAAGTAATAGTTTTAGTTTTCATGTTTTTTTTAAATATCATATCGTCTGCGCTTTCTGCCAGTTTTAATAGCTTTTGTGGAACATAGTAAATAGGCTATATTATACTAATTTGATATACGTTAGTTTCAGAATTACGTTTGAGTTTTGAAAGACTTTTATGATTTTCTCGGAATTTAATTTAGTAATACATGCTGCTGTCAACGTGGAAAGATCACGCCTAATTCTGATTGATATATTATAAAGATGACTAAAGTGTTTGGATTTTAAAGAAATCCAAAGAGGTCTAAATTAAAATTTTGAGTCATAAAATTACTCTTTTCAAGAAATTGATGGACAATTTTTAGAAAAGACTGCTGAACATGCGGCACCTGATACCATTTGGGGGGGGGGGGGGGGTAGACCGTGCAACGACGAACAATGCAGCTAGTTGTAATATAGAAAAGCTTAAATTCGTTTCAAACAAATTAAAAGTTTCGCAATGAAGAACTGCAGCTATTTTTCCAAAAGTTGTAATTTTACGCAAACCATTATTTTATATTTTATGTTTAAAATGAATTTATATTTTTATTTCTGCTGTAATATTTGTTGTGGCAACCCTTTGTTCTGCTTATTATCATTTGTTGTTAAAGTTTATCAATTTATTCCTTTCTAAGGCAGATTAACGTATGCTGAAGCGATTGATAGCAAATATTCTCAATATACGTTGAACAAAATGGATATCTTCTTGACGACCTAATTTACTTTTTGGCGGAGTTTTTACATTTTAAAGCAAGTTTTGTGGGAATAATCACAACTCGGAACATGCCGAATTACGGAAAAAAATTTCCATCCAGCATTCATTAAAAATATTTTAGTGTGGTTGAACTTTTGCGTTTCATTTGTCGCCAAATTTCTTTCAACCAAAGAGCGAGGAGAAATGAATTAGTATCAACAAAAAAATATATATATAATGAAAGAACAAATTAACTACGGTCAAGTGAGAACAATAAGTGATTTGTGATTGCTTAAAAAATAAATAATTAACTTTTAAAGATTTCATCCATAAATTTAAAAATGTGTTAGAATTTTCCTCCATGATACCAATTTCAAGGATATTTTAATGAAGTATAATTTTGCCTATGTGCAATTAATTTTTTACATATTGGAGCTGAACTGTTTTTACTTGAAATAGATGTAATAATCCAAAGACATGCTGCATTTTAAATAATAATACAGCAAAAAAAAAACACAAACACACACACATAAATATAGCTCAAATTTTCAAAAACATTTTTTCTTCACAATTTGCATCATTGCAGGTTTTTTTTTTTTTTTCTTATTTAGTATGAAAATATTCTTTCAGGAACTACATTTGTAACAATTTGCTGTAAAAAACAATTCAACCAAAAAAATATTTTGTTTCATACCGTAATCATTTCATGGTTTTGACGATTGTATTTTTAGATTTCTACTAATGATTTGTTGCATTGTTGTAGTTGCGAGACGAATATTAACTGACAGGTTACGAATGAACGCAACTGGAAATGACGATTCAAACAAAAGCTATTTTTATTCAGCTTCGATGGCGAAAAAAAAAAAAGGCTCTCCAGCGAATTCATCGCTTGATCGAAAAAAAGAGTAAAATAGTTGATAAAACTAAATATTCTCTTTATTTTGAAAAACCCAAAATTTTCTTTAAAAAATGATTTTTTTTCGCGGGAAAAAAAACGCCTAAAGACAGTATCTATAATATTTGAGGGAAAGTTTGAGTGAGAAACCAAGCTGAGCATAGATTTCGGTCAAAGGACTACTAAAATCACTTCTGGCTCAGGAAACTTGGTTTTATAAAGCTGTTGAGATTGATAGACGCCCTTACGGGAGCGTCACGGGAGGTCAACCTGACCTTCCAAAAATTTCCTTATTTGGTAAATTTTGTCTGACGATTCGGTAAAATTATCATCATTCGGTGAAATTTGAAATTCCGTTCGGCAAAATTGGAGTTCCATTCATCAAATCGGGAATTTCCGCCCTCCTAAAACTCTGAGTTCGGGACGCCTCTGCCGGTATGATCCATATTTTGACTCAAAGTTACCACTACATAAAAATGAAGTATTTGAAAATGAAAGAATGTTTTTTGATCCGCTTGGCTATCTCAAAATTCTCATTAGGGATATTGCAAGGAAAAACGGATATTTTGTCCCGTATGTCATAGCTTATATTTCATTGAAAATAATTATTTAAAAATTCATTATCTTTTAAAAGTATTCTTTTTACTAAATTATATGAGGGATCACGTTCGGGACAAAATGGCGACTTTTTCTTGGAATAGCCAATTAACCCTTTAAGGAACACGGGACATATGTGTCCCTAAATTAAATTTTTTTTAAGTTATCGAGTACAAATAATTTTTAAATTGTATTTTTTCCATGTTATTGAGGCATCAAAATCTTAGTATTAGATGAGAAAGGAATGAAAAATTAAATTATTGTTTCAAAACTTTACTTCTCTTGTTTATTTATGTTTCGGAAATTTTACAAATGAAATACAGTGTCCAAAAAAGATCTTTACCTTTCTAAACAAAAATAGCAAAAAGAGTAGCAGGTGAAATGAAACGCAGTTTGATGTAAAAAATGAAAAACTCGTTTGAGGCTGCCCATAAATGTCCTTTTTTTTAAAAAAAAATTGACAACCCCTCTCCTCTTTGTCACATGTCACGCTATTTTTCATTTACATATTCTTATGAAAAATATGTGCCCCTTGTCACAGGTTGTCACAATTTTATGACCTTCTGCCCCCCAAAACGAAACATCATTTATAGTCAGCCCCTTTTTATGTTTTCTGGTATTAATTGCCTAAATTTGGAAGCATTAGTTGCGAGATACTTATGCTGAAAAGGAGAAATTGCGACTGCACTGCACAGGGAAAAATTCAGTGCTTATTTCGGAACGCCGAAACAACCGTGCAAAGAATTTTTCGCCGGATCTACCATAAAAATCTTTATGATAGAAAATTTCTTTGCACGGTTTTCGGTGATTTTTGTTTCGGTAAACCACAATGCACATTGCTCTTTGTGCTATGCAGTCACCATTTCCTTTCTCATCTCAATCGACTAGTAACTAGCATCTTCTACTTCAGGAAATAATTATATGAAAAACTTTCTGAGTTTTTCATTTGTTTACACCCATTGCGTCATTTCACCTGTTAGTATTTTTACTAAAAATATTTGTCGAACTCGCTAAATTTCATTTGCGATATTTTTTTTTAAGTTAATATTTTTAAATATTTATTTATTTATTTATTTGTACATTTATGCTAATTTTAAGATTCTGATGTCTCAATATTGAAAAAAAAAATTTAATCATTTATATTCGATAATTTATAAAATAAATTTTAAATTTAGGCGACACATACTCTGTCCCACTTTCCATCTTCAGACGTGAAAATCCTTTGCAATAAAAAAAAAAAGAGCTGATCACATGACTTTCTTTTACTCCAATTTAATGTCATTTCCCCATTATTGGCATTTTTAATGTGATTCAATAGTTTACTCTCTAAATATCACCAACAGTGGACAAATTGAAAACAGATTTTAAAAAAAAATAATAATAAATCGCCGAATTTGTCGCCAAGTTGGTGACAAAACTTGGCGACCAAAAGACTGGCGATATAACGCCAAGTGTCCGCCAAAGTATTACATCACTTGAGTTTACATCGAAATTAACAATGATTTCCCCCCAAAAGACCCCTTTAGAAACACCCGAATGCAACCAAAAGGGGAGGTGCACAACTAGACAACTAGGAGTCTACGTACCAAATTTCAACTTTCTAGGACATACCGTTCTTGAGTTATGCGACATACATACGAGCATACGCACATCCGCACGTACGCACAGACAGACGTCACGAGAAAACTCGTTGTATTTAACTCGGGAATTGTCAAAATGGATATTTCACGTGTCTATACGTTCTTATTCACTTATCCACGCGTGGTCGAGTCCAAAAAAAAAAAAAAACTCAACATTCATTCGGCGGTGAGTAAAATGGGAATTAAGATCGATTTTTTGCGAAATTTTTTTCGCGAATACAATACTTCCTTTTTTGTAAAAGGAAGTAAAAATCACAGAAAAGTCATTGAAAACTTTCTTTTTTGAGCAATCACGAATTGCTTACTGTTTTCACTTGACCGTTAAATGACTTCCGTCCTTTGATTTTATTTTTTTATGCTTATAATGCAGGCTTCCATGTGCCTCGGAATCGAATTATTTATAAACGGCTTTCTCGACTTTAAACAATCCTTTTTACTCGAAAACAGTATCGAGCACATAACATCCAGTATCCAGCCCCTGGCATTCATTTGAATTTTGACGCATTGAATTCAAATTATGGTTGCGATAAAAGCCATTCGTAGGTATAAGAAGCCCAACGAGTAGTGTCCTATCGCAATTTGTGTATGCGAAAAACATAATTTGAATTCAAGATTGCAAAATTCAAACTAATTTTAAGAATTTTGCTGTAATTAAAAATACGGCTGTTTTCGTTAATTACTCATAGAATATATTTTAGAAATACACGAAAAGTATAATAGGTACTTTAATATTCATTATTTGATTGAGATGTTTGTTTTGCGATTAAAGATGCCATCATATACATCATTTATCAAAAGCTTTTTTTAAGGAAACGCCGTAACTTCTTTAATGCTCCAATAAATGTCATAAGTAAGGTATTATTTAATTTTTTTTTTTCACTATTGGCAAAATTTTAACAAACAATTCACATTTTGATTTTTTTTTTTTTTTTTTGAAAAATTACCCTAAAGAAAAAAAAAACTTTATTTTTGAATCTTCTTTTCAAGCGAGAATGCTTCGCACCAGTCAACTAGTAATAAAATATCATACATATGTGTAATGTCTGCAATGTGTTTTATTTATTTATTTATTTTATTTTTATTTTTATTTATTTATTTTTATTTATTTATTTTGAGCAATCACGAATTGCTTATTGTTTTCATTTGACTGTTGAATGATGTCTTTTGATTTCCCCTCTCCTTCCTCTGCAGCACCACCGTCGACAGGCGCCTCCCGATATTGCTCCTCTAACGATTACTGTGTCCAAATTGCGTCTATATCCACCATACACGCGCACATACATACCCACACACACACACACGCCAACACACATGCGCGTACATACGCATACACACACGCCTGCATACACACGCTCGTGATTGTGAAAATATAATTTGAATTCAAAATGCCAAAAATTCAAATTTTCTTTCTTTCTTTCTTTCTTTTTTTTTTTTTTTTGTGACAACGCCATAACTTCAATAACTCATCAAACTTTAAAAGTAAGGTATCATTTAAAAAAAAAAATTCCACAGCTTTCGGCGGAAAAAAAAAGAGGAAGATTCGCATTTTTTTTTTTTTTTTTTTTTTTTTGTTGTTGTTGTTGTTTTGTCGAAAAAAAGATTTTTTTTTTTTTTTTAATGCAATTTTCATGCATTGCATTTCCGAAACGGGGACATATTGGACCAGTTGGTTCGCGCGTCGTACTCATAATGCGAAGACCGTAAGATCGAATTGAATCGTGAAATCGATCCTCCCACAGGACAAAAAATAGATTTTGAAAGACTAATTTTCGCTTCTAATATATAATTAACTCAATGGGGTAGGATTTTAAATAACAGTAGTATTGCTTTGAAATTGGGGGGGGGGGAGAAGCGTTTATTTTAACATAGTACTACATCATATAATTATATATAGTATTTTTCAAAAGTTTTTTGTTGGGGGGGCTAGGTTGGGTTACACCAAAACTTTCTGAATACTTCATCGATTTATAAAAGTAAGATATCCTTTGGGAGGCTTTTTTTCTATCATCAAGAATCAAACAAGTCACCTTTTTATTGAATGAAAGGAAAAAAAAACCTTGTAAAGACTAGGACTTTGAATACCTTCCGCCGAGCGTGAAAGCTTCACACGGATCAACTAATTACTATTATTCTACTAAAATTTTGCAAATTTTAGTAAGCTTGAAATCTCCTCATCCCTGCTCTCTCTATTTTTAAGCAATCGCGAATTGCTTATTGTCCTCACTTGACTTCTTGATGTCCTATCCTTATTCAGATTAACGAAGACATTTATTCATCTTGTATTTGAGAATCTTTCTTATAAGTAATTTTTGCTCGCGTTAATCATTCTTAGAATAGAATAAATTAATATATTTTAACAAGCAACGGTAACAAACAAAAGCAAATATTGTTACTAAAGAAATTATAACTGAAATAAAAATATCAATCCATTTCAAACGATCAATACTGCAGACGATAAGTATTAGTTGGTTCCTACGCAGTCTTTAAAATATGAAATAATGTTTGTTACGATATTTAAAACAAGTAAAAATATAAACACCTGGCTTCAACTCTTGATTGCGACTACTTTTAATTTTTCAGAAACAATTTTAAGTTGTTTTTTTTGAGCAATCACGATTGCTTATTGTTCTCATTTGACTGTTTTTGACGTTCCTTTGATTTTTCCCACCGCCATCCTCCTCACCATCACCGTCGACGGGCTCCTCACGATGCTGCTCCTATAGCGAAAGCCGTCTCCAAGTTGCATCCATGTCCTACACACACGCGCTTACATACACAACTACACACACACAAGCACACACATACACCTACACACACCCCTACACACATACATAAACACATACACACACGCATGCATACAGACACCCACACATACAAAAACATACACACAACTACCCACACATTCATGCCTGCACACAGACACAAACACATATGCCTACACACACATGCACATACCCCCCACACACACATTCATACACACAACTACCCACACACTTATGCCAGCACACAGACACAAACACACATGCCTACACACACATACACATAACCCCTACACACAAACACATACCCCCACACACAAACACACGCGCCTACATACACACACTCGTGATTGCGAAAAACATAATTTGAATTCAAGATGTCAAAATTCAATTTTTTTTTTCTCTCTTTGATCGAGATGTTCCTTAAAAAAAGGTAAGCTCAAAGTATAAAAGGGTGCATACCCCCCGCTTTAGCCTAAGTAATTTAAACGTCGCAACAAGCTATTGATGAAAAGTCGCCCTTTATGTACTGGAAAAACTTAATTCCACTAAGCACTCAGAGCCTGTGTCGTTGATTTAAAGGATAGCAACGGAGTTAGTGGAATACCATCCATCACTGTGTCATGTGTGGGGAAACGGAAATCCCCGAAACCGAAAAAACAGCACGAAGTGCTTTAGATAGTCGCCTTTTCATTTGTCGCTTGTGAAATATTTCGTCTTGTACTAAATCGGCTTCAGTTTTCACTTTCTGGAAACATGATTTTGCGAGAACGTTTGCCTAATAATGAAGTTCTTAGAAGTAGAGCAGCAAAAATAAACGGGTCGATTTTGTGACACACAGAAACGAAATTTTTTGTTGAAAAAATGTCGATTGCATTATAATCGGATTGACGATTTTCACTGGGGAAGTGATTTAGTTACTTTATCTGGAAACTACAAGAATATTAGTGTAATAGTTGACATACGAAGCATTCAAAAGAGCATATTGAGACTTTTTTTGACGTGAAATTTATTTGCCCTCGTGCCCCGGTTATCGATATATAAGATCTTAGCGTCTAACAAAAAGTTTTTAAAAACGCCAAATTTAAAGCCTTGGCGAGAAATTGAAAGAACCAAGCGATTTCAACGTCTGAGAGAGGCAGGACATCCATCTGCAAAGCAAGTGAAAGATGTCTTCCATTACTCACCGAAACTCGCTAAATTTAGCAACTTTTCTTAAAACTTCGGCAAAATTTAAAACCTGTTTCGATAATGGGACAAGAGAAGAAATATTTTAATGCGTTCAGAAACATGTTTTACTATGCCCTTTCTGTAGCTACTTTTTTGAAAATGTTTCATTATAACACTTATGGTTTCCCGTTTCGATCTGTAACTTCTTTTTGACATCTTATGTCCTCTGATCTTGATTTCATTTAATCACGACAGGTTTTTAAGCTACATAGGGGCCCAAGCGATCAACACACAAAATATAGGACATTTTTTTTAAAAATATATAGGACAAAAATGTTTTTTAAGGGAAGTAACCCTTATTAAATTTCGCATACCCAAAATAAAAAGATACTTTTTTGAGTTATTCATATATGCGGAATTATTTGACATTCTTTATCGATCCCATGAGTTTCTTTTCCATGATAAAAGAGTAAATTAAAACTTGTAACAAATACAGTAGAATCTCTTTCATCCGAGACCCGGTAATCCGAATGTCGCCGAGCTGAAATACATGCACTGAAAACAAAAATAATAAATTAAGCACATTAGTACAGTACTGTATTGCATTGTATGTTTATTGATATATTTTTCTACTATAGGACAGTTCATGTTGTATGTTTACTATTAATTAAATAAACAACATTTTACACTGCAAATCTTTTATCTTTTCTGTAACACTTATAATCCGTTTCAGCTACGTCCTTACTGTTATTATGGACATGAAATGTTGTTGTTGTTTTCATCAAGGTCACCGAGAGCCAAGGCGGGCCCCTTGTCAGCTTGGTTGTCGCCCCCCCCCCATAAAACTAATAATATTTATACTATTCTAATTGCGAGCCTGGCTCCTCCAAGGTCCGGGCCCCTAGTTTCCGATTAGACTGACATGGCCTCTCGTCGTCCCTACAAGTTGTCGTGTTATAGTTAATAATGACTACAATGATATGGAGCAGTGGCGCAGCGAAGGGGGGGGGGGGGGTGAAAACACTTCCCAGGGACATTGGTTTTAGCCTAAATGCAAATTTTAATTTCGTAGTTTATGCATATGAAAGGGCTGCTTTGTTCAAAAACCTCCTTCAGAAGGTATTTTTCATTAAAAAAAAAGAAATAAAACCCTTTAAAAGGTATATTCCATCCAAAGACCCCTCCAGAAAGTATTTTCTACTCCCCCCCCCAAAAGGTATTTTCATCATAAAAATATAAAAAAAACCTCCAGAAGGTATTTATGGCTGCGCTAGTGGTATGGAGTGACATTTCCTCTAGAGGATAGACTTATTTGTTAAAATATCAGACAACACTAGAAAGATTTACAGCACAAAGAGAGGAAATAATACCCAGAGTTAGTGTAGGAATAGAACCAACGACCTAAGGCAGATGAAGCAAAACTTCTACTTCAGAGCCACGGAGGCCCCGACACGCAGAGACGCTCCGTTAGGAGGTCACTAGAGGTCACTGTGACCTCCCAAAAAATCCTTATTCGGTAAATTTGGTGACAAAATTGCAAAATTGCATTTTTAAAAATGTTTTTGCAATGATTCTTAATGTCTTCTCTCGTTAGTTGTTGGTTCCTATGAGTACATTCTCATCTTTTCGGTAAAATTCGAAGATTCATTTGGCATATTGAAAATTTTCGACATTCAAAGGCTCCCCAAGTTCGGGGATTGGGCATGCCGACAAGACATGTGAAATTCGCTATATGTTCTGTAATCTGAACGATTTGGCAATCCGAAATCCTCCAGTTACCAATTAGTTTGGATTAAAGGGGTTAAACTGTAGCAATAATATCATTTGGAAAAGAAGCACTTAATGTAATTTAAGAAAGGTTTATCTCAGCAAGCCCAAGTTCTTTGGCTTTTCAGAATTTTGTTCGAAATTCTTGGGCTTTGGGTTCATTTATGAAAAAATACATTGATTAAATATTTTACCGGAAAAACATAATATTTTTACGAAAATATACATTTTTGCTAAGCAATCTGGAATGCAGATGCTTAAAGTTCTTAAAAGGTTGCGCAAGTTCAAAAACTAAATAAAAAATCTACCCTCTAGCTCTGGATGATATTTCTTTCTTTATGTTGTATAACTTTCCTGCTGATCTTGTACTATCTGTGTTAATGCATCAAGTCAAGACATAAACAAAACTTCATTTTATTTATTTATTTTATTTTATTTTTTTTATTTATTTATTTATTTATTTTTATTTTTTTTTTTTTTTTGCAGTCGACGATTTTACAGTTTTTTTTAAAAAAGAAACTAGGGGCTCCACCCCTGCTCGCTTCGCTCACTAAACCCGTTTGCCGCCTTCGGCGGGCGAGAATTGATGATTTTAATGCTTTTCACTGTGTCAGGACATCCTCAGGACTAAATTCCGGCCCCTTACTGTTCAGAGGGGTGAAACAAGGCGGAATTGCTTCATCTCTGAATGTCCTGCATCCAACAGTACCAGAATTGATCTGGAAGACATTGCCAGTCCAGAGGAGATAGGGTTATAAACACTCAGACACACACACATACAGACAGACGCGCACAGATTTTAATAGTATGGAAGTATGGATTGTTCCGAAGGAATGATTATTGAGACATAAATTTTAATATTTGATATCATAATTTTCCACTTTTAAGGTTTATAATTGACCAGCTGCAATAGTAGCAATTACGAAAAAAGTGAATAAGAATTCTTATTTACACCACCTTGGGTTTTCTTCCTCGATCTTGGGAATTTTCTGAACCTAATCTTGGGCTTTGCAAAAAATCCCAATGGATGCCGTATTTTTGAAATCCTCAGCTCTCGTTTTAAAACAACTTAAAATAGAACTCAGCAGAAGTTGCATCACAAATTGTTCCCCAGTGCTATTTTAAATATTTCAGAGGTGCGCTGGGTCTCTACTAATAGAATGTATGACTAATGCAACTCAAATTAATTCAGTGAGTCGACATATGGAAAGTAAGCACAAAAGTAACAATCAGCAATCGTGATTACTTAATCGACTGTATTTTTTTTACGATTAGAAACCTAATCGAGGTATCGATAATTCATTAAATAGTAATCAAACTGACTTATTTTTTCCCCACAGTATTTTAGCTATCCCATCAACCAATCGGTAATCAAAATCTTAATCTGTAATATCAAAGATTCCTCAACAATTGTTAACTCAAGGTTGTGCAGTTGATAATTAAACAATTTGTATCGAAATGCTTTCAGAAACTGGTACACAAAGCTTCAATTCATCTATTTTGTGGTAAACACATATTTTCTTCAATAGAAAGGTTCTTATTTTTTGAACCAAAATAACAATTCATATAGTAAGAGCTAAGGTCGGATGATGATAATTTATGAAGCTTTTCGTGATGGAAGAATTTTTAGACGCATGGAAATATTTCCTCTTCTATTTATCGTTGAACGAATTCTTATACTTTCTCCACGAAAGCGTGCCCTGAAATGAATTTTTCAGCTTCCGTATAACCAACAAAATAATTCTTCTGCTACATCGAGAGCTGACACATAATGGTTTTTGAGATCGCTGCAAAGTAAAACTACGAGTCATCAAGCCAGGAGCTTTGTTTTGAGTAATGGACGTCAGGATCTTACTAAACGGGGCAACTATTCACGATTATATTTATTGCCCAAGTTCTGCTTCCAAATTTTCCCTATACTTTCATTTCAGTAAGATTTGGTTTACGACATACTAGATTTTTGACATACTAGATGTTTTCCAGATTACTGTTTTTGGTTTTGGTTTTTTCAATGCAATCGAGAAAATTGGAAAAAAAAAAAAAAAACTGACACCGCTTTACTTACTATTCGGGCATGGTATTTAGGAGTTGTCCACAAATAAATTCAAGCTTTTTTTCAACTACTTGACCCTAATCTCCCCCATATTCAAAGTGCCCCAACTTCACTTTACACCCCTCCCTCCCTGCCCCTTTTCATATGTCACCCTATATTACATGAACACCTTAAAAATATTTCTATTTCAACCAAAATATGTGATGCAAGGGTACCCATGTGCAACATTGTAAGGGGGGGCTTAGATATTTTCCCCATGGTTTAACAGGATATTTTCACCGTGGAAACTGATTTCAGTACAGATTAGAGTCATTAAAATTTGACAATTTTTAATGACTCATTCATTAACGGCTGGAGAAGAAATGTTTTTACATTTATGCATAGAAAAAAGTACTAAAAGCAAGGAAGTTCTAATTTGTAAGGGGGGCTCGAGCCCCACTTGCCCCCCTATATGGACGTCCTTGATGTGATGTTACATTTTTGTTGCCTCCTCCATCCTCCAGGTCACAAACTGTCATAGTTTCACCCCCCCCCCCTTCCAGCTCAAAGCATGACATACTTTGTGAACGACCCCGGATAATTTTGTTAAATCTTTTGTGTATAATAAATAGAGAAAATCGGGGAATGCCGCTCACTCGTAAGGGAAAACAGGAATAGCTACTCAAACTTTACACAAAAATTCGATATTTTTGCGCGAAGTTAAGTTGCAAAGCCTCAAGAACATTTTACAATAATCTTATTTGTACAATAGTTACTGGTTGTTTTAAATCGTTGATTTAACTACACTATTGATTGAGCTGTAATGCTCGTCCGGGGACTGGCGAGCGAAACGAGCAGGGAGCGGAACCTACTAATATTTTAATATTCTGTGCACTATTACAAATGATAGACTTCTTGTGATGTTGTGAAGTGCAAAAGAGAAGTTTTTAACCATTGTGAATTTTTTTAAAAATTGTCTTATTGTTGCACTACTTTTAGCAAAATAATTTATTTGCATCGCAATTCTGACGTGACTAAAAGTTACCTTTAATGGCAGGATAGCTTGCAGGTAAAAACATGCCAATAATTCATTTTTAAATAAGTTTTCTAATTATTATTTATTTAAACGTTGGATAACTATAGTTAGAAGTGTTAAGTTTTATAGTTAGAAGTTTAGAAGTGTTTCTTCCATTTTATACCATAAAATACAATAGAAATATTAACATACGAACCAGGCAGTTTAAAATAGAGGAATATTGGTACAAAGTTTCTCTAAATCAGTGAAAACCCATTGTAGGATTCAGACATCTGTAGAATAAATATTGCTACAGTTCAAAAGTTAAAATGAACTGAAGCTCAGAAAATAGTCTTTTGCTTGAAGAAATTCAGCGATTGCAAAGTTTCATAATTGTACTCAACCCCTAATACTTGAGGATATATTTTTTTTAGTAACGCAAGTGATGAGGTGTAGTGTATATAACCACAAAACTATATTTCTAGTGCACTCCAAAAAATTTAGAAAACTAGAGCAGGAAAATTTCTAATGACTTTTGCAATATTTATTTCTTTAAATACAACTGAAACAATGCCGTAAGGGCCCCCATATACCAGTTAAGGGTTAACTCTCTAACCTTATGACAAATTGAAGTCCTGCTTCCAAGATCTTCCCTATCTTCTAAAAACATCACGCTATCTGCATTTCCTCCCTGTCAATTATCTTTAAATTAATTACGAAAGCATAATCAAGTTAATCACTGTAGCATAATACCGCCCGATGAACCCGTCTTGTAGACTCCGCTTGGATATTTAATTATTCCGTCCAGACTTTCGAGACTCACTTTTTTTCTGGCAAATATTTTAATTAAGTAATGAGATTTTTATTCCGCTACGTTAGGATATTTTTTCGTTAACACGTCTTTACATTAACAGACGTTTCGTATATTTCCTTTTCTTCAGTTCAGAAAAAGAGTTTCACCAGTGCTGGGGAGTCGGAGGGAAAATGACCGACTCCGACTCCAGCAATTTTATAACTCCGAATCCGGTTTTCGACTCCAACTCATTTGCACCAAAATCAACTCGAACTCCGCGAATCCAACTCCTTCCCCTCAAAATCAACTCGACTCCATGACTCCAACACCTGCTCCGTAGCCATTTTAGAACTGCAAACTCGAAGGAAAAATGACCGACTCCGACACTCCTGGAATTTTTAAACATCAGACTCCGAATCCTTTACCTCGAAATTGGTTCGACTTTTACTCCACGACTCCGAGTCTGACTCACACTCCATAACTCTGATTTTTACTTTGTTATCACTGCTGTCGTTATTTTCATCCTCCTAATCCAAATGCAATACGAGATTTCTTCCATTCGAGATTCGACGCTTCTTGTTTTGCTTTTAAATCGTTAGAAAGTTGAAGAATTTTTTCCAGGAAAAAGATTATATATTAGCTATTCTCTAATTTTGGCCATCGAGTCATTTGCTGCACTCACCGTACTATACGGGATATAATATAAACACGACTATCATCTTTAAAAAAAATAAATAAATAAAATAAAATAAAATAAAATAAAATAAATAAAAAAATACACATACAAAAAATAAACTTTCTCTAATATGTATGTCATAAAATTTTAAACCACTTTAGTGTCAGTATTTCCAAATTATCTTAACATTTAGTATTTAATTTGAATCTGGCCAGTTTTTGCAGCAACTACGGAAATTCCGTAGCAGTTGGAGAATATATATTCAATGGCGTACCTATCATGGGTGACAAACTGAGCGGCGATTTTTGGTAACGCCCCCCCCCCTCCCCCTACAAAAAAAAAGGGATTTAATGTTCTATGAAAAAATGAAATTCATGTAATTTTCAGAAACAACTACATATGTTCAGTAAAGTACCGCCCATTAGCCAGGGCTAAAGCAGACATACGTGAAATACACCGCCAGCTCAGTCATTTCCAGCCGAGAACTGTAGTTTCGTGCTTGTTAGCACTCATCAGCCCGGCATAGGAAAGTGACTGAGCTGGAGATGGAAAACCTCTTAAGGAAGCCAAGAGTGCAAACAAACTGGTAGCTAATATAGAATTAGCAGACCAGACGAGTGACCGAAGCAATGGTTCGGTTCAACTCGAAGATTGAACGCAAGGCAAGGTATATTCAGTAAAGTACCGCCCATTTGCCAGGGCTAAAGCAGACATACGTGAAATACACCGCCAGCTCAGTCATTTCCAGCCGAGGACTGTAGTTTCGTGCTTATTGACACTCATCAGCCCGGCATAGGAAAGTGACTGAGCTGGACGGTACTTTACTGAATATACCTTGCTTTGCGTTCAATCTTCGAGTTGAACCGAACCATTGCTTCGGTCACTCGTCTGGTCTGCTAATTCTATATTAGCTACCAGTTTGTTTGCACTCTTGGCTTCCTTAAGAGGTTTTCCAGCTCCAGTTCAGTCACTTTCCTATGTCGGGCTCATGAGTGCTAATAAGCACGAAACTGCAGTCCTCGGCTGGAAATGACTGAGCTGGCAGTGTATTTCAACTACATATGTGTTTTCCGAGATTTTTAGTGGGATAATGCACAAAAGACAAATGAAAACTATGAACACTTCTTATATAACTTGCACTAGATGTATATGTGCAGGCTGTTGAGAGGTCAAAAAAGTAAGGGGTGTAGGAAATTGATTGTCCCTCAATTATATCAAACGTATCTTAAACACAGGAGAGATAATGGAATTCAGTTTTTTTTTTTTTTTTTTTGTGTGTAAGGAAAAGTCACAACTAAGTCTAAATATTGACAATATGACCTGAGTACAGTATTCATTCCATAATTTGAGGTGGAAAAGTGGGGGTTTTCAAAGTTGTAGTCTTGAAAATGCATTTTTCCTTCATATTTTTAAAAACTTGCAATTTTACTATGGGTGTCACCCCCCAGACGGGTGACACCCGGAGAGGATCGCCTCCCCCCCCCCCCCCGTAGCGACTCCAGTGATATATGTAAGTTAGTTTAAGATGAAGAATAAGTTTTAGAAGAAGAATAAGTACATATAAAAATTTAATTCGGTTAATGTTTGTAGCAATTACGTAAATAACCAAATTGAAATTGAAGGTTTTTGTAGCACTTGAAAGGCATGCTAGTCAAAGAAGAGTAATAAGTTATAGCTTAGGTAATGTGAAAGTTTTTACAGAACATTCTAAAAATTAATTTTTGCTCCAAAAAATAAAAAATAAATAAATAAATGATAAAACACTTGCAAACATATTATGTACTAAAAACAAAGAATTTATTTTGTTCATACTTTTCACACCAAAGTAGTCGTTTTACACTCAATAAATTTATTGAAGCAAGTATTACAATCGTTTCTTAGTTAATGATCCGAACCAAAGATTATGTCTATATTATGCAAAAAAGTTCTAGGCGACCAACATTTCGCCATAAATTGCAATAAAAATTCTGACATTTGATGTCATACTTATTAAAATAGCAAGTATGCAAAATTGAAATTAACACATTAAATGATATACATGTTTTTTACACAAACGGAACAAACGCAAGCTTGCTGTTAAAGAAAGAAAAAAAAATTGTTTACGATATAAAAATATGGAGGAACGTTGCATAATTCCTTTCTTTAAAAAAAGAAAAATTCTCATATTTATCCTCAAAATATGAGGAACAAAAGGAAAATATTGTTGTGATGTAGCGACTGGATTGATCGGCATTTCATGCCTAACTCTCTGATAGTGGAATTAAAAGTTTGTTCTCACACGATGATTTAAAATAACAAAAAGTACTCTGGGAACACGTAACACTTCAACTTGATTGTCAATGTGCACGCAAAATATTCGGATTTTTTATTATTTAACTCTAGACTTTTATTGAGGTCATTCGCGCAGAACGGGAATTTTGATGTCGCTTTCAATGCTGCAATAATAGAAAAAGCAGTTTCTTCACCTATGCCTGAATTTTGCTTTGGTTGGAAAGGTGTTTACCTTTTTTGTATCAAATCATTTGACCTTTGAAAATGAGTTCAATGACGAGCAGTAAAATATCCTCAAAAAATTTGGTCTCATGTGCATGGATCTTTTTATATTTATGATAACTTTTTATACGATATAAACAATGAAATAAAGTTTGTATATAGGATGTTCTTAATCATCTGATAAGAAAACAAACGTCCTTCGGAATTTTAAGAAATTCGTTCATTTTCAATGCAATTAAGTAAAGAGACGCGAAAAAAAAGCACACCCTTTGTTCATAAAAATGCATTTACTCTTTAAGAGCCATGAGACATATACTTCCTAAGCTCAATTCTTTCTTTTTAAATGAATTATCGAATGCAAATACTTTATAAATTATATTTTTTCCATAATATTGAGACATCAGAGTCCTAATGTTACCGGAAAAATTAATTATTGTTCAAAAAATATACATTATTTATTTAGTTCATTTATTTATTTAGTTCATTCATTTATTTATTTAGTTCATTTATTTATTTAGTTAGCTCATTTATTTATTTACTTATTTCATTTATTTATTTACTTATTTCATTTATTTACTTATTCCATTTATTTATTTATTTATTTTATTTCATGGATTTATTTATTGTGGACTCTCTTTTTACGCGGGGTTATTTCATGAGGATTTGACTGTACGCGGTTTAAGATTTGACTCCTTTATTTTATTTTACGCGGATGAGTTTTGATTTGAGTTTTGATTTTATGCGGAGGCGGCATTGCAAATAGACAAAATTTTCCCTTCTTTCAAAATCCAAACTCCTGAAATTGCAGATAACGCATAATAAAGTACATTTTGGAGTCCTAATAAGCGAGCTTGGGCCACCGGAGACAGTTTTTGCAAATAGTTCCACAGCTCTTTGCAGAAGTAAAGCTATTAATCTCACGCAATTTAGAGCTAGTTCATTGGAAGAAGAGCTTTTAGAAGTTACAAAGGAGGACGAAACCAACGAAGACACCGACATTGATGACACGCACCCAAAAGTTTTCACACTGAAACTGTTGAGTCATTCTTTGACAATGACAAATGATCTTTGGGACTTGTTAGTGAAGTAAGATACCGTCATGGAAATGACGCGAGTGATTATGGAAACGCTAATGCTCCACAAAGAACTACACAGTAAAATAATTAATGACTGCCAAACGAACGTCATAACCAGCTCTCTTTGATAAACACTTGGTTCATGTTTTCTTTATACATATGTATCGGAATTAGTACACATTAAACTTATTATGTACGAGTATATTTATCAATCACTAGAATGAAGTTTTTTTTTTTTTTAAATCTACGGAACCTAACCCCTATTTTAACACTACTATTAAGTCTTAATTTACGCTGTTTTGATATACGTGACATTTCCTTGGAACGTAACCCCCGCGTTAAACGAGGGTCTACTATTTTTATAGTTATTTCATTTATTCATTTATTTTATTTCATGCATTCATTCATTCATTCATTTATTTTGAAAACATCCAAATGAAATGCATATTCATTAATACTGTCATTCATCTTGCTATAGTTTTTATCGATGTATGGATACTTGTAGACATGTTTTGGAGGCGTGAAGTATAAGAAAACAGCAAAGACCATAATAATGGTCAATGCCATTAAAATACTAACTTGCCAAGGTTAGACGGAAAATTATCAGGAAAAGAAAAGATGCATAATACTATTTAGATTTTTTTTTAAACCTTTTTTGGAATTTTTGCCTCTTTAAAATTGAAAAAACCTTCAAATATATTATTTTTTCTATTCCAAATGGTTTTTTCCCCCATCTTTCACAATGCTAAATTTTATTCAAAATTAACAACGTGGAAATACGCTTGATTAAATTTTTGACGTATACTTTCAATTTTCAATGCGTAAAATAGGCTGCTACAGGCGTTATAAATATCTCTCCGCACTGTTTTGTTCTACTCGTGTTCATTATTACTGTCGATTTAAGATTAAACTGAAGTACTGTGATTAATTATTGAAATATTTTTGTGCTGAATAACATATTAATAAAATTTATGAAGTAGTCTATCGAAGATTCGGTCTCTTATGGACCATGTAACACGTATGTTCCATCTATTTGCACATAGTCAACAGTACCAAATTGAGGTCACCCCCTCCTCGCTTCGCTCGCCAACCCTCATTCGCCACCTGCAGTGGCTCAATGTCGCCTACAACGGGAGACAAATGATGATTTTAATACCTTTTGTCAGGACATCCCTGGATCTCTTCAGGACATGATCAGGACTGGACTTTCCGAGCATAGGTAGTCCCGTATGCAGCCTTAGTTTGGGGCGAATTTTTTTCCAATGAAGGACATTGGCCCATCAGTAATTATTTTGATGCGTGACTTGGAACGTTATCTGGTGCTCGTCATGAGGTATCGTTTACAACAGTTTGCTCTAAAAATCAAGCATGTTTACGAAAAAGTTGCCTAAATAGTTATATGTTGCATGAATGCAGCCTTCTTTCTGTTATCAAAAAATATTTTTAGTTACCAGTGTCAAAACACATTCAGCTTCTTTATTCGGTTTTTCCCCTTAGGTTCGGTTGCAGCCTCAAACCCCCCAGATGAACTACTGGAATTTGTAACTTTGCAAGAATTGCAGGTTAATACTCTGTTCTGCATTTGTTTACAATTCTTCCGTTAGCTTTGGCCACATTGCTAATGTGCTCTAGAAACTTTCCTGGTAAATCATTGAGATGTCATGCTATTACTATAAACCTATTCCAGCTTTCTTGGAAAAATCCTCATTTAATCCAGAAATGTGACTGACTTTTACTAGGAATATTTCTGAATTTTTCAGGAAGGGGACTGGTTTTCAGCAGGGGACTTTTCTGCTTCTTCAAGATATACTACAGGCAGAAATTAGGCAAATTATCTGCACATTCCTTTCCAGGAACGTTTCAAAATAGTGTGTAAATCAGTAAAATAAAACTCCTCTCATCCCTATCTCTAAACTTAACCAGTCTGTGGGTGAGCACAGAACGGCATGGACCTAAGTAATTGTTGATGTACGAGTATTCCAGGAACTAGTGTCCCAATTATCCTCACTTCAAAACGAGTCACACACTAAAAAAAAAAAAAAATACTATTATCTGAAGCTAACAAAACCAAGAGTTAACGTTACTGTTTTTCAGAAGATGGCACTGAAATATCGTCTGACATTCCTCTGCCATTTATCACTTGAAAATAATGTTCCCAGACACATCAACGCACGAAAGTTGTCGTGTCCATCGCCTTTCGTTGCGAAAGACTTGGTTTTTCTCATTGGGTCACCTTCACTATGTACGTAACTAGATGACATGTAGGCTGATGGGTTGGTTCATTTGCTACTAGTTTATGTCCGTAAAGCTATTTGAATTTATAAGCAGAGTTAAAGAGGTCAATCGGGCTGATGATACTTTTTGTGAAGGACAGCTCACTCAAAATACCTTACAAAGGAGTCTCCATTTTTCGTAGCAGAAGCAACTCTTACACATTTCAATTTGTCTCATTTTATTGACAAATTATGAATAGGGTTGACACCTAGCAGGAAATGAACACTCAAGCGCGGTTTCACTTTCAAAAAATTAGAATCGTTAAAGATTGTATCATTTGGCTCATGACGGCTTCATAGCTCACTCAAAATACTTTACAAAGGAGTCTCCATTTTTTGTAGCAGAAGTGATTCTTACACATTTCAATTTGTCTCATTTTACTGACAAATTATGAATAGGGTTCACACCTAGCAGGAAATGAACTCTCAAGCGCGATTTCACTTTCAAAAAATCATAGCATCGCTAAAGATTGTAGCATTTGGCCCATGACGGCTTCATAGCTCACTCAAAATACTTTACAAAGGAGTCTCCATTTTTTGTATCAGAAGTGACTCTTACACATTTCAATTTGTCTCATTTTACTGACAAATTATGAATAGAGTTGACACCTACCAGGGAATGGACACTTAAGCACGATTTCACTTTCAAAAAATCATAGCATCGTTAGAGATTGTAGCATTAAGCTCATGACGGCAAAAACACTTTAGACTAGCTGTACCCGCACGGGGATGCCCGTGCTAAGGATTTAAATAATTTCCCTTGAATACATGAAAATCCTCCCCCCCCCCCCCTTCCCGTTGCACTAAAGGAAAAATTGCCACATACACAAAAACTAACCGAAGTTCTAAAATTTAAAACAAGACACACTGCATCATTGAATTTTCCTTTTGTATCTTTTTTTTTTAGGGAAGGGGGTGAAATAAAAAAAAAAGTGCCCAAGCCCAATAAATGAATACTCCAATCAATGCACAAACACGGTATTATTATTATTATTATTATTATTTTCGTTTTCCTCTTGGCAATGTATAGAAGGAAATATTACTGCCTATTCGTCTAAGAAAAATGCATTTAATTTTTTCGAAAAAAAAAAAAACGAGCTCTTCATTTATTGGGGTAAGGGGGGGGGGGGGCAGTGGTTGATTCACTGCTCTTTATACCCTATGCTAATTTTTCAATTACTAACTATTAAGTCGCTTGAATTGCTTGTTTTCGATCAAAAGTTTTTCAGAAACAGTCCTGATCAATTTGCAAATCGGAATATTTTAGCTATATTTACTACTAGTGGTACTCGCACGGCTTTGCCCGTAGTAGAACATTAAAAGGTCTTTTGGTTCGCCTGTACATTTACAAATAATGTATGGGGAATTTCTCGTCAATTGACTTGCCCATGTTACGGTTCCACGTTATGACAACTTGGTAATTTACTCGTCCATCTCATGATAATTTTGCTCGGGAAAATGTACTTAGAATTGGAATAGAAAAAGAACAAAATCGAATTTTCGAAAAATCGCTTCGAGGTGCACACTCCCACGCTACAAACTAACTTTGTGCCTAATTTCATGAAAATCGGCCGAACCGTCTAGGCGCTAAGCGCGTCACAGACATCTAGACATCCTGACAGACAGAGATCCAGACTTTCAGCTTTATTATTAGTAAATAATATAACGAATCATAGATGATAAATATAGTCTGCAGATAAACTCTACTATCAACCACACTTCTCAGTTGCGCAGTTCAAGAGGCAATAATGTATAAGCAGATGTATTGAAGGCAGACTGTGCTCGATTCGGAGGAAAAGACGAACTTTGAAGGGATGAAGCGAGTGAAAATGGTCCACGATATAAACAGTAGTTTCAAAGTCATCAAAAAGGAAAAGAAAACTATCAGTGTTCATACAGCCGGCAGTTAACTAATGTTATTGCAAAAATTTTAACAAAAGTTACATGAAACTCAAAAAAAATTAATCTAATCAAAATCAAACCAAGAAACAATTTATTGGTCATTCTTCAAAAAATGCAACTTTTCTGTCTCACGCCTTTTACAGTAAAAACTTTGAGGAGCAATTCATTTAACAATGATTTTTAATTTCATCAAAAATATATCTATTTAAACCTGTCAACAGATTTTTCATAACATTTTTTATTTTAGTATATTTTTGGTTCACAACATGTGAATTCTTACCTACGTGGCATGTCACACATCTTGTGTGACTGTTTTTGTTGCTTTATAACTTGTTTAATTAAAAATATATACTTATTTATTTATTATTCCTTTCATAAGTGCCTCAAATACTAATTGTTTAAGTATATTTATTTTTTTAATATTGTGTTTTAGTGCAATTTAGAAGGACAAAATGTCATGTCACACAATAAATTCTCACTTCCGTTACCTAAACACAAAATGCCGTTCCCCATTAACGAGTGACAGTAATTATATCAAATTTTATTTCCCACGACACAAGAGAGCCCCCTTGTTTATTTTCAGCCATAGTTGAAGTTGTGAGATTTTTACTTCAAAAACTTTGTGTGGTTATTCTGATTTCTCTCCTCCGTGAACTTGAATTTCAGGGATGTAAATTAAAGTAAAAAAAGAAATGAATATGTTTTCATATGCTTAAAATGTGCAGATTGTAGCAACGAAGAAAAAAAATTCCATGAAAAATCTATCTATATTAATGGAAAGATCCTCACCTCCGTGAATCTCACGTCCGTGACAGACCTTATCAATGTCATTATTTCTGAGGTAAATATAACTGATGGAGGGGAAATACATCAATAATAGGCATCCTTACAAAATTATAAATTGCCATTATATCCTCAAATTTACTAAATACTATTTTTTAACATACATTTGAAACTACTAATTAAGCCGTACTTTAATTAAGAAAGCTTAATATTACATTCCCACTAATCATTAAAATAGCTGCAAACTAGTTTGCAAAACTAACAAAATTACTACTTTAAATTGGCCTCGTTTTTTAAATATTAAAAGTTTTTTTCTTTTTTTAAATTTCCATGAGCACAAGGCATTTTTTTCTTTTATTTATGAGTAAAATAACTGGAACTTAGCTGGGCCATTGTTTATGGTTTCTTCTTGTAGGTAACACCTTCATGTAAGAATGAGAAAAAAGATAACAAAAGGTTTCGTAATTGAAAAATATTTGCTTTCAAAAGTTACGTTTTCTGGAGCATGATCCTTATGTGATTAACATTTTTGTTTCATTTCATGCATTGTCCACCTGAGAGTATCTTGTAATAAGTATTGCAAACTTTAAATTCAATTTTGAAAAAAAAATACAAAAAGAAACCTTAAAAAATATAAAGAAATGAGAATTCCACATTAATGCCTAAATAACAACCTGAATACTAATTGAGTATCAGTGATATTAAAAGAAAAATAACAAAGAAATGTCTAATTATATAATCCTCCCGAAAAAAATGTAACAAAATTAACATTAACTAAATTGATAACTAGCAGATATGATATTTTTATTCAAAAAAAAAAAAAGAAAGAAAGAAAGAAATAAAAGGAAAAAAAAAAAGAAAACGATTATTATTTTATATTCATAATAAAATATTTTATAACGATTATTATTAAAATTTAAAGATTAGATCGGTAAATTAAGAAAGAAAACCGGAAAAGATTATGCAGAAAAATTTGTTGAGTTTTGAAATTCAAATCTAATCAGAATTTACTCGAACAAGAACTTCAGCAACCTACAAAGCCTGCGTGTGATTAATTGACTTTTGGTTAGCGGAAGTTCTAGAACTCTATTTGAGTGAAGGATTTATGAATGGTTTTATAAGTATTACTCACGAATTCATGAATTTTAGAATGTGCCTTCACAAAATGTGATATTAGTATTTTTCATTCTATAATGTCAGATACCTTTTTAGAACCATAAACTTTGGGGAAAAATAAGGATTCTTTTTTAAATTTAAAAGCTGTTAAATGGCGACGTTAATAACATGTGTGTCAATTGTTTTGAAAATTGTTTCAGTATATTATGTCTAAATGGATGGAAAATACGTGGTACATAAGAGATGTAAAGCTTTTCCAAAATTTTATTAATTAATTATTCAACTCAGAAATGTTTGAATAACTAGTGCCTACATTTAATTTTTAATAAAAAAGTAATCTTTATCTTTACTAATAATAAAGCTGAAAGTCTCTCTGTCCGGAGGATGTCTGGATGTCTGTGACGCGCATAGCGCCTAGACCGTTCGGCTGATTTTCACGAAATTTGGCACAAAGTTAGTTTGTAGCATGGGGGTGTGCACCTCAAAGCGATTTTTTGAAAATTCGATTTTTTTTTCTTTTTCTATTCCAATTTTAAGAACAAAATTATCATAAGATCGACGAGTAAATTTCGAAATTATCATAATGTGGAACCGTTACATGGGCACAAGCCAATTGGCGAGATACGAAATTATCATAACGTGAAACTGTAACATGGGTACAAGCCAATTGGCGAGAAAATTCACCATACATTTGTAAATATACAGGCGAACCAAAAAAACCTTTTAATTTTTCTATTACGGACAAAGCCGTGCGGGTACCACTAGTATTGAATAAAGGTAGGAAATTGACAGAACGAATACTGTCGTATTTTATTTGCGATGTTTAAAATAACACTTTACTTGTTATAAACAACGACTATTTTCCGAAATTTGATCAATATATTTATCAAGTCAGAAATGTTTGGATAATTAATGCCTATATTTAATTTTCAATTAAACAGTAATGTTGACTAAAGGTAGAAAATCGACAATATGAATGCTGTTGTATTTTATTCGCAATGTTAAAAAAACATGTCACTTATTACACAATAATTTATTATTTATTTGCTTATTTATTTATTCATTAATTTAAAAAAAAAACACTTTTTTTATTACACAATAATTTATTATTTATTTGCTAATTTATTTATTCATTAATTTTAACAATCTTAAGATTCTGATGTCTCCACAAAATGGGGAAAATGTAATTTATGCATTGGTGTGTTCGATAATTTATAAAATAAATTTGGAACTTAGGAGACACATATGAGGCAGTGAGAAGCAAAGAGATGTAAGTGACAAAATTAAAATTTTTGAGGTAACCAGTACAAATGGTAGGTGAATTTCTCCTCTGCTTTAAGAGAGAGATGGTACAGTTAGCTCTGGTAGGGGCTGCTATACAGCATGATTTAGAAAAACTTTTCAATGAAAGTCTACCTAAGACTTTTCTTTAAACGCGATTTACTCAAAACTAGAATATGTTCACTTACATTCCTTTGCCTCTGACTGCCTCATATGATCTTTAAGAGTTAAGGAAATTGACAGCATTACCAACATTTTTGGAACTAAGTGAAGCTTGCGGTAACATTCTGCCGCAACTTGACATCCGAACAAGAATATTATAGTGAAGTACGGATCAAACGCTTTTTGCAACGCACCTTGATTTTTTACAAAAATAATTTAATGCTCTGCGTAATGGAGCTTTTGGGACGAGCACAAGAGTTACTCAAACAATTTTCTACGTTAAGTGATAATGTAGTGTTAAAAACTGAATATAGTTTTGAAAGAAAAAGCTGGTTAAGAGGATTATGTTTTTTATAGGTAAGTAAAAATAAAATTCAGTTGTTTTTTTTAAACTGGCACCTTGGATAAGATCCTCATTTGCATTTAAAAAACAGTAATCCGGTCTTTTAATAGTTAAGATAAGATCGTTAGTCTAATCAAATAGTATCGAGCTATCTTTCAACTAAAATATTCGTTTTTCATTTGCCTGTTTTGAAGTCAGTGGATTCAATTTCGTTGAAAAAGAAAATAAAAGAAAGAAAGAAAGGAAATGAAACTTCTCTCAAGCTGTTTGATGAAAGCATTTTTTGATCTGTAAGCGGTTTCGAACTCAGAGCATATCTCTTTCATTCACTTACATAAAACAGAAATGAAACATAATTCTTTTACAATCCATCTTCAAAGAAACTACAATACAAAAAAAGTAAGAGTATATATTAACATTCTACGTTAAAAATCGTCAGAAGAAAATTCACCACGTGTCATTCTGAAAAAGAAGAAAGAAAAGTATAGCAAAATCTGTTTTTAATAACTCTTTGCAGTTATACGTATAATATTTACTGACAAAGTGTCATTTTTAATTGTACTGTTCATAGAACTGTAATTTAATAATTCACTCCTTTTAAATCAAATGAAGCTAAAAATATCTAAATCAAACCAAGAAACAATTTATGGGTCATTCTTCAAAAAGTAATTTTTCTGTCTCACATCTTTTACAGTAAAAACTTTGAGGAACAATTCATTAAACAATTATTTTTAATTTCATCAAAAATATATCTATTTAAACCTGTCAACAGATTTTAAATAATAATTTTTATTTTAGTATATTTTTGGTTCGCAACATGTGAATTCTCACCTCCGTGGCATGTCACAAACTTTATTGAGCATTATGTCTCAAATGAAAAGGATATTGATATCATTTCTGAAATTGTGTGTCATATTAAATATATATATATATATATATATATATATATATAATGATGATGATAAAAATAATAAATGCAGCAATTTTTTTTCTTTTAAAAAACCTTTTGCAGTTACATATTTAATATTCAGTCAGTATCTTTTTAAATTGTACTGTTCATATTAATCTATTTAAAATAGTGATACTGTTTTAAAGCATGTGACGCTCACAACTTTGACACTTTTTCTGAGTAGACCTGAGCAGTTCTGAGCAGAAACTGCTCCTTTCTGCCTTCAGTCCTTACTCCCTTAACGAAAAGGACTTGACTCTCTCAAAGACATCATCAGTAACAACACAAACTATTACCTGAAGCAAAAATCAAGCGCCACGGAATGACAAAATAACGAATCATTAATAATTAATTACAAATAATTAATAATTAATTATAAATTATTGATTATTAATTACAAATTATTAATTATTTTTTAGAAATGATTAATTGTTAATTACAAATGATTAGTTATGAATTGCGAAATATAAATTATTAATTACAAATAATAATAAATTATTGTGTCATATTAAGAAAAACATTAATGATGATGATAAAAATAATAAGTGTGGCAATTTCTTTTTCTTTTTTGTTTTAAAAACCCATTGCATATACCCGTTTAATTTTCATTGTCAGTATTCCTGTAAGTTGTACTGTTCATACTAACGTATTTAAAATAGTGATACTGCTTTAAAGTATGTGAAGCTCAGAACTTAGACTCTTTTTTTCTTACTGAGCAGGATTAAGCAGTGTGAACAGGAACTGCTCCTTTCTGCCTTCTGTCCTTACTACCTAAACAAACAGGACTTGACACTCCTAGATGGCATCAACAATAACAACAAACACTAGTACCTGAAACAAAAACTAAACGCTAACTTAGCAGAAAAAAAAAGCTTATATTTCAGTCTAGATGTGATTATATTTAAGAATTTTTGGAAACGATGTAGTTACATTTATTTATTTATTTTCAGAAATATCACTTTTAGATCTGATTATGAGATATAGAGTAGTGTTGTTGCTATGGATGACGTGTTGCCTATTTGGTATAGGTGTACTGCGTGCAGAGTTGTCTGGACCCAACGTCTGTACTCAAGTGGAAAGGTAAGCAACTGATACCGTACTCCGATAGCCATAGCTACGTTTTTCCAAATTTCAAGAATATCGCATATTTAGGTAACTTCGAAAACTAACTGTTATTAATTTCTTTTTCACCTAAATGGTATTTTGACTGCGAAATTTTCGTTTTTGTTTATAAGAAACGAAAATAATTCTTTGTAACCGTAAAAATAATCTTTGAAAAAGAAAGGAAAAATAAGATTGGATTGTGTATAAATAATTAGCAAAAGAGAAAGAACTGTGATGAAAGTGTGCTCATAAGTGATGGACGCTTCATCAAAGGAATAGCGCTGACGAATATGTGATCGATGATGATATGGCTTGACCACGGAGAGATGGCGAAACTGGAAACGGTCGACTTCAGTTTGTAATAGGTAGAATCAGCGATAACGTGCAAGCAGTAAAGTTCTTATAATCGCGAGATCTCGCTGATTCTACATGTTATAAAATGAAGTGTTCCGTTTCTGTTTCCAGTTCATCCGCCATCTCTCCGTGTTCAAGCTACAGCAATATCAGGGGGAAGACTTTAGCGTCTACAAGAAGCTTCCCAGATGAAATTAATCGCCAGTTTAGGAAGTGTTGCTGCACGATAACGATCGATCGCACGTGGAATAATTAACGCATGATTTCGGATGGTAGATACAGTGAAATAGCCTTCTATTTTCTGAACCTCGCATCACATGATTTTCATCACAAGAGATTGCTGAAGATGCACCTGGAAGGTCATCATTTCAGAACGTGTGCAAAAGAAAGGAGGGGGGAGGGGAGTCTTTTTAAAGTATCTCTATCTACTTATCGGTGACTACTTGTATGACTGTTACAATGGATTAGTTTGCCGGAGGAGCAAATTAATCGATAACCATGGCTGCTAATTATTCTAACTTCACCGGTAGATAAATGACGCATGATATCAAATAGCCTATCAGCGATAGTTACCATAAAGCACCCTTCCTATTTTCTGGCCCTTACAGCACATAATTTTTATCACATTTGGGATTGCTGAAGAATCATATCTTCGCCTAAGAGCAACAGTAAGATATCAAATCCCAGAAATAACGCTAAGATATCTTACTGTTGCTCTGAGGCGAAGATATGGAAGATCATTTGCCTTATTTACTTGACGTACTTCTGAACTCTTAAATACTGGATAAGCTTTTTCTCTCAGAGGGCTTGTCACCTTTCTTTTTGAAATTTTTTCGTATTTCACGCAATGTGTCCTTGACCAAATAATGAACCTTTTAGCACTAAAATTTTACGATAAAGTTAATTATGTCACTTTTGCAATTTGACTGCAGAATGATAACAAAGTCGGCAATGAGAAATTATAGTTGCTCATTTCCTTTGATGCCATTCACATGAAAGATGCCTTTGACTACTTCATTTAAGATTACTGCGATTGTGTCTCAGACACAATAACTGATTTTTTTAACTAAAGATCAGGTCTGAAGGTAAACAAATTAAACTGTTTAAAAAACATTGCTTATGCTTGAGTGAGATTTTTATTGATTTTCTCATCATATTAGTCTATAACATTTTGGTTGGTTGGTTGGTTGGTTGGTTGGTTAATTGGTTGGTTAATTGGTTGGTTTGCGTCGTGTCCAACAAGAAGTCAAATGGATTCATTGGCTTTGGTGACTGCTCTACCAGCAGCACAATATCCTCAGCGTATATGTTTCCGTTTAACGGGCATGCTACCATGTTCTGGAGAAGCGCCGATATTGCTGGTCAATTGAAAATATGACGAAATATATAAGAAAGTTCTTCATCATGACAGTTTCTACATTTTACGTAAGTCCTGGTATTGTTTGCATTTACTTTCACGCCACTATAGTGACCTGTTCCTGATCTGGTAATTGTCTTTGTGATCTCTCAATTGGCATCTATTACGTTTTAGTAATTAAAAGCACTCACCTCAACCCCACAATTTCTTTTAGAGTGAACAAAACCGTTTTTATGACTTATGCTCGACCCCTTCAAGTTCGGACTACAACTTGGTGTTTCCACGTTCCTCCAAGGTGCTCTACTTATCGGTAAGTAGTATTGTTAAATGAACTTGTTTAAATTCAACCGTATTAGAAAAAGGAAATTTGAGTATTTTCATCCTTCAAAGGTTGCTACTGAAAAATCAATAGTTTAATTTTGCCTACAATTCGTTCAAAGACAAATTTTTGACTTTCTCTTTCTCTTTTTCCTAATAGGATAATATATCATGTAGCCTCCAAGCATGAGCTGAGGGAAATCACAGTAGTTCATAAATTTTGCTGTGAGGGTTATGAAAAATCTGGAGACAGCTGCGTTCGTAAGTAATGTTAATACAGTAAAACCTGTAAAGTTGACCACCTTTTTAAGATGACCACCTGTCTATATTGACCGCTTTTGTCAGGAACGGAATTAGTCCTATCTTATATAATGAAGGAAAACCTCTGTAACTTGACCACCTCTCTATCTTGACCACCTGTCTATCTTGACCACTAATGAACACCAAGTTTGGTTTGGGGTATTGTAAAAAACCCTTTGTAAGTTGACCACATGGTTTATTTTTTTAAATTTTATTTAGCAAATTATTTTTTTTATAGCTTTCCAAGAATATTTTTGATGCCAGATCAGCATTTTACCAACTAAATGAAACAGCAGCATAACTAAATCTCCTTTTGAGTTTAACCACATGGGAAAACTACTAAGAACCCTTTTATTCTCCAAACTTGTTTTTCTTTTGTTGTTAAGTGAAAAATTTGTAATTTTTGATTAGCTATAAATTTTTAGGAACTATTAATATAAAATGAGTAACTTTTCATAAACAATAAGACTTTTTTTTGATTAATTTACTGAAATTTTAAATTTGCATGACACATTATACGTCATTCTGGGAAAATTATCTCTAAAAATATTTGAATAATATCTTAACTTATTGTTTCAAAGTAATGCTAAACAATGAAAGTGAGTTGAACAGAAAGAGTAGGTGTCAATTAGTCAAAAAAATGAATACATGGTGCAAGAATTACAAAAAAAAAAAAAAAAATTATTACCCCCTTTATAAGTTGACCACCTGTCTAAGTTGACCAGCAAAGTACTGCACTGCAAGTGGTCAACTTACACAGGTTTCACTGTATATATATATATATATATATATATATATATATATATATATATATATATATATATATATATATATATATATTATTTATTTTATTTTTTTAATTTTTTTTATTTATTTATTTTATTTTTATTTATTTATTTATTTATTTATTTATTTTTTTCTTGAGTGACGAATTTAAGAAAAAGAACGTTTGCCAAATTATTGAAAATGAACGTCTTATTTCATGACTTCAATTAATTTCATGACATAAAGACACATTTAACGGCAAGTTTTATATGTGTCGTTCATTGTAAAAGTAGTCGGACTCCATATTTTTAAAATGCGTATTTGTTTGCTCAATGGTATCACATATAGTTACATCTTTTAGTATACAACCGAAGCAAAGTACTTTTCGAAAGATAAATATCGAATAACTATCAATTGTTGGGTTGACTGTTTTGGACCTTCCTCGAAGTTCTGCGGTTGCCATTTTTCAGCTTTTAACCGGACACGATTATCTAAATGCCCATTTATTTAAAATTGCACTCTAGGACTCACCGGCTTGCAGCCTATGTGGTTTTTCACTTTTAATGAAGAGTTTACATTTGGACACGTGCATTGTACTTAAAGATTTGAATTATATTGTCTGAAAATATTTAAAAGCCAGAATACTAACTACTTAAGTGTTAATGCCTGGCATTCGTATAAATAAATATCTTATACTAGTATCTCAACCCTTGTATATATTTATTTTCGGAAAAATTGCAAAGGGTTTTATATAATAACGCGTAGTAAAATCATTTACAAAGAGATACACCAGTTTTACAATTCCCGACAACGATACATAAGCAATAAGCGAAAAATCTGATAATGAAATTGGCTTGTGACGCTGTTAACCAAAATGGAGTAGGCGAATGAGGAAAAGCGCACTGGTTCTCTTATTTGTGATGCGCCAAAGTATTTTCGTTTCGTTTACCGTCTTTCAAAGACATTTTCACACGAAATTTGGTAAGGAATTGCTGTATGCACTGCAAATTTCCATACACATTGGCAATACTTCAGGAGCATTTTAATTGAGAAAAAGTGAAATAGTTTCCTGAATTATTTTATGCAAATACACAAAAAAGTATTCGACAATATTAAAACTTTTATTTTTCTTACAATATAATCAAATTTAAAGTATCTTGATTTACCAATTAAAGCAACATTAAAATTAAAAAAAAAATGTATAATTGAGAAATCGCTTTTGAAAGTTTCACATGAACAACGATAACAAAACTAAATGACTAAATATAATAAATAAAATTACTCTAATGCTGCATGATGTATCTATCGTTTAATAATTGTGAGTAAGAATGGTCAAAAAAAATTTATTATGGTCATATGCACCCATAACTAAAATACTTACTTTTAATTGACTAGTTATGGGCACATTAGCTTGAAGGGATCTTAAATAACTTAATTGATAGCAAAAGTATGCATACATAATAGAAAAAAAAGTTGAGGAATGGTTACGTACCAATAAAACTGCAATTTGATTAGAAACAGCAGTGTCAGGTCCTTAAGAAAGAAACAATTTAAAAGTTTATATACAAATAAAATTTACTATTGGTGACTGAAAAGCATTAGCATAATAAATCACACTGTAGATAAAAAAATTTTGTTTGGAAACAATGAGGTGGGGATGTTCTTGAAAAATGCTATTTTGAGAACTCACTGATGATGTTCCTGGAATATCGATTACAATCTTGATATTGACAATACAAGACAAACCTGCCCATTGCTGGTTGAGAACCTATAGCTAGTGATTTACCCTATTTGCATACTTTTATACTGCTAAAATGGACTGCTAATTCAATTCATGTGCTGTAATAATTTTTCCCAGACATATATTTTCATAGATTTAACCTTATTTGCAGAAAGTCTCAAATGTGAAAATGGAGGAACATTAGATGAAACAAATAAATCTTGCATCTGCCCTCCTGGTGAGTTGTAAATTTAAAATCTCATATTTCCCATCAAAAGGAACATTCAGTGAAAAACTTTTTTTACTCATTTTGTGTCTCATAAAAAAGTTACTAACAATCCTTACTTTTTAAAGCATTCACAACAAAAACATTTTTTAAATATTTAATCTTAACTTGCCAACAGTCTTTGCTTTTTGAAGCGCTTATAGCAAACATATTTCTAAGTTGCTCCGTCGCATAAAGTATTTAATAGAATGTTTTTTTTAATAACTTGCTAAAATCATTTTTGAATAGTTAGTCGTATGTAGAACTTACTACTATTAATCTTTGGTTCCTAAAAGTTTTACCCCAAAAAAATATGAAAAAAAAACGAATTTTCAAAATTAATTTGAATTCTGAAATTTTGAATTCAAATTATTTTTTTCGCAATCACGATTTGCGACAGCGCCCTACTCATTGGGGGCTATTGTTTCTGGAAACAGCTCCTGTCCCCCCAAGCCTACCCCTCCTCCTAGGCGGTTACGTGTGTATGTGTGTGTGTGTGCGTGTGTGCATATGTAGGCACGCGTGCGTGCATGTGTAGGCTTGTGTGTGTGCGTACACCTGTGTGTATGCACGTTGGCGTGTGTGTATGTGTGTAAAGGCTTGTGTGTATGTATGTAAAGGCTTGTGTGTATGTATGTAAAGGCTTGTGTGTATGAGCGTGTGTGTGTGTGTGTGCGTGCGTGTGTGTGTGTGTGTGTATGAGCGCGCATGTGTGTGGGACATGGACACCTCCGACCAGGAGAAGCGGATAGCTCAGGACCGGAGCAGCCGCACCGCGCCGCCTGCAGAGGCCGGTGGGCGGTGGTGCTGGTGGTCCAAGCTGAAAAAGGAACCAGACGCCAAAGACGGTCAAATGAAAGCAATAAGCAATCGTGATTGCTCAAAAAAGATTTATTTATTTTCATAAAAAATCTTTAAAAACACTTCATTTTTCATGGAAATATTAAATTCATCATTCAAAGGAAATATAAAATTTCGACAAATGATGATTTGTTGTATTTTCTAAGTCTTTATCTCTTAAAATATTTGCAGAAGACAGCTTCAGATTGTGACTTTACTTTTAGAATACGTCTATCTACTGCTGATTGGGGCCGCAGTTGAGGCCACTTTTGAGTTGCCAAGATAAAAATCAATATGCAACATTAAAACCAATTCAACTATGGTTTAGTAGACAATCATTTTCTGTTCTTGCACTGATAAGTAACCATACCCAAGTGTGAATCACCGATTGGAATAAAACTTTGCACGTCGATAGATTAAAATATTGAACCCCGTGTTTTTTTTATTTTTTTTATCGGTAACAAACACCTATAACTGGGTAAAATTTACCCCTAAATATTGGATAATTGGGAATTAGAGGGTACAATATATTCTTTTATTTTCAATTTTAATTACCAAAATTGAAATAATGAATAACAATCCGAAAAAACTAAAAAAAACTAAAGTTGATGGGTTTCAGGATTTTTTTTTTTTTTTTTTGAAAGTATTATTTGTAGGGGAAAATCATTCCCCGCATTCTTACCCAGTCACGCGGCTAGTAGCCTATGAGCAATTCCATTTCAGAAAAATCACCTTATTGACCTCATCATTTCGGATTTCAATACAATTTAGCATGAAGGATACATGTGACAAGATAAACCTGCCGATTTTTAGATTTCTATTTTGAAAATTGTTCGAAAGATAAGGAAGTAAAAAAACTCAAAGTGTGTGAAAAATGAAAAGTGTGTTCTTAGAAAGGGCTGTAACTTCTTCCCTAATTATAATAGAATGAAAATTTTAAAAATGCTGTAAAATTAAGAAAGAAAGCTTTCTATTGATATATAACATAACCTTATTACGATAGATTTTTGGGGTCATTCACAGTGACGGGGTAATATTTCGAAGGATGGTTTACCCCTAATTATTGTATTTTCAAAAAACATCCTGAAACACATCAACTTTAGATTCTTCAGTCTTTTCCAAATTTCAATCACTATTTGAATATTTGTTTTTAAAATCTTTATTGATAATAAAGTTCAAAGTCTCTCTGTCTGTATTTCTGGATCTCTGTGACGCGTACAGAGCTTAAACCTTTCTGCTCATTTTCATGAAATTTGGTACAAAATTAGTTTGTAGCATGGAGGTGTGCACCTCGAAGCGATTTTTCGAAAATTCGATTTTGTTCTTTTTCTATTCCAATTTTAAGAAAATTTTACTGAGCAAATTATCACAACGTGGAAGAGTAAATTACGAAATTATCATAACGTGGAGCCATAACATTGGCGAGCAAATGAACTTAGCGAATTAGTGAGAAATTCGTCATCTATTATTTGTAAATGTACAGGCGAACAAAATAACCTTTTAATTTTCAACTACGGGCAAAGCCGTGCGGGTACCACTAGTTTAAAATAAATGAATAGATTGTACCCTCTAATTCCCAATAATCCAATATTTAGGGTTAAATTTAACTCCGTTAAAGATGTTTGTTGTCGATTTTTAAAAAAATGCTTTCAATATTTTTATGTGTTTTATCGATGTGCAAAGTTTTATTCGAATCGGTGATTCACACTTGGGTAGGGTTACTTGTGATCTTTATCAGGTTTGCAATGTCATTTAATAAAGTATAAAAAATGTTTTCCTTAGTCTGTTACTGTAATCAATTCTCGCGTTACATCATAGCATTACATTAGAAATTGTAGTGACGCAAAAGTGACATATTACTTAATCTAGGGCAGGCCAACCTATTCGACATTTTGGTTTGAGAGATGTAGCGCATGTTATTATAGTCACTGGTTGCTGTGCCGCAAAATAACTGATGAGAAGTTGAGAATGACTTGCTATTCAAGTAGTTAAAAACCATTGGACCTAATAGAATAAACTTTCCAGCGTTACTTGAAAAAAAAAAAGCAAAAAAAAATACTACATTCATTTTTTGTTATAGGCTACATTGGAAATTTTTGTGAAGAGGAATGCCCTTCTGGGACTTACGGCCAAAACTGCTCAGAGACTTGTTTGTGTGAACATGGCTCTTGCGATGATGTCAGTGGTCAATGCGAATGTTTTCCTGGCTATACTGGAATATTCTGCAATGTTTCATGTCCGCAGAACATGTACGGTATTAACTGCGAGCAACGTTGCAAATGCAGTGAAATAGCCGAATACTGCAACCCAGCTTCGGGTGAATGCACTTGCCGCCCTGGATACAGAGGAGATCAGTATGTATAGCTCATTTTTACTACTTGTTTATTCCGTTTACTTTGTATAATCCACCTCACGTTTGTTGGTATTTGTTTTGAAACGATTCTCTACTTGAAATTCAAGTATAGGCAAGACAAGCCAGGTTTGCTAATATCAAGCACTGGTAAAATACGTTTTCTTCGTGAAGCATTGTTGTTAATTTACCATTATGTAAGCGGCGTATATATATATATATATATATATATATATATATATATATATATATATATATATATATATATATATATATATATATATATATTTTAATTTGTCGAGTGCCAACAATAGTGTGAGAGGGGCTATACCTCTTCTTTCTAGGAAAACATAATTATGGGCTATGTACCGTATGTAAAACGGAAGCAATTGGCACCAGTAAAGAAAGCACATGGTTGCTTTTCAGCCGGCAAAATGAAAGAGGGGTTTTGCTTGACACGTGACAATCCATCTTGCCGCCGAATTTCAATGAAGTGCGGAAGCTATTTATTGCTTTTTGACGAAGAATGTTCATATAACATTAGATATCATAATTAGACTAATAATATCCAATTATCTCTATGAAGTATTGCTCAAAGAGTAATGCGTAATACTAAAGGGAGTGGCAAATCTTCGAAGTGCTTTCCTCAAAATTTCAAAAGTTAATAATCTCTCTACTGATATACTTCCTCAGAGGTTTACACAAGCAGCTTTTGTCCCTTGTGTAGTAAGTTTGCTAGCACAATACGCAGGACAGCACGCAATGGTGCACTAAATTACACCCCAAGGTCCCATCTACCCTCCGCAACCCGAGGTTTAACCGGTTGAATTAGGTCCTGAAGACCAGGATACTGAACAATCTTTGATCCAGCACACCTACAGGTACTGATTTGGAATAAGAACTTGGAGAACTTTGTGCCTGAAGCCCTGTGGCACAGTGGTAGCGCTTCGCGCTTCCACGCTACAGGCCCGGGTTCTATTCCCGGGTTGGGCATGATTGACTCAGCCAGTCATCCCTTCAGTGGGTCGATAAAATGAGTATCAAGCGTACTTGGGAACCAAACACTGGGGGTTCCGCGTTAAGGGCTGTTCATTTATCGGCCGACCGTCCCGTTCATCCCGTTTTTTGACGTGACGGACTGCCGACAAAAGCAGAGTAGCTTTCACATACGGTCGCCGTACACCAATCACGTGACTGAATTCACCCACCAGAGAGAAGAGCACGCTACTTGGCGAAAACCAATGAAATGCCGTTCTACTTTTGACGGCGTCAGATATCAAGGTTTTTCTGATCGAAACCGGTCCCGTCCAAGATGGCTTGCTGTCATGGCAACCAGCGAAGAAAACCTGTTTCGGGAGGGAAAATGCGTGATGGACGGAACGGACGGCCGATATGTGAACAGACCCTTAGTCTGACCACTTAACCGGAACATTTGCATTGCACCCCAGAGCTGTTGGTCAGGAAAACTGAGTTGGGCACAGTAGGCCTTTGCCCTCACGGACCGTCGTGCCACAGGGTTTGGGATTGAACTTTGTGACCACGACAGAATTAACGTGAACCAATTTCCATTAAGGTATGTGGAGGATCTTCGACCGTCAGACATTGAACTTCCGTCAGTTACTAGTCCATCTCCTTGCCGATCAGGCCACTTGGCCACATCAAATACTTGTACATCTAGAATCAATAAAATGTCGAGCTTATTTGTCTTCCGCGAAGTAAAGTCACAAAATAAGACTGTATGTGCCTCCATGTTACCTTTGCAGAAGTATTTTCAAAAATAATTTCATGACCGAGCCATTTGCGCATTGCTAAGCGTCGACAACTTCCTTCATCTTATTCAAAAAGCTCTTTTCGATATTTCTTAAACTCCAGGCATTGTGAGTAATTTTTAGAGTTAATTACGCAGGTTTTTTGAAAATAATGATACATCAGCTTAACTCGATTGTCAGTATGCGGTAAGCTTCACAAAACAGATTTTGATTTTTCTGATTCGAAACTTTAGAGATAGTGCTCTAGCGAATAGAATTGTAATTTTCTTCTTTGTCACGAGCCAGGTGTTCGCTTTTCCCTTGGCCGGTTAATTTATTTTATAAATATTGGTTACTATTTATTCAATTTTGTCAACTTTCCAATAAAAAGCACTGTAACTTCTTTGAAATTCAGTGGCAAGACGGAACTTTAGAGCAGGAATTAGTAACTTGCAGGAACAAGTCCAATCAATGGAGTACAAAGTTTTGAGGCAATGATCTCAACTCACGTGGTTCAACTTCGACGAATGGGAGACACTTTTAACGTGAAAGGTTCTCTCCACCTTTTATTCATTTTCAATGGACGGAACGTCATGTCACAATGAAAAACAAACCTATTTATGTTAGAGATTGGGAAGCATCTCTGTTTTATTTCTTTTGGATGCATGCTCGACTGCTAAAACTGAGCATATGAATTACCATCTTGGGGTGAAAATCCCTGCCAGATTTTTTTAGGAACAGTGCTGCCACCGGATTAGTTTTCGTAGAAATTTGGAAATTCGGATGAAACAAAACATATTTCTGCAAACAATATTTGCTGCTAATTTTTTGAACAGATAATGGCTGAGTTTCTCGTCACAATCAACCCAAGAGTACTTCTACGTTAACAGTGAGATAAAATGTACTTTTAAGCTTTTTTTAAGCGTTCAAGATTTTCTTATGGTTTTAATCTATGGAGGTTAAGGTTCTACTGTTTTGTAGATTTTTCATTCGCTGTTTTGAAATTAAAACTATGCTTTTTTAGTTATTTCTTATTTTAATTTGCATATTTATTTATTTCCTTTCGGAAAACGGAGAAATAGGATTCGGACCTGCAAACTTTAATGAGGCAATTTAATGTTGCCTCGCAGCTAAAAGGAACTTCACGGAACTCAACCATAGAATATTAAGAAATTAAATAGTTTGAGAGTGGTTCTGGTTTGTGCTCCAAATGCACTGAATAAAATGCGCTAAAACTGGTAAACTGGTCACTTTAGCAGATTTACTTTTTCCAAACATAGAACCGTTTTACCTATGCTAGTGTTAGATAAGAAAGTTTTTTTTTCTCTGGAGTAATCCTTGGATTCTATATATATATATATATATATATATATATATATATATATATATATATATATATATATATATATATATATATATATATATATATATATAATCTGGTAAAAAGAAGCTCAACGTTATTTTTCCTTTCGTATTAATTATTTTTATTTATTATTTTCATGCTTGATTACTTATTTTTATCTTGTTTGTATTCCGTGGTCGGATATATATATTTAAAGAAAAATATTCTTTAGTGCTTAAAGCTAAAGTCCTAGATCGTAACTTAATAGCGACAGGTCCGCTCTACCTTCATGGGGTTATTGCCACTTTCTTCCTAAGTCAGCTATGATGAAGTAGCGTGTTTTGCTTCTTGATTGTAATGGTGTTAGTAAGAAATCACAATTAAGAAGCAAAACACGCTACTTCATAATAGCAGACATAGGGAAAATACGTCGTTTAATCCCAAGATGGCGGACGTGTCGCTACTTTTAAGCTACGATCCAAGGTTTTATTTAGAGCTACTTGGGGGGATGCATATTTAATTACCGTATTTTCATGTGTTACGCTAGCAGTTTCAAAAGGCAGAAATACTGCTTTGAAGCCGTTGGGAAAGATTGATTCAATATTTTCGCTCTACGGTAATTGTTTCTTTCTCTATTTGAAACAAATAGTGTGCCAACTGGAAGCATGTTTTTCACGTTTCTCTTTTACAACTAAATTCCATTATAGTTAAATATATTATTGGTCAATATTACAGACATGTTTTAAATAGAATTTAGTTCAGGTCAGGAAAGAAGAGCTTTAACCGTTAGAGAGTTCATTTCTTCTTGATAATTCTGTAAGACGGGAACTGTTGCTAACGGGCTCAAGAATTGGCCAACTCAATTTTTTTTGCTTTGATAATGCGACCTTTTTTTTTTTTTTTTGCGAATGCCATCCTTATCCCCTGTTTTAGTTTGCCAGACCAATGTATCGCACGTACAGTAGGCGCCGCTTAATGTGATCACGGTTAATGTTATCATTCGCTTAATGTTACGTTAAAAAAAATCGGATATTGTAATCAGCGTCTTCGTTTATTGTTATTACTTTTTCTTAAACTTTAAATTTTTTCCCCGTTTTTGTTCCTCAATTAACAGAAATACATAGGCAAACCCTGATGAGACTAACTTTCTGTGTAGCATTTTGTGGTTTTCAATAGCAGTTAAAAAAATTTCTGGGAATGAAGCTACAGAAAGTTCGCCCCCAGTGACCACAGACTCCCTCTAAGAAAACTTCCTTTTGCACCTAAAAAAATTCAATCGCTGGAAATGTTGCAGGCATTGATGTAGGACCTCTATTGTTGCCATTACTTTGTGAACTATTAAAGAATTGTGTCGAGATTGAAAACAAAGCGAAGTTAAACTAAAATTTAAACAACAAGCAAAACCATGCTGGAAAAGATAAGAAAGCTAAATGTGCTTTGAAACTGGTTTACGAATGTCAGGGAAAATGGTCATATTTTACTTCTCCTATTACTATGTGATAAAAATTGCATGATTTAGCTTTAACTTTTTATAATTCAGATATTTCCATTCTATTAATTTAATAATTTATAATTTAAAACTGCGTTCAGTTGAGTCATTGTGATGTTAATTCGAGGTTGCCAAAATAAATGCACCTTAATTGGAAAAAAAATCATTATTTTGTGTCTCCTGGATTCTTTTCGGTTATTGTTATCAGTCGGTTACTGTTATCAAATTGTATTTGTCCCAAAGTGATCACATTAAGCGGCGCCTACTGTATATTGTATGAAGTACCTTTCTAATTTCCTCTTTACAAGAATTTATTGTATAAATAGTCGTAGAAATAGCTGTCTGTCATTTTTGTTCTAGCTGCAACGAATTGTGTCCCAGCGGTACATACGGATTCAACTGCCAGGAAAAGTGCCTCTGCAAGAACAAAGCTTACTGTTCCCCAACAACAGGAGTGTGCCTTTGCGAAGCCGGTAATTTTTTTATACATGCATACATTTACGGCAATATGCTAGTGAAATAGCGTAACACTGAGACATTTCCAGTTCATAAGTTTTCCAGTTCATACTATAATGATATGATATGATGATATAATGATATGATGATATAATGATGACATATTTCTAATGATACTCTTCTCTCGATTCTCTTACATTTGATACCATGAAATTATTATCTCAACTTTTTTTGTTATGAATAATTATTTTAGCAATAGTTTTTCAGACGGTCATGAAATGCTAAAATCAAAGTATTTGGTCTGAAATGTGATGTAAAATGTTGCAACGTCAGTAAAACACTCACTTTTATCATACCAAGCATAATATTCTTTGGCACACGTTTCAATCAAACGCTAAATATACATCGGCGTTAAAGTAATCCTTTCCAAAGCGTAATTAGATCCAGAGCTGTGGAGTCGGAGTCGAAGAGTCGGAGTCGTTCGAAAACATGCCGACTCCGGGTTTCTTTTTTTTTCTTTAACTTTCACTGACTCTCCTTGCAATTTTGAAAAAACTGACTACCAATTAATTTGATAACATGTATAAAGGCCTACTAATAAGAAAATAACTGTCATTAGCATCCAACTGGCTTGATGGTTTATCGAACTTTCTGTAACAGTTACCTACGCCGCAGTCTCCTAGTTTGCTTGTTTTCTGACTTTAGTTAAGTGATAGCAACTGTCAGCAAACAGTTTTGTTGCCTAACATTTTCTAAGTAATCACTTTCATATAAAAATTAATATATTTTTTACCTTGATCTGAGTTATAAAATAGTAAAAGGAATGTATCTCTTGAGCAAGTCGGGAAACTTCTGACGGTGTTTGGTAAATTCAAATAAGTGTTGGTGCGAAAGCGCAAATCCGAAAGATCCGATAAAATATAATTTTTTTTTTAATCCAAAGACTTTATCTAAGAAAAAGCTTGGTTATCACTAAAAAGTGTGAAATAAAATCAATACATGGTTTACTGTTTACAACTCAATAATTGTAGTTAATCCTAAAATCTTCATAGTAAGGTTAATTCTAAAGCTGCCAATAAAATTAAAATTGAAATTGAACCAAAAAATGTAGGTATATAGTAAAAGCTACTCTCACAAAGCTGTATACCGCCGCATTTTGTGTAAAATTTGCTCCGGACGAGACGTACATATGTACCCTACCTCTCCCCGCATTAGTGCAATGTTTTCGTTGAAATTTTTAAGATGAAATTTAAGATTTATTATCGATTTTTATAGACTTTGAAATTAAGTTGAGACGTCACCCACCAGATGGGCGTCCCCCGGGAGGGAGAAACCACCCCTTCTCAAGAAAAGTTTTTTGACTTAACAAAAAAGTTTTTTTTTTCCTTCTCTCAAATTGCAGCTTTGAAAAATTGAAAGCCCAAGATTTGATCAACATCTATTTGTCAAACGTTAAGGGGGAGCAAATTAATCCTTTTCAATTTTTTAAAAATGGGATTTTTAAGTAATCTCACTTTAGAAATCGCAACTATTGGATAAGTTGATTTTCAAATTGAACTTCTAACGTTGTTTGATGCATCTTAGGTTTACAATGAAATAAAACGCAAAAACTTCATAAAAAGGAATTAATATTTCAATCTCTGTTTGGGGTTCCCCCCCCCTTCCCATGAGGGGCGGTATTTGAAAAAATAAATAACTAAATAAATAAAAAAGCCATAGTCGGACGTTTCAAAATCCAGGAGTCGAAGTCGGAGTCGGCCATTTTTCTTCCGACTCCGCAGCTATGATTAGATCAACAGCTCTTGCATGCAAGCGCTTTGAGGATACTTGGAGTTTTTTTCTTTTGTGTCATAGGAGACCCAAGTGATAAAAGGTTGCCCCTATTTTTTACCATAAACGAGCTGATGTGCGCATTACATGACTTCCTTTTACTCCACTTTAATGTCATTTCCCCATTATTGGCATTTTTAATGTGATTCAATAGTTTACTCTCTAAATATCACCAACAGTGGCCAAATTGAAACCAGATTTTAAAAAAAAAAAAAATTAAAAAAATTTCCAAATTTGTCGCCAAGTTGGTGACAAAACTTGGCGACCAAAAGACTGGCGATATATCGCCAACTGTCTGCCAAATTATAAAACCACTTGAGTTTACAACGAAATTAACAATGATTTCCAACCAAAAAGGGGCAAAAGACCCCCTTTGGAGCATCCGAATGCAACCAAAAATGGAGGTGCACAACTGGACCCCACTAGGAGTCTAAGTATAAAATTTTAATTTTCTAGGACATTCCCTTCTTGAGTTATGCGACATACATACACACATACGCACATACATACGTACATACAGACGTCACGAGAAAACTCGTCGTAATTAACTCGGGGATCGTCAAAATGGATATTTCGGGTGCCTGTCCGTTCCTAGGCATGTATCCACGTGTGATCGGGTTGAAAAATAAACTCAACATTCATTCGGGGGTGAGCAAAATGGAAATTACGGCCCATTTTTGAGTAAAATTTTTTGCGAATACAATACTTCCTTTTTTGTAAAAGGAAGTAAAAATGAGTTTTAAGGCCCAAAGCAGCTAGGGTACCAACCAGTTTTGGAGCAATCGACGATTACGTAATCATAATCGACCGAATCGATCACATTTTTGTGTAATCGTAAAGATAATCGTAATCTATGAATTGAAAGTAACTAATCGTAGTCGAAATCAAAATCGTTAAGACTTGATGAAAGCCTGAATAGTTAGTTCATGTAAAGATTGTTGCATGATGGAGAACATAAGAGTTTTAAAATACAACCATTTTTCTTCGAGCTGTTGAAGAAAAAATATGTCACCTTAAATTTGATGATGATTAGAACCTGGAATAGAGTCGGCTTGGAGATAGGTTGTCTGCTTCTCTGCTTGAGCGTTGCTATTGACTTCCATTACAATGATCAAAGGACATTTGAAACTACGCTTTGTGTTAATCAGGTGTATGGACTTAAACCCATTTCTCACAGGAATAAAACTTAAACTTTTAATTTGAGTAAAAAAAAATGACGCTACAATAGGGGAGTGTTTTATACCTTGGGACACTGCTACTTTCTAAAAATCTGTTTTTAACAGCCATGTTTTTGTAATCTCTAATATTAACCTTCACCATTAAATGGTGCCATATTAAAAATCAGCATCAAATGAGTAAAATTGACGATTTTGTGAGAGAAAGAAAATTTCAAGACTCCAAAGTAGATATTTTCTTCATTTTTATTTCATTTTCTGCCTTTGTATTTGTAAATTTAATCAACTGAATTTTATTTTATTATAAAAGAGAAGTACTTTAAATATTTTGCTTATGAGAAAATAATGATAGTGCATTTCGATTGACCATTATTTTGGTTTTTCTTTAACCACGTGGTGATTGTACCTTGGGACAGCCAAACATTTTTACCCTAGGACACGTTCCAAGGTACAACATATACGTAGTTCTTAATAATTAAGACATGCTTAGGAACATGGAACAATGTTCTAATCTTATGTAGTCTTTTAAACAAATTTAATGTTTGATAATAATTCATAAATCATTATTCATAATTCATAATTAATTTTTCATGATTTAATTCACTACCATGAAAAAAATATTTGTTATGTTTTCTGGTGCAATATTGGTTCAAGTATATGGCTGTTTCCTGAATTATGAAGACTTCCCCATAGTACAGCAGGATGTGTCCCAAGGTACAATAGGATGTTGTACCTAGGGTCAGCTTGGAACTTTTACTTTAAATGACTGGCAATATTTTATTTTCAAATTGTCTGAATTAAAAAAAATATAATATATATATATATATATATATATATATATATATATATATATATATATATATATATATATATATATATATATATATATATATGTGTGTGTGTGTGTGTGTGTGTAAGAACCGCCGCTCGGTTCTTATTACGAATCTTGATTTTCACAAGTTGCAGTGTTGTGCCGTGATAATCCACCATGTAGGAAGAGGACAAAGTTACATTCACAACATCTTTATTTTTACATAGAATATACCAGCAGGAACTTCTCTTAACTACCCAACTTGTTTAGTTGTGCCACGATTTTTATATAGGGAATATCATTAAAAGATTACAGATAATTATCCCTCGATCATGTGATCTCACGTGATCTATATAGGAGGAGCCGATTGCAATAACGAAATATTATTGGGCTTTGCACCGCAGACAGAGGCTGGCTTAAGTCTGGAGGGAAAAAAAGTGTCTGGTTGGTACTTTAAGGGGAATCTCATCTGAGCCTAGAACATAACCATATATGGTATGAGAAGCATTTAAGTGTGTAATAAATAATGTCTGTGACTCATACGCGCTGACATATAAGTGAACAGAACTTAATATGGAAAAGGCCTAGCAAAGGATTTTTCATATTACACACACACACACACATATCTATACATATAATAAAATAAGATGTTTGTGTGTGTGTGTGTGGCGCGCATCCCGGGAAAACGGTAAGGCCTAGAAAGATGAAATTTGGTATACAGGTGTAGTTTTTGCTGAAGTTGTGCACCTCGGGCTTCGATTTTTGATATTTTAATTAGAAAAAAAGTTATTTAATGTTTTAAGTGATTTTAAACACTTTTTAGTACTTTTAACCTCACAGACCCCGAACCAATCGCGCCAGACAAATATTTTTGGTACTATAGTGTCGGAAATTTAATTTTAAATATGATGAACAAAAAAATTTTGAAGATAGAGCAATTTTTGTATTTTTTATGAATTTTTGAAAAAACCATTAATTTGCATGTTTTTCTGGGTTTTATTTTTTTCTAATATCATCCTGCGAGAAGTATCAAAGCCTCATTTCTGAAATTTAAGTTGGTAATAGTAAAAACATTTCGCCCTCTTCAAAAGAAAAAAGTTCTTAAAAATACGCAATAGTTTTTTTTTTTACAATTTTTTTGATGCTGAACACATCATGTCCTTTCACGCATCAGTCGAAAAAAGCGTTCTTCAATCTTTTATGCCTGTGACGTCACTACTTGGGTTTCGATTCGATATTTACGATGGAATCTTAATCGCAAGCAATGTTAATCTTTTTTTTTACTAGATAGCTTACTTCTACATTTTCTGACGTGATGACCACGTGTTTTTTCGGCAGCGCTTGCTTTTTTTCTTTCCTTTTTTTTTGTTTTATTTAGGGATTGCATTTATTTCTTTTTCCATCCCCCCCCCCCAAGCTGGACCTTTCACTGTATCTATATTACGTTACCTTTCATAGTTGTGCGCATTAATTCAATAAAAACAGCGAGATTTTTTTTTTATCTTTGTTAAACGCTACTTTTTGCACACTACGGGGAATTTGAGCTTTTTTTTTTTTTTTTTGGCTCTACTTAAATAAAAAAAAGCGGTTTTTTGAGTGTTCTTTGTTTTTAATAGGAAATGGGTGAGGAGGTCAAAATAAATAGAGATGGATAAGAAAATGTAAAGATAGATATTAAAGGTAGATAGCCGCCGAAGGCGGCAATCTTGGCGTAAAAATGTGAAAGGCACAAAAAAAAGGTAGAGATGGATTGATTAATACTGCTGCCAAATTTATTTAAACAACCGCCGAAGGCGGCAAACTTGAAGTAAAAAGGTAAATGACAAGTTAGCAAAACAGCCGCCGTAGGTGGCTGCTTGCACATTGGGTGTCAATGCCCCCCTCCCTCCCCCACATACACCATGACTTTGAAAAAACAATGCTTTCACATAAAAGTGGAAGTGCTTTTTGTTATTTTTCGACAAAATTTGCATGAAGAGTACGTCGTTTGTGTCTCCCCTCCCCCTCCTTTAAAAATATTCCAAACGACGAAACTGGAGACAGATCTAGAAAATATTTTATTCAAATTATTAATGATATAGATAGATATAGATTGATTGACACCGCCACGAAATTTATTTAAGCAGCCGCCGAAGGCGGCAACATTGGCGTAAAAAAACGAATGATAATACTGATTTATAGAGAAAAACATTGATTAATGTCGTCGCTAAATTGTTTATGCAGCCGCCGAAGGCGGCACCCCTGGCGTAAAAAGGCGAATGGCGTAAAAAGGCGGACCAGCTGGTCGCCACAGGCGGCTAGTATATATATATATATATATATATTACATAGAAGTATGTTGGGGTATTTTAATGTTAATTTTAGATTTTAAATTCGATTCAAATAATTGACGTTAAAAATTAAAATATGAAAAGTGTACCAAGGTATACGACACTCTTCCCTAATATAGTTTAATGAACTTTGTAAGAAAATGCTCAAGAAAGGGATACTTTAAGATAGAGGTAATTTGTTTTTACTATTATGTGTTGTACCCAAAAAACGTGATTACATTGATGAGTAATATTAAAATGAACGGAACATGTATGGAACCTCTTCTTAATTTATCAACTCTTTGTACATTATTAAGTTTTAGTAGTGAATTAAATTAATAGCGAAATTATAGGGGGCTTTTTCCTCAGAAGAGTAAAGCGTTTAAAAATGAGTGATTAAAAATTAATGCTTTTTATTTCATTGTTCTCTTTTCTTTATCCTCATTAAGACATTTCTACAAGCTTCATATTTTTGAACAGCTTGTAGAATTTTTGAAATGAAACGACTATGTGTTTAGCATTTTTCTTATAGGCATCTATGGAAGGACGATTCCACAGGTAACTGAGTGACGTTTTTGAAGCAAAAAATACATATTTTGTAACATTTCAACGCAAAATACAGTCAATTCGCAATAACTCGAATCTATAGGATTCGACGGAAAACTTTGATTTATCGGAACTTTGACTTACCGTTAGTTTTGGTTTTTTGACAAAAGTCATCGTAAATATTTTAATTAATATGTACATATAACAGACAAAATTACAGAACTTCGAAATTTTTAAGCACAATATGCACGGTTTAATCAAAAATATTGAGAGAAAAAAATTAAAAGCATGGTTTTGATTTCGATACTGCTGGAACCACTTGAATGGAGCTGATTCTACTTCAAGAAAGGTGTACATCTTCATCGTTTCAAATTTAGGTTCATGGATTCTACCGCTTTAGAAGTTTCCTTTTTTTTCTTTTAATATATTTAATGGTAAAAAAAAAAGAAAACTCACTCTGTCTTCCAGGAACTTATCAAGAAATGATCGAAAGAAAGCATGAAGGGGAATGCTTCTTAACTTTGGTCAGCCTTTAAATTAAAAGCAAATTTGTAGTCTAGAAACATGTCAAAGTGTAAAACAGTACAGTACAACAAAAGAAAATAAGTTAACTCATTTCCGCACGTGTAACTTCTTTACGCATATTGGCTCAACAGATGCTCTTCTTACTTTAGGGGTCTGTTGTGCAGGAGTTGCAATTGAAAGTGAATTAATTTTTTTCTCATAGTCACTTGTTTCTTTCTTTCTTCCTTTCTTTCTTTTTCTGTTCTTTCAAAATAAATTTCGAGTCATCTTTAAAAAAACTTTGAGTTAAAGAAAGTTAACTTCGAGATATTGAGAATAACTAGCATTTAATTAAAGACAAAGGAGTCGGAACTCAATATAAACTTCGAGTTATAGTAATATTCGAGTTATCGGACTTAGAGTTATCGCGAATTGACTGTACATGTTGAGCAAACGATCTTTTGCCCAGGCATATTTTTTTTTAATCTGAATTTAATGGTATGATTGAATTCCCGAAATACATTTTGGATCATTTTTAAATATTAATAAAAACATGGTAAGTGGCTGACATTTTAAAAAGAAGTATGTCAGTCAGTTATCATGCTTTTGACAAATTTTTTTAATTGTCAAAAATCTGTTTCGAGAATTTAACTATACCATTGAGTTCAGCCTAAAAAAACACAATATTCTACGAAAAAAGATTGTTTTTACAATGTATATTTTGCGTTAAATATTACAAATTACGTCTTGTTTTGCTTCCAAATGTCAGTTACTCATGGAAATGCCCGGAAATATTCGTGGCTCACACTAGATGGTAAATTTAAGACAGAAATATAAAGAATGTGCTTATTATCTACTGAGAAAGCAGTAACATGCATTTGTTAAAATTAAAAACTTTGTATCTCACACAAAATGAACAAAAAAAAGGGGGGGGGGGGTACCTTGCTAGTCTAAATTTTCAACGAAGAAAAGAAATACGATGAAAAATGCAAAATAGTCATGTAATTACTTTAAAAAACGAGAGATGAAATTTCTTCGTACATCTTTAATAGTTTTTAGAAATAAATAGTCAATGTCATTAAAACTTTGCTTCAAAATAGATATTACTGTTTAACTTTAGTTATTGAAGATTCCTAATTCAACATTTATTTATTCACTTTTTTTTTTTTTTTTTTTTGAAAATGTTGCAGTTCTCAGTTGATGGCAACAATTTCATCAATGAAAAAAAAAAAAAAAAAAAAAAAAACGAGAAAGTTAAAAACTAAATTGTTATTTCATTGTATAAATAGTGCATTCATTCCCTATGAGCCGTGTAATCGTGTCGCTGACAAAGTCAAATACTTTAATGCATTTGGGTCTGAAAATTAACATATTTTGATATTTTGGAGTTTCACTCGAAAAAACAAATGTGTTGGTAATTTATCTAGTATACACTTGTCTTTAGAGCTAATAGTTTGAATACGAAGAAGTGTTTCGTTTTCCCCCCATTGACTGTTTCAAACGAATCATCTAGGTGCTACTTGTTGAAAATTAGTATTGGTTATTCGACTACCGATGTTTACGAGAAGCTACTTCAAAAAATAATAAATATTGTTCTACTTGTGTTTTTGTGTACTATCCAAAAAAATTGGAGAGGTGGGTGTTGTAACGTTATGTTTTATCACTTTTTGCGTTTTATTTCATTTTCATTAGAATAAGTGTTTTTTAAGTGTCCTTGTTTTTGTAATTTTCTTCACAAATAATTTTACAAAATCCAGAAAAACGTGTAACGAAATTTTTTATTATTATATTAATTCCAAAAAATCAAATGAAACCGAGTGTTTCAGCGTCAGAGAATTAATTTAGAGGCGTTGTAAATTTCCAAAGCATGAAATCATTATCAATTAAATGTATGAAAACATTTTACTTGACAAAAAGATCATATTTTCAGGTTTCACCGGAAGGCTTTGTGAACAAGTGTGTCCAGATGATACTTATGGAAAGGGATGTATTCATCAATGCAATTGCCGATTCAATGTGAGTTGCAGCCCCTTCGACGGAGAATGCAATTGCCCACATGGATACACTGGAGTTCACTGCGAAAATAAATGCCCCCGCATGACATTTGGACTTAAATGTGAGTACCGATGCAACTGCAGTAATGATGCAACCTGTGATCCGGTAAACGGGATGTGCATTTGTGGACCTGGATATGTAGGACCTCAGTAAGTCTTTGTTTAAGTATTTAGTTTTTTCACCTCATTTCCTCCAAGGTTACTGTGAAAGAAAAAATGCGTGTCCATATCTACAACTCATTTAATTAAGTTATACCATACATATTAATATCTTTATACAATGTCTCAGTTGTCTACCGATGCAACTGTAGTAATGATGCAACCTGTGATCCGGTAAACGGGATGTGCATTTGTGGACCTGGATATGTAGGACCTCAGTAAGTCTTTGTTTAAGTATTAAGTTTTTTCACCTTATTTCCTCCAAGGTTGATGTTACTGTGAAAGAAAAAATGCGTGTCCATATCTACAACTTCTTCAATCAAGTTATGCCATACATATTAATATCTTTATACAATGTCTCAGTTGTCTGCCGATGCAACTGTAATAATGATTTCTTCTGTGATCCGGTGATAGGGTTGTGCATATCGTCGCCTCAGAGCAAGAGTAAGACAAATCTAATCCCAGAAATAATACTAAAAAATCTTACTGTTGCTCTGACGCGACGATATGTGTGGCTCCGGATACCTTCAATATATTCCGGTATTTTTCCTGGATATCAAACACCGGTATCACGAAATTGCAAATTAGTTCGAAATACCGGTATTCGGTATACCGGCATTCAATCACTAGTGCTAAGTAAGTTTTAACTTAGGCAGTAGTATTTTTTTACCTTTTCCCCTCCAAGGTTAATGTTATCATAGGAAGATAAGCGTGTGCATATCATATCTGCAACTTCATCAACCTCTCATCACGGAGTTATGCCTTGCTAATATCATCATACACTACCTCAGTTCCCCTCTATATGCAATTTATTTGGTGATTAAGGTAGTTGTAAATTAAAACAATGTTTCAAAACATTAAAAATAATATGAAATCAGCATGAAGGCGAAAAGTGCTAAAATTATTAAAAGCAAATTTAAAAAGAGCTTCTGGTAATAAGAAAAACATTAAGAAACTAAATCAAGATTTTGTTTTTACAAATTTAAGTAATTTTGAAATTAAACGCCACATTTGAAAGGGGAAGAGAAATAATGAGTAGGAGGATCTGCTGACGAAAAAAGCTGTGACAAAAAACTTTTTTCGTACAAAACATGTAGCTATCAACGATAATGTATATTATACTTCACCACACCACGTGTCAGGCGCACACCTTAAGAGGTAAACTCCAGGGTGGGCTGACGCCTGGTGCGGGATCTTACCCGGCGCAAGACCACTGCTTCCAAGCCCAGCCATACAGAGTTTCTCTCCGCAGACTCCATCCCCTTGTGGTACAATCTAAAACTACACGCTGAGAGTGGGGTAAGGTGGAGAAAAGTACCATGCATATGAATGCTGGCAATCTTGACTGAATAGTAAGTTACCTTTGTTTTTAAATTTTTGAAACTTTTAAAGTATGAATACTCTGGTAATGTTATGAACTCTAAGGTAGGTATACTAACTATTTAATTCTTCTGTTTTCTTTATTATTATTTTATATATTTTTTTTTCATAAAAATCAGCAAAGTTACTTACTGGTAAGTTCAAAAATGAAGCATACAGTCTTTTCAGTAACTAACTTTACTGATAAAGGTCTCTCCAGTAACTGACTAATTAATTTTTCAAAAAAATGAGTAAAAGTTAGTTACTTTCCCGAAAAATCATTATAGTTTCTGGAAAGATAAAAAATAAAGTAACTTCTGAAGTAACTGATCAAAAATTCATTCAAATTAATCATCAAACATAAGAAAGCAAAATATACTCAATCGTTTACCATACTACTTTTTTTAAAGGCATATTAAAGTGAATTTTTTTAAACCCTAAAACATTTTCACTACTAAGTTAAGTATTATAATTTGTTACAGGTGTGAAGAAGTTTGTCCACCTGGATCGTATGGGGCAGACTGTGCTAAGAAATGCTTATGTCAGAATGATGCTGATTGTTTGCACACAGACGGAACGTGTGTTTGTCCTCCCGGTAAATTCTTTAGATTCTCAATGTAATATTATTTATTATCCTTTTGAATGTCCTATTTTACACTGAGACGACTATCACTTATTAATTGTTAATTAGAACTCGAGAAAAAATGGATTCAAAAAATATCATTTTTCATCTTGCCTGCGTTCTTATTAATTGAATTATTTTTTATTCTACTCACTATAAAAACATTTTTACAGTGTGTATAATGTATTCATAAACGTTCCTGGTTCTGGTATATTCATAAAATACATTTATGAATGTTGTAGTTGTAGTATATTCATAAACGTTCCTGGAAAATAAACAGCTAAGGTGCCCAATTTCAGCCAGTAGCATACCTTGCAAAAAACCAGAAATGTTTTCCGTTAAAAGACAGTAACCTTCCTGAAATTATCCTTGAATCTTTCTCAAGAATTTGGAAATCTCCCCGGTTAAAGCCAGTCTGGAGCCTTCGAGGGAAATGAGGTACGTTTAACGTGATTGATAAGAACTTTCCTGATTTACTAAGAAAGCTCCAGAAGCATCAATGCAACCATGGCTAAAGCAAAGACAGAACTGCAAGTACAAACTAAGCATCTCCCTTGGCCGCAATTCTTACATTGCAAAGAATTTCCTGAAATTATCCTTGAATCTTTCTCAAGAATTTGGAAATCTCCCCGGTTAAAGCCAGTCTGGAGCCTTCGAGGGAAATGAGGTACGTTTAACGTGATTGATAAGAACTTTCCTGATTTACTAAGAAAGCTCCAGAAGCATCAATGCAACCATGGCTAAAGCAAACACAGAACTGCAAGTACAAACTAAGCATCTCCCTTGGCTGCAATTCTTACATTGCAAAGAATTTCCTGAAATTATCCTTGAATCTTTCTCAAGAATTTGGAAATATCCCCGGTTAAAGCCAGTCTGGAGCCTTCGAAGGAAATGAGGTACGTTTAACGTGATTGATAAGAACTTCCCTGATTTACTAAGAAAGCTCCAGAAGCATCAATGCAACCATGGCTAAAGCAAACACAGAACTGCAAGTACAAACTAAGCATCTCCCTTGGCTGCAATTCTTACATTGCAAAGAATTTCCTGAAATTATCCTTGAATCTTTCTCAAGAATTTGGAAATCTCCCCGGTTAAAGCCAGTCTGGAGCCTTCGAGGGAAATGAGGTACGTTTAACGTGATTGATAAGAACTTTCCTGATTTACTAAGAAAGCTCCAGAAGCATCAATGCAACCATGGCTAAAGCAAACACAGAACTGCAAGTACAAACTAAGCATCTCCCTTGGCTGCAATTCTTACATTGCAAAGAATTTCCTGAAATTATCCTTGAATCTTTCTCAAGAATTTGGAAATATCCCCGGTTAAAGCCAGTCTGGAGCCTTCGAAGGAAATGAGGTACGTTTAACGTGATTGATAAGAACTTTCCTGATTTACTAAGAAAGCTCCAGAAGCATAAATGCAACCATGGCTAAAGCAAACACAGAACTGCAAGTACAAACTAAGCATCTCCCTTGGCTGCAAGTCTTACATTGCAAAGAATTTCCTGAAATTATCCTTGAATCTTTCTCAAGAATTTGGAAATATCCCCGGTTAAAGCCAGTCTGGAGCCTTCGAAGGAAATGAGGTACGTTTAGCGTAATTGATAAGAACTTCCCTGATTTACTAAGAAAGCTCCAGAAGCATCAATGCAACCATGGCTAAAGCAAAGACAGAACTGCAAGTACAAACTAAGCATCTCCCTTGACTGCAATTCTTACATTGCAAAGCTGTAGCTAAACAGAGACTTATTCGCTCTCACAGGGAGTTCAGTCAATTTGGACAGGCCGTAATCGAACTAAAGCCCATGTACTTATTAAACACGCTCAGTCAATCTTTAAATCAGTAGCTCAAATATTTTACACACCAGTGAAAAAGTCTGCATTCGTGCAACTTGTAGCAATTCAGGAAACTTTCTTCCAAAGATACTTGATTTTAAGGGGAAATAGATGAAATCTTGTGAAATCCCGAAGCGCTTCACGGAAATAATCAGTGACGTTACGGAATTTTTTTACAGTGCATATGATATTAAATTATTATTTTGCAGCTATCTTTACTTTGCTCAAAAACGTCCCTCAAAATCCCTTCTATTATTTTATTTCTTTGATCATGTTAGTTATAAGTACCAAAAATAAAAGGGAACCCCATGTTCAGGACTTTTACCCCATAACAACAGCAAGTACTCACCTATTTGAATTCACTTTGTAATTTAGTATCAGTTTATAGTTTACCCAATATTCGCCTTTTTTTTTAAGAGTCTCTTCTGTGTTTTATGTACACTGATGTAAAAAGTTGAGAGGAATTTCAGATTTGGTCAATTATCCCGAGAAATACTGGACCGATTTTAATGAAATTAGGTATGCACATACATTGAAACAATGCAAAAAAAAAGAACCATCCAAAATTTAAAATACACGAGCATGATCATAATTAACACTCGTCAGAGTCGGATAGTATGAAACAGCGGTTGCAAAATTGAACCAAAAAAAAATGGGTTAGTATGGGGTATGGTCACTTCTAACAGACATATAGGCTTCGCATTGTGATTCCATACTCGAAATGAAGCAGTTCATGGGATCCTGTTGCAATTACTTCCACTCGTTCAACAACGCTATACTGAAGCTATGGAGGGTCCCCGGAGGGGTGTTGCGAGTTGCTATTGCCCTTCCAAAAGCGTCCCAGACGTGCTCTATAGAACTAGCGTCCAGAGATCTGCTTGGTCAACCTATCCAGTGAACATCCTCCCTTTCAGGAAATTCGTCGACCAGAAGAGCTCTATATGGCCTTGCGTTAACATCCATTAAAATTAACTTAAGGCTAACAGTGTCCCTCAAGAGGTGAGCATAGGGCTCCAAGACTATATCCCTATATCTCGCAATTGTCACAGAGCCTCTCTCAAAGACATGGAGGGCGAGGGGTGTGCGGCCATCCAACATAATGCCTGCCCAGACCGTCAAACCACCACCGCCATAGGTCGATTTCGCCGATATTTGAGGGTAGGTACATGTTCCTGCTTCTATCCATGTAAACGTAGGACAAGAATAGTCGTTTAAACTGAAACGGGACTTGCTATTTGCCTTCTAATATCCGCAAAATCGACCATTATGGTCGAGGAGGTTTGACGATCTGAGCTGACATCATGTTGGACCACCGCTATAATAGTCGATTTCGCGGATAATGGAGGGCAGGTGCAGGTTCCTGCTTCTATACATACGAACGTAAGACAATAATAGTCGGTTAAGTAGAACCGGGACCCGTTACCTGTCCTCCAATATCCACGAAATCGACCATTATAGAGGAGGAGGTTTGACGGTCTGGGCAGGCATCATGTTGGATGGCTGCACACCCCTCCATGTCTTTGAGAGAGGCTCTGTGAGAGTTGCAAGGTATAGGGATGTGGTCTTTGAGCCCTATGCTCACCTCTTGCGGAGCGCTGTAAGCCCTGAGTTAATTTTAATGCATGTCAACAAAAGGTCACATAGAGCTCTTCTGGTCGACGAATTTCCTGAAGGGGAGGATATTCACTGGTTGGATTGACCAAGCAGATCTCTAGACTCCATTCCTATAGAGCATGTCTGAGACTCTCTTGGGAGTGCAATAGCAACTCGCAACACCCCTCTGGGGACCCTCCATGGCCTAAGTACAGTGTTGTTGAACGAGTGGAAACGATTGATCGAGGATCCCATAAACTGTTTCATTTGAAGCATGGAGTCACACTGCGAGGCCTATATGTCTGTTAAGGGGACCATACCATCTACTAACCCATTTTTTTTCTTTTTTTTTTGCTTTATCTTGTAACCGCTGTTTCATACCATCCGACTCTAACGAGTGTTACTTATGATCATGGCTGTATATTTTAAATTTTGGATGGTTATTTGTTTTGTATTAATTCAATGTATGTACATATCAAATTTCATTAAAATCGAACCAGTAGTTTTGGAAATAATTGATCAAATCTGAAAATTCTCTTACTTTCTTACACCAGTGCAGATACTTGTTCTTGAGTTTGACTCACAGTCTACAATTGCTTCTTGCAGGTTTCTTTGGAAATTTTTGTGAAGGTTACTGCCCATCGAGTACTTACGGATTTAATTGTACCGAAAAATGTGACTGCAATGAAGAGACGAGTATATGTGATCCTTTTTCAGGCCAATGTATTTGCAACCCCGGATATACTGGAATGAAATGCGACATGCATTGCAGAAATTTCGATATTCCCAGTATGTCGACTTGACTTTTCAAAAGTTTTACCAGGCTAGAAATATCCAAACAGAAAATAAATTGCTGTTGTCTCGCTGTTCCCCCTGCCTCACTGTGCCCACTTCTCCCCTACTGGGCTCAAAAAATTAAAGAAAGGCATAATATTAATTGCATGAATGAAAATTAAACAAGAAATAAAACAAATACTCACCTCTTAAAATTCACTTTGTAATGTAGTATCAGTTCAGGGTTTACCCATTAATTGCCTTTTTTCAAAGATTCTTTTCTGCATTTTATATAGATTTTTGTTCGCGAGTTTGACTCATAGTCTACAATTGCTTCTCGCAGGTTTCTCGGGAAGATATTGCGAAGATTACTGCCCAGCGGGTACTTTCGGCTTTAACTGCACCGGAAAGTGTGAATGCAATGAAGAGACGGGTACCTGCGATCCGTTTACAGGCGCATGTATTTGCAAGGCCGGATATACAGGAATAAAATGCGACATGCATTGTCGAAATAACACTTTTGGACGAAACTGCAACTACAGCTGCGATTGTAAAAACGATGCCGTCTGTGATCCCATTGACGGAACTTGCTATTGCAAGCCAGGATACAGGGGCAGAGAGTAAGTTTTCTTTGTACTTTTCAGTCGAAAGTACGTGACTTGGTTTGACGAATAGTTTATTTTCTACCTTGGCGACAATAGAAATTGTTTAAAGTGATTGGCAATATCTAAAAGTATATGGCAACCATAGAATTTAGAAATTAAATATATATATATATATATATATATATATATATATATATATATATATATATACAGTTGGCTCTCTGTTTAACGACTTTCAAGGGACCACAAAAAATCGTCCTTAAGTAGAAAACGTCCTTAAATAGAATGGTTTTAATACTACAGTGGACCATCTGGGACCGTGAAAAGCCGTCGTTAAATAGAGCGTCGTTAAACAGAGAGCCAACTATATATATATATATATATATATATATATATATATATATATATATACATAGGGTGTATCAGTACAGCGTTTACAGACTTTCAGGGCAGATAGAGTACACCTAGAAGATGTGAAACCACATAGCAATGCATGGTCGGAAACGTTTTCCTGGCGCAGTAGTGACCACACAAATCATTAAAAACACGAATAAGAGAAGAAAACATGTTTATTATCCTTAGTACAGCAAAAAAACTAAGAAAAAAGAACATTAAGGAGCCAACGATCGTCATCAAAGTAGGTGTTCGAAATTACAACCCCGGCCCGTGATGCATGTCTGACATCTCCAGTGCATTTTAGATCGAACGTCAAAGTGAGCGCGGCAACAAAAACCGCGTGTGCGCATGCACCGTCATCTGATGCTTCGGTTCACGTAACAACATCTATCATGTAGGGAAGGGTGGCACAAAGCGGGTAGGTCGCAAAAAGCGGGTAGGCCTTCGTATGACCCCCCTCCCCCCATGGTGTGTTAACGGCGACGAATACGTATGTCGTGTTTACCTGAACACCCCCGAGTTATTATCAGTCCCAGCGAAGCAGCAGTGAAGCGGCATGGCGCAACCAGGCTTAAAATTAAAAAAAAAATGATACATTTAAAAAAATGAAGTTTTGTAACTTGTGATTAGTCGAAGAACAGCTTATTTTTTATTGTCAATAATATTAACTTATTCTGACACTATCTACCTATAAACTACGATGGTCATTCCGTTTTTTTTTAATTATTAATTAAGGTTATAATTATTGAAATAACAAACGTGCCTTTGGGCAAAGCGGGTATAGGATTTAATTATAAATTTATTTAAAATTTCTTGACTCGTGTGCTGACTTAGATTTTCTCTTTCAATAAGATAAGTATAACTTTAAAAAATTATTTTTTAGGATGGCACAATTAATTAGTTTATTAATTAACTCAGATATTTCTGTATGTTCCATAAATAAATTTACTGACTTTAAATTGGATAAGTACAACTGTTTTATAATTTTTTATATAAAAACAGGTAGCTAGTCAACTATTTTAATTATTTATAACTTCAAATTTGATTGGAAAATGTACCAAACCACAATTAGTTAAGCTTACCCGCTTTGGGCTCAATGGTAGGGCAAAGAGGGATTTTCACGTGTTTGTTAAGTTTGATAATAAATAAATATTGGGTTTGAAATAATACAAAAATCACTTTTTAATTTGAAGTTCAAGAGCCCTGCTAGGAAATAAAACCAAAATTGTTGCGATTAAAATCCAAAAACTAAAAGTTTCGAGCGTTCTTCGAAAACCTACCCACTTTGGGCCACCCTCCCCTACACCAGACAAAAATTTACCTGCATTTTATGCTGTGTTAAAAATAAAAAAAATTAATTTGAATTCTGAAATTTTGAATTCAAATTATTTTTTTCGCAATCACGAACTGAGACACTACCCTACTCATTGGAGTTATTGTTTCATTGTTTCTAGAAACAGTTCCTGTCCCCCCACCCCCCAAGCCTGCCTCTCCTCCTGGGCGGTTACGTGTGCATAGTTGTGTGTGTAAGTGTGTAGGCTTGTGTGTGTGCGTATACCTGTGTGTATGCACATAAGCGTGTGTGTGTGTGTATGTGTGTGAGTGTGCGTGTGTGTAGGACATGGACGCCTCCGACCAGGAGAAGCGGATAGCTCAGGACCGGAGCAGCCGCGCCGCGCCGCCTGCAGAGGACGGTGGGCGGTGGTGCTGCAGAGGCTTCTCGTCCAAACTGAAAAAGGCACGGAACATCAAAAACGGTCAAATGAGAACAATAAGCAATCGTGATTGCTCAATAAACATATTTTCTCCTCTTATTTGCTCTGTCATACTTGTGCTTTGAGCCGTCACTATCGCGTCAGGAAAGCGTTTCCGACTATGCATTGCTATGTGATTTCCCTTCGTCTACATTGTTAAAAATTCAAGAAGATTTTCTGGTAATTGTTACTGTAAAATGGTGGACTTACAGCATCGCTGATTTTTACGGCAATTTCTACCGGAGAAATAAGCGATCCCAGCTCCAATTGGTTGCTGTGGCCTACCGAGGAAACCGTAAAATTTTACTGTAACATTTGATTTTTACGGTAATAGTTACTGCCAACATGGATGCCAGTAACAATTACCGTAAATTTTCCGGAAAATTTTTAACAGTGTAGATGTACTCTATCTGCCTGAAAGTCCGTAAATGCTGTACTAATACACCCTGTATATATATTTAATTTCAATATCTATATATATATATAATTAAATAAATATATTTATTTATAATTAAATATATTGAATGCCGTCAACTACGAAAGTTTTAGCTCGCAATAGCGATAAACAAATTAAAATAGCGAAGAAAATATTGCACCAAGTAGGAGCATTTTTTAAAAATGCACTTTTAACGGAAAAATTTCTACTTTCTTTTTACGCAGTTTCACGTGACCTCTCTCAAGTTGAATGCATTTTTAGAACATAAAAACTGAGGTTTTCACGTTTATGTCGGGAATCAATAATATAAGGGTCATTCTTCGAGAAGTGTAACTTTTCTGTCACACGCCTTTTACAGTAATAACTTTAAGGAACAATTCATTTAACAATGATTTTTAATTTAATCAAAAATATATCTATTTAAACTTGTCAACAATTTTTTAATAGCTATTTTTATTTTAGCATGTTTTTGGTTCACAGCATGTGAATTCTCACCTCCGTGGCACGTCACACACCTTGTGTGACTGTTTGTGTTGCTTAATAACATGTCTAATTAAAAGTATGTACTTAGTTATTGATTATTTCTTTCACAAGTGTCTCAAATACTAATTTTTTAAGCATATTTAATTTTTTAGTATTCTGTTTTAGTTCGTTTTAGTAGGACAAGAAGTCATGTCACACAATAAATTCTCACCTCCGTTACCTAAACACAAATGCCATTCCTCATTAACACGTGGCAGTAATGACATAAAATTTTATTTTTAATGATACTAGGGAGCCCCCTTGTTTATTTTCAGCCATAGTTGAAGCTGTGAGATTTTTGTTGAAAAACAAAAAGATTTTACTTCATAAACTTAGTATGGTTATTCTGACTTCTCACCTCCGTGAACTTGAATTTCAAGGATGTAAATTAATGCAAAAAAAAGGAGTGAACATGTTTACATATGCTTAACATGTGCAGATTGTAGCTAGAAGAAAAAAAAATTTCCCTGAAAAATATATCTATTAGGCCTATATTAATGGAAAATTCCTCACCTCCGTGAATCTCATCTCCGTGACAGATCTTATCAATGTCATTATTTCTGAGGTGAAAATGAATGATGGAGGAGAAATACATCAATAATAGGCATTCTTTCAAAATTATAAACTGCCAGTATATCCTCAAATTTACTAAATACTATTTTTTAAGATACATTTGAAACTACTAACTAAGCCGTACTTTAATTAAGAGAGCTTAATATTATATTCCCACTAATCATTAAAGTAGCTGATTGTTTGCACAATTAACAAAATTACTACTTTGATATTAAATTGGCCTCGATTTTTGAATAGTATAAGTTTTTTTTTTTTTAAATTTCTATGAACAAGGTATTTTTTATTTTTTTTATTTTTTTTATTTATGAGTAAAATAATTGGAACTTAGCTGGGCCATTGTTTATGGTTATTTCTAGTAGGCAACACTTTCATGTAAGATCGAAAAAAAAAGAAAAAAAAAAAGGTTTCTAGATTGAAAAATATTTGCGTTCAAAAGCTACGTTTTCTGGAGAATGACCCATAACTACTTTATCTGCTTGTATATCGTGGTTCATCCAAAATATTTCTCGCTGGCGCTTCGCCTAACATGTCTGACGCTTTTCAGAGCCAAACCAATTTGTGCTTTGAACCCTGAGTCATGTCATGTTGAAACTTGACACACATGTTTTTCTTACTGTTTTATTATGCCATTAGCAAAAAGATATACATAGAAAAGCAAAAAGATAAAAATTATATTCGACTTAAACGTAAACATAGCTCATAAAAAAATCAATGTATTAAAACTTTGTAAAATATTTCAATAAAATTATAATGAGTAATGGGTTAAATCCTGACTCCCGGTCTCAATTTCAGAAACCAATTCAATAGATGAGATTTAAAAGTAGTTGGAGCTGAATCATTAATAATTAAATTAGAGAAATTTTTCAAAACGTAGAAAGTTTTTCAAAAAGAAAGGTACGAAGTAGATGAGCATTTCAGTGTATGTATTCGCGGTAATAAGTATTCATTTGTTGTTAGGATTCTAACAATAGTAGCTTTGACTTCAGTTGTTTCTCCACATAGCGTTTATGCTCCGGAAAACTAGTTTCGCATAAATTAATATTTGAAGATTCATATAATGCAATAATGATAAACAGATGTGGCGTATTCACTTGACTGCTATCGAAAGGGGAAAAAGCATGTAATTTATTTTTGAATTTCAACGGAGAATTCATTCTGCTCTCAAATTTACGTTTCCTTTCTAAAACTATGCAAAACTCAGACGCGAAACTATGCATTTCTTGTTAAATATAAAGATGTAATAGTTTCAGGAAAATATTAGTGTAAATGATTTCATAGCATAAGAATTTGCATTTCACCATAACCATAGTAACGAATAGTGTAGTCACCTAACAATTTTGGCTTGGAAACTTCAAATTTAAGAGGAAACTCTTTCTTATTAATTCTGTATTTAACACCAGCTACCTGGAAATGTTTTAAATATGCAGTAACACATGTAGAGTATTCCATTCTGAAAACAGATACCTCTGAAGGTGAAAGCGTAAGGTATAATACAAGCAATTTTAAAGAATTGATAATCATATTTAAATATTTTGTTGTAGGACAAAAAAAAATTGTTGCTGTAATTAAATGATACAGCTCCAGTTATTAACATTTTAAATATTAATTGAGGCCTACTAATATTTGGTGCAGTATTTGTTTAGTTAATATTAAGCTTATATATATTTTTATTAAATAAGTTTTTTTATAATTAATCAAGTGCATGGCGGGCGAAATGAATGGGGAAAAGTAAAATTAGTTCATTTCGTTTATTATTTGATCATTTTTTAAATCATTTACGTATTTATTTAATTATTAATTTATTTACTTTCTTTCCTTTAACATTGTACTTCTTTTTATTTCTTCGCCTATTTTCTTACTCATTAGCTATTTAACTCTCATTCATTTATTTTTCTCATATATTAAGTAATTTATTTATTCGTATACTGCTTCATTATCTGTTCATATTTATTCATTCATTCTTTTATTTATTCATTTGTTTTACCAAATTTTTTTTTAATAATCAAAGACAAAGCATTCCATTAGAAAAAAAAATTCACTTTGCATACATGAAAAAAAAAACATTTTTCACTTTTTTTTTCCATAGTTCAAACGTACTGACAAAAATTTTTAAAAATTCTTCAATGCAAGTTTTATCACAAAATACGTTATTCTTTATATATTACTGTAATTTTCAAAGCCAATTTCCAATTCGTTCACTTTGGAATAGGCAAATTACCTTACCTCTGTTTCACTTTGTCCCACAGTCCCCTCAACTACTTCGAGTTCTTTTATTGGAATCAACTAAAAATAACTAAGTGAATGTTGAAATTGACATTTTTTATATTACAAAATATGTATTCAATTTTTTTCAAAACATAGGTGTGAAAACATCTGCAAGTTTGGAACGTATGGCGAAAATTGCACCAAGGAATGTCAATGCCAAAATGGCGCTTATTGCTCGCCTCAAACAGGCCAATGCTTTTGTTCTCCAGGTAAGAAATTTTGTCCTGTAGTTGAAAACTTTTACTTTTCGTTTAACTCTTGACGAAAATTCCACCAAGGAATGTCAATACAAAAATGACGCTTATTGCTTGCCTCAAACAGGCGAATGCTTTTGTTCTCCTGGTAAGAAATTTTGTCCTATAGTTGAAAACTTTTACTTTTCGTTTAACTCTTGGCGAAAATTGCACCAAGGAATGTCAATGCAAAAATGACGCTTATTGCTCGCCTCAAACAGGCGAATGCTTTTGTTCTCCTGGTAAGAAATTTTGTCCTATAGTTGAAAACTTTTACTTTTCGTTTAACTCTTGGCGAAAATTGCACCAAGGAATGTCAATGCAAAAATGACGCTTATTGCTCGCCTCAAACAGGCGAATGCTTTTGTTCTCCTGGTAAGAAATTGTGTCCTATAGTTGAAAACTTTTACTTTTCGTTTAACTCTTGGCGAAAATTGCACCAAGGAATGTCAATGCAAAAATGACGCTTATTGCTCGCCTCAAACAGGCGAATGCTTTTGTTCTCCTGGTAAGAAATTTTGTCCTATAGTTGAAAACTTTTACTTTTCGTTTAACTCTTGGCGAAAATTGCACCAAGGAATGTCAATGCAAAAATGACGCTTATTGCTCGCCTCAAACAGGCGAATGCTTTTGTTCTCCTGGTAAGAAATTTTGTCCTATAGTTGAAAACTTTTACTTTTCGTTTAACTCTTGGCGAAAATTGCACCAAGGAATGTCAATGCAAAAATGACGCTTATTGCTCGCCTCAAACAGGCGAATGCTTTTGTTCTCCTGGTAAGAAATTTTGTCCTATAGTTGAAAACTTTTACTTTTCGTTTAACTGTTGGCGAAAATTGCACCAAGGAATGTCAATGCAAAAATGACGCTTATTGCTCGCCTCAAACAGGCGAATGCTTTTGTTCTCCTGGTAAGAAATTTTGTCCTATAGTTGAAAACTTTTACTTTTCGTTTAACTCTTGGCGAAAATTGCACCAAGGAATGTCAATACAAAAATGACGCTTATTGCTCGCCTCAAACAGGCGAATGCTTTTGTTCTCCTGGTAAGAAATTTTGTCCTATAGTTGAAAACTTTTACTTTTCGTTTAACTCTTGGCGAAAATTGCACCAAGGAATGTCAATGCAAAAATGACGCTTATTGCTCGCCTCAAACAGGCGAATGCTTTTGTTCTCCTGGTAAGAAATTTTGTCCTATAGTTGAAAACTTTTACTTTTCGTTTAACTCTTGGCGAAAATTGCACCAAGGAATGTCAATACAAAAATGACGCTTATTGCTCGCCACAAACAGGAGAATGCTTTTGTTCTCCTGGTAAGAAATTTTGTCCTATAGTTGAAAACTTTTACTTTTCGTTTAACTCTTGGCGAAAATTGCACCAAGGAATGTCAATACAAAAATGACGCTTACTGCTCGCCTCAAACAGGCGAATGCTTTTGTTCTCCTGGTAAGAAATTTTGTCCTATAGTTGAAAACTTTTACTTTTCGTTTAACTCTTGGCGAAAATTGCACCAAGGAATGTCAATACAAAAATGACGCTTATTGCTCGCCTCAAACAGGCGAATGCTTTTGTTCTCCTGGTAAGAAATTTTGTCCTATAGTTGAAAACTTTTACTTTTCGTTTAACTCTTGGCGAAAATTGCACCAAGGAATGTCAATGCAAAAATGACGCTTATTGCTCGCCTCAAACAGGCGAATGCTTTTGTTCTCCTGGTAAGAAATTTTGTCCTATAGTTGAAAACTTTTACTTTTCGTTTAACTCTTGGCGAAAATTGCACCAAGGAATGTCAATGCAAAAATGACGCTTATTGCTCGCCTCAAACAGGCGAATGCTTTTGTTCTCCTGGTAAGAAATTTTGTCCTATAGTTGAAAACTTTTACTTTTCGTTTAACTCTTGGCGAAAATTGCACCAAGGAATGTCAATGCAAAAATGACGCTTATTGCTCGCCTCAAACAGGCGAATGCTTTTGTTCTCCTGGTAAGAAATTTTGTCCTATAGTTGAAAACTTTTACTTTTCGTTTAACTCTTGGCGAAAATTGCACCAAGGAATGTCAATGCAAAAATGACGCTTATTGCTCGCCTCAAACAGGCGAATGCTTTTGTTCTCCTGGTAAGAAATTTTGTCCTATAGTTGAAAACTTTTACTTTTCGTTTAACTCTTGGCGAAAATTGCACCAAGGAATGTCAATGCAAAAATGACGCTTATTGCTCGCCTCAAACAGGCGAATGCTTTTGTTCTCCTGGTAAGAAATTTTGTCCTATAGTTGAAAACTTTTACTTTTCGTTTAACTCTTGGCGAAAATTGCACCAAGGAATGTCAATACAAAAATGACGCTTATTGCTCGCCTCAAACAGGCGAATGCTTTTGTTCTCCTGGTAAGAAATTTTGTCCTATAGTTGAAAACTTTTACTTTTCGTTTAACTCTTGGCGAAAATTGCACCAAGGAATGTCAATGCAAAAATGACGCTTATTGCTCGCCTCAAACAGGCGAATGCTTTTGTTCTCCTGGTAAGAAATTTTGTCCTATAGTTGAAAACTTTTACTTTTCGTTTAACTCTTGGCGAAAATTGCACCAAGGAATGTCAATGCAAAAATGACGCTTATTGCTCGCCTCAAACAGGCGAATGCTTTTGTTCTCCTGGTAAGAAATTTTGTCCTATAGTTGAAAACTTTTACTTTTCGTTTAACTCTTGGCGAAAATTGCACCAAGGAATGTCAATGCAAAAATGACGCTTATTGCTCGCCTCAAACAGGCGAATGCTTTTGTTCTCCTGGTAAGAAATTTTGTCCTATAGTTGAAAACTTTTACTTTTCGTTTAACTCTTGGCGAAAATTGCACCAAGGAATGTCAATGCAAAAATGACGCTTATTGCTCGCCTCAAACAGGCGAATGCTTTTGTTCTCCTGGTAAGAAATTTTGTCCTATAGTTGAAAACTTTTACTTTTCGTTTAACTCTTGGCGAAAATTGCACCAAGGAATGTCAATACAAAAATGACGCTTATTGCTCGCCTCAAACAGGCGAATGCTTTTGTTCTCCTGGTAAGAAATTTTGTCCTATAGTTGAAAACTTTTACTTTTCGTTTAACTGTTGGCGAAAATTGCACCAAGGAATGTCAATACAAAAATGACGCTTATTGCTCGCCTCAAACAGGCGAATGCTTTTGTTCTCCTGGTAAGAAATTTTGTCCTATAGTTGAAAACTTTTACTTTTCGTTTAACTCTTGGCGAAAATTGCACCAAGGAATGTCAATACAAAAATGACGCTTATTGCTCGCCTCAAACAGGCGAATGCTTTTGTTCTCCTGGTAAGAAATTTTGTCCTATAGTTGAAAACTTTTACTTTTCGTTTAACTCTTGGCGAAAATTGCACCAAGGAATGTCAATGCAAAAATGACGCTTATTGCTCGCCTCAAACAGGCGAATGCTTTTGTTCTCCTGGTAAGAAATTTTGTCCTATAGTTGAAAACTTTTACTTTTCGTTTAACTCTTGGCGAAAATTGCACCAAGGAATGTCAATACAAAAATGACGCTTATTGCTCGCCACAAACAGGAGAATGCTTTTGTTCTCCTGGTAAGAAATTTTGTCCTATAGTTGAAAACTTTTACTTTTCGTTTAACTCTTGGCGAAAATTGCACCAAGGAATGTCAATACAAAAATGACGCTTACTGCTCGCCTCAAACAGGCGAATGCTTTTGTTCTCCTGGTAAGAAATTTTGTCCTATAGTTGAAAACTTTTACTTTTCGTTTAACTCTTGGCGAAAATTGCACCAAGGAATGTCAATGCAAAAATGACGCTTATTGCTCGCCTCAAACAGGCGAATGCTTTTGTTCTCCTGGTAAGAAATTTTGTCCTATAGTTGAAAACTTTTACTTTTCGTTTAACTCTTGGCGAAAATTGCACCAAGGAATGTCAATACAAAAATGACGCTTATTGCTCGCCTCAAACAGGCGAATGCTTTTGTTCTCCTGGTAAGAAATTTTGTCCTATAGTTGAAAACTTTTACTTTTCGTTTAACTCTTGGCGAAAATTGCACCAAGGAATGTCAATGCAAAAATGACGCTTATTGCTCGCCTCAAACAGGCGAATGCTTTTGTTCTCCTGGTAAGAAATTTTGTCCTATAGTTGAAAACTTTTACTTTTCGTTTAACTCTTGGCGAAAATTGCACCAAGGAATGTCAATACAAAAATGACGCTTATTGCTCGCCTCAAACAGGCGAATGCTTTTGTTCTCCTGGTAAGAAATTTTGTCCTATAGTTGAAAACTTTTACTTTTCGTTTAACTCTTGGCGAAAATTGCACCAAGGAATGTCAATGCAAAAATGACGCTTATTGCTCGCCTCAAACAGGCGAATGCTTTTGTTCTCCTGGTAAGAAATTTTGTCCTATAGTTGAAAACTTTTACTTTTCGTTTAACTCTTGGCGAAAATTGCACCAAGGAATGTGAATGCAAAAATGACGCTTATTGCTCGCCTCAAACAGGCGAATGCTTTTGTTCTCCTGGTAAGAAATTTTGTCCTATAGTTGAAAACTTTTACTTTTCGTTTAACTCTTAACTAGAGAGATGGGGCGTTGACACCCCAAAAAAAATTGGGCTTTTGTATTCAAACATTTTGTAATGCTCACATCTATGGCATTATATGTGGGATGATATGTCACTTATACAGTAAAATCTGTCTACAACGATACTGTAGGGACCTAAAAAAATATTGTTATAGACAGTTTGATTATTCATGCTGACATTTTGCTGGGACCAAAGAAAATATCGTTATAGACAGGTGTATTGTTATAGACAGTATCGTTATACACAGGTTTCACTGCAGTATTTTTCCTGTTCTGTTTATATAAGGGGTAAACTGAATGACATTTTTGAAGCAAAATCATATGCATTTTGTCTCATTCCACATAAAGTATTCATCATTTAAAAAATCTTTTTCCCTCGTTTATAAGCTCTTTTTAAGCTGAATTAAAAGGAGTAGTTAGTAACTTTTGGTTGATTTAATAAAAAAATGTTAAATTACTCAGCAGAGTTCAGCAGTATTCTCTTAAAAAAGAATTTTTATTTGGACTAAAATTAAACAATGGCAAACAAACATATTAAACATATAACGTAACTACGAAGCACGACACATCAAAACATGGAATAAACTGTTAAAACTGAATCTAGAAGAATGCAACACGTGCAAAACCTTAAGACTGTTGCCAAACTGAAATTCCGATAAAAACATTGTTAAGTAAAATTATGTAAATGAAGCTGATTGTTTTAAATTGATTTAAAGTCTTAAATCTAACAAAAACCACCCAAAGCATATTTTGGTAATTTAATTACTTCATTAAATTCAACTGAAAGAAAAAAACAATTAACCAGGTTAAAAGATTTTGAAAACGATGTATATTTTGCTTGGGATGTGATAAAATGACATGGTTTTGCTTCAAAGATGTCAGTCACTTACTCGTGGTATCGCCAATAATCAAAAAAATATGAAAATCACTGGAAATGTTTCCGTTCTGACATGCTAAATTTTGTTGGGTGCATAAGAAAGACAATGTGGAGGTTAAACACACCGCACTTTAACACTTGCGTAACAAAAAAAAATCGTCTCACCATTTTGAGGGTTGACAAGCATTTCAAACAATAGGAACAGGAACTACAAAAATTAACTTTTAAAAAAATTAAAAAAGAAGAAATGAAGTACAGGATGCAGAGTGTCAACCTCACGTATTTGTAGAGGGCTTTCGAAGATTTGTGGTGGTGGTAATCGATGGATAGTAATATACGTGCCAGTCACTGTATTAGCAATGGCACAGTGCTGTGAGCGTCGTCCCGTGTTGATTAGGAGTACTGTCAACCGTGCTTAATCGAATATCATCGGTTCCAAGAAATATTATTCGATTAAGCAGGGTATTTGATACAGCGGGGAAATTTTCTTTACCTCTCTAAATTGACAACATTTGTCTTAGAACGTAATAATAATAAATCAATTGCTATGTAATGAAAATAGTTATTGTTGTAGGTTAAAAAGTTTTTGAAATAAGCTAAATAAACATCAAAATAGTGTAATAATTAGTACATATGTTACAAGTATGAATGAAATCTTTGTTTCAGATCTTTTTCCAGTGCATTATTTTTTTAAAAATTACATAATAGTGGAATATGAATGTGGTTTTTCTCGCCCGTTGTCGGCAAAAAATATTACTTTTATATTTTTACGTCAATAATTATTCTTAATTAAATTATTTCTATTTTATTTAAAGTTTTCCCAGCAAAAATATTCGCGAAAGCTAAACAATATTATTCGACTATCCGGGAAAATTGTTCGATAAAGCGGGGATCTTTGGCATTGCTCCTATGGGGAAATATTCGGTTCCGGGAGTTTTTGATATAAGCGGGGTATTCGTTTAAACGTTGCCCGGTTAAGCCTGGCTGACAGTATACAGGGTGTCCCAAAAGGTCGTTTACAAACTTAACATGCTGGTCTGCCATATCATGATGAACAAGATTTACATAGTAACATACGTTCGCAAGCCAAATGCTGGCGCACTACGCACACCAAGTCAGGCACAAACGGATGCAGAACATGTCGCATATTTATTACACAAAGACGATTTTACACAACATTTTAGTTTTCAAGGAAGGCTTATAGCTGTTGTTGAAATTTGCTGCCTTTAACTGTCAGACACCGTCGCAACGAACGAAGTACCGACCGTCGTAATAACGATCCATTCTGACAAGATTTCTCTGATCGCTGCGTTGTCGTTGCAACGTGATTATGAGAGCTGGCAGGACTCAAATTTTAGCAACTGCTTTAAGCTTTCCCAAAAGAGTAAAATGTTGTATAATAGATATGTGACATGTTGTGCATCCGTTAGTGTCTGACTTTGTGTGCATGGAGTGCGCCAGCATTGCGTTTGCGAACACATGTTCCTATGCAAATCTTGTTCATCATGATATGACAGACCAGCATGTTAAGTTTGTAAACGACCTTTTGAGACACCCTGTATTCAGAGTGGTGGCTTTTTCTTATCACTACTCTGCAAGAATTTCGTATTCGGTTTCAACTCAGACGACATGATCCTGTTGGACAAGAAAAACTATTCATGTTGTAAAGATAACTGTGTAGGATTTTTGCTACATTCCTATCATAAAATCATTGGAAACTGCAGGATGGAAACTTCCCCATGGGCCATATGTTTCCGCGTTGTAACGGTCGGCAAAGTGTTTTTGTTTCAGTGCCGTAACTGTGGCTCTAAAGTTTGATACCCAAACATGCTGAGTACTAATAATAAATCTACCGTTGTGAGTATATTTCTACGGAACACATGACGATGTTCATCGCACCATGGCATAGCTACTACTGTGCATATATATATATATATGGTAGGTACTATACTGCTATCCATCGTTACCACTTCCACCACGGTATCTCCATCACAACTAACACAGAGCCTTCATTACACATAAAATAGTTTATGACAGTTCCTACGAAAAGAAACGGTACAAAACGGAATGAAATTTTTTTTTTGTGGTTTGAAAAAAAAACTTTTATTTAGATGTACGATAAAACATTTTTTTCATTATAAATCAATTTTGATTCTAAACTTTGAAAGTATTTTGTTTCACTCAACGCTACATACTCTCTCTGCGCCTCGTATGCTGTCCACTGAGCCCTGTATGCTCTTTCACTGTATCCCATGCTTGGGGTACAGTGCAGGTTTTTGCTTTTTTTTAAATATTACTTCTAAAATTTTAAATAATAATAAAAACTTTTGTGTCTCAAAAGATTGTACTGCATTACAAATCACCTTCAAATTTTTTTTTACCATAAACCACTTTATAGAATCAAAGTTTCCAAATTTCTTTAATTTTATATTTTACATAGCACTGTGCCACGCCCTCCCCCATGTAGGAGTCTATGTGTGTGTGTACAAATAGTTTATTTCAATAGACGTAGATGAATGCGTTTTATAACTTCCTCATGCTACCTTCCTTCTTTTTTTTTAATAGCCAAAATAGATAACTTCTTCATAAAGAAATATTCCTAGTAATTAATGATAGTATAACTATACCTCATATGAACTTCTCAAACTTCATTCAAAACTTCAGCGTGTATTTCTTCTAGTGCTTTATGTGTATATATATATATATATATATATATATATATATATATATATATATATATATATATATATATATATATATATTAGGGTGGTCCTTATTTATATGGGGAAAAAATTTGGAATTTAACAAATGTCGCCCCCTAGTTTTAGGACACTATAATAAAAAGTAATCTGTGCTACATTTGAACTCGATCGGTCAATAATAACACGTGCCGTGCCCTAGGAGGTTGAGCTTTAACTCGTTTGATAATTGTCCCACAAATCTTCGCGTTTTTACATCAGACCCCTTCCATCATCTGTCCTAGGTTTGGAAAATATTTTAACAGTGAGGTAGCACTAAAATTGATCTTTTTAATTACATCATATCATCTAAAGATTTAACATTGAATACGAATGAAATAGTGCTTTAGAAACTTTACCTTAATCGTACGCTTTTCTCAATGTTTCTCAATCGTGTGCATTTTTTCCGGATAGTCTTGAACTGTCTGTAAAATAAATTGCTTTTGTGACTCATATTTGGTAAATTGATTGTGAAAGTCTTCGATTAATTGTGCTCCTCTTTCAGTTGTATCGTTCACAAATTTCAGCATTTTAACGATATCTTTTCCCTTTAAACAGTCCTTCATTTTGCCATGAATCAGGATCAAATAGGAAAACATCTTTTGGTGTTTGTAACTTATCAAATAGTTTTACTGACTTGTAATTGATTCTATAAAGAGGAAGATCTTTACTAAGAAAGTATTCTAAATCATCTACTCTTATCTTAAATTTTTTATACAGTCATCAGGCACGTCTTCCTTATCAGCAAGCATTTTTTGGAATAGTCTTTTTCTACCTTCAAAGTTAATTCCTTCATCCAATACGGACAAAGCTACTAGTTCATCCCCAAAATACGATGATAAGTAATTTATGAATTTTCCAATCACTGCTTCTGCTGCATGTTTATCATCATTTTGTACGCTGCTAGTTTTTTAGACACATTATATTATTTAAAGGAGCAGATTGGGTTTCTGCGAAAACCATATCTTCATACAGCATTTAGTATTTGTAAAACAGCATTTACGGACTTTTTTAGTGTAAGGTCAATTTAAATTGTTTCCTAAATATATAAATTTTCAAACTATAAATTCATTTTGCCACTCATCTGGCTCAGGGATAAACTCCAGGTTGCCGAAAGCATATCCGTGTAGGAGAGACCTCTCCATGAAATATTCTTACAAGTTATGAGCATTCTCTGTAATCTTTCTCAATTCCGCTTTTTGCGAACAATGATACATCATCAAATTCGTCTTTTAGAATTTAAGTGGTATTTGTACTTGATTGAAATGTTAATAAGTTCTGAATGATGGAGATCTTTCTACAAAATTTTGAAGCTCTTAAATAATGGAATATTTGGTCTAGAACCAAGAAAGGCAAGAACTTCTTTAAAGACACACTCTGCAGTACGATTTCAAGTGCATGATGATGGCAATCCAAATGTAATATATCACCGTTTAGTTTTTGCTTTAAAAAATTGCATTCACAATTTATACGGCCGATATTGTAAGCTGTTGTATGAAACACTACAGCTTGAACAGTTAGCAATAAAGAGAAATCATCTAAGATATCATATACAACTGAAGAAATATCTCAGGAATTTCGAGTAGCTGTTCAACATTGATACCTAAAGCTATCACGGTAAGCCTATCAGCGTTTTTTTTTTTTTTTTTTCAGTTACATCTGGGTGTAGCTTTGTATCCCAGTTTATAACTAAAAAATCTAAATTTGAATTCATGAAATTTGATTTTACCTCTCGAAGATTTTCCCTTGCTCTTTTAATGGATGTACGATTGATCACAAGGTTATTTAGATTTAAATTTACTGCATCTACTTCTGTTAATAAATGAACAGCATCTTTGTCCCTAATATGGCATTTGTCTAACAGTGATGAAAGGCGAGCAGATATCAATAGTTTTCAAGCTTTTTTGCGTTGTGGTAGACCACATATAGAAAAAAAAAATCAATAGGTTAGGATAGATACCCATTTCGGTTTCTAAATCTTGTGAATTGCAAGAAGAATTTGATGATAATAAAGGACAATGACTGAAATAGAAGAAAATTAATTTGAAATATAGATTTTTACATTATTACGATCTGAAATTTTTTTTAATATATATTTTAGATAGGAAAATAAAGTATAGTTTTATGTAAGAGTAATCAAGGATTTTTCAAAATTTATATTTCAAGAATTAAAAATTGCATAAACATTTAAGTATATTTATAACCAAAGAACAGCGAATTAAAATATAATTGCCATTACTGTTATTTATAGCGTTGAAACCTAGCGACCTATTTGCTACACCTATTACAGACACAGGAAATTTGTAAATCAACATCCGCAAAGCCTGGAGGAGGCAATTTGTTGTTGTCAAAGATCATTCTTTAATGGCCTAGGCCATAATGGCCTTTAGAATAGAGAAACCCTTGTGACCATCTTGGCGGAAAGAAATGTTCCCCTTCCGCTTGGTTTGAAACGAGTGCAGAATAGCGGTATGCCTGGCCATTTATGTACCCAAGGCCATTGGTGTACCCTCTGTAACATGTAAAATTTTACAGAATGAAATTGAGAGAATGTTGAGTCTGGAAGTAGCAATATCTATTGAGGTTCAAAATAACTTTAAATATAAAACGTAAGAATATTTTTGCATAAAAATGAGAAAAATCCACAATTTTTTCTTTGAAATTTAAAAACAGGGGCCCTGGGGGCATGGGTTGACTTAAAATTTTCCAAGGATCATTTATTTGTATAATGGAACAAATTGAGGGGGCGTCGCGTAAAATATCTACAAGTTCAAAAAAATAAGGATCACCATTATATATATATATATATATATATATATATATATATATATATATATATATATATATATATATATATATATATATATATATATATATATATATAAAAGACATAAAATAGAAGAATGTAGATTTTTTGTTTATTTTCTTTTTTGACTGGAAAGAAGTCACAGTTTACTAAAATGTGGCATACATTGTTCCAATACTCTGGAGATTGGATTCTAAATTGTGTGTCGCTCAATCGGATAGTTTAACTGCTCATATTTTGTGATGTTTTGTCTTTTATGTTTTAAAGCTAGATATAATGTGACTCTGATAAGTTAGGGCTTAACCTTGACACAGTTTAAAGAGTTATTGCCGTTGAATTGCGTTAAGCATCATTCTTAGTAGTTTTGCGAAAGCTTTCCAACTCTAATACAAGTCAATAACACGTCCCTTTTTCACTGAACTCCCCAAAAGGAGTTAAATATTGTCAAGGTCAAGCTTCAACTTATTCAGAGCCACAATATACTATTTAAGCATCGATTATTTTATTTTTCTTTGCAGGTTTTTTTGGAGATTTTTGCGAAGATTCATGTCCACCAGGCTTTTTTGGACCGAAATGCATTACCCCTTGCGCTTGCAAGCATTACTCCAGCTGTGACGCTGGAACTGGGGAGTGTAAATGCCTTCCTGGTTACACAGGACCCCATTGCGATAGACTCTGCGCTAGTATGTCTTATGGATTAGGCTGCAGTAATATTTGCAATTGTAGCAGAAGAGCCACCTGCGACCCCGTTAATGGAACTTGCATCTGTCCTCCTGGATATATAGGTGAACAGTAAGTATATTTGTATTAAATGCAGGAACTTGTGTACTGTCTCGTAAGTGTAACAGAAGATGAAATTTTAACACATTTTACTCAATTGTTTGTGTCAAGAATGGAATAAAACGCAGATTTTGGGCAATGGGAATAAATCCCACCTAGAAAAAAGACTACCACCTAACCATTTCCACAAATCTAACACACCGTAAAACTTACACAAGAATTAAGAAGTTCAATTTCCCCATCAGATGAAGACACATGGACTCTCTTCGATGAGAAACTGCACTAGGACTTTTAGTCTTTCCAACAGGGACGATCCTAGGGTGTCGGCCGCCCGTGTGCAAAGATCTAATGTGCCGCCCTTCAAGAGTAATTTGCATATTTTGACTAATCTTTGACATCCATATAAATATTTCTTCAACTTTCCATATCAAATTCTAATTTTTAAAAAAAAGAAAAAACAAGAAAGATGAACTTATAAAAAGGAAGAAAAGTTTTATAGTAAGAAACTTCTTAGGTACAATTTATATCTTTGAAGAAAGTAATAGATACCAAAATTTACTAGTCGTAAAAACTCATTTTATAGTCTGTCTTCGGTGACATCAGAGAAAGGACGGAGGAGGGGGAATCAAAGGAGGGGGAATTGCTCCCAGAAAATTATCGAAATTGGCTTACGAAAAATAGTTTTAGCAATCTTTGGTTGTGTTTGGTTGCAAGGAGAAAAGAGTTGTGTATATTCAAGGTGCATGGAGAAATTTTCGAAATTGACGTCAAATATCGCAATTTTAGGAACTTTTTCGAGACTTCAGGGGAAAAGTAATGTTGGAGTTCTCTCCTAAAATTCTTTCAAAATTGAAATCAATTCGAAGTTATTTTTTGTGACCGTAGTTTAGGAAAGATCGGCGCTCTTTCCGAAAATTTTCCGAAACTGAAGTTTTAAACAAGCAGTTTTGGGTTATCTTTGTTGACGTTGCTAGAGGGAGGGAGATTCAATCACCTCCTATCGAAAGTTTTCAAATTTGAAGTTTAAAACGCAAATTTAGGCTGTCTTTGGTGATGGTAGGGGATCTGGCGGCTTTCCTCCGGTAATTTCTCGGCACTATTCTTTCAAAAACCCATTTTTGGCTATATTTGAAAACGATAAGGAAATCGTGATAAAATTCCGAACCGAAATATTTTTCAGAACTAAAATCCATTTTAGGCTATTTTTTGGAAGGAAGGTTTTTGGGGCTCCCAAGTGAATATTTCTAAAAGCGCAATTTTATGCTATCTTTGGTGACGTTAACAAAACTGGGAAGCTTCGGCGGATCTTTTGGATATTTTTCGACATTAATATCTGAAAAACACAACTATAGACTTTTGTCCATCTCACTTCGATCATTGATGGGTATATGCCCTAGCGCCGTGAAAAGTTACATAAGCCAGGCAGTTCTCCTCCAGAGTTTTTTTTAGAAACTCGTAATTTACGCATTGTTTGATATCGATGGGACAAAGAGCGGGTGGGGGTTCAGTGTGCCCTCATGAACTGTTTTTTGAAACTGAAGTCAATTTCAAATTGAGGGGGTGGGATTAGGGGACTCTCTAAAGACGCTAATTAAGACTACCTTAGGTAGTAATGTTTGGGAATGGATTTCAGGGTCCACCATCGCAAAAATTTCGGAAGAGAAATACGAAAAATGTCATTAAGCAAATTTTAATGACATTAAGAAGGGCTGTCCTCTGAAAACACATTTTGGATTTTAAAGCCAACATTTTCAGGCTATGTTTGATTGAGTAAATGTAGAAGGGGTGAATCAGAGATTTAATTGGGTCCTTATGATCGGTGGTTCAAACAGCAAAATTTTCCGAAATTAAAAACCTAAAAACGCAATTTTAAGCTTTCTTTAGTCTCGTCAAGGAGGTCATGGCATCCTTTTAGATCTTTGTTTTGGAGCCACGTTTAAATTTACTACCCGCGGCAAGAGCCCTGAGATGAAACCGAGCAGTTCATTCGTGATTTTAATTCGAAAAAAAAAATGCTGTAAAGGGGGAAAATTACAAAATTTTAGTTCGTCATTCATATATGTTTGACTCTCAGGGGAGTCACAATTTTCCACTGTCTCTCCGCGCATCCGCGATTGTTGAAAATAGAATTTGTTGTTTGAAATGCTTGCGAGAGTATCTAATCAGTAGAGCTTTTTTAAAAAATATGATATATAAAATGTGTCTTCATTGTTTAGGTCTATAAAAGCTTGGAGAGTAAACATTAGAGGCCGCCTAGGGCCCTGAGTGCTCCTTTTAGAAGGCACCTTTTCATGCTTCAGGAGGGGACCATTTCCCTCCTCTCCCCTCTCCTGTATCCATGCCTGAATACCGGTTCTGTCACAAATTTTGCAACCAAATGAAGCATGTGTGTAGAGAGTAGATATTAATGGACAATAAACCAACACAATGTTCCCTAACAATCTATTTTTCTTAAACTATGCTATGCTGTCGGGAAATCGGCACTTACTTTGATAATTGAACATTTAAAATTCATCATATTTATTTTAGTTATTATATTACCTCGTGAGAAATTCTTGAGGAATTTTGCTTGATTAAAATAACTATATTATGCGGCTTGCGGTCGCCGCCCCTTGCTTTGGCCGCCCTTGTGCTGTGCACACGCTGCACACCTGCTAGGTTCGGCCCTGCTTTCCAAAAGCACTCAAAGCCGAACGAGTACTTGAGGGATCTTTTGCATGCCTCTTAAGAATACAACATGGACGCTGAATGACCGCTTATCTTGAAATTCCACCGACTGGAGCTTGATTCGAACCTGCGTAAGAGGGCAACGCCTAGCTATTACACTGCTTTGCTAAGCACAAAAATCGTATCTGCAGCTGAGCTCAAACTAACAAACAGCAATTTCAAGGTTCACGCCCTCATATATTTGATTCAGATTCCACTTTTCTACAATTTCTTTTTTTTTTAATTCTCCCGTTCATAAATGACGATAAAACAATGCATATAGGTAAAACATGTTATAAGGAACCACCTAGTGACAATAACTCAATTTTGATAAAAGTGTAGATACGGTTTTTGTGCTTAGCACGGCAGTACACCACTCTGCCATCGCAACAAGCTATTAAATAAAGTTTAAGAAAAGCTTAAAAAGCATAGCTACTGAATAAACTTTTTCTGTGTTTAAAGATAACTCATATTATTTCCAAAATTTGTACTAATCGTAACAAAAAATACAATATTCAAGAACTCAGTCTCTATTGCGCAAAAAATAAATTAATTAAATAAATAAATAAAATACAATAAAAAAAATATAAAGTAAATAAAATAATAAAATAAAATAAAAATAATATAAATAAATAAAATAGAATAAAATAAAATAAATAAATAAATAAAAAAGATGAAACAGTATTAAAGTTGCATGAAACTAAAAAAGCTACAGAGAATTTTCGACTTTACAGGTGTGACCAGATTTGTGCCTATGGACGCTATGGGAAACATTGCTCCTATAAATGCCGGTGTCGAAACAATGGGTTGTGTATGCACACTACGGGAGATTGCATTTGCCAACCTGGTAAGTTCGAAGGCTCTCATAAATATACTGTACTGTTATTCAGTACGTCAACTTATAGGATTCTTTCATTTACCATAGGTTATATGGGTCGGTACTGTGGGCAGAAATGTCCTCAAGGTCGCTTTGGACACAACTGCACTCAGGAATGTGACTGTCATCAGGCCACTGGCTGTAACGCGTCAACTGGGGATTGTGAATGTCTTGCCGGTTTCACAGGGAAAAAATGCGATGAACAGTGCCAGGTACACTTGCTTGTCATTTATACTTTGCTGCGTAAAGTTAAATCCTTTAGTTATTCAAAAACATCTTAAAAATGTATATTCAGTAAATTACCGCCCATTAGCCAGGGCTAAAACAGAGATACGTGAAATACACCGCCAGATCAGTCATTTCCAGTCGAGGACTGCAGTTTCCTGCTTATTAGCACTCATCAGCCCGGCATAGCTGATGACTGAGCTGGCGGTGTATTTCACGTATTTCTGCTTTAGCCCTGGCTAATGGGCGGTAATTTACTGAATATACCTTGCCTCGCGTTCAATCTTCGAGTTGAACCGAACCATTGCTTCGGTCACTTGTCTGGTCTGCTAATTCTATATTAGCTACCAGTTTGTTTCGCACTCTTGGCTTCCTTAAGAGGTTTTCCATCTCCAGCTCAGTCACTTTCCTATGCCGGGCTGATGAGTGCTAATAAGCACGAAACTGCAGTCCTCGGCTAGAAATGACTGAGCTGGGGGTGTATTTCACGTATCTTAAAAATGGTATTTTGTACAAGTTTCCCTTTTTAAATTCATTGTATGAAAAGGAAATATGAAGTTATATGAAGTCACACACCATAGGAAAGTAATTTTATGAGAAAATGAAAAAGTTTATATGAGGCAGTGAGAAGCAAAGGGATGTAAGTAAACATTTTCAAGTTTTGAGTAAAACGTGTTTAGAGATAACGTCCTAGGTTGGCTTTCTTTGAGTTTGTTTTCTAAATTATGCTGTATAGCAGCACCTACCAGGGCTACTAGCATTATCTCTTGACCCAAAACATGGGAGAGGTTTTCCTAATATTTATGCCGGTTATCTCTAAATTTTTAATTTTGCCACTTACATCCCTTTGCGTCTCACTGCCTCAAATGTATTATTATGAGAAACACTGTGTATTATTTTAATTTATTATATTTATTGGTACTAAAAGAAAATTCAAAAATAAAATATGAAAAAAAAGAAGGAAAAAAGGGGAATAACTTTTCGTTTTTGCGTACTTTACATTACACTCAAGTTTTAAAGTACGTTGTTACATTACACTCAAGTGTGGATTTAAAATTTATGCAAACGTTTTAGTCTGAGTGACACCATATCGCACCCCGATAACGAAAGAAAAACAGTAGTGGAGAAAATCAAGGTTTTACGCAATAGTAATTTTAAGCAATTCAGTCTCAAATATTACAAAATCAAAAACGAAGTCCAAAATTTACGAATTATTATAAATCTAACTTTTTGTATAGACTCCAGGCCCTCCCATTTATATTTAAGAAAATCACAAGGATTTAAAAAAAAAAGATACTCTCACCAAAAGAAAAAAATCGACACATTAGCAACCAAAATCGAAAGATATTCGAGCTCAAAAATTGTAAGGGACTATGATGAAAACCAGATAGGACCGTATCTCCCTGTAGAAGAACACCAATTATGGTAATTTGGTACACCACCAATTATGGTATGGTTAATCCATTTTTGGACGATCCATTTTTTCATAATAATAAATGTGTCATACTGTTCCTGAACAGAAAATTTGACATTGGTACAAAATCAAAATCTGTCGATGAACAAAAGTTTTGCAAAATTTCAAATGTTTGTTCCACTACTTATTAAAATAAGTCTCAAAGTACAGACGAGAACAATTATATGTTGTGAATTTCAGAATGAGAATTAATGTGAAAATATATGAAATAAGAAACGTAGAAAGCTAAGAACAAGCTACACCAGGGGTTCCCAAACTTTTTCGATTCGCAGGACCCTTTCAAGAGTTAGAACTTTCTCACGGCATTCCAGCCTATCTCTGTTGCATAATTATATGTATTGATATTGTGGATATTTCGCGGCACCCCTCGCCCCTATTTTGGCACTCCGGGGTGCCGCGGCACCACTTTGAGAGCCCCTGAGCTACACGAAGAATTATTTGGGCCTATGAAATACTTTTATGCATTCCAAATGTAGAGGGGAGAGTAGGCACTTTATAATCAAAAGAATAAATAAATAAGGCTTAGGATACAATCAATATTTTTAGGAGCAAGTATACATTTTGAATTCGATGAAAGGACACAAGACGATTTCCCCCTCCCCCCTAAAGTGATTATTTTATCTGTTTAGTTATAAAATAAACTTGTTTAAAACAATAATAGGTGTTCCAAGTTATTATCTCTTACTGCATACATATTAAAAAAATTAAAATGTTAAATGTCCCGAATTATAGAGATTCCTAACTTTGGACACTGAGTATTTTTTTGTTTTATTTCCGAAATGTATCTGCTACCTGATGTACATCTGAAGTATATCTACACATCTAAATCTTCTCCTGAGCTAACCCCCTAAGGCTCTTCCTTAAAATAGCATACTTTTTCAAATTGAAAACATATGATTTATTTGCTATTAAATGTAAAAGTTCAAAACTGTCCCAAGGATGGGCACTTACATAAAAGAAATCCTCAAACTAAGAACTTCAGTGACCCATGATTTTCGTGGGAAAAGCATGACATATCCGTCATAAGAAAAAAGCGAGTGAAATCAGCTCTTCCACGACACTATATAAAAATATGTGAATATCGAAGTTCATGCTCCAATTAAAAGCTTTTTTGCCCCTCTTAAACCAGATGTAAATTTATACTTTTCACTCGCATGCTTTTTATAAACCATAGGTCGAAGAGATGCAGTTTTTTTTTTTCTTTTGGATCCAATGCAAAATCCAGTTTTACTTAACTTCTGAAAATGGAGTTTTAGGCTGAAATTTAAAGAACTAACTGCAAACAAAATTCTTGGAAAATAATTTCGGCATGATTTGCATGACTCTTAGTTGTAACTACTGTAATCTAGAGGATGGGCAGCGACAGGACGGATTATGTCCTATTCTAAAACGTTCAAAGTCATTTTCCCTTCAATCCGGATATTAAAAAAAATGAGGTACAGTAAGGCTCTGATAAAATGAAGACTGAACTTGGGAGCACTTACCTCTCTTTGGGAATTTCACTGAAAAAAGAAAGCGTCATTGGCATAGGATTTGAGTTAGAATATTCTTGAAATACTGCTACAAATGTAACCTAATTCAATTCAGCCACCTTGCCCCTTTCCTATTTCAAAGATGTCCCCTTAAAAAAGTAAACCTTGTCAAGGCGAATCTTCATCTTTTCAGAGCCATACTGTAATTAGTATTTTAGCACAATTGAAGCAACTCTGCAGTAATAGATGTCGAAGTGTCAATCGAGGTAGAATTAAGTAGATGCTCTATGAGAAACCGGGTAAATTTGCAAGCGAGATCACCCAGTAAACGGACAAGCGTCTAAAAAAACTATTTAAAAAAAAAATCCTAAGTGATATTTAAATAAGAAAATCCTAACTGTAAAATTTTCAAAATAAACAACTGCAAATTTCAATCGAAGAGCGCAGGATGTCATTCTTTTATGTGACGCACCTAACTTTTGCCCGTTAACTTTCGAGACTAGCCAATCCTCTCGCGTTCAATGGCAGCCAGTGGTTGCCGCTACGCAGTTTTGCATCTAGTTATACTACATCTATGGTGGAAATACTACTGTGCATTACGTTTTTAAACAAATTCGTATATATAATGGAGTTTACCAACTGTTCGACTCTAAAAGCCGAGGAAGACGGGAATCGTTTTGCTTTTGACATAAACGGATTCATTCGAACTACATGATCATTTCCATTTTGCAATGTGCTCGACATTTCCTCTTCTAAAGGAAATAACTACTACGAGTATTTTTCTCATGTATAGGCAGGGTACTTTGGTGAGAACTGTAGCCAAGTCTGCAACTGCAACCAACTTACGACAGCCAATTGCAATCACATCACCGGAGAATGCTCATGTATATCTGGATGGACAGGTAAGTGCTTGAAGCAATATACCTGACATTTAGCAGTAAGTTACCACAGCTAAGCCAGAACTTTATGCTTTTTTGAGAGTCCCTCAAAAGAAAATTCTGATCCTGACTTATGAAAAAAAAAGTTCTTCTCTTCAGAAAATATCTTGGTACTTTGTACTTTGATTGCAACTCTCTCGACCTACCATCTTGAGTACTTATATTACGCTAAACAGAAGGTGCATCAACGAAATGTTGGACAGGTTTAAGTGATTCGAATCACTAGGAAAATTCTAAAGAACTGCTGTATCGATCAGCAAGCACCTTCTTTCTGGGATTCGAACTCAGGCCTACAGTAGCAGAACCTTCTGCCTTACTCCCTGCCATTGGCCGGCAATAGAACCTTAACTTTTTTGAGTCAACGCGTAATACATGGATCAATTAATAGAACTTTTCAACTCACAATAAATTTTATTATGGCTGAAAGCATTAGAAATTCTGTTTAGATGTTGGACTGTCCATGTGGTCATTCGGGTAATTGTCTTCTTGCGCGTTATTGGTTATCTTAACATAAATAACTTTTACGATTGCATATTGGTGGATCATTGGGTAGCATTTTAACCGCTTAACGTACTCGTTGGAGTTGATCCAAGAGCGGAAAAATGAACCAAACTGAACACACTCGAGATTAATTCGAGCGGCATCGTATTTTCTGGTAGATGATTTCTGTGGCAAATTATTTACAAGAATGTTACAAATTATTTTTGAGGTTCTATTTCGCAATATGCTGCGGATAAAAAAGAAAAGAAAACAGAGCCGTTCTATGTGGAATGCGTGCAATGTTGGTCTAGGTTCTGTAGCTGCTTCGAATGATATAGTAAAACACATTATCGTTTTTATTTACCACTAGTGGTACCTGCACGGCTTTGCCCGTAGTGGAAAATTAAAAGGCCATTTGGTTCTCATGTATATTTACAAATAATGGATGATGAATTTCTTGCCAATTTGCTATGTTCATTTGCTTGCCCATGTTACGGTTCCACGTTATGATAATTTGTTAATTTACTTTTCCACTTTGTGATAATTTGCTCGGTAAAATTTTCCTAAAATTGAAATAGAAAAAGAACAAAATCGAATTTTCGAAAAATCGCTTCGAGCTGCACACTCCCATGCTATAAACTATTTCTGTGCCAAATTTTATGAAAATCGGATGAACGGTCTATGCGCTATGCGCGTCACAGAGATCCAGACAGAGAGACATTCAGCTTTATTATTAGTAAAGAAAATAAGATTCTAAAATGTATTTTCTAAAAAAAAAGAGATCGTTTGGTCGTTTTTATTTAAAAGAAGTGTGCTTTTAGGAGTTAATATGAAATTGGTTAATTGTTCATTTTTGATGTCATATAAGGCAGTAAAAAGCAAAGGGATGCCAATGGACAGTTTCAAGTTTTGAGTAAAATGCGTTAAAAATTCTGGTCTTCTGCAGATTTTCATTAAAAAGTTTTTACAAATCATGCTGTATTGCAGCACCTACCAGTGCTACTTGTACTATATCTTGCCCTAAAACAAAGGAGGTGTTTGCCTACCATAGGTACTGGTTATCTCCAAATATTTAATTCTGGCACCTACATCCCTTTGCTTCTCACTGCCTCTTAAGTTATTTTACCTTAACCTTCTATTTTCTTTAGGCGCTCGATGTGAGACTCAATGTCCAACCATGAAATGGGGTCAAAACTGCCAACGAGATTGTATGTGCATGAACAACAATACTTGCCACCATCTGACAGGCAAGTGCATTTGCAGCAGAGGATGGACTGGTCCCGATTGCTCACACAGTAAGTTTTTTAATATTTATCAGTGGTTTATCAATATTTATCAGGTGGACTCCTTTTGCCAAACCGAAATTCCACTTCCAAACAAAACTATAAGAAAAAAAAATTGAATTTTGAGATTTAAATTCAAATTACGTTTTCCGCAATCATGAATTACAATAGGACCCTACTCGTTGAGTTTCATGTTTCTACTGATGGCTTTTATCGTAACCTTAATTGGAATTCAAGACGTCAAAATTCAAATGAATACCAGGACCTGGATGCTGTATGTTGTGTGCTGGATACTGTTTTCGCGTAAAAAAGTGTTGTGAAGTCGAGAAGGTCGTTTGTAAATAATTCGATTCCGAGGCTCATGGACGCCTGCATTATAAGCATAGAAAAATAAAATTAAAGAACGGAAGTCATTCAACGGGCAAGTGGAAAAATAAACAATTCGTGATTACTCAGTAAAATCAAGCATAGTTCTACTCACTATTATTGATACTCTGCAAACTAAGAAAAGCTGCCATTTTATGTATTGTTTGATTCTGATAACTTAGCTTACGATGTGCTGAAACTTCAACGATTCCCTTTGTTAAAACATAGGAGGGAAAATCCGACATCCTTTACCAGGGCTCGATTAAGATAACAGGCGGCTCTAGGCCATATGCTTTTTTTGGGAGCCCTATGTAGTCGATCCTTTCAATGTTAGCCATTGGCAAAAACAGTTTTAGGTATTGGTTAAAAATAAATAGCCATTTTGGGGCCCCTGAAAAGTAGGGGCCCGAGGCCATGGCCTAGTTGGCCTATTCAGTAATCAGGCCCTGTCCTTTACCGATAGCGATTATTGGCATATATATATTGCCAGTGAAAGAATTCCCTCTCTTCCAAACCAAACATAAATGAGCTCGTCCAAAGTTAAGCATCAGTTTAAAAAATATAATATATAAAAATTTTTAAGGAAGAGTTGAAGACTGTTTTAGGCTATCTTGAGTGACTGGGGAAGGGGGGAGGGGGGGGGCTTCTGAATGTTCTCTCGCGTAAATGTTTTGGAATTGTAGTTTTAAAAACGCCATTTTAGTAGTGTTTTATCAACGTTTGAGGAACGAAAAGGAATTTCCAGGGTTGTCCCCATAATGTTTTTTTCTTGTTTTTACAATAAAGTCTAATTACTAATAATAATAATAAATTCGCAGAAATTTGGACACTCTTTGGTAATGTGAGGGTAAGGAAAGCTCTTCCCGGGAAAAAAACTTAAAATGATGTGTTAAAAATGCAAATTAAAACCATCTTTAGCAAACTTAGAGCAAGGGGTTTAGGATTCGCTCCCAGAAATTAAATAAGGCCTCCCTTTTTCACTTAACTCTCCAACAAGAGATAAACATTGTCAAGACCATAGTTCAACTTATCAGAGCCATACTATATATTCACGCAGCTTGAAAAATTTTACACAAACAACGATACTCCACGTAGGAAACTTGTGTCGACGATGATAGGTTTCAGCAACCCTGATTTCTCTTGTTTTCAATCAGTTTTTAAGTATATTCGTCCGAACGTGAATGCCAAGAATCGTAAGGTAGACAATGACTCTAATCAGATGACAAATTTAGTAAAATGGATTTGTTATGCAAACTAAAAAAAGTTTTTAAGAAAAACTTCGTTATCGTATTGCTGGTGTTTATGAACATATAAATCTTCCGAACAAACTATAAAACTTCATTCGTATACAGTGAAATTACTGAAATGCACTTAAAGGAAACACCTGAACACAAATGAACAAACTATTATGCCCAGAGATACATTTTAATTCCTTAACAGTTCTTAGTGTAGTTTAAGAGAGCAAACAAAAAAAAATGGGCAATCAGGAATTTAACCGTACACATAAATATTTATGAAGTAATCAGCAAAGCTCTCTGATTACACCACAAATCAGGGGTTCCTAACATGTGGGTCGCGACCCCAAATGAGGTGAATCATTTCTTTTGGGGTCGGGACATGATTCCTAGTTTTGAAAGACATAATACAAATACAAATACAAATACAAAAGTGACGACCAGCAACAGGCTCTGGGCCCAGCTAGACTGGTCCTAGTCAATTTACAATCCCCAGTGAAGATCAATGGCCCTCTTAAAACTATCTACTCCCTTGCTTATTACCGCCTCTTCCGGTAAACTGTTCCAAGGTTCCACTACCCTGCTATAATAATAATTTTTCCTAATATCCATGTTAGCCTGAGATTTAAATAGCTTAAAACAATGACCCCTTGTCCTGTTTTCAGTGCTAAACTTCAGCCCCGTAACATCTTTCATTTTAATAAATTTAAACCACTGAATCATGTCCCCTCGGTCTCTTCTTTGCTCAAGACTGTACATTTTTAACCTTCTAAGCCTGGAATCATAGTCTAAGTGAGAAAGTCCATTTATTAGCCTTGTAGCTCGCCTTTGAACCCTTTCCAATACATTAATGTCTTTCTTAAGATAAGGAGACCAAAACTGAACAGCATACTCCAAATGGGGTCTTACCAAACTTCTATATAAGGGCAGAAGAACTTCTTTAGATTTGTTTGAAATAGATCTATTGACGGAGTCGTAATACGACGTCTAATATGACGGAGTTTTGAAACAATTACATAAGAAAGAAAAATATCAGCATCTTTTGTAGTAAGCTACCGCCCCTAAGCCAGGTCTAAGGCAGAAATACTTAAAATATACCACCAACTCAGTTATTCCATCCGAGGACTGCAGTTTCGTGCATTTTAGCATTCATGAGCCCGGAATAGGAATCTTGGCTCCCTTAAGAAGATTTTCGCCACCAGCTCATGTGATTCCTATTCCGGGCTGATGAGTGCAAAAAAGCACGAAACTGCAGTCCTCGGATGGAATAACTGAGCTGGTGGTATATTTTAAGTATTAGCATCTTTATTTTATGGATATGATAAAATTGCGGTTAATTTTATAAATGAAAGTAGATATTGTTTAAAATTTTGCTTAGAAAGATGTCATTGAGTTCCTACATTATTAAATGTTAACTGAAATTATTATGGGTCACTTTTCGTTGATTAATAAAAAAAATCATTTTTTATGATTCGTCTTTATCTTCAATCTTCGATGTATGTTGAATCGGAATATCAAAAATTTTCATGCTAGAAATTTGAAAGTTTTTAAATATGTGTAATAAATGTAGTAGGCATTTTCTTCTGATTTTTACAATCACTGTGTTCCATGCATTCTTCTTCTTCATCAGCACAACAGCCTGGTGCAGGCCAAGGCTTTCTCCGTCTGCTTCCTCCAGGCGGTACGACACGTTGCGAGGTTTCTCCACATGTTCACTCCCAAAATTTTTAGGTCCTTCTCAACACTATCCAGCCACCTTGTTGCTGGTCTTCCCCTTCTCCTTGTACCTTCAATCTTCGAAAAAGTTAGCTTTTTAACCGGCACGCCTAATCTGCACGCCTAAATACGTGCCCCAGCCATCTGATTCTATTGGCTTTAATTACTCTTAAGATGTTGGGTTGTCTGTATTTATGGTATACGCGCATTATTAGGCATAAATAAAATGTCTCAAGCATCTTGAGTTATCATGTAAAACATGCTCAGTGTATGCATGCATAATATACTTACCTTATGCAAGTGGGACCGTGGGTTGTTCAATTGGGAAAAATGGGAAAGCGACGTCCAAAAGGCAGGGAACCACTGCTATAAATGAACTAGCAGTTTTAAACAATACTTTCAAAATAAACATTCGCTACTGATGCAATGATGTATAAAATGTATAATGTACAAATGACTAAATCTCATTTTCTTTCTGTCAATTAGAATGTCCTTTTGGAACTTTTGGCCAGAACTGTGAAGAACAATGCCCCTTCTGTGCGCACGGGGAAGGCACCTGCAACCACATCACGGGCCATTGCAACTGCGCACCTGGATACATGGGCAGCAGATGCGAGATAAGTAAGTTCTAATTCTTCTTTCAACATTCACAAAGTTAGGTAAATGAGAATATGAAATATTGAGTAAAATTGATTTGAAAGTAGTGAAAGCCAAGAGGAGCTTTTCGTAAAACTCGACAAGAGATTGGAGTCGACGGAAAAGGATGTGCGAATCGTTGTGGTTGCTTGGTCAAACAATGAAGTGCAAATCTCTCGTTGATTGTTTAAGTTGTGAGGGACATAAATCATGTACCTACAGTGGGGAAAATGTTTCTAGTTTACACTTTATGACGAAACAAGTGAGTCAGTGGATCCCGAATTAGAAAAAAAAACTTTCTAAAATGAGTTCATGTTTAATCTCTCGCTTTAACCGCATCTCAGTTGAACAGAAACAAAAAAAAAAGGGGGGGGGGGAGACACTTTTTCTCCAGGCAAGTTTTTAGTTGATTTGGTGTAGGCGTTGGTCTGAAGTTCAATTCGGAATTTTTTTTTTTTTTTTTTTTTTTTTTTGTGCCCTGTAACTGTCTGCAAACATGACCCCGATTATCTTCAAATTAATCTCAAAAGTTAAAAAAATGCTCTCTTTTGAAGTAAAGATCTAAAACTATCCCTTAAATTCCATCCAGAATTTACTATCACTGGCTATTGTAATGACTTACACTAAACGCTGTAAATACGCTAAAATTGTAAATAGAACCATAATTTATCAAAGAATAAATCACCCAGTCAGAATTCACTAAAATTTTGCTGGTAAAGCGATTTTCATTCAATAACTTTTTATGTAAAAGAGCGCAAATCAGCATTGCAAATCTTGTTATTCTGTGAAGAATCATTGATCTCAAACTGTTAAAGCTAAGAAAAAGTTCTTCAACTGCCAAAATTTAAACTTTTTTTTTTCTTAAACAAACGAAAAGCGAATAGGCAAAGGAATGCTATTTTATATTATTTATAGTCTTAAATGAGTACTATTAATCATTAAAATACGCTGTTATATGATCATTAGTCTGAATAATGCATGTCAAACTGCTAAATTTAAGCAAAATTTTAAGGTCAGATTTCGAACGTACTTTGCTTAATGTTCCGTCTACAAAAATGGCTAGCCAAAGCCTACATTAGATAGGCAAGCTTAGGCACAAAAACTGAAGACAGTCATGTGATGAATAATGTGCCTTTTCCATTGAACTAAAATGACATTTCGAATCATGGCGTTAGTTTTTCGTTCCGATATAATCTTGTTTTTACAAATAAAGTTCTGGTTTTTTAACGACGCGACGATCTGATTCATTTCATACCGCACTGCATATAAATAAAATTAATTCACCCTGAAGACGGAAATATTTAAATAAAATAAAATATTTTTAAAGTAAGTTCAAACAGACTCTACTCAGACATATTAATCATTTGAACGTCACATTACTTTAGATTTTGGTTTCAAAAAGCGTATCATAAATCATTAGAAATTGTAAATGATAATAAAATGTGGAATTTTTTTAATTCCCAAACAAAATGAATGAATCCAATTTCAAGCTAACAAAGCGCCAAAAATGTTTTCATCTGTGATTTCAGAACCAAGTGGTCATAGCTGTTAAATGATTTCAAATATTCTTAAATACTCCAAAAAGTAGAATATAATTCTCACTTGGAAACTGTACCGATCACTATACAATAATAATATATATATATTAAAAAAAACCTAACATACTATGACGTTTCGAAAAGACATTCATTTCGCGTGCCATTACAGACCCTTTGACATTTGCGAGACGTCATTGTTCCGAACAATCCAGTGATTAAAATATGACCTGCATGTGACAGTTACGTGACTTTTACATGAGAATCCCAGTCGTATGACGGGTGCACATAGTCTCTGTAAAGTCATCAACAGGTTGCAGCACGTTACAAATGTCTGTTGACAGCGAAGTCACAAAGTGACGTTACAGTAACTTCTTCCAAATGTCACAAGGTGACTGGTGAAAGATTAACTGTTGCAATAAAGTCACAGGAATTATGTCTCAAATGTTACAGTGTGACACCGGTGTGACGTCGCAGTTATGTCACTTCATGACTTGTCACTCGTAGTGATGCCACTGTAATTTTTCCGTGTCTTGTTGTGCTATTTGGGATGTCAAGGAATGTAGCATACAGCATAAACCGTGGTTATAATGAGTAGTATGATCCATCTATTCAGGATGCCCAAAAAGTCGCTGGGGTGTGGAGTGCCAAGAAAAATGTATTTGTGAACATGGAGCTTCCTGCAATCAGACGAATGGACATTGCATGTGCCTGGCTGGATGGACTGGTGATGACTGCTCCATTCGTAAGTGATATATGGACGTTTTATCACCTGCACTCTACTTACTTAACTGAAGCACCTAAAAGCGAAGGAGTGAAGCACCTAAATGCAAAAAAAAAAAAATAAATAAATAAATAAATAAAGTTTAAGTGCCAAACTTAAAGAAATTTGATAATTGCACTAATTGTTGAAGAAACTCTCATCTGCTTCGGGGCAAGAGATGCTACTATTGCACTTTCACAACGAAATTGCACTTCGCTCAACCTTCTTGAACGCAGAGTTCAGTTTAGCGCGGGGGGGGGTGATCGGTGAATACATTCCCTTGCTTGTAAATGAGACAACCTTGACTTCGGGGAGCATTTAATGCATGAAAAAGTCTTAAGTGTCTTCTAAAACAGGGTGTCTCAACCTTTTCCAACTTGTGGCCTCCCTTTAAACTCCAAGTAAGAGACTAGACTTATTTTCCGTTCAAAGAGCTCCGTTTATAGAAACTGATGGAGGCTGAAGTTGATTTATTTAGGAGAAAAAATTATCTAGTTTATATATAAATTTATAGTATTGCAAATAATGAAAAGCTTTGAAAGCAAATCGACAACGGGATTTCAATGTTTTCAGTAAATGAGCAAATTTACTGATTTTTCTGTGAAAACGAAAGTGTATAAAGTTATTATCTTTCCGTGAATATAAAGTAACTTTTTGTGTCACAATTCTTTCCTCTATAATTTTGTTGTGCTGCTCCTTTCCAACTTGCTGAAACTTCATCAGTTGCTCCAAACGTTCTTCGTCAACTGCTATATTCGTTTCTAATGAGAATAGTTCTTTCGATGTTTCTAAAAATGGCTTTATATATTCAGCTATTTAATTCTTCAAGCCAGCTACCTTTTTTGAAAAAAAAAAATGTATATTGTTCGTTTACCAGGAGAAGTCACTTGGTATCCGTCACGTGGTTTCCGACGATTTTATTTCGCTGTTTTAGGCTATCAATCATGGCATTCTTCCGCAAAAGCCGTAGCTAGTAAAATTTAAGAATAGCGAAAGTAACAGCAGACAAGACTTTTTTGCACATTTTAATGCGCGCAAAGTTAAGACTGTCTCATCTAAAAGCAAGTTAATTTGTTCGCTGATCACCCCCGAGCTAAACTGAAATCGGCGTTCCAGAAGGCGGTGCGAAGTGCCATTTCATTCCTGATGATCAAAGATCCAATTTTGTTTCAGCCTGCATGAATGGCACCTATGGTTTCTACTGCCGACAAACGTGCAAATGCACGAACGGAGCCACGTGCCAGCCAAACAACGGTGTATGTCGATGCCTGCCTGGGTTTATGGGTCCCAGATGCGATGAAGGTGACTCATATCCGACAAACAATTTTTTTATTTTTATCAAATTTTTAGCGAATTATTTACAACGAATAAATTTTTATTCGTTTTGACAAAAGGATTTTTGTTAACTCCTTAAGATTTGAATCATAAATACAAAGGCGAAAGGGAGGACTATCAAGGAGTCCAGCTAGGCCTAGTTAATTTTTCAGTCCCCTTGAAGGTCAACACAGCCGTCCAAACTAAGAAAGCAGTATCTACCAAACTGATAATTTTGAGAAAACGAACATTTAAGTTCTTTGATATTGCTAGGTGGGCATACTGCTACATGTGTGATGTTTTTCTTTAAGACAACAATGACTTCTGCTCCTGCTTTATGTGCAAACATTTAGCCCATTAATATCCTTTATTTCGATGAACTTAAATAACTGAATCATATCCCCTATTACTCTGCTTTGCTCCTGATTATACATACTAAACATTTTACGTCTGATATAATCTAAATATGAAAGTCATCGTACTAGCCAAGTAGCCCTCACTTGAACAGTTTCTAATAATGAAATATCTATCTTGAGATAAAGAGCTTAAAATTCAACAGAGTGTGAACAAATCTATGAATTTAATTTTTAGAAATTACATTTTATAACTAGTTAACAAAGTTGAAATATGTCCTAACGCTCCTCTGAGAAGATTAAGTTAAATCATTCATTCAATCAAATTTAATTACAAGTTTTTTGACCGATCAATGCATTTTTTTAAAGCTGAAATAAATAAACTCTTGAACGAAATGAACTTTTTTCAATATTTAGCTTTATTTATTTTATTTTATTAATTTATTTATTGTAGTTTGTCCAGTTGGGTTTTATGGAGATCACTGTATGGAAGTTTGCAATTGCGCAAAGAACCAACACTGTGACCCCGAAAGAGGTTGCATCTCCGAAATTTCACGTAAGTTTAAATCACATAAACACATTCTGTCACCTTTAATTTTATATTAACATAATATTTTATATAAGGGCTAAGGCAGAATTACATGAAAAATACTGATATTTTATAGTCCAAGCTGTCGGTATTTTGCATATAGTTCTGCCTTAGCCCCAGGTTTTAGGGTGGTAACTTAATGTTTATATAATTCTCTCTTCAGTGACAGGTAACTACATCGATGATTTTATTAACCCCTTCTTCATTGCTGGAGTAACTTTCGCCGTCTGCCTTCTGATTATATTCGTCATTTGCATGGCCGTGAAATACAAGAGGAAGATGGAAGAAATACGCACAGATATCAGTATTGTGTAAGTATAAAACATAACGTAAGTACAAAACATCTCGACCCTTTCTAGAGCAACTTATATTTTTGATGCTGACACTGTTTCTCTGAATAAAGCAAGAGCTACGTATGCTATAGTACTCGATAATAATAGGGGTTTGTTACATAATGTCTGTTGATCTTGGTATTTGAGCTGTTTTAGAGTGAAAAAGTCGTGCTGATTTTAAAACTGTAGTTAGTTTTCTTCTGTCACGTCAGGTTTCTTCGCTACACCTTATGTGAATGTGACTAAAAAGTAGTGATACATCCGCCATGTTGGGGCTAAATGCTGCTTTCTTCTATGTGTTTGCTATAGCGAAGTTGCGTGTTTTGCTTCTTGATAGTGATTTCTTACTGACTCTATGTCAATCTACAGAAGCACCACAATCAAGAATCAAAACACGCTACATCGTCAGAGCAGACATTGAAGAAAGCAGCATGTAGCCCCAAGATGGCGGACGTGCCCCTAGTTCTGCTACAATCTAGAGCATTAAATGTAACCACTTTCCGCGGGGGAGCGCGTATGCCAGAAAGCCCAACTGTTCTCCTATTGGCTGACACAAACCTATTTAAAGTGAAACAAAAGTTTCTTTTTTTCAAAATATTATTATTAATTTTTCTCCTTGTTACTATCTCTACCGATTCATTTGGGAGACTCCCGAAGTTTGATACCTTATCCCTAAAGCTCTAGATTAGGAATTCTGAATAGTAACCACTGGCTACCAAAGTCACAAAAAATGGTTGCCACTTTTGTACTTTTGGTAGAAATTTTTTTTAAAAAGTATGCACGCAGCGCAAAAGATAAGTAACCTATTAACTATTAGTAATATCAACGACAAATTAAAAGATTATGATACTCTACAAAAACGACAAACAGAATTTTTAATCTATAGATATAATAAGCAAAAAGGGGGGGGGGGAATATTTTAAATTTCTAAATATAATTCAAATGTAGGCAATTATACCTAAATGAAAACAAATGTAAAAACTCATACAGGCTTTAGTTATTAGTCAAAATATTTCGGTCACCTGACACGATTATTTTTCAGTTGCTTTGGAATTGTAAAGGATCGTAAACACAAAAAAAAATCGTTTACAGGGGAAAAAATCACTATTGTAAAAACGGATCCTTTTCGAATACGAGTAGATGTAAAAATGACAGGAATGATTGATTATGTTAATGAAAATATTCGGTCTGAAATGAATGACGAATAAAAATTATTTGTACAAAATCAAGATAATGCTTACTAGAAACTTAAGAGAAGGGCTTAAATGAGATTGGAAGCGTGTTGTGGTACCACGATGTTATTTAAAAAAAAAAAAAAAGAAACATACAGTTGCCACTTTTGGTGACTGGGACTTGATTCTTTGGTAGCCATGTTTAATAAAATGGTCGCCCGTTGGCGAGTGGCGACCGCTAATTTAGGGCTTTACTTCCACTGCAATTAATAATGAAATAAATGTCTCCCAAATTTTCATCAAAACAACGAAATTCCCAAAAGGAGGGATTTTTCAGAATTTCGACAAAATTCCCTGCAGTAAAACGCTCGCGATCGCAAAAAACGAAACTTTTTCATACAAGAATGTGAAAATATCATTTTTGATACATGTTTATTTCATTTTCCCTGTTTTTAAACTTGGATTTATCGAAAACTGCGGTAAAACGTTCCCTATTTTTCTCCGAGTTTCCCAAATCTTTACCTGGTGCAAAGAATGCTTATTATCGCTTATAAGAGAGAAGCAAACTCATGCCTCTTTAAAAATAGTTTTTAAAACCTGTCAGAAAAGTAATAATAGTAATACATGAAATACACCGCCAGCTCAGTCATTTCCAGCCGAGGACTGCAGTTTCGTGCTTATTAGCACTCATCAGCCCGGCATAGGAAAGTGACTGAGCTGGAGATGGAAAACCTCTTAAGGAAGCCAAGAGTGCCAAACAAACTGGTAGCTAATATGGAATTAGAGCAGACCAGACGAGTGACCGAAACAATGGTTCGGTTCAACTCGAATATTGAAGGCAAGGCATGGTATATTCAGTAAATTACCGCCCAATAGCCAGGGCTAAAGCAGAAATACATGAAATACACCGCCATATATACCATATAACATGCCTTGCCTTCAATATTCGAGTTGAACCGAACCATTGTTTCGGTCACTCGTCTGGTCTGCGCTAATTCCATATTAGCTACCAGTTTGTTTGACACTCTTGGCTTCCTTAAGAGGTTTTGCATCTCCAGCTCAGTCACTTTCCTATGCCGGGCTGATGAGTGCTAATAAGCATGAAACTGCAGTCCTCGGCTGGAAATGACTGAGCTGGCGGTGTATTTCTGCTTTAACCCTGGCTATTGGGCGGTAATTTACTGAATAATAATAGTAATTTCGATTTCCATATTTTGGATCCGGCCGGATTTCCGAATGCCGAATTTCGAGTCCTGTACGGACCTAATTAAAGAAATGTTCATTTATATTTTAAAAATACTTTTTACACTAGAATTTTCGGCGTTATATTTATTCAAGCTAAGTCTCCTGAGTTTTACGCATAAGTCTCCTTAATTTTCAGCTTTCAATTTTGGCAGCTATGATTTGTGACAATTTTAATTCACTTTTCTGTCACGGCAAAAAAAAAGCAGCATTTAGGAATGCATGGTAATTCTGTATTCATCAATAGCAGTTTTTTTAAACTGTACATACAACGTATGTAACGTTCTTACCTTAAAAAATTATTTTCTTTTTGTCCTATATTTAAAAAAAGTACCACATTTACTGAATTTGTCTATTACTTAGATTCCAATGCAGCTTTTAAAGTTGGTCAGATAGATTAAAACAGAGATCACTTTTGGTTTGGAAGTCATAAGTTAGTCATAAACAAATCACAGATCCAAATCACCGTTCTCCAGCGAAATGTGAACCAAGAATCCACATTGACCATAATTATTGCCATGAGCATTCGAAAGTAGTAATAAACTAATTTTTTGCCATGAGAAAATATTTTTTATACATTTACGTCGAAAGCACTAAAAGCTATAAATTTTGAAGAAAAAGCAAAAAAAAAAGGTGAACATTTTGCGTTTAGTAACACAAAATAGGGTGGAAAGGGGCAAATTTTGAAAAAAAAAAACAGAATTTGAGTACTGAACAGATATAAGTATAATATTGTGGAGAAAAATAAAAAGAATGCCTTTATCTTGAAGTAGCGATGCAATTCAGTTTCAATATTTCTCTGGAAACCCAAAAATGTCATGCGCTATGCAAAAAAACTACACAAAAACTGCATAGTGCCACAGACGACACGCACAGCACGTGAACGTTTCAAAAACAAAAATCTAATACTTATTATACCATTCGTTCGAATTAATTGCACATAACTTAGCCATTCCCATTCCCGTCATCATAGGATGGAACATCTAAGAGATTTGTTTCAAATGAAAAAATAGCTCAACATTTTGCTTTTTAGTTCTCAAAATATATTCTGAAATTTTTTTAACATTGCAAGATTTTTTCCCCCAAAAGTGACGTCTTTATTTTTATTCTAGGTACAGAGGAGCAGAAGAACGTACGAGTGACTCAATAGGTAATATGTAACAGAAACTTTATATTTTATAAAGTAGGGGAATGTGGGGAGAAGTGAAGTAAGATAACTTACTTTTTTCAAAATAAAGAAATTAGAAATTTGTTCTGAAAATTACAGTATATAAGCAAATAATAATGTATTTTGTAATGAAACTTGCATTGAAATATTATTCTTTATTTTTGACACTAAATTTGCACCATCAATAAAAAGCGGAAAATTTTCACTTTAAAAATACATGGGGTAAAGTGAAAAATTAAATTTTTCAAATTAAATATTTTCTGCTTGGTTGTTAAAAATGTGTTTCATCAAATGAATGAATAAATAAACGAATGAATGAATAAATGAAAAAAAAACGAAACGCATGAATAAGTGAATAAATAGTGAAACGAATGAATAAAATAAATTATTTAGCATGTGAGAAAAAATAAATGACAAAATAAAATACTGAATGAATATGAATATATAAGTAAATAAAAAAACGTGAAAAAGGAATGAATGAATTTAATGAATTAATTAATAAATGATTACGCAAGTGATTTGAAAAATTAATGAGAAAAAAAAAACGAAATGTACTATTGCACTTTGCTCCGCGTGCAATTGTAAAATTATATTGCACATTTAAAACTATAATATGCCTAATATAAACTAAATAAGTACTGCACTAGACATCATTAGATCTCAATTAATGTTTAAAATGTTAATTACAAAAATTTAACATTTTATAACAACAAAACTTTTAATTTTTTTTTATTTATCACAAAGTGCTACTACATGGGTATCAAACTTTGAAAATGATTTTTAGAATTATAAACCTTGATCTTTAGAACAATCTAGCTGTTCTTTAGTTGATGTAGAATCAACTATGTGTTTAAGAACTTAGTTAAAATATTGCTAAATAGGTGGCTCTGCAAACTGAAAAAAATATTACCACTTCACTTTGCCCCGTGATTTCACTTTAACCCACGTTCCCCTACAATTGAAACACATAACAACTTAGAAACGTAGCAAGTCATTGAATTTAATCTTTATTTCATATGGTGTCCATTAAACTTAAACTCATTAGGAATACATTTTTGAAATTAATGCCAAATTGATCTGATGTAGTTCTTTAGAATGCAATTGAGTGAAAATTAACTAGGAACTAATTTTTAGTTGTCACCTATCGCTTCACCTAAAAAAAATCAGTAGAGTTTCAGTTATTCATCAGCTGATTACATCGGAGAACTTTATCAGAACCTTGAGAATTAAAGCAATAAAAACCCACTATTTATTTTCATTAAATTGAAACGTATCCTGGTCATGCATTTTGAAATATCTGATAATAGTGGGCACTGTTACGACATATTTTCAGTGCTGTCCTTAGAAATCAATAAAACAGTGCTTAACCTTTTAAAGGCCCCATAAAACGGGCAATATATTAGCAGTTAGCTAAATATTAGTCTCAAAAGCGTTTATTCCAAAATTTCATTAGCTATTCAAGTTGTTACTTTAAATTACGAAACTAAATAATAATCTTAACAGTAATTTTAATTATTCAGATTTAAAAAAAAACATTTGTTTCCTAGCAATCTGTTATAAAATAAAGTAGTAGCCAATGAAGAGGTTTATATTATGACATTGCTTAGTTATAACAATTTGTTTAAGGGTGTCCACGGGACACAAAAATCTTCAAACTTTGCAATTTTTTTTATCATTTAAAGAACTTTTCCATTTCTTTCTGCTTAAAAGGACGTTTGAATCTTGTTTCTATATCAATTAGAACGATATATATATATATATATATATATATATATATATATATATATATATATATATATATATATATATATATATATATATATATATATTATTTATTTATTTTTATTTATTTATTTATTTATTTATTTATTTATTTATTTTTTTTTTTTTTTTTTGCATGCATTTAACAAATATTACATTTAACTTTGAAACTTTAAACGCGTTTTTCTCCGTGATGCAATTTTTTCCGATTTTTTGCATTCAAACTCTTATAAGTCAAGAACTGATAAAGATAAAGTAATGAAATTTGGAGCATATCTTTTTCAAACAGTTTACTTTAATTTTTGTTCTGCAAATTTGAAAAACACGTATACTGCAAAAATATATAATAAAAAAAAAAGTATTTTCAAATTTTTCGAAATTTTTCTTCAAATATATTTTTTATTGAATTAATATTTTTTTAAATTACCGAATAAAAATTAAAGTTTAGAAATTTGTGCATTATTTTTTTTAAAAATTGAAAATTGACTAAGAATATTTTGAGTTATAGCAATTTAAAGCAACCGAATTATTTTAAAAAAAAAATTAAATTTAACTAAAAAATGTATTAAAAAATATTTATGTTATGATTTGACTTATAAAATAAATGGTGAATCAGTGCAAAAAATTTCAAAACTCTAAACTGTTTAATTAATTATTTTTCAAACTGAGTCCCGGACCCACTTAATAAATGATGTTTCGGCCAATGCTCATCGAAAGTCGAGCTATAAGTTTATTATATTTTTTTATCAATCACTAATGATGATTATCGATTAGGTAGATTTGATAAACATGGTTTTAAATAGTTTTAATAATTTTGTTTTGTGATCGAACAACGAACTGTCCTGTAATTTATTTTTACCGTTTTGGGGGTAATTACCCCAGGTAAGAAACCGCTGCAGTAAAATACTCGAGTTTTAAAACAAAATTGTGGAAATTTGAATGACAGTGCTTAAAAGATGCAGTACAGTCTTGAGTGCATGGTAAAGAACAGATAAATATGAAAATTTGGACAAGGAAGCCGTGGGTCATTTGTTAAAGGATAACAATTTTCAGCCAGGCATAAAATACTGAATTGCAATAAGGTCGTACAACTCTGTGTGACATAGCTCTGCAAAATGCTATAAAACAGCTATCACACAGGGCAGCATACAGGAGAATAGTCTTCATTACTAGGCTGGAAATATTAAAGCGTTTCTTGGTTATTTAGATGATCAAAAGCACAGTATCTAAAATACAAAATAAACCAGTGTCTTATCTTTTTTCAAGTTATAAGAAATTAAGCTAACGTTAACTTTACAAACCGTTAATTTTTTAATTATGAAAAGATAATGCTTCTACCGGGTTGTCTCTACTCGTTGTGTATATTCGAGAATCTAAGGTAACTTAAAATGTAAGTTGACATTATCAGATTTTCAGATACAAAAATGAAGTTTGTGTTTTTACAGATGATGTTCAGAATTTCAACAACCCGATCTACTCGAGCCACCCTTGGATGGACGATACTACACAGAACAATATGGCCCACAGCATCGAGAACTCCAACTTTGACTACGAAAAATCAAACCTGAGGGACATCTTTCCTCCCAATAAAGATACCGATAGTGAGACTGAGCAAGGTAAAGAAACAATCTATCGATCGCTACAAATTAACCTTCTACTACCCATCGTGACTCTGACGTCACGTCAAATTTCATAACTATATTTACTTATAAGAAAGTTATTCCTTTGTTGACTGGTGTGACTTGAGTGATGTAATATAGCTGCTTTACAAATTAGGTTGTTGGTAGTGACTATAGTGATCGATGTCGACGTCTTTCTTGAAACATCGATGATTGCAGGTTGATGTTTTTTCGAGCATCGATGTTTGGCGTTCGATGTTTTTTCGATATCGATGTCGATGTCTTTCTTGAAACATCGATGATTGCGGGTTGATGTTTTTTCGAGCATCGATGTTTTGCGTTCGATGTTTTTTCGATATCGATGCTTTATTTCTGAACATAAACTATACTGAAAAATGTTAATATGTTTACAGTTTAAAGTAACGGGACGCTTCATCATTAATTAGTTATTGCGAGATCTATCACATTGATAAGAGTTTTTTTTTTATTGTTAGTTGCGTATAGAAGTAAACTTATAAGTAAAAAATCCTTTTTTCCAGTCAACTTTGAAAATGTTTACAAAGTTCTCTAAATGATTTGCATTAATTATTAAATTACTTACTTTCATATTATTCTAGTGGATTATATTATCATCATGTTATTTATATTTATATAATTCAAGTGAAAATTTAAAAGAGGAAACGAATTTATTCCATTTAATTCGTATTGATGTTTCAATTCTTTATATTTTTAAATGTAGAAGTTATTTATCCCTTTGCATCACTTAATTTGGAATATTAATAATTTCTTATCATTTATATTATTATTAGCTTTCGTTTGACAGTTCAAAAATCTTCTTGATTAATAAATTGATTACTGTGAGTTTAGTTCTTGGATAAAAACATTTTTTAGAGTTTATTATGCAGGAATGTACAATTAAAATTTTCAATGTTTCAGAACATCGATGCTTCAAAACTTTGACGTTTTTGGGTCAATGTATTGATACCATCGATGATTTGAAGCATCGATGTTTTTTCATCGATGTCGCACTACTAGTTTATTTTTCAAACACGAGTTTATGTTTCAGTCACAGTGTCATAAACCTATTTACCTATTTTTAAAATATTAAAAAAAAAATTAAAAACAAAAATTCACCCTAGACGTGTTAACTACATTTTTCTTGAATATTCTGCGCATATAAATATTTTTTTTTTCTACAGGAAATACTAATTTAAACAGTAGAGGGTTTAAACAATTAAAACACAAACACATGCTGCACTATAAGATGTCATTTCTTTTTGAAAGTGAACAGTAAACGTCCAGAATATATTTTTCTTTTCAAGTTAAGTAAAACGTCTCAAAAGAATGCTAGGCGGCTGGTGTACCAAAAGGATGGAATGGTGTGAAAGAGATGCGGGCGGCTGTTGGGGGGGGGGGATAGGGTCAGCACCCCTAAGGATGTTTTAATTTTTTATTTGGCAAAAGTTGTGCTATATTATTGGATGGAAGCGTCATTATTTGATCTTCTCTAAAAGATTCGGGACGCGGGCGATCTAGAACTGAAAATTTAATTTTTACTTTCTTAAAATAAATAAGTCCAAACAGTCAAAAATCATTTTCGATCCATCGTTGATTTTTTTAACTTATAAAACTCATAACTAACGGGAGATAGTTCTATCAGGTTGGTCAATTCATCATTACTAAATAAACTAGACTAAAACGAATTACTTCGGATTCAGGTGAAGTAAATTCGGTACAACATTTCAACTCTTTAAATAAGAGCACCAGCTGATTCTCAGCAAAGCCGGACGTAACACTTATGACTTATGAGACTCAAGATGTACTTGAATTTGATCTGAATAAATGCCACAGCGTGCACTTCGCATCAAAAAAATAAAATAAAATAAAAAAATTGAATGTTTACCTGCTCTTTAAGCTAAAACTGAACTGGACCCTTATTTGGTGAGGCAGGGTGAATCAGGGCTGCCACTGAGTTCCACTACTGAAAATAATTAGCAGCCCGTAATATAAAAATTAGTCTCCAAAAGAGTCTCCAAATGAAGAAAATAGTTAAATAGTTTCTAAAATAGTCTCCCTTTTTTTTTTTTTTTTTTGAAAATGGCACAGGGGCTAGACGCAGAGCGGAGTTTTAGAAAATTATTCCTAGACAACCCTTAAAATATTAATAATTTTTAAAAAAAAACCTTTTCCCATACTTTTTTCAATCCTGTTAAATGAACACTAAAGAAAAAAAGTACCGACACATTCTGGTATTATATCACATTATATGACTGTTAATAAAAGCCAACACTAAAAGACTGGCTGCATAAAAAGCGCCAGGAAAAGCCACATTCGCGATATTTTCGATCACGTGGAATATAGCGCTCGTTTTCAGAATATAATAAGGCTACGAGAAATAAAACAGAGCAAGAATTTACGGACATTCATTTGGAATAATAAAAACAGCTAACAAAAACAGAAGTAGAGAAAACGAACTTTTTGCAAAAATCGTGAACGCAAAAACTAAACCTTTACGAAAATAGTGAATGCAAAAACGAAAGTTTTCGTACAAAAATATGAACATCACGTACTTCTGATAGCAAAAACGTTTAGTAAATTTTAAAAACGCTTATTTTTAAAGAAAAAAAAAGGATTAAAACGCGTAAAAAAAAGATTTAAAACATCTTTTTTCAGCTCTTCCTTTTTTATACAAAAAATACGGGAAAAAACTCGACTTTTCACATATTTTAGTCACTTTTCTCAAAAATAGTCGCTGTTTTTTACAGTTGATAAAAAAAGCTGTTTTTGCCCATAATTCGGCTAAAATAGTCGCCATAGTCGCCTTTGCTTCTAAATAATTGTTTAAGTCGCTTTTTAGTCACCAGTAGCAGGCCTGGTTTTTTTACATCCTAGAACAGTCAAACTTAGGCATTCAAACGTTTTGTAATGTTTAGATATATTGTTAACATATATGGATTTATATGTACGTATGTCCTTTACGGCAGTGCTTCTCAACCTTTTTTACTTTGCGGCACACTTAAGAAATTTCTAGATCAACGGGGCACACTGAGCTTAATTTCGCATTAGTAATATAGAAGTATTTTTATTATTCACTGGTAAAAAGACTTGGGGGGGGGGGACTTTTTTCATATGAATAAAACAATTTTCAACTAAAACAATTTTCAACAAACTAACGTAATGTATTTAAATTTATTTAGAAAGTAGAAATATTTCGAATGTATTGAGGTTGATAATGAACAACAAAACTACCTATATCAGACATTACAGAAAGTTATACTTGATATGTGTTTCAAAGCATTTCTGTCAAATATGTCATTAAAGTGCACAATGCATTTAAATGATTTATCAAAAAATGTTTCAAGTTTGTGTTCAAAAAATTTTCAATGTTTCAAGCAAGCAAGAAATTAAAACCAAGCACCTAACTTCGCTTTGACACTAATGAGACACCTGAGCCTGCCTTGAGGAGCAAATACGTTTTATGTTTAATTCTGTGCTGGAAAGAGCTACATGAAGTTCTTGATAGAGGCTCTTTAAAGGTGATCTCTTGCTGTTTTTTTATAAGTGCGGGAGCTGAGAAGCTGAGTTTACAAAGATGTGTAGTTGAAAATGGCAGCAGCACATCAATAGCAATGAATGGTGGGATACCAGCAACCAAAATTCGTCCAGAGGCACTTCGCTCAACTTAAGTTTAAGAATACGGTCTCTCTTGAGGTTCATAAATTATTCTCGCGCCTTCCGCAGATGAAGGGAATGTATTGTGAATCCAGTCATATTGTTCTATGTTAGTGTTCTTGAAAAAGTGCTTAAACTTGTCCTGAATTATGACTAAGTGTTCTGCCACCCCATTCAGCAGCTTTTAATCCATGCCATTTCCTTCACATACCATGTTGACGGTCCATTTGAACATGTCCAATGAACTACTTCTCTCCACAACTGAATTTTTGATTTTAACACGTTCAGCTTGTTCATACATGTAACCAAATTATCTCCTTGACCATACATTTTCCGATTCAATTCGTTAAGGTGTTCAAAAATATCAGTCATGCACGCTAGTTTTTCCAGTCATTATTTGTCTTGCGACAAACTGGCGTACTGCATTTCTTTTATTAAAATCAAAAAACTGTCGTACTTCGTCCCTCAAATAAAAAATTCTGGATATTACGTTACCACGTGAAAGCCAGTAAATCTCTGCATGAAGAAGTAGGGAATGGTGATCTGCCCACATTTCTTCACAAAGAACGGAGAAAATTAAGCGTCCTCGATTTTATGAAATTCACGATTTTCACGACTTTAGCCAAAGCTGACTTCAGCTCATCTGGTAAGTTCTTTGCCATGAGAGCTTCATGGTGGAAGAAACAGTGTATGGTTTGAACACTTGGGTTACGATTTTTCACATTCGACAGGAACCCTATGATAGGTCCTGTCATTGCAGCAGCTCCGTCGGTGGAAACACTTGTGCAATTTTGCCACTGGATCCGTTTACTGTTCATATATGCATCTGTACGCGGGATATCTCATCACCGGTTGCATGTTGAGGAAGTTCTTTGCTGAAAAGATAATGGTCTTAAATGCGTCCCTCATCAACAAAGCACGCTATGGCTATGAGTTGTGCACAGCTTCCGATGATGTCTGTTGATTCACCAACTTGAAATGCAAATTTTCTAGCTATTTTTGTAGTTTATTTACCAATGTTGCTTCTATGTCACCCGACATGTCATCAATTCGTCTCTTGGTAGTATCGTCAGAAAGTGGCACTCGGATCACCTCCTTCTCTGCTCCATGTCCTAGCATTCCCCGTACAATTTCTTTGCACGCTGGTAAAATAAGCGTTTCACCGATAGTGTATGGATTTTTCGATTTGGCAATTAACCGTGCAACATTATAACTTACCTCTTGAGACCTTTCAGAAACTTTTGCGCTGGCTTTCATGAAGGAACTCTGCTTCGATTTTTCTTCCTGCAATCGCTTGAAGTAACCGATGTCTTTGCCTAGTACGAAAGATGTCTGGCAGACAGGTGACGTTTTAATTTGCTAGGAACCATCGCTTCATTTGAAAGTTTCTTCCTGCAAATGAGACAATCAGGTCTTAGTGACTTTACATCTCCGATCCACGAAAAACAGAAAGCCAGGTATTTTTTCCTCGTACTGCCTACTCAGCGACTTAGCCTTTTTACTTGCAGGTTCATCTGTATCAGTACATTCAGTCGCAGATACTTCCGTTCGCGAAAGATTTAGAGAAAGTTATGTTTATTTAGTTGACTTCGTGGAAATTAAAATCCGTTTGCAAAAACTGAAAGTAATAGGATCACAAGAAGTTAATAAGAGGCGGGGTAGCAAATCCCCGCCTCTCCCCTTGTTGGGTATGTCTTATCGCACATGAGCGACAGGGTGAATTGAGAAATTACAGAACGATACAAACTATTGGGTCATAACTTTAGAATAAAATGCATCAAGACTCTTTCTTTTTATATAACTACGAAAATACCGCGGCACACCGGGTTCCTTTTCGCGGCGCACCAGTGTGCCGCGGCACACCGGTTGCGAAGCCCTGCTTTACGGTACTATTTCAGTTGTCTTTATTACGAATAATAAAGCTGAAAGTCGGGATGTCTGAATGTCTATTACGCGCATAGCGCCTAGACCGTTCGGCCAATTTTCATGAAATTTTGCACAGAATAAGTTCGTAGCATAGGGGTGGGCACCTCGAAGCGATTTTTCGAAAATTCGATTTTGCTCTTTTTTTATTCCAATTTTAAGAACATTTTACCGAGCAAATTATCATAACGTGGATGATTAAATTATCAAATTGTCATAACGTCGAACCGTAACATGGGAAAGCAAATGAACATAACAAATTGGCAAAAAATTCATCATCCATTATTTATAAATATACAGGCGAACCAAACGACCTTTTACTTTTCTACTACAAGCAAAGCCGTGCGGGTACCGCTAGTATTTATATAAATAAATAATACAAAATCAGTGGAATTTTAATTTACTACATTTTGTGGTGCACACTTGAAACATAATGCTGAGATTACATACATCCCACCTCACCATTAGTGATCACAATACCGATATACGTGTAATTTTGTAAAACTGGTATTTTGTAAGGTAATATACCGGTATTTTCGTCTATTGAAGAGTCAGCGTTTAACCTTCAGAACCTCTATTTTCGCAACAATTAGTCCTACATGCATACTTCTATTTAATTGCAAAAATAGTGAAAAGAAGATGCAGAGTTAGAGTTTTTTAAAAGTTTGAAGCGGAAAAATATTAGTTAAATATAGGAAATCTAACTTTTTCGAAGATCTCTAGGTTCTCATATTCATAATTAGGGTCATCACAGGCTACCTTCTACTAACCTGTTTGTTTACATTTGGTCTATATTTTCCGTGAATGCAGTTTAGTACATTGAACTGCTTTCGAAAAACTTATACAGTCGGATCTCGATAACTCGAAGCTTATAACTCGAGTATTCCTTTATTTCAAAGTTTTCCTTGGGTCCCAAACTCTTAAGACTGCTGTGGAAATTTCCCATACAGTGAAACCTGTGTAAGTTGACCACTTGCCAAGTTTAGTGGTCAACTTACAAAGGGTTTCACAGCCAAATTTGGTGCATATTGGTGGTCAAGATAGACAGGTGATCAACTTACAAGGGTAGTCAACTTTACAGGTTTTACTGTACCTCGAACTACCAATAACTCGAACGTTTTAGCCGGTCCCTTTGGACTTCGAGTTATTGAGAGTTGATTGTATAATATTCTGATTGTAATTTCTGTTTTAAAGTAGCATATTTCTGAAGTAGTTCTTTTCTTATTGTAGGTACAAGCTGCGCTTCAGGCTATAGCAGTCTGAACTCTGCTCAAGAATTTTCCTATAATGGCAACATATTCGATACAGAGAGGGCCAACAAGAGTGTGGTTAAGCCACAAATAGGTCAACAAGAGGAGGAGGTGGATTCCAAAAGTATGAATTGATTCCCCTTATGAAATCCACATTGAAATACCGGTGACAAAAAGGGAAGAAAAAGGGAATTTCATGTCATTAATGTAGATTCAGTCATTGTACCAGAGCAATGCTACTGGTGATTGTAGATTGCATTCAGTGTAAATATTCTAATCATCATGGATTTAGATGTAAGTTAAGACTTTCAATAAAAAGGAATTTTTTCATCTAAAACATATTCTAATTATTCAAACGTTTGGATGCATCATGAGTTTCCTAATCACTACTTATCTCGTTACACACTAACACCTAAGTCAAGTAAGCAATTTTGTGTTTTGAATTCCTTTAAAGCTTGTGGGAAGAACACAGTACATTCAGTTGGTGGATGGCAAGACAAGCGAATTTTCTTTTTGAAACTTACTGGAGGCAAATAAGCGATAGATGAAAAAATTAAGTTTGGTAAACAAAGATATTTCAAACATTAAATATAATATTATGAAAATAACGGTTACGTACAACAGGACGGGTCACAAAAATCGCTGCTTTGGTGCTACTAGTATGTAAAATATATATACATTATATATGTATATTGTACACTATAATAACACTGTAAAAAACTTTATGTAACCTTGCTCCATAAAATCAATGGCAGCTTAGCTGTCTCCACTGCTCTGGAGTAACTTAACTGATGCAACTTGTATGAAGTTACACATCGCTTGCTGGAAGGTTACATCATGGTAATGTAACTGTAGCGTAACGTCTCACTAATTTCTGCATAAGGTTACACCAGAATTTCCTGTATGCTTACAGAGAAATTGCTTGAAAGGTTACACATTAACAAAAATTAAGCTTTCATCTGACTTTCTTGAACGGGTACTCATTTTTAATTTGTAAGTAGACTTATACTTCGGGTTAACTATTCGATGGTTTAAATTATCTAGATATATTAAATGATCAAGTTATAATTTCTTTCTATATGTTTTAATTGAAAGTACAAAAATAAACTGTCAAACCTCCCAATAGCGGACACAGTCAGGACCAAAGTTGATATCCGTTAACGCAGGAGTGTCCGCTATAGGGGAGTCTGAATTTACAGTGACACTTTAATTATGTATTTAAACCTACACATACAGTGTAAAATTCTAAATTAAATTTATGAGTAGTGCTTATATAAGTGTACTTACCCAATAAGTTAATAATCCGCTGAATCTTTCGGGAAAATAAAATAGGAAAGCATTTGTAAATTGTTTCCTCTAGCTCAGGGGTTCTCAAACGGTAGATCGCGACCCCCAGGGGGGTCTCAGGATGTGTTCAGGGGGGTCGTGAGATGTGGAAAAAAAGTTTAAAGAAAGTTATGTTATTGCAAGGTTATAAAATCAGTAAGGTTTACTACTGTCTCTTATTACAAAAAAAAAAAAAAAAAAATCAAGAGACGAAAATTCATATTTATTTTACTAGTTACTACTTGTGTTCCTAAGGATAAAACTTAACAATTCGTGTAGTTTTTAGTTATTGTTTTAGGGTTTAGACAGAGTTAAAACTCTGGTGGAGAGGGGGGGGTCGCCAAAATACTTAGTCTAAAACAGGGTTCGCAATGTCTAAAAGTTTGAGAACCCCTGCTCTAGCTGAACAAAACCAGTCAAACACAATGGAATCAATGTTCTTGATTTTCAGCACCTTTTTTTGTTTAGACGAAGCAAAATGTAGCTCAATCGGCTACTTTTCACTTAATCTGGCAATACTGTGCCGGTTCCTCATCAGCGTCTGGAGGGAAAGGACACCACTCGTCTCCCAAAATATAGTGAGGGGGGATACCGTTAAGTTGCACGAGAGTTTTTTTTTTTTTTTTTTTTTTTGACTGAATTTCTCTCCCATGCAAACTAATAAAGCAAGGTACCGTGTAAAAGAAGAAAGTTTTTTTTTCTTCTGTTTTTTGCTGGAATTTCGTGCATGAAATAAAAACAAAACTTTCATAAGCTTCGACTTGAATGGCTCCTGTTTTCAGAGAAAAAGGGTGTTAATCCTCTTAACGGTACTGGTTAGCCCCAGAACATGGTAAAGGAGTAGCAAAAATGCTTGCCACAAAAGTAGTGCTGAGCAAAATCTTAGCAGATACAGAAAAATAAAACGAAACTCTGCTGATTTACTGTCCGATGATTGGAGTGTCCGCTAATGAAGAGTGAAATACAATATGCTCCTATCTGGAGGGTCTGGGGATTCAGAAAGTGTCCGCTAACGGGGAGTGTTCGCTATCTGGGAGTGTCCGTTAAGGGAGATTTGACTGTAGTGAGTTACAATGCTTGAAATTTCGTTATAATAGTATTAGAAAAAAAAAACATCTTAGAAACCCCTTCTTTACAGTATTAAAAGTAGGAGCTACTTTTAATTATTCGTTTATTCAATATTTATCAAGTTCGTGCTTTTCACCAACCAATATTCACCAATTATTTTTTTATTTTAATATACAAAAAAGACATTTTTATTGCATTGAGAGAGGAAATAACCTGAGTGGTGTCCGAACCCACAACGCGAACCTTACAGACAGGTCGCAAAGCAAGAGCTACTACCGCTCGACCACAAAGGCTGGTTTTCGAAGAGTTTACCTGCTCTGCCGCCGATTTTGATCTTTACTGCATGAGTTTTGAATTCAACTGAAACCATAGTACAAGGTTCTTCCAACAATTTGAGTTTTAAAACAATGATACTACACACTTCAGAATTCGTGTAACTTTACACATCTTTTTACAGTAAGTGGTACTATATATCGTAACACTTACTCCGCTTACTCGTATCTGTCACTGATGTCATAATATTTATTCACTTCTTGTTTAGGTTTTCAGGATCGATCCTTAAAGATCAAGCTTAGCTAGTCACCACTTGCCACGTTTGGTTACTTTTTTTTTAGTGGTAACATATACATTAGTTCAAAATAATTTCTACAAATGTTTTAATATTTTTTTTTATTAAATGTATAGGGCAGTATACATCAAACTCGTTAGCTTGAATTACATTTTAATCACAAAATATTTAATTTATGAATAAAATCAACTGAAAATAATTCAAAATAAATAAATAATTTCAACACAGATATTCTCCACATTTACTCTGGACAAATAAAATCTTTCATAAACTAAGCAAAGTACAATGTCCAACTTTTAAAACCAATATCCAACAAATAAATTAAAGTTATCAAAAATACTTTAAACAAAAAGATGCAAATTATAGCAATTTCTAAACAATGTATTTTGACGTATTTCGTTAAAAAACAATTTTCAAAATAACTAATCTATGTTTAAAATGGTAATATATACCCTAAAATAACTTTACTAAGAGTATAAAAACATCAAAGTACAAAACCCGTATGTAATCATATAGAATTCGATCAACAGCTTTTGAGCTATGATGTCTTAAATCCTTTCGAAGAAACACTCAAAATAGTTCGCTTCTTTTGTTCTGTACCATACTACATGCACTTGAAGTGAGCCATTATGTTGCTGTTGAATAGAAGCAAGTATAAATTCTATCATATAATATCAGGTTATAATAGCGATACAAAAGTTAAAAATTCAACCTAATGCTGACTAAAATTTGTTTCATCATTCTTTTTTACATGACTAGTATTTCATGGCAGGAATCTCCAACCTCCTTTAGCAAAAGAGTTACTAATGTACAATAATAAAAACACATTACCGTAAAATGGGGTGCATCGGAACACTGGGGTGCAAAGGAACGAAACTTCCCAATCATGCAAAGAAATTTCCAATAAATGTACAATCATATTAATTCTTTTTAATTCAACCAATTTCTACATATTTTTTTTCTTTTATAATTTCGACTTTAGAAATAGTTTTTAGTTTATCTCTAAGAGACGATTTATTTTTCTCCACTTTCCAAATTTCTCAAAATAATTTCAAAATTTCATCCAATTTTTCGCAGCCAACTTCCAAATTATAGTTAATAAAATTACATTAGGTTAACTAGACATGAAATTTTAAAAATATTAGGGAGTAACCTGTGGGAAGCAGACTAATTTTTAGGAGCACATTTAATTCAGATTTAATTTTTAATTTTATTAGTAGTCACTTAATCCAAAACTTTTTTTCTTTATAAAAATTACAAGGTTATCCAAAAGCAATGTGCTAAAGGAGAAAAGTATCGACACATGAAAAATGTTGCTACATCGTATACATGTGTATATTCATTTTATATAGAAAAAAATAAATAAAAAAATATTACTTCAACCATCAGTTTATAAAATAACAATAATAATGTATGTTCATATTTTTTTAATTAAATAATATTTAATTCTACTTAATTTTGTGTTGAATCAAAACTAATAACTTTAAGAATAAGTTGCAAAACGTATGATGTAATCATATGTATTGTTACAAGGAACAAAATAACTGAGAGAAAAAAAAAATGTGTCATCTAAAGCTGGGGTAAGTTTATCATAACATAAACTTAGGAAATGATTCTGATTTTCTTTAAGAAATGAAACAAAAGCATAAGGGAGCTTTTTCTTTTTCGTTGGAGAGAGTTAAGGGGAGGTCATAGTGACCTAACGTAACCTCCCATCGGGGCTCTCCTGGGCCTGCCCCCCCCCTTTCCATGTTTAGCTGGATATGTCCTTGCCAGAAGATATCATATAGAAACTTCAGCCAAATGGAAACATCCAAAAATCTGCTCGTTTCAAAGGCTTGATAACTTAGTTTACATAACAAAATGATAACTTTTATAAACGACAAATAATTGAATTTGTATTAATCTTAATTCAAACACATTTTTCATAAGATGAATTTTAATCTTTATTGAATTCTGAGCTTTTCTTGAGTTTTTGACAAATCATACATTTTCTTGTATAGGGAAAAAAGATTGCATTTGATAGTATTTACCTGATCCTTTTCGCCTCCCCACCCCATCACTTGCTGTTATTAACTTTATTAAAGGTTGAATCATTACAAATGAAGACTTTAAAGTGTGTTTCGATAAGAAAAATATATGCATAAAAGAAGCTGTTCAAAATGTTTCATTTTTGCTTTAAAATGTAGGAACAAAAAAACCTGAAATTTCTAACCAATTTTTAAAAAAATCTTTGATTCATTTTTTTTTAATGTTTAAAGCTCAAAAGTGTTCCAATCAACCCCATTTTCCGGTACTTCATTACAGAAAATGAATTGAAAGATTTGGAATTCAAATTCAAATTACAGTTGTAGTTGTCAATAGAGAGTCTGGATTTTTACGAGAAACCAGTTTTACCATGGAGTTAATAACAATAAATTGCTCGATACACAGGTAGTGAGGATTTCTTAGTGTGCCTGTGCCAGACCCTGATTTACCGAGAAAAAAACTGTGATGATCCTTGAAGAACATGCATCGCTAATGAAACTGTTGGAAATATCAATTTACAAACCATTTACTGATAACAGATCTCAAATACATTGGAATTGAATGGTGAATGGAAACAAAGAAAGAATGTCCTGAGCCGCAGAAAGACATTCATCCCCGGATGTAATTAGGATTTTAGAAAATTGAACTTTAACAGAAAGTGATATCATCAAAAACTAAAAGTTAGACCTATTTCTAATGCTTTGGGCGGAAGTGTCAACCCCCTTTGTGAAACAATACGAGTTATTCATCCGACCAAAATGCAGATGGCACTGAATGCGATACTTAACAAGACAAAATTCATATTAATTTCTCACTAGTTATTTTGAAAAACTTCTCGAATATTATTGCAAAAAAAATACATCTTTCATATACAGGATAAATTTCTTCGCAACCCCATTACTTTTTCTTGTAGAGTTTGTTGGGGGTAAGTGGAAATTTCAATGGATAAAATACAAGATAATTATGAAGGCTTAGAAGAATTTAATAGTTAAACTACAAAAACTGCAAATGCTGGTAAATACGTATTAGTGAAACTTACATCACAAAAAACCATAAAGTATACTTGATATAAAGTTTTTTAAGTTTGGCAGTTGATGAAGGCAAGAATTGTTTGTAAGAAAGAATAGAAATAGCAACACATTTTATTAGCTTGACGCTGGTGATCTTGGAATTATTACTGAGTTTGAAGTGATAATTATTATCCTTTAGCCAACTTATAATAGATGCATTCATTTTGTGTTTCCAATTTTATAACTTATTCAACTTAAAATGTTGCCTAGTTTACTAAAATTAATCTTAATCAACTGCATTACGTTTATCCAGAACTGCTTTATAAGTAAAAGTAAAATAGATACCTATAGGCTTTAAATAAATTTCACAGATGTAATTGTTGTTTTTTGTTTTATAATTTTTCATCGCAGATTTAAATTTCATTACATATCTCATAAATGTATGCATTTACAAAAAAAGAAAAAAAATGTCATACAAAAAAATTATATACTTTATCAAGTAAGACCCATTTACCCCTTTTTTAGATATGCTTGCTTTAAATATAACTTAAAGGTGAGTGGCCCACTTACTCCTTCGTATGGAGTAAGCGAGACACCCATCTGAGTTTCTAAATAACCTAACCGTTAAAAATATTTAAGGCATTGTTTCAAAAAATAATGATGAACTTTTGTTGATTAATTAAATCCAAGATAAAATAAGTCAAAAAGTTTAAATTTTTTTTGTTTCAAAACTTTTGTATAAGGCTTCAACAACCAAACTGTTCAAAAAAGGGGTTCAACTTACCGCAACCAACCCTATTTTTTATTTGCATTTCAATTGCAACTGGTTGAAAGACTTTTCTTTTATAAATGCGTTGTTTGGGGAGGTTCCAAATTCATTTGAAAAACACTATGCGACAAAATGCTATTTCTTCAGGTGTTAGTTGAATATCACTATGAAAAAAATTGTAACAAAAAAAGCTTCCTGTACACCAATATTTATGATCAGTGTTATTTTTCACTGCAAAAAGAAAACTAAAGGTGGGCATGCTTTTATATGCATTTTTTTCTTATCAGTATTTTATGCGGTTTTAACAAATTAGTCTATGGGTCTTTTATTAATCACTATAGATACGTTTCACTGTAAAACATAACGTTTATGCATGTATTTTGTAAATGAAAAAAGGCTATTGGCAGATCCAAATCAGTGGAGTAGGGGAAAATACTTTTCAGTAGGGTTCTTCTGAAAGAATTTTTATTGCATCAAAAATCAAACTTAACGGCAGATTTAGTTCAGGACTTCTTTCAATGCACAGGCGATCATTCAGTATACAAAACATTATTGCAATGAATGTGCTATCAGCATTCTGCACAATGCCAAGACATTGTATGGAATGCTGGCTTTTCATTGATTGACAGTAACAGTTATAAAGCAAAAAGACAAGAAAAGTGAAAAAAAAAAAAAAAAAAGAACATAACACATATTTGGTTGTTTTGAAGAAACCGCTGATTATGAGTTTTGTTTTTCATAGTTTAGCATTAGCTTTCACAAAAGCCTTGTCATTTAGTACAATAAGAAACAGTGTGACAAATAACTTTGTCAGCTTTCATGAATTTTTTTCTTAGAAGAAAGAAATCACAGAATTTTTTAGAGATAATTTTTGAAAACAGATTTAAGTATTCAATGGCAGTGTGAACACAATTATATCATTATTAATAATATTTCACAAAACATTTGAACATTTCATGTACATCTCAACCATGAATTTAAAAATATGTATAACAATACAGACAAAATTATAAAATTAGTACAGCTCACAGGGGTGGGTGAAAGAACAATCCACTATTGTTTAATTTGGTATCAGGAAATGTAGTATTAATCATTATTAATTCACACCTCTTCTTAAAATATTGAAATAAAACTTTGACAAAAAACAATTTTGACATTCACTTGATGTTGAATAAATGTACTAAAACTCAAATCATATTTGTGGTGAAATTTATACCAGTTACATTCCATATCTAGAACTAGACATATGATCCCAGATTTTTGGATAAATTAACAGATTACACTATAGAAATCATACTGAAATCTTTTGAACCTTACTAACTACACAAAACTTGCAAAATACTTCCTTTAAATTTAGAAAAAACTAGAATAAGACATGACTTAGAGAACTGAAAATAAAGTCTTGGCACTGATCAAGATACTTCAAATTAGAAACATTTGGTGATTAAAATAACCCACAACCATTTCATAGAACGAACCAATGGATCCCTTTTATTTTTGTGGCGAATACATGTATACATAGTACATAAAGTGTAAAAAATAAAGTTTCTAAAACTGAATGCAAGGTAATGTTAAAGTTCTTAATAATTTAATTTGATATTTAGAACAAACAAATTAAATCATTATTTATAAAAGCATATTATAACAATACCAATAGTTATAAAATATAAATAAAAACAGCTATTCAATGAAACAAAATTAGATAAAATCAATATTAGGTTGTGCAATAAAAGTTTTAAACCACGACTAATAATTAAAATTATCATCAGCAGCATAAAGAGTCAAGCTTTAATTATTCTATGTATTCTGAAAAAAATGGCCATGCACTCTTTTCTTCTGACTTCCTTTTTTCTTCTAGTCTTCCTATCATGTGAGAGCATCAATGTACTGTTTATCATTCTTTCGGTTACTCAGATAGATAACCACACCTATTGATTGATTTTGAAGCTGAACAGCAGTAGACACAAGACACAAGAAATCTAATTTTAATAACAATCAAGGCCAGAGGAAATACTCAAATCAGAAATATTAAGCTGAAAGTAATGAAAAATCTCAAAGAAAGGAGAAATAATTATTTTTATCAATCATCTAAAAAGTATGCAACTGGAATATTTGATGAACTGTTGCAAAGAAGAGAACTAAAAAGAGTAAATCACAATATTTTAAGTATTAGAGTTACATTTCAAACACTGTGCACCAATTAATTCTATCATCTCGTACAGAAACCAAAATCCTAGTGTTAAAAAATTTAAAAGCACTAGAGAAAATAACAAAATAAACCTAATTCAGGCTGTGCAATTACAGACAAAGAATGGTTCTGTTTATTTTACAAACATTTTCAATGGTTTTCTTTCCCCCCCCCCTGATAATTTCATATTTTAAGAAGCAATTAATTGAAATTAGTCAGTAAATGAAGTCAAATTACCATAATGGAAGTACTTTAACAAGCAACAAGAATTGTACCATACAACATAGATTAATTAAACGAAATAAAGTTCTCATAAAATTAAAGACCATGTCTTTGAATTAAAATGTAACTAGACTCGGTTTTTAGGACAAAAGTAATAATTTCCATAACGAACAAGTACAAAACAATGTAAAAATGAAGCAATGATATAAGTAAAAAAACAAATATGAGCTTCAGGATGTTTATATTTATGAACAGAGATTTCTTGCAATCAACAACATAATTGTGGTTCAAGATGAAATTTCAAAAGGAAACCACAGGACATAACAAACAGAATTTAAAACAAAGCAATAGATATTTGCCAAATATATATATTGTAGAATCCATCTCAATTCAACGAGGGACGTTACATGATGGTCTCCGATTTTTACTTCCTTTTACAAAAAAAGGAAGAATTGTATTCGCAAAAAAAATTTCACTCAAAAATCGGCCTTAATTTCCATTTTGCTCACCCCCAAATGAATGTTGAGTTCATTTTTCAACCCGACCACACGTGGATATATGCCTGGGAACGTACAGACACCCGAAATATCCATTTTGACGATCCCCGAGTTAATTACAACGAGTTTTCTCGTAACGTCTATATGTACGTGTGTGCGTATGTGTGTATGTATGTCGCATAACTCAAGAACGGAATGTCCGAGAAAGTTGAAATTTGGTACTTAGACTCCTAGTGGAGTCTAGTTGTGCACCTCTCATTTTGGTTGCATTCAGATGTTTTTAAAGGGGGTCTTTTGCCCCTTTTGGGGGGAAATCATTGTTAATTTTGATGTAAACTCAAGTGGTGTTATAATATGGCGGACACTTGGCGAAATATCGCCAGTCTTTTGGTCGCCAAGTTTCGTCGCCAACTTGGCGACAAATTTGGCGGGTTTTTTTTTTTTTTTTTTTTTTTTAAAAATCTGGTTTCAATTTGGCCACTGTTGGTGATATTTAGAGAGAAAACTATTGAATCACATTAAAACTGCCAGTAATGAGAAAATCACATTAAATTGGAGTAAACGGAAGTCATGTGATGCACATGAGCTCGTCATCAGCTCGTTTTGAATTTAACATATGTTAAAATTCATAAAAACTAGCTGATGTGTGCATCACATGACTTCCTTTTACTCCAAATTAATGTCATTTCCACAATATTGGCAATTTTCATGTGATTCAATTGTTTACTCTCTAAATATCACCAACAGTGGCCAAATTGAAACCATATTTAAAAAAAAAAAATCACCAAATTTGTCGCCAAGTTGGCGACAAAACTTGGCGACCAAAAGACTGGCGATATATCGCCAAGTGTCCGACAAATTATAACACCACTTGAGTTTACATCGAAATTAACAATGATTTCCCCCCAAAAAGTAGTAAAAGACCCCCCTTAGGAACATCGAATGTAACCAAAAGAGAAGGTGCACAACTAGACCCCACTAGGAATCTACGTACCAAATTTCAACTTTCTAGGACATATCGTTTTTGAGTTATGCCAGATACATACGCACATACATACGTACATACGGACGTCACGAGAAAATTCGTTGTAATTAACTCGGAGGTCGTCAAAATGGATATTTCAGGCGTCTGTACGTTTCTAGGCACATATCCACGTGTGGTCGGGTCGAAAAAAAAAAAAACTCAACATTCATTCCGGGGTGAGAAAAATGGAAATTAAGGCTGATTTTTGAGTGAAAATTTTTTCGCGAATACAATATTTCCTTTTTTTGTAAAAGGAAGTAAAAATTAAGAAATACGTTTCTTTTTTGTTTCGTTTTTGTTTTGCCGAAAAAAGTTCCAGGGCCGAGATACAGGCCGTCAAAGATGGCGGTTCTGTCATGATTTGGGATTTTTGTCAAAATCTTTAAAGTACATTATCTCAGGAATGGTAGAATATATTTTGTTGCGGTTTATTTTATTTAAAAGGATATTTTTTCTTGTTTTAAACAAATATGCAACATTTTTAAACACAAGCTGTAGTTTTTTTTTTTTCCAGCCTTTTGAAAAAAAAAAATTTTTTAAATGCTTTTGTAATTTTTTCCAGAAATGCCAATTTTAAAAATTTTCATTTTTTTAGTTTGTTAGTACCACTGAGCATTACGTTCCCTGAAAAGGAGAGCTTCCACTTTTTCGTTTATCAGATTTTAGAGGCATTTGAAAAAATGGGGGTTTTTAAGGAACTCTTTACGTAATGGCAAACATGAAAATTCAAAAAACAAAAAAAAAAAATCGCAACAAGGGGCCAGAAAACATTTTTAATTAAGTTATGTAGCGAAATTTTAATTTTGAGTCTCCATTTTATCCAGGAGTTTTACTTTTTATGAAAACAAGAACCCAGTGATTGGCTGCATTTCCCAACGCAACCTTTCAGTGTAGCTCCAAAAGAATCGTTAAGCGCAATGCCATCTTATTCTCACTAAATTCAATATCCTGAATAAAATGGCGACTCAAAATGAAAATTTCGCTACATAACTTAATCAAAAGTGTTTTCTGGCCACTTGTTGCAATTTTTTTTTTTAATTTTCAGGTCTGCCATTACGTAAAGAGTTCCTTAAAAACCCCCTTTTTTTCAAGTGCCTCTACAATCTCTTAAACAAAAAAGTGGAAGCTGTCCTTTTCAGGAAACGTTTTGCTCAGTGATACTAACAAACTGCAAAAAATGAAAAATTTTGAAATTCGCATTTTTGAAAACAATAAAAAAAAAAACTTTTAAACTTTTTTTCTTCAAAAGATTGGAAAAAAAATCTAAAGCACATATTTCAAAATGTTGCATTTTTTTAAACAAGAAAAATGTCCTTTTAAATAAAACAAACCACAACAAAATATGTTCTACCGTTCCTGAGATAATGTACTTTAAAGATTTTGACGAAAATCCCAAGTGAGAAATCATGACAGGATCACCATCTTTGGCGGCCTGTATCTCGGTCCAGGAGTTGTTTTTTTTTTTTTTGGGCAAAACAAAAAACAAAAAAAAACGTATTTCTTGATTTTTTATGAATTTTAACATATGTTAAATTCAAAAAAATCGGAGACCATCACGTTACGCCCCTTGTTAAATTACGATGGATTCTACCTTATATGATTTGTAATAGGAACTCCAGAGAAAAAAAAACACATTTAAAGTGAATCAACCAAATTTAAAACATCTGTGAGAAATAATACTTATAAAAATACATGAAAGCATACATCGCGTGTTTCAAGAAAAAAAGGACCACAAGAGCAGAAAGTTTCAAAAAATATGCATACTTTGTTCTCAGTAAAATTACCTTGAATACTATAGTACTGCCGTGAGAGGGCACAGTACAATGTTACAGAAAAAAAGTTACTTTCAAATATGTTAGAAAAATAACTATCATCACAATTTGAACTTATCGAAGTAAAATATGTCCATTGCTTGTTGCACTGTTTCTAAACTTAAACTGTTTCATAAACTTTACAGACTGGTGTAATTAATCTTATATTAGCCTGCATACTATCGTTAATTTTGCAGTAGAATGATGTTGTTAATTTTCTTCGTCTGAGAGTGGTTTGATATTCTATTGAGTTTAGATTTTTCAATGAGGGAAGAGTGAGACAGATACAGTGAGGCACCTTTAAGTCTTTGCTCACTGCTCCCATGGCACTTTTATATTAAAAGTGGAGAAATTGTACATTGAATTAAATTTAATTACAACTAGCCTGTTGATGCAGAAAAAATCAAATAAGTACCAATCGCTAACAAAATATGGATGCTTGAATGAATCATGATTTTTATAGCTATATAATATCACATAAATATTTCCATTTCATTCTTATTCAATTTAAATATATTTTTTACGGTTTCATTGTAATATGCTAAATGCAACAACAATTATCCATATTTTTAAATTTCAACGTACCTAGAAAAAGAAAGTCAGATATTCCATTTTGGAAATTTTCTGAAACAGACAGGAAAGAAGCTGTAGTACTGGTGACAGACAACTGCTACAGGGGAAGCATTCCATCTTTATCAAATTTTAAATCGCAAGATGACACTTTAACCCAATTTACTAATCCGGAATTATCTAAATTATTTTATCTCAGTCCCAAACAAATACGCGGTAGATGTCACTACTGTGTGTCAAGAGGGCATGAAATTCACTTTACCAAAAGCTCATACTGAAACCAAACGACAAAAGTCATTCATATCTTTCCAGGTAAATTTAGATTCTTTCAAAGTTTGCTAATTCAAAAAAACATGTATCTCACTGTTCCCACTTACTAAAGGAACAGCGAAACTGAAATGTCTTTTGTTTTTTCTTTTTTTCCCTTTTTGTTTAAATTGGTAGTTTTTTCCAGATCCATTTTTTATACCTACTTCAGTGACAAATATTGTACCGTTTCAAAAAGATTGATTTTTGTGTTTTTTAATAATAAAAAATGTAATTGAATTTTTGTGTCCCACTCTTCCTCTCCTGCACTTTAGTTTCCTACACACAGCAGATTAAACATTTGATAAAAACTTAGAATAATTTAAATAGCCCACAATATTTGAACTTTTCAAACATTTCAATACGTAAATAGTAATGAAGGATTAATATACAATCAATACTTCTTCAACATTTTCTCAAACAATATACATCTGCCAAATGTAACCTCAATTATTTGCTAAAAACTTAAAATTTTTGAACCCTTAATTTTTTGTTTAAATCCCTTAAGCAAATACTATCATTATTATTAACACATAAAAAATATGCCTTAATGTGTGGTTCCTAGCATCAAAACTGTAAAAAATAATTTTCTTTGATTTTTATAGTATAAGTTGCAATTTAGAGCTGGTCTAAGTTTTGGAATTTTGAAAAGTCTTCTAAAAATCAATTCACCAAAATTTTAATCAAATTCATTAAAAACTAATTATTTGATTTAGTTTCAGTGTATAACGTTAACTGAAAGTTTAGGTGAATACTTTTTTTAGTTTCCATTGTCTACTAGAAAAACAAATTCAGGCTTATAAAACGTTTTTATGATGACATGAAAAGTAGAATATCATTCTAAATATCATTCTAGCACAGTAAAACCAAATAGATTCTTAGTTTTAAGTGTGTAAAAGCAGATTAGCAAAAACATTCCAAATTGGAGTTTTAAATTTTAGCTTAAAATTTAAAACTTAACTGTTTGTATATAGATGCAGGTTATCATTGTGAAATTCTGTCATGAGTAGTTATTTTAAAGAGAGAAAATCACCCATTTTGCAAATTTTCCTCCCTGTTCTATTCATGTATGGATACTGATAATGCATACTAAAAAAAATTTCAATGAATATGTAGAAAATAAAATGAGTAGATCGTCTTTTCCCACAACTGTGATTACATTAATAGAAATTATACACATTTGCAAATGGATACTTGTGTGAACAAAGTATATATGCATACAAAATGAAACAGTTTTTAAAAGAATTACATCAAATGTACAACATAAAACACAATGGAGACACAGTTTCAAACTAAAACTGAATGGTATGCAGCGAATTCATTAGTTTTAGTTTTGCCACAATTGGTTACAAATAAACGATGAGAAAAACTAAAATCATTTTCTATTTAAAAAAATTTAGCATAGAAAATAATTTATAATTCTGAAGAATAAAACAAATGAAAGATTGTGCAAGATGAAAATTTCAAAGAAGCAGCAAGGGAAAAAAATGTTTCACTTGATGATTTTTCAAATATAAATGTAAAAATAACAGATTTTAAGAACTAATGAACAAGTATATGTAAATGGCAAACAGTTAAAGTAAAATATTGTTTATGAGACATTTTGCAATTATTAAAATTAATATGTTAGCCATGCAAATGTTGCTGTTTATACATTTATGAGATACATATATTTTTAAGCAAGTGTGAAATAGTTGCAGAAATAATGTAAAGCACTACAAAAAGAATTACTTACAGATTAGCTCTTTTTAATGTTTATGTTTAAAATTCATTATCTTAAAATTAATTTTACCAGATTTTATCTTTTGATATTTCAGCTGAAATAAATGCTTTGAAATTATTGAAAAAAAAAAAAACCACTATCAAAGCACAATAATGTAATACATCAGCGGTCGGCAACCCATCGATCGCGATCGACCGATCGATCTCGAGCCCATTTTCAGTCGATCATGGAAATATTTCGGATTTTGCTTCCAAAGTCAGGGCCGTATATCCAGAGCCCCCGCCCCCCCCCCCCCGAAACCCGAAATTTTTTGTAACGTAAAACAGAAGAAGGTTTTTTTTTCTTTTCCACTTCTTATTGTCAGAAAAAGAAAATAACAAAAAATGTTTATTCTTAATTTTGTAATAATTAAACGAGTGAAAATTTGAAGAGATACAGAAAGAGCAATTCTAGTTCTCCTTTGCTGAAAAGCATACTTGAAATTTAGACACTTATTACGATTTTGTGCTCTCTTTCCCAATTCAATTCAGCGCTGTCCAGGGCCAAGGCAGGCCCCTTGTCAGTTTGGTAGACTTGCCCTATTCCTACCCAAAACTCTCATAAAACTTACACTACACCGATTTCGAGCAGGGGACTTCCCAAAGGTCTAGCCCCTAGTTTCCGATTAGACTAGTATCTGGTTACCAAGTTGTGCCAAATTCAGTTCCTTAATACATCCTGGGGGGGGAGGAACAAAAATCATGATTCTTGCGTTTTTGTAGCATACAAGTATTTCTCAAGAGGAATTTTTGTGACTCATATGCTTCATGACTAGTCTTTCATTTAATATCAAATTTAGTATTTTGGAACTCCTTTTGTTATTGCTTGTTTTTATCTTACTTCTACTAGAAACAGTTAATATCTTAAGCATGGGGAAAATAAGTAACAGTTACTCTACTCTACTTCATTTTCTGCACTACTTGTGATTGAAGAAAAAATTGTTTATTTTGAGAGATATTTTGTTACATTTATTTTTAACTTAAAACAGGTGTGTTTTACAAAGTTATAATCATTTTTTAAGACTGTATAATCAACTTCTGGAAAGTGCAAATGAAGTGCTTTAAATAATTTCAATTGTTCTAGAGTCTTCACAAATTATTTAGGTTCTTGAAATTCCTTGAAAAGTACTTCAATTTTTTCTCTAATCAAGAAAATAAAGTGTGAATTGTCCGAATGGCCAGAATATTACTCCTTCGTTACTATTTTCTGAATCTCTACACCATTTCTTTTAAAGCATTTTGTACAATTTTTACTAGAGGGCATTTGATGAAATGGGGAAGGGGAATGTTGGAGAAATAATCAAAAACAAACTACACTAAAAGCCAATTTAAGCAAGTGATGATATGCTTCTCTTTTCTCCTCCCTTGTTTTTCCTCTCTATTGATTAAATATCAACAAATTGTCGAACAAGCAATTTGTATTTTGATTGATCTTGACTTGCAAAAGAATGAATAACTTTTGAAAGGTTTTTTCGCACATTTTTCTTCACATTTTTGTAGTCTTAATTACCACCATATAAGGCCTCAAAATACAGATTTTTATATCTATTTTTTAAAAAAATTTCCCCGGACCCCCTGAAAATATAGATACTCTAAATTCCACTTAAAAGGCTACTCTGCTGTTATCCTTCCCACTACAAGGTAAATAAAGAAAAATAAGAAACTAAAATAAAAATAAAAACTGTGGGAGCATTAAAGAACAAGAAGAAAAATGTGAGAGTTGTATCAGTAAAAAAGACACATAGGGGGAAAATGGTCTATTTCACCCGCGCCAAAAATGTCCGGACCGCAAAAGGGAAAAACGTACCTGCAATAGCTCAATGCCCCATTCTAAATCCAGCTCTGTAAATGAGTTTAAAATTTTTTATGCAGGTAAGTGTGCCAAAAAATAAATATATGTGTGTGTGAGTGTGTGCGCGTTTGTGTTAGGGCAATGTGTAAAACCCCCCAGGCCCCTCCCGAAAAAAACTTTTGGATACGGCCTTGGTCAGAGTGCCATGGAAAACATAATTTTCCAGATTGAAATTAAGTTTAATCAGAGCGTCCGAGTCATTTTTCTGACTCTGCAGCCTTGGGTTTAACATCAAAATCGATTCTTATTTCAAAAACTTCCAAACTTTTAATGCTCACTGGAATTTTTACTGTCATCATTTTATTAATTTTAAAGCAAACAATAATAGTTGTTTGAAAATATTTTGATGTAAGTTAATAGTGTTTACATAGCATTATTTTAGCAATTTAAAACAACACTTTAAAAATATGTATGTTTTTATCAGTTAACCTACAATTTGTAGTAAACTTTAAAAGTCGATCTTCAGTGAATTTAGGTTGCCGACTGCTGTAATACATTATTCAGTTGTGTTTTTGGATATCATGTCTTGCAAAGATAGGAAGGGATTTTTTTAAAAAATCGATCACGTAATCATATGCAATATATTGCTACCTTTTTCACAATATGCTTTTTTTTTTCTTTTAAATCAAGAATAAAAATCACGCAATGACACATTGTTACACATATGAAATGTAAATGTAAGAAACATTATTTTAATCTGATGACCGTGTTTTAATAAAATGTTTTTAACTGCATTTATACTTTGAAGCAGAATGTAACATTTTTTGACATGAAAGACAAATAGTTGCCATCCAATGTCTAATGAATGTATGAGACGAAGTAAATGATTATGAATGAAAGTAAGATGAGCAAAAGCACATGCATACACTAAAAAACTGCAGTAACCTGGTTCATCTGATATGCGAGTAACGTAATGCTATTCTTGCTTCAGTTTCATCAGGCATATATGCAGTACTTAGACCTATGGAAAGAAGAGCTCTGCTACTTTCATTTTCATATTTCAGCGATTTTATAATTAAGCCTCTATTGAGGTTTGTCAAAAGTAATATTATGATTTGAAAATCTGTGGAAAAAAAAATCTGGGTCTTAATAAAGATATAAAACTTTGAAATAAATCTGAATTTTTTATGGTAAGTGAAAACTTTTATTTAGGCGCTGATTTATGAAATAAATTTCAATAAATTGTAAGACTCTTTTAAGTAAAAAAGTAGAAATATACCTTTAATAAAACATATATTTCAAAAGATAATGTACATCAAATGAAACTTTTACAGGTTAACAATAAGTACTAAAATAATAATAATGATTATTATTACTATTATATAAAATCATAAGCCATATTGCATGTGTGATTGAACAAGTAAGGCTGAGCAAGTTCGAACTTACGGATTTGAAATCTAAAGCGAAATTTTGATGAAAATGAATTCAGATGTAAAAGTCTTTAAAAACGAGATTATAAAAGAATATTATTTCTCTCAAAATTTGGAAGAGGAAAAGAAATAATACAAAGGTAACCGCTAAAATGAGATCTTCTCCCAAGAAACTTAACAAGTTGAATGGAAAACAATAAGCTGGCAGAAATATGTAAAACTCTTTTTATACTTTTAAATGCAGCAACTTTAATTATAGCACAACAGACAAAAGAAAATATATTGATTTTTAAAAATATTTTTCATGAAGTTTGCCACAGCTGTAGATCATTTTAATTAAGTGTCCCATAAGTCATCAAGCAGCTTTTAAAAAGATAAGCTTCCAAACTGAGGTGTAGGGAAATTTGCATCTGATATCTTAAAGTGCCTGATTTATTTATTTATTTATTGATTTAAAGCTAGATAATATCCACAGAACATTCCAGCAATGGAAAAAGGAAAACTCAGGAAGAAATTTGATTGTTTGTTTGGAAAGCAATGTTTTTTTTTTTTTTCTGACTTTACATATGCTTAATGCTTGAGCAAACTTGCATTAATTGTGCTTGGAAATTGTCTCATTCAGTAAGATACTTTCAGGCCATAAAATAGTTTCATGTTCAATTTATATGATACAGTTTGACTAAAGTCATTCTTTGTAAAAACAAAACACACACGCATAAGCCCTGTGGTTTATACTGATGAAATGACCTGCTGGTCAAAAAACTTTTCTTTTGATCTGACTTGATGGCAGCATCTGAAGTTATATTATCAAGTCATACTACAGGAATAAGAAAAAGTGCAAGAATTAGTGACTCATGGGCTTTCTTTACTAAGTTGAATCAGCTCATTAAATTAAATGTCAATAAATACAACTTTGCATCTTGTAACGTGTTGGTAAATCAAAATAATGGCAGAAATATACATGTATTCAAAACAATGTAATATTTCAAAAAAAAAAAATAATAATAATAATAATAATAAATATGAATGAGTAATATGTAAAAGAAGCACATAAATACATGATCTGAAACTGTTTTTAACAATATGCAGAAACATTTGAAGTTTTTCTCGTATATTAAAAAATTGCCTTCTACATTAGTTTTAAAAATAAGTGTGAAGAAATTTAAAGCTTCTTCACATACATTGCATTTTCCTTACGTTTTTTAACAATAAATACCTTAAATGCATATTCAAATAAAGTATTTTTAAAAGTAACACTTTGAAATAAAACTTCAGCCATTCTTTGTCTAAAGTTCTATTTCACTTTTTAAAAAGAGGCTTGTTTAAAATGATGCAACACACTGGAAGGCACTCATGTAAAAATCCACAGATTTACCACACTGCAGTTAGAATATCAACTATCTCTCAAGTACCTCGATCTAGAGCTTTCATAAATTCCTCTTCAGAGAACTGTACAGCTGTAGCAGCTTCCACATGCATCTGAGGTAAATGAATAAATTTTTAAAAAAATTAAAACATTACTTTATTTAATGAGCACAAAATTTATGAAAATTTCAAAAAATATCAATATATTTTTTCACCCATGCCATGTGTCAACATATAAAAAACTTTAGACTATAAGGTAAGAGGCAGAGTGTGAAAGAGAAAGGTAAAAAATTTTTATATCTCATTCTGATATGGAAAAATAATTAAACTAACACAGAAACAGCATGACAATTAGCGCATAAGAACAAATAATTTGAAGCAATAAGTATTCTTTTAGTGACAATAATCTCTAGTAAAGGATAGGCTTTATCTCACTATTTCAAATTATGGGTCAATCATAATACAGGTTAGTAATTTTACGGTTGTTTGTAAATAAAAAGCTTATACAACTTATTTGACAAAATGAAAACTTGATTGAAACTTAAAATTTTTAATTCAAAAATATTATTGAAATGAAAACCAAATTCTGTCTGATAGAGAAACAGTAAAAAAAAAGCATAAAAATACAGCAAAATATATACAGTAGAACCTTGATATAACGACCCCCTACGGGATCAACATCATATGGTCGTTGTAATGAATTGAAAAAATAATTTTAAAAACGAGCAAAGAAAAGATCCAACAGTACATACCTAGAGAACACTTCTTGTATTCATTTGTTCCATTCTGTATTTTTGAAAGAAAGACTTTGATTGACGCCTGTTTCAAGTTCATTTGGGAATTTTTTAATATCACTGATTCCATATCCGTTAGATTTTGAAGGAAATCTTCAGAATTAAATTTCCTTCAAAATATTGACCCAAGGCATTGATTGCATTTAAGGCTTCTTTTTCATTCACTTCTTCAAAAGCTTGGACGATTTCTTCTCCGTCGTCGGGATCACAGATTTCTTCATTTCCAGTAATATGGGCAGTAAAATCATCCTCACTCAAATTTTCTTCGCAACACTGTAAATTTTCGTCCACCACAACATACTCCTCAAAAGATAATTGATGATCCAGAAATTTGACACTGAGGAGTTAGGTCATTTCATTAGTGTCTGGATTAGTGTTGGGAGTATCATCTACAGGGAGCACCAGGCGATAAGGGTTCCGGCAACAATCCGAATTCAGCTGACTGATTTCCCAACTCTTTCTGAAATTCTTCTTTTGTCTTAAAGCCGGCATGACAAAAACAGTATTGTGTTTTACGGAACATCATTCCATGCTGATTTGGCTAGATGCATAGCACCTAGGATATCAATGTCGTACATCTTCATATTTTCCATAGCGGCAATCATTCTTCTGACTAACATTTTTCGATAGTTGGATTTGAAGCAATGTATAACTTCTTGATCTAAGAGTTGAATTACTGCGGTGACATTAGGAGGGAGAAATTCAAATTTTACGGCTTTTAAATTGCCGATTGCAGATGAGCACAGCAGTTGTCAACAATCAGCAAAATCTTTCTTTTACTTGCAGCCAACTTCCGGTCAAGTTTTTGAATCCATTCTTCGAATAAGGCACAAGTCATTCATGCTTTTTTGTTGTTTCTGTACAAAATCGGTAAAGTTTTAACTCTTAAAGCACCTTGGGCTTGCCAACTTTCTGATTAATAAAAGAGGCAACTTCTCGGTTCCCGTCATGTTTGCCGCAAGAAGAACTGTCAACCGCTGCTTTGAACGTGTTCCTCCGTGTGCATTTTCTTTACCTTTAAGTACCAGACTTTTATCAGGCAACAGCTTGTAGTAGAGAGCCGTTTCATCTACATTAAATACGTCGTCTGGCTCATATTTTTCTAGTAGAGTTTTCAATTGTTCTTTCCTCCATCCATTGACTGTTGCAGCATCGACTTCCTCACTCTCATCGCATAGCTTTTTAAAAGAGAGTCCGTGCCTTTCCTTGAACTTCTCAAACCATTTATTTGAAGCTTTGAAATCTATTTCAACAACTATTTTTTCGGAAAAAATCTTAGCTTTTTCTTTTAAAACATTTCCATCTATTGGAGTATTGGGTGACCGCACCATTTTGAGTCATTCCACTAAGGCTTTCTTTAAAAGCAGGAATTTTCCCTCTCGTGCATGCATTCTGGATTTTGAGACACCTGCATCATTCGCTGCTAAAATTTAATCTCTGTTTTTGAGGATCATGAATAACGTGCTGTTTTGAACACCAAACTGTCTCGCAATTTCAGCTTTTAAACATTTATTCTCATTGACCGCGGCCAAAACCTTGCTCTTAATTAATAGAAATTTGGTTTCGCTTAGCCATTTTAATGAGTGAATAGTGCAATATTAATTTCTCAAACTTGGAAAAGAAAGAAGAGTGACGTACGTCTCCTCTACAACCCCGCCACACTTCATGTTTCCGGGCCGAAAAAAGGAAATTTTCGAGAAGGAACTTCTAATAGCAAAAAAAAGTTGTGTATTGCCATCCTAAACATGGGAAAAATAATTAAAAAAATTAATATTTATGTCTTCAGATTGTGCATTGGCAGCCAAGTTTGAAAAAAAAGGTAAAAAATGGTCAATTTTCAAATATTTTTATAAAAACCCAAATGTTCAAAATTTTTGTTCTAATACCATTTGCATACTTCCTTTTAATACTTTCTTCATATATCTTTAAAAATATTTACATTCCTTTGCACTTTTTAGCTCGCACATAAGCCGCAAATTTACGTGAAGTTAACCAAAAATTGACCTGTTTAGCTTATTTTGCACATTGCAGTATTTCTTCTTTTAGGTCCCAGTTATGTTTTTTTTACAATAAATGTGCATTAAACAGCTCTTGGCTGGAAATTCACTTGCATTTTATTGCATTATCAAACCAGAACATACCACAAGTAGATGATTGCACTTTGTGTTCCACCCTGCTCTTCCCAAGAGTAATTTTGAGCAGGACTATGAAGTACATTGTAAAGTAACTTACATTCACAATAATTATATGATTTTAAACAATTTTATGCGTTTTGAGCAAGATTTGAACTTGAACTTATGACTCAGTTTTGGCGTTGATCTTTCGGAATAAAAAGTTTATCAGATAAATCCATCTCTTGCGACTAATACCTCAAATGAATTTCTACAGATTCACTGGTCAGTTCTACAATCCTTTTACCTGCCCGAGTGTGATATGGAATTAAAAAAATGCAGACTTAAGCAAATGTATAGTTTCTAGAAGTGATAAAATATCCATGTTTTACACACCATCACTGAAGTGGAGGAAAATAAATAAGTTGATCAATTAATCAACTGTTATGTTTTGAAGCTTTAAATCTTAATTTTGGTGGATGAAATTCTCTTATAGCTATAGAAGTGCTTTGTGAGGGTAATCTTTTGCACAGTGTACCATACTGTAATCCAATTACTTTGAGCTTCGCCTCTTGTCCACTGCCATGACCAATAACAATTTCTCAAAAATAGCAAAGTAAGCGTTTCTTTGAATGATCAGATCCATGATGTTTAAAGGATTATCAAACACCTGACTTGTAAATTTTGTAACATTAAATAAGTGTACAAATCCATGTTTCACGGACATTTGTTCTTTTTTTAAATTTTAATTTTATTGAACCGTAGATGCATAATTTTTAAAGATATAATTTACAAGGGCCCTCAATCCATTAGTAGTTTAGTTTGAAAAATATACGGACCCAGTACTCTGTTAGCACTTGTTAACGAATGCTAATGACTGGAAGGTTTTGGTTGTGGGAGATCGAGATCAATATCACATTTTCATTTCTGTATTACATTGACAATATACCTTAGCTCACTTTTTATATCAGTTTAAAAATTTCGACTTCTTCCGACCGAGTTCTATCTAATTTAATTGTATATAATTATACAAAAACAATTGAAGCTGTACCCATAGTTCAGTTTTTGTTCCTCTTTTACACTCCAGCTGTTGAGGGTTATTGAAAGAGTTATTTAACTGGTTAGTGAGGCAGTAGGTTGGGTATTTTGAGATGATACATGATATGAATTAATGGGAAAAACTTTATACTCGCGATCACCAACAAAAATTGAGTCAGAAGTCCAACTTCAAGCCTTGAATGAAACTTATAAATTTGTTAAAAAAAATATAGTTATTGTGAATGTAACAGGGTGGAACACAAAGTGCAACCACCTACTTGTGGTGGGTTCTGGGTAAATTGCAGTAAAATATAATTGCATTTCCAACAAAGAGTTGTACATTGCACATTTATTGTAAAAAAAAAATTATAACTGGAATCTAATAGAAGAAATACCGCAATATGTGAAATAAGCTAAAAACGTCGATTTTTGATTAATTTCACAAAACTTTGCGGCTTATGCGCGAACTAAAAACTGCAAAGGAATGTAAATATTTTCAAAGATATATGAAGAAAGTATTAAAAGGAAGCATGTATTAGAAAAAAATTTCGAAAATTCGGATTTTTATAAAAATATTTGAAAATTGACCATTTTTTAATTTTTTTTCAAACTTTGCTGCCAATGCGCGATCTGAGGACATAAATATTAATTTTTTGAATTATTTTTCCCATGTTTAGGATGTCAATATACAACTTTTGCTATTAGAAGTTGCTTCTCCAAAATTTCCTTATTTCGGCCCACCCTACCGGGCATGCAGTCTCCCGCCAATTGGGAACTTGAAAATTGTCCGTTCTTACAACTCGACTGCTTCTCCTCCCTTCCCTCTGACCTTTAGTTCTCCCCTTTTCGTCATGCCCCCTCCCCTCCTTTAAGCAAACACAAAGAGAGAAGTACAGGTTTCTTGGAGTTGCACCACAGGACAATGTACAATAGCCGACTTGCTCATGAGTTCTGCGGACTAAAATTGGCGGTCACTCTAACGAAAAATAATACGCTTGCGATCGTTTAAATGATTCAAAATTAACATTATTCCTATGGTAAAATAATTGGGACTTTTTAAGATGGTCGTTCTAACAAAGGGGTCATTGTATCAAGGGGTCATTATACCGAGGTTCTACTGTAACATATAGAACAATCATTGATTTGAAAGTGATTAATACTATTAAATGTACATGAAAACAATATGGACCTTGGTGTCTCATTGTGTTTCACATTTTATACCTATATAAATAAATTTATGCCACATTTCAAAAGTACTGTCGTAGTTGCTAACATTCATAGAGCAAACACAGAAACAATGCGATGGACTTTGGACATGGTTAAAAACATAGGAGTCACTAAAAGGAGTGGAAATTTCATGACTCAAATAAGTGTCTAATCTTCAGAGATATTTGAGATGATGTGTGCAGAGTATCAACTCAGTACATGAAATACACCGCCAACTCAGTCATTTCCAGCCGAGGACTGCAGTTTCGTGCTTATTAGCACTCATCAGCCCGGCATAGGAAAGTGACTGTGCTGGAGATGGAAAACCTCTTATGGAAGCCAAGAGGGCCAAACAAACTGTTAGCTAATGTAGAATTAGCACAGACCAGCCGAGTGACCGAAGCAATGGTTCGGTCACTTTCCTATGCCGGGCTGATAAGTGCTAATAAGCACAAAATTGCAGTCCTCGGCTGGAAATGACTGAGTTGGCGGTGTATTTCATGTATTTCTGCTTAAGCCCTGGATAATGGGCGGTAATTTACTGAATATATCAACTCAGTAGTTTTATAATAAATGCAAATTATAAACATTTAAGAATAAACACTGAAAAAAGTTTATATATACTGACCAAAATTCAGTTACTGAATTTGAAAAATATAATCTTTTAAAAATAAAAAGTTCATTAAAAATTTGCTATTGGAGAAGGATTGTAACCAACAGAAATTATTGTCATATTACTTCCGTACTTCAGAGCCAGAAGGACACAAGTCACAATATGGTGATTTTACAGGAGAGAGGAAAATCTTTTTTCTGGCACAAAGGGATGAGACGTACGCTTTTAACCCCTTTAAAAAATTGAAAAAGATTTTTCTTTTTTAAGAATTGCATTCACGTAGATTGAAGAGGAATAGGCTTTTACATACAATGCACCAATAAACCAGAAATCGTAATTCAAATCCCCCTTCCCCCCCCCCAACTAATATCTACGTTTCAAGTCTTCTAATGAAATTATGTCATGGGTCAAGCACTATATGGATGCCTCAGTTGCCAAATCGATTAACTCCACTTTTTAAAAAAATCATCATTTCTGCTTTAATAGTGCTTAATCAATGCTTAGCATGTGAATTTATATTAAAGTTTTGGTTCAGTACATTTCTGACCATGTGATGGCAGAAAATGTAACACAAGGTCCTATTTACTCCTATGTAGGGGAACAGGGGTGCCCATCTCCCCCCCCCCCCAAGCTCAATAGGGCAATATCCCCCCCCCCCCCAAAAAAAAAAATTCTCGTTTTCCAATCGGGTAAACATAACAGTTTTTTGAGTGTCTAACTTTCAGTCAAATTCACGGAGGAGGCGGGAGGAGCTAACAAAAACCTTTTGAACTGAAGTATTGTTGGAGTGTTGACCCACCTCGCCTTCCAAAATTTTACAACGTGGACCTTGAGTAAACAAGTTTTGGGTATCCCTGAATTTTGCTACACCTTTACTTTTTTCGAACGTATGAATAGTTACAGGGAGAGTGGATTCAACTTTCTGGCTTGGGATGGAGTCATTACTAGATGTATACAATACAAATCTTGAAACGGAAATTTATTGTCACTTAGATAGGAAGTTCAGGGTTTCCCGCCCGGAAAATGTTCAAAATTGTAGTTTTAAAACTACAGTTTTAAACGATATCTGGTGATGTTATGGGGATAAATAGTTTGGTGACCCCCTTCCTGGTAATTTTTCAATATTGAAACTTTAAAAGCGAATATGTAGATAGTCTAACGTTGTGTTAAGGATGGCTCTCCTTTGTTTTCACAATTGTAGTTCTAAAAACGCAGTTTTAGACTATCTGTGGTAATGTTAGGGAAATAAGATATCCTAGGGCTTGCCCCAGGGAAATTTTCAAAATTAAAGTCTTAAAAACGCGATCTATGGTTGGGGGAAAAGCAGTTTTCTGAAATTGAAGCTCTAAAATCGCAATTGTAGCCGACCTTTGCGACATTAAGAAAAAGAGTTTTCGGAAGCTCTCCCGAAATTTTCTCGAAATTGAAGGACTGAAAACCAATTTTAAGACGATTTTTCAATAATGTTGACAAGAGTGGGGGAGGGGGGAGGAGGGAGAGGGGCGCTTCCCCTAAACTTTCGAACTTGTAGCTTTAAAAACCCAGTTTTGATAGATCTTGATAATGTTAGTGGAAGGTGAATTTCGGTGCCATTCTCCCGGCAATTTTTTGAAATTGATACTCCAAAAACGCAATTCTAGGCTTGTCTTTGATTGTGTTAAGGAAAGAGGGGGGAATCAGGGGTTCTCGCCTATAAATTTTTCAAAATTGCAGTACTAGAAACGCAGTTTTGGATGACTCTTGATGATAAAGAGGGCGTTATTCTGGCGTTACAGTGGGGGTGCTCTCCTGGAAGTTTTCCAAAATTGAAGTCCCATAGCCAAAAAAATCACACACACCATGACAGATATTTTTCGGAAATCCTCAAAAATGGATTCAGCTATTGAGCACACATCGAAAATCAGAACTCGAGAATTTTAACGAATCAAATATCCTTCTATACATATCAGAGATAGAAGAAAGTAAATAAAATTTACGAAAAATAATTTAAACACCTTAAGAACAGACTAGTCTGTTCTTCCATCAGCGAAAACCAACATCACTGAAAGTTTTAATAAAAATCATCTAATGATAAATTGAAACAATCAGTTTAAAAATGGTAGAGAAGATGGGAGTAAAAGTGAAATGTGTGAAAAATTCTTCATAAGCTTAAGCTAGTTAATGAAGAAAATATATTAATTGTCGATTGGAGAGATAAAAAATATGTTATTTGCAAACTTCAAAACTAGTTCTTAACGACTGTCGAATGAATCAATGAATGACTAGAGCATACTGGTCAGAATTATTACAAATAATAAAACATTTTTAGCCTCTCTCCCTCTCATTGCTGTCACTCGTATTCATCATGCAGATGTGCTGCTATCGCGTGGACAAGAGAGGAACTACCTTCCACCTTGATGAAAAAGCAGCGGTCATTAAATTAGAATGCAACAGACACGTTTCTTTTGTTCCTATCAAGAAAATACTGTTTGAGTGGTTTTGCTTAAAATTTTGGAACAAAACTAGACCAATTATACTACGTTCGTTTCCGCAACAGTAAAGGTATGTAGCTCTCTTTGTACAACATTTAATTACCTTCGTTATCATTCTAAGTAATTGTCTGTATCGTTCTGTATAGTTATATGACTGCATTTTTTAAGAAAGCTGTACGAGCAAGACAAAACCATGTACTAACCAAGAGGCAAAACCGGGTACTACCCCCATACACTGAGAGAAAGACATAGCCAAAGGAGGACAAGAAAAAAGGAAAAACTGTCATTTTGATATGCTCCCCATACAAGCTTCATCTTAAGGCAGCATTAGAAGAAAAGAAAAAGTAAAATGATGGAAAGAAGCCCAAAGATGGATGGAAGAAGAAAAAACCTGAAAAAAAGATAAACGAATCAAAGAAAAGGCAACGTTATAAAGATGCCAAAAAGGAACAGATAGAAAATAAAAGCATCCAAAAAAAAAGAAAAGAAAAACCAAAGGAGCAAATGAGGGATGAGTCCAGTGAAGAGGATGACAATACTGCCTGCATTTCCTGCAATGAGTTTTATTCGAACTCCAATGGTAGTGAGGGATGGATCCAATGCTTCCAATGTCGTCGTTGGGCCTATGAAAGCTGCTCTGGGGCGGAAGAGGAAGATAACTATTTTACTTGCAACTGGTGTAAATAGGCCTTATATTACAGCAAAAAATTAAAGGTAAAGACAATTAAATTTACTGCCAACTCATCAATATGTGTCCTTTTATACTAATTCTAATATGTTATGACAATAGTTAACCTATGTCACTAAAAAAAACTAGAATTTTGTGGAAACTTTTAAATTTTTTTATTTTTCCATAGCAATAACATTTCTACCCAGTTTTACCCCCCACTAGCAGAGGGAAACCGGGTAAAATGACTTTTTTTTTACAAAAAAATTAATAAAAATTAAGAAACAAAAACATTTACAGTTTTGAAACTTTGGTTGCATCAATAGATAAGTAGTGCATACTTTTGCAAAATCTTGTTGCTTAAGCTAAAAGCTGATTTCTAGAAACCTGCAAACCTTAGGGTCCCGGTTTTACCCCACTTTCCCCTATAACACCATCTTCTTCATAACTTTTCTCAAATTTTTGTTTTATGGAGTTAATAGATTTGGCAAGTGAGGCATCCCATATGTTACTGCAGAACCTACATGAATAAATTTCTGAGAGGAAAAGCTTGCTGTTAAATTTCAGAAAGAGTTTTAGTATACATATTTCTATCTTTGTACAAGTTAATGACAAACGTTCACCAGCTAACTTATAGACAAAAAGAGAATTGTGCTTGTCATTAAATTCAATATCTCTTATCCATTTATAGATTTTTGTAGCTTTCTTGTGTGACTGTCTCTTAGATCAAGCTAACGCCCCCCCCCCCCCAGAACCTAGCCAAAAGCACTGGGACCAGAAAAATGTCCCTTTAGCAGAGGTGTAATTTAAAGGATGTCCCATACATTAAATTATCTTTATTTTATCCATAAACGAAGTCTTAAAAGATAATTTTTAACACTCACATGTAACTTTTGATGCTTTATTCATCTGATTTTTTTTTAAATTTTAATGTGATTTGTTACTTTGCTTGCAATTTTTTTATATAGTTCTTATCCTAGACATCATGCAATAAGTTTTAAATGTTACATTAAGTACAAGAAATTGCTCGACTGAATCTCTTCAATCACCAAAATTAAAAAACATCTTTTGAAACAATTTTGATAAATACCAAGTTTTAGATGTGATCAGAAAAAAAGATGCATCAGAAAACAATAAATCCCTCTAGATGATAACAGAAATTAAATTTCATTTTTTATTTAAAAAAAACTTTGCTAAACAGTTCTATTAATATCTAGTTTGAATTAAAATGCAGTATAGTTTCTTTAGAACATATTTATCTTAACTTTTTCAAATTACTTTACCTTTTGTCTTTTTAAATTATTGATCAGCTGCATTTGCTTTTTGATAGCATTGTGAAGCTCAGAGTTTTGTTTGTCAATTCTACGATTTTCAGTAGTTAGTTCTTCCATTTTTCTTTGGTAGTTTTCTTGAGCCTCCTTAAAATCACAATAATACATGATTAAATAACTAAGCAGTAATCTTAAATAAAACTTCATAGACTATGAAGCAAAATCAAACTGATGTACAAATTCAAGAAAAACTCTTAATTTTTGTTAATAAAAAAATTCAAACACAAAAATGAACAGCTTATTTAATTCAAACATTATTTAATTTAAAACTAAACAGTTAAAAGCAGATAATTAGTAAAAGTTTAAACTTAAAGCAGTCAATATATATTTAAGCGTTTAACTAAGAAAAACAATGTAACCAGAAAATTCCACAAATGAATATGAAGCTTGGAAATGTACAAAATGGAAATGATAAACTTTTGAGGGTAATGAAAAACAGGTAAAAGTTTCAAGAATTTTCAATTTTATTTTATAATTTAATTGCACATTTCCTTTTAATAATTCTTCTTTATGATAACAATTTCAAAGAAAAGCTTCATTAGTTCAATCTATTCTGCACTACTTATTTATAAATTAAACTCACTTAAAATTGTAATTAAAAATTTAGTAAAAACAATCCATTAAACGTAAGTGTTTATTATCCTCTAGTCAAAGTAAGTTTAGCATAAATATGTGATGATTTCTCCTTTTAGTATTATAAGCAGAGCTGTCAACTTTTGAAAATCCAAAATCATAGCAGTATTTCACAGTGGGGGAGGGGGAGCATGGCCGCTGCCACAGATTTAAACACAGTGTTGAATTGTCAACAGTATAAAGAACAAAAACAATGATACTTAACAAATTTCAAACATCATACAGAAAATATTAATAAGGAATAAAAAATTTATATCCTTCACGGAATTTTTGGCAGTTTTTCCGCTTCTTGCCAAACATTCAATGACTGGATCAGCATTGTGATCTAAAAACCGATCCATCTTTACACCATGCAACTTTTGAAGAGGGATTCTTGTTGCGCAGGACCGTCAGCACATGTGTAGAAGTTTGATTTGCTGAACTTACCTGCTTAGTTTTCATGCAGTTTGTGTTTTTTTTTTTCCTTAATGTTCTTGGGATTATAAATTGGAAAAAAAACAACAGAAAATCGTAATTTTTGCAGTCACTTTCGTAGCATCGTAGTTTAAAGCTGTAATTTATAGAAACTACGATTTTTTCAGAGCAGTTGGCAGCTCTGATTATAAGAAACAAACTAGATCTATGAATTCTTCATTATAAAATAAAATGCTTCAGTTTTAGAAGAAATTTGTGATTATTTCAGATAAAAAATTTACAAAATGATGCAGTACTCATTATGCACTATCAATTTATCGGATGCATCCTCTGTTTGATTCTTTTTTTTTTTTTTAGTTTTGTAAGATGGTTTCTAAACTCAAGTAGCCAAAGGGTGTAGCGTTAAAGTACATCCCAAACCATTGATTTTCTCTGAATAAAGCACACTAGATGCCAATTCTATTTGATGTGGGTAAAACTATTTCATTGGTATAAAAATTAATCAATTTATTAGTTTTCTCAGAGCTGTTAAACTTACTAAATAAAAGGAAAGGAGTTTGTTTTTCAATTTTGAAAGAATTATAATTTGTCCTTCATGCATTCCTATTCAAAATTTAAAAAGGGTTATGTGATAATTTATCTCTCATAGCTAAATATAAATAAATTCTTTAAAAAAAAAGAAATTTTGAACTTTTGACACCTTGAATTCAAATTATGCTTTTCGCAATCACGAATGGGTGTGTGTGTAGGTGTGTGTGCACGTAGGCATATGTGTAAGGGCATGTGTTTCTATAGGTATGTGGTGTAGGTTAGTGTATATATAGGATATGGAGGCAACCACCCAGGAGGAGCAAATTCTGATGAACAGTGCTGCTGATGGAGACGGTGCTTGGTGAAGGAGCAGCACATGCAGGGTCTGGTCCGCAGTGGTGCTCTCAAAGGACTGGGGGGGGGGGAACTAAAGGATGGGGAGGTCACTCAATGGTCAAGTGAAAACAATAAGCAATTCCTAATCACTTAAAAAGTTCTTTATGCTATCTTCAAAAAATTCTATTGTGAAATTTTACATTTTGATGATAACACTTATAGCTCAAAAACATACTTCTTCAACATTCAAGCATTTTAACAATATATCACTTTGAATGCTTGATTGAGTAATTAAGTTGCTGGTCCACACACATAGATTTCTTTTGTTTTTGTATGGATAAACCAACTTCTTTTGAGAAAACAATAGTAATATGATTTAATAAATAGCCAAACATCAAGAAAATTTTATAAACAAATAAAAAAAGGCAATTTTTCATTCTTAACCCTCTATAACTGTACATGTCAGCAAAATGAATCAATCACAATACAGAAAAAGCACCATAAAAAGACAATGTTACATTTGCAAGAAACAAATACAAGACAACCATAAATATAAAAATTACGTTCAACGAAACTGAGCACCCAACATTGCCATAGCTACACTACCTATAAAACATGTTAGAAAAGTGAATCAATCACTCTACAGAAAAAGCATTACAAAAACTAGAAGTTATATTTGGAAGAAGCAAATAAAAGACAACACTGAATATGAAAGTTTTGTAATGTTCATCCAAACTGAGCACCCAACATTGTCATAGCAACACTACGTAGAAGATGTGTCAGCAAATGGAATCCATCAGCATATAGAAAAAACACCACAAAAACAAGATAATTTGGAGGGGACAACTTCAAGAAAACCCTGAATATAAAAGTTATGCTGTGTTCATCCAAACAGAGCATCTACTAGGAGACTTTACTAGCTCTTTGGAAAAGAAATTGAGGCAATTGAGGGAATTTTATATAGCTTGGAAAAGGTTTTTCTTTAGGAAAATTAGAGGTTTATTTATTTTTTATTTTTTTCAATTCACATGATTTAAAGGAACAAACTATTTGTTAAGCTACAAATTTTATGACACAATATTAGTTGGGCTTTACAAATAACACCAGCTAGACCAAAAGATATGCAGAAAATCTATATATACAAGACTGCACAAAAAGTTAAGACGTTACACAAATTTTAATGCAACATATAACGAATTAAAATGAAATAGGAACTTTTATATTAAGATATATGAACTCATGTATCATGCAAAATAAAAACTTGAGAACAGAAAATCCATCAATAGTGAACTTAGAACAGTATATATCTTAAAACTTTTAAAATATGTGATACAAAAAATGTAAGAATAAAAATATATTTTAATTTAATTTTATATTCTAACTAAAGATAGAAAAGAACAATTTCAAACAGCAATGTACCCACCATTGCTTCATATTAGATTTAGTATGTACTAATAGGTATTCTCAAAAAGCACAATATTTTGAAAAGCTTCTGATTCAAATCTAAACCACAGTCCTTTAAGCTGTGAATTATAATTGCTTCTCTTTGGAGCACATAATCTACCTTAGCATGCTGCATAAATTTTGGCGGTAAAACGGTTACAACTCAGAGTAGGCAAACTGAGAACTTGCTGGAAAACCCAATTTGATCTACCTAAAAAATCGCAAAAAGTAATAAAAAAAAATTTACAAGATGTGCCACATGTGCTTTGAATAGTTTTTCTCATCAAAAACATCAAACTCTGTCCTGTGAAAGCTTAAGCCTCCACAAGCCACTGAACCTCCTCGTGTAGGGATTTTTTTAAGAAAAAGAAGAAAGAAAATATATTATGAGAAAAAACCAAAATTAAATGCATAACTTATATGTTAAAAGAAATTTAGGTTTTTCAGGAGAAAGATCACATTCCTCTCCTAGAAACAAAACAATTTTATTTCTAAAATTTTGCTCCATAGTTCACATCATTTCTTAATGCCAACTTTAGACACTTCGGCGATCCATAAATGCTGCTGTCCTCTGAGTACACCTATTGCTCACTAGACCAAAGAGAGCCTAAATTTGCAATTTATGACTTTAATTTTAAAACTTTTCTGCAGGAGAGGCCCTTATTCCCATGCTGCATGCTCCTCTACAAATGCTGTGAAGCATAATTAAAAACTGATAGCTATTTCCCCACAGCAATAAATTACAAGTTAAGAATTTTTTGGTATTAATCTTATCTTAAATTTTACATATTCACCCTATTATTGTTGCTATTTTTACATTCAAACTCGGTATAAAAACCTGAAGACGGGTAGATGCGGTAGTTTTTTGAAAAAAAAAATTATCAGGTACTGTTAGAGACGTCATCATTAGGACAAACATCCAAAGAAAGTTTGTTAAAAAACTTTGAAAGGCACCTCTTAAAATGATTGACTAGATCCACCACTGATCAGAACAAACTAAGTTTCATTTTTTGCTGTCTTAACACTTGGAGCCAGAGATTCCCATGTGTTCTGTGGCTCTAGGAGGAGTTGGGAAATCTTCATAAGGGCACGGCAGAATGTTGCAATAACATCACCAATCATTAGAGAGACATCAATTATGAAACTTTTTAAGATTCCCTGTCCTCCCTGTGGCATAAATAAGAGCTATAAAATGTAGGTATACAATTTCTATTTATTTCTATCTGCTAGTTACGGTTAGTCATACTTTTGCTTAAGGAGGAGTTCCGAGTGGAAGTCTTAGTTCAAAAAAAGCCCTTTGACACAAAAATGCTTGGGAACCAAGCCATTTGTTATTTCATAACATGTCCTGCCTTATCCAGTGCAGTTTTTCTTGTTTATGATGAAATTACAAAAATGTTTGCAGCCAAGTTTTTATACGTCTCAAGTGTCGCATTCTACAATCCTTCTACACTAGTTTATCTTGAAAAGCATTCTTTTATTATATGATTCATAGAACAATTTACATTTGAAACCAGCCATCATATGTGTTCAGTATTTTGAACAGTGGTCACTGGAGACCTCTCGGGTCGTTATTTGGTCTGGTATTATAGTGTAAGGATTTCTTTTCAGAACTTTTGGTAATGATTCAAAATATATATTTTTTTTATTGGTTCTAAGATTATGTGGCCAGAATATTATCAGCTTATTTCAATGCTAAAATTTGCTTTCATCTGATTTTCCCTAGGGTCTAAACATTTGTGTGAGTATATATTCACATATTATAGTACTAAAAAAATATTCAAAAAATCACTACAGACATAGAAATATACAAAATGCAACTAAAAAATTTTGAAACTGCGTTTACTTTACTATTCTGTTTTGCTTGTCGTAAATCTCCTTTAATTCTTTCATTTTCTTCCAATGATCTAGCAAGTTTAGTTTCTAGATTGGATTTGATTGATGCAGCTTGTCTTTGGCCTTGCTTCAAAATATCTGTTTCCTATAAAAAATAATACATTTGTCATTAAAGCAAGCTTTAAATAAAGTATAATAAATATTATCTTTTGCAGTTTTAAGGTTATAGTAAAGGTTTTTTCATGTTTCCTTTTCAAGAAAGTAGTCATATGTGCTTTAAAATTTCAGAGTAATTGTTAACATAATACTTACTCATTGCATAAAATTGAATGTTGAATGTACAACATTAGGAAATGTTTTGCTCGACAAAGATTAAGCTTTGAATGGCCATACATTAGAAAAATTTTGAAATGAGACTTGAGTATATGTGTGCATACATCTGTGCTTTGATCATACAAGATTTGCAAAAGAGCAAGCAGACTTGTTAAAAAACCTTTTTCATTTTTCTAAACCCAAATCACAAATGCAATTCTTTAATCATTAGTCAAAATATCTTTCCTTTTTAAATATTGATATAACAGAAGTATATCAATCAGTTCGGCCCAATGCTTATTTGTTAGCTATGTATTATATTTATGCGTACAAAATAAATCAGTGGCGGCTCATGGGAGGGGCCAGAGGGGACCCAGGCCCCCTCACTTTTTTTAGACAATAATTTATAACTATTTTATTCATCTTTTTTTTTTTTTTTTTTTTGTGTGTGTGTGTACGTGTTTTAAATTTAAAACATTGGATTGAACCGTATTTTTCTGCGTATAATGCGAGGATTATCTGTTTAAAAAGTAAAATCAATGAGGTGCAGTTTATACGCTGCCGCAGATTATCTGTGTGTGTGTGTGTGTGTGTGTGTGTTTTCCCTCAACACCAACACATTGAACCTCAATGTTTACAGTAGGATTCGCCGAGACCGTTACCAAAGAATCCATTATACTGCCTGTATGTTGTTTATTTTACATATCTTGAATGCTATTCATATCTTTCGTGATTTACTTATTAGATTAAGTATTTTGTAGCTTGTCCTGTGTTTAAAATGAATTTAATTTTATCTATTTAACACAAATAATTATTTTAAGAAAGTTTAAATATTTCTTCTTTTTTTTTCAAAAAATAGGGGTTGGGGGGCTGCAAGTGCACCCATGATCTGGCCCCCTCACTTTTTCAAGGCACTAGCCACCACTGAAATAAATGTAAAGCAAATAAAAGTTGAAAGTGACATTTTCAAGCATTTATAAAGGAATTATTAAAAGATAAACCCAACAAAGACGTTCAAAATTCAAATATTTTGATAAAAACCTTATGAAATGAGAACTATATATATATTTTTTTTAAATGTTTTTCTTTGGTCAGAATCCAATAAGTTTACGTTCATTGTAAAATATTATTATCAAAAATGAAAAGAAAAATAATACAATTAATTGTAAACTAACACTGAAAAAATAAACAACAAATTTACTAGTTTTCCAACCAAATGCCCTAACTAAATAGGTTGACTAATAATAATGAAAACTGAAGAAAAATATGTGGCACCAATCACTTTAAATGAGTGATGAGTTTGCTCTTACTGAACGAATTTAATTACATTTTGTCTGCATGATTCATACTTTAGTATCAATGTACTAAAAATGTACTGCAATAGACGTAAAGTTAATTAAATAGACCAGGGCTCTCCAATCTACAGTCTTCAGGCCAAATCTGACCTGCGAACTTATTTTTGTCGGCTGGCCCGAAGCTTACAAACTGAATTTTTTTTTTTTTTTAATTTGATAATATCTTTTTTTTTATGCATTTTAAAAGAAAACTAAGCCAAGCAAATCTCAAAAATCACCGCAAAGCATGATCCTAGCCAGAGGAGGGAAAGAAAGATCAACTGTCTCTCCCTAGAAGAGAGTCTCAACTTTCACTTTTCTCCCTAAAGTCAACAAAGATAATTTAAAATTGGATTTTTGAGACTTCCATTTCAAAAAATTTTTGGAGAATAGTTCTTCATTTGATCAAAAGTATCCTTAAATAGTGTTTTGGATGTGTTTAATTTCAAACGATTTCTGGGGAGAGATTTTGAGGGGACTTTTTCAAACCTCTCAACATATATAGCTTAAAATTGCATTTTTTAAACTTCAATATCAAAAATTTTCTGGTACAGATCCTGAATTATGACCATTCTTTTAACATCATCTTTTAATATCATGTGTTTCTAGGACTCCCAAAACGTTTTGGAAGAGAGCATCTCAACCTTCCTCATTTCCTTAACATCACAAATCTTCAAGATAATCTAAAATTGCGTTTTCAAAACTAATTTGTAACAAAGAAAAATCTTTGACTTTACCAAAGATAACCTAATATTGACTTCATTTTTGGAAAATAATTTAGGGGTGATAATTGCAACCTTTCTTTCCTTGAATTTGACTACAATTGCCAAAAAATGCAAGTTTTGAAAATTTCTCCTGAGGTGGACACTGAAACTTTTCCTCAGACCATCTCTAAAACCACCAAAAATCGACTAAAACTGCCTTTTTAAGACTTTAATTTGGAACATTTTCCAGGGTATATGGCTCAATTCCTTCATTTCTGTCCTTCCTCTGATTCAAAGACAGCCTAAAATGTTTTAGGCCTGAAAACTTTTCATATCTATCATTTCTTCAAAGCAAATACCTTTTATAAATTCACTCATTTCTTTTTTTTTTTTTTTTTTTTCTCAAAATAAATTTTCGTTTTGGAAATTGAAGCAAGATGGGTAAGGGCGGCAGCATCAAGTTATTCAACGAGCTCAAAAACTGACACTGGACAAAGGGCAGCTAAAAACCACCATCTTGTTGTACCTTGGCTAGCCCGTCTCCAATGTGAATTCTGGCTACACTCATGCCACTGAGTGTATTTAAAAAAGAAACAAAAAACGGTGGGTGATGGAGATGAGGGGAGGGGAGATAGTGTTAACTAAATCATCTGAATTGAAATATTGTTGGATTGTTGGCTCACCTAGCCTCCAAAAATTTACAATGTGGCTCTTGAGCAAAAAAGTTTGGAGACCCCTGATATACAGTAAATTTAGATTAAAAGATAACATAACTACAAAGCCATTTCAGATCATTTGTTTCCATTATCATAAAAGTACTATTTTATACAATGTTTTAGATTTAAATCAAATAGGCAGTGTTTAACTATTTTAGAAATAATATTATGAAATGATTCAAACATCATATCTGTACGTGAGAGTTAAAGGGACTGTGTCTAATTTTTTGAAATGAAGATCTAAGCACTGGATTACTCAATGTTTTATACTCCACTTAGAGGTATAAAGCACTAAGAATAATTCCTTATAGTAAACAAGATAGACAATGAAAAACAGCACTTGCTGACACATTTCACCAAATGGTTTTGAGGTAAAAAGACTTTGAACATGTCTGCTGGAAGTTTTTGTTTTTTGACATGGTTCTTTTATCTCCCAGATACAGATGTATGTCTCAATGGATTTCTTTAAAGATCCTTTCATTTATTCTTTCCAAATTCAGTGGTTTTTCCACAATGTATTTGCATTTATAAGCATCTCACCTTATTGACAAAACTTAGTTCTTTTTTCATTCTATCACATTTATCTTTAGTTTCATCAAGAGCTTTCTGCAATTTTTCGATTTGCTGTTCTTTGTTTGAATTATCCCTCTGAAGTTTAGTACGATCTATTTCAGTATCTTTCAGACGTTGTTCTAGTAGTATAATCATTTCATCCTAAAATAAATAAATGTCATTAACTGTCTATAATAGCACATGGATTACATTTTGCATTACTTTGTAAGGAAAATATATATTCTTTAAAAAAAAAACATTCAAGTAAATTATATTTATTGTATTCATTCCAAGAACTAATACATTAAATCTTAATTTCAAGATTGCTTCCCCAATGAAAAATTAAATGCTTCTCACTGATTTGGAAAAAAAATAAAATAAATAAAATAAATAAATAAAAATAAGAAAAGTTATGTAGAATGACAGCAATTTTGGTTGAACTTGGTATATTAAGTTTACATTTAAATAGCAGTGCAGCATAGTAAGTTTCAAAGCTAACAAAATACTTGACATTATTACATGTAAAACAAACAATCAATTTCAAAAAATTCTTAGAGTTTTACAATTCTACAAATATTTGGTAAAACCTCCTTTCGAAATCACTTTCTGTATTTGGTTTTCTGCTCTTAAGAAAGATTATTCTCTAATTGTATAGTCACAATCCAGAAAACAGTGGATAAAATCGACAAATTCAAAAACTGGTGCAGTCAAAGCACAAGAAATGCTTTTTGACACAATTATTGCATCTTTGCACTCATCTAAAAATGCTCCTGACTAATTGGACATCCCAGATGTCTCCAAGCTTTGGAGAAAAGAATCCTGCTCATCAAAATTCAGGCTTATCAGAAATTGCAGGAAAAAAAACAACAGAAAGAGTCAAACTAAAAAAAAAACAGCACTTCTTGGGAAAAATGATTCAAGCAACCCTTGAATCAAAATGGAGCATAATTTATATGATTTTACTTTTGGTGTCATTAATTGAGAATAGATAAAGAAATAGACATTCAAAGTTGAAATATCATAGGAAATGAGGGGCAAAAAATAGAAAGTATAGGGAAATAGGAAGTTTTTCATGTACATACAAATTCAAGAAATATAGGAGTGCTGCAACATCTGTAAATAGAGAAAAATTTAGCATAACGTTTAAAAATTAATCATAAGTACTTTGTAGATGACTGGGCTTAATAAATTTTCTTTGAAATCTTGTCTTGACACAAAGCACCAAAGCCAACAAAACCAAAATAATTTACAACTTGTAATGAATATAAAATGCATTTTTGAGAAAAAGATTTCCACAGAGAGAATGAAGTTTATAGAGTTTAATATGTTACTAAAAAATTAATACCTTATCCACACATTCCCGTATTAAGGTTTCTAATTCCTCTTTTAGACTTCTGACTTGAGCATTAAGGAACTGTACAGTAACTTCTATAAATATAAAAGTCAGGAAATTTTAGGCACATAATGCATTTAGGGGAGAAACTAAAAATACAATAGATAAAGTCAAGCTAAATTAGGTGTATCAAATGCTTTAAAAAATGCTTAACATTTAGAAACCCAAATAAATACAGTTTAAGACTAAAAACACTAAAATTATCTTTAATAGCAAGGCAGACAACAATCATCTTCATGTCAGTAAAAATTTAAAGTGCATCATTTTCAGAGTCTATCATTTGCAATCAGTGGCGGCTCATGCCTTAATTTAGGGGGTGGGTCCGCTGTGTAAAGTTCTCAAAATAATATTTATACAGATAAAATGAAGAGAACTAAAGTTAGTAATGCTAAACAACAAAATATAGTCCTTTTGCAGTTTTTTTATTTCAAACTTCTCTTCTAGCATCAAAGTTAATGTTGGTGATTTTAGAAAATAATCTACTTGATTATTATTTTTTTTAATTTCAAAGTAAACAATCTAAATTTAAAGACACCCAACCCATACAACTAGTAATAAACAACACACAACATTAATCAAACTACTAGTACACTCTTGATATAAACACGATCAGTTGATCACGCAGCAGCATTAATTTTAATTTAGTCATGCTTCCTTGTATCAAATTATGAAACTGGTAACAATATTTCTTTCTAGAAACAAATAGTTTCCTTAATTCTCAATATATTCTTCTTTTTCAAAATTAGAATTACCTTTAATTTTTATTGTGTGAAAACACATCACAATACCTAGGAGTCACATCACATTCATTATTTAATTCCTTTTTTTTATTCATTTAAATAAAATATGTAATTCTTTGAAATCTTTGTACGTGCTTACTGATTAACCAATATTTTTTAATGCTATTAAAAAAAATCAAAACGCTTAAAGATATTTCAATTCAACAAAAAAATTATAAGGTTGTTTTTGCACATATTTCTGAAATCTTTTTTTGCTAAATGATCATAATAATCATTTCTAAAAAGCTGTGCATTTGTTTGCTTAACCTCTTAATTAAAAATATTCTGTCATTAATTATGTTAAAAATCATAAAACTTCCATAGTAAATTTTGTTTGTAAGGATATAACGAACTCTCAGCGTTTTAGTAATTTATAAAGTGCTTATCCAATGCACAATTTTGTTAAATATATTGTACTGACTGCAAAACGTATTGATTTGAAGCTTCATCTTCAATATAAAAAAAATCCTTAGCTATTGCATTAACATGGAAGCACACACACACAACAAAGAAAAAAAAGTTTGAATTTTGCGAACTTGAAATCTCAAATTATGCTTTTTGCAATCGGGAATTGTGACAGGGCCCTACTTGTTGGGTTTCTTGCTTCTACTAGTGGCTTTTATCGCAACCATAATTTAAATTCAAGACTTTAAAATTCAAATGAATGTCAGGGACTGGATGTTGGATGTTATGTGCTAGATGTTGCACGCTGGATACTGTTTTCATGTAAAAAGGATTGGGTAAAGTTGAGAAGGGTTGTTTATAACTAATTTGATTTCGAGGCACATGGACACCTGTATTATAAGCATAGAAAAGTAAAATCAAAGGACGAATGCCTTTCAACAGTCAAGTGAAAACAATAAGCAAATTCGTGATTGCTCAAAAAAAAGTTCATCGAGAAAATGCTCACCTAGCGTGAGTGACCTAAAGCTAAAGTTATTTTTTAAATAATTAAGCTAGAGCGCTGAAACTCTTTTTATAATGTTTTAAACAATCTGAAGATTGTAAATAAACAAAAATCAATAGTTTGGTCATTTTTGAGATACTGTAGCCGCTATACCTTTAAGGACTTAATGTTCTGGGTCAAACTGAAATAATTCAAGTTTGTTCTGCGATAGAATACTTTAGCATAGAAAAGGCATAAATAAAGCCTATTATACGATGAATACTTATTACTTTAGCCAACTATCAGAACAAAGAAAAAAATTGAATATATCCCACACAATTGAAACTGTTTTGTAAAACTTTCGGACAAATTCAGAATTTTTACTAGCACCACGATCTGTGCTGTATGCTTCTAAAAAATAAACTCTCCATTCACAAATTCCGAGAATTCCAGTCAAATTAGCTCCAAGCAGAAAAATAAATAAATAAAAATATGCATGAGATGTAATAAAACCATAAAATTGTAAACCCCTACTCCAGGTATTAACAGCCACAAATGATTAAAGACAAAAGAGGCATGGAGGAAAAGAAACCTTTTTTCATTCACTTGAGCTCCCAGTTTTGAGCTCTCAGAGCTGTTGTTTCGTATAGGTGATGCGCGTAAAATCCTCCCACCTACTTTTGCCCTTCAACTGCTATTGGGTGAAGATATTTTTCCAAGAACTAGGGACTGGTACCCTTATAGGAAGAATCGTGGTGACGCAACTTGCCGTTTTGGTTTGTCTGGGTGACTCGTGGTGATTGGTTAGGAGAGAAGGTGTGGCAGGGGCCACAGTCAGAATGCCCCAAAGAATCATTCTCAAAGTTTGCAAGCGCGAACGCTAACAGATGGAAAACTTTTAATATTTTATTAGCGATATGCAGAGTGCCAGAAATTTAAAATATGTTTCACATCCCTATTTCGTTGGTTTTTTTTTTTTAAACTAAAATACAAAACGTTATTTTCAATATATGTGCTATTTAATTGTGCACAATGTTTCTGGGGGGGGGGGGGACCAGACCCACTCAGTCCATAGCGATGAGCCGTCCCTGTTTGCAACAGAGATGATGGGTGAAAACTAAGAATTACTTTTTCCGCATTAAATGCTAGAAAACAAGATGCTAGAAATAAAATCATATCACTCAGTTTTAGAGAATAGATTTCACAGAACAGCACATTAGAAAATTCATACAATAAAATGCTTCATGCCTCACCCCTTCAAATAAAGAACAATCGACTTTAGTTCTAATTTATTATTTTCTCTATATCTCCGAATCTTAAGAACTTTTTTGTTCCAGCTGCCCAAGTATAAATCATCAGTCATGAAGCTAATTGTGTTACAATATTAAAACTACTTCGGGCATCATGCAAACATGCAGTGATATGCTTATTATGTTGTGAGCAAAGGATGATGAATAAATACTAAGTGCTAAACAACAAAATATGCATGCAAAAAATGTGTTTGAAAACATCAGAAATGTGAAGTTGGACATGCATAATACCAATCATTTTGTGTGCACTAACAGCTGAAGTTTGTGTTGTGATGACCTCTCTAACAAACACTAGCTATAAACTCTTGCCTGTAAAAATTGATTCCCCACCGTCAGTATAGTAATCCGGAATGTCCCCAAGAATGCTTCCTAATCCTCCACCATCCCTGAGAAGAGGAGCTAAAGATGAATTTCGAGCAACAGTTGAAGGTACACCAAGCAATCTTTTATTTTCTTGACTAAGATCTCTATGTCTATTTAGCAAAGAATCTCGGTTTGGGTATCTTCTAGCTGGTTTATAACCTGAAGGCCCAGTGGACTGAAACAGCACCAATAATTTTATAGTAATAAATAAAAGCAATTGTAACAAATACAGCATAAAATGGCAAGATTTTTTTAAGGTGAAAAATATTTCATGAAATACAAAAGTAATTTAGAGAAAGGCAAGATTCTCTTTATCACTGTTCTATCTTTCCTTGTCCACTGTTCAACCTCTTATAGATGTATGTGACCCCAGTAAAATGGCTTGCAATACATCAACTGGGACATAATCGCAGCCCCAAAATAAATCAGAAACAAAAAGTTTTTACAAACTTAAATGGCCTGCTTTTCCACAGGTCAGCATCAATTTCTAACAGCCATATTTCGCGCACTCGATTATCTTAAACTCAAAATTATATCAAATATATCTTTCTAACAGCTTAACATTGCTTGAAAACAAAATATTTCTTTTGTCAATATATGTAAAGTTGATATAAAAATCTTATCACATTCCTTCCTTCACTGTAAGGCAACATAAGAAAGAAAGGAATATATTAGTGCTGTAAAGCAAAAGATAATAATCTAACGTTAAAATGCACAAATTTGTTCCAAACTACAGACCCATTTTTCAGAATTTCAAGGAACCTTTTTTTTTTTTCAACACAATATAAGTTCACTTTCATTGAAATGTCTTTTCATCTATTAGCTCACTTTTTGGTTATGAAAAAAAAAAGGGTTTCTTGTAATCCTGAAAAAACCATGTTTGCAGCTTGTTGCAAGGATATTGCATCATTATATTTTCCTGCAAGGCAATGTGTTCTGCAAATACAAACATTTCTTCTTCCTTTTTCTTTTTCTTTTTCAAGCCAAGCACTTTTGTTTGCAATCTATCAACGCACAAATACATGTAAAGCAAGTTATAGAAATGATTTGCAACATAAAAATATACCAGTGTAATATTTTGAATCTCAGCAAAGAAAACATCTTCATATAAATAAGGACATTTTTTATACAATATGTATGAAAGAAATTTAAACCAAATAATCTATATGAATGAAACAGAGTATGTGTGAGGAAAGGATATGTATGTAGAAAAACAGACCAGTTGAAAGTATAACTTACTTTTGTGCAGGTACACCCTATAAAAGCATTTTATTTTTATTTTCATAAGCAATTGCAGATTTAACTAATCCTGAATTCACTATAAGTTTATTCAATCAATCAATGCCTAAATTTTTTAATATCAAGTCTGTGTAAAAATGAATTTTGTTTTAATAAAAACTTTTTTTTCTACTTCTTGAAACAAAACATCAAACATACATACAAAATCTTTTGCAATTTTCTTGATTTTTTATTACTGAAAAATAATTTAAATGACATTAGTTTTTTTAGTTAAAAAGATTTGAATTTCTTTCAGAGGCGTTAATGTTAAAAGTCTTTTAATAGTTCAATCAATAAAATGAACTGTGTGGACTGAGGTCTTCTAGCCTAAATCTATCAAATGAAAAAATGTTTTCTGAATAGAGTTATGTGCTCAAAACGCATTAAGAGGGCATGGTCACTTACAAACATTTTTCCCTATCTCATATCCCTTCTTTTCACTGTATGTTTTAGATTTCCCGGTGCTGCCCTTATAAAAAGTGACCCAATGTGGCTGGTAGATACACATGTTAGTGGATCATCCACAGCCCTATTGAGCTTTCAGTGGAAAGGAGTCAAAAAATTAGAATCAAATACAAGCACTTTCCTATTTGAATCAGTTAAAGACGAATGCAACATAACAGACCATAGCTAATATTTTGTAGAACAAGAAGCTTTACAACTGCAACTCTAAAGTTCTAACTGTAACATAAAATTTAAGAAAACACTTTTTCAAACCTTCAATTTTTGACAAGTTTTTATTTTTAGTCAATGCTATAATTACCCTCATTATCAACAGCTTTTTACCATCTAGTGGGCAAATTATATTCTTGATGCCATGAAAATCAATCGGTTTTTTATCATCAAAATTACGGAAGATGAAATTTGGGATACTAGTTAAATTTCCAAATTTTTTATCACAAAACAACTGGAATAAAGAGAAGTCAAATGTTGATAGGATGAAGGAGTTTATTTCAGTGATTGTCAACACAAAAAGTACGATTATGCAAATCCACAGCTTAAAACAAACCATGGAAAAAATGTATGAATTTAGAGAGGGTTACTTCATCCACCATGTAAAAAATTTATTTGCTTGAAAAAATGACATAGCTTTCTGGTTTCCCTAATGTATAGAAGGTATGCTAACAAAACATTACGAAAATGCATCAGCATAATTTAGAAGCAGCATTGAAGTGGCATAAACATGAGTGTAATAACATTTATAAAAAGTTACTGTTCTTATCTTCTCATTAATAAAAAACTATATAGTATTGATCTAATGTTAACATAATGCACAAGAAAAACAACATTAAGTTAATATTTCTCATTATGATAAAATATGTACCTTCTTTGGTTCTCGTTCTTCAAACTGCACAGGACTGACTCTAATAAAAAAAAAAAAAAGAAAAAAATAAGCATAAATTTGTAAGCATGTTAGCATTTGTTGCATTTTTCGCAAAATATGGAAATCTAAATGCCTTGACACAAAACTTAGTCAAGGCAATTTCACTTTTTTGCAGAAACAATAATTTTAAAAATTGATCCAAGAGAGGAAGCAAGCAAGCATGGGACATTCAACTTAATATTATTATAAATCATGTTTTTATGTTTAAATTACTATTAAGTTCAAAAATACTTAGTGTTAATATGCATTATGTTCCCCCAAAAAATGAATTGTTGGGGGGAGGGATTTCTACTGTTTTGAAAATAAAACTTCCAGCCTCTTAATGGTAAGCACAAGTCTAAACTTTTTATTTCAAATTTGAAAAAAAGAAAAGCTACGGCATATTTATTTCTTTAAAATGTCATGACCAAATTTCGAATTTTGTTTTCAAATATATATGAGATACTTCGAAGCATTTAAAAAAGAGGCAGGTTGTGAGAGTCGCCGAAGGTGGTGAGGACGAGGCCGGTGTTGCAGGTCAGACCAAGATAATCTAGATAAATACACGAATGATGTTCACAGAAAATTTCCGACTTTGCAGAAAATTTTTATATTTTTTAAACAAACTTATGTAATATTACTTTGTTTTTCTTATTGATTAGCAACAAATGTTGATCTCCAACTTTGAGGTACCCAAATTAATAACATTATAAAAGGGGAGTAAATATAGTTGAAAAAATATTCTACTTGCATAGTAGTACTCTGCTCATCAACGTTACATTTTTTCTGTTGGCTATGATGTAAGAAGAGTACTGCATTTTTGGCAGAAAATTGATAAGCACTCACATGAGTTCACAGACAGTTTTAAATTTTATCTAGGTCTGCCACAGGCAGTTAGTATATATAAAAAAGGCTGTATGTGAGTTTGCATGTATTATTAATAAAAAGCTAGTTTCTATTGAATTTTTGCTGAATTTGGCAGTCATTCTTCTATGCTCAGAAATTTACACAGGGGGGGGGGGGGGGTATGGAATTTTAAAAAACTCAGAAGGTCTTAACTCAAGTTTTGAGTCATACTGCACATGCTGCCATCTATTGACCAATTTTGAAGGATTATATTGTGAAATTTTTTTTAAAAATTTGTGTCGGACCTTTGCCAAATTTGACACAGAGGTCCTTTAATGCTCAAAAACTCCCATAGAGGAGTTTTTGAATTTAAAAACAAATTCAAATAGCTCTAAATTTAAAATTTGGCACTATTTTTCTTTTATTTAAACCTGATTGTTGAATATGTTTCACTTGACACACACCTTTCATTTTTGAGGTAGACCATTCAAAGTCAGGCAGTGCAACTAATATATATTATTAATGAATAATTTATCAAGTACTTATACATTTATGTCAAGTGATTCTACATTCATCAATTTTTACATATGAGGCAGTGAGAAGTGAAGAGATGTTAGTGGTTTTTTTTAAAGTTTTGAAAAGAACGCATTTAAAATTTAGATCCTAGGTGAAATTTTTTCTAAATCATGCTGTATAACAGCACCTACTATGGATGTTACTATCATCCCTTGTACCAATGCAGAGGACATGTTCTCTTACTGCTTGTACTGAATATCTCAATTCACCCCTTTGCTTCTCACTGCCACATATGTCATTTATGGTCTGATGATATGAATGATATCAGAACATAAATGACACAATTTATGACAATAAACAGATACAGTAGAACCTTGATTGACTGAGCTTGGATCAACTGAGGTTTCTGCTAACCAAGCTGATAATGAAGTCCTTTTCTTGCTTTTTAAATAATGTCAAGTTAATAAAATGATGAATTTTCAATTTGAAAATAAAAATATTTTCTGGAAATTTGTTATTTTTTAAATGCATCTTTCAATATCTAACATAGTATTGCTAAAAATAATTCAGTTGACTTTTTAAAATTTACTACAAGTTATTTTCCATTTTAGATTTTTAACTGTAAAACATAACTTTTTACCTGTCTATCTTTTGAAAATATTCTATTGAATTTTAATTAATATGTTTGGCAACCATGACAAATTTTTATACAAAGTTTCTATCAACCGAGATTTCCGACATCCGAGGCACTAGTGGTCATAATTAGCTCAGATAATCGAGGGTCTACCGTAGTTACATTTTTTATAATGATGAAACTTTGATTCATATCTTAGTAGTAAATAAAAAAAAAAACATTTAAAAAAAATCACCGTTTTGATCCATCACTGCTGGCACTTTTTTTATTTTGAGCATCAGCTTGCTCATTAAGAGACGGGCCATCATTTGGATCCTAATGTAAAATTAGTTTCATTAGGAAACACATATATTCATTCCATTTAGAAAATTGTACCAAAATTTTACAAAAGCATCGTAATTGAAAACATACGATGGAATGAATTTAAAAAATATTGATATTTACCCCATCATTATCTTGACTTTGCTCAGAATTGTCATTCTCCTCATTGCTTCTTCAACAAATTGAATAATTAATTTCAAAAAAATTACATAGTATACAAATTTACACTAAACACATTTTGTTGTTACACAGAAATATAATTGTGTCCACAATTTCATTCAACAGTACAAGTCATCAAATCATATTTTACCTAGAACAATTTACGCACTGATTCTTTTGCTAAAAATAATGAAATTACTGAAGCATTAAACTTCAAAATTTAAACATTGTAAATTTTTATTAAACATATTTATTGGATAAATACAAGCTTGCAACTCCAACGTTCAGCAATCAACAGAAACACATAAAAAAATATAGCTATAAACCAATCGAAAAAAATTTTGATGTTCACAACTTAAAACTATCAACAATTATAAAACTCAGAGGCAAGATGATTATCCGTCTAATTCTGATGACACATAAATTTAAAACTTTAAATCAATAAAAAATATTATCTTTGATTTTTATGATGTTGTTCAAAACAATTGATATGAAGTTATGCTTTTATTGCAAGTTTTTTAAAGCCAAATTCATAAGCTAGAAATTATACTATTGCTAAAGATGCAGGAGACAGGGATGCCCACCTGGGGGCGTATGGTAGTGACACAGACTGAGCCATTGAACTTTTTAGGGAAGGGCGTGTTTTGAGAGATATTTTTTCCTTTCTTTGGGGGGGGGGCTCTTGCTTTTGGGAGTATCCTCAATATTTAGGGGGCTGAACCATTGCTCTTAGGAAAGTGAACATCCCTACAGGAGATGTCTTTATTGTATTACTGTTGTTGATAATAACATTAAGTTTAACGTAGCTTATTAATGTTCTTAGTTCATGTAATTTATCAAGACTAAGTGCTTCTAACCTTAATAAACCTGTTTCATTTTCAACTACCCCATAAAGCTGGCCTGTCATTTCAAATTTTCCAGGAACGAAGTATACATACTCAATACATATCAGAGGGAAAAAACAATAAAATACATTCACAAATGTACGCTCATGTAATGTTTATAAAACTCAGAGGGAATTGACCTAACACCCCAGTAATCCCCCTAAATGATGGGCGTGTCTCATGGTTTCATACTAACAATGTTGCCCTTTAGGAAATCAGTGGTTCTGGCAAATAGACACTCTATGAAAGATCACAATGAAATTTTCTACGACACATTATTAAAATTGAACTGAAATGATAATCATTCTAAAGTAAGAGAAAAAACCAGAATACAAAGTTTTTCACCTATTTCTTTCATCTTCTTTGCCATCCGATCCTTCATTTCCATCACTCTGATTCTCATCATTCCTGGCATGCCTATTTTTTGGTCGAGCTCCAGTAGCATTCATTTTATCAACACTGAAAATTTTCCAAAAAATAATTTTTAGGATACTAAAATGTTATAAATGATTTCTTTTTCAAAATTATAAATTGCATAATCATGTGAGGAGAATTAATAATCAACACAAATAAAATTCAAGCAATCAAAAAATTATTGACAATCACCAGTAGCACAACCAGAAATATTTTGAAAATTGAAAATTCTTGCTTTCTTTTCCATTCATTTCTAATGTGAAAATTATTATTCAAAATATTTAACCAAACAATATCTATCACTTAGTAGCTTTTATATCACTTGCTAAAAAATAATGAATAATTTATATTGGCCTAAAGAGAAAGGGCCACAATATATTTGTAATTACTTTTATTTTTATTCTGTATTAATTTTTTCTGTTTTTTGTGAGAATATTTAAGCTCTCCTCTTCAGATGCATCAATCTCAGTATATGAATGTACATAAAAGCTAGTTCATTGTACATAAGAGTTAGAACCAAGATCCCTTTTTGCATTTTATTATAATACCATTTTAGTCTTCTTATACCAGTAAGAGCACACATCAGGAAATATTATTTCTGTTAGCAACCTTGGCGGCTAGCAGAGATATCCTGTCACTAAATAAGCCTCCTGCAGCACCAGCTTCAGTTATGTCCAACCCAATAAGCGGTTGGTGTATGACTTCATTCCCTCAAAGTTGGGAATCAGTAGTTTAACTTACTTTTCCGTTTCAGTGGTATACTTTGGGGCTTTGCCCCTACTCACCACCTCAGGCAGTGTAAGTTTGGCAGAATTTGAATTGATGTTTTTTGGACTTAAATTATTATAAAGGAAACGGTGAGAAAATCTCTGCATCAAAAAACTAGCCTTGAAACAGGCATTATTGGCAGGCTGCCAGCTCCGACGTTGCTTCGAATGGATCAAGTGTAGGAGAAAATTTATGTCCTAATTAATGTCTCTGCTAAATCAAGTAGCTCAAAGGTGAGACACAGTTTATGAGGTAACCCAAAAAACTACAAACCTTTCAATACCTGGTTTAAACCTCAAATTACTACTGCTTTCCAGATGTTAGAAAAACACACATACATACTTAGCTAAACTCTCAAACAGCTAAAAGTGTCCTGTCACAACTATGCCTTACTGCTAAAAGTCCTGTCACAGTAAGGCATAGTTGTGACATGCAAAGCCACTTAATCTTAAGATTATGTAACATGTTCTGGACTTTGGAAAAGTTACATGACACCTGGGTGTCACAATAATGAGGTTTGACTATATACTTCTCAATGACAAAAGAAAAAAGATGGAGAAGTGGAGGGAAGAAAATTGAAAACAAATATATTAGTTGTAAGAAATAATATGTATACTTTCAGAATATCAAAGCTAATTCTAAATATTAAACATTTATCTTTGCCCAGAAATTGAATGTGAGAGCTAATTGTGACTGGAGGGTCCCGGATTTGATCCTAGCTGGTTGAAGATACACCGTCTTCATTAATGGTGACAGGGGGCGTTAAATATGTTTGTGGCCACAAAGTCCTCCAAGTAAAATGATACCTTTGGCGGTGCTGGGCCAGAGATTGCTCGGTTTCTGGTCTGGATAAAAAAAATCAGAGCTGTTTTTAGGGTCCCATCCAACTGGTAAAACCACAAATAGTGGTAGGTACGGGGGACCTTGGACTGCAAAGTGAAAAGTCAGGTACAGTTATGACATCACTGACATTTTTCTGGTGAGCCAGGTAGAGCAGCTATGTTTCCAAACACTAGGGGTTACAGCGAGGTAGTTATGACCAAAGATAATGTAAAACTTGAAACACTACAGGATTGACCAAAAAATACCATGTGATCTCGTGAACCATGTTGAGATGGCGGTGTAAGCTGTTGCAAATGGGTTGACGACCAGCGTGCGAACACAGCTTTTTTGAACACTGTGCCACTGCAATTGTTTTTGAACGATTGTGGTGCTCCCGGTGCGACTGTTCCTCATTTACAAACATACCCAAAACAAAGTAAACGATTTGATTAAATCACTTCAATGACTCAATACATCATCACTTTCCTCAATGAAACTTTCCTATAACTTAGCACATTCAAAATCATGAGAGTCGCTCATTATCAGATAATTTTTTCTAAATAAGTAGCAAAAGCACTTAGTATGAACTAATTTATGATTAACTATTTATGTTCATGATGTTTAACCTAATAAAAAACTGATATATTACCTTTCCCACAAGAAAAAAAACTGCTTACAACGAATTCCTTTCAAACCTTTAGCTAATCATCAAAACCCACTATGTGGTTCACACAAATAAAATACAGCTTAGTGGAATTACCGTAGTCGAAAAATATATTTGGAGGACCTTATCTGGGTGTATCCGTTGGCTCAGAAAAAGAAAAGGTGGTTTGAAATCAAGTTACATTTTATTTGCATTACAAAATGAAATATTTCAGGGGATGGCACCCCTCCCCCCCCCTTTCCAACTACAACACTGGGTACTATCAATGGTAAATAATTTTAGCTATAACCAAGCGTATCGATTTTTACTAGAACAGATTGTAGATGAGCAATAGAAATAAAATAGTGACTGACACAAAATGGCTCGTGTAAAACACGGGCGCGTGCATATTTTTGGGTAACTTTCAATTGTGTCAAACACAGGTGAAGATATCAATTTAAGTGGTTAATTTATAATGCAAAACCATATCATGATAATGATAAACCATGATAAAATTGCATAATGTGATACAGCGACAGAGTGAAGGAGAGCATAGAGATCATAGCCCCCTCCCCTCATCCATGAAACAATAATATTAGGGCACTATATAGGCATATGCAGGTATGGGTGCATGCACACACACATCAAGTGTAAGTGTCCCCATGTACACCTCTTTACTACTGATGAGACATTGAATCTTCAGACAAGAAATGATCATCATAACTTTCAAGCTCACTTCTTAGAGAGAACCAGACTTCTGATCAACTTAGTTACAAAGGCACTAAACAAAACTCCAATGAATTCGAAACTGCTCATCAGCAGGCCCATTCTTTATACATTTTTCGGGAGGGGGGGGGGCCAAGGGTAAATATTCAATGCATTTTATTGAAAGAAAATATAAAAATACATACAAAATGCATAATTATGTTATGTTTTTAAAATGCATAGGGGGTAGGGGGGCTCAAAAAACTTTTTTTCAGCTAGAGTCCTGGACACACCCTTTTTCTTTTTACACTTACTAATAGTATTATGCTGTAAAAGTTTTAGCTTCTTACTCAAATTTCAAGACGGTGCTCAATGACCTCTCAATTTAACATTATCTGTATCATAGTAAATGCCACAAATTAAGAAATATTTCATTTCCCCAGCAAGGTTTTTTTTTTTTTTTTTTGTAAATAATTGTTTTATTACAACCTATATGCATATTTCTAGTGTATATTATAATATGTAGCATTGTTTTTTCAGTTTGATGTATTTTTTTAACCCTCCTCCCCATACTATTGAAGTTTGGGGAAGGGGTTGAGCACCTTCTTTCAGTTGAAATAGGAAGCTAAAACTCTTCCAGCATATTGCTATCCATCCACAAGTCTAAAAATATTGAGGGGTGTCCTAGTATCTAGAGTAAACTTTTTTTTTACATGTATTTTGGAACCACCCTAGGAAGGGATTGGACATTCCCCCTCCCCTGATCACTCAAATGATGGGCTTGCTCATTAGCATTAATTTTAGTGACAAGACAACTGAAACACTTTTTCGACCCAAAAAAAAAATTTTTCAAAAAAGTTTTAACTCAGTCCTGAGCTGAAGATAATGAAAATAAGTAGCTGCTCATTAAAAACATCATACTTGCAAAAAGAACAGAATAACAGGCAAACATAAAATGATTTTAGCAGTTCTGAATATCTGTGCTCAAAGTAATGGGTCCCCTTTACACACATGTGGAGTCAGCACATGACTACCTGGGTTGACCGAAAACATTGATCAGTAGTTCATTAACCATCATTATGCAATTGTACAACATAATCTTAACTGACTACATTCTCTCTACTAAAAGATCATAGCACAATGAAAAGCTTGTTTTCAAGTTTTTTTTTTTTTTTTTTTTTTTTTTTTTTTATGAATCTTTCATGCTAAATTTATAAAATAAAAATAAATAAATCAAGGTTTATCAAAAGCAGAGAATATCACATGTCTAAATGAGGGACTGGAAATACAAGTATTAGCTGTCAAAGCAAAAAGCCTGTTTACAAAGTTTTTTCAGATAAATCCTGACTTGAAATTTTTAAAAATATTAAAATCTGTCAACAAACTTAGCAGGTAGTTTAGTAATCCATGCTGTCCCCTTACTAATGGTGAACCCCAAGGGCAATATTAAAGCATGGGCACATGGGGCACAAGTCCAGGGCCACCAAAGTTTGGAGAGCATAAAATCTGAACGCAAGGTTTTTTAAAATTAAGCAATGTTGTATCACACTACAGCAAGATGGAATATTAAATCCAAATCCATACTTTAATGTATTCTGCACTGAGAAGGTAAACAGCAGTATCTGCAAATTTTTGGTTCTCCTTTTTTTGCTTTTTGTACAAGTTCTCTGATTTGGTTTCCCCTGAAAATAAAGCACATAAAAAATGTAAAATTTCAAAATTTTAGTAGTGTTTTTAGAGAGTCAAACATGTTTCTTCTAATATCACAAAAACTCTTTTTTAAAGATACCGCAGTTTACCTGCCCAGCATTGTACAAGCAGGGGGGGGGGGGGGGGGGGGCACTAATGAAGTTCCTGCTCAGTATCCTCAAAACCATAGTCAGGCCCTGGTAAGTGCCCTCAAATGCCACAGATCATCCCCCCCCCTCAAGGACAAGACCCCTTAAAAAAAGAACATCCCTTAGAACAAGCCTTCTAAACCTTTAAATGTTACACAGTTCATGAATGCCACCTTACACCCCTGACTTAAACTACCCTGGCAGCGTGGCAGCAAAAAAACTTTGCAGTAAACTAATTAAAATAGCACTTCAAAATGGTTTTAAATTGCTAACTTATTTCTCATTCACAAAAAAATGTAGTAAATAATTTCAAACAAATAGTATTACTAAGCATAATTTTAAAATATTTATCACATAGACCTTTCATTAGCATAATAAATTTATTTGTTTAAAATAGGCATTAAAACAATAAAGGCAAAAATGCAGTCAAAATGACTTGCAATAACATTGTGTTTCAACCCAAACAATTAAAATAAATATCATCCTCAGATAAAATACAAAATTGTCCTAAAAATCAAAACATCAATGATGATAACATAATAAAACTACAAATCTTCTAAACTTCAGCAGTAAAGACGATTTCGTATTTGAAGAAAAGAAAAAAATTTCGTTGAATGAAACGATGTTCTACTTCAAAAACAAAATACTAATAAGCGTATAACAATTAAATTTAAAGCATAAAAATTTGAGCTTATATACCTTATAGCTTGAAATACAATACATTTCCGACAAACTAAGCGATGTAAAATACATTTTATTTTTTAAAAACATGCGTTTGAAGAAAGCCATAGTAGTGGAAGAAAACATACCGTATATCGAAGCACAGTTACTATTCGGTTACACGTCCGAATCCTAGATTGAAACTTACTTCAGATAATAAACAGAACAAATTAAGAAGTTAAAGAAGTGTTCAACACTCACGATTGGAGACGTGCAAATCTTCAAAGCGAGATTCAATCCTAAGAAACAGGTCAGATTCCTTGTTTCGATGTTTGTAATCCACTCGTTGTTTCAGTTGCCATAGAAACAGAGCCACTTCTAGTTGCCACTCGCAGTCAATCAAATGATAAAAATCCGATCACTTATTTATCTGAAATACACAAATAATAGTCTTCAAATTTTGAAGACTCTCAGCAACCACAGATCAACCGTCTTTTTGCAAAACAGTTGCAGATGCTGATTAGCTAGCCTGAACGCTGATGTGTGCCGCATTGTTTGAAGCGGCAATATAAATGGAGTTCAGTTACTTCCAGCTTTTTTGACGAGTGACTTCAGCGCGCCTTCTATCGTGCACAGGCACAACCCACTTTCGCAAAACATCAGGAAACGGATTCTTTCGTGTTTCTTGTCATGCTACACTTTCTTTTACTTTACCGCTGTAATTACACTTCTCTCGAATATGTTAAAGCTGCGTAATGATATGTAATTTAATCCTAAAGTATTAAAAGAAGAAAATACTGTTCAGAAAGACAGTAGGCGAGAGAATATAGTTTTAATGTTAAAACAATTGTTTTAAAATATGGAGTCGCGGTGTCCAATAGGTTTGGGGGCCCGTCGCAATGCACTTGTAGGGGGGGGGGTGCTCCATAGAAATGAACAGATCTATTACAGCAGACTCTCGATAACTCGAAGTCCCAAGGGACCGGCTAAAACATTCGAGTTATGGGAAGTTTGCACAACAGTCTCAATAGTTTGGGGCCCAATGTAAACTTCGAGATAAAGGAACATTCGAGTTATAAGCTTCAAGGAGATCCGTACGTGAAATATTTTTCACTTTCCCTTTTGGATCTCCTGCCCCGCCTATGCCATGGTTGGGTCCCTCGCAAAATTGGGACGTTTGAGACAAATCCGCAAGAGTGTATATGGACTATGATGACTTGTTTTTACCCTCAAAATAATCCATTGGGAAACTTAAAACTTATTGCTGCATTTGAATTTTTTTTTTAACTTATATTATCTTTAAATCCATCTTCAAAACATAAATAATTAAATCAAAGTTAGTTAGACGATGAATAAACTTAAATCTATTTAAACAAAAAAAAAAAAAAGAAAATCATTGTTTTCCTGCTCTTTCTATTTCTGCTTTTTATGACAGTAAGTTTGACTACTAAGTTAGGGTTTAGATAGTTTTTTTCCCTCGGCCCGGATCTATAAATTTTGGGCCCCCCTGCAATAAAATCTGTAGAGCCCCAGAGGCCAGCAGTGTATATTTGCAACGTTATGCCTTTAGTGCTAATTTTTTTCTTCAATTTCTTGGGCCCTTGGAGGACGTGTGTCCCCCCCCCCCCTCCTTACTGCGGAGTCTGCAGGTTCGCAGATCCGGTCCTACTCTCTATACTCTTTTATTTATTAATGGCAATCAGAGCGCATGGACAGGGCCCGATTAAGATATTGGGAGGCCCTATGCCAAACAGTTTTTTTTGGGGGGGGGGGGGGTTCCGATGTAGACAAACCGAAACCGTACTATTTTCGCCATTGGCTAAAGCTAGTTGCAAGGAGAGGAAAAAACCAGATCTATTCACGGGAATAAACCGGGATTTTTAGGAAGGACAGTTTTAATTCTTTTCAAGTTTTCAAGTTTCAAAGTTTTAATTATTTTTACTGTTGTAAATGCAAGTTACCGACCATTTTTTCTAGAAAATTATACCAAATAAACTGTTTAGCTACCTTGAATTGACTTTTTTTAAATTGGTTCGCAATGAAATATGTTAACAGATGGATTTGAATGCTGAATTTTTTTTCAACACTACCAATTTGTACTTAACCATAAAATGATTTATTTGTATAATTAGCACTCTTAAATATTTTCACTGAGATAAGACATATCATTCCACATTCCACCTAAGCAAGGGTTGCTTATGTTGTTATTTTTGGACATCAACCAACAATATGAATTTCTTTCAAAAAAAAAAAAAGTTCAACAAGCATATTTTTAGTTTTAATTCGACTCCAGTTTTAAATTGCTTATTTTATTCTGAGAACATAAAAGATTTTTTAGAAATGAATGTCCGAAACATTCTTAAGTATTAAGCCCAGAATCAACGTGGAAAAACATAGAGTTTGCTTATTTCCAAAATTCCCAATGTTCCCCAAATCCGGGTCTATTCCCTAAAGTTCTGGGTTTATTCCCAAAATTCCCGGGATGTATTAAAACTGAGAGATTTTTGCATCTCTATAAAGCAATTTGGGAGGAGTTTTATTGTCCTAACAGCAGGCGCGGATCCACGGGAGGGGAACTGGGGGAACGTTCCCCCTCCAAAAGCCCAAATGTACATAAAACTTTTCAAAACAGAGTATACGGGAAAATAATTCCGTTTTTCAAAACATGAACTTTAAGAAAGGTGAGGAGAGAATTTCAAAAGCGGATCTAAGAAGAGGATCTGCTGGAATGTCCCCCCCCCCCACAACACACACACCTCGAAAAAAACAAGTGCGCCTAAAGCTGTTCAAAAAATAGAGTTTAGGAAAATGATTAAGTTTTTTAGAACGTGAAATAAGACACTAGGAAAAGCAATTAGGCAACAACAGAAGCGGAGCGGATCCATGGAGGGGAACTGGGGGAATGTTCTCCAAAAATAAATAAATAAATAAATAAAAAATAAAAAACAAGTGATCCTAAAAGTGTTCAGAAAACAGAGTACAGGAAAAATGTTCCGTTTTTTAGAACTTGACAAAAGGCTCCAGGAAAAGCTATTAGACAAGAGCAAAAGCGGATCCAAGGAGGGGAACTGGGGCAATGTTCTCCTCTCACCAAAAATCTCACATGTTCCTTAAATTTTTTAGAACAGAGTGCAGGAAAATTCTTCTGTTTTATAAAAATTGAACTTGAAGAAAGGAGCAGGGAAAAGCGAGGGCAGAATTGCAAAAGCATGTTCAAAGAGAGGAACTTGGGAACGTCCTTCTCCAAAACACAAAATCCCAAGTGATCCTAAAACTGTTCAGAAAACAGAGTGCAGGAACATTCTTCCGTTTTTTAGAACTTGGCAAAAGGCACCAGGAAAAGCGATGTGACAATAGCGGAAGTGGATCCACGGTGGGGAACTGGGAAAATGTCCCCCCCCCCCTCCCAAAATCACAAGTGTACCTAAAAAAATTTAGAGCAGAGTGCAAAAAAATTCTTCTGTTTTTTAAAATTGAACTTGAAGAAAGGTGCAAGGAAAAGCGAGGCGAGAATTGCAAAAGCGGACTCAAAGAGGGGAACTGGGGAATGTCTTTCTCGAAAACAAAAAAATCCTAAGTAAACCTAAAACTGTGCAGAACACAGAGTACGAAAAAACTACCTGTAATCGACACTTAAAGGATTAATTTTTGATGTTAGTTAACATAGCTTGGAGGGAACTCATAATAGGGGAAACTTTTAATAAGTTATAACTGCACCACCTAGTCCCTTATTATAATGCCATTTGCACCAGTTCTAAAAAATCGAAAACCCGGCACTGCAGGAATGTACAGATAGTTATATTCTAGAAAAATACAAAAGTATTAAATGCTTTCGTCACAGTTTATAAGTTATGCTAAGTTATAAGACTACGGGAAGTTAACTACATAAAAATTCGAGTTCGATGACTGAGTAAATATTTTTCATCGTACTTATTTTTTAAGACTCATCGATATGGTACAATACAGCTTTCCAGTCGTAGTTCACTTTATCCACTTTAGGGCCATTTTGAGTCTCCCAAATTTCTGTACTTGCTTTTTGTATCTGTTTTCCAGTAATCTTTCAAAATAAGCCTCTTTGTACACAAACCTGTTTAAACTGTCTTTTGCATTTATTTGTTCAAGGGTTGATAATTATATTTAAAGCTTCTGCAATTCAGTGGCGCTATCAGAGGTGGAGGCGAAGGGGGGGGGGTGCACAGGGCGACAGGACCCGTGATCTCCCAGAAGGCCGAGTAGAATGTTTTTGTAAAACATTTCTTATAATTAAAGAGAAAAATAGAACGTACCTTGGGAACAGTCCCCTTTTTTTAGTCGGTCTAAAAATAAGAACGTATTCATAATGCTATGCTTCGGAAGCCCGCTTCCTCCGCCAATACCTTTAAAGCGCGTCTTAAATCTTGTTTTCAGGACTTCAATTTTGAAAATTTTAGAGGGGAGAACTACCTCACACTTTGCATTCTAATAACATCGAAAATCGTTTAAGATTGCTTTTTTGGAGCTTCAATTTTGAAAAATTGCCAAACCCCTGACGTTGCCAAATGCAGTCATTTTTTTACCTACAGTCTTTTTTTTAAGATGTAAATAACGAAAAATTTCCGGACAAGGGTCCGAATGCTCCTGTAGAAAATCTGAACATTACAAAATTACAGTTTTAAAAAATTTAATGGGGAGAGCGTTGAAATCCTTTATCACTGAATATCACTTAACAACTTCAATTTCTAGGACTACAATTTTGAAATATTTTTCAGGAAAAACCCCAGAACCGTACTGCTCGAAGCATTGTCAAAGTTAGTCTGTAACTGCGTTTTTGGAAATTCAATTTCAAAAAATTTAGCGGGGGGATTTTCGATTTAAATCTATTTTACAAAAAATCGATCGGATGCAGTCCCCCAAAAATCCCATCTTTTACCCTACCGTCAAGAAATATCGCCTATAATCGCGTTTTTAAAACTTTAATTTCCGCAGACGGCCTCCGAACCTTTCTTTCTCGTAACATCACCGGAGACCGTCTAAAACTACGTTCTTAAGACTACAACATTTTTTTCGGGGGAGGGCCAACGGACCCCCCTATCAGATGGTGAAACTTTTAAAAGTGCCTCCTCTAAAACTTTTTGTGGTTGAGCCACTGCTGCAAATATTATTTCTTTTAAGCACATAAAAATAGAAGAATGAGCAAACTTTTTAAAATAATTATTTATGAATTGAACTTTTAGAATTTGTTATGAATAAATTTTTTTAATGAGAAGCATTAAGAAGCAGTAGATACGTGATACGTTGTAAAACTCAATAGTTATGGTTATTTTTTAATGAGTAATTTCATTAAAAAGCCACTGCTGCAAATATTATTTCCTTTAAGCGCATAAAAATAGAAAAATGAACAAACTTTTTAAAATAATTATTTAAGAATTGTACTTTTAGAACTTGTAATGAATAAATTTTTTTAATGAGAAGCATTAAGAAGCAGTAGATACGTTGTAAAACTCAACAGTTATGGTTATTTTTAATGAGTAATTTCATTCACCCTCCCCCCCCCCATAAACATACTTGCTAGAAAAGTTCCCCTCCCAAATCCATAGTCTGGATCCGCCCCTGCCTAACAGTCATGTCTCTCATACCCCCACTTTGAATCCTGCGGTTATTTAACGACACAGTGCTGAATTGTATGCTAAATGCTAACACTAACAATGATTCGACTCGTGGCTTGTCTCAATCATTAATTGCAGACGGTCAGCTCAGCCACTGCGATATCCGTGGGTGGGAGGTTGTACCAGAAATTACATATTCCCGACACACTCTTGACATTGTGGATTGCAGGATGTTGAATTCCCTAACGTTTTCCGTAATGGAAAACCTCGCGCGTCTAACTCCAACTACTATTCCGCTTCCGCGTCCAAAGTCTGTTAATTACTGTCTTGTGACCGTATCACGTCTTTATCTATAACGTTTTTTCTCATGAATCACTAGACTTATTAGAGTAGAAATGAAAGCTCTGCTTATGCACTGCGCATTTTTGCATTTTATACGCAAGATTACTGCCATCTGTATGCCGTGGGCAGGTAAATGGCAGCATTTGAAGAAATGCATTTTCAAGGTATTTGAAGAAACGTGTTTTGGATTCAATACTAATAATAGGGAATTGTTGGAATTGGAAGACGTTTTTTCTCGCTATTTTTTTTTCTTTTTCCCCAGCAAAACCAAATAAGCCAGCTTGTAAAGAAAAGCGAACATAGAGTAGATGACAAAAATACAAAGAAAATGAAACATTTTATTATTACTACCTTTTACCTGACCATGGCAGTGCATATACATTTGCATGCAGCTATCCCATGACTTGTCTCTTTAGTGTATAATAGTTTTTTCTTTTCTTTTTTTTTTTTTTTTTTTTTTTTGTGTTTTAAGATCAACTAATCAGAAAAGGCGAAATAATATTTATTAATTATTAGCTTGTTTTTCAGTATCAACTTTCATTCTACAAAGGTTTTTTTTTTTTTTTTGCAATTTTTGAGTTATGAAAATTAATACCAAAAAAGAAAGAAAAAAATACTTAATGTATATTTTATTTATTTATTTATTTTTCAAAACCACAGTTTAATTTAAAGCCTCTAGTATGTGATGAAGTGGATAAATTACTCACTACATACCAACATCAGATAGATGCCTTTCCTTCCAGATTAAGTTAATGATGATCGACTCAGCAATTCTCAGATTATTTTCTGGTATTGATTGAAGGTTGGTCGTTGGTGTAAATCTCCCAATCAATAGTATGCCTGTTTTATATTTGATATTTCTTGTCTTAGTGCTAAGTTTTTTTTTGTTTTTTTTTTGAGGCCACAACTAAACTCAAAAAGGATAATAAAAATTATTTCTCTTTCCAGTATCCACTTTTTGTAAGTTTTTTTTTTCCTTTTGACTCAATATAGTATTTTAGCCCATGAAAATTAATAAGAAAGAAGAACACATTATATCTGAAAAAAAAATAATACATAAATGAATAAATGTCCTCTTTAGAGAAAAAAATATCAAGAAACTAATAACATGCTAAGAATCACATTAACTATGCACTTTGTGCGAACATCTGATGCTTTTCTTCTTTAATTAGGCTAATCTCAATCAAGACCCATTATTAACGGATTTTGTTTGTCTAAAGTTACCTCTACAATCAATAACCTATTTCGTATTTGGTAGTTTATTCACTTTACTATTCCTTACCCCTTTGAGCTGTGGTACTTTAAAACTTTCCTCTTTCCTATGCTTTTCATCAGTTATTTTGTTATCTTTTCTCTTTCCCCGCATAGGTGTATAATAATTTTAAAGTAAATGTTTTTGACCATCATTCTTATACGTTAAATTTCTAATTTTCTTTTTTTAATTTAATTGTAGCAAAAATATTGCTCCTATTCATGTTTAATGCTTAAATAAAAAGTAAGGAAAATATATGTATATTTTCTACATTAATTCTTGCTGAAAAAAAAGCAAAGGGAGTATTAAAGTACAAAATATTGAAACAAGTATACAAACTCATAGGAATAATTTTGTAAAAACTATTATTTCTCACCTGAATAAAAAAAACTAAAAATGAGTCATTCCAACATTGCAACCTAATTAATTCCTAATTATTTCCAAAACATTATCAAATTGCTGTAGCCATTACCTAATTACAGCAATTAGGTAATAATTTTGGAAACTGGATGACACAGGAAAAATAATATTATGCTCAACCCATTTGCACAAATCTGACATTTTTAAGCATTTGTTTGAAATTTATTAACAGAATTTTAATCTTTGGTTTTTAAGTACTATTTACACTCAAACCTGTTTTTGTGCAGTCTTTTTTTTTTTTTTTTGTGCGTTATGTGACAATTTCAATTTGATTAGGATTCAATTGACGAAATTCTTTATCAAACGATCGGTTTTTATGCGATTTCTTTTTTATGCGGTCCTTATCCACCACACAAAAGGAGAGTTGAGTGTATTTGCATATATGCTTCACATTATGAAGAATCCAATTTCTAAAAATTTTACCTGTATTCTGTATTTAGAAAATAATGATTTGTACGTGCTGCGAGCGTGACCATACAGTCACACCCGCAACACGTGCAAATCAACATCTCTTTAGGTCCGTTGTTTTAGAAAGATGAGGCTTCTTATTATGATACATTACGGTTCCTTACATTCGAATATATCACAATTAAAAGCAAAAGTTTAAAATTCCGTGAACAAATTTCAATAAGCGTAAAAATGACACGTGCTTGTACTTATGGATTGAGCAATTAATAAAAAAAAACTAGTTAAGAAACGAATTATTTAGAATAAGAAATGCATTTTATAAGCCTTTACTTTCAATTGAATTACAAAGAAGAGTTGCGTTTAATTTATAAATTCCATATGACTTTGAACCCTGTCTACCTGATTACGCAATGAATCATATTTATACTCTCCCAAAGAGGAGGTACGATCGCAACGTGAGCATGTTTTAATAAATATTCTAGTTACTGAACAAATTAATTGCCCAAATTGTTTCTAGCAAGAAATTCAGTTGTAAAAACGTTGAACTATTTGGAGCGAATTTTTCACGAAATGTATATGAGTGAAGTCAATAATATTAACGTGATGAGATGAACTTAATCATCAAATCGTAAAAAGTAGGTATAATTTGGACCGTTAATAAAATCGAAATTTTGTTTTTGTATTTCACTTGCTACTTTCCAGCTCTTGGAATTTATTGAGATTTTATTTTGCACCCCATTTTTTTCAGGTGCATTTACGAAATCTTTTCTTTGACTTCATTAGTCGAGTTCAGTTGAAATAATTCATATAAATCTTTTTTTCCTATAGGGTCATTTAGTAAACATGTTATAGTTCTCAAAGAAGGTCAAAAATCTTGAAATTTCAAATAAAAGTAAGTTTAAGTCAAAAACAACAAAAAGATGTTGCCTAAATTTGCAGCTTCTCATTTATGCATTTTTCATTTCTAAAGGCATGATGTATTTTTCATTCGTATTTTATACTCTTTTATCTCACACGAAGGCAAAAATTACGATGAATTATTTCTCTATTTCGTTATTATTTCATGAGTGGTTCAAAATTACTATTTTCGACGTTTCCTTTCGTGATAACACAAGTGGTGCTCTCGTTTTATTTCATGTAAATTTCTGCAATTTCCTGTTGGAGCTAAGAATAATTTAGCTTTACTGCTATATTTAGAGTATCTCTTAAATTAAACTTCACTTAAATATGCATTGACGATTTTTTTTTTTTTGAAGAATTACAGCAAATGCATAAAAGTTAAACATTATGAGATATACAATAAAATCACTGCTATTTATCGTGGGAAAAATTACTCAATGCTGAACTAAATTAAGAGAAAATTTGTCTACGGCACTGATGTACAAATTCTATTAGCAAAAATGTGTTTAAAGCAAGTCAATTATCAAGTGTTGCTGCGCTCTTACACTTGTTTTGTTAAAAATTCAACCCTGATTATAACGGAAGACGTCGCGAAGTTCGGTCTGGTTGCGATAATACCAGAGCCTCCCTTAAGTCGATTAGAGCAAAAGGGCCCAATTGGGCCCTGAGAAAGCAGAGGCCCCGCTCAAAAAAAAAAATCTTTTTTTTTCCTCTCCCAAAAATAAGTAAGAAGAAAAAAAACAAATAAAAAGCTCAACGGAACCAATACAAAAAATAATATGCTTAACTAATATTTAATCTAAAAGTATAGCGCTACTTTCAGTCCGATTAAGGGAGTAGGGGAAGTTTCCTGTTTATATCCAACTTCTGGTCAAGGGAAAGGAACTAGGTAGTGGAACCAATGTACAAATGTTTAATGATTATCGGCAATAAATATGGCGAGCAATAATATAAGGGTCTAGGGGTCGTACTCCAGGACTGAACGGTCACATGGGCAATAGAGGAATTTACCCGAAGTCCAGAAATTTTAGAAATTCCCATAGTTTTCTTTTTAATTTATACGTTAACATTTATTATTATTTTTTTTATTTCTTTATTTTTGTTGATAATTAATGCTAAAACTCAGCAGCAATGACAATTTCTCTAATGTACAATTAACAGTAACGTAGGTGCATTTCTGAAAAAAAAAAAAGAAAAAGAAAAAGAAAAATGAGTAAATAATAAACATCAAGAACACTGCGTGCTTGATACGCGTAAAACATCTACATAACAATTCTAAAAAGAACAAATTGCGTATAGTTTCCATTCCTGTCCCATCGTTTATATGTACATATAGCCTTAAATTTGGTTTTTAAATCTTCAATGTCAAAAAATGTCTAGGAACAGCCACCAAACCCTGACATTTCTCCTAACGTGACCGAAGAAAACTTAAAATGCATTTTTAAGATATTAATTTCAAAAACATTCAGGTGAAGGCTACTCGAAGGCCTACCCTCACCTCAACTTTACTACCAAAGAATTACTAAAATTACATTGTTCAGTCTCAAAACATTTCCAAGAGAGGAAGATTCATAAATTTCATAATCCCCTCTCCTTCTCCCCTAACATCTCCAAAAGTAATCTAAAATAGTGTTTTTACGATTTAAACTTTGAAATATTTTCAGCGGATGCTCTTTGAACCCCTTTTCCTAAAATGACCCCTTTCCTTAACGTCAGCACAATAGCTTAAATTTTCGTTTTTAGAAAATACTACCTCGAGACAACCCTCGAATCCATCCTTCCCATTAATAAGCCTAAAATTGGTTTCAGTTTCGAAAATAATTCGGGGGGATCTCTTTCCTTTCCCAAACTGGGCCTTGCGTTTTTTAAGAGTCACCAAATTTTTCGAAGAGTCACCAAATCCGCTAATGTCACCAATGATAGTCTAAAATTGCGCCTTAAAGCCTTCGATTTTGAAAGTTTCCCGCAGGAGATCATCAAATTCCTTTTCTTAATCTTCATAAAACATCACCCAATTGGGACTAAAATTTCGGAAAACATTTCTGAGAGGAGCCCTCAATTCTTATCATTATTAAAAGTGTCCTAAACTTATTTTAAATTTGAAAAATATTTCGGTATGTAGGACCCCCCCCCCCCCCCACCTTCTGTTAATTTCACATTCTATTTCTGACATCATCAAAAAGTCTAAAATTTCTTTTTTAGAACAGGAAAGTTTTGGTGCATTTTACTTTTCTGTCAAAGCAATAAATTGTGCACAGAGGCGGCTCGTATGGGGTGGTAAGGGGAGGAGCAACCGCCTCCCCCCCCCACTTCCAAGAGTGAAGATGCTTGCCCCCTCACTTTTCAGAGTTAATCATTAATGATCGATAAGACAATGTTTTTTTACTGGGTAGATTGATTTATTTCACGAAAATGAATTCCAACTAAATGACTTTTCCCCATATGTTATTTCACGATAGTAAAATTTTGAATTTGAAGAGGGAAGTCTACGTTGGCCATACGACTCTATTTTAGAGGCCATATTCTACATTTTTTTGGAGATTATTTAATCATGTTAAAATCCCATAATAGAGTCCAATTTTACCAAAAAGAAAAAGATGGAAAAAAAATCAACATCAGGGACAGCGCCCCTTAACCCCCACACTTCTTTTGACCCAATATTTTTTTCGTGCTCCAGCCACCGATGATAGTGCATAAAGAATCTCAGAGCTAATTATTTTATGTTCTTAAAATTCACACTTATTTTTGCATTCATTCATTCATTTCTCAAAAAATAAATAAATAAATGAATAAAAATCAAACGTGATGTAGAGACTTGATGGGAGACGGATAATTGCATGTGCTAAGGCCGGCTCTGGATAATACAAGCTGAAAAAAAAAAAAAAAAAAACAGTGAACCCGCCGAGATAAATTAGGGACGGGGGGGCACCAAACAAAGTGTGCACCCCGATCCTAGGGGTCTAAAGACCCTTAAACTTCAAAATGTTCGATTTTCTGGAAAAAATATATGTTATGCCTAATTTAATTCTGAACAATTTGATACCTTACTTATTACCATACCCAAAAAACTTTTCAAGTTATCGAAAAAATGCTTATACTTTCCCCATAGAGATTTATGTTAAAAGCAGCTGTTGAAGCCTCTTTTTCTCAGGTTGCGTTTTCTCAGGTTTCTCGTTTCGCGTGCATGATGTTTCAGAAAGTTTTTTATATATTTCCGTAAAACTTTTTGTGCATGTTTGTCTGGTTATTTTTATAATCTGAACCTAAATTTATTTTTTTTTTGAAATTATTTATTTATTTATTTATTTATTGAATTTTTTTAAGTTAATATCAAAAAAAAAATTTTTTTTTAATATTAACTTTTATTTTTAGTTAAAATTTAGGTTCAGATCATAAGAATGAATCAGACAAACATGCATGAAAAGTTTTACGGAAATACATGAAAAACTTTCTAAAATATCATGCACGCAAAACGAGAAACCGGCACCTGAGAAAAAGAGGCTTAAGCAGCTGCTGTAAACATAAATCTCTATGGGGAAAGTATAAGCATTTTTTCGATAACTTGAAAAGTCTTTTGCGTATGGTAATAAATAAGGAATCAAAATGTTCAGAATTAAATTATGCATAACATATATTTTTTCCAGAAAATTGAAAATTTTGAAAGTTAAGAGTCTTTAGACCCTTTAAAGTCAGTAAGGATCCGGTTAAATGTTTATTTACATATACCGGATGATCAGAAAATGAGTATACATTTGAAAAAATTAATAATTCACTTAATAATGATGTAGATAGGTAAAACTTGACACATGATACATATTCTTAAAATGACACGATGTTTCATTGTATTCGTGAAAAAAGAAAAAAAAAATATGCGTAGGATTTTTATGCAGGATGGCGCTCCACTCCATAGTGCTAGACGTGTGAAAGATATTTACGCGCGTCTATTGGTGTTTTGGTAATGATCGCGTGCTGAGCCGTCACTTTCGTTATGCTTGGCCTCCCAGCAGGTCTCCAGATCTCACCCTCTGTGATTATTGACTCTGGGGATACCTGAAGTCAACACTCTACCGCGATCGACCGACATCAATAGGGATGCTAAAAGATAACATCCAACTGTAATGTCTCAAAAAAATTTTGTTTTAATGATTATTATAAAAACTCATGTCACTTCAAGCATATGTGTCCAGTTTTAACTACATTAATCCGTGAATTATTATTTTTTCAAATGTACGTATACTCATTATTTGATCACCCAGTGTACTCCTATTGACACTTTTTAAAGAATCCTAGCCGCCTGCGGCGCCGGTCTCGGTCTCGTGACTTACGGCAGCTCGTACAATCCGCCTCCGGTGGGTTGGTGTACAGTACAACTCTTCTTCCGAAGTACTGAAGTACAGCGCCTTCGTTCAGTGTGGAAAACAGACTATTTGAGAACGATCCCCCGATTCGTCGCCTATCCAAGAATTACTGAAATTCGGCTCATTAGATCGCTAATATATTTCTAAGTTTGTAATAAACGGAATTTTACTAGGAGTTGGATACTACGGCTTTGAATTATAAGGTTATAAACTGCTATCTTTCGTGATTGTGCAATAAAAATTAATTGCTTTAAACGTTCATGTTTCATCAAAGTTTCAATATTATAATTTTAAAATTTTGGTATTATACTTTTCTTGTATGCTGTCAACTTTTCTCAACGTTTGTTAAGGCTTGATGGAGAACGCTGCGTGTTATGAGCCAAAAACCTACGAGTGAAATTGGTATTTTTAAAAGAAATGCTCATATCTTCTTGAATATAAGTGATACTTTCACAAAAACATGAAAATAAATTTTACATAGTTTATAAACTTATTTCTAAAGTTTATAGCCAATTTCCAGCTATTTACAATGAAGGATGATTAAAAATCTTTTTTTGTTTTCTCAATTTGTAGCTTGTCCCTTAAATGCATGGATGATTTGATGCTTATTGGAAAATGAGTTGGAGTATACCTTTTCCGTGAAAAAAAAATATAGAACAACTGTAAAGTAAAAAATAACAACCTCAAAAAGCACAAATTGCAGATTACTGCAGACACGTGTTTCGGCGTTAAAAAGGAATGCCTTTTTGAATGCAAAAGAAATGAGTTTATGGATGAAAAGACATCCGACAAAATCATTCATAAGCTCATTTCATTTGCATTAAAAAAGGCGTTCCTTGTAACGCCGAAACACGTGTCTGCAGTAATCTGCAATTTGTGCTTTTTGACGTAGTTATTTCTTACTTTACTTTTCAGTGCAAAGGTATTTATTTATCTTACAGAACAGTTGGTCTCTTATTTCTAGAGAAATCCGCAAAAATAACCCAATACTTTTGGTGATGTAGTATAAAATATGTATAGTATACAAATATACATTATAATGTAAGTAGCACTTATATGAGGAGTGATATGTATTGTATATGTTTATAAGCTTAAGTTATCAAATTTTGCCTGGTCGCAATGAGGCGTAAATATCAAAAGCATCCTTTGCGTAACTTTTAAATGTAATCATAGTATACATTGTTAAGCCTGGAGTGACTTTTGGATTCGCAAAAAAGATAACAATTTTAAGGAGGATGCGTAGAACTTTGTTTTTATAAAATCGTTTCAAAATTCCTCTGTAGCGAAGCCTCCGTGGCGCAGTCGGTCGTTAGCCGAAAGATTGGGTGATTCAGGCCCATCCGGGAGCATCACATATTTTTTAGTTTTTGCATTTCTTGAATTTTTAAATACTTCTAACTGTCCTATCAACTTGAAAATTTGTATATGTACTGTAATCAAAGCTATACAGAAAAAAAAAGGCAGACAGAAGCCATGCTTTTATGTAGCAACATAAGCTTAAAAAGGTTGAAGGCATATTGAGACGACAAATCGGATGAAATTTCAGTTAGTGCAGTCAACTTTGTCAATTCAATAATCTCAACTTCAACATCATAAGTTTATGTTATTCAATAAAAGCATATCTTCTGTCGGTTAGTCCGACGACTGCTATATTTTTAACCCTAGATTTAGTATTTTCATTTTGCTATAGTGTGATATGAAATAACTTTAGCAACATATTTGGTGTCCCCCAAACTTGGGCCCCCAAACATGGGCACATAAGGCACATGCCCCATGTTTTAATTTGGCTCTGGTTTTCATTAACCATCTAATTAGTCATTTTTCTTCCTACGAGTTTAATTTAGAAGAATTTCGAAATTCATACCCCAGGGACACTTCGGAACCACACAAAATATGAATAAAAAATCTGCTCATTTGCTCTCAATTGCTGTACTCACGTATTGCCATTCATATTTTAAAATACATTCTCGTAATGCGAAGCACAGTAGCCACGACAGGTAGAAAGTAATCTTTCTAATGAGCCCTCCCCTTCTCCTTCATACTTTCGCACGAAAAACAATCATTTTTTTGTCTTTCGGATTTCCACCGCAATATCTCCAGAAAAAGTCGTCTGTCCTGAGAAATTGTTCTCGCGTGATGCCTCCCTCCTCGGCAGGTGAAATCTCCGAGAGATTGATATTTAATTATAAGCTTCAAATACTGAAGCTAAAAAAAAGGGCGCTTTTTAAGGCCGAATCAAATGTCCAGCGAGCGCGAAATCCTCGCCTCGCTTCGAGACCTACTTTAAGAGCCCCGTATTTGCCGATCGATTTCCACTTCCTTCGCATCTCTCCTGAATCATAATGACCACAGAGTTCCTCGAAGTCCCCTCTCTCTCTTGGTTTTCTCAACTAGGTCAACGGCTGGCCTCTTAATGGCTGTCTAGCGTGTATTCTCTCATCTGCATTAACTAGATTTGCCTAGCTCCCCAAGCCCCTTGCCGTCATTCTCATCATACACACAACACCATTATAACTTTCCCTTTATTAGAATGATGCCTCGATCATAGCAGAATACATTAAAGGCCGTATTCAGAAGGAAAATTTAAGGGTTCCAATCCCCCCCCCACCCCAGTTCAACATGAAAATTTCATTTGCGCTAAAAATTTAATTAATGTTAATGCCCCCCCCCCCTGTTCTGCTTGCCTCCCATAAGCAACATTTAGATTTAATTCAAATAGGATATTTCCCATAAATTACCTGTCGTGAAAATGAGAAAGTGTAGTATTTTAAGAAGTTTTATAGTAAAGCTAGTGTGTAGAAATTCAGAGATAATAAGCTAAAGAACCCTTCCGAAATTTTTTTTTCTAGCTACGGCCTATGACTTTTAGGGGTGTTAATTTAGGGATTTTTATTTTTATTTCTATTTCTTAAATTTTTTTTAATATAGGCATTTTACCGTGCTTCACGGTGTCTACATGACACAACTACCACAAGTCAGAATGGAGTTAACATCACGAAGAGAAGAAAATAACTCCCAGGGTAAGGATAGGAAATCGAACCCACGACCTCCTTTACTGCGCGCAGGCAGCTGAACAATGCTAGCGCTTTCCCCCCTCGTCATACAGGCCCATTTGATGATGTTAAAGTAGGGGGCACAGTAGCTCTCTGTGGTAGAAGCTTCGTCTTCTAAGTCGAAGGTCATGGGTTCGATTCTCGCCGGTACCCTGAGCGTTATTTTCTTATCTTGCATTGTAAACCTTTCCTGTGTGGGCATTGAAAGCAATCTGTGTATGTGAAGTTTTTTAGCTTATGAATAAATAAATACACAGCTCGACATTGAAAATGCATCACCAAAGAAGGAGTGGTCAGAAAGTGATGAAATTTGGAAAAAAGACAGAGACAGCAAGGAATAATAAATGATCTTAATTTCAAAGTGATAGGCAGAATACAGTGTGGGAACGGCGTCGGCTCAGTAGGATGTAGTACCACCGCGGACAGCGATGCACGAAGAAACACGTCTAGGCATAGAGTCAATAAGGGTGCGGATGGTGTCCAGAGGGATGGCTCTCCATTCTCTTTCAACCATTTGCCACAGTTCGTCTTCTGAACGAGGCAGGGACAGAGTCTGCAAACGGCGTCCAATCACATCCCACACATGTTCGATTGGTGACAGGTCAGGAGAGTATGGTGGCCAGGGAAGCATCTGTGTGCCTTGGAGAGCATGTTGGCAGATGCGAGCACTGTGTGGTCGGGCGTTATCCTGCTGAAAAATTGCATTAGGTAGCCCTTGAAGGTAAGGGATTGCCACCGGGCGCAGCACATTATCCAAGTATCGTTGGGCCGTCATAGTGCCCTGAATACGAACTAGAGGTGATATGGAATTGTACGCAATTGCGTTCCAAACCATTATGCCACGTTGTCGTGCAGTGGAACGTTCCACAGTTACTGCCGGATTAGATGTCTCCACGTCGACGCCACACACGTATGCGGTTATTATCACTGGATAAACAGAAGCGGGATTCATCTGAGAGCCTGACATTTCGCCATTCTATCATCCACATCGCTCTAGTACGACACCATACTAAACGTTGCTGGCTATGTTGTGGGGTCAATGGCAGTCTTCTTAGCGGACGCTGTGATTGCAGACCACGTGCGACCAAACGACGGGAAATGGTTCCAGTTAACACGGGAACATTCAGGGTACCTTGCACCTGCTGCAGAATCGAGGAATAAGTGACTCGTGGGTCAGCTACAGCTTGTCAGTGAATGCGTCGATCCACGCGTTCTGACGTCACTCTTGCTGCCCCTGCACTCCTCAATCTTGCCACATTTTGTTGTTCCAACCATCTTCGGCACAGTCGATGCACCGTGCTTGCATTCATGTGGGTATCAGCTGCGATTTGACGTACGGACCAACCTCCCCTTCTCAGTCCGATTACCATACCCCTCGTAAAATCGTCTGTCTGCTGGTAGTGCCTTCGTTGACGGCGGCCAGGCATTCTCTCGTGTTACACGTATCCTCCAAGACAAAAACAAAATTTCTTCGATAATTCTCCAGTCAGAAATAACGACACGAATATTGCCCATTCTGAAAGTCCCTTCCCTTATATTTTACTTCACGAGCATCGGAGAGCTGCGCATTTCACTTCATTTACATAACTCAGTAATGTACGTCTACTCTAAAATTTGTATAAATTTCTGAACACTCCTTCTTGGCGTTGCATTTTCAATGTCGAGCAGTGTAAATAAAATGGTAAAATACAACAAAGCTTTGCATCCATTATTGTATATTTAACTCATATGCGAGTAACTGCTAAAGACTTCTTCCACTCGCTGGATCAGTAATGTAAGAGAGAATTATACATCCCCCTCCAGGGGTGTCCACGGGAGGGGGTATTATGGCGCAAGTTGGCGCCGTCAAAATGGGGGGGGGAGATTTTTTAAATTTTATTTATTTAAATTTATTTGTTTATTTTTTATTTAAATTATTTATTTATTTTATTTTATGCTGTTTATATTTTATTTCATTTATTTAGTTAGTTTGTGTGTGTGTGTGTGTATATGTCATTGGCGGTAGCACATAACTTTTCAAATAAAATAATGATGATGATAATAATAATAATAACAATAAAAAATAAAAAATTAATAATATTTAAAAAAAATTAAAAAATACATAAAATAGAGCCAAAAAATAGTTTAAAAAAAGGGGAAATAGGGTTGAGAAAAATTGTGGGAGGGGTGGAATTTGCACCATTGAGTTTGGGGGGATGGGCGCCCCCGAATCCCCTCTCCGCCAAGATTTTTTATGACATGTTTGGAAGTTCAAGATGCTTTCCAGACTAAACGCCTCATTTGCAAAACCTCATATTAATATTTTCTGGAAAGCTAATACTCTTAAAACTAACTCCTGAATACACTATCTTCAAAAAATATATCACAATGCTACAACAGGAGAGTTTTTTTACTTCATATACAGACGGGTTCTTTTCGTCGGATCTAAAAAGTTACAATCTTCTGAGGAATTCTTCAGTTCAGCTTCAGGAAGCTCTTTTTACAGTACCAGGGGTTGCTCTCGCTCATGGTCTGGATCGAAAAGACTGAGCTGCAAAGGGAGGATTTCAAACGCCCGGTGATGGGCTTTACCCGGCGCTTTCATTTGTACGATCGACGACCATCTATCTTGTGGCATAAGGTGAGGGCCGTATGGCAATTCTAAGACAACATACGGACACATAGAGCGCAAGACTGCCACCGGAATTTCTAGTTAAACCCAAGCTTGGGATCATAAAATTTCCAAGTTCTGGGCAACAAAACCTGGAATCATATATTACACACCTAGTACAGCACACCATACTAGTGTTGCACACCTAGTACAACACTGCCACATCTGCAAAAACTACTTTACGAGAAAATTCAATTTAAATGTAATGCGCCTTAGCTTAAATTCTTATAGTAACACACTGACACATCTCAAAAATAAGGTTAAATTTGTTTTATTCATTTGTTTCTCTCTTGCACCTTAATAGAACTAATAAAAATGTGCCAGGAAATTTATATAACTCACAATCGACAATTTTTGACTTGTGTCGATGTTGTATTAGGTGTGCGATTTCTTAACATTTTTTCTTTTCTTTTTTTTTATTTCATTGTAATTGCTACTGGTAGAGTTTGTGGATCATCAATCTTAAAAATGATTAAGTAAAAAATTACAATAGTAAATACTAAAATTGATTAATCAGTAATTATTTCTTTGGGACATTTTTTTTCCTTTTTAATGGTGTAAAAAAGTCCGCTGAAACTGCAAAAAAAAAAAAAAACCTTTCTTAGCCTTGTGTTTACAATTGTGTAGAAAGTACAGGACAAATACGAAGGAAAATAATATTGTATTTACTAAGAGAGAAATTACATTCTGGGAAGATTTTCTTTCTTCTTCTTTTTTGTTCATTCCATTTCTGATTGATGTACCACAAAATTAAATTTTATCAAAAATACTATGTTTTATCGTAAAATACAATAAATGCATCTTTTTTGCCATTAAAATCCGAGAATTTCACACGAAATCCACCCCCCCCCCCTCCCAAGATCTCCATCGAAATCAAAAGATCCTAGGGGGAAAACCAAGCTTTGGCAGCGCCATTACCGTAAAAGTGTTTTCTTTTCATGAATACGCTTGCTTGAAAGAAGAAAACTTACAGGAAGGGCGCATTTGTGGGAGAACGTTGCTAACTCATTTTCTCTTTTAGGAAATACAATTGCTCACTTTCAATCGGTTAAAAAATGTGCGAATACTTCGCTTGAAAAAATATTGATGCGTGGAACCGATAACCCCCCTCCCCTCCTCCCATAAAATTAATGATAATTTCTCCGGCTTAAAGACAAATTTTCTACTGCGCTACCTCGTTTATTCGGATAAACACTTGAAAAATATTTTTGAGTTAAATAATCTTTAAGTACAGCCGTTCAAGGTATCTTTGAGTCAATCAGGATAACTTTGAGCCGCCTCATATTTTTTATATTGCAATATATTTTAAAATCATAAAGAGCAGAAAGCTTATTTTATGACTCGTCAGCAAGAATGCATCACCCTGACTTCTAGAGTTTTTTTAAATAAGTCAAATATACTAAAAAATATGAGTTGGCGCAAAGTCGGCGCAATCTGGAACAATTCAAAGATATCCTGAATAATTTTGAATTTCCCCCTCATCCTCAAACAGATTTTATCATTTATTTACGAACTGAAAATATTCCCAGCTGTCCTTTCTCTTCTAACTGCGAAAATGTAATTTTCTGACCTGAGGATCTAAGCACATCACATATTTTTAAAAATATGTTTACCCTGATAACCTAACCCTGGACGGTCCTTCAAACAATATGGCCCCCTTTACATTAACAGTATTGGAGCGAAATGCAGTTCTTCGTTAGATTTCGTCAAAGTTAGTTTTAGTTAAGGACTTCGTCAGGTTTCGTCAAAGTTAGTTTTAGTTGACGACTTCGTCAGGTTTCGTCAAAGTTAGATTTAGTTAAAGAAGTTAGTTTCAGTTAGAAAACTTGCGGATCTCCCAGAATGTTTTTTTTTCCCTGGTTTTCACTCACCAATAATTTGACTTCAAAAATCACCGAGAGTGTAGTAATAGAGTTTTCTTTCATTTACCCCATGCTTCAACTTAAACTAACTGACCCCACCTTCTCATCGCACCATAATTCACTAAATCCCTAACCCTTTTATTAACGAGTCATAAAACCAAAAGTAGTCAAAAACAGTGTCATGATTTGCTTTTTTTATTCTTATTAATGTCATTAGTTTAAATTTTGCACGTAAAGGATAAATAGAACGCAATGAAACTAAAAGACGTTTCCCCATGATGTTAACTCGTTATTAGTCACCACAAGTGCAGCAATCACGTTTGTTTACATTTACTCCATGCTTCAACTTACCCCACTTCTTCATTGCACCATAATTCAATAAATCTCTAACCCTATTATTAACGAGAAATAACATTAAACGTAGTCGAAAACAATGTAATGATTTGCTCGTCTTGATTCTTTTTGAATGACATTAGCTTAAATTTTGCACGTATAAGCTAAATGAAACTGTATGAAACTGAAAGACTTTTCCCCATGGCGCCAACTCGTAATAGAGTCATAAAAGTGTGGGTGCCGCAGCTAAATGAGATCGTTCGGCCTTGTGCCAAATGATCAGGCTATTCATCATGGAACGACCTTCTGTCTGAAAAGCGTTTCTCTCTCTAAGGATGACCTCGGAGCAGAAAAATTTGACGGCCGTCAAAAAGCGACGTTTCGATAGGATAGAAAAAGACGAATCGATGAACTTTCGCGTTTTCTCATCTATTTCTTGGAGCGTATTCCTAAGATGATCTCCCCCTCCCCCTCAAAACGGACCATTTACCGATTTTAGTCATCTGCACGTGTTAAAAAAAATGATGCTATTTTTCTTTTCAATAGTTTATGACAGCCAAAAATAGGAGACGAATTGATGTAAACTTTTAATGTACAAACTCGCTGGAGGGTATTTGGTGCTGGTTTTAAATAAGAAAAAAAAACGGTAGAATTTCATATAATTTACTACTAAAATCAACATTGCTTTTAGAACTGCGATTTGAGACTGCTTTTTCACTAGCCCACAAATTCGTCATAAGCGAAAATATTTTTTTCTAGAAGTGCATAAGGCCCGGGCAAATATGAAATGTATTAAATAGTTACAGATGATCTTATTTATCAGTATAAAAATGCTTGCAATGTTCCTTTCAGTGACTTTTGGTTGAAGCATTCTGTGTTCTGGTCTCTCATTTCAGAAAACGGGACATTTCAGTATGCGTGGCGATAACAATACTGTCCTCTTCAAAACATGACGAATAGTCTCCTTACGTATCGCAATCCCCGAATAACAATGAGAATAATCACCCAGGATGATTTTGCGCCCTGCCGGTTAACTTTGCGCCATTTCTAATTTTTTAGTACATTTGACTTTCTAAAAAAATAAATCTATTTTTTTTTTTAAATACAGAAGCTAATCAGGTTCACATATATAGAGGACTACGAACAAAGCGCCTTGCAGAAACAAAAATCTAAAAGGCCCAGTGCTATACTTTAGCGGCAAGGTTATGAAATAAGTTTTATCTGCTCTTTATTGTGCAAAATAAAAATAAAAGAAAGGAAAATGGTTCTGGTACAGTTCTTTAGGTAAGGTAAGAGTGGACTGTATGGTTAAAAAGGTATATAGATAAAATTCATTGAAATACTTTAATTCGGTATTAAATCATTCTGTACAAATAGTTTCGGTGCGCTAGCACACGTGCACCGGCTCTTCAGGTATAAAGACTGCTCCGCACAACAAAATGTGCTAGCTTTTATCTAATCCGAGGGCGCCACCGGCACTTCACTTAGAGTTGAGACGCAACAAGAGCCAATATTATACACAACTCAGTATATCAATCAATATTTCTGAAGTTACAGTCATTCAGAGTAACTTAGAGCGTCTCGGATTAACTTTGTGCCACTTCTAATTTTTTAAATAAAATTTTACTTTGAAGGAAAACTAGAAGGTATAATGCTGCACTCACCTGGCAGGATTATGAATTAAGTTTTATCTGCTCTTTATTTTACAAAAAAAGGAAAAGAAAAGAAAAGAAAAATAGTGTCAATATATATTGTACACAACTCATTAGATCATTCAATATTTCTGAAGTTACAGTCATTCAGAGTAACATTCAGCCTATCCGATTAACTTTCAGCCACTTCTAATTTTCTTAAATATAAATTTGATTTTAAAGGTAAACTAGAGGATACAATGCTGCAATCACTTGGCAGGTTTATGAAATAAGTTTTATCTGCTCTTCATTTTACTTTAAAAAAAAGAAAAAAAATAGTGTCAATATTTCACACAACTCATTAGATCATTCAATATTTCTAAAGTTGCAGTCATTCGGAGTAACTTTGAGCCTCTCCTATTAACTTTTAACTTTGAGACACTTTCAATTTTTAAAATAAAAATTTAACTTCAAAAGAAAACTAGAATGTACAATGCTGCACTCACCTGGCAGGGTTATGAAATAAATTTTATCTGCTCTTTATTTTAAGGAAAAAAAAGAAAAGAAAAGAAAAAAGAAAAGAAAAGAAAAATAGTGTCAATATTGTACACAACTCATTGGATCATTCAATATTTCTGAAGTTACAGTCATTCAGAGTAACATTCAGCCTCTCTAATTAATTTTCAGCCACTTCTAATTTTTAAATATAAATTTGACTTTAAAGGTAAACTAGAAGGTACAATGAAATATGGTTTAAAAATAATGGCTTATGATACAAGTTTTATCTGCTCTTCATTTTACAAAAAAAAAAGTGTCAATATTGCACACAACTCATTAGATCATTCAATATTTCTGAAGTTACAGTCATTCATTGTAACTTTGCGCCTCTCCGATTAACTTTGAGACACTTCCAATTTTTAAAACAAAAATTTAACTTCAAAGGAAAACTATAGAAGGTACTACGCTGCCCTCACCTGGCACGGTTATTCTGGTCTCTAATACTGTACACAGTGCATTGCATCGTTCAATTATTCTAAAGTAACTCTTAAGGAAGCTGCTTTTAAAGATGTTGAAATAACTCTTCGTACATTGCAATAATACAGATGATAGAAATCTTGTGATGTTGTAAAGTACAAATGAGCAGTTTCTACACCCTTAGAAATGTTATTTTGCTGCATTAAAGTCACATTGATTGGTTTTTGAGCAATCACGATTGCTTATTGTTCTCATTTGACTGATTTGTCGTGCTATCATTTTATTTTCCCACCAGCACCACCGTCGACCGGCTCCTCACGTCACGATGCTGCTCCTATAGCGAAAACCGTCTCCAGGTTGCGTCCATATCCTACACACACACGCATACAAACTCACACAGCTACACACACACACACACGAGCGCCTACACACAGGCGCGTACACACACAGCACTACATATACAACATGCACACACATGCATACATACACACACACGAACGCCTACACACACACACATCGTACACACACAGCACTGCGTACACAACACGCACACACATGCATACATACACACACGCACCCACACACATGCGCCTACACAAACACACACACGCTGGTAATTGCGAAAAACATAACTTGAATTCAAGATGCCAAAAATTCAAACTAATTTTTTTTTCATATGGCTTCATTCAGGAAGATATTAATCCACATAAAAGGCAGCCAAGACTAGGAAAAGTAACTACAATAAGCAATTGAACATACAACAAAAGCAACAATTTAAAATCAAAAAGAAATATGTAAAGTAGAGGATTTCACAACTGGAGCAGATTCAAAGAGAAAGTTATTTCAGAGGGAGTCCATGACAGATCGCGCAGACCAACAAAGCTTTCCGAGTAATTTTAGTTTTTAGTCAGTTGGGTCAAGTTTAGAGCAGGAGAGGGGATGAGCAGCATTCATATAGCCAGAACCGCAAATTAGATAGCAAATTACAGCCACACACTGATGAAAATTCAGGAAACTTTTATGGTAAATATTACTGTAAAATGAAGTGCTTACAGTAGGGGCATTCCAAGGAATTTTTGACATTTATGTAGAGTCCGTAACATGATCTTTTTTGCCATAACTTTTTAATTTACTGTTTGATTAGCATATTATTTTATTTTGATCTTTTCCTACCAACACACCAGCTCAAATTAAAATAATTTGCAAATCAAACTGTAAATTAAAAAGTTATGGCAAAAAAGGTCATGTTACGGACTCTACATAAATGTCAAAAATACCTTGGAATGCCCCAGTACAGAAAAAAAAATGCAGTAAATTGTACTGAAAAAAATAAACGATTGCAGTGCCAATTGATACACCTCGTGACATATAGCGCGAAGCAGATAACACCGTATTTCCACTCACTCGGTGTGTCCCAACTTGTATGGTGGGCAGTAGAGTCGCTTGTCAATACGAAGGTTCGAGATCGAACCTGCTTGCATTTTGCGTTTTTAACTCTCGTTTATTCTACCGTAATATTTTACAGTTTAATAGGATTTTACGGTAAAAGTGACTGGCAACATGGATGGCTTTCCTGTGTGTGTCACAGTCTTCTGTGTATGTGAAGCTAATTAACTTCCGCATAAACTTAAAATATAAATAAACTCAGATCTTTTGAAATTTTAATAGAAAAAACTTTAATCTGAAGGAGCCAAAAACTCACAAAATTCTGCTGCGTGATTTTTGTCATAATCTTTTCTTCAGCTTTATAAATGTGACTTTTAATAAAAAGTCGTCTAGGTGGCATAAAGAGTTAGGCTTTGGCCTCTTACGCCTTTGATCACCGGTTCTGAGCCCATGGATGAAGTGGTCAGTCGGTGGATTTTCGAGATGCAGAAAATCGTCATCGCGCATGTCACATGATCATGAAGCATGTTAGACGTACCAAAAGTGCCTATTAGGCTCAGGTACTCTCGGTCAAATTAAATTCTTTGTGCAATTTTGCTTCGTGAGAGGCCATCTGCCTACCATATGGTGGGAAACTGTGTGTCAAGATTATCTGCGCCATTGACATCCTGGACGCCATATTGGAAAATCGCAACAGGACGGCAAATGGTTAAAGCCTCTTACGCGGCCACACTGGGGAAGAAGTATTTTACCAGTGAAAATTCCAAAATTGACTTTTCTTTGGTTAATTTTGATTTTATTTAGGCTACTTAACACAACCAAACTAATACCGCAAGTTAAACAAAAAAAAGAAGTTTTCTATTTTTTTTTTTTCATTTCACATTCAAATCTGGAACAAAAGTCCGAACACAAAACTACGCTATAGAATATTATAGATTTTTTTTTTTCATTCAAATAACATTTTTTTCTGTCTAAATTTCAGAAAAGTTGCATCCCTTCTCTCTTTTTCTCTTTCTCTTACGCATGGGAGAAGCTATTTTCGATTGGCTGGGAAATTTAAATGTCCGAATCAACAAACTCGACAAGGTGGCAACATTAAATCGTAATTAATCCCGAATCCATAATTAAACCTAAGTATTTAAAGGCAAACAATGTTGTTTTCCTGTTAATAAACTAATGTTCCGGAAACGGTACTTCCTTTCTCTTTCTCTCTCTCTTTGTGTCTTTTTGAATGGGAGATGCTAGTTTTCACTTTTTGAGAGACATAAATGTCCTAGTCAACAAATTTCAAAATGTAGCAAAACTGACTCAAATTTAATCCTGAATGCATAATTAATCCTGAGTGTATTTTATTGGAAAAATGCAAAAAAAAAAAAAAGAAAGAAAGTTGTTTTCCTTGTCCTTGTTAATAAATAAAATTTCATGAAACGTTGCTTCCTTTCTCTCTCTCTCTCTTTGTCTTTTTGAATGGGAGATGCTAGTTTTCACTTTTTGAGAGACATAAATGTCCTAGTCAACAAATTTTAAAATGTAGCAAAACTGATTCAAAATTAATCCTGAGTGTGTATTTTATTGTGAAAATGAAAAAAAAAAAAAAAAAAAAAATTTTTTTTTCTAGTTAATAAACAAATATTCAGGAAACGTTGCTTTCTTTCTTTCTCTCTCTCTCTCTTTTAAATGGGAGATACTTGTTCTCACTTTTTGAAAAATTTGAATGTCCTTATCAACAAATTCGAAAATGTAACAAAACTGACTCATAATTAATTTTGAATACATAATCAATCCTGAGTGCATACACATTTTATTCTGAAAATGCGAAAAAAAAAACTTTTTTTCATCTTTTTTTCCGATTAATAACCAAATATTCAGATAACGTTGCTTATTTTCTCTCTCTCTCTCTCACTCTTTTAAATGGGGGATGCAGTTTTCACTTTTTGTGAAATTTAAATTTACTTATCAGCAACTCTGAAAAGGTGGCAACACTGAGTTAGAATTAATTCTGACCACAGAAGAGTATGTTCAAATTTAAAAAGGCGAAAAATATTATCCGCCATACGCAGTAATTATTATGCATGCAATTTCTTTCATAAATCATGAAAGTAATGTATCTAATGACCAAATCAGACCACCCCCCTCCACGTTTCGCACGAGAAGAGAAACGAAATCCCGATCGCGTGCAACTGGTCATTGTTCCAGGTTACGGAAATACCCGAGCTCCGGGCGGAAAATGATTAGTTTCTCGCAAGAAAATACATTTTCGGAAGTAACTTGACGTTTGCGCGCGGTTTAATATTTCAAGCGATTTACCGGAATTTCTCGGTTTCGCATTGAATAGAAAAGTCCTTTTCAAAAGTTTCGTTTTTCGTGACTAGAAAAGTGACTCCTTCGGTGCAATGCACTACCGTGAATTCATTAAAAGGCTCGGGGAAATGACTTAGCTCGCAATCCTAAGTTTTTGAGAAAGGGAACAAAGTTCGAAGAAAGCCATTGCCCCTCTTCGCAGAGTGTTAAAGTAATTTTCAACAAATTTTGTTCGTTCGAACTTGATCACGTTATTAAATGAGAAATTTTTCTGTCTCGAAAATTGATTTATAAAAGCTAATTCTGCTCCAAATAGTTAAGGGGCGGATCATGGGAAAGAGGATGGGAAAGCAGAGGTACTAGGGTGGTTCAAAAAAACTTTTTTTGAGCTTCAGTCCAGGTCACCCCCTATTTTTTTGGACTTACTAATAGTATTATGCCGTAAAAGTTTTAGCTTTTTACTTAACGTTTAACAATAGCCCTAGTATGCCACAAGTTTAGAAACATTTAATTTCCGTAGCTGTTTTTTTTATAAATAATTATTTTATTGAAACTTATGTGTATATTATTAGTGCATATTATAAACGTTTTTCAGTTCAATGTATTTTTTAACCCTTCTCCCCATAGTTTGGAGGAGGGAGTTGAGCATGAGCACCCTCTTTCAGTTGAAATATGAAGCTAAAACTCTTCCAGTATATTACAATCCAGAAGTCTATAAATATTGAGGGGTGGTCCGTTATCTAAGAGAAATATTTTTTTTACATTAATTTTTGAATCACTCTAAGGGACACTCCAATGGGAGATCACAAGAGGTCACTGTGACATTCCTTATTCGGCAAATTTTGTCTGACGATTCGGCAAAATTACATCACGCGGTAAAATTTGGAGATTTACTCGAGAAAACTATCATCATTTAACGAAATTTTGAGTTCCATTCGGCAAGATTATCATCATTCGACAAAAATTGCAGTTCCGTTCGACAAATTGAGAATTTTTGCCCTCCTAACAATTTAAATTTGGGGCGGCCCTGGACAAGTGCAATTTTCGGGCACAAAGAGAAGATCTGCGGCGAAGTTTCCGAAATTATAAGTCCCCAAAATGGAGCTTTAGGCTATATTTGTCCGCTTAAGAAAGGTGGGGGCATGACAGCCCCCCCCCCCACCAGATCCGTATTTGAACTAGCCAGAGGAAGAGGAGGAGTACTTTTCGGCCTTCACTTTAATCCGTGGCTGTATCAATGGTTCACCACCGGTTGTACGCGTATCCCTTGGGGGGAGCGTGAATATCTGTAACGGGTACTCGGTTAACAACCAAAAACTATACAAAATTCTACTGAGAATGCTAGAATTCAATCGGAACAAAGGTTTGATTGGTACTGTTTGATTCTACCTTGAACCAAAAGTATTGTAATACGCTATTAAATACGTTTAGACTAGACTGGTACTGCAGAAGAACATAAAGATGTAGCAGACATTGCGTTGCCTTCTGGGGCTTACGACAACTTGCTTCCACGAAAAACTGTTTTCGAGTTAAACTTACCTTTTTGAGCCAAAATATATATTAATATATATAATCTTAACTAGCTGACCCGTGCGAAGCATTTTCGCGTTCGAAAAAAAAAAAAAAATATATATATATATATATATATATATATATATATATAATCAAAAATTGTGTTTTTTTTTTTTTTTTTGAATAATAGCAAAAACGTGACTTTTTGTTCATTTTCCGCTGATAGCAGTGCAAAAATCATTAAAATGACGCCTTACTTTTAAGTTTCCTGAAGTACAGTAGATCCTCATTTTACACGGGTTTATTTTACGCGGTTTAAGATTTGATACCTTTATTTTCGTTCACGCGAATGAGTTTTGATTTTACACGGATCCGCCATTGCAAGCAAATAAAATTCCCCTCTTTCAAAATCCAAACTCCTAAGATTGCATATAACACCCAATAAGCTGCACTTTGGCTTACTAATAATCAAGTTAGGGCCATTGTAGACATTTTTTGCGATTGATTCCAGAGCTTTTTCCAGAAGTAAAGATATTAAACTCACACACTTCAGAGCTCACGGGAAGAAGAGCTTTCAGAAGTAGCAACGGGGAACGAAACCAACTAGGATACCGACACCGATGACACACAACCAAAAGTTTCCACATTGAAAATTTTGAGCCATTCCTTGACAATGGCAAATGACCTTTCCAATTTATTAGTGAAGGAAGATCCCGTCATGGCAGTGACGAAAGTGATCTTGGATACGTTAATGCATCACAAAGAGCTACAGATAAAAATAATTAATGACTGCTAAAAAACTATCATAACCAGCTTTTTTACATAAATACTAAGTTAATTCATGTTTTTTTTTCTTTTTATGCACGGTGTGCATATGTATGAAGTATGAAGTGAAAAGGCTTGAAACGAGCGCGAGCACTAAGACCACTGGTTTATTGTACTGTCTATTGTACTGTTCCCGCTTTGACAACTAGTAAAGCCCAATAACAGAAACAAATTTCAACAGTTGTCTAACCGATAGTTTAGGCAGTTCCCAGGGATCCGAGTAGTGGTATCCTAAGGGTTCAAATCTCTACACAGAGTAGTAGTCACATTCTAACAGTACATGAATTGAGCTTTCATCTGCCCTATATGTCATCCTCTACACGATAGATCCATCAGATTACGATGCCTCTTAAGAGAGCAGTGTCCAGTTAGTAACCCAACAGACTTTTTGATCTCATTCCTACTCAAATTAAGCAGTTCCCTGGATCTAAACCAGGGAGGCTGCTGACTGAAAGCTTTGTCCTGTGTTTGAGAGTAAGGCTAAAACCAGCAATCATACGATTCACCCATAAACAGGTTCTTTGCAGTAATCCCTACTGCATTGTAGGCCAGATAGAGGGCAAGCTCGGGTCCCACAAACAATATATTGGAACCTTGTTTAGCTAATTGATCTGCCAATTCATTGCCTACAATGTCACGGTGACCAGAAACCCAGTATAGGGAAACTTTATTACTGCAAGCTAGTCTTACCAATGCATTATGGCACTCCCAAACAGTCTTGGTAGAGAAGCAGTCTCGATTAACACAGCTTGGCTATCAGAGAATATTCTAATAACCTTACCGCTTATGCCTCATTGCTAAAGTTTCCGCCTGGTAGAGAGTAGCAAGCTTCCCTAACGAGAGGCACAGATTTGTGTGGTTGCTGCTGCAGTATGCACTAGAACCAGTTCCAGATGCTATCTTGGAACCATCTGTAAACCAGATTTCATGTGCTTTACCAATGATTTTGGTAATAGGAAATTACCAATGATTTTGGTCATACCGCACAGCCCTCCATTGCTCTCTGGGAGGAAACATAATGTCATAATTGGAATTAAAACTGAATTGTTTTAACATCCAGTCTGAAGGCATCATAAAGTAAGGATGCTTAAAAGTCTTCGTACAAATTTTATCATACAGAGACAGGTAATGAGGGGACTTCCAGAGACCCATGAGCTTGAGGCGATATGCACACAGGCTCACCTCCATTTCCTAGAGGGGAAGTAGGCCTAGAAAGAGTTCAAGGCTGAAGGAGTTGCTCTCCATGGCACTAATGATTGCACAATAGTGGCCATCCATTGTACTTTGATGAGGCAACTCTCAGCAGTTACAGCACAGGTTTTACCCCACCAAGCAATTGCCCCATACGTAACCGTAGGTACAATTACTCTAGTATAAACCCATAGTGAGCGATTTTTGGTGAAAAACCCCAATTATTACAAAGGCACGCCTGCAAGAACAAATGATCCTCTTGGCCTTATTGGTAATAAGCTTTAGCTGAGGATTCCAAGTCAAAGTTTTGTCAAAGATAACATTCAGGGACTTAAATTCACTAGAATAGGCAAAAAGAGAATCGAAGAACTCAATTATCTACAAGTGTTTGAGACGTTTTCGAGTGATGAGAAACAAATGGGTCTTATTCGGATTGACCATAAGATCTGCCTTCATACACCATTGTTCAATTTCTTAAAGGGCAGACCTTATGAGATTTGAAATAGTATCATTGAACTTGCTCCTTATAACCAGAGTTATGCCGTCCGCATAACCAATACTGTGCAGACCTTTGGGACGAATTCTTTCCAGAAGTTCATCGACCACCAGGCTCCAAAGGAGAGGAGAAGACACACCCTCTTGCATTTCAGCCACGGCATCTACCGTGGTTTTACACAGCATGCTAGTTTTTGTCATACGGGTAGTTAGCAGACTACTAACCGAGGTATATACCCTGGGATGCGTGCGAGTGAATTATTTATAGTCTCAGCGGGGACCTTATCAAAAGCTCCTTCAATGTTGAGGAAAGCAGCAAGTGCCACTTCCTGTCCATTTACTGCACTATCCAGAGCTATTGTCAACTCATAGAGTTCAGTCTCAGTGGACTTTCCAGGTTAATAAGCATTCTGTCACTTAGAAAGAGGGTTGGCTTTCAAAACACTATCCTTGATGTACCTATTAGTTTCTCCAGAGTTTTTAGGAGATAAGAGATCAGACTGATAGGCCACCGAGGCTTTCGCCTCGCCGCTATTCAAAATTTACATTTTGAAACTTCCAACAACGGCAACCCTATGACCACTTTTGCTTAGGCAACCCTAATAATATTGTTTTGCAATATTTTTACCTACATTTGTTTTATATAACTTATGTGGAAACTCGATGAGGGTAAATTTCTCAATTTTTGGGCACCTTTTAGCCCCTGGCAACCCTGGTTAGGAACAAGAAAAAGGTAGGCACCCTTGCTTGACGTTTTGTTTTTGTTTTGGTTTTTTACAGCTTTTACTCTTTATTTATGACGAGAATTTTTGGAAACTCGATGAGGGTAAATTACTTATTTTTCGGCACTTTTTAGCTTCTGGCAACCCTGCTTAGGGACCGGAAAAAGGTAAGCAACCTACAACAATTTAAAGAACTCGGTGAGGGGTAAACTATCTTCCTTTTTGGGCACCTTTTAGTCCCTGACAACTCTGATTACGGACCCGAAAGAGGTAGGCAATCTTATTTAAGCGCTTTATTTCCATCTTTTAATCTTCATTTTATGATAACAATTTTCGGAAACTCGATGAGGGTAAATTACTCGTTTTTAGGCACCTTTCAACCCCTGGCAACCCTGATTTTTCCCGTGAAAGAGGTAGAAATTCTTACTTTCACGTTTCATTTACAACTTTTATTCTTCATCTGTGGCAGCAGTTCCCAACCTTTTTTTTTTCTGCGAACCCCTTCTAAAATCAGAAAGAAATTGCCCCCCCCCCCCTTGTGCATTGTGCAATAAGTATTAAGCATAAAGCAAAAAAAAAAGCGCCCGCACACACACAAAATTTCGAAGAATTTTCATAATTTGATGTTGCTCAGTAGTTAATAACTGGAGTGAAAACATAATTATAAAATTACAAGCATTGCAAAAAATTGAAATGATAGCTAGAAAATGAATGCAAAACAAATTGAATAAAAAATTAACCCCCACTGCATATTCTTTGTTAAACTTCAGTCAACTTTTAAAAGATTCAAAATAGAGCAGTTGTGGCGTGGAATACAGAAATTCAAAGTTTAGCTCAAATATCCAAGCAGGCCCGGCTCCTGGGCGAACTGTGCCACTGCCTAGGGCGGCAGATTTCATGAAGGCAAAATGTAAGGTGGTAAAAAAAGGAAACAAAATGAAAAAAAAAAAAAAAATCCTTTGCAGCTCAAATTGCAGCAATACGTAAGAGTAATATTATCAAGACCAGAGGGCGCCACTTTTAAACATGGCCTGGGGCGATAAAACTTCTAGAGCTGGGCCTATATCCAAGTTTTACGCTTTCACAAGGTTCGGGATTTAATTTGCTCCTGCATTTATCTCTATTTCTTGAAAATTCTTTTTCACATACAAGCGTTGTCCAAAAGAGTAATAAAATTTAAAATATCTTTTTCTAACACAACAGTTTATTTATCTGTAAAACTGAAGACAGAAGTAAATCACAGAATGATCTTTAAAAATACTTTTGCTACAATTGTCTCAGATTAAATAAATGATCTTTCTCCTAAGAGTAAAATTGAAACCTCTAAATTTTTACCTTCTTGAAATGAATTAATGATAGTAAAAAACGCTTAAACATCTTAACCTCGCATGATAAAATTCCACCATTACAATATTATTTTCGCGAACCCCCAGGGGTTCGCGAACCACCAGGAATGGTGATGTCAGAGACAGTACCTTTGAAACTTTTAGGGCGGCATATTTTAGGGATTTTTTCAATGTGGTGGACTCGTTGTTGGGGGGTCTTAATGATATTTGAGGGAAATCACTGCTTTTGGGAGCTGTGACTTCTCCTTCTTCCGGTTTCTCTGCCCATCATTTCGAAATTTTCCTGTGGGATGCAAAGTGTATGTTCTCAATGCAAACTATGCAAAAAAACAGCTAAAGCCATGCCCACTTACGTGTAAATTCATTAATTTCCCAAACCCCCGGGGGAGAGGAAATTTTGGGGAGAGGGGGGTGTGAGCCCCCTCCCCTAAATAACGGGCCCGGTGCTTAAGTTTTAATAATGAACTCCTACAAAACCAGAGGCGGATATAGGATTTCATTTTAGGGGGGGGGGGACATGGCCAGGAGTGCTAATGGACTCAATTAAAAATTTTTGAAAACACTCTGAAATTTTCGAAAGCTATGAGGAAGTACACCCCCCCCCCACCCGTAAAAAATTCAAAATTGCATACCAAAATCATTAAAATAACCATTTTTAAAGTACTTTCTTTTTTTTATATTTATAATTTTCAGTTTTTGAATGTTGTCAGCTCTAAATTTTCCGAAAAGGTAACAGAAGATTTTCGAAAATTTCGGATTAAAACACCAAACATTCCTCGGTCATGCTAAGAATGTAGTCTCACGTGCAACACTTTTCTTGAACTGAGGTTAAATTTATTTAAAATAACAATAAAAGTAAACCACTTGGTTTGACCTCTGGGATTCATCTTGTAAAAGCCATGAAGGAATAGTATGATATTTTCTGTTCTAACGGTGAACTTTGAATTTGTGCTGAAAAAAAGTTTTAATTCTGTTCAAATTTACATACCGACTTTGAATAAAATGGGCGTCTCAGATAAAGAGTTGAAAAAACGTATAGGGCTTGTTGATATTTGTAGTGGAACCCGAAAGTTATATATCTGGGCCTGAAGTGAAGGGTTGTTTAGCATAAAAGTTGTGATCAAATGTTAACTAACTGATGTAACTGAATATTTATTGCACATTATAATAAAATAAACATTAAGATAATAGCTTCTTACGACGCTACAGTCACTGCTCTTTTTTATATATTTTTTACTGATATCTCTGTAAAGAATGTTCATTTTAATAGACCGACTGATTCTTTTCGGTTGCATAAAAATCGGAGGCGGACGAGGATGTCACAATCTCAAGAGTCAGATACAAGAACTCGGGATATGTTTCCATCGGATTTGGGTTCATCTTTTTTTTTTAACTTTGCAAAAAAAGAAACAACTATGTTTTGCCACCCGGAAACTTCATTGTTTTTGTCATATCTACTCCTTTTGTAACAAAACGCAGCTTTTTTCCGCAAGGGTAATACAAGGGGCTATTTTACGGGAACCCTCGTACAACGAGGTTTCGCGCTGACACGCAACTAAAATTTTACATTTCTTGCACGACACAAAATCCAAAACACTGATTTAAACTAATTAACGATTCACAGTACATTTACGAAAAAACTTAGCGCGAACAAAAACGAAGCTGTCTAAAAATCACAACAGAAAAAAATAGTAACTAACGGAGACTCACTCAAATGGTTTATCAATTGAGGCGATGCAGTACAGCTCGGAAGATATTCTTAAGTCACCATCTCCCCCCCCCACCTTGTATCCACCTCTTCATGTAATGTCCAAAAAATATTGAATTTAAAAAAAAATCTTAGGGTTTGGATCAAGTTTTTTTTAAAGCAAGCATTCCAATACTGTCGCGGATAGAGAGGGGGAGGGTCATGACACCCCCCCCCCCCACCTCTTGTATCCGCCACTGTACGAAACTAGTAGCCGGGTCGGATATGCACAAGCAGTCATGCTCTTTGTGAATCTTGCACAATATGTGACAAAAATATTTTTATAAAAATTAATTCCATGTTTTTGTTGTAATTTCTTCTCAAAACTTTTAAATGCATTTCGGTGCGAATGATGTGGAAGAAAACGGCTTTTCTATTATTTTTAACAAAGGGCTTCTTGAGTTGTATGGCACTTTGTTTCTAAAACAAAGATGGCAGCACAAGTCATCACTTATTGAGAAGCAGCAAAACATAGTGCTGTCTACAAATGACGTCAAATTCTGAGAGTGGAAGGAGCAAGGGAGAATGGGTTCGTGAAATTGTGAGAAGGAAGAGGGTGGGGGTAGCAAGAAGTGTGAGGTCATGCATTTTTTTAGAATATGCTTCTGAAAAAAAGCGTGTCGTGTGACAAAGAGGGAGAAGGAGGGGGTTGGTCAAGATGAAATGTGACACTTTGTGAAAAAGTGAGGAGGGGTCGGCCAGGGCTTTCAGGGGGGGGGGGGTCAGCCCACTTTGGACTACAGAAACATAGTGATGTTTGGCTTTTTTGGACGTATTTTGTTATTTTTTCCAAAAAAATGTATTGAACACAGACCAGGGTCGGACTGGCTATGCAGGCATTTGGACAAATGCCCAGTGCGCGGCTCCAAAAAAGGCGCCGATCAACCGTCGTCTCTTTTCTTATGGAAAATTTTATTGTATTAATTTATGTCAGTTGAGAAATGAAGGGTTTGGCTTGCAATAGAAACTATCGGAAAGGAAAAAAAGCTATTTTTAGACTTACCGTAATTCATTTCCTTTTAACACCCCATTGGGTATCATTACCACTTCTTATCCTAATGACCATTGTGGGGAAAAGTCGGGACGAGAAGAGATGGCTCTGGGGCAAAGCATGGCTATACGATCGGCCTGTCCTGCGTGTATCACAGATAGTCATGGGCCAAGGCCGACTTGGGCAGAGGATCTCCACTTCTCTTTACAAGTCACACCACACCACTTACATTACAACGTAGATCTTAGCAAATGATCCCAAATGAGCCACATCTGTTTTTTATTCATGAGCAAGGAGCAGGACTGAAATTTGCCCCGCTTTAGCTGATAATGATATAGTACAATGTACAGTACTGAACTGTCAATGTGGGACATCTTACATTTTTATTTCCAAAAGTGCTTAAAATGAGCCACCCCTATCTATTCGGAAGATTTCCCCAAGAGAATTTTGGACTTTGAATTTGATTGGAAATTTGAACTTATTGCTTAGGGCCCTTCTGCAGGACGCCATGCTTTGAGATTTCCAGTGTTTGCACAAAATAATGTATCATTTTAGCCCTTTGATACAAATGACAAGCACCATGTGCGTGTATTTGCTTTCATAGAATTTTTCCCAAATGTGTTTTGAAGAAGTATATTTAAATTTATTATACAACAATTGCTTGGAAGTACTTTGAAATGTAAGAAAAAAGAATGGCATATATGTATAAGTCCAGTCAATGAGCGCTGAAAACAGGGGTGTAACGTGCATGGAATATGCGATAATTTTTGACTTCAGAATATTGTTAGGGATAGTTAGTAAGTAAACATACTAAAAGTCCCCGACCCTGGGGGGTGAGCTAAAGGTGGGAGGGAGGGGGGAAGAAAATTTTGGGTTTTTCGAGAAATGTCGGAAACGGTGGAAAAAAATGGGTTTAAAATAAAAATTCAAGCTAAATAAACTTACTATGAAACTGTTTCTACACATATTTGTCAAATTTCCAATAATTTTCCGGGTGTATGTTATGAAAAAATGATGATTTTCGGAAAAATTCTCTCTTTTTGTCAATTATTTGCTCCTAGTGCCTCCCAGGATCAGTATTTATGAAAATGATCAACAACAAAGTTGTAGAGCTTTAAATTTCCTTCAATTTGATATGCTACTTTGTTATATTTTATTCATCCAATCAAAAGTTACAGAATTTCAAACACGCACTTTCATGGCAAAAAATGGAACACTTGCCATTTACAAATTTCAAACTGACTCGAAAGGATCGCGTACGTCCTCTTTCTTCAATTTAAAGCTACAGGTTAACTTGGTGGTACGGCAGAGTTAGAGATCAGTCTTGATTGTTAGTAGCTACTTTGATAAATGATCTGTAACGGAACTCATTGAGGGACTTTTCTGTCGCTGGAGCACCATACCATGAGAGATACATATGACCCCAGCTGCCTCAATGGATTCAGGGAAAGAAGAGCTCTTGATATATACCTTAGATACATGTTGTATGATTTTAGATTTCTGGCAGAATGTTGTGATCAGTGGGGGATTTATCTAACAAGAGGACAACCAGGAGTACTTCCTCGCAAATGATAGCTACCGAAGAATTTTGCCATCTGATCCATCTTCGCAATATCAACGTCAACATCACCTAAAGCTCGGAACGTATTTGTCTCGTTTTTCAACAGCTTCATCATTAGCGGATTTGTCAGCTGACTGTTATTATGAAAGTTGGACAGAAACCTCCTTGTTTGACCGTCCTTTCAATTTTCTAACTGACGTTGATGTCCATATAGTTTATACAGTCGTCTCTTTTTGCCTAACAGTTTTGTAGACTGTAGGTATCCTCAGTAACAACAAAATTCAAACTTAATTAAATCAATGTCGTTATCAATTTCCTTAAACTGTATGTATAGTACTGACTTTCTGCACGTCTTCAGTTTACCAATTCATACTGCATATACGTAATTTCGGAAATCTTCGCCCGATTCCTTGGTGAAGGGCTGTCAATAAATAATGTCACACTTTTTTTCAACATTTTCAACCCTATACCGCCCCATCCCCCCCCCCTTCCTTTTGTCACAAAATTCGTTTTACAAGCTACTTTTCATAAACATATTCGTATTAAAAAATGCTTGATATCACACTTCTTATTTTTTCGTTCCCCCTTGTCACAAAGTCGCAATTTCACAACCCCCCCCCCTCCCACTTTAAACATCATTTGTGTTGTAGTAACCCACAAATACTTCTTTACTGTCCATCAGGATTGTCGAATTCAATGAAGAAAGACGAAGTGCGCGATCCTTTCGAGTCGGTTTGAAATTTGTAAATGGCAAATGTTCCATTTTTTGCCATGAAAATGCGTGTTCGAAATTCTGTAACTTTTGATTGGTTGAATAAAATATAACAAAGTAGCATATCAAATTGAAGGAAATTTAAAGCTCTAAAACTTTGTCCTTGACAATTTTCATGAATGCTGATCCTGGGAGGCACTAGGAGCAAATGTTTGACAAAAAGAATGGATTTCTCGGAAAATCATCGATTTTTCATAACATATACCCAGAAAATTATTGGAAATTTGACAAATATGTGTAGAAACAGTTTCATAATAAGTTTATTTAGCTTGAATTTTTATTTTAAACGCTTTTTTTTTCACCGTTTCCGACATTTTCTCGAAAAACCCAAAATTTTCTTCCCCCTTCCTCACACCTTTGGCTCACCCCCCAGGATCGGGGACTTTTAGTATGTTTACTTACTAACTACCCCTAACAATATTCTGAAGTCAAAAATTATCGCATATTCCATGCACGCTACAATGTGTTCATTGACTGGACTATTTGTATGGAGCAAGGGACAAAAGCCCATATCAATTCACAGGGAAATGCACTTACAGACCTTGACCTAGTGAGTTTCATGTTTTCGCTCCACTGAAGAAGTTTCTGGCATTACAGAGATTCACATGTGACGAAGAAGCCAAGAACGCGGTCCAACCATGGTTCTACAGGCCGGAAGAATTTACCACAGGGGATCGCTAATTTAGTGCTGCGATGGGGCAAATTTCTGAACCGGTGTGATGACTATGTGGAGCAGTAATGTAAAGTATGTAGTACATTACATATATTTGTAAATAACTCTATGTACCTGTTTTTGGTGAATAAAAAATAGGTGCAAAGACTTTTCGATTTGCCCTCGTATGCTAATTTGTTTATACTATCTGTTTTTTTTTTTATAAATAATTTTTTTTTATAAATAATATTTAATATGGCTCTGCTAACAGAAAAGAAAATTTTTTAAAATGTTCCTGAGCTGAATAATGTTTATGTGCAGGGAGAGAGGGGGCTTTAAAATTTAAAAAAAAATAGATTGAAATATGAGGTTATTCATCAAAGTTACTTATGTGTTAAACTAGTTGTCCCATGCAATCGAGCTCAATTCCCATTATGGGAATCATTAGATCATATCTTCCAACAAGATACAAAGTAACTCAGCCCAAAAGGATGAGAATTGAGAAGCAGGAAGCTAAGGCCGCGGCCATCGCGATGTCAAAAGAAAAAAATGTATGAAATTGGCGGCAGGGCCGTATCCAGAGCGTTTTGTAACGTAAAGTAGAATTTTTTTAAAAAACTTTCTTATTCCAGAAAGGAAAATAGCCAAGTTTTTTTTTTAATTCTTAATTATGTAACTATCAAACAAGTGAAAATTTGAAGAAATACAGAATAAGCAATTCTAGTTCTCATTATCTGCAAAGCATACTTGAAATTTGGACACTTATTAGGACTTCCTGCTCGCTTTCCCAATTCAATTCAGGGACTACCAGAACCAAGGCAGGCAGGCCCATTGTGAGTTTGGTAGACTTGCCTTCCTCCAAAACTGTAATAAATTTACACTATGCGGATTTCGAGACTCAACAAGGGTCGAGCCCCTAGTTTCTGATTAGGTTAGTATCTGATTACCCAGATGTGCCTAATTCAGTTCCTTGATACACCCTGTGTAAAAAATGCAAAAATCACGATTCTCGCGTTTTTGCAGCATATTTTTCAAAATAAATTTTTGTGAACTAAACAATTTTTGTGTGCATAACTTTTAAAAAGTTTTGTTTGCCTATTTTTTTTAGTCTCAATTACCCCCATATATTACCCCTCCCCCTAACTAACTGAAAGAACATAAGTTTAACATGTGTATAAAACTATTCATATTATTTAAATACATCCTCCATTGAAATCTTTTTCTATCCTTCGCTAGCTTTGTAGACCCAGTTCAATGTACATATTAATAATAATTACACTGAATCATCATCTTGATATCGGTTGTTTCTTCCTACATTATGAAACGTTTCCTTTTGTATTCTATATTGACAAGCTAGTGCAGCTGACAAGTGCTACTTTGCAAGCAAGAAAGTATACTCTTGAAAACCGGCTATAAAACAGCTTGCCTGAACCGTCCCTTGGTGTTCAATCAAACATTAAAACAATATGAAAGTTTTGAAAACATTTGTCATCCCATAGAATCTTTTTTCTAAAATCAAAAAGCAATAAAATGCATGCCCAATTATATGAAAAAGAATTAACTGTTGATTAATCAGGGTTAAAGGGTCCCCCCCACAACAATCTGCTAAATCATGGACCTACCTCTACCATAATTAATTTTACTCCTTATTTTAATTTTAATATTCTTTCATTGGCGTTGATAACGGTTGCCCTTTCAGCACTTAACGAAAATGGTGGCCCCTGAATTTCTGGGCCCTTCTAATCTGTTTTGTTGTACAAGAATTCATTTCCCTTTTGCACTGGTCGATATCTCTACATAAAAATATGGTGAAACCACAGCTAACTCATTTTTGCAAAAATTGGTGCCTAAAACCTTTTTGTAATAATCTATTCACATACAGTTGAACTATCTTAATATGATTACGTTTAAGACAAAATCACGTATAAAACCAACATTTTGTACGTTAAATGTGGTTTGCTATCTAATTACATTCAAAATTTCACGTACAATTAATTATTATATAGTAATAATTTTTATACATTAAATTGAAAGTCTCAGCTAAGATGAACAAAAATTCTGACCTCTCTAACTGTAATTCTCTTTTTAAGAAATCATTTTCTTAGGTAGTAGAAATCTTGTTGTGTATCAAAAAGAAAATATTAAATATTTTGCACAGAAAATAAAGCCCGTACATTTGTTTACCTGTGGACATTTCAATTTTATTTTAGATAAAAGTGTTCATTTTCAATTGTGGAATACAACCTATTCCGCAATTGTCGATTATCATCTTCCGTTTTCAATATTTTCCAAAAACATTCATTAATAAAACATAAGTGATTTTTTTTCTGAGTAATAATAGATAGAAAACAGAGTGTGTATTAGTAGTAATATTTTTAAAGTATATTTAAGCATTTCTTCCTTTTTTTACAGTATCACTCATTCCCGGTTGTTAGGAATAACCGCTAATATGAACAAATTTGTGGTTTTTAACATTTCATATTAACAGAGTTCAACTGCATAGTACGCATTCTTTAAATATAATGGATATTAAAATCCCAAAAGTATTGAAATAATTAAAATTCCCAAAATTGCTTTATTAAACATCTCTGAAATGTTGATTTTATCGAGGGTAAACTCAGACCTGCAGGGGGGGGGGGGGCTGTAGCCCCATGGATCCGCCACTGGAATCTTGCATATTGTTTTACAAGAAAAATATTTATTAACTGAAAAAAGGGGGCAGTATAACAGATATTCTGCACAGATTCAGTTATTTACTAAAAATAATAGAAGAAACAAACCATAAAGAATGGATTTTTTGTTTCACTCAGCTGGGCAAATAGAATTATATTTTAAAACTATTTAGCTGAGAAAATGAATGGATTTTCATCAATAGAAAAGTGAGTGTTATTTTAGAATCAAATAAACTTAAAATCTATATCATTAAATATTATTATTATTCCATAATATAATTTAATCTCGTATACTCAAAAACTGGGATGGCACTTTGCAACCAGAAAATTTGAAAAACATGGTAAGATTCTATTTGAAAATAATTAAGTACACTTGGATCATTGAGATTTCCTTCTCCCTGTTTACTGTCAAAACCTCTTATTATGTAAATCAATGTATTATATCAGCTTTATATAGTTTTACTTAATGCAATCTTATTTCTATAATAGCCATTAATTACATTATGAAATTTAAGAGAGCTTGATGACTTTCTTTTTTTTACAAAAATAATAAAGACTTAATATATAATTATGTGCATGTATATCAAATGATTTTAACATTCAGTAATTTTTAATCCTTTACTGGACACAGTATCACTAGTGATACAACTGCTTTAAAGATTTTTTTTTAATTGCGCGACTTCAATATTATATACATATATATATATATTTTTTCAAATGAAAAGGAATTAGTTAAGCTAGCAACATTGTTTATAGCGATATAACAAACCAGAATAGCCTTAAAAAAAGCTGAAACCATTCCAGTCTAATCTGCAACTCCTCTACCATGAACAGAGCATGACATCTTTTTTTTAATTATAAATATCACAAAATTTGGGATGTTTTGTTACTTGTTATGCTTAAGTCTATCTTAAAGAATGCAATACCTCTATCAAATATTTGCTTTGATAACTTAGTTTGTACAAAGGTATCTCAAGTGTATGATCAATGTTCTTATTTTTATTTTTTAAATGTTTTTTCGATGGCGAAAGAGAAATAAAAATGCAAATAATCCAAAAACAGTTGATGCCAGAAGTGCATAATCATTTTTTTAAATGCCTACAGATAATTAAAAATGCAAATAATCTGCAAAAAAAAAAAAAAAAATCTGTTGGAATACTCCTCCCCCCCCATGACTAGTTATAGGGTTAATATCTTCAAACCTGTAACTACCAATACAGGATTCAAACTTGAATAGAGGCATTGAAAATTTTTGATCCACTTTTAACCAATTTAAATTTGACTCAACCATATAAAACAGATACATGGATGCAAATATAAAGTAACAAAAGTATGAAAATAACATGCTGTAATACTATTATCATAGTGATTGTCATTAACCCCTTGCCAGTGTCGCCCGAGTCTAGCTCAGGCAACAACTTAGTGCATTTTTTGAGATGCCCAAACTGAGTTAGGCCAGGAGAGAAATTCACGTTTCTTTTTTGTGAATCCCCAGCGGATTTATTTTTGGCTTGAGAATACTTAGTTCACTATTTTCCTAATAGATGGCATTAGTTGTACCATTTTTTTACCGATCATGAGAGCTCGGGAGGTGGGAGGAAGAGAAGAAAGGAGCGAAAGGCAGGAGTGTCGGCTGCTCAGACAATCAAAAATATGCTTGGACAGTTTCGCTTTCTTGTTTAGTTTTTGTTCATTTTTTTTTTTGCTTTTCTTGTTTTTTTTTATTTTTAGTGAGTTTATTTGCAAATAATTTTCTTTTCTTGCAATGTCTGATAAGGAACCGGTGAGGAGTACAGTTTAGGCTCCTTGGAATCGGATACTGATATTTCTAGTGTTCATTTTGTATAGTTCTGCAGATGGTGCGAAAAATAATATGAACTACAGAATAGCAATTGTTGAACAAAATAAGTTGAAAGTTCAGCTTCCAGGACAAGGGCGTCTCAGTCTGAACTTTCTACGCCTCAAAGGTCGACACTTCCCAGAACACATTCCATCATCGGGGAACAAATCTGTTCCAACCAGACAGTGTTTTATATGCTATTGTAAAACCATTGAGAAAGGAGAAAAGATAAGATGTAAGCCACGAGTTTATTGCAAAGATTGCAAAATAGGCTTGCGCGCAGTACCGTATTTTGAAACTTACAATACTGTAAAAAATTTAGTAAAATTTATGTATTAACATCTTATAATTGTTGGTATGTTATATTGCACTAGTTATATTTCTTATTGAGCATCAAAATGTTGTTTAATTTGCTCTATTCGAATAAGATGTGTGTGTAATCCATTTTTTTCTGTGTATGTACTAATTATAACAATAGTACTTATTGCATTTATTTTTTAAAATTTGTAATGAAAAACTATTTTATTACTTTAATAATGATATAAGGAACAAAATTAAACAGTCAAAAAAATTCCCCTGTTTTTGACCATTTTTCTAAAATTCTTGAGCCAGTTAAGGGGTTAATGATGTTATGCTGTGAGGGGGGGAAGGGGGTTCATGAAATTATGGCAAGAAGCAGGGAGTTGGTTACAAGTGTGACGCCTTTTTCATAATAATATGCAAATGAAAAAAGTATGACATGTAATGAGAGGATGAAAGAGGGTAAGTTAAAGTGTGGCACAAGATGGAGGGGTCAAATGTTATGAAAAATGTGTCATACAGTATGAGGATGTAGATAAATGTCATTCATCTACAGCTCCATAAAGTAAAATCATATTTACTGTTATGAACATTCAATAAAAAAATTCTTTAACCTAAAATTCAAAGTATTTTATTCAATACAAAAATATATTACAACATGCTTCTAACCATAAAAGTGTTCAGAAGCATTTTTATTCTGTAGCAGTCAACATATGAAAAAACATTTATGTATGTAATAAATTTTTTCAAGCTTTTGCTATATTACTGCATATGTGACTTTATGTATACACATTATTTAGCTTTTTAAAATCAAACGCAAGCAGGTCAGTTCGTAATTATTTTAAATAAGAGAAGTTACTGCAAGAAGAAAGAAAATTGCTCCACAGCAGTCTCAGTGAAAAGAGAAAATCTTTTAGCATGTTCATAACAAAATATCGAAAAACTGAAAGATGAGTTTATCTATGATATGAATATAAATTATACAACAAGTGACAGGTTAAGCTTTCTCAGATGAATGTGCAGTTACAATAAGTACTCAAAGCAAAGTATGGCAGTGTCAGTTTTCTTCATAAATTGAACTGTGTATATATACAAATTTTATTTCATTTCTTTTTGCCATACTACAATAATTACAAAATGAGAATATCAAAATTCAAAGGCTAGACATATTGGTAACTCAGAAGTTGGTCCCAATCTGTTGAAAGTTGGAAAACTTCCCTTTTTAACCAGGATTCATAATGATATTTAAAATCATCAGTTAGTTCTATTTCACGGCCTAAAACACTTAGCACATTATTATCTACAGACTGATAATCTGGATCATTACATAAAGAACCAGACCTATCATAACGTCTATTATGAAAATGATTAATATTTGATTGTAAGATAAATTCTTCATTTTGGAAATCCCACGGGCGGGCATCCAGATCTGCAATAAATCAATATTATTAGAATGATAAAGGATTTTCAATAGTACAATGTTCATACAAGTTATTCCAAAAACCATGATAGAAATTAAGTGATCATTGTGGAAAAAAGAACACATGCAAAATCGCAAGATCAGGTGGTTATAAAATAACTTAGGGGGGGGGGGGGGGTTCAGAGCCTTCTAATAAGTGAAGTAAGTATTGGACAAAGAACTGTCAAATTTAGTGAGTCATGGGATTTTGATTTCTGCAATAAAAAAAACTAGCACCAAAAAATGCCACTATGTGTAATTTTGGAGCTGCAAAAGTGTTTTAGTGAATACTGAAGACTTCAATGCCAAATGCAGCATACATCTTTTTAAAAAACTACAAATAGTTGTTACTTGCAAATCAGGTTCAGTAAAACCACTGTAGAATTTCGAAAATTAAAAAAGAACATCAAAAGTTGCCATGAAGAAATTTCTGCGCAGTAGCTAGTATGCTTTTTTTTAAAATTAGTATTCCTGCAGGACAGTGCACTATCCAACTTTGGACTTTAGTTACAGGGTATGCTGTGGCAACATTTGTTTGAAAGCAGTCATTAGTCATGCATTTCCTACGGTATGAACATCGCGGTATCTTTCTCTTCGTAATTTTTAATGGAGGGAATTTCTTAAAGGTGTTGAGTACCAAGGACATGTTTCCGACATGGTAACTTTGAAAATGTTACAGGTAGGATGAATTAATTAGAATGTGTGTAAACTATTGTGCTTTGTATGCAGGATCTTTGAAAATCATAATAATGGTCATAGTGAACCTCTTTTGTAAATAAAAATCATCTGTTGTAAATAAAATTTGTGCATTTTTGTCACTAGGCATTTAATACTTCAATATTTACAGTAATACACCTTTTCAGAGAGAAAATTTCACCAAGTGATGATTTGTGGTACTATTTTTTTATTGCAGAAATCAAAATCCTATGGTCTACTATGTGTAATCATAAAATTTATCAATGTTTTGGGCAATAACTCATTTTCTACAGGGCTCTGAACGCCTCAAGGTATTATATAACCACTCTGTAAATGATATTCAATATACAAAATACCCAAAATGTCTCCCTTCCCGAATAAAGTGTTATAAAGCTGATGCTAAAACTCAGAATACACTGGAGTGTTTAGGAACTAACAAGTGCATCAATCTCACTTTTGATGGCCAATTTCAGGTCATCTAGTGAATGAATGGGATTCCCATAGCAACACCCCTTGAAGATTTAAAATCTTCTCACGGCACCCCAGTCCATCTCTACTATTTGAAGTAAGTACTTAAGTGTGCCAAATAAGGCTACCCTAAGGTTCAAAACCTAATACCTCGTTCTTTCATGATTTAATTGCTTTTGCATATTCATCAGATGCTTCATAAAAAACTAAGAAAAAAATAAAATCAAGGGAAAATTTTAGTTCCAGTTTTATTTTTCAGCATTTTTTTTTCTTTTTTCACAAAGAAAAGTGATTTGGCTTTAATAGGAATATTGGCCCCAAAACAAAAAACTCTGGGCAAAAATTACTTCACACAGAATTGAAAACAACAACGCCAAAAAATACTATCATACTAAAACGAATTGAAAGAGAATTAAAAATTAAGAAATTCAGAATATCATTAGACATACATATGTACATACACTCATGTTTGTGAAAATTGCAACACCAAGAAGCAATTATGCAAATGAACTGAAATTCACAGGAAATGTATAGCAGGATAGGATATGCAAAAGATTGGAATTGCATGCTTGGACCGAGAAACATCCTCTGAACTGCTGCGTAGACTCTGTACATAAAGGGTTGTAAAGGTGTTTCAAAAGGTCTTTTATTTCACTGATTTGTAATTTTGATTGTTACTTTGTACCACTATGAGTGATATGTGCAATAAATTTTATTCCTTTGCAATGAGTCCTTGTTGTTGCAATTTTCACAAACATGAGTGTAATATCAATGTAAACAACATTTACTAAAAATTTGATGTTTGCTTCCATGGTAAGGAGAAAGATCAATCGTCATATTCGGGGCAACTTAAAATTCCTTATTTTCTATTTCTTTATTTTTTCTTTTGTCACTCATGCACATAATTCGTGCACATATATATGGGCAGCATATAATCATATCCTCTACCTGATGCTCTGGTGTCATATTATAATGACAATAAGAAGGCTAACCACTGGCTTAACGGCCAACAATCTACTTTTCTGACGTATCAAATGACAGAAAATTGATTGATGGTAGAAAAGACATTTAACTTTGTAAATTCATCAACTACTTAAATTATGCTACAAGAACAATAAACAACTTTTTTTTTGAACTAGTAACCTACATTGAACCATGTAGAAGCAAAACTTACAGCAAGATAAGATCAGGTAGTTTTTACATCACTTTTCTGTAATAACTTCTGCTACACTTTTGTCTGGTTATTAAAAACTGCTTGTTGATAACCCTTTCAATTAGGCTTTTTGATGACAATGAAGTCACGATCTAGAGAAGATTTTCATTGCTACATCAAACAAGCTGATGTGAATCACATGACTTCCATTTACTCCACTTTATTGATAATAGTGCCTCAGAGTAAGCAAAGAAACACTTTAAATGTTTTCACCCCAAGTTTGCTGTGAATCAAAGCAAAGAAAAATTTTCCCAATGTTGGCAGTTTTAATGGGATTCAATGGTTAACTCTCGAAATATGGCCAAATTGAAATTAGATTTTTAAAAAAACGCCAAATTTGTCGCCAAGTTGGCGACCAAAAGCTTATTAAATTAGCAATGATTTTACCCCAAAAAAGGTGTAAAAGACAATCTTTGGAACATCTGAATGCAATCAAAAGGAAAGGTGCACAACTAGACCCCACTAGGAGTCTACGCATCAAATTTCAACTTTCTAGGACTTACCGTTTTTGAGTTATGCAAGATACATACGTACATACACACATACGTACCTACGGACGTTACGAGAAAACTCGTTGCAATTAACTCGGGTATCGTCAAAATGGGTGTCTATACGTTCTTTATGTGGGCGGGTCGAAAAAAAAATTCAATATTCATTCGGGGGCGAGCAAAATGGAAATTAAGGACAATTTTTGAGTGAAATTTTTTTTCGCGAATACAATACTTCCTTTTCTGTAAAAGGAAGTAGAAATGGAGGGATGGTCTTATTGGTCAAAATAACCTAATTAGACAAACCCTCCTAACATATGTATTGATAGCATGGACACTTTGCGTCAACTTTCGCCTCTTCGTACTGCAATCCACGGTGCCCGCGGCACCCAGTTTGAGAACCCAGGTTGAGAACTTATATAGGTGAGTGCATGTGTGGGTATGTATGTATCTTGCATAACACAAAAACAATTAGTTGTAGGTTTAAATTTCGTATATGCAACTCATGTGGCGTCAAGTTGTGCACCTCTCTTTGTTTGCAATCTTATATTCCAAACGGGATGTTAACACATTCTTCGTGGCAAATCAATGTCACTTTTGGCCCATCAAGTTATTATCACCAAGTCATCTTTTAATACATATCTGGAAGTAAATGAATATTTTGTGCCACTTAGGGAGTTGTTGAAATCAATCTCTCAATGTATTTTTATTATTTACTGTATGTAGTTAAACAGCTTTACAGCATACAAAAGATTTCTATTTTCAGATTTTAAGGAAAACCATTTTTTTAGCTACTAAACAAATTAATTTAAAATTTAAATGAAGCACCTTGGATTAAGCGGAACCTCCAATGTTAGAGACTGTACAGTAACTAGTATTCAAACCAATCAACAATTTCAAGACTCATTTCAAACTGAGTGAAATTACTGTCCATACCAGGGCTTCCCAGACTTTTTGATTCATGGCACCTTTTGAAGAATCAGAATTTTCTCACAGCACCCTAGATCATATCTCATGTATATGTCACTGCAAAAGACCAAAATTGAAAAATATCAACTTTCACCGGTGATTCAGCTGAAATATTGCTTCTGCCACTGGGTATGTGAATGTTGACATGTACCAGCAAATATTGATATTTAAGAGATTTAGGTCTTTCACCGTAACATATTGATATCGTGGACACATAACACCCTTCGCCTCTTTCTGCAGCTTGGAAGGGTGCCAGGGCACCCACTTTGGAAACAAAATTTCTATACCATGAGAATGATACAGCCACATGTTCAGTAGGCTAAAATGCTCAACATATCCAATTTTCAAACTAAATAAAGGAGTCCAGAAGAAAGTTTTCTGTAACACAATGAATATCTATCATAACTGCACAATTTTTAATATTTCAAAAGATTCTTACCATTTCCATATGCCCAATCATCATTCAATCTATGCCGAACTTTGGTGTAAATTGCTGACATGCTTTTCATATTGCTCTTGCGCCATTGTCGACCCAAATACTTAGTTTGCATTTTCAAGAGCTTCAACACATAAAGCTGCATCATGGCATGCTTAACCTTCAATGCACGCTTCAGAATCGGAGCAGATTTGAAAACAACCAGCATCTTAAAAAGTTATAAATTAAAAAATAGAATTAACAGCTCTCATTTATAGAAAGCACTCTAGTGAAAGAGAACTTTTAATGAATTGTTATGACATAAATTTATGTTTAATTGGAAGATGAGCTTATTGCTATGAGCTTATTGCTATAACTGTTAAATACAATGCAAAATGCTGAAACATTCAAGTTGTATGAAATAAGTAGATGCATAAGAACAGTATATGCTTCATTCCAAAAATCGTTCAAATAAACATGATTCAAACAACACTTTATCACACATAAAAAAAAAAAAAAAAAAAAAAAAATTCCAGGCATGGAGACTTGATTTAAAGTTAAGTTTTTCCTTTACATTTCAGTATGAATTGTTCAAGTTATGTAGATTAAATGCTCATTGTGATTTTAATGAATTCAATTAAGACAAACAATTAAATAGTTGCTCTAAGTATACTCTAAAAACTAACCATTATTCTAGAATGTTTCCACTTAGTGAGTTTATTTAACAGTCTCAGCAGGTTAATGCATGAAAACAGATTTCTCCAACAAAATGGCTCATCTTCACCCATATCCTGGAATCAAAAAACAAAAAAAGATGGTAAAACCTGTTACAAAATAACAATGCAAGAATCATTCATAAGAGTGATAAGATACAGCTGTGTGGTAAATGAAGCAACAAAAATACATAATTCCAAGTTTCAAACTAAAAATTACAAATCATCCATTTTTATTCAGTAAAAGTATTAATAGTATAAGAAAATTTAACATGGAATAATTTTGAGAAAGACCAGGGCAAAAAAAAAAAGGCAGGGCTGAGGAGCAATTTAAAGTAAAACATTTATTCTCCAGATAATGTCAAATCTTGTAATGTTTCAAAAAGAAGTGGATATAGCTTGCAATAAAAACTTATGAAATTTCATACATTCCCCTAAACTATGCCAGTTCAACCCTCATTCACAGTAAAGAATATATGATCTGGTTTAAAATTAGTAATAGTTTAAAAAAGTAATACAGTACTTTGCAAATTTTTTTTCATGCATGATAGATATTTCATTCATAATTCAAAATTAATTATGTGATTTATTTCTTACCTTGTAAAAAATTATTTCATAAATGATATAACAAAATATTGAAATAAGGAAAATATCAATGAACTGTGGAATAAGAGAAGTTATACTTACTAGAGTCTCTTCAGTTAATTCCGGCTGTTCTCCAATAACACAAGCAGGAAAATCAATGACTGATATTCTGAAAATCAAAAGTAAAACTAAGATATAAAATTATTTGTTATTCTAACAATTTAACTGATGAAAAAAACTGGACCGAGCAAAGTTTTAAACTAGTGCTCAAACTTTTTTTAAATTGATCATGTCCACAAACTTTGCTATATCAATATCCATTAAATTATTTTCTTCAACAAAGAAATATGAAAAAGAGAAAAAAGAAACAAAAGTCATCCCATGTGTCAATAAATACTAAAATTATTTGGGGAAAATTACATCCTAAAAAATTACATATTTGGAGGTATGCTGTGATGTAGAATTAAAATAATTAAACACCCAATTTGTTTAAAAACTATTGTTTTAAGTGTAAAAACAAAATACAAGATTTGTTTATTGTCTAATTGTCACCTTTAGAACTGACTATAAATGCTAAAAGAGAAATGCAAGCTTGATTGTGCAAGAACAAATTGTCAAAAAATAGTGATCTAGCACAGCCTACAAAGATAACTTGTAGATTAGCTAAATTCAAAATAATAATTACAATAACAATAATAATAATGACATTAAAGAAGAATTGTGTAGTTTTCTGAGTTGGATCAGAAAATGATTTTTTAACTTCATATCAAAAGCTAACTATGCTTTGAATTAAAAAAAAAAATAGCATCGTGGAAAATTGGGGGCTAGAAGCGGACAGCAATCTGAATTTCTAAAATACAGTTGACTCTCAATAACTCAAAGTTCAAAAGGACCAGCTAAAACCTTCGAGTAATCAGTAGTTTGAGTTATGGGAAGTTCCCTCCCAGTTTGCTCAAAAATAATTTTCCTTTTCTTTTTCAGAAATAGTAAATAATAGACTTTAACAATTATAATTTGGATAAAATTTATTATTAGTATTAGAACAGAAAATAAATTTTACTAAGATACAGTGAAGCACCGTTTATATGTTTTTGAAGGGACTGTATGAAAAAGCGTACAAATGAAAAAACATATAATAGGTATACATTAATGTGTATTAGAACAATGTTGGGACCAAAAATTGTGTAATTGATAAAAACGCAAAAAGAGAGCAACGCATAAATGGTGCTTCATTGTACTTGGAAACAAGAAACTATTTTTGACTGCATACATTTTTTTAAATTGCATCTTTAAAAAACATTATATTTGTAAACACAACCCAACGTATCCATGTTTGCAGAATTTTCCAGGTACTGCAATAAAATATTTACAAAATCTTATACTTGTTGATTAGCTGGAAGTGGTAAAAATTCTTCATCAGAATTTGCACAAGCAGACTTTCCACAAACTGCATAAACAATCGCTGCGCAGAACAAGAATTCACGTGCAGTATTATTTGTCTCAATATTCGAGAAATATTTCACTTTGCCCACTTTACATCAATAAGGATTTCAAAAGATCCAATTTGTCGGGAGCTTTATCATCATTAATGTTTGTAAAGCCACAGCTCATGCAGCGGTTTTCAACTACTGCTTCCGACATTGGCCCATTTATATTTTTTTCTCTTGATTTCAGTTTGATTGCTTTTAAATGTATTTTTGTCCAAAAAGCATGATTATTTGAGTCATGCAGAAAATAAAGGCTACTTTTTTTCATTTTTTGTCAGAATTTTAAATTTCTCAAAGATTAGCTAGCTGTTACATAATGAAATTTTAGATAGTCGGCCACAGCAAAAAGTTGCGCATCAGCCACTTTTTACTCAATTTTGCTACCTTGCATTAAACACAAAATATCAAACACTTTAAATGTTTAAAAGCACTGATCATCATTTTTATATTTCAGTCCTCTAAAAAAACATTTCCATTATTAATATTTAGATATTTTGAAAGAAAACTCAGCTATGTATGTGTTCACAATCATGAATGCACATAAATACCATAAATAATACAAAACCTATAAAAAGTTAAGAAGAATGAAAACAAGATTTTTTTTTTCACTAGCTTCACAACTGCACTCAATGTGGTATATTTCCTTGTTTAAAAGAAGTATAACATGAAGGATTAGTGTGAATATTTCAAAATATCAATGGATATGAAAAATTATTGTAATATTTTTCTGTGTATATTCTTCTAGATACATTTTTATTGACTAATAATGTGTAGTTAATATAAAAGCAGTAGAACTCAGTCTAAAACTTACGTATTTTTAGCACCAACATAAGACGATATATTTTGATTAAAAAATTTGAGGACTAATGGTATGCAGTTGGCAAACATCAGCTGTTGACTCATGTATTCAAATTGATAAACATGATTAATCTTTAAGTGCTTCAACAATAGCAGAAGAATTCCAGATATTGCTTTTACAATAATCTCCTTATGGCGATTAACATCTATACCTAATTTCAAACTCTGTATTACTGTCATTCTAAAAATATAAAATAAAATATTTTTAGTACAAAGATGAAAAAATATTTAAAATAAAAGACAGATCAGTCATATTATTACTTTATGAAACAATTTTACTTTAAGGATCTAATCAATATATTATACAGTATAGTCTCAAAAACTCAGCACATCTCGACCAAATCTAAAAATTTGGCCACATACTGCCAGAAAAAAAAAAGAAATTTTCTTGAGTGTGAATTCTTAGTAACCTAGTATTTTCAAACTTGGCTACTTTTTGATCCACATTAGGTTGTGGTTTCAGGACTCTGCTGTAATAGAAAAAATAAAATCAGTTTAATTTGAGACACACATTTTGTGAAATCTCCACGGAACCTCTCTTTTGTGAGATCTTTGAAGAAAAATCATACAGTATGAAATGTTGAAAAGCAAGTAATCTGCATGTTTATGAATATCAAGAAAACAGTTTTTTAAAGTTTCCTAAAATACCCTAAAAATGAATGAGTAATCAAGTAAAAAATATAATTTCAAAAAGTAAAAACGTTTCAAATTGTGATAGCTAAAAATGTAAAATTTCTGGAATTTTGCATGTTTTTTTTTATATTAAACAAATTGTGAAAATTTTGAAAATTAACTTTTGTTTCTTCAGTTTGTTACATGCACTTATACACACTTTATGTACACATGTATACAAGATGGAACATCTCAAATAACTAAGTAGACTTTTTCAATTTATATCAGCAAACTAATGGGACACCTAAAGCTTATGGTAAATTTCTGCCCCAAAATTCACAAAAAGGTTATTTTTTTAGTTCTAAAAGACACATTACCTAGTAGTGCCCTCTATAAATTAATTTCAAAAATAAAATTTGATGCTAATGGAGTTGAGAATTTCATCTAGAATAAAAACATTATCAAAATAAAAATATATTTGTATAAAGTATATTATTTATTGTAATATTTTATTTATTTGGCAACATTCCCCTAAAAAGAAAATCTATCAAAATATTTTTAGCATTTCTCATATTAAACATTGCAAGGCAAAAACGATGAAACTCATGGATGGGGACAAGCCACGGAAGTGAGATTTCACATAAATACCTTAAAACTCAAACTGAAATAATGCAGCAAAACTGTCAAATCGTGCAAGTAGATCCTATGTACTACAAACATTAATCATTACAAAAAAAAAAAAAAAATAAAGTCATTTTCTTTAAAAGATGTAAAATTGACCCATATGGGCCATTTTACAGAAAACGGTCATCTTGCAATGCACATGACGTTTTATACATTTCATTAAAATTAATAGCTTAAAAGGGTAATGAACATAAATTTGCTGCTTAAGAAATCACAAACATATAGGTGACTTAAGCCAAAAATTTCGTCATAGCCTTTCAAAAAAATTTTTCTTTTAAGTGAAATAGTATAGAAACCGTCACGTGCTGGACAAAATGAACATTTTCAACCTGATGAAGGAGTAGCCCTAATTTTGCTGTGTGCAGGTAAACGGCAGTATCTACAAAAATATTATTTGAGATATTTGAAGAAATGCATTTTTGATTTCCCGTAAACATCAATAAAATATTGAAATTTGATTTTAGGCGATTCTGTATGTTTATATCGAAATATTTTCTGCATAGTCTTTCATTTTGATTTTGCAACCAAAATTTTGATCAAAGCAGATACTGCTGTTTACCTGCTCTTCGCACTAGCAATTTTCATACTCTTTTGACTGGTAATTAGCAGTAACTGCACAACATATTATTGAAGGAATAATAATTACGGATTCCACATAATAAGGAATAGATACGATATTACGAAGTATATTAATTGCAAAGTGAATGATATATTTCATTTTAAAACATAAATTCCTTGTACACACTCGACATAAATTTAATATCAATAAATTTATTTGTAACTTAAAAATAAAATGAAAATTTTATTTTTTTACACAAATGTAAATAGATTCAATTATGTAAATATATATGTTGGTTATAAATTTATTATTTAAAAAGATATAACTTTAATATGTATTAAACAAAATGTGATGTACATCCACTTGAAATAAATTTAATGCCATAACATTTACGTACCTACTCAGATACCAGATATACTTGCTGATTTAAACAGTCCTTGCTAAAACAAACTCAGTTTTGTAATTTATAGTTTTTGACTTTAATAGAACCAGATTTCTTTTCTTTTTATTTATTTTTTTCATTTCTTTTATTTTTTCTTTTTACACATCTACTAAATCTTCCGATTCATCATTGACTGGCAGTGCCTCCCATAAGGATCTTCGATTTTCAGGCATTAAGGGGCAGAATTTCTGAATGATTATTAATTGGAATTCCTCTAAGTCCCGGATAAAGAGGAGGGATAAACATAGAAGTCTTCAGCTGAAAATTGTTTTCTAAGAAATCAAATTCCTTGAACTGATTATCTTCATGATTCACTTTGCAGAAGAGATTCCGGGAACCTCGGCGGAACTCAACTTTGACGATGTCCTCTAGGTACGGTCTTGACATAGCTTTCAGTTTCCACTGAAATAGTCCTGCAGGGAAACCACGAAAGTCATTTGTAGCCATGCTAATGACAGTCATTTTGTTGTTATTGGAGGAAGCCACAACCTATTCAAAATCGTGAAAATCAAAACCATTTCCTTGTCTCTTCATCTCTTGCTCTACGCCATGATGAACTGAATCAGCTCTTATGAATATATGACCTGGTTCGAACTATCTGAAAGAAATTGTCACTGCATTTATTTTCTTACTGTTGATCAGCGCAATCACAGTGGTAAAAAGACACCAATTTTTATTCAGGGCGGTACAATTGTCCATCCAGTAGACAATTGTTTTGCTGTCCCTCTCTAGTTCTAAAGCTTTAAAGAAGGATGAGGCCAATTCTTCAGTCTTTCGTACAGCTTTCTGCCAGAGCACAGATATGTTTTTCCTCTTTTTATGGATACACATTGAGCCTTCCTTAGGTCCCCAACTACGGCGAAGGTTTAATGGAACACCACAATCTTTTTCGTAAAGCGGATTGACTTGTGACCAGGAATACAGGGTAACATTATGACCTTCTGCAAGTTAATACTGCGCTCGTGGTTTGGGTCAGGATTCTGCACTGCGTTTTCGGCGTCTGCCTTGTAGCAAATCCGGGCATCTTTCGCTTTCTTCAAATGAGTTTTCTTGATTGGCACACGTTGCAGACGGATTCAGTCGGCTTGAGAGTTATGGGATAGTTAGGATGGTTTTGACGCTCATATTCTAGGCAAGTAGTGTGTTTCTCCTCTCCAAATTTGGCAAAACCAATGTTCATGTTGGCCATCTCATTGAGATAGATCTTGTAGTTGCAAGGTTTGTCTGGGTGATTTTTTTAACATACCGCGAACTGTTTCCTCGCTTGGAAGATATGGCATTTAGGAGTGTGTTCCCTCCTATAATGACTAATGCTTGGACTACATGATAAAATATGACTTCGGATAGGGTCTTGATCAACTTTGTTTCTAGGGGTTTGCCGGTCACAATACGAGTGTAGAGTTACAATCGAGTCATACCCAGCAGTTTTAATGGCAGATATTATCTTGTCATTCTTCGGGTGGAACCCGAGGGTGCTCAGAAAGAAAACTTTGCAGACAGGGTAGGTTCTAGTCGATATTTTGAGTGAATAATTTAAAGTAAACCTCCGTCGCAGCGATTCAGTCGTCTTTTTTTATATTATTTTTTATTCTTTGGAAGATCCAGCATTTTTTCTGGTAATCAGACAGTTTTTTTTAAATTCTTCTAAAATGTTTTTTCTTTCCTCAAGGGAAATCATGTTGCGGCAGTTTAGCTTGCAGTATTGAAATTGCAAGCTTTTCTAAGCTGTAGTTTTTTTGCATCTCGAGCAATACTTGGCTATCTTAGACAAGGGACAGCGTGATTCGCTGTATCTGTTGGACTAAGAACTTCAGCATTCTGCATAGAATTTCGAGTATAGGGTGGACTGGATGAGTGCTCTTGCTCCGATTCATCTGACAACGAATAGTCAACAAAGCATATGTTTTGATTGCTTACGGCATTATCGAAAACTCTTATGTTCCTGTGTCCACTTGGCAACTGGAAGATTCTTTAGGCATTTTTAAAAATTACGACAAATCGCTTAATATTCCGCAATTTGCAATAATGTAATAAAACTATATGAAAATTTAGGCGAAAGAAGTGCTTCATGTGTTAACAATGGCTTTAATTGAACTACTAAAAGTGCAGCTGCTTAGTATTAAAAATTGTGAAAAAATATTGTCTGTGACAAAACAAAACAAATGGAACAACATCGTTCTGTTGCTACACGTTTATTTATCGTCTGCCAAGTATTGCTTGTGTTTTCTCGTATGTTATCTTTTATAACTGTATATTAGCAAGAACTGATTTTGTTTTATTGTTTTTAAAACACAGATATGAAGAATCAAAGAAGATTTTTTTTTAATGTCTGAGGGATGTGGAAGTACAAAACGTTTTCTTCGACTTTATTTGAAATAAAGTATGATTATTTTCCCTAAATAATTGTTTCAAGTTCCTCTTGCGCTCAAGGACACAGAAAGTTAAATTTTAGAGAGGTAATAATTCCCAATTTTACAGGCTGATAAATTACGACCGGGCACGCACACCTATATCTAATGAGAAGCGACTAGGAATCATTTTTAAAACTGCAATAGTCTCTAAATTTGCCTAATAAAAAAATTTTTGAGAGGTCACACAATAACCTCACATTGGGGTGCTATTGCTTGCGCTTAGTTGAGCTAAAAAAGAAACCGCGAAAACGGTTTTTTCTTAGTACAAGTTTTGGTGGCAATTCATTTATATTCCATTCTTCGGACAATGGTTATGGGCAGGTATAGAGCAGTAAATACATACTGCTGATTACATGCACAATGTAGCGATATAATATCAGTTACTGCTAATCACCACTGATAATAAAAAATGCTTTTATTTAGTGGCAACTAAATAAACATAATTGTACCATACAACTGAAGTAATACAGATTTCAAAAATGCAAAATAAAAAATTAAAATGGAAAATTTTGCAGTTACTGCCGTTTACCCTCCCATGGCAGAACAATTACGGGCAAAAAATTTACTCAAAAAAATGAAAATAAATAAAAAAAAGCAGTTACTGCCATTTGCCTGCTCACGGGAGAAAGTTTCATTTCTTCTGTGGATAGGTAAAGAGCAGTAAGTGCATTCTACCGATTACATTCGAAATGTAGCAATATAAGCAGTCACTGCCTTTTGCCTGCTCACGGGAGAAAGTTTTCATTCTGCCATGGGCAGGTAAAGAGCAGTAAGTACATACTGCAGACTTCCTGCACAATGTTGTGATAAAAGCAGTTACTGCTAATTACCAATGATAAAAAAATGCTTTTGTTTTCTTCGGCAACCAAATAAACATGCTTGTACCATAAAACTATAGTAATATAGATTTCAAAAATGCAAAAAAAATGAAAATCTAAAAATCTGCAGTTACTGCTGTTTGCCTGCAAACGGCAGAATACATCTGACACTAATACACCTTTCTGCTGGTTGTGCTCATGTCTTCTATATGTATGATATACTTCTATATGTACATTATAAGGGAGGGTGGGCCACCATGAGACAAAAAACACATATTTTTCATTTTTCGTATATTGGTGAGTTCTAAAGCACAGAAACATTTTTGATTATATTAAAGGTATCAAACTATAGTATATTACACCAAATTTAGCCCATTTAATGTTAGAAAAAAAGTTATGAGGCTTTATAAATTTGACGAAAAGTGTCTCATTGTGGTCCAGTTATAGGACATTATGAGACATTAAGTAGGGCCACAATGGAACAGCTGAATAATCACTGTATTTTTACCTAAAGTTTACAAAATAAGCACCTTTAGGTAGTTCATTAAAGAAACTTAATTTGGTACAGAGTTATTAAAAAGCATTGTGCAACAGCATTTCAACATTTCAGTACATCATTTAAACAATTCAGTAAAGCATTTAAACAAAAAATAAGCAAAGGTTAAGTTTTAGTGTTTTTTAACAGAATTAATACATCTTGGAAACTGCATTATAAGCACTTCTGGCTCAGGCAGTTTTCCCAGGATATCTTAGATGCTAATATTTGAAATATCGTTATCTTTATAAATGAATTTGTTTTTAGAGTAGTTAAAACTCTTCAGGCACTATATTTCTACCTCATTATCAGAACACTTTGTAGTGACAGATATATATTTATAGAAAGTACGTCAGCTTGAACTTTTTCCACTCAAAGTGAATTGAGCTAAGACAAAATACCCTTTTTTAAGACCCCGGGTCTGACCTAGTTCAATTTCATTTAAGTTTTCACAATATTCATCTGATGAGCTGTTATCTAGTTCAAAATAACTGCAACTCTCTTCAGTCTCACAAAGTTTTGGTTTTTTGATTCTTTTGTTTTTGCTTTTCAAGGTGCTGTGTGGTAAAATAAAAAGTTCACTTGTAATAATTAGCTAAAATTCAAATATTTTTAGTTCAACACTATTTTTTATTGTTAAATTTCTTTTTTGTAAACTAAAACAAGAAGTGTATATAGATTTTACACTTGCTTACTGCTGCTTGGGCCACAATGAGACATCTCATTGTGGTCCATAAAATTTGTCTCATTGTGGCCCAAACAACAAAATAAAGATTTCTGCTTCATATCATTAAAATAAAAAATGAGTTAAAAATAATTTAGCTGAATAATAGAAGATTAAAGTGTCAGTAACAACATAAACTACAACACTTAGCTTAATTGTTGAAGTTTTTCAAGATTATGATAGGTTCAAGAAATTATCCAAATAACTTTCAGTGTGTCCAAACAGTAACTTATTTTTTTTTCTACAAAACAAAAGCATAGAACAGAATGGAACTAAGAATTCTGGGAAGCATTTTAGTTATTTTTACTCCTCTTTAGTGGTGGTAGCTGTCAGAATTGTATTTATTTTTGAATTTACAATGTCTCATTGTGGCCCATGACTCATTATGGCCCACATTTCCCTAAAGCAGATTTTTTTTTCTAGGCATTGAAGCTGCAAAATACAAAATCTACAAATATTTGACTTAGCTGATCTGCTTTTACAACAGATAAAAGAAAATGAAACAAAATAAAAATTAAAAACTCGCAAGAAAACTGCATATAAAGAAACTAAATTTTTAAAATTATATCTAATGGATTTGAATATTGCTTTACAGTTCAAAACTGCATGAAGTTAGAAGAAAAAAAACTTAGTTTCCTGCTCTAAGTAACACAAAAACGAAGTGCAAAATTTCTTGCTGCTACACAATAAAATTGAAAACTCTATCAAAAAACCTTATAAATGGAGATGTGTTTTACACTTACGGCATTTCTTCAGGAAGAACATCAGCCATAATATTAATGGATTCCGTTTTGACTTTTGATGTTGGGGCGGCAGCAAGTAAAATTTTAAGCAAAGCAATCTGAAAGTAGTTTGAATAGAATTATGTTTATTTTAAGTAAATTATCAATTCCTAGAAGCTTTGCAAATTCAGACTTTTTAACTTTATAAGAAAACTTGACTGAATAGAATGAAATTAGACACTGCAAGACTACACAATTATTTAACTCCACTTGTACCGATTATTTAAATGAATACTTTCAAAATTTAGGCAGTACTGATTTAGTTAAAATGCACTAACAAAGAATCTTCCAGAAACATTTTTTACTTAGTAGTGGATTAAAATGAAATTCATTTGAAAAAGTATAAAGAGAAAAAGTACCATACAACTAATGGGACATGAATAGAATTTTGTCTGGCGCTATCAATCATGCTTTGATGAAGTTTCTGTGACATTAATGAGTTAGAACAAACTATTGAGTAAAATCAAACAAATATAACATCTCCAAACTTGCATTTAAATTTAACTAATATAAGGATAACACAATAATTAAGATATATGCAAATTGAATTGCATACACATACTTTAGAGTAATTAGAAATCCCTTTGAATGCTAAAGATGTAAGCTTCAGTAAGAAAAAAAATACAAAAAATAAAATAAAAATTAGCTTGAATGTTGATATCTGGAATTCAAATTACTTTCGCAATCATGAGTGTGTGTGTGTGTATGTACGCGTGTGTTTGTGTCTGTGTGCAGACATGAGTGCATGTGTGTATGTAGGAGTGTCTGTATGTGTGTATAGGTGTGTGTGAGTGTGTAGGTGTATGAGTGCATAGGTGCGTGCATGTAAGCGTGTGCATGTAGGATATGGACGCAACCTGGAGACGGTTTTCACTATAGGAGCAGCATCCTGAGGCCGGTCGGCGGTGGTGCTGGCAGAGGGAGGCGGTGGGAAAATAAAATCATAGGAATTCAAAATAGTCAACTGAGAATAATAAGCAATCGGGATTGCTCAATAAAATAAGAACGCAAGACCATAGACAAAACAGACGATCCACCAACAACAAACAAGAGGGTTAGACTGTTAGTTTAAATGAAAACAGTCAATAAGAAATGCAGACAAAGGCTAGTGTTTAAATAACAAAAAATATAATATAGAAATTAAACTCTCATTTTTGGTTGTTGTTCAATCAACCTTTATATAGATCCAAATTTGACTATATGCTTTTTTTAAACGTGTCTCAACCTCAACCTGTCATTTTTCCTCTTACAAAATTGCATTTTTAACCCCAAAACACAAGCGATGCAATTGCATTTGCATGTTTAAGGGCCATAACATACCCATTAGGTTAATTAACTTCAAAGTTTTAATTGCAATTGCTCAGCCTTGCCAACAAACTTTACATCATCCTGGAGCACATTGTGCCACTATGTCCAGATAGGTGAGCAATCCTCATCTTTATTCAGTGAAGGGTGTTAAGCAACAATACCCTTCAATGAATGGCCGGATCTTGCCATCTAAGGTGATCAAGGTCAATTTGGTAAGTCCCCCAGTGTTGAATTGCAAGGAGCCAGACAAAAAAAGAAAAGAACACAATGTGATACGGTGATTTAAAAAAAATGGTTATAAATGTTGCAATAATATAAATTTGAATTTTAAACAAGAAAAGGCACCACCCTATTTCTTTTAGAAATTAAGGCTTCTTAATTTTGGAGTGTTTCAGTTTATGCTCAGTATACAGAAAAAAATTAATAAAATGGGTGCAGTTCCATTTAAAAAATATAACTTGATCATGCATAATTTTGGTCCTGTAAATTTTATTAGAAGATCTGTCATGGAATTAATTGCTTTCAAAAAACTAAGTTTGTTGCATTTTTTTTTTCCACAACAGCAGTGTGTATCTGCAAACAAATTAACAAATTGAGCAACAATCGAATGAGGAAGTTCATTTTTAATACACAGTTCTTTAAGTATTTTCAAATAATTTCAAAAAGCTAACCATATATTGAGGTAGACTAGGAAGAATTGAACGGTAGAGCATCTCTACTGACGTTTCAGGAATATTTTCCTCCATCTGGAAAAAAAATAAAAAAACCTCCACATTAGTTTCCAAATTATTGTGTAAATACAAATACATTCAAATAAATTAATATTACAACACAAACCTTTGATAGAGGCAGTTTTGCAATGTCTTCCTCACGTTTGATTTGAACTTCAGACAAAGAAACATACATATGCTAAAAATAAAAGATAAATTGCAGCACCAGAGTATTGATGAATTCATTCAAAATGCAATAATGAGCATAAACTACTTTCAAAAAGACACTAACTTCTTTCAATACTTTCAAGCCTTCATGAATAGGCAATGGTAATCCAGCAAGTGATGTTTGATCATTATTGAGTTGAAAACCAAGGAACTTATTTCGTGTATGATCTAAAAATGCATCAATATCTCTTGGACGAACTTTAGGAAACCATGGGAGTCCTTTCTTCTCCATTTGGCCATGATCTGACAAAGATGGAAGAGGGGTGGATGGCCTTGGTGTAGGAGGTCTATATTCGTCGTCTCTTTCTGATGCCCCTTCTTCGTGCTCTTCAATATAGCGCAATTCATCATCTGTTGATGAGTCTGTTTCGTAATCTTGAATTGCTAAAGAATCATCCATGCTACTTTGTTTTACTAGTCCTTGCTAAAACAAAAAAAAACAGAAAGAAAGAAATTAGATGGAACACCATTAAATAGGTGTAAAAATATATTATTACTTAGTTACATCAAAATTCAACTCAAAAGCAAAACGGAAAACTAGGAAGTTAAAAGTACTTTCTTTGCATTAACAAAGAATTTTATGCATAAATATTTTATAGCAGTTTAGGAAAAACATTCAAAATTCACTACTGATCAATAAAACTGGAAACATTCATTCATTTCAAAACTTTATAATTTGAAAGCAAATGCATGAAAATATGGGGAGGGGGGATCTAGAATTTAAAAAAAATTCAAATTTCTAACTAGTATTAATCTACTACTTGTATTAACTAGTAGTATTTACTTCTGTATTAATTTTTTCATTGCCATTCACTGCTACAGCAATTGCCATAAGACCATGATCTCTATGCCATGGACTAGCTATTATTGTTGAATTTCAAGCTGTGTCAGAGTTGATTGATTTTTTTTTTTTTTTTTTTTTGATCACACAAATCAAGACCTAAGGTGTTTAAAAACATTACAGACATCTCCTGCAATCTCCTAATTCAATTCCATCTCATGTCTTTATTTTGTTCTTTGAATTGATGGATCCATAGTTCAGTGACCATGCCATGTATTTTTGGTACAACACATGATAGAAAATATATTTGCAATTGCTGTATCTGCAAGGAACTCAGGAACATAATTATTTCTTCAAGTCAGTTATTCCTTACTCAGGTATTTTACTTATCTTCATGATACACTGTCCATGGTAAAGTGTTGAGAAAGTTGGAGTGAAAGTACAAGACTTGAATGACCCTCCACACTTCAGCATGACAGGATGACCACACAGCAAAATGAACTTAAACAGTACACACACACGATCCTGAAGAGAGAGAGAGAAACCGGTTTTGCTTTCTTCTCTTCTTAGATATAGCAGGGGAATATGGGGCAAAGTGGAATAGCGGGGAAGTGAAATGTTCAAATATTTACTCTGCTTTTAGCGCCACCTGCCTAGTAATATTTTAACTATGTAATAACACATGTAGTCTATTCCTGTCAAGAAAAAATTGCCTCTGAAAATTTAAAAATTTGATAATACAAGCAATTTTTAAAAATTGATACTCATATTGTAACATTGTGTTGTAAGTCAAAAATTATTTTTATTATTATTAAATGATAAAGTAATCATTATTAATATTTTTAATAATAATTGAGCCCTACTAATATTCAATGCATTATTTATTTGCTAAATATTAAGTTTATTTGTATTTCAAATGCTTTGTACAGTTGATCAAGTGCATGCAGGGCAAAGTGGATGGGGCAAAGTGAAATGTAGTCCATTCAATTACTTATTCAATCTTTTGTAAAATCATTTACATATTAGCTAATTAGTTGTTCCTTTTACATTCTTTCATTTAAAAAGTCCCTTATTTGTTCATTAATTCACTTATTTTCTTCTTCATTTGCTATTTTATTAATTAATTTAATTTTTCTTGTGAATAAACTTATTTTTATATTTATTCTTTTATTGTTTCATTTTATTTTCATTTATTCATTTACTCATTTATTCTATCAAAACTATCTTTAACAACCGAATAGAAAATATTTCATAAGAAAAATATTTTATTTTTACTTTGCCCCAAGAAAAAAAAGGGAAATTTTTTCACCTTTTTTAAGGTACAAATTTACTGTCAAAAATGAAAAATAATGTTTCAGTGCAAGTTTTATTATAAAATATAGTGTTCTTTATTTACTGTAATTTTCAAAACAAATTTCCCATTTGTTCATTTGGAAAAAAGTAAGTGATATTAACCATTTCACTTTGCCCCACATTCCCCTACTATTAAAACTGACCTACTCGAGCCTTGTTCCAGGATAGAACCAATCGCTGATATCAAAGGTAAAGAAGAAAGAACCATAGATTCTTAATCAGGAGGAAACTTCAATTAGGCCTTCACAGACAGATCTTTGAAGACGACTCTGAAGGGTGGAGGAGCTCAAGTAAATCTCCTTTTCTGCATTATGATATGAAGAGCTTTAAAGTTGGAGCAAGTAAAATTGCTTCAAACTATACCTGTGAACTTCTTGCCGTTCAAGAAGAATTGTATGCACCAATCTCCAAGAAGCAAAGAGAGCTTGCAGATTAGTTATATTTAGCAACTCTAAATCTGCTCTACAGGCAATTGAGAAAGGTTGCACCTCGCTTATTCACAAAATATACAGCTCACTAGTCCATATTCTCTACTTAAATAAGAATTGCTTTATGCAATGGATTCCAGCATATCTTGGCATTGCAGGAAATGAGGCTGCCAATACCATGGCAATGGAGGAAAGTGTCCTCAATGCAGAATTATTCTCATATCACCACAAATGACATTTTCTCAGTAGTAAAGTTAATGGACCAAACAATCAAGACAAACATCAAATCCGTGAATTAAGTACTAATAGAATCATTGTAAAGTCCCTAACAAAACTGAGAACGAAACACTACTGAGGAATAGAAGAAGAACATATCAGGACTGTTCCGAGTATACTCTAAATCCAGCACACATCTTTTCCTGCCCTGCCATTCAAAAGAAGCTCCAAGAGATTGCAGCGAACCCACATACAGACCTCTATGAGGACAACTGCATTGAAATTGTCAAGCCTGTCTGGACTGCCTTCAGTCCAATTTAGACCACCCATGGTCAACCCCACAACAACTTATCATCTTTTATCATTTCATGATGAATATAAGCCTACTCATGTTATTTTGTAAAGCCCAAGATATGACTCTGATAAATTTAATTATTACTTGCAAGGAAATCCACAGCAGAACCAGCAATTTTTGTTTCAAATTATTATATACGTATGTCTTTACAAAAACAATGTGCAATGAACATATTTGAGCTTTTTTTTTTGGAGGGCAGGGGAGATGAAAGTGGCTCCTAAAGTGATGTTTTTTAAATATTTATCTCAATGGTGAAAAGTTTTTGCAAGTTATTATGATGTTTTCAACTCTTTTTTCTTTATGTAATAAAAAAATGATTATTTTTCATTTTATTTCAAAACTTTGTTTGGCACAGGATCATGTAGATAGAATGTATACTTGGAAATGAAAGTGAAAAAGACAGAAAGAAAATTAGAAAGAAAGGAATAGAAAGAGAATTAGCAAATTCATCTCTTGTAGACAGACACCAACATAATTTATAATAGCTAGAAATTATAATAAACTTTTTGGTTAGACTTACTCTTTTAAAAGGCCTGTTATTCTTCCTTTGTTGCTGCGCTTCAATTAAATCTGCAGCAGAAGCTGGAGGTGATGCAGCTCTCATTGTACGTGTAACTTCTATAGTATCGTCTGGAACAGGAGGTAAACCAGCCTCAGCTCTATATGAGCTTTTCAGATTTCGAAGTTTCTCAGTACCTCCTAATGATACCTGAAAACAGAATGCCAACATTTAGAATGCACAATATATTTTCCAAATATGATTCAAATCATTCAATTTCAAAGCTTATACTAGAAGAAGAAGTCTTCAGATTAATTGCGGATTATTTGTAACTCAAAAAAAAAAAAGATCAAAGCAGAATTGAGAATTAAATCCAGTGCAACTAGGAACAAACACAAAATATTTTATTTATTTCGGAGGAAAAAAATATTTTTCAGGGATGATTTTGAGCATTAGAAGAATTGCTAGACTTAACAATGAATTTTCTGAAATAGCATGTACATGTAAGACTCATTGAAAAATAAAAGACAAGACACAGACACATACAAAATACAGTTTGTTAAAAGAATTTTTTGAGGCTTTAAAACAAAACTTTTCTTTTATCAATTTTATATTCTTGCAGTTTTAAATCTTTCTAAACAGTCTCAACATCACCCTTTGGACGTTAAAAATTATCATGTGTATTTTAGAATAAATAAAAAAATAAAAATATAAACACAGCATACTTAAAAAAAAAGAAAGAAATAAAAAAAAAAGCAGAAATGTTTTTATGTTTCATGCGAAACAATGAATTTACCAAAATTGTCTTCCATAAAAGCAAAAGTATTTTCTTTATAGGGAAATGAGGAGTGCTCCCACTACAAAATCTGGTAACCATTTGGAATAAAGTGTGTGCTAAGAGATCTTCTCCACAAAGCGGCAGTGCTAAAAAAAAAAAAAAAAGAAAAGAAAAAAGAAAACAGGTTACTTTCAAATTCACATGTAATGCACTTTTTTTTAAGTCTAGAAATTACTTCAGTACCAATTTCGTTGTGGAAATTCTCTCTAGTTCTCTTCATTTCATCTGTATCACTTTCAGCAGGAACTCGTAACACTTCAACAAAGGTATACAGTACATTCAAAATTATTCTCAGATCTGTGGAGTCACCCAAAGAAACAGCTGGTTTTCTTAAAGCAGAAGTTGCAGCACTGCTGTTCCTTATATTAAAGAAAATAAATACACCATTAAAAAAAATACAGTTTGCTCTCTATTTACGGCTTTCAAGGGACCACAAAAATTCATCCTTAAGTAGAATGCGTCCTTAAAAAGAATGCTTTTAAAACTACAGTGGAGCAACCGGGACCGTGAAAAGTGGTTTATAAATACAGCGTTGATAAACAGAGTCAACTGAAATAATAATAAATTTATAAAACTTGACTTAAATGTATGACTTTGTAGCAATTCCAATCTAGTGAAAAATGCAATGAAGAAAAACAGTTGACATTTAAAGGAAAAAAAAATTAATCACAAAAAATTGAAAATATCAGATAGTAATCATTGTGAATCAATGCACAATTCTGTACCTCAGAGCCAGACTAGCGAAATTCGAACAATTGCAATTTTCTGTTTATTAGTGCATGTTATGTAGAATCCTATTCCGCATTGAGCCAAGTGAACAGGGTTTTTAAAAAAAAGTCTTTGTAATTTTTTACCAGTGTTAAAAGAGTGTGCGTCCCATCCTTTGCATGTGCCAGACGAACTCGATCCTTCTCTCATGTAAAGTAGTGATTATGTGACTTACATTGTTCTGGCTTTGAGATACTGAACTGATAACGACCAGGATTTAAGTTTTACTTTTGATAAAATCCATATTTTTGTCTTCTTTTGTCCATCATTTTATTAAATGAACTTTTTATAGTAATTTTTTCAGACTTGATATCTATTTCTACATATTGTTAGGGACTTTCAATTTGCTCTTCTTTCTTAAATATACAGTGGAACCTCGATAACTTGACACCCCAAGGAGCATGAAAACATGTCAACTTAAGCAGATGTCAACAAACTGAGGTTCCATAATTTTAATTCCTAAAGAGTTTCTGTATCACTTGCTTACTAATGCTGAACATTCACATTATGAAAATTAATTCCAGCAAACGAATTTTCATCATTCTTCTTTTCTTACATTTTGAAAAATACACTATAAAATCACTACTATTATTTGAATACCTCGTGAGGAATGACTTCATAATTTCAGAAAAACAAAAAGCTTTTTGTCAGTGTGTGGTGGCTGAATTCCCTGGAATAAAAGATGGAATTCTCTAAAAGAGCTTTCTAGAAAAAGATTGACTAAAAACTGCAGCATAAAATTTTGAGATAAGATCAACATGACAGGATATTGGTAGCGAAAATTGGACAAGAATAGCATCTGGATGTTGACTTTTAAGGGTTCCTGAAAATGTGTGTCAAGTTAGAGAGGTTTTTGCCCATTGAAATTAGCATTGGGCCAACAATATAGAAAAATAAATATCGAGTTACCAGGATGGTTGAGTTAACTGCATGTTGAGTTACCCAGGTTTCACTGTACATATACATCTTAATCAATACCTTTGATCATATTAAATATTTTGTGTAATACTTGTCTAACCTAAAGAGTCAGAATCAGGGTATCTGCTAAATCTTGAGTTTTCAAATCTATGACTTTCCATAATTTTCCATGACTTACAGGACACAATATTTAAAGAAAAACAAACACTTTTTACGAAAATATTTAAACTAGTGACTTATTCAAATTGTAAACATCTGATCTGTGCTTTGCACATGTTTTTAAAACTTCAAATCAAAGTGAAATGTAACGAACTGAGCTAACATTCTAACTAAAGAAAGCTGATGAGTGCATCACATGACTTCCTTTTACCCCAATTTAATGATAATAGCACCTTGGAGTAAGCAAGGAAAACACTAAATATATTCACTTCTAGGTTCTTGCGAACCGAAGCAAAAAAACGTTTTACACAGATACAGATTTATTTCCCATTATTGGCAATTTTAATGTGATTCAGTGGTTAAAATATCACCAACATTAGATAATTATTTAAATATCACCAACATTAGCCAAATTAAAACCAGTCTTAAAAATTTAAAAATAAAATTGTCAAATTTGTGACAAAACTTGGCGGCCAAAAGCTTGCCGATATATTGCCAAGTGTTTGACAAATTACAACACCACTTGCATTAGCATTGAAATTAATGATTTCCTCCCAAAAAAGGGTAAAAGACCTCCTTACGAACATCCGAATGCAACCAAAAGAGAAGGTGCACAACTAGACCCCACTAGGAGTCTACGATCAATTTACATCTCTGAAGCTGACATATCTTTTGCATTGATAAAGGGGTATCTTATAACCCCCAAACACAAGTATGCAATTTAAGTTGCATGCTTGTGTTTCGTAAAAATGTAACTAATATACGAGGGCTTTTCAGAAAGTAAGAATGTTTGCATCTGACACCATCAGGCGCAGGCCGATCACTAATATTTTGGTATCAGCATGCTTGGCATCTCAGTCGGCATCCAGCCATCATAACAGAAACATCTCCGCACTGTCCATTTTTTTGATACTCAAATTTAAAATGTGCACTGCAATTGAAAACGTCGCAAGCTGTGGTGCAGCCTGTGAAATGGTTTTTGTTGGCAAAAAACCCAAAACCTATTGAAATTTATGGGCAAGTGCGTGGAGTGTACCGAAACAACGTATGAATGAAAGTTCTGACAGGAAATGTGGTGCACTCTGTAAAAATGGTCAAACTAACATTCACGATGAAGGGAGATTGAGGATGGGAGGTTTTCCCTCATTCGCCCTTTTGTCCTCATCAGGCAACTGGTGATTTTCACTGGTTTCCATGAATGAAAAATTGGATACCAACACAGTGCTTTGACGACTACAACAAGGAGTCTCAGGGGCATGTCACTAAGTGGCTGAGATCGCAAGCAGCAGAATTCTATGAGGAAGGAATTTTAAAGCTTGTCCACTGTTATGGTTTGTATGGTGACTATGTCGAAAAGAAAAATTTTAGTAGATCTTTCAGACGTACATAATAAAAAAATTTCTTGTGCATATATACAGGGTGTTCCAAAAAGAATGACCCGATTTGAAATGGGTATATTATGAAAACTATTGAAAGTAGACACTTCAGATTAATTTTATATTGTATGGATAATAATAAAGATTTTTTACATACAAAATTAAGGTACTCAATATGTCCATCATTGGATGGACGGCACATGTCTACACAGTAGTCAAATACGTCCCAAACTTTTGCAAGCATGTCTGTATCGACTGATTCCACTGCTTACATAAACAACCCGTGTCTTTGAATTGCTTATATGCCATCTTCTAATGCTCTTTGGGGCAGGATGTTCAACACCAGGGTATTCTCGATGAAAATCCCGCTGAACAGTTGTTACGGACTCGTACTTTGCGAAGCGTAGAACATAATACGATTTTTGTCTTGCAGTCGCCATTTTCACAAACACTGAAATGGCGAGCGAAGAAAGAGAGTTAGCGCTACCTGTCGGCAACTCCATAAAACTCGAGATTTTCCCCATTCTAACAATACCTTTACCTAATGAAATGGATTAAAATCTGAATAGTTATGATTTTTTGAAATTGGGTCATTCTTTTTGAAACACCCTGTATATTTTTTAATTCTAAAACGTTCTTTACTTGCTGAATAGCCCTTGTATTAAAAATAAACATGTTCTGAAAGAAATAGCAACAGGAAAAACACACAAAATTCTTTTTCTCTAATAATAAAAAAAATAACACTACTGTCAAGCACCAATGCATGCATGTATTTTATGAAATTTACTAACTCAATCTCCATGTTGAGAAGTTGAATAAATGTATAAAATACACCATATCGATACAAAAGAAAAACATTTGCTCTAGCCAGCTGGGCTTGATTTTCAAGAGTAAGGCATTCAGTGAAAACACCCTGCACAAGATATAAAATAGATGAAGCGGCTCGCATCCTAACGGTTCTTTGCGAATGCTCAATGGAGTCCAGTAGATGTAAAATCGCTTTTTCCTTTTCAGAATCCATTATGGCTGTCCACTGAACAGGTAGGCCTATATTTGAGAAAGATATAAACTTTGTGAATATCAAACTCGATTAAGAGATTAATAGGTACAAGCTTTTTTTTAGAAAGAAAAACTTTACTAACCATATTCAGTCATTGAATCTTCAAATGCTTTTTTCTGTTGAAAGAATTCAGATTCTTCAGTATACGAATACAACTCTACAATAAAATAAATTTAAAATATTAACCATCAAAGCTAGACACTTCACTAACATATTGAATGAAAGAAGAAGGAAATTAATTTTTACTAATTACCAAACGGCATGACCTTGAGGTTCCCCGATCTGGATGAAATTCTGGATTTAGGTTAATTCCCACTAGATATGAGCCCAGTTAAACCGGTTTGACTGCATAGGCCCTAGTTCACCCGTAATGGGGGTCCAAAGTTTCTAGCTTGGCTTCCGAAAATTAATGGTTTTTTCTTTGAAACTAACCTTTTTTTACTCTTTTCTTGATATTTCATTGCAGTATTGCCCAACTGAATACATTCACAGTATAGAGCAAATTTCACAACCCCTACGTTTTACTAACAAGAGGCGCGACAGATGTAAGGACAGCAAATATTGTGCCAAAGTTTCAAATTCCAAAGAAAATGTTATTGCAGTTCCGGAGCCAAATAAGCAAATTTAGAACCTCCTTGAGTGCATAAGCTCTAGTTCGGCTGCAAACTATTTTACCTGGGCTCATATTAAGTACGAATTGACCTAAATCCAGAAATTTTTCCAGATTCATGACTCTTCAAGTTTTTGCCTTCTGAACCACACCAATTTGCAGGCCTCCTGAATTGCAATGGCATTTTCATTGGAAATTGAAACTTTGAAACAATATCTACCCTCTCAAGACATTTGGCGTCTCATGTCAATACAACAAAGGGGGGAGAGGGAGATTTATTTTATGTTGTGAATGCATTTAATTGGCTCTTACTCCAATGCGAATGCAAGAAAAGCGTAAAAAAAATTAATTTCAAAGGAAAAACCATTGCTTTTCTGGACTCAAATAACAACTTTGGAAGCCTGTTGCAGCCAAACTAGGGCCTATGCAGTCAAACCGCTTTACATGGGTTCATATCTAGTGCGAACTGACCTAAATCCAGAATTTCACCCAGGTCTGTAGCCAAGAAAATACCATTTAGGAAAATAGTATTCCATTTAATTAAAAAAAAAGTGATTACCGTATATACTCGCGTATAGGTCGACCCCCCCCCCTTTTTCAGAAAAAAAATCCAGAAAAAATCTAAAACCCGCGTATAAGTCGACCCCCATACTTTCCAAAAACATCGCGAGTTATTTTCAAAGAATTTTCAAAATAATGAACACATTTATTTACAAATAAAATAGGAATTAAATAGGAAAACATTTCTAAAAGCCTTCAAACTCTGATTCCGAGTCGGACGCAAAAAAAAGTTCATTAAAGTCCGCTTCCGTCATCACCGCGTCATCGTATACATCGGCGGCTGCAGAATCGTCAATGATATCAGAGGATGCATTCGACGAACCTCACCGGTCAACCGGTAAGTAACCAGTTACAAACCGCGGCGTTCTATGATCAACCGGTTACCGCGGCGGTTACCATTCTAAGCAGTTGATTGGTTGATTTGAGCACGTGATCATTAGCTGTCACGTGATTAACTAACCGATCGCTCCCGGTCGTGCTCGTCGAACACACTCTCAGTCTGAATGGCGTGACTGTTGACAATAAATATTTTCATACGTTTCACAATATTTGTTAATTGCTGATTTGATCCTTAATAAAGAGGAATAAAATTATCTTTATTTATGTGTATTATTTAGGTTTTTTTAGTTATTATTTTTGAATAAGTTTACTTTTTCACACGATCAACTTATCAGCAACTACCTGTAACCACACATCGGCATTTCTCGTAGCTTCCCAGCTCTCGTTGATTGGAAAAAAAATTTCGGAAAATTTGACCCGCGTATAAGTCGACCTCCCTTCCTTTGATCTCATTTTTTGAACAAAATTTCTCGACTTATACGCGAGTATATACGGTAGTTCGCTACAAAAAAAAGTACTTTTTCTAACCACTGACTTGAGTTATATCAATTATTCTATCAACTTAATAAAAAACAACAAGGGACCATGAATACCATTTTCAAAACATTTGACATTTATCTTACCTCTCTTAACAATTTTCCCCAAGTGCCATTTAGTTGTGGCACATACCATTTTGACTTGCTAGCATATAACATATAACTGCTGCTTATTGAAGCAGTTAGTATCAAAACCAGCACAAACCATTTTTCAACATTTTACAAAGCAGGGGCGAAAAAGGATCTTGAGGAAGACTAAGCTTTTGTCTACATGTGCTGTGTTCATTAATTCAGTTATATTTTCATTGAGTATTACCATTTAGAATTATGCATATTCTTCTATTTCATATAAAAGATTATGTCAAGCTTCACTAGATGGCGCCAACACCAACTGAGCTTCTTGTTGTACCATATTTTATGTTAAATGGATGTGCACGCAACGATTTTAAATTGCTGTGATATCCAGACAGGGGCACTATCTTTGAAGCAGGTATTTTCGTAAGTATGATCTATGGAGAAGGCCCCCGCTTTCCAAAACACCGTTTACAATGGGAGTTTGCTTCATGCGTAACAGCTCTGTGATGGAAGCACAATGAATCAGGATAGATTAAATGCACTGGCAATAATTTCAGTGTAGAAAATTACGGAATAGTTATACAGACATTGAAGACAAAGTTATCGACCTTTTCGCTAAAAAAATAAAGTAAGAGGAATGGAATTTGCTTTCAAAATGTTATGTAAATAAAATGTATCCAAGAGTAGTTTATCACTGTTATGGTCTTTGTTCATCTGGTCCATTTCATTTCTCTAAAAATGTTAAGGAGTATTTTCATGTCTTGAGAAAAAACCCTAACTATAACTCTGTACATGATTTTGGTATGTTTAAAATTGAAGAGAGCCAGCATCCCAACAAATTCAAGTCATGATCTGCCACTGCTGGCGAGGCAAAAAACATTTCAAGCACTGACCACTTAAATAACAAATATTAATTCCTTAAACACTATTTGTTTTCAAATTATTACCCGGGTAGCAGATTATTTCTTTGCTGGGAGAAAAAAAAAAAAAAAAAACTCCTGAAATTTATAATCAAAAAATGCTAAATTTCAGCTGAACAAGATTTTATGACATATTTTGGGATATAATCCACAGGTAGAACAAACTTCTAGTTTTTAAGTTTAGCATTTTATTTTAAAGCATTCCTTGGCAGATTAGGTTTTACAATTCATCTAATGTTGGTTTATCTTGCAGATTTTTTTTTTTTTTTTACGTTTTCCAATCTGCGTTGCAGATCGGTGAAATGAAGTCTGCTGCTGAGTTTATTACTAATTCAGTTTCATCTTTCATCAACACGGGATCCTTGAATGCTGGAATGGATCCTTGGGGGGGGGGGGGGGGGGGGGGGGGTTCATGTGAGCCACTTAGGGAAGCACTGCTCTGGTCTTTAAGCAGGCTGTAGCATGCAGGAGGAAGAGCCTCCAGTATTTATGATAAAATGTGTGAAAAAGATGTTACTAATTTTATTAATGAAAGGAAAACTAAAATGCAACACTCACCAGCCATTTCATTGGCATGTTCATCAGCATCATCATAAACAAAATCAAGATCTGGCGAGTCAGACAGAAGCTGATAAAAAAGAGACAAAAGTTTTTTGATTACAAAATGAACACAAGGGGGAAAAATTGTAACTTTTGAATATATTTATTATTGTAAAAGCTGAAAGTCTAAAAAATTTTGAAAACGTTTCAAGCAAGACAAAAAAAATGGAAGAGAGTCCCATATGTAAAAAGATTTACTTTTATTCCATTTCAATAAACAAACTTTTTATCATACTAAAGCTACATGTTACTAACCTTAATAGTTAGGTATCAGTAATTATCAAAACTCAAAACCAAATAAATTACACTGACAGTTTGAACGCTGGCTAAAAACTTGGGAGAAAAAATTTAGGGGTTTGAGCAGAAATGTTTGCCAGATGGTATTGGATTTCTGACTTCGTGTAATTTTTCTTTCCCGATAAAGTTGATTGATGAGTTAATAAAATTAAAGAGCATTATAAAAGTGATAAAATAAAGAACATGGACAGTTAAAGGGATTGTTTCATGCAAATAAATCTAATAGCTCAGTGAAGGTTTTCTTTTTGAGATTGAAACTTTTGGAAACAGATATTTTTTCGCAATTGCGATGCGTGGCAAATGTGAACTTTCTCCTTTTTGTTTTGGATTATGAATTTTGTGAAAGATGACTTTTAACAATGGTGAATCATTTGAGGGGTATACCTTGCATCACTCAAAAAATTACAGGAAAACAGACCCCTGAATGAATTGGTTTAGCTGGAATGAAAAGAAAATGTTTGGATGTATATTACCATTTCTTTGTACAGTCAAGGTAAGAAGTGAAGCATTCCTCATTATTTGGCAATCATACATACAAAGGAATGAAAGATATCCATTGACATAGATTAAATTCTTCTATAAAACTTTTTATGAATTTTTGATAAGAAATTATATAAAATGAATATCAAGTTTGAATTTTTGATTAGTAGGAGAAACTGGGTGCACTTGATCCCCTTTTTAGTAGGAGCTTATAATTTTTGATTTGGTTCAATGGAACTAAACGATCTTATGTTACTTAAATAGAACAGCCATTGCCCTGTCAAAATGCTCTGCCGTTTTTAAAATTTTGGAATAAAATATTTTTAAGGAAAATCAAAAGTTGGAAAAAGGATGAAGTCTCCTTTGTACAAGAGGACTTATAATCCATGGTGGAAAAGTTTCTTTTTAAGTGTTTTAAATACAATCAAATATTTATTATTGCAACATGGTTATTATTTACACTAAAAAAAAAACATGTCAAATTAAGCAATAAAACAGAAAAAGAAATAGCTATTAAAACTAATATTTAACAAACAAAATCAACTCTAATAAAAAATAACCAGCATTGCTTAAGAAACTTATACTTTCTTGATCAAGTACACAGTGAAAACTCTGAAATAAATATTAAAAAGAGCTTTAAACATTAACATGATATTAAATATAAGTGACAAACAAAGTGTTTTAATGTTATAAATTACAAAAATATTTCGAAATTGACACCAACAATCAGCTGAAATTAGTGGTTTGTATGAAAAGAAAAAAAATTCAGTTATAAAATTTCAAGAGTGATTTCAGAAAAATAAAGTATCAGATAAGCTTAGTAGCAGATTTCATAGTTGGTGTGCGTTTCTTTTTTTTTTCTCTCTAATATGGTAACATTTCTCCCAAGTCAAGTCTTTCTCTTTTATATAGAATTTGCTATTAATAAATAATTTACTTTAGCAGTCTCCAATCTTCCTGAAGCAACGGCATTTCTGCTAAACAATAAGTAGAATAAATAGGATATACAGTTGACTCTCTGTTTAACGAATTTCAAGGGACCACAAAAAATCGTCTTGAAGTAGAATATGTCCTTAAATAGAATGCTTTTAAAACTACAATGGAGCATCCGGAACCGTGAAAATCCGTCCTTAAATAGAGAAAATCGTTAAATAGAGCATCATTAAACAGAGAGCCAACTGTACTTACACATATTAAGGGACACTTCATCCCGGATTAAGTCTCTTTGGTTCCAAAGGATCTAGTATCCCCAAGTATACTTCACAAACCTATTTTAAAATTACAGCGAAAGAAGAGAAAAATTGGTCATTCTCTACACTTGTAACATTGTTTTGAATTTTCGACCATACTGTAAAAACAATGTCTATTTCTTAGCTTCTTCAAGAACACCAGCAACCTCTTTAATGACCCTCCCCTCTGCCCCCCCCCCCCCCCGAAAAAAAATCAACTCTGAAAACTGACAATGATACATAACTTCACAAAAGCTTGGACAAAACAAATCATCTGATAATTCGGATAAACCTATCATGGTTGCTCGGTAATGTTATCATTTTAAAAATTTTGTATTTTTGCAGTTGCGAGATTTGTTAGGCAGGCCCATCCTTTAGGGGTCAGGAGGGGCAACTGCCCCCCCCCCCCCAGTTTTGAGAAATTACAGTGGGCATGACTTTAGTTGTTCTTTTTTTTTTTGGTATAATATTCATTGAGTATCTACCCTTTGCTCCCCTCCCCCCTCTGGAAGAGAGGAAAGGGCAAAATGATGGGCCAACTGAGAGGTTGAACAAGTCACCTCAGGCTGAGTGATCAAAAGTATGCTCACTCACCCCTATGTTTCCTATATAAATGAGTTTTTAAGGCTCAGTACAAAATTTGATTGTATTTTAACCAGTTGAACAAAAGATATTCATGAAACACATATAAAGGACTGCCATTACATATAAAATGCCCCTTTTAAGGTCAAAGTTTATCAAATAAAGGAAAAGAATCTAGCAAAACATCAACATGTTTTCAAAGGAAATACTTAAAGGTACTCGTTATAATATCCAAGTTTTAAATACTTAATTGAAAATTCTGGGGTTTGTTGAATTAATTTAACTCTACAAACATGGGTGAAAAAATCTTACAGTTACAGATTTAAAAAAAATACATTCTGCATTCTTCTTATAACTTAGTGGCACTAGGGCAGCCAGGAATACCTTCTGGAGGGAGTTTTTTTTTTAATCAACGATATCGTCTGGAGGGGGTTTTTGATCAAAAGTACCTTCTGAAAGGGATATTTTGATCAGAAATACCTTCTGAAGGGTTTTTTGAACAAAACAGCCCTTTCATATGCATAAACTACTGTATTAGATTTTGCATTTATGATTAAACTAATGGCTCTGTGGGGGGGAGGGTGTTCTCCACCCTCGCTGCGCCAGTGCTTAGTGGAAAGTATAATTTCTTTTCCCATTGGCAACTTCTTATTCATGTCATAGAAACTAGAAGATTATTGACAGTGTCGGGTTCATTTCTTAAGTTTTTTCAAGAAACAGAAGCAGCTTCCCAAAGTTTACCAGCATTAAGATTTGTTGGATTCTGAATTTGCAGCTTTCATAAACAGGGTTCATACCCTTCAGGGAGAAAAAAATTCCAGCACTTTTCAAGGCAAAAAAAAATTTTTTCAAGGCAATATAATAAATTAATACTAAAAATATTGCACGCAGATTTCATTTGATGCAAACATATAAATAATAGGTAATAATACAAAAAAGTAAAGGAAAACAAAATTGCATTTTCTACAACAAGAGAAGCTTTGATAAAAGATCTACTGCGTCGAAGGTTTTTCTGAAAATGTCTGAAAAACTCTGTCATAAAGAGGAGCAGATCTCATGACGTTTAGTTTTGCGATCTTCACATTCAAAGTAGTATGTTTTCCAGAGAATCTGCAAGCTAATAGATTAAAAAAAAAAAAAAAATCTTGCATGAGTGCTTTGAACTTTTATGGGAAGAAACTGAAATACCTAAGTCTTGTGGCATGGCCAGAGAGGAGGTTTTGAAGTCAACTCCCTCTTGCTCCCACCCTTGGTTTCAACATTTATTTCCAATATTAATACTCTGGTTTACACACATATAAGGGAGGTTATGACTAAAAACACTACCCAGATGGTAATTTCTGGTTGCACTATTAAGTTATAAAATATTAGAGGTTTGTAAATCAATTATTCGTATGTGTGTGTTAGTTAAGTCAATAAGGCCTTTCAACTGTCCTCAGGTAAATTTAAAATTTAGTAAAAAAGAAAACATCGTATGAAAGTCCCCAGTCCAGTCTCCACACCTCAAAATTTGCAAAAGCAGCTTATGAAGTGATAAATGTAAACTTGAGCCTGCTTTTACTTAATAACTTGATACAGTCAATAAATATGCAAGTTCAGATTCATAGAGCCATATATCCAAATTGAGAAAATTCATAAGAAGTGGTCATACATTATGTGGTAGTGAGAAGCAAAGGGATGTAAGTAGACTTTTTAAAGATTTGAGAAAAATGCCTTTGAATTTCAGATCCTAATTAGGCTTACATTTATTTATTATTATTTTTTTTAAAACTTCTGCTGTACAGAAGAAACTATCAGGGATACTAGTTGTATCTCTTGCACTGAAGCAGAGGAGAGGTTCTCCTACCATTTGAGCAGATTATCTTAAAAATTTAATTTTTATCATTTACATCCCTTTGCTTTTCAGTACCTCATATATGACAGAAGTAGTTATCTTTTGGGAAGAAATGGGTTATTGTTTGCATTAGAATTTAGATTTAAATAACAGATAAAATTCAGGTGTGGTTGTGAGTTCATGAAAAATTACCTAAAGTTTCAAAAAGCAAATCGTCGGAGGGGGGGGGGGGGCAGTAGTTTTTGAAACGAAGACCTCTATTACTTAAATATACATATGTACAACAACTACTTTTGAAATACATACAATTCATTTCTTGTGTTCAAATAGTTTATTAAGTCAAAATATTGTGCAAATAAATACCAATGTGATGACCAGCAACAGGCACTGAGTCTAGTTAGGATGCTAAGTCAATTTATTAGGCCCAATGAAGATCAATGACCCTCCTTAAGTTATCTATCCCCTTGCTCATTAGCCTCTTCTGGTAAGCTCTTCCAAGTGCCCACAACCCTACTAAAGTAGTAATTTTGATCATTTGAGGCAAAGGGGGAAAATCGGAGGTGAGGAAGTAAAAGCATAACGAACACGAACACTAACTGGATTTCCAGTGAATAACCAACACACAATCACCCCGTTGCATACCTTAATTATTTTAGCACACATAAAGAAAATTTTGTACTTAAAATTTAACTTTATAAAATTATATAATTCAATTTTATATTTAGAACAAACTTTAAGTTAAAATGTTAGGTGCTCAATTGTTTAAATTAAATTTTTTGTTAAAAAATCTCTAATAATAAAAAATCAGCAAATTATAATTAAAATCAAAATTGTAAAATTAAATTAGTTTTTAATTAAACAAAACAAAAGTAATTAATTTTAGTTATAAAAAAATAAAATATAACAAGCTAATCTGATGGGGCATGTATTTAAATAACTTCTAAATGCCAAAAATATAAAAATATTTACAAGATGCAAAAGGACTAAAATCTCACACAAGGGAAGCAAATTATGGCGAACGAAGTTTAATGTTGGCATGTTTCCCATAAAATAAAATTTATTTATTTATTACTAAAATTGAACCTAAAATATGCTAATCTAAGGCAGCATATATGAAAATAACATCCGATTGGCTAAAATATTTAAATATTTGCAAGATGCAAAAAGATGGAAATCTCAGACACAAGAAGCAATTTTCCCGCGAACATTTAACGTTGGCATGTTTTCCATAAAAGAAAATTATTTTTTACTAAAATTAAACCTAAAATATGCTAATCTAAGGAAGCATATGCGCAAAAAAACATTCGATTAACCAAAATATTTAAATATTTGCTGGATGCAAAAAGATTGAAATTTCAAACACAAGAGCAATTTTCTGCGAAATCCGAGTAAGTTCAACGTTGTCATGGTTTCCAAAATTATTCCTATGCTAATTATTTAAATTAAACAAAAAAAAAGGTAATCTAAGGTAACATATGTCAAAAAAACTTCCGATTGTAAAAAAACATCGAAATATTTACAAGATGCAAAAAGATTGAAATCTCAAACAAAGAAGCAATTTTTCGCGATGTTGCATATCGAACACCATATTCAGAAAATTGTACAAATATTTTTGTCCCCCCCCCCCCTTCTGAAAATGACCCCTCCAAAAGCAGAAGCTGGATCCACAATTGCTCCCGTCAAGGAAGACAAAGCACAAAGACACTTTTGTGTGCAAAATACTGTATTAACAAAATATCAATGTTTTGGTGAAGAAATGTTCACTTTATTTTTATGTTGAAAACAACTTCCATTGTTTGAATTCGAAAAGCAAACTTTCCCTTAAATGGCAATTAAATTAACTTTTAAACATAGAATAAAAAACACAGAACATTTTGAATACAAATTTTGGTGTATACTAACTCTTGCAAATCATTTTTTCGACAAAATATAACATGGTTTGAGGCATAAAATGTCTCAAAAATTTATTTCATAATTCATAAAAAAAGAACTAAATTGAGATTTTTAAGATCGTAAATGACGTTTTCATTATTGGGCTGACTCATACTTTGTTATAAAAAACGATCTTCACTGTATCCAAGGTAGTTTAGAGGTAATAGATTCAAAAGTATCAAAAAACTTTTGATATTGCAAAGTGGATTTGTCTCAATTCGGTTGTGAAGCAACGGTTGAATGAAATTGAAAAACATTTAAAATATACAAAGTCATAATGATGTTAATTACAAATATATGATAAAAAACGGAGTTGTCGCTGAAAATTTTAAATTTGCTGCTTATTTTCATATGCAGATGACCCCTTATCAAAGTTTCAACGATGGAAATTTATAGTTATATGTAATGTTTCTGAAAAGTTGACCCATTTCATGTGTCTTAGAGCACGAACGAGTCCGTCACTCCTGTCTGTACAAAAGAAGAAAAAAAAATTAAATACAACAGTAAAAAGTTTTAATAAAATGTCCGATTCCGGAGAATATTTTCTATGAAACAGATTTCATTAACAGTTAATTTAATTTTCAAACTTTATTTTTAATAGTGAAAGTATACAATTAAGATCAAAAACGAAAATAACTTTCTTAGTCAAAAGTATAATAGTATCAATTTAAAAAATAAATTCAAAAAAATATCAATCAAAAAATTGATACTATTATTATGATATCAAATATCATAATAATAGTGCCATTTAAAAAAATTTTTTTTTTTTGAAGATAATGTCATTTTTTTACCGCAAAAATTACGAATACCGAACATGTCTTGCAATTACTTGCAAGGGCGAACTTCCAAGTATTTCCTTCTGTCAATAATAAAAGAGGAAATATTTTCCCGCCCACCCACCCAATCATTTAATTGACACTGATTGTAACTCAAAATTCAAACTCATTGAATGTTTCCTGTCAAAACTCTCCTTCTGAAATACACATCAAGAGAAGAAAAGATTACAAATATTAAGTTGGAAAAAAGACCTCGAAGCAATCCTGAAAAATAAGTTACACGATAATTAAATGTAGGGTTTTAACACATCAAAATATTACTAAAAGAAACAAATTAAATCACTATATTATTTACTTTGAAATTGAACTCATGAAATTCTTCTTCGTCGCTACTAAGGTTTACTTCACTAAGTTCTCGTCGTCTTAATAGAATACTTTTTGTATGACGTCTACGTCGAGGACGTCGCATCGGTAAGTTATATTCAAAAAATTTATAATAATCATGACGAGGCATTTCAACAAAGGTAGGAAACTGATCTTTCTCAAAAATAATTTAACATAACTTTACACTCAAAATTTCTTTACAACCATCACTCGCTAATACAGTAGATGGTTGCCATCATTTACAATGTAATACAAAGTGATGGATGCACGGGCTCCCCGAACTTTTGGGAAAGGGGGGCAATCTTAATTTATTGAATGATAAAATACTAGCATGACACATATTTATATCTAATGGAAAGGCATTTGTGTCATCATTAAAAAATAAAAATACAAAAACCTTTTTTAGAAAGTAAAAAAAAAAAAAAAAACAATCTTCAAGTTTCAATAAAGTTTTCAAATTTTCCGAATAAAGAAACTTTTGGGAAGTCATAGTGACCTCTCATCGTGACGCCTCTGGATGGATGCTGTGAGCACTAGTCCATGCATCTCATTTCACAAATTATTTTTAGTTATTTTTTACGTACGGGATAACTTCGATTTAAAGATCCCGATTTAATGATTTCCTCAATTTAATGATACATTTCACTGGTCCAGATTTGACTGCATTGAATGTCTATGCTACTCGATTTAACGATATCCTTGATTTGACGATATTTTTTTCCAGTCCCTTGACAATCGCTAAACCAGGGTTATATTATATATAGAGTTTAAAATGGTAAAGCACACACTGTTAAAAAAAACCTGAAAGTTCAGGTAGTTTTCTGACTGATTTTAACAGAATATTTCCGTAATGCTTCAAAACGTATTTTTTCCTTCCAAAATCAGAAATATCACGAAAGGAAGTAACGAAAACAGAATTTTTCCATTTCTAGGGTTGCCGCTGTGCTGTACTTTGTTAGTATCCTGATTAGCCTTCAAGTTATGATAAACATCGCTTTTTGATAGTGCTTATTAAATCGCACTGTTACATTTTTTAATTAAAAGCTTATTTAGAATAACAACTCAGATGTCGAAGACAAAATAGATAGCTTGCTATTTCATGCCTGGAAAGTAATATACTCGTATGTCGAAATTGTTTTTACGCCTTTGGACTTTGTAAGTTTGGAAAAATGTTTGCGCCATTTTCAGACAGGCAGCTGTGTTTTGATCGCCCTGGTGATTTGATGTGAGTTTTACTGAGTCAGTATTAGAATATTATTGCGGTGTATTATTTTGCTCAATACTTCGAACAATTCTGTTCGTTAGTCATATTGTGTGTTCTAGCGGTGAGAATAGTTTTAGAATCTCGTGTTATCCATTTAAAATAAAGGCTATTGGATTACTTGTGTACAGACGCAATGGAGACACTTAAACTTAGCACCGCTGGTCACATGTAAGTATTGTAGAATATCTTTGAACATGTTAATATACAAATGTATTTTTCTTGTTAATATGCATTTGATAGAATTCCGATGGTAGCTGATTTAGAATTTATAGAACTATTATAAAGTTACTGTTTTTGCTCCAACGCGGAAATCACCGGGGGGGGGGGGGGGGGTATACATCATCTGAGCAAAAAATTCTTCACGTGTATGTCAATGATTCTGTTTTTAAACACAGTAAATTGGTATGCGGTACCCTCCATCAGGTATATTATTCCAAGATAAAGTCAACCGGTTTTTAATGGTATTTTATTTGACTCATTCTGCAAAAAAAATATTCTATTTTTCATGTATGCTTTTCCATGCCATGCCAGAATATGTACGAGGAGATGTGGAAGAAAATATCGAGCAGTAATCAGCATCAAAAATTGGTGTTATATTCAAATCCACTAATTTCCTTGCTGGTACTTTTCGATTATTTTTATTCATCTGAAGGTGCAAATTTCAAGATAGATGCTTGAAAGGTAAGTTATCAAGCAAAAATTTCACTTAAAATATATTTAAGTAATAAATACAAATTAAAAAAATAATAGTTTTTGAATGGTTAACTATTTTTATAATATATATTATTTTAAACATAGGAGAAAAAAAAACGAGAATGAAATTTCAGTAAAATATGTAAAAATGAGAAACGAAAAAATAGCGCAACGAAAAATCTAGAACCGAAAGTTCTGTAAAGATACAGAAAATTTAAAAAACGGAAAAATAGATGAACGAAAAATTTAAAAACGGAAAAATAGATCAACGGAAAGAAGAGAAATGGAATTTTCGTTAAATCACGGAAAATTTATAAATGGAAGAACAGAACTAAACGGAGAAATGAGAAATGGAACTTCTGTTAATTCACGGAAAATAATTTAACGGAAACGTAATATTTACGGCAACTTTGCTGCCGGTACTTTATCCGTTATTTTCAGGAAATTTTTTTAACAGTGCACTCAACTTTTAAAGATTTCTACTTGTTTGTTGGTCATAAGACGAGATCCATGACTTAAAGTAGGAATTCGAGCATTTACCTTCAAAGCATCTGCAGGGCCGCATAGAGCCAAGGCGGGCCCCTTGTCAGTTATGCCGCCGGGCCAATCCCGCCCGACCCCCCCAAAAAAAAGAAAAATAAAGAAAAGGGGGAAAAAGAAAAGAAAAGGGAAATATGAAGGGGAAACGGGGGGGGGGAATCAAAATTGCTTACTAGAAAACAAATAAGTATATTTTAAGAGTCACAACAGTTAAATACCAAAAGAGTAAATTTTACTTAATATCTTTGTTTTTTCTTACTCGGAGTCCCCCCCCCCTTTTTTCCTTCTTTTCTTTCTTTCCTTCCTTTTTTTTTTTTTTTTGGCGTCAGTGTCGCCGAGGGCCCCCCCCCCCCCAAAGGCCCGGACCCCTAGTTTTCGACTAGTAGGCTGACATGGCCTCTCGTAGGGCCTGAGCATCGGGGACTGCCAGTAAATACGGCCGGTTTCAGTGATTCGGCGAAAGTATTGTGCCCAGTATCTATCGCAGATTAGTACATAAGTTTAGCTCTCCATTTTATCATAGTACACAAGTACTTTTTTTTTTCCTCGATGAAACATATATTTAAGATGAAGTAGACAAAAATTAATGTTTTCCTGCCACTAAATATTGGTAATTAATGCAATAAATCGAATATATGATCCTCGCATCAAACTAAAATGTTGATCCTCTTAACTAGCTTCGATTCTTAGGAAACTTCCTGGTTCTAACGCTTTAAATAAATTCACGCAGAAACATGAGGGTCCCTAAATTTTTGGGAGGTACTAATTTCAGCAATTCACCCACCGTTCCGAAAGGGCACAGCTTTTTTCAACGAAGTACGAAAGTCGTTGCCTGCGTTCCCTCAATTCTTCACTATTTGCGATCTCAAAAATAGTCCGCAATTCCTCCCGAATATTTTCGGCAAGAAGGTGGACCACTAGATAAAGGCTTAAGTTATAGCACAAAATGCTTCCCAGTAGTCTCAATATATTCCTGCTACGGGGTTGTACATAAACATCCCGCTTTTTTTTCAACATACTTGATCCTCCTACTCTATTTCCCTCCCTCTTTGTCACAAAGTGTCATGTTTTATGTAACCCTCTCCCTTCCCCCTCGCTACAAGTGTCATGTCTCTCTTAAAAACATAAGCACATTGAAAAAAAAATCTCACAGTTCAACCGAAATATGAGATTTCACACTTCAAGTTATTCCCTCCCTCGTACTTATTTATCCATACGAACCTTATTTCCCACACAATCCTATAGTCAGGCCCATCATTTCGAGTTTCCCGAGGGGGGGGGGGGGCAAAAGATGTACACTCAATGCAAATTATACCGAAAAGCAACCAAAACCACCCATACTTATGAGCAAATACATTAATTTCTCAAACAGAGGTGGGGTCAATTGCACCCTTCAGACCTCCCTAAATGACGGACTTACCTATCCTCCCCAACGAACACCCTCGCCCTCAAAGGGTGACATCATTTATGGTTAACCCCTAACCAGTGACCCCTATACAGCTCAATGCCCCTAACTTGTATGCGAGAAAAGAAGATATCCAGGGCGATTCTCGTATCAGTCGAACTTTTCCCTCCATAGCCAAGTGGTGGGCAAAATCGCATCTGCTTCACCAATCTAATATCAAGTTTGTCACGTGACTCCTGGTCGAAAAGATAATATAGCGAAATCAACCAGAGTCACGCGGGAATCGAGTTGAATGTCAGAAATTTCCCCTTTGGACTTGTAGTGGTTATTACGTCCCCTGTCTAAAAAAAAACCCCCCGCCCCATAGCAAAGTAGTGGGCAAACTTCCACCTGTTTGATAGATTTGCTATTACAAAAAGCAGGAAAGTGATATTTCTCGTGCTATGAGTATGCATTTGAGTTTCGTATATTTAGTATTTTTATTTATGTTTTAATTTATTCATTTATTATTTCCTTAGCAGTTTTAATTTTCTATTTATGTGACAAACAAAGCAAAGTGAATTAGTTATTAGAGGCTGGAATATACATACGTATGAATGCATATTGTCGACACTAGAATAAGTATGTCAAATCTCATCAAAAACAACCCTGTTGTAAAAATTTCCCCGCCAAGAAAACCTTTAACTTTTCCGCACAAAAAAGAAAACCTGCATCCTAAACCCAAAAACCCTCAGTCATAAAAAGTTATGATATCTAGTTCAACCGCCAAGTATCTGCCAAACTACCATCCTCCCTCTTCTCCTTTTTCATCACAGCTACTTCCATTAGAACCTCCTCCCACCTTCAACTCCTCAGAAATATGGATAGATCTTTTAAATTGTTTATCTTGTTTACCAAAGCTTACCAAAGTGAAGTGGTTGCTTGGTGAGCAAAAAGCTTCCCGCCAAACAAGATAAACAATTTAAAAGATCTATCCATATTTCTGAGGAGTTGAAGGTGGGAGGAGGTTCTAATGGAAGTAGCTGTGATGAAAAAGGAGAAGAGGTAGGATGATAGTTTGGCAGATACTTGGCGGGCAAATTAGATATCATAACTTTTTATGGCTGAGGGTTTTTTGGTTTAGGATGCAGGTTTTCTTTTTTGTGCGGAAAAGTTAAATGTTTTCTTGGCGGGGAAATTTTTACAACAGGGTTGTTTTTGATGAGATACAACTTTACTCGATGTCAAATCCCGGATATCCCAAATTTGGCATAACTAATGGAATGCGCATGTTGCGCGCGGACTAAGCTCATTAAAAGTCTTGCTTAAATTAATTGCAAAAATTTTTTTAGCTAACAAATTACTGCAAAGCACGGATATCCACACACTTATTTTTATATTTTCATTTCATTATGTGTTGTTCGTGAAAAATCCATTAATTTAGAAAATAAGAAAACCAAAAAAAAAAAAAGTGCTATTTTTCGCTTTCAATTAAGAAGTTATATGTGCCGCATTCTTATGCGTACAGTTTCATATAATTTGTCACGTAAAATGTTGTAATGGTTTAACCCCAGTTTCGCGCCGACATTTAAAATTTATTCCCTCCATAAATATATCAAAACTGAAAAACAGGGGGAAGGAAATTTTGTATCGGCAAAACGTTGGGGGGGGGGGGGGACAGCATTCTAATCTCATTCATTATTTTTTTTTCTCTGCTTAAGTATATACAAACAACGTAGCTCATTGGGCTTTCTGTTTTCAGATTCCAAGTCTGCGCGCATGCGCAGTCGCTGTGGCAAATTTGTGATATCCGTGATTTAACGTCTAGTTGCAACTGTTGGATATGTTTTATTAGTCTTGATTGAATTTAATTTCCAAAGGCAACTTTTGAATAATTGTTAGATCTTAGATCTGTTCTAGCATTGCAATTGCAGTCAGAGATTAACAAACCCTATAAGCTGAGAGTGAGTACACATGAATTTAGGGGAAATTAGTGATTTTCAAACTTCAATTACTCCGGCCCATGATGTCCCTGGGGGTTGAATTTTTGTATATGTACTCAATGGCCCCCCAAGAATCTGTATACAAAAAATCATTACCGTAGCGCCCCGGGGGGCTGTGATAGAACCCCGGGAAGGTACAATTGGGGGGGGGGGGGTAAAAACGAGGGGGGAAGGGGAGGGGGTCAAATGGCACAAAAGGCACATCAGTAGGGCGCAAGGAATGTGTGTACGAAATTTCAGCATGATTCCTTTTTTCGTCTGGGCTGTAGCCCTGTCAAAGAAAGCGAAAACTATTTTTTGAACAGCGATTTTATAACTTTAATATCTCCTCCCCCTGATGGTCCTGAGGATTGTATTTTGGTTTACGGCGTCAGGGGCCACTAGAGATTGAGTGTACCAAAAATTAACTCCGGGGGTCTTCATGGGGCTGAGATACAGAGGGGTGAAAAACCCCAAAAAAAAAAAAACCCAATTCGTTCTGTCGTGTAATCTTGTTCTTGGTCGCTTTTATTATGGTCGCTTATATTATTTTTCTTCTTTGGCGGTGGATTTGCTTCTGTTGGCTGCTGACGTTTGGTTTCCTTGGCGGGGCGGGACGCTCCCGCGTCCCGTGATGAAATAGGACATCAAGAGTATGAATTCATCTTAGGAGAGTTCATTTGTGAGCTCTGAGTTGTATATATAATAGGTAATTATATCATTATTATATAATTTATATTTGTGTTTTAATGTACATTAGCTAACTTAAACTTTCGTTAGGGTAAGGTCACCAGTAACAGACAAGGGCTCTGTGACAGACAGTCATAAGTTTAGATTTAAATAATAAGCCTTTAAGGCGGATAAAACTGATGTTTCTGTGGCCCATGAATACGGTGAAGCCGTCTAGTGTTATCAGAGTGAATTTCATGAGTCAGTTGGTATTTACAAGGCAATGGTGGAAGGTTATGAGCAGCTGCCACGAGGTCAGCCGGTGTTTCATGTTCATTTGAATTTAATAAGGCTTTAGTTCTAAAAAAAATAGCTTTTGCGAATTTTGAAGAGAAAAGGGGAATTTTGTCTATTAATCATCCTTTCATCATCCTGTCTGTTACTCACCCTTTTAGCCTCTCTGTTCCTGGGTATCATCAGATTTTCGGTGTCTGTTACTGGGGGTCGGACCATTTTTCGAAATTGAGCAAATAAAAAAAAATTAACTAATTCAGAGGATCCAGAAGCAGCCAAACGTTAGATGAGATGTTGTTGCATGAAGAGAATTTTTTTTTAAAAAAGTCTAAAATACATTAAAAGGCTTAGAAAATTGAGTTAACCTGAGAATGATATCTAAAGCATGTCTGCCGTTACCCTATACCATATAAATAAAACCGAGTTGTTTCTTGCGACTGTGCGAATTTTTAATTTTATGTATAATACAACACTGAACCGTTTTTCCCCCTGGAGAGTGGGAGGGGGCACCATAAATTACCGCCCGAGAGTCCTCGTGCTAGGTATGCCATGAGTCAAGCAATTACTAGCGCAACGCAACGCAATCGTAGATCAATAAGAGCGTTTATAAATCGCTTGGTATTTCACAGCGCATTTTTCTGCGCTTGCCCTTTCTACGTAGAACCATCGATGGTTATCATTCACACACCGTTGCATTGGGAACAATACAAAGCCGGTAAAAAAACTGCAGAATTAGAAATGTTAGTAACATGTTCACATATCGCCTCATTTGATTGCGAACGCACGTTGTTTTCATGTCCTCTTAATGCTATTGCATTGTGAACAATACAAAGCCAGTACAGTGCGAAATTTAAAATCGTCCGCTTTTCTGATTAACCCCGTGCTACAGTAATATTTTGCTCAAACTTACATACTTAAAACTATGTTTCGTGGAGATCGAATATATTTTGTATCTGCATAAGGATTTTACTAACTCCGATTTAGTAACTAAGATCGAAAATGAAAAAAGAAATTCTTAGATGCTCACAAGTTGCTTTATGTTATGATTATGAAAAACCTTGCAACTTAATTTTTTTAAAAAGACACCAAAAATGTCAATTTTTTTGCTTTAGCAGATCAATTTTGGAATATTGGAAAGGACAAACACAGCGAGATTTATACAGAGCTTGGCACAAAATTATTTTAGAATTTTATTTACTAACAATTGAAATTAATAATAATGTGATTCGGAAAAAAAAAATCCCTTATTGCTTGCGGAGAAAGCAAATTTTATTTTTGTATACAGACCGAAGTTAAATATCGTTGATAGCAGGGATTTTTTTAACGTCTCTAACAAGCGTATTTCACGCACTGAAAGTCGGAAATACACCCTAAAAATATAATTAAGCGTAATTAACGCCACGTTGGGTCAAGTTGATACATTTCGAAAAAAACAAAAAGGTTTTTTTTTCAACAAAAGTTTTTAAATCTTTATTTGATAGGAAAATAGTAATACATGAAATTTTATTTTGGTACGAAACATTTGGTTGTAACATCTGCTACAAAAAATTAGAAAAATCAAAACATAAAAAGTGCGTCAACTATACCCGATCTCCCCTACACATCTCTTTTTCCAATTTTTTATGAGCAGAACGGAAAGTTGACTTTATACATATAAAATTGAAAAATTTCACGACAAACATATATTAGGATGAACTACATACCACGATCCGCCTTGATGAGCACCCCTGCCTTCACCAAAAACATAAATATTTTATAGACTTATCAAAAGTGATTGTTTTCCACTTTTAACGATTAAGATGACCACTTTAGTATTTTGGCAAGTGCTTAGGTGGCATTGTACGGGATGTAATTTTTCTATGCTTTTGGGGGAAATTCAGTTTTACAAAAAGAGAAGGAGTGATTCATTAATTTCTACCAATGGCAAAAAATGCATAGGTTTTTAAATAACAGGAAAAAATTAGTGAACTCATATCCTAGTTATTGGGTATCTTTGTAATTAAAATTGTGAGGTTTTCTGCTACACATCACTAAAATTCAATATTCTCCTTGCAAAAAGAAAAAAATTAAAAAAAAAGAATGAAATTAAAGATGTAAACGTTTGGATCTGATGCGGATTCGACTCCCGGCTTAGATTCAGGATGTAATTGATCTCTTTAAGCTGTAAATCCTTCATGTCCACCCTATATCTGACTTACATTATGCAGCCGATCTCGATAACTCAAAGCTTATGACTCGAATATTCCTTTATCTCGACGTTTTCATTGGGTCTCAAACTCTTGAGACTGTTTTGGAAACTTCCCATAACTGACACTGCCAATAACTCGAACGTTTTAGCCAGTCCCTTGGGCGAGTTATCGAGAGTATCAATATCAATAACATATGTTAAGCGAATGAGACACATTGTTCGTAGTCTTCATGAAAATAAAAAAACGAAGCTGTTTAGTTCCTTGCAATATTTTCGCGCATTTCTTCAAAATATGTTTTGGCAACATTCTCGCGATGTTTGTTTATTTTAAAAATGAATAAGAAATTGATCGTCGTAGTGCCAAAACTGCCTGAAGCAGTTTTTAGAAAATGTACGAAATACGGTTCAATCCAAATTCTTGCCAAGGAGTTAAAAATCTCCTTGCGGAGAATATCAAAGAAAAAGTATGAAATCTGTCAAAAACAGGGTTTTCTTAGATGTATCACATCTAAGAGATCGAGAAAGGCACTCATGTTGCGAAAAAAAGAAGAGTATAAAATTAAAAAACAACTTAAATTTCTGTTGAAATTTTTTCAGAAATGCCAAAATCGCCCCTGTGACGATGAGTGCTTTAAATATTTACCCCCGGGAGTGGGGACTGACACAGAAACTGAACCCTCGACTGACACAGAAAAAGGCGATAGGACGGAAAAGAACAACTTTCACGAAAAAGAAACAAATGATGATCATCAAATGATGTCGCTAAATGAGAAAATCAAGAAACATTTGTCAATTTCCAATCCGAACATTCCAGCAGCATTACATGCCATGAAGAAATTGGATGAAATGAATTTTAATACTGGTAAGTGGAAAGAAATTTTATTTGTCCTTCAAACCTTAAAGAAATGCAAAAACTATAAATACGACGAAACTGTTCGTACAAAAGCCAAGCAAATCTATGAAAAACTGAAAACCTCTTTTTTTTAAGTCAACAGTTATAACAAATTATTTATTAACCTTTTCATTTAACTATTTTTTAAATATTTTTACTGTACATTAAATTAAAAATATAATGTGATGTATTCATATACCAGGCTTAATATAGCTATATATTCTACCAGAACATACAATGTTAATAACTCGATTCTTTTCAACCTTTGTCAAGGTTTTGTTTTAGTGTATATTCTTCTCAGAGTTGGCAATTTATTGACAAATTAGCAATGTCGGTGCAATAAAATATGTTGTAATTGGGTCTGCTTATGTACTTCTTATTTCTTGTTTCGTTTCTTTTTTTGTTTCCTTTTCTTTCTAGAATTCAACCTGTACTTAGTTTTCTTGTTGAATAAATAGGCATATTAAAGAACAATAAACTCAGGGTCATTTCAATTATTTTGGGGTAAAAAAAAAGAAAAAAGAAAGAAAGCTCAAGGTTATGAAATAAATTTTCTATTTTTCATTTTACAAAAATAAATAAATATATAATGGCAATAGTGTACAAGGCAAATTGCATAATTTAATACTAGCGGTACCCGCACGACTTTGCCAATGGAGCTGTTTCACGTGTGTCACAGGTCACATGATTTCGGTGTCACGTGATCTCTCTTCTCTCCGTAAGAGAGTGAAAAGCAAAATGTTTCTGTTTATATCAATTTCTATGAAATATCCATTCTGTTCGATGTTTAATTGTTTTGATGAATGAAGTCAAGAAATAAAAAGGTCGAAAAAGATTGTTTTCCATGGATTTCCGTGGAAAAAAGAAAGTTGTTTGAACAGTTTGTCAACGCGAAATGACAAGCTATCGCTATGTGCGAATGCAGCCTTATGAGTTCCATTATTTAATGAATATTATTTTAGATGCAAGCCATTCACCAAAAGATTAATTTTTCAAAGAAAAATGCACTTCTCACAGCATTTTTATTTAATAAATGTGTTATAACAGGGCCCAATACAGGCTGATTTTGCTACCGTTTTTCGGTACCTTCACAAAAATCTTGTTTTGAAATCGGTACTTTCACAAAAATCAAGTAATAAAATCAGTAACTTCACAAAAACATCGAAAATTTCACAAAAATTCGCATTTTAAAATATAAAATTTGTTTTTCTATTTAAAACAAAATATACTCATAAAATAAAATTATAAGCAGGTTTATATGAACAATCGCTTAAATAGAAACCTTTTTGTAGTATTTTAACTAATTTTTAGCTGTTTCTCACCAAAGTGTATTTATGCAATATTATCACAATCTTTAAACATCTGTTTTGAGGAACCGTTTTTCTCATAATTTCCTATATTTTACACAGTACATAGACCATTAAACTGAAATTACGATGGTATTTTTCGTACTTCTTAGGTTTTTAGCTACCCCCCCCCCCCCACACAAAAAAAAAACGAAACCTGTTAAAAATAATACTAGATGACATTTACACTTTTCGAACTAAAATTTCACTTGTTCCACTACTTCTTTTATAAAAATTAGGATGTCTCTAAAATTTCACAAAAACAATGCTGATAAAAAAAACTTTCACAAAAATAGAATGATGCAATACTTTCACAAAAATAGGTAGCGAGAAAAAAATCCTGGATTGGCCCCTGTATAAACAAAATCTTATACCACTACTACACTTTTTGCTCTGTCTGAAAAGTTTTATGTTGAATTTTGGGAGCATCAAATACAGGATCATATTTATGATTTCAAGCAATTTCTTGACAGAGAAACAAGAATCTAACTACTACAGGTTCTTCTGCATTACTCGATGTTTGTGACAGGGAGGGTTGGTGTCATATTTATAATCAAATCCTCTGTTGTAGCTTTTCAGTTTACTTTACCAATACTTTGCAGCTTAGAATTCCTTCTATTTTCTTGTTTGATGCATTATATTTTCTTTTACCTTTAAAATTGTATGTGATAACTTTCTTAAAGTTTTACAACAAATGCTTTTTTTCACTGTACACCTTTTTTTTTTTTTTAGCTTTTTTCTACTTTCTTAAATTTAGTTTTTCAGTTAAGAGATTTAATGTTACTAGGTTGTTTAAACTATTCCCCTATTCCCATTTTCTAAAAGTTTTTATTCAATGCAGGGGAGGGGGGATCAAGCTGGGGCCCGGCGGGGTGGCAAATGCATACTACTTTTGTCCTTTCTTTCGTTGTAACTCTATAGAAAATCTTCTAAGAAGCTATGAACAGGCAGCAGTTTCAAGTGTTTTCCCTGGCTCTGAAAAATTTTGATCCAGCACTGATGCAATGTTACATTTTTTCTGCAATCTTATTTACAACTTGTGAATTCCTAAAAAATTTAAACGTGTACCATCAGGTACTATAGGTGTCTGGTTCCCCCCCTAATGTGGGTTTAATGAAGCTGGGGATTAGGTCTGTGGTGCCCCTAAAGTCGACTTTTAAAATTTTGACGTCATTTTTGATTAAATGACATCTTCTAAATAATTAGGGACACAGTCTCAAAAATCATAACAGGTGGTCACATCGTAGCAATTTTGTCATTTTTCAATCAATCCCTCCTCCAAACAAGCTGCCTATGTGAGGATTCAGATATTCGAGTAGACAGTCTCCTAAGATTTTCCCCATATTTCAAGGTGTATGAAGGCAGAAATAATTAAGAGTTTTTCAAACGTTTATGAACGCAAAAGACAACACAAATAAGCTTAACAGCACAAAGAGAAGAAATCATATCCAGGGGCAGAGGTGTAATGGGTCCCACAAGAAGGCACCAACCTTGACTCGCGATGAGCACACAGGTTTGAAAGTGCATTTAAAAAAAAATTAAAAACAAAGACGCACAGATTCGAATGCACTAAGAAAAAAAATTGAAGATGCAAAAAAAAAGCGAGAAAAAACAAAGGTGGGGAGAAAAAAAATCGAAAGGACACAGGTTTTGAGGGCATGTAAAAAAAAAAAAAAGCCTCACAGGGGCAGGACACAAAAAGAAAATCAAAGGCGCTGCTGCTGGAGGGCACAAAAAAAAGCGCACAGGTGCAAGGCCGCAAAAATAAAAACCATGATGGTGAACAGGTTCAAGGGTGCACAGGTGTCAGGGCGCACTGGCTCTTGGCCTGCAGGCTAGTCCGCTCCTGATCCAGGGCACCTGCGGGAATCAAGCTCACGACCTCTTATGCCACTTGCAGGCTGGCAGAACCACTTGGCTTTACACTTCATGCTCTTTGGTTCCCCATACTTACCACTATATATGTTTTAACTGGTTGGATGGGTCCTGAAGACAGCTGTTTTTTGATAAGAGATGTTGATTCGGAATTGGAACTTGGAGGACTTTGTGGACCACAACATATTTAACTTTCCCCGGGCACCATGAACAAACGTGGAGGATTTTCGACTTGCTGATAACGAAACAGGACCTTTTAGTAACGAGTCTGACGTCTTACCAATTAGGCCACCGTGCCCCTAAGATCCCTTGGTTATGGAGGTGTCCATCACCATCATACCTTTTTATGTTATCACAAAAGGTGAACTACACCCTCCCCTTTTTCTTCTTTTAAATTTACTCCACTCACTTTATTGCGCTCTTCTCACCTCTAAAAGATTATACCGTTGCTATACATAAGTTCATTAGCACCCTGTTATACATAAGTACATTAGAACCCTGTTATACCGCAAGACTTGGAAAAGCAGCTATCGTATTGACAGACCTTGTCATTTTAAATTTTTCCCGGCGGGGGGGGGGGGGGGCAAAGGATAGAAACTGAATATATATTAATTATATCGAAAAATGATAAAAACCACCAGCTACGTGTCAGTAAAAAATACATTAATTTCTCAAATCCAGGGGGGGGGGGCAATTGCCCCCTTCTGACACACCTAAATGATAGGCCAGCATATATTGAGAAAAAAAGGAAACAGGAGGCTATAGACATACTTGACAAATGTAGAACGGGATTTTAAAAACATGAGAGAATATGGCATGAACCACAGACACGATTTCACAAAGAAATATAGTAATATTTCGGGATTCTACATGATTGTCTTAATTTAATTAGTATTTCATAGTCTAAAATTAAGGTAATTAAAAAATATACATAATGTATGAAAATTAATTTTTCAATAATGCACACTTCATTGCAAATTTAAATTTCAATAATAATACTGTTTCAAAATACTTCTTATTTTACTCATTTTAGATCAAGTGTGAAGGATAGAGTATGTAGCGGTTGTGTTATCATATAACAGTTGTTCACAAGACTTGTTTAATTATGTAAATTTCTGCAATTTATCTCAGTTCATAGTAAAAATAATGAGTATTGCTTGACAAAGGCCACTATTATTTGTAAAAAAAAATCTGAAAACAGAAATTGTAACTGACAGTTGAAGAGAAAAAGTGACAAATCAGTCAACATGAAGCAGATTTTGTGCTTTGATTTTTCAGTCCTTTAAGTGAAAAACAAACTTATGAATAAAAGTAACTAGTTTGTTTTGTTGAATAAAATTGATATAGTTAAAAATATACAGCAAAAAAGCACTTTACAACAAATTATCAATGTGGGAAAACATTTTAAGAGAGTTATCACTTACAATTTTGGAAGTAAAACAAAATCTAATGCATGAAACACTATAATGCGTCAACAAAAATGACTAAGTCGTTCAATTCACATGTTAAACAAAGAATTAACTTACTGAGTGCACATTATACATTTTCTTTATGTTATTATTTTATTAAAATTGATATGTAGCTTTAAATTGCAAGACGAGGGTCTACGATGTGACCACCTGTTATGATTTTTGAGGCTGTGTCCATAATTTTTTTAGAGGAGGTCATTTAATCAAAAATGACATCAAAATAAAATTTTAAAAAGTCAATGAAGTTTAACGTAGTCCCATTGCAGCATCTCATTCAGTTTGCAGATGGTACAACGCAAGGCCCTAAACCCCATAAAATAAGGCATATGGGTCATTCTCTAGAAAATGTAACATTTGAAAATGCAAATATTTTTCAATTTTGAAACCTTTTGTTTTCTTTTTTTTCATTCTTACATGAAAGTGTTACCTACTAGAAGTAATCATAAACAATGGCCCAGTTAAGTTCCAATTATTTTACTCATAAATAAAAAAAATTTAAAAAGTGCCTTGTTCCATTAACTAAAAAAAAAAAGAAAAAAACTTTTAATATTTAAAAAACAAGGCCAATTTAATATCAAAGTAGTAATTTTGTTAATTGTGCAAACAATCAACTATTTTAATGATTAGTGGGAATATCTCCTAATTAAAGTACAGCTTAATTAGTAGTTTCAAATGTATGTTAAAAAACAGAATTTAGTAAATTTGAGGATATACTAGCAATTTATAATTTTGGTAGAATGCTTATTATTGATGTATTTCCCCTCCATCAGTTATTTTCACCTCAGAAATAATGACATTGATAAGGTCTGTCACGGAGGTGAGGATCTTTCCATTAATATAGGCCTAATAGATACATTTTTCATGGATTTTTTTTTATTAATTTGTTGCTACAATCTGCACATGTTTAAGAATATGAAAACATGTTCACTTCTTTTTTTACATCAAATTACATCCCTGATATTCAAGTTTATGGAGGTGAGAAGTTAGAATAACCACACTAAGTTTTAAAAGCAAAATCTTTTTGTTTTTCGACAAAAATCCCACAACTTCAACTATGGCTGAAAATAAACAAGGGGGATCCCTTGTATCACAGAAAATTAAATTTGATGTCATTACTGCCACGTGTTAATGAGGAATGGCATTTTGTGTTTAGTTAATGGAGGTGAGAAATTATTGTGTGACATGACTCCTTGTCCTTCGAGAACAAACTAAATCACAATATTAAAAGATTAAATATACTTAAATAATTAGTATTTGAGGCACTTGTGAAAGGAATAATAAATAAATAAGTATATACTTTTAATTAAAGAAGTTATTAAGCAACATAAACAGCCACACAAGGTGTGTGACATGCCACGGAGGTGAGAATTCACATGTTGTGAACTTATTATTGAAAAATTGTTGGCAGGTTTAAATAGATATATTTTTGATGAAATCAAAAATCATTGTTAAATAAATTATTCCTTGAAGTTTTTAATGTGAAAGGTGTGTGACAGAAAAGTTAACACTTTTTGAAGAATGACCCATATGCTCTTTTTATCTTGCTAACCGCAAACTGGGTGTGGTAAATATCTCTCTGGTCTCGCTAGCTGAAAACAGCTCATAAAATATTAAGATTATACACTTACACTACAAAACCACTAACTGTGTTAAAAATCTAGATCAAATTTATTTTTAAATGTATATGCTCCATCCTGGTTTAGAATAAAAATCAAGCATTCTATTAAAGACGGAGCAAAGAATGCATGGGAATTCACTCATGCATGCATCAAGAAATTTGCCAAAAATGTATTAATGAAATTTATTCTGTCAATAGCTCAGAATGGTATATTTTGTAGTTTTATTAAGGGCATAGTTAACAAGCTTTGTAAGTCATTTTATATTTTTTTCCTCAATGAAAAGAAATCTATATCCTAAATATCCAGTTCTAATTTTTTGCATATTTCCCTCAGAATTTTTGCAACCATATAAGTGCTTTAATTTTGAACCAAACTTGCTCTTACATGCAATTAAATTATAAATAAAGACCTTGTAAATTTTGAATCTCCGTCCACTACCACAGTCACACACGATGAAAATCTTTAAAAAATATATTTTTTTCTTATTGAAATTTAGATCTTTTGCCACATCAAAGGGAATTAATTAACACTGAGACAGGAAACTGCATAATAATTTGTGTTAGGAGTTTACGAAATCCCTTTGAAGGCCTGTTAAATACAATTTTTCTTGTGGGGGGAGGGGGGGGGCAAGGCTATGAACTCAATGAAATTTTGTCAGAAAAATCACAAAACCATGGTCAATGAGATGCAAAAAACATTAGTTTTTCAAAGTAAGGGGGGTTTTTGATCTCCTCCCTCCTCCTTAAAATCTCCTCTAAATGATGAGACTGTTGCAAGGGGTAGTATGATGTTGTTATTGAAGTGATTAAAAATTCCAAGCATTGCAGCATATTGCATATTAGGTATGTATCTAATTTTTGTTGTGTCACACACATTTAAAGAATTTTTTAATAAAATTCTCAAAATTCAGGCCTCTTGCCAGAGTAAAAATAATTAACTCACAGGTTTGAAATTTTACACAGTAGTTTTTGTTAGGAAGTAGAGATGAGACGAGCTCTCTCAGCCCGGGCCCGAAGTGGGCTCGGGCTCTAGAACCGAAAATAGGTTTCGGGCTCAAGCAGATATTCAATCGCCAATCTCCATACAAATTCAAAGCAAATCAACATTTTCCTACTATGAGAAAATGAAAGGAACATTTAAATCAGTTCAATCAATGTCAAGTTTACCCCCCCCCCCCTCCCCCCCACCAAAAAAATAAATAAATTACCGCTTATTTATAGTGCTTTTTTGCGATTACTATTGCGATATGTCATACAGTAATGCATTTGAAGTGGAGCAGTTTAAGAAAATTTAGAAACTTCTGTTAATGAACATTTGATGTAACATTTTTCATAAACAGAGAGACCATGTCAGACTGTAGAAGGCTCAGTTTTTGATACAAGAAAGTTTTCTTCAGGCTCGGGCGGGCTCGGATTTCAGTCTGAGACAATATCACTCGGGCTCGGTTACAAATTTTCGAGCTCGGACGGGCCGGGGCTCTCAAAAATGAGCCCCAACTCATCTCTATTAGGAAGACACGAAATTCTCGCAATAACGCTTTTAAGTTCTGAGGAAGTTAAAATATTTTGTAATTGTTCTCTTAAATTTTTTTTTGTAAAACTCTGGGAAATTCAAGTCTTTTGCCAGAACAGAGGACATTAACTCAATCACAAAATGTTGCTCAGTAATTAGTGTTAGGAAGCCACAAATTTTCCGCACTAAAGCTAAGTGTTCTGCAGATTTTTGATTTTTTTGGGCCCACTCTAAAAAGTATTTATGTACTTTTTGACCAACATGAAACATATATGGGTCAAAAAATATATGTATGGGCCGAAACACGGTGAAAAATTTCCTTGCAGAGGGTACTTTTCAAAAATTTTATCAGAGTTGACTTTGTATTGACTTACAGTGTCATTCAAGGGACTATGATAATTACAGTGGCTCTCAAAAGGGTTCGTACACCTACGACTTTCAATGAAATAGGCCCTTATGCAATGGTTAGAATTAATATTTCGGAATAGGTATTTAATTATAAGATCTATGATCTATTTTTAACAAAACTACACGAAAATTTTTAATAAAACATTAAAACTTAATTTTTTAAAAATCAAAAACCAAAAAGTGCCGGAAATTTTATCTTACAAGTCTTCATACACTTTGAAAAAATGTCAAAAAATTAGTTAATAATCTAACTTTTTACAAACTTATTATTTAGTAGAATATCATGCAGTATCAACAACAGCTTTTAAACGTCTGGGAATAGATTTCATTGTTTTTTCTTTCTTTTTTTATGCAATTTCTGAAAAAGTGTTCAGCAGCACTTCGAGTCGTACTGTTTCTAGTTCGCTTTTCGTTTCAATGGTGTATTTTCATAATTTTGCCACCAGATATCTCCAAATATGCTCCATTAAGTTTAAATCTGGCGATTGAGGAGATATTTCTAAGTTTAAGGACAATTTTTGAGGCACCAAACGCAAACATGTACTTCTTATCGTTATCTTGATAAAAAACAAAGTTGTTTCCGATTGCCAAATTTTGGGCTAATAGTTTAAAATTGTTTTTTTAAATATTTAAGTGAACAGCATGATTCATTATCTCATCAAAACATTCCAAATTTCCAAGTCCTGATGCTGTTATGCACCCTCACTCCCTCACACAAGAACACCTTCACCTTCCTGATTAACTGATCCAGCTAAGTTCTGAAGATTAAATTCCTCATTTTTTTTCTTCTATAGACAATTATACAACAATTTAACCCAAAATATTAAATTTATTTTCATCTATAAGTAAGACGTTGTTCCAAAACGTTTTGAGTTTACTTATCATTGATTTTATAACGGAAAGCGTAAGTTTACTGTTTTTCGCACGAACAAGGAAATTTTTGCTGAAAGAGGTTCCCTTTATCCAGCTATTCAGAGAACTTGGCGAACAATTTTAGGTGAAAATTAAACATAAAATGTTTCATTCAATTCTGTAGAAACTTTTTCAGCGCTCAAATGTGTATTTTTCATAATTTTTTTAACTGTAAACCTCCGATCACGCTTTGTTAACTTTGCCAGTTGCCCTTTTCTTATCTTGTTTTCGATCCGATTCTTGTCTTTAAAGCATTTTATCAAGCACTTTACTATAGAATGGTATAAATTAACTAATTTAGAGACATTTCAAACCAATTTATGGCTACTGTGAGGGAGAAAAAACCAAATTTCGAATCGTGTTTGTTGTTTTCTACGCATATCTGCCATTTTAAAATAATAAGCAGAATATTAGGGAATAAACAAACAAAAAATTAAAGGCAAAAGACTTTACAGTGTCATTTACAATGCAAAAAAAATAAAAAAAAACACATATAATAATTTTAATCATGAATTTATTCGAAAATGTTTCAGTGTACGATGACTTTTGTGGCATATTTTTTCTGTCTCATCGTTTTTTGACAAATTTCAAAAATAAAATTTGGCAATATTTAAAAAAAAACTACTGGGTTTCATTCAGAATGGCATAGGAATGGTGTGGAAAAAAAATGGACTTCATATTCGAATTTAGTTTTGCGTTATTTTGATTTTACTACAAAATTTCAAGGTGTACGAACACTTTTGGGAGCCACTGTATTTCATGTGAACGGGATTTCATCTAATTCAATAAATTACTAAAGGTTTGTTAACTCACCGGGTTCAAACAATTTTTTCATCTAAAAGCAATATTAAGTGAATTCATGTTAATGAGGTTTGACTGTACACTGATGAGCCAAAACATTATGACCACCCAGTCAATAAAGCATTGTGCCACCTTTGGCTTGTAAAACAGCTGTAACTGGCCTTGGCATGGATACCACAAGCTCTTGGTAGACGTCTAGAGATAGATTTTAACAAATGTTAATGCAGCGGTCACGCAAAGTTGAGATTTCTTGACATGGGGGTGTTTAGCACTGAGCTGCCTTTCTGTGAAATCCCGAATGTGCTCGATAGGATTTAACTCCAGTGAAATTGGTGGCCATGGCATTAATTGGAATACTTCATCATGCTTCTGGGGCCACTCCAATCCAATTATAACCTTGTGACATGGGGCATTGTCCTGCTGGAAGATTCCATTTCCAGTAGTGAAGATTGACGCCATGTATGGGTTCATCTGATCTGCCACGATATTCAGATAGTCCACAGCCTTCATGTATGTTCTACCATAGCTAAGGGTCCCAGAGCCTGCCAGGAAAAGTCCCCCAGAACGTAATAATGCAACCATCAGCCTGTTTATGACCAACGGTACAAGACGGGAGCAACTGTTTGCATGTAAGACAGCGAACCCTGACACGACCATCCACGTGATGAACAAGAAATCATGATTTGTTGGACCAGACAACTCTCTACCAGTCATCCAAGGATCAGTCTCTCTGTTCTCGGGCCCACTGTAGGCGTAGTTGGCAATGATGATTGGTAAATACGGGCACACGAGTGGGACATCTGCTGCGCAGTCCTATATCCAACAGTGTCCACTGAAATGTGCGTTTGGAAACACTTTCACTCGCAACTGAATTACATTGAGCTGTCAGTTGATCAACTATCTACCTCCCATTTTGATGTACCAAGCGGCCTAGTTTCTGACGTCCCTTATCTTCGATGACGCATGTCCGTACAACACCTTTATCCCTACTGTTAGTTTCTCTGTCTTTTTTCTACTTTGCATAAGTACTAACAACGACAGATTGTGAAAAACCTACCAGTCTTGCAGTTTCTGAGATACTCGTTCCAAGTCTTCGGGCCATCACAATCTGACCTTTATCAAATTCATTGAGATCGTTACCCTTTCCCATAATTCGCAAAAGAAAGTGCTCGAATTAAGCCTGGCCTTCTCCAGTCTCAGTTATATACCAACCATACTTCATCATGTAGTCTCCAAGTCATACAAACGAATTCTTTGCAAAAGGTTAGGGGTGGTCGTAATGTTTTGGCTCTTGAGTGTATAGTGAAAAGACAAATAAATGTCTTTAATTTACACAAATTAACTCACAAATTAAAATATAACAGGCAGAGAAGAAAGATTTCAAATAATTCTAGGTATACAGATGAAGAGCTATATTTCTGGGTATTAATAAATTTAAAAAATAATGCTAAGATTTGTACATTATTTTTAATGCAATCAGGAACACATAACATTGAGGTCATTTAAATTAGTTTGGGCAATTCCATGGGAACTGACATTTACAAAGCAAAATAAATATTTTGTATTATGCAAAGTAAAATTTACATCATTTACAATATATTTTAGCCTGATTAATTATTTCTTTTAAAGCTGAATTTAATAGGATTGAATTCCCAAAATACATTTTGGGAAATTGATTTGATTAGAAAAAAAAGTTAAAAACATAGTAAACGACTTTCATGTAGGTTGCACTAATGTCTCACATAATTGCTCACATACAAAAACATTGAAAATTTTAAGCTAGAATCTATTCGGAAACCGACATAATAAACATTAAACTTCATTTTAAGAAAAAATCACAATTAGTGATTCCAGTTACATGTGAGACAACTTTGGACTAGATTTTTTTTTATAATTTCAAATGTACGAGGGGGGACCCAAAAGTAACCGGATTTTTGTTTTAAAATATTTATATATTAGTTTATTCACAAAATTTCTTTTCTCTTTCAAAGTGTTCACCCATAGATGAAATACACTTGTTAATTCATTTTTTCCATTGTTAGAAGCTCCCCTGGAACTCTTTAGCTTTGACCATGTTCAGTGCCGTTGCAAAACAGTTTTTACAGACTCTACATCATCAAAACGCTTCGATTTCAGAATTTTTTTCATCCTCGGGAACAGAAAAAGATCACAGGGGGCTAGTTCTGGTGAATACGAGGGTCGAGGAATGACTGGCCACCCATGAGAGGCCAAGTAGCGGTTAATGGTGAAGGCTGTGTGTACGGGAGCGTTATCATGGTGAAAGATACATCCTTCCGATCGCCCACGCGAGCTCCAACTCACTCTTGTTTCTTCTTAAGTTTCGTCAATCGTAAAACAACGACTCTCGTTGGTTTTTTGGCAGATTTATTTAAGTTTTCGTCATTTCGAAACATTGAAGAGCGCTCAGAGCAAGCATGATCTTCAACATTTATGCTATCACATTTTCAGCGCCCAAACTACTCGAAAACTTGTGTACGGCTCATAGC